>NC_136069.1:632355553-633728053 GCF_964261635.1 Lissotriton helveticus | reverse complement strand
CCAGCCGCCCTTTGTCAAATGACCCCATATTACACACAGTCTTTTTATAGACTTAGACAATAAAAATACAGAAAACACATGGTGTATGATGGGCTCCATCTTAGGAAGGTGTTATACTGGGGCATTGAAACACAAACTATTGCAACACACATGGTTACAACTGAGTAGCAAGTGCCAAAGTAAAATGCCATTGAATGCGGGGAGTTCTGGATGGAAGTGGCCCCACGGTTGCTTTCTGCACAGCACACAGGCTGGGTTGGCATAACACTTGCACACTCTTGAGATTTGAATGGGAAGGTTATATATATATATATATATTACCTACTGGCGGTCGCCAGTAGGTATATATAGTTAGGATTTTTTCTCTATGGGATTTTTGAAAATTCTATGTCTAATAACTTTGGCGTTTGTGGACGGAATTGGCTGAAATTTTCAGGAAAATGGAACATTTTGTTTCTGAGCAGCCCCTGAAAATTCGGGGGGGTTTCGTCAAGGGGGGCCGAGAAAAAAGGGGGGTCCCAAAACGCGTTTTTCCCATGTTAATTTCCATAGGGTGGTTGGCCTCACTTTTAGCCCGAACGGCTGAATGGATTTGCATGAAACTTGGCAAAATTGTAGGGACTGTTAGCCCGATGTGCCTTTGCTAGGTCTCAATATATGTGCTCCAGTGGATTTTGATAAATTAACGTTCAAAAAAAAATATATATCTGTAACAGCGCTCCGGGTAGCGCTCCGGTTCGCGTACTTGACGCGTAACGGAACTTCGCGAAGCGAAGCTGATTGGCTCTCCGGTGTCTGTCAACATTCTAAAAAGTCCGGAGCGGCCGCCATCTTGTCTCTCGGTAGGATCGAGAGACAAGAGGAGGCCAAAACAAAGGGGGAAATGACCATAAGGGGGCATAGTAGATCCTCCCTGACCCCCTAGGTTTGATGTGGAGGCTTTAAAAGGGCCCCGCGGTACGCTTTTGTGCAATGGGCGGTGGTAATCTAAATGATGAGGGGGGGGGGCAGCGTTCAAAGCACATCAGCGTGCATAAACACGAAAATGTTTTTATCTACCACGTACTTGACTTATCTCTCTGAGATGCATTCCCTTGTGTTTCGGCAATGGTAGTCTGTTCATTACATAGATCTCCCGAGGGCGGTAGTACAGACTGCGCGTAGGAAAGGGTCAAAACCCAGGGGTATAGGAGTATGTAACAAGCGAGCCATTTAATTGAAAAAACTAAACGTGACAAACGGTTGCAGGATCAGTGAAGGTTGATTTTATAATTGAAAGTATAACAGGATCAGTTACAATAAAATCGTCCATACGCACACCATGGGCGAGTATCATGGGTAACATTACTTCGAAGCTTTATTAATACAATAATCAATAATGAAAAATCGACATCAATAGGGTTGTCCGTATGCCCAGTCAGTACCCTTCCCCGCCCGCCATGTGCACAAAGACCGTATACATCCCCCATAACGTCAAGGCTAAGTAATTAGAACGTCGTAAGGAGTTGCAAGTCGCTCCCATACTGGCGCTATTTTGGTCGAGGCCAGGCAGGTCCAGAGTATAGTTCAATGTCTCCAATAAGTAGCGGCAGGACCAGAATCCCTTTCGGCAGTGCCGCAAGAGCGGGCGCAACTCAGCCTGCCGAGTGAAGCGCTGGGGTGCAGCTGAGGAACCTCCACCTGAGGAGGTGGGGTAGGCTCGTTCGCGCCGGAATGAAATGCTTTGCATTTGTAGACTTCAGTTCGGCGAAGACCCAGCAGAATGTTATAAGTGAATGTCATGGCACGAAGTTCAGTGGGCGGTCTGTCATTGTGAAAGCCTCAATTAAGTTGAATGGCTGCAAGAGCCCCGATTACACCAGCAGCCCTGTTAATATGCCGATCTTGGAAAAAGTTCCTCTGTTGGATTGTAATGGCTGCAGTGATGGTCTTGGGAAACTGCTTCGGAAAACTCTAAAGGCCACGAAAGCTTGCTATGCTGTTTCTTTGGAAATGCGGTGCTGGGTGATGGAAGTTATTGAAGAGTTGGCAGTGGTGTTTTTTGTAGATTTTGGACGCTCTGCCACAGTCCTGGCTTTACGAGCACTAGAAAACAAGTTAATTCGAACTTTCAATAGTACAGTAATCAATAATACATCAGAACTTAATATCAATAGGGATGTCCAAATGTTCAATCAGTACCCGTCCCCGCCCGCCATGTGCTCCAAAACTGCTTACATATCTCGTGATATCAAGGCTGAGCAACCAGTACACATCAAGGAGTTGCGAGTCTCATTTATACCGGCGCCATTTTGGGCGAGGCCGGGCAGGTCCAGAATATAGTCAAAATTTCTCCACCAACCAGCGGTCGGAACAGAACCCCTTTCAGCAGTCCAAAAAGTTCCGTAAAATGACAACAGAAGGGACAGGCAACAAGAACCATCAGTCAAAGAGGGGAGGGCAAGTTCTTCCCTACCGGGTCACGTTGGGGCTCCACCGGAACTGATCGAATTGGTAGTCTACAGTGTTTCTGGATGTTTCAGACTGAAGCTGGCGTCAGCATGAGAGCACCACCATCCCGTGGCTACGTCGTGGCTATTCCGCGAGCAATCATGGCAGTCGCTCCCCACCGGAAGCCTGCGGGAGTCGGGGGCCCCGGTGACTCTTGTAGAATCTTCAAGGCTGAGGGGACGCTTTCGGGAATGGGGCCCATGCCCTAGCAGTCAAGCGTCCAAGTTCCAGGGTTGCCCAGAGCCATCCTTGCAGGCCAGGCCCAAGTCTGTGGAGCCGTCCGCCATTTCGTGAGCTCCGTGGCAGCCGCCTGTCGCTGTACCGCAAGAGTGGGTGCAATTCAGCCGGATGGCGGGTGAGACGCTGTAGCCGCAAGAGCAGGCGAAACTCAACCGGCCGAGTGAGGCACTGTGCCGCAAGAGCGGGCGCAATTCAGCTGGCCGAGCGAGGCACTGTGCCGCAAGAGCGGGCGCAACTCAGCTGGCCGAGCGAGGCACTGTGCCGCAAGAGCGGGCGCAACTCAGCTGGCCGAGTGAAGCGCTGGGGTGCAGCTGAGGAACCTCCACCTGGGGAGGTGGGGGAGGCTCGTTCGCGCCGCCTCTCCCTCCCAGTGCACCCCACGCCGTCTCCTGGCGCAGGTATATGTGATGGTCGGACCAAGCAATAAGAGGGGGGGTCATCAGCAAGGCATTCACCCCCCCCACCCGTGGCTCGCTGGATGCCACCTCAGGGTGGACGAATGGGAAGGCCAGTACAACAACATCGTGGCCGTGGTGCTTCCGGGCCATCCACCCAACGACCTTTTCGGCCGATGGCTGCCAGCAAGGGCCCCGCCCTATACGTGCCGGGGGCCTCGTCTTCCGGATGGGCGTAGCCGCGGACCTGCTGCACTTCGGGACGACCCTGGGTTTGAGCTGGCCGGATCAGGCAACAAGAAGGTGGTGGTGGTGGTGGTGGTGGGGATGCACCAGCTGAAGCTACAACACTTGCCATTGCTCAGTGATGAAAAAAGGTCTTCCTCTCACAAAGATGAAAGTCCGAGTGAGGAAACAAGAAGGGGTTTTCATCATTTGGGAAAAAAAATAGTTCTAAACCAATGAAAAGTGTTATTTTTAGGTCACATGACCTAGCCTTACATCATTAGGAACCCAAAAGTGAAATGAACCAATGAAAAGTTTTATTAACAAGTCACATGACCTGTTATGCTTACGTTACGCGCTCCGCGCCGCGCCCCGGATCGCTTCCGGGAAGCTGCGCTTCGCGCACCGGAGCACTTCCGGGTGCGCTAACGCGGCGCGTCATATGACGCATTACGCGACAACGCTATACGTCGCGGTTACGCGACGCGTCACGATGTTGTTTTCTAACGCGGCAGTTGCGCAAACAGAACGTTTATCGGTTCGCGGAACGAGTCGCGGCACCAAATTGAGCTAACGGGAACCTACCCGGTTCGCGGATCGGGAGCGAAACAAAAAAAAATAATAATAAAAAAAAATACATTAAAAAATCGTATTAAAAACATATAAAATATATTTTACGATTAAAAGAATACATTTTAAAGCTTTTGATATTTGCTATTAAAAAACCATTGAAATTCACTGAAAAAAACCATAGGTTATAGACCATATATAGTTAGGAATTAGCATTTACAAAACCTTGAAAATTCACTGAAAAAAACATAGGTTATAGACCATATATAGTTGGGAATTAGCATTTACAAAACCTTATTTTACTCCCACAAAACCATTGAAATTCCATATATAGTTAGTTGCACTAACTATATATCGCGCACCCGCAATCCACTGCTGATGTCACATATTACATCATTCATGACATGGTCAGTGACATCACTGATGACATCACTGATGACATCTCAAATGACATCAATGATTACATCACTGATGACATCTCATTTGACATCAATGACCACATCACTGATGATATCATTCATGTGACAATACAATGCATCTCCTCACACTTTAATATAACCTCTGTTACACCCAGTGTTAAATACAGAGTATAATTTTTGAAACCATTGACACACCAATACTAGTTACTACATACGCACTCACTGATTCCTACGTCTACACACACATTCACTCATTCACCCATACAATCATTCATACATACAATCACTCATCTTTACAACACTATCATATGCACTCATACACCTATACAGACACTCACACTCTGCCACTCATCCATGGAGTTACTCACACACCTAGTCAGTCCTGTAAAGAATCAATCGCACTTCCATTTTCTATTTTTTCCATTTTCCATTTAAACATAGAGTACCTTACATTTTCAAAAATATACTAACACATACATACTCTCTTATACAATCATTGATACAAGTACACATTGATCTGCACAGTCACACATCTCCTAGCCAGCCACACACACACACTCAGTCTCCCATACAAATACAGAACAACAGTCATAATGATGCACAAATTAAGACAGTTTAGTCACTAACCCATGCACTCAGTGAGACACATTTAATCACTCACTCATACAGTCAGTCACGCACCTACTAAATCCTTCATCCAGACACTTATACATCTACTCATTCTTCAATATGTAAAACATATTTAAACTTTACAGAAACAGTCAATGGATGATGTCATCAGTGATGTCATCAGTGATGTCACGGACCATGTCATGAATGATGTAATATGTGACATCATCAGCAGTGGATTGCGGGTGCGCGATATATAGTTAGTGCAACTAACTATATATGGAATTTCAATGGTTTTGTGTGAGTAAAATAAGGTTTTGTAAATGCTAATTCCTAACTATATATGGTCTATAACCTATGGTTTTTTCAGTGAATTTTCAAGGTTTTGTAAATGCTAATTCCTAACTATATATGGTCTATAACCTATGGTTTTTTCAGTGAATATATATATATATATATATATATATATATATATATATATATATATATATATATATATATATATATATATGTATATATATATATATGTATATATATATTCACTGAAAAAAACATAGGTTTCAGGCCTTATATAGTTAGGAATTAACATATAAAAAACCATTGAAATTGCTCCTATATAGTTAGTTGAACTAACTATATATGGCGCACCCGCAATCCACTGCTGATGATGTCACATATTACATCATTCATGACATGGTCAGTGACATCACTGATGACATCACTGATGACATCTCAAATGACATCACTGATGACATCTCATTTGACATCACTGATGACATCACTGATTACATCATTCATGTGATAATACGATGCACCTCCTCACACTCTAATATAACCTTTGATACACCGAGTGTTAAATACAGACTACCATTCTTGAAACCATTGACACACCAATACCAGTTACTACATAGGCACTCACTGATTCCTAGGTCTACACACACATCCACTCATTCACCCATACAATCACTCATACATACAGTCCCACATCAATGCAACACTATCATATGCACTCATACACCTATGCAGACACTCACACACTGCCACTCATCCATGGAGTTACTCACACACCTAGTCAGTCATGTAAAGAATCAATCACACTTCCATTTCCTCATCTATATAGTTATACACACAACACCTTACTTATTCAAACATATACTAACACATACTTACTCTCTTATACAATCACTGATAAAAGTACACATTGATCTGCACAGAGTCACACACCTCCCAGCCAGCCACACACACACACTCAGTCTCCCATACACATACTTGGGTAACCAATCAATAACCCACATAGCCACTCATATAGCTACTGATCAACACATGCAGCAGCTTACACAACAACAGACATACTGATGCACACATTCACACAGTTTAGTCACTAACCTATGCATTCAGTAAGACACATTTAATCACTCACTCATACAGTCAGTCACGCACCTACTAAATCCTTCATCCAGACACTTATACATGCACTCATTCTTCAATATGTAAAACATATTTAAACTTTCCAGAAAAACAGTCACTGGATGATGTCATCAGTGATGTCATCAGTGAGGTCAAATGAGATGTCATCAGTGATGTCATCAGTGATGTCATTTGAGATGTCATCAGTGATGTCACTGACCATGTCATGAATGATGTAATATGTGACATCATCAGCAGTGGATTGCGGGTGCGCCATATATAGTTAGTTCATCTAACTATATAGGAGCAATTTCAATGGTTTTTTATATGTTAATTCCTAACTATATAAGGCCTGAAACCTATGGTTTTTTCAGTGAATTTTCAAGGTTTTTTAAATGCTAATTCCTAACTATATAAGGCCTAAAACCTATGGTTTTTTTCAGTGAATTTCAATGGTTTTTTATATGTTAATTCCTAACTATAGAAGGCCTAAAACCTATGGTTTTTTCAGTGAATTTCAAAGTTTTTTTAAATGCTAATTCCTACCTGAATAAGGCCTGAAACCTATGTTTTTTTCAGTGAATTTGCAAGGTTTTGAAAATGCTAATTCTATTAGCGGATAACGTTTAAATATGTTAATATCCTTGTGGGACCACCTGAGCAGCCCTAGGGATCCGATTTTTGGACCGGAGCAAGATGCTCTCTGATTGTGCCGTATTTCTTGCCTTCTGCCCCCCTGATTGTGCCATATTTCTTGCTTCTGCCCCACTGATTGTGCCATATTTCTTGGCTTCTGCCCCCCTGATTCTGCCGTATTTCTTGCCTTCTGCACCCTGAGTGTGCCGTATTTCTTGCCTTCTTCTCCCTGATTGTGCCGTATTTGTTGCATTCTACCCACTAATTGTGCAGTTTTTTCTTGCCTTCTGCCCCCTGATTGTGCCGTTTGTCGGGCCTTCTGTCCCCTGATTGTACCGTTTTTCGTGCCCCTGCCCCCCTGATTATATTATCTTTGCCAGTGTCTGTTCGCTGCTGATATTGCCTTTGCCTGTGTTTCTTTGCTGCCGTTATTGTCTTTGCCAGTGTTTCTTTGCTGCCGTTATTGTCTTTGCCAGTGTTTGTTCGCTGCCATTATTGTCTTTGCCAGTGCTTGTTCGCTGCTGGTATTATCTTTGCCAGAGCTCTGTGTGCTGTGTGGGCTGTGAGAGCTGTGTGGGCTGTGAGAGCTGTGTGGGCTGTGAGAGCTGTGTGGGCTGTGAGAGCTGTGTGGGCTGTGAGAGCTGTGTGGGCTGTGAGAGCTGTGTGGGCTGTGAGAGCTGTATGGGCTGTGAGAGCTGTATGGGCTGTGAGAGCTGTGAGAGCTGTGTGGGCTGTGAGCTGTGTGGGCTGTGAGGGCTGTGTGAGCTGTGAGACCTGTGTGGGATGTGAGACCTGTGTGGGATGTGAGACCTGTGTGGGATGTGAGACCTGTGTGGGATGTGAGACCTGTGTGGGATGTGAGACCTGTGTGGGATGTGAGACCTGTGTGGGCTGTGAGACCTGTGTGGGCTGTGACAGCTGTGAGAGCTGTGTGAGCTGTGTGGGCTGTGAGAGCTGTGTGGGCTGTGAGAGCTGTGTGGGCTGTGAGAGCTGTGTGGGATGTGAGCTGTGTGAGCTGTGTGGGCTGTGAGGGCTGTGTGAGCTGTGAGAGCTGTGTGGGCTGTGAGAGAGTGGGCTGTGAGGGCTGTGTGGGCTGTGACAGCTGTATGGGCTGTGAGAGCTGTGAGAGCTGTGTGGGATGTGAGCTGCGTGGGCTGTGTGGGCTGTGAGAGCTGTGTGGGCTGTGTGGGCTGTGAGAGCTGTGTGGGCTGTGTGGGCTGTGAGAGCTGTGTGGGCTGTGAGAGCTGTGTGGGCTGTGAGAGCTGTGTGGGCTGTGAGAGAGCTGTGTGGGCTGTGAGAGCTGTGAGAGCTGTGAGAGCTGTGAGAGCTGTGTGGGCTGTGTGGGCTGTGTGGGCTGTGTGGGCTGTGTGGGCTGTGTGGGCTGTGAGAGCTGTGAGAGCTGTGTGGGCTGTGAGCTCTGCTTCTTTTGTGTCTCGGTCTACCTAGCACAAGATGAATGCCAACACTTCCTGGTTAGAAGTGTTGACAGGCAATGAGCATGCTGCTTTCCTGTGAAATGCATGCTGATTGGCTGCCACTGTCTGTCAACACTCCAAACCAGGAAGTGTTGGCAGCCATCTTGTGCCTCGGTAGAACCAAGTCACAAGAAAGCAGTGAAACAAAGGTGCAGAACATGCAAAGGGGGCAGGGTAGAAGCACCCTGACCCCCTAGGCCTGCTCAGGGGGTCCCACAAGGCCCCCCCCCTAAAAAAAAAAAAAAATCAAAAAATCGCGGGGTGCTCGCACGGTGCACGCACGGTGCGCGCTTATAGATATATAATTTGTTTCTCTTTTAATTTTCTCAGTAACTACTGGAGGGATTTACACTATTTAACCAAAAGCGTGATCTGCGTACCAGACTCTACCATTTTGCCAAGTTTGGTGTAATTCCGTTCAGCGGTTCGGGCTGTAGCCGTGTCTAAAGGTCCTATGGAAATTAACATGGGGAAAACACGTTTTGGGACCCCCCCTTTTTTCTCGGCCCCCGCTTGACGAATCTACCCGAAACTTTCAGGGAAGAAGCGGAGCGGAACGGGCCATCTTCTTTAAGAAATTCGCGAACATTCAACAACCGGCGCCAAAGTTATTCCCAATAGAATGTTGCGGATTTCCTATGGAAACTAGGTCCTAACTATATATACCTACTGGCGACCGCCAGTAGGTAATATGTATATATATATATATATGTATGTATATGTATATATATATATATATATATCTCTTCCGTGCATTCGCAGACTTGCCTCCATACACGGACCCAAGAGATGGTGCGAAAACAAAAGTTTATTGCTCCTCGCCATTACGCGTCTCTGCTCGCCTGAACCTTGATCACATGATATATATTTGACGGTTCCTTTTTAATTGTTTGGTTTCATCCTGATAATAACAGCCCCCAAGCCATTCTGCAGAGCTTAATTATTGTCAGGGCTACTAGGATTATGTGGCAAGAGTGTCTGGCGTTTGTAACAAGGAAAGGCCAATTACGCCTCATCATGCAGCAGTCTGTCAATATTATTATTGTTGTTAATTTAGGTAAACCAACCTTTTTTGTAAAATCCGCAAATATAGCAAATTCGTAATGATGTGGTAAAAGCTGCAGCCACAGCATCATGTAAATCCGCACTCCCTCGCCATTGTCCCTTGTTTTAGCCTCAATTTATTCATAAAAGCAAACAAAACCTAATCATTCTCGTTCAACTCGATGCCCATTGTTAGCTGCACTTGGTAGAGAATAGCTTTTTCAAGCTTCTCACTCCTAAATAAATATGTAATATAAAATGTACCAAATATGTATGTGTGTGTGTGTGTGTGTGTGTGTATATATTTATATATTTACCCACTGAAAAGACAAAGGTTACAGGGATGTTATAGTTAGGAAGTAGGATTTTAAAAAACTTATAAATTCTCTAAAAACATAGGTTAGAAAGACTTTCTAGTTAGGTTTTAATTTTACATGGACAAAGCCATAGAAGTTCAACAGTTGTAGTTATACGTATCCCAAGACAATATAACTTGTGCTCTAGGGTAACTATAAGTCACCCCCCCACCATGCACAGTTTTCCCTTCAATAATTTTATTGCAAATGTTGCAGTGATATCAGTGATGTCAGAGATGTAATTACTGATGTAATATGTGGGGTAAGTAGCAGCCCATGCCTTGCAGCACCCCCCAGGCACCCAACCCTGGGCCACGCATGGCCTTTGGCCATGTCTGCCAGGGGTTGGCTGTAGGGCCTGCAGCTATCCCCACATAGGCATCTACCCTGCAGGTCGGTTTGTGAGTCTGAGTGGGTCTGTAAGTGAGTGCGAGAGTCTCTGAGCAGGTGTCTAAGAGTGTGAGTGCCTCTGTGAGTACATTAGCATCTGAGTGAGTATCTGAATGTATTTTTTATTTTATATTTTCGGCAATATTCGTGAAAAAACAGCGAGTGGGTGTGTGTCTCTGGTGCAGGAGTTCCTACGTGGGTCTGTGAGTGGGTGCGTGAG
This sequence comes from Lissotriton helveticus, assembly GCF_964261635.1. NCBI lineage: Eukaryota > Metazoa > Chordata > Amphibia > Caudata > Salamandridae > Lissotriton > Lissotriton helveticus. The sequence goes on along the minus strand of NC_136069.1, from coordinate 633,717,577 downwards.
TGTCTGACTGGGTCTGTGAGGTAGTGTGTGAGTGTCTGACTGGATCTGTAAGTGTGTGCTTGAGTGGATCTGTGATTTTATGCATGAGTGTCTAGAGATTCAGTGAGTGGGTACATGAGTGTCTGAGTGGTTCTGTGTCTGGGTGTGCGAGTCTCTGAGTGGGTCTGTAAGTGAGTGCATGAGCCTCTGAGAGGGCGTCGAAGTGGGTATAAGAGTGTGAGTGGGTCTCTGAGTGAGTAAATTAGTGTCTGAGTTAGTATCCAAATGTATTTTTGTTGGTGTTATTTGTGAATACGTTGCAATGTTACACTGGAGGTTGTGTTGAGCATCGCAACAAAGTAGAGAATATTGCATGTGGGAGAAAAAATATTTTTGTACATGTTGTGCACATACGGGGTCCCACATAAATTCCCCTCTATTCTACCCATGGGGTCAGTGTACCTGTACCCTGACCCCTTCTGTCGATCTCAATGTTTATTTTCAGCCCCCAGGGACCGTGTCCCATTACATAAAATGGCAACTGCACCTTTTATACACAGGTTGCAGCCAGCTAATTACAGCATTCCTGTTGCCATGTGTATTCATGGTGCATCACAAGTATTTGCGAATGCTTTACGCCTCTAGATATTCAGATTTGTTTTCCCATTAATATCTCAAAAACTACTGTACAGATTTAAACCAAATCAATAAAAGGGCTCTTTCTGGACCAAGAACTACATTTCTTTTTTAAAATCCCTATTAGAATTACCATGGTAAACTCACTTTTATGACCCCCCTCCCCCTTTTTCCAGCCACCTCTTGACTGATCACCCTGAACCTTTCCATGCTCAATAAGACCCAGCAGCACACTTTTTAGGGAACATTTTGTGTAGATTCATCAAACGTCACCAAAGTTATCGGCAAGTCAAAAAACGCCTTTCCTATGGAAACTAGGTCCTAACTATGTTTTGTAATGTATGATAATGGATTTGAACATAGGGAGATTTGGCAGCTGTGTCACAAATTACCAAGCTATGGCTAGGCTATATATTGGACCTTTTCTACTTTACAGTGGAATATGGCAAATATATTAAACTGATACTGTGAATGCAGCCAGTGGCCCAGTCTCATCTGTTTTTAAAGCACACATGTGAAAATGCTGTTGGTCCCTTTAAAAGGACAGTTTGTACACATGAGTCTCTATGACACTGTAGAAGCCTACGGCCGAAACTCGTCAGTCAGTTCATGTCCTGGTTCTAATGGAACCAATGAAATAAAGTAATTAAGCTGCATCACTGGAGCTATGCCTCTTGCTTCTTAGAATTTCCCATATCCAAGGAAGAGGAGAGACCGGGATTTTGGTACACATTTTTGCTATCGATCTATAATATAATATTGTACCTGTATACATATACACACACACACATATATATGTATTCCCAGCGTGTGACCAGATCCGACAGTCACTGTTTTAGGCGCACACTGACACAGTACATTTTCAAAGTTTTATTAAGTTACTCGAACTAGATGGAAAGGAGTGACGGAAGGTGAACGAGCAGGAAATATATATATATATATATATATATATATATATATATACACACACACACACACATTTTGGTTTTCTAATAAATTAGCCACCATTTAATGATTCTGCACTAAACCTTGAAGTCAAATTGGACATGTGGCCATAAGTCTGCAAGTGAAATTTCATGCAACTCAGTCTAATGAAAGTTATAATGTGTGAATTTATTGTCTTATAGAACACAAAGGTCAAGGAATCATTATCTGAAGACAGTGGATCAGAATATTACCCTTTGTCTGAAGACAGCAGGTTTTCATCTCATCATGTATTCACCACAGATGAAGAGGATGATCCAAATGAACTAAAGGACAAGGTCATTAAAGAGTACAAAAGAGAGAAATATTTTCCTGATGAAGCACAGAAAAATCAAATAGAACCGACTCATATTTCTGTGAAAACATGCTTAAGCAGTAATGGAAAACGCAAATATGACAAAAAACATTACTGCTTTTATTGTGAAAAAGGCTACACTAAAATTGCCAGACATTATGAACAAATGCATCTCAAAGAGACAGAGGTAGCAAAAATATTTAGTTATAAATCTGGCTCAAAGGAGCGATTAGGATTGTTACAAAGATTGAGGAACCAAGGAGACTTCCAACACAATTCTAAAATTTATAGAACTGGAGACGGCCAAATAGTAACAAAGCGTCAGCCTTGTGGTAAGTCTTCTGCAAACAATTATTTGCCATGTGCAAATTGTCTTGCACTTTTCGTAAAAAAGGATTTGTGGAGACACAAAAGAAAATGCCCTCAAAAGGAGGAAAATAAGTGCCCTGGTAAAAAGAGAGTCCAAGCAGAGGCAGCCTTAATATTACCCTTTGGTCTATTCTTAGAAAAGAGTATGACAAATGTCATGAGAAAAATGGTACATGATGATATTTCAACGATTGTGCGAAATGACCCTCTCATAGTAAAACTCGGTGAAAGGCTTTATTTACAAAAAGGTGAAGTTACTCATCAACATGCAGATATAAGAAATAAGATGAGAGAACTAGCTAAACTGCTCCTGGAAGTACGTAAAAATGACCACACCATCACTTCTGTTAATGATTTTGTAAATCCAAAGAAGTTCAATGCAGTAATTAAAGCTGTTAAGTCAATGACTGGCTTCAGCAAAGAGAAAAACCAATATGCAGTTCCATCAACTGCAATAAAATTACGGCATACATTATTAAAGATAACTTCAATTATGGAAGGGGATGCACTCAGAAACAAAGACGAAGTATTAAACACACAAGCGAAACAGTTCAAACAACTTATTCAATATAATTGGGAAATGCACATTTCAACAACTGCATTAAAAACGTTATATCAGCAGAAGTGGAACAAGCCGCAAATGCTATCATTAACAGAAGACCTACATAAATTGCACAATTTTCTTAAATTCCTTGAGCAGGATAGCAAAAAAGAATTGATTAAAAATCCAAATGTGGAGTCTTGGTACAAATTAGGTCAGGTGACATTGACACAAATTATTCTGTTTAACAGAAGAAGGGAAGATGAAGCTTCACGACTTCTGGTGAAAAGTTACAAAGAAAAAGATGAATCCCCTATGCAGGATGATATTTTAAGAAATCTAACCGAACTGGAGAAGATTTGTGACAAGTTGATCAGAATTGAAATAAGAGGGAAAGGAGGAAGGAAAGTTCCAATTCTTCTCACTAAAAACATGAAGCATTCGATTGACGCTCTAATTACCAACAGACAATATGTTGGCATCAACGAGCTCAACACATATGTTTTTGCAAGGCCATATTTTAGTTCCATGGAAAGTATAAGCGGGAGTGATTGTCTGAGACAATTTACACATAGCTGTGGTGCAAAGAATCCCGAATATATTACATCCACCCGATTAAGGAAGCATGTGGCTACTGTTTCACAGTTAATTGATTTAAAATCTGCTGAAATTGAACAACTTGCAAGTTTTCTGGGGCATGACCTAAAAGTCCACCAAGAGTTTTACAGGCTCCCAGAGGATACTTTGCAACTGGCAAAGGTCTGCCAAATCCTCCTTGCAGCAGAAAAAGGAATGCATCTTTTCAAAGGAAAAAAACTTGATGAGGTTGATCCTGATGCAGGTGAGAAACAGTTTCGGTGTCTTTTACTGACACATTTTGAGGGGTGTTCAATGTACACAACTCTAGTCAAGGTGTAAAAACTGTTTAAAAGAACACCGCTTCATCATCCTCTACACACAAGCAAATGTATATTCCTCTTTTCTTTGTGTAATTATATTCATTTATGTCTATCTTTTAGCTATATCTGAAGATTCCAAATCTGAATCTGAAGAGTCAGGATCTGATGATGAAGCAAATAGATATAATTATCAAGTGGACCCTAACAACACGCAAACTACTTGGAATCATCTAGAAAAGCCTGTGTTCAAACATGCCAGGATTTCTTCAACGGGTATGTGAAAAACATTTGAAAAATTAGGGCAAAAGATATAATAAAATGTTTACCTTATCAGACTATTTACAGTGAGGGTGTCCAATGTACGTCCAAGTGGGCGGCATCCATGGCTGATTTTCAGGATCCCCACATGAGCTACATTTAAGCAGAAAGAATATACATTAAAATAATGTGCAGGCAGGGATGCTGGTTATAATAAAAATCTTTTGTTTATTGTGCCAACTATATATAAGTAGCTAGTTATCTGTATTTCTGAATACAAATCTGCTGGGAGCTCCATCATTAGATCGCCCTGTAAGGGCACGATGGCCACCCTATTTAGGGCATCCCTTCTGCTGCAATTCTCATTAGCATTTTCCTATCCAGGGTCAGCAGGCTGAGCATGGCTGGTTAAGAGAGGAACTGCTTAAATATCCCCCCATGTGCTGTGAGAACAATTGGCTGTGAAAGCTTGTTGCAGGAAAATAAAAATGTTGCAACCAGTCTTCATGACCACTATGGCTTGACAGAGCACCTTTAATGTATTTCCATAAGCTGTTCCATCTAATCCGACTTAAACAGCATTGGTTAAAAAAAAATGCAGAATCCTCTAAGTAGGGTGGGCTGGTCCAACTCGGCAAGCACTACTTTAGCCCCTGTGCCTTTTATTTGCATCTGGTTTTGTTTGGATTAGGGGTGTGAGACAAAGCCATATTGTGCTATTTTAACAAATCTGGCCCTGTGCCAAATCCTAGGGTGTTTGTTGTCTTTACCCTTCAACTCCACTTATTCGTATCTTTCAAGGAGCATGGCCCTTTACAGTATAAAACAATTTGGTTCCTCCACATGTTGACTAAATGTGCAAAATGAATTAGCTTTAGTGAACATAGTTGATCAATGATACCTTTTGCCCCACTTGGCCACAACCTGGGCCAGGGAGGCACACAGAATATTTTGTGATATTCCCGCATGTAAAACGTAACTTGTGTGAAATCACGTCTTGCGTGGGTGTCCATGCATTGGTGTCCACCCATTGAAATATGTCTTGAAGCACAAACTCACAATAGACAGTGTTGTCTTATCTTTATTCCATAGTACAATGCTTAGTGTTGCATGCTTTTTTAAGCATGCCAGACTGATAACATCATCAGCAAGTGACATGCTGTATATCGGACACTATTCAATTTATCACTGAGTGCAGCTTTGCTATTGTTTAGAGCACTACACACACGATTGTTTAATCTAGGCCTATGTGTTTAGTGAATCCCTAGCACCCTGAAGCAGAAGATGGTTGTGGTGGTTGCCCATTTTAGCACAAGGTCAGCCACAGTATTTTTTGGGAGAAGTAAATGCCATCAATGTTGGACAGTATTCTATCAGGAAAGGACCTTTCCAACATAATACAATTACTGCTAGCAGTAATAAATGTATTCTTTCTGATTATTTCTCTCTGTGTTAGCCCAGCAGTGTAGATTTAATTGTGCATCCAACGTATGTCAGAGCTGTCAAACCCATGGGTAGCAAGATTTTGAGAGGAGTGGTTGAAATTTGCATTCAACTAATCTAAATGAGAATAAACTACAAAGCCCATGCTTATCTTGAAAATATGTGCTGCTGCATCTTGAAAATATGGCACATGCTAACCCCCCCTCTAACTAATGTTGAATAACACTGGCATAAATGAATACAATGGTTAGACAAAGGTGTACTGCATATTAGTCAATGATATGTTACTAGTGCTAGAAAATATAATTGTAAATATAAAATCGGAGTTCTCTTTCCATATGGTGTTGGGCTCATGTTTTGAGTGCAGCTATGAACAGCGGTAAATTGGGAGATAAGACAATTTTCAGCACATTTATACAAATCATTATTCTGATTTCAGCTAACTTGTAACACATTAGCACTAACGATTTTATTAAATTCTGACTATTTTTCTAACACAGGAAAGTATATAAGACAACCATGGTCTCATACAGAAAAAGAAGCAGTTGAAACATTATTGTATGCATTCATTAAAAAAATGAAAGTTCCTGGGAAATCTGACTGCGAAAAATGCATTACTGCCTGCCCTGTACTTACAGACTTTGGAAGAGATTGGAGAGCGGTGAAAAATTACATACATAATCGAATTGTTGCAAACAAAAGAAGACAGCATATGCTTTTTTGCCTGGAGGAGCCACAGGAAAGAACTTGAGGAAACATGTGTCTTATTTGTTTATTTTTACTTTCTCTTTTTCACTAATTTATTTATTTATTTCAGTAAGCTTATGCAGGTTTACAGTGATTATGTCATTTGTATATTTTTTACTTTTGGGATTGAAATATTTTAGAGAGACATGTGGACTAATTCAGTGGATGTTAAATTGTATTTTTGTACTTCTGTGTGAGAACCTTCAACATTGAAGTTCTGACAAAACATTTGTAAGGCTTAAGTCAAAGGTTTTGATTATGTAATAATAAACTGAGTTTGACTTCTTCCGACTGGCTCCATATATTTATTTCTAAAGCATTTTTAAATATTTAAAAATCACACAGAAATACGAATTGTCAAACATATATCATAGGTCGTTTACCATTGATTAACATTTATGTTAAAATATAATTGTCCACACCATTGTTGCATGTTAATGCGCCTATCAAGAGGAGCACTGTTTTGCTTCACAATTAGTCCTTTGAGTCTCCCCCTCTTCTTAAAAACAGAACAAGAGCATTTTTAACTTATTGAAAGTACATCCAGCACTGTTACTGAGACAATTGCTTATGTCTCAATCCACGTTTGTTGGGAAACAGGCAGCCTGGCAATAAAACAATCCAGCTTAAATAAAAAAAAATTCATATGGATGTAAAGACATTGCCACTAGTTCTCTTCCTATCACTAAACACAACTGTCTTGATCTTCCAATTGTTTGACTTGGTACCAACTGCGAACAGTTAAAAATTATTTTTTATGAGATGGCCAGTGTAAAGAAAATATAAACATGCTTAAACTCACTAAACCAAGGTATTACATAAAAATTGCGGTATATGTGGCAAATACTGAGATGCTTCAGAAACAGCATGTGAGTGCTATCCCAATCAGCGCAGAAAAATAATGCAAACAATTATTGGATTTTTTTTTTTAATTGATATTGGAAATAGAGCATTGAGATCACATAAATGTAATCATTATTATACGCTGATAACACAATCATTCATTAAATACTAAATTCAATCTTATGAAACCGTTTTAAAATATGAATCCAGTTCACTCAGTAAACAAAACAGAATAATTCAGAAGATCCAGGACTCATTTAGAAACAATGTGTAAGATTTTTTTTAATGTTTGTCTAATTTTCCCCGTTAATTATTACCAGACCTAAATGACTGGAGTTAACAACCTTACCTAGGATGGCCTAAATGCAAACCAAATTCCTGCATCAGAATATGCCAGAACACTTAAAACTAAAGTGGTCACCGTCATGATTGAATGAAATAGTTCCTATTCTTCTAGGATTGTATTCAGTCTTCAAATGTCTTTCATCCCTTAAAACATTCTATGGAACTCATCACAATCTGTCTTTTTCCCTCAAGCATATACATTAATGTCTGATATGTGTATGGATCCTGTCTTTAAGTGGTTATCTTGTACCTTAACAATGACAGAGAAAGTGTTCAGTCGTGGGACAATGTATAGTTTCACAGTGGTCTGCTGACATCTGCATCTGTATATTTTTCTAATTTTGTTAACCTTTTCCACAATTTCTTCATTATACATGGATGGATACATGATTTTATATGTTTGCATACCTTCCTGGTGTGAGCTTTATAAATGGCAACACAGAAAAAATATGAAATAATGCATTTCCATCCTAACGTTGAGGTGAATGCTATCTTTCCGCTTTGGTGTAGGATGTGTAGTTAATCCTGTAAGCAGTTGGGTGTAGTTAAAGTTTACATGGACTATTAACACACAAACCCAATATCATGAGTAGTGTTCAATAGAACTATCAGAGTGCTTTTCCTTGCTATTTGACTTATAGGGCATGGTACAAGCATATTAGTGTCAGAATATCATTTTGTATAAATACTGTGCCCTAAACATGGTCTACAGGACTAGAACCACATTGTAGAAAATAATAGAAAGTCTATTCAAGAAGGACAACATTCAGGCCACAAAAATAGGTTTTATATATATATATTTTTTAAATATCTATATAATTAATATGGACACAATAATGTGACTTTCAATTTTTCACAAAGACAATTGTGTTCCTGCCAATGTGACTTTGTCTGTTTTTCCATTAAAAATATCTTTGTAAGACCCATGTTCAAAATGTGTGCTCCTAAACTCAGTCAATGTTTCAACCTTATGAAAGGTTTCTATATTCAACATGTGCTTATTTTTAGAATGTCTGTTTTCTCATGATAAATGTAGTTGCACAATTGTCAAAGTGATTTTCTCTACTCCGACACAGGGGGACCACCGGGCCAATTTTGAAATAAGAGTTAAATGCCCTACATTCAAAAATGCCCATTCCTGAAGAAGTGTTTTTTAACTGTGTGAAGGAATCTTATCTTTAACAGGGACACATTCAGAGGGTTTTTTCACATGAAAAAACTGTTGGACGACTATCAGTTGTCTATATTCTGGAACAAAGGATTCCCCAGCCTCTTTGATGAAGACCAGCTGTACAACACAATACACTGACATAAAACATGTGGGCTCCCCATAAACGTTTTGTTCTACTTTGTGAAAGACTCCCATTATTAATATTGGCGTTTTGAGGTATTTATTCCTCTAGAATTTCAGATGTAGGTCAGCCTTAGCAACTTTCTCTACTCTTACACAATGAGCCTATCAGCTCATTTCAGGAACCCATTTGGCCTTCAAACAACAGAATCTTCAAAGTTGTCAAAGACCATTGTAGTTAACATTGGCACATTTTGAGAATCTGCCTTTATCCATGAAGAAGGTAGTTCCACCACTACCAAAATAACTTTCTCTACTTTTGTACTATGAAATCACAAGTCATGTTCAAGAATTCTTGTCTTACACTCTAAATAAAAAAACTGGATTCCCAAATGAATTTTTCGTCTTTGAGGAAGTTTCCCATAATTAACATGGACATATTATGTGAATGTTATTTTTCGACATTAAAAGGTGGTTGCACAACTGCCATAGTAGTTTTTCCTACACTTGGACACAGTGAAAAATACCCATGTCCAGGAAAACAGTATGTATGTACTATTTACAAAACTTGTGCTCCCAAACACAGCAAATGTTTACCTTTGTGAAACAAGGTTTATATATGTATGTTCGAGGCATTTGTTCTGTAGATACACATGCTTTGCATACTCCTAGCATCTGGTCTGGATATTTGCAGGTTGTTTTTCTTCGAAGAAGTCTTTTCCAGTCAAGAGGAAAGGTGACTCCTCCTATCAGTGATAGTACGCATGGACATTGACTCCATTGTTAAATTGTTTTCTTTCCGCCATCTTGTTCGAACGTGGTTTGCTGCACTCCGGTTCGAAACCGTTCTTCGGGATTCTCTCGGTGCGCAGTCCGCTGTACCCTCATCTGTATTGTTTCGTACGCACTTATCATCCGCATGTTGAAAAAAGCCAGAAAACGTTCTATCTTCGATCGAGAAGGCATCACTGGCGGCCATCGGACCTAGCCATTTCGGTTTACTTCCACTCCGTTACACATCTAGTCTTCTGCTGATGGAATGGACTCTGTTCCAATTCTGTCCTCGGTGCCACTCCAAATATCCACGCACCGACCTGCCTAAAGTCTGCAACTTGTACCTCTCACTGGAGCACATGGAAGAAGATTGCCACGCTTGTCGGTTGTTCAGATTAAAAAAGACTTTGCTGGACTGTCTCGATGGAGGGACATGAACACACCCCGGATATCTTCGGAAAAGATACCGAGCAGGAAAAGATGGAAGCACAGCAACAGAAGAGAAGCAGGCACTCTCCATCCAAGATTTGGATTCCGAACTAGAAATCGAGCTGGAGTCCGAAGACGTTCCAGCTGGACAGTGTGCCGTGAGCAACAAAGCCCCTCTGCCCACTAAACTTGCTTCCACCAAACAAAAGGCTTCTGGGCCACCATTGCATTCTGGCCATGGTTGGCACGAGATACTGCTTCCAACACCCCGCCCTCGGGTTCTGCACCGTAGCAGCACACCAAGCCTTCTGTCTTGGGCTCGAGCCAAGACAAAGCACCTTCGATACCAAAACTTTCGGATCCAAAGGATAAAAAAGACCAATCCAGTTCAGCACTGAATATTTCGGCACCGAAATCAAAGGATGCTGTTCAAAAGCCTCCAGAACCGATCCTGGAATCTATGCAGGAAAAACTGTATCCTAAGCAAAAGAAAATTTACATTAATCCAGACACTGGACATATATTGACAAAATCGATAACTTCTTCCAAAAGGAAAATTCCTTCAGAGGAAATAACCTACAAAATCCTTCTAAAAAAGGACATTGCTACAAGCCCTTTTCACTCTATTCCTCAATCCCCTCCACCATCCTCACCATTGCCATGCTCAAACCCATTCGACATTACGCCACAGGGTTTTCCGCATAGACAGCCTGACATAGAAGTTGGGGATGACAGTCCCCCACCAATAGATTTATGGCATGATTACGATATTGATCCACCTCTAGATAATAATCCTGACTTATCTCCTGCAAAACTATCACCTCCTGATGACAACACATCATACCAGGAGTTAATTTCCAGGGCAGCTTCATACCATCAAGTTACATCACACAAAGAATCTTTAGAGGAGGACTTTTTATTTGAAACTTTAGGCAATACACATAGAGCAATTCAATCTTTACCCATGTTAAAAGGCATGATGCACCATGCTGATGACATTTTTAAGAACCCTTTATGGGCGCATATATTAACACCAAGGGTTGACAAAAACTACAAACCTCCACCATCTGACCCAATTTTTATTAGGGGGCAGTTACATTTAGATTCTTTTGTTGTATCCAATGCTCGGAAAAGAGCAAACTTAGACTTCAGAAGATGAACCACCTCCAGACAGAGTCTAAATTAATAGATGCATCAGGGAAAAGAGTAGCTGCACGATCCGCCAATCATTGGCGTATAGTTAACCCATAGCTAAGTATGATAGAGCCCACTGGGACAAAATGGAGGAACTACTCCGCTACCTCCCAGAAGAACATAAGAAAAAAGGACAAGAACTAGTGCAAGAAGGAAAATTAATATCTAATTAATCTATTAGATGTGCACTAGATGCTGCTGATAATGCTGCAAAGGGAATTAATACCAGCATTTTTCTTATCAGACATGCGTAGCTGAGAATTTCTGGTTTTAAATCAGAAGTACAACAGACTATTTTCAATGCTCCCTTTGATAAACAATATCTTTTTGGACCTAAAGTGGATGAGTCATTTGAGAATATGAAAAAGAATGCAGAAGTGGCAAAGTCAATGGGAGCACTTCAGTCACCATCCAGTAGAGGATCCTTTCGACGGTCATTTTATACAGGAGGATCCAAAAGTAATTGACGGTCATTCTATACAGGAGGATCCAAAAGTAATTCCTCAGATCCTAATATGTCCTCGGACAAATCAAACACACAACCCTCTCCATCTAGAGGCTTCTATAAAAGCGGATATAGAAGGAACAATTTTAAAGGCAGAGCGACAGGTACTCCAACATGTACCTCTTCATCTCCCAACAAACAGTGACATCCCGATCATTCCCCCGACCATCTTACAACAATAATGTCAGACAAATGGGTATTAGACATTATCCGACATTGTTATTGCCTGGAGCTTACCAGCAATCCTCCCAGTATTCCACCTCCAAATCAGAAACGTTCATTACAAGACCAACAGCTCCTCAAACAAGAAGTACAATCTCTTCTAACAAAAGGAGCTATAGAACCAGTTCCAATGCAACATCAGGGATTGGGAGTTTACTTACTTCCTAATTCCCAAAAAGGACCGGTCCTACAGCCAATATTATATCTCAGACTGCTAAACCTATACATACCATCAGAACACTTCCATATGGTCACGTTTCAGCAAATACTTCAGTTTTACAACAAGGCGACTTTGTCAATACTGGACTTAAAGGACGCATATTCCACATTCCTGTTCACCCAGCACATCACAAATATCTCATATTTGTGATAGCAGAAAATCACTATCAATTCAAAGTACTCCCATTCAGGGTTAGTACTGCACCCAGTGTTCCAAAATATCTAGCAGTTGTAGCAGCTGATCTAAGAAGACAACAAATTCACTTCTTCCCATATCTGGACGATTGGATAGTCAAAGCTAACACACAACAAAATTGTTTACAACACACTCAAAGTACCATAGATCATCTCCATTAATTTGGATTTACAATCTGATAGAAACTTTTAGCTGCAGATTTTTTACCTTTGAATTTCCCAGGCGTCCGGTTGGATCCTGCAACTTTTGCTGAGTAATACCCCTTGTGCGTGCCTTCAGGTGGCTCAATTTGGCTCCGCAGGACATCAGAACGTGAGAAGAAAGGGTTGCACCCCATTTTAGATTTTCAAACCGTAGCGTTGATTGACGTTGCGGTACCTATATAGGCACCACGAGGCGCGCAGACTTCAGTTCTTTTCTTTCAGCGCCATTTAAGGGCGAATATCGGACCCCTCTGTTGCTTCTTAACAGTCTTTTTCTCTGCTTTTTGTCGACTTCAGAATTCTTTTCCACTTTGTGTGCGAGGATGTCTTCGAGGAAGACTGGGTTTAAGCCATGCGGTGGCAGGCACGCATGATGTTGGTTACCGATCATCCCCCCCCTCATCTGTCTCTGGTGTCTCGAGCATGATTTGTGCTTGGACTATGGCTCCGAAGGCCTTGCGGGAGCGGGCTATGAGGCTCCTTACGGGGCGCCAGTCGACACCGTCCCGCGAAACACCCCGAAGGTCCCGGTTCCGATCGAAGAAGAGCAGGTAGCGGGACCACTCTGGGAGCCCAAGGTCCTCTTGTTCCCACTCAAGGTCTTCGGAGCACTCGGGGAAGAGGCACAAGAAGAAGAAGTCCATCTTCATCTCGGTTATCGTCTGTCGACGAAAGAGGTAAGGAGCACTGACGCTCAAGGCACGTTTCTGTGGAGCCAGGGTCGACTTCGCGCCTCCCTCTCTTTCAGGGAGCCGGAGCGACCCCCGCTCAAATGAAAGATTTTTACGAGGCCATGCACCACGTATTTGATCGAGCCCTCTGTCCCTGCGGGGTTGGAAGGGACCCCACCGGGTTTTAAGCCGTTGGATCCGGCCACAGAGCTGGTGGAGCCTCAGGGATCCGATCAGGGTTGATGCCGATCACGCCATCGTGACCTCCTCCGGCATCGGACCCGAAGTCAGTGCCAGCCCCATCCTTATCACCAACAACGCTGAGTCGGAATTACGTTGCTTGATGCAGATTTTGGTGCCGATTGAGCCCATAGGTTCTATGTTGTCGTCTGAACACTTTGAGGATGTGTTAGGCTCGGGAGCGGAATGGGAGGGATCTATGGAAGCCCTGCTGACTGGTGCTCTGGTTTGGTGGTGCTGCTGGAGGGGAGATGGGACAGGACCACAAGTCCCAGCCTCCCGTGCGGCCATAGCCACAATCGTCTTTCTCGTCATCTTTTAGCACCGGGGGCGCTATAAATTCACCTGTGGGCACCCGCAGCACGGGCGTGCCTGGGCCGCGCCCATCTGCGTCCGTCAGCGACCGACAGAGACCGGGCCGGGCCAGCCCTCTTTCGTTGAGAAGCCATCATGGGTACGCAAAAACTCCCATGTACCTCAGACACTGTAAAGACTAAGGCAAAGCTACCATGCAATTGCGCCTCTGTTATCTCCTATTTAACTACAGAGGTAGGAGCTATAACTACCGAGATTCATATTGTGGAAGCCCAGTTGGGTTTGGGAACTGATGTATTGGAGGTAACAGCGACTGATAATGCTCCATCTGTTATTTAGTCACCCTTAAACCAAGAACCTGAAATTAATCTTACCCCAGTAGTGGTGATCAGTAACCTTATTTGGGACAATGAACTTCCATCAGCTTCACATCCCAAGGCACAAATGAAGGGCAAGGGGAGCCTGGAAATGATAAGAGCCAGGGCTTTGTTTGCAGTTGTTGGTTAAAAAAGTAGGAAAAAAGGTCTAAAAGCAGGCCCTGTTCTAAAGATCTACCAATACCGAAGTGGCGTGAAGACCACCGGATCACAGTGGACCCACCTCCTTCTAACCCCAATGCAGCAACTGTGGACTCAATTTTGTTACATATTGACACTCTTGTTGGGTCGCTCGAGGAGGACCTATTTAATTATGTCAAATCTGGAATAGATTGTGTGATGGAAAGGTTATCTAGAATAGAGACCAAATTGGGTGAATTTGGGGATACTATTATTGGGGATAGGAGGTGGGACAATAATGAAACAGGTAACATATCTAATATGCCCAATAACGGTACTAGTTCTCAACACACCCACAAGATGAAATCTGAAGGGGGAAGGTATCTCATTACAACACTCTTGGGGCCCATGAAACTCAATGAGGCTACTATAGGGATTAGGGATGGCGCCAGTGAGGAGGTCGTGACCGCAACCCACTGGAGGACTAAAACTCCATGTCTGAAAGGGCCTTATAAAATAGCTATAGGAGAGCCTGTTAAACTAGGAAGGCTGCATTTGCCACTAGAGGCTACCCTGTTGGTAGCGGTCCCTCTGAAAAAAAAAAAACAGTACTGAGACAACCTAGAGAGCAAGCCAAGATATAAAGTTGGAATATTGCAGGACTTAGAAACCATATTGACGATGAAAGGTGGAAAGGTTTTTTAAAAGAGTATGATGTGATTGGGCTTCAAGAGTCCTGGGAAACCGAAAATAATTTCTGGTTGGATGGTTGCAGAACCTATTCTGAGCCAGCAAGGCCATCTGTAGGTGGTAGGGCAAAGGCGGTCTAATAACCCTGATTTCATTAAAGGTTATAGGTAACCACTGTAAGTTGGACTCTGGTTCACCAAATTGTCTAGCAGTGCAGATAACGCCTATTAACGCACCTAAAACTCTTATTGCTAATTTTTATAAGTCATTTGACAGAACTGCTGCAAATTAACATTTGGTCAGTCTGAATGGTTTCCTTGAGTCTTATAACGGAAAGCAAGTTGCACCTTGTTCGGTTATTGTTTTAGGTGATTTTAATGTACATCGATGCCCATTGAACTGTCACGTTACTGACAGTTTAGGCCCTGGTAATCATATGGAGACACATTTTGTACATTCACAGCTAGGTGGATTCTTAGAGGGCACCCTAGCGGAATATGGTCTATTATATCCTAATACTTTGCTTGATAGCAATGATATTCCAACATTTAAAGAAAGGAGAATGCAATCCACTATGGATTATATCTTTATTGATGCTGCTTTGACCCCCCCTGGTGACAGGAAATACAACCACGTGGTCACATTTTAGTGACCACAATCTTATACATATTACATTGCCAGGGGGGCATCCAGAACAATCCAAAATTAAATAGATGTGTCCCCACTCCTAATATAAAAACCATAGACCAAGCCCATAGACTTCAGTGGTGTATGGTAGTGCTGGAGGATTTCCAAGTGAACTTATCGAACACTGTTGGAAAGGAGATTGATCTCTGTCTAGATGATAATATAAGGGACAAACCGATACTCATAGCTTTTGCTAAAATCTGTAATCGGGTGGCCTGTGACCTTTAAACATCCGTATAAGGAATTCCCGAATAAAGGGGAGAGGTGGTTTGAACATAATTGTACAGTTACCCACTAAAAGTTGTTGGTGGCTCTAAAACATAAACCACAAGATAAAAGTGTAATAGTAGCCCATAGGAAAACGTATAAGTTGGCCATAAATACACCAAATCTGAGATTAAAAACAAGGCGTGGAATGATCTCTTGTTCATAGACGTTATTAAAAATAGTGTTTAAGTTCTGGGAAATTGTTAGTAAGCCATTTTTACAGGAAACTAAGGGTAGCTCTCTAGAATGCAACATACTGGAGTAAGAGTGGTTCGATCATTTTAAACTCCTATATGGTGACCAGGAGAACCAAGGACTCCCAGCTACACTGTTTGAGGCGGAGGTATATACTCTGGTTTTTATAGAATCAGAGGTAGCAGAGGCCATAAACCAAATGACCAGCAACAAGGCTCCTGGACTAGATAGCGTCCCGGCCGATCTTTTTAAAGGTAAACAACCCTTACCACAAAGTTTTTACCACGCGGTACCTTTACCACGCGGCCGTTACAACGCAAGTCGTTACCACGACTTGCGCTGGAGGGCGCTGTGGGATAAGCAATTTTATAAATTTATATTCCAACACCTTCCCTACTGTTACGGGGACTGGTGTTGGAATATAAAATTATAAAAATCCTAAATCCGCGCCCTCCAACGCAAGTCGTGGTAACGACTTGCGCCGTAGCGGCCGCGTGGTAAAGGTATGTGTTGTTACAACCTGCGTTGTAACAACGTACATCCCTTTTTAAATCTAATGTGACACTATGGTCAAAACTTCTGGCTGGTGGTTTTAATATGGCCTGTAAATTTTGCCTGCCTAGATCATGGTCTGAGTCAATCTTTGTTCCAGTTTTTAATAAGGGTAATAGAGGGGATCCAAGCTGCTACAGACCAACCTCACTTATAGATTCTGCAGTAAAAGGTGCTAGGAAGAGTGGTACTCTGCATACTTATTGTTTAGTTAAATTAAACCAATACACTCTCAAACTTGCTATACGGTTTCAGGAAAGGGAGGGGTACCACGGATCAGTGTTTGTTGGGAAGTATACCATCCCCAACAAGGGGACATTGTACTTGGCGTTCATGGATCTTTCCTCGGCTTTTGACAGAGTGAATAGATCCAAGCTGTGGGCAATATTAATCAAACTAGGCGTGGACAAAAACATTGTTTACTTCCTTGCTGATCTGCATAGGGATCTGTCAGCCACAGTAAGATTTGATCAAAGGGGGAATTGTACCCAGGGAATACGCATTATAAATGGAGTCAGGCAGGGATGCATTTTAGCCCCCCTACTTTTTACCCTATATATTAACAACCTGGACTCCTTTTTAGGTCTCGCCTCTCAATGCGCATGCGCATTGAGCGAAGCGAGACTATAGGGGCTTAAACAGACTTTAACTAACTGGCGATTTGATGCTGTGCCCGTGTGCTTGCGCATTGACCTAAAATGCGCGTGCACAGCATCAAATCGCCAGCCATCTGTTCCTCAGCAGCTCTTCCCGCTCCGCCCCACAAGCTTCCCCCAGCGTGCGCTCTGGCTCAGCCGCACTCCTCCCACACCTTTGAAGTGAAGCTTCACTTCAAAGGCCCCTGCTGCTTCACACTATTCACGGCCGCCAGGCCGGGGATCTCCCTCATCGCCGCTCTCCCCGCTCCGCCCCCTGCTGTGGCCGTGTCGCATTTCTCCTCCCCCCTCCCCACAGCAATGCCCTCCGCCGGCCGCACTTTCACTTTGACGGCCGCAGGCCGTCTCTCTTGTTTCTCCTCCCCCCTCCCAGTGTACTTTTTTTTTTTAAACTTGTTTTACTTGCGGTGTGACACAGTGCCTTCTAATTGCTGGGTGAGCAATTTCTTTTTTTCATTCGCACAATGATGCGGCGACAGCTTTTTTTTAAGTCGTGGTATCATGTTGACTTTGGTTTATGAGTGTGGGTCCGGAGCCAATTTCATTAATATGGGGTTTTTCCCTGAGAACCACACCGTCGGTCCTACCCCGCTCGATCCTGTCCTATTTCTCTAAAACTGCCTTCTCTCTCTTTCTCTCCCATTCTCTGCACTCAACCTCGCCCCCTCTCAAGGCCTTTTCTCTCCTAGTCTTCCCACTACCTCTCACGCACACATCATGCATCTGCTTCCCTCTCTTGTTCTTGGAGGAGTCCTTAAAACTGACGCCAGCCATCTCTCCCTCACATACACACCACCACATACATCCTCCCGCTGCAAGGAGGGCACGCGAGCGCAGGGGGCAGCTCCGTGACTCCACTCAGAGGATGCGATAAGATCTCACCAAAGGCTGCCCCACAAATTCCTCCCTTTTAACAAGACCCCCCTCTGAAAACAAGCAAGCAGAACAATTCATCTGCTCGGCGGACTTCCCTACCCGCTTTCTTATGCCCGCACCTGATTTCTCCACTCAGAGACTTTTAAACTCTTTGCTCACATTTCTGACTGGATTGCACGGATCCATTTTAAAACAGCTATTGTTTTACTTCACTTATCCCCGCCGCAGTTCTTCTGCACCTCGCTTAGCCCGCTATGTTTACAAACACCCCTGCCGGTCCCGCCTGCGAAACTTTAGACATGTGAACACATTTTTTGTTTTAATTTCTCCTGTTGAGTAAAGTACTCCAGAATCTAGCGCGCCAACCACTCCAGTGCAGCCCAGGCGCGACGCACAAACCCACATCACATTTATTTGAGAAATGGAGATTTTTGCAAGAGACACTTGCAGGAAAGTTCATAATTTTATTAATGTCGGGCTCGTTTGGTTATATGCACGTCATATTTTAAGTCTCTGCAGAGTGCTGGGAAACACATGGTGTTTACCGGTAACAGAAGAAATAAACTGCGAAAGTCATGCAGTCCTTCATGCACGCTGCTGCTTAGCCCGCAAGGTGGTACCCCGACTAAGCCTTGGGTGCAGCCGCACCCTATCACCCATTATAATTGTATCCACTCTTCACCCCCGTACCACATCCCTGCGTGTCCTTAATACTGGGAGGGGGAGCCGAACTAAGGGGCTTTCTGTTGTGTTTTTCCCCTCTCTCCCCATTCCGCCATAGACCTGATGCTATTGGAACAAGTTACTCGAGCACCAAGTACATTACAAGGATACGTTCATTTTTTTTAAGACCCGAGGATATTGAGTCTTTTGCCCAGAATCACAGGATGTTCAAAAAGTTTTCCGCAAGTGACCTTTCAGACTCTTCACATCCATCTGAGTTGTGTTGCCAAACAAAGACTTCCGGCATCCATCTACCTTGGAGGTAAACTTCGCACATTGCTACACAGTAAAGCTTCCAGCAACACACTGTTCGAGTAACACACATGTGTACTCGCTCGCACGCGGACAAAGCAACAACACCATGTCACACCAGCAGAAGCTGCACGCCATACGGACACCAGCTAACATAACATATTTTGGTGTTTACAATACTGGGGATGGTCTAAAACCCACATTAATTTCCATCTGGTCCGGTAGTAAGCTGAAAGAAGGTCATTCACAAGTCGCCAGCTTTGTCATACCAACCTCTATGAAGTATCCCTATGTGCGACTGCTAGGGTGATTGTATATGACGAATCCCTTGAAGTTTTGTTACACCACTGTCTTTCAGACTGCCCGACAGTGTGAGGAGGGTGGAGAGAGGTGGGGGGTGGAGGGAGGGCTGGTGCAGACGGTTTGTAGGCTCGGCATAACAATTTAAGTAAACAACCCCTTCCTGGTTCACAAGACGTCCTCAGTTAGAATTCAGCAGAGCCCGTCTTAACTTACACTAAAAAAATGGTCTGCACTGCTGGCATCCAAGTTCACAGCCTGCAATCATGCATCCTAATCCAAACTTCTGCAGTTGACTGACGTTGTGTGATTCTGTGTAAAGGACTTTATTTCACTATGGCTTCAAGTGTAAAACAACCATTGAAAATGCAGTAGGCCTCGCCTTTTATTAAGTTAAAGCCATTTGCTTTGCTAAACAATACCATTAGCTAAGCAAATGACTTTAACTTAATCAAAGGCAAGACCTATTGCATTTTTAATGCTTGTTGGGGAAAGTTGTTTGTTAGATTTGGGGTCTCTAGTTGGTACAGGTAGGTACTTGTGACAAATAGGGACCCTTGCCTCTAGTCAGGGTAAAGGGGTACACTCCTAAAATAACCCCTGCTCACCCCCTTGGTAGCTTGACACGAGCAGACCTGCTTATCTGCGAGGCAGTGTGTAATGCATTTGTGACCACATACAGTACCCCAGTGACAACACTTCAAATGGACACCACACGTGTTTTATATCAAAAATAAGTATACTTTATATAGACTTAACACAAAACCAATAAACGATAAAATCCACAATACTGTTCTTAAGATGGTAGTTTTAGCTTAGCTTAGTTTAGTTCAGATGTTAAGATGCAACACTTTGTGTCAATGTACCATACGATGCGTTGCGCTTCCACAACAGAAATGTTGCAGCGATGGAAATGTGACAAAGTTCCGGTGCAAAGGAATAAAGATGACACTCTCCTTGATGCGGTTAGGGGTGTAACTGCACACCTGTATTCAATATTTTAAGGTCTCCTTCTATCTCCTTTGAAAATCTTAGCGTGCCCTCTAGTTTGAAGGGGTGCGTGCCCTGCTCCCTATTACGTATCAAATGTTTAAGTATGAGGTCAGGTGATACCTGGCCTTCTAGATGCACTGCTACTGGGCCATAGGCCTTTACAAGTTAAAGTCAAATGTTCTGTTTGGCTTAAAAAAACACAATTATGAAAAACCCTTTTTTATCTGCATAAATCAATAACATTTAATTTCAATAATTTGCATTATATCATTTGCTGATGAAACAAAAGTACATTACTTTGCATACATTTGCTCTAAATATTAAGTAAACTGAGATTATTCAAAAAGTCATATTCTCAAAATCCATGCTTTGTATTCCTATGTGAATAGAATCATTTATGTTATTAAACCAGAAAAATAACCAGATTCCCAATGCATTTCGGGTTGCAAAATGAACCCTTCGTCAGGGGATTAGATGTTACAAAATTTGAAGATACAATGTTCTTGGACAAGCGTTGTCTTCTATGCAGTCTTTCGTGATCTACAAAACAGCAACGTACAAAACACTAAATCATGTTTTCACGTAAATTGTCTTTTAATTAGAATACAGCTCTGAGGAGTACCACCGAGATGAAAAAAAACAGCCCCATGCCTCATGCTGAGATATATCCATGTGCAAAAAAGTGTTATTAATATGGAAAACGAGTGATACAGAAATGGTGTAGATCCCAACCGTACTATGTGTGACACGCAGAGGGAGATGAGAGAATTGTGCCTTGCTAAGTGAGCGAAGTGTTACTGAAAGCGAGGGGAGGGAAAACCACTGCATGCTGCTGAAAGAAAAAAATACATACTTGTGCTAAAGAATGCCCAAATTTTGTGGTCCACGCTCGTGTTCCAGTACTGATGTACAAATCAGTCTCCTATCCTACCTATAAACGGGTAAAAATCATTAAGTATACACGTGCACCTTGAGGGAACCAAAAGTGTAGGGAGGTTCTGGCAAAAGGCTTACCGCCTGTTCAGCAAATCACTGTAAGACAGCTGATGTTCAACCTAAGCGAGGTCGTCCTACGGACAGAAATCAAAAAGTATCTAAGTTTAAGAAACTTTACTACCAGATTCACACTTATAAGTGATAGAGCTTAACCGGACAGCAGTCCAAAACGCTAACCTGTAGTCGCCACAATCGACATCCGGATTCAAACCACTGACGCGAGTCCGCCCATCGTGTCACGTGTTGCGGCGCTCGCCTGATTTAAAGAAGAAAACTAAAAACGGACTAAAAACTACAGTGATGTAGAAGTCCTAATGTTTACTAATGACAGATTCCCTAGAAAACAAACGAAGGTAACTTCACGGGATATTATGTTAGAAAGTGAGTGACAACGAGAAATTACAGATTCTCTGACTCTATTATAAGGGAGAAATAAAGTTTGTATGAGGTGCTAAGAAAATCGCAGCGTGAAATAACGTGTAGTTAAAGAGTTATTAAGGTTCATGAACCTATTATATATTATGCCTAAAACTATAACGCTAATTACATAATTCCTAAACTAAAGAACGGTGATCAAACAGACAATGTTAGTACATACAGAAGCATGTAACTCTGATGATTAAGTAACAAAAAAGTGTGTAGTGAGTCTCAGTGTACTCCCTTACAATCTCACGAGAACATATTAATGATTAAAGGAAGCATAATAATTCATAGTGTTCATTAAGACCCCCAGGGATCACGGTTCCTAAAGACTTTATCCAGTAAGTCTCCCTTCTCGCTAGGAGAGTATTAAAATCCATTCCTGAAATACGTTCAATACGTTCCAAAACTGTGTATCTAAGTTGGGGAATAGTATGTTTTGCTTCTACCCAATGCCTAGCTAATGAGGAGTTAGTGTTTTGGTTTCTGATTCGACTCTTGTGTTCCACAATACGTGTTTTAATTTTTCTGCTGGTTCTTCCCAAGCATGGATTTTGAGAATATGACTTTTTGAATAATCTCAGTTTACTTAATATTTAGAGCAAATGTATGCAAAGTAATGTACTTTTGTTTCATCAGCAAATGATATAATGCAAATTATTGAAATTAAATGTTATTGATTTATGCATATAAAAAAAGGGTTTTTCATAATTGTGTTTTTTTAAGCCAGACAGAACATTTGACTTTAACTTGTAAAGGCCTATGGCCCAGTAGTAGTGCATCTAGAAGGCCAGGTATCAGCTGACCTCATACTTAAACATTTGATACGTAATAGGGAGCAGGGCACGCACCCCTTCAAAGTAGAGGGCACGCTAAGATTTTCAAAGGAGATAGAAGGAGACCTTAAAAAATTGAATACAGGTGTGCAGTTACACCCCTAACCTTATCAATCTTACTCTCAGTGCCCCCCTGTGTAACAGCACCCTATAGCAATCATGTCTTGGCAAGACATTTCAAACTTGACCACAAACCAAGCAGAAACTAAAGTCTACACATCGGATGAAGCTCAAACAATCTATGGACTAGTCAAAGAAGTAAGAGAATACGGTTCATCAACAGGAACTACGACACAGCAACTGAAACAACTAGAATACTTGATGAGAAAGGAAGTAAACCAACGATTACATGCTACTACCCTGATAGAGTATCACAAAGTCAGACGTATACCCCGCGGCTTGAGAATTGCTCTACGACCAATGCTCTTCAAATTCAATAAATCTTTTATGGCACGTTGGAATGCAATCTTGAACAAATGCTCTCTCGATCTCATCTTGCTTATTATTGAGGAAATATCTGCCCTTCTGGGAGAATTAATGTTTGACATCAACAAGTTGAAGGACGAAATTAGTCATCGGATGGAACAGGAAAATTGGAATCAAGTCCTGGACAAAATAAATAAAAACTTGGATATCCACGCGAAAGAGGTACATGATAGAAAAACACGCAAGTTCCGAAGGGACACGATTGATTATAAACTGGATGAGGTTTATACATGGGCCGAAAAATATGCACAGAAGCGGGTTTTTAAGAAACCAGGAGCTTCGTCATCTGAAGAAAGTATAGTGCCAGATGAGGATCTTTCATTACAGAGGCCACCTGCCACTCTGACACGTGTTACTGAGGCAACTGTAGATACAACAGCTACCACTTCAACCAGCAATGTACCTTTTTTGGGGGAAGGCCACATGACCAAAACGCCACCAGACAAAAACTTGGTATCCTCAAACGAAACATTAGGCGTGGAAAAACCCAAAGTAACAAAAGATCAAGGAAGGCCACAGAGGACAGTGAAGAAGTAAACTCTTTGGTCATAAACATCTCGTCCAAACACTTAACAGCGGAAGAACTACAGGTATTGAATAAAGGAACAACTTTTGTGCCAGCTTATACATCCAACGCCCTTGAGACCGAGGTAGCTCTCTTTAAATTCATGCGGAAGCTGAGGCTTAGGTGGTTTTTCACCATCAACCCTAGCACAGATGACCCAACAGAGGAGCAAAAGAAATTCAGACCCAAAAGCAAATTTCTGTCACCGATTTCCCACAAAACGCTTGACACTTTCGAAACTCTTGTCAAAAAAGATTTGGAACGCATTAAATATGGATCCAAACATCATCAAAATCTAAGTCCCAAAGAGCGACGGATTTTGAATAAACTAAGACCAGATCCCTCAATTACGTTTCATCCGGCTGACAAGGGAGGAGCCCTTGTGGTGCTAGACACTGATTTTTACAACCGAAGCATATTGGAACACATACAGAATGAGGACACCTATCTGCTCTTGGAACAAGACCCAACTAATGAATTACTGAGGACATTAGGAGATTTTCTCTTGAGAGCCTTTGAAACTGGCATCATAGATGACAACACTAAAAAATTTCTCTTTAACTCCACACCTAAAGTTCCTACACTTTATATGCTACCAAAGGTGCACAAGCACAGAACCCAACCACCTTTTCGACCAATTGTAGCAGGTTGTGGATCCATTCACGAACCGTTGGGACATTACCTTGACTTTTATTTACAACCCCTGGTACAATCTTGGAGTACATATGTAAAAGATACAACAGACTGTCTGAATAAGTTGGAGTCACAGAAACATCTTTTCACTCAAAACATCTGGCTTTGCACCATCGACGTGGTCGCATTATATACCTCAATTGCACATGAGGAGGGATTAGAGGCAATAGAATGGCGACTACTACACTCGGAAATTGATCACCAAAAGGCTATTTTCCTTTTAGAATTACTACACTTTGCTTTGTACCACAACTACTTTTCATGGCAGGATAAGTTTTACATCCAACGAGCGGGAACAGCTATGGGATTTCCCGGAGCACGGTCATATGCCAACACATACATGTCCCATTTTGAAGACCAATTCATCATATCGAATCCAATCTGGCAGAATAACACAGCAATATTCATGTGGTATATTGATGACATATTGGTCATCTGGACAGGTACCCGGACACTATTGGAGGAGAGTATCTCTAAGCTGAATGAGTTGAATCCTAGAATAAAATTTACACATGACATTGATGATGAGAAGATTCACTTTTTGGACATTGAAATACGAAAGACACCTAATGGCTTGCAAACATCAGTATATCGAAAACCCACAGATGTCAACAACGCTCTATTTTTTACCAGTGCTCATCCATATAGCCTGAAAAAACACCTCCCCATCTCACAGATGATGCGCATCAAAAGGATTACCTCGGACGAGGATCAGTGTTATAAAAATGTACAACACCAAATTCAAGAGTACAAGGAGCGAGGCTATCCTGATGTAATACTAAGTGAAGCCATTCACACCTTAGCTGACAAATCTCGAGAAGAACTTTTGACTCCAAAAGTGAAGATCCCAATGAAACGGGAAGTATTTGTCATAAAAAATTCCACACAAACATCGCAAATAAAGTCTATCATCAGGAACCGCTGGGAACTCATAGAGAATGAACCAGATTTCGCAACAGTGTTTAATGGCATCCCACTGTTTGCACATACAAGGACTAAAAACTTAAGAGAGCTCCTGAAACCCAACAGAAGTAACGTCAGACAAAAAGCAAAGGGAATGATGAAATGCTATAATTGTGGACAATGTGGGAATGTCATCACTGGTGATCAATTTATGCATCCACATACTGGTTTAAGTATAAAACTAAGACACAATGCCGATTGTAATACGGAAGGAGTAGTATATGCGGTCAAATGCCCTTGTGGGCTGGTTTACGTGGGAAGAACCAGCAGAAAAATTAAAACACGTATTGTGGAACACAAGAGTCGAATCAGAAACCAAAACACTAACTCCTCATTAGCTAGGCATTGGGTAGAAGCAAAACATACTATTCCCCAACTTAGATACACAGTTTTGGAACGTATTGAACGTATTTCAGGAATGGATTTTAATACTCTCCTAGCGAGAAGGGAGACTTACTGGATAAAGTCTTTAGGAACCGTGATCCCTGGGGGTCTTAATGAACACTATGAATTACTATGCTTCCTTTAATCATTAATATGTTCTCGTGAGATTGTAAGGGAGTACACTGAGACTCACTACACACTTTTTTGTTACTTAATCATCAGAGTTACATGCTTCTGTATGTACTAACATTGTCTGTTTGATCACCGTTCTTTAGTTTAGGAATTATGTAATTAGCGTTATAGTTTTAGGCATAATATATAATAGGTTCATGAACCTTAATAACTCTTTAACTACACGTTATTTCACGCTGCGATTTTCTTAGCACCTCATACAAACTTTATTTCTCCCTTATAATAGAGTCAGAGAATCTGTAATTTCTCGTTGTCACTCACTTTCTAACATAATATCCCGTGAAGTTACCTTCGTTTGTTTTCTAGGGAATCTGTCATTAGTAAACATTAGGACTTCTACATCACTGTAGTTTTTAGTCCGTTTTTAGTTTTCTTTTTTAAATCAGGCGAGCGCCGCACCACGTGACACGATGGGCGGACTCGCGTCAGTGGTTTGAATCCGGATGTCGATTGTGGCGACTACAGGTTAGCGTTTTGGACTGCTGTCCGGTTAAGCTCTATCACTTATAAGTGTGAATCTGGTAGTAAAGTTTCTTAAACTTAGATACTTTTTGATTTCTGTCTGTAGGACGACCTCGCTTAGGTTGAACATCAGCTGTCTTACAGTGATTTGCTGAACAGGCGGTAAGCCTTTTGACAGAACCTCCCTACACTTTTGGTTCCCTCAAGGTTCACGTGTATACTTAATGATTTTTACCCGTTTATAGGTAGGATAGGAGACTGATTTGTACATCAGTACTGGAACACGAGCGTGGACCACAAAATTTGGGCATTCTTTAGCACAAGTATGTATTTTTTTCTTTCAGCAGCATGCAGTGGTTTTCCCTCCCCTCGCTTTCAGTAACACTTCGCTCACTTAGCAAGGCACAATTCTCTCATCTCCCTCTGCGTGTCACACATAGTACGGTTGGGATCTACACCATTTCTGTATCACTCGTTTTCCATATTAATAACACTTTGTTGCACATGGATATATCTCAGCATGAGGCATGGGGCTGTTTTTTTCATCTCGGTGGTACTCCTCAGAGCTGTATTCTAATTAAAAGACAATTTACGTGAAAACATGATTTAGTGTTTTGTACGTTGCTGTTTTGTAGATCACGAAAGACTGCATAGAAGACAACGCTTGTCCAAGAACATTGTATCTTCAAATTTTGTAACATCTAATCCCCTGACGAAGGGTTCATTTTGCAACCCGAAATGCATTGGGAATCTGGTTATTTTTCTGGTTTAATAACATAAATGATTCTATTCACATAGGAATACAAAGCATGGATTTTGAGAATATGACTTTTTGAATAATCTCAGTTTACTTAATATTTAGAGCAAATGTATGCAAAGTAATGTACTTTTGTTTCATCAGCAAATGATATAATGCAAATTATTGAAATTAAATGTTATTGATTTATGCAGATAAAAAAAGGGTTTTTCATAATTGTGTTTTTTTAAGCCAAACAGAACATTTGACTTTAACTTGTAAAGGCCTATGGCCCAGTAGCAGTGCATCTAGAAGGCCAGGTATCACCTGACCTCATACTTAAACTCTCCTTGATGCAACACGCTTCCTGGTGATGCGGCGGCGTCTGCTGCGACGTCGATCCTCGTCTCCAGCGATGTGAGATACTGTACACGATGCGAGCCGCGCTCGGCCCTGCGACAAGCTTCCCAGTGATGCGGTGGCGTCTGCTGCGACGTCGATCCTCTCTCCTGGCGATGCGAGTTGCTTCCACAACGATGCGAGCCGCGACAGGCCCTGTGACGCGGCGGCGTCTGCTGTGCCGTCGATCCTTTTCTCCGGCGATGAGCCGCGACAGGCCCTGCGACACGCTTTCTCGGAGATGCGACGGTGTCTGATGTGACGTCGATCCTCTACTTCTGCGACACGCTTCCTGGTGATGCGGCGGCGTCTGCTGTGATGTCGATCCTCTTCTCTGGTGATGCGGGGCACTTCGTGTTGTGCAGCGGCAGTTCTGTGACACGCTTCTCAATCTTGAATCGCACTTCCAGCTCCTTGCGGCACGCAAGTCCCCCACAAAGTCCAGCACACCTGCAGGCACTTCAGGAAGACTCTTGGGAGCTGGTGGGTGAAGTCTGTTTTGTCCCTGAGACTTCAGCAGGAGGCAACCTCTGTTCCAAGCCCTTGTAGATCCTTCACAAGTTGAAAGTAAAGCACACAAAGTTCTTTCTCCTTTCTTTTGCAGTCAGGCAACCACTGCAGGCCAATCCCCCAAGCAGCACTTCAGCTTAGGGATAGTCTCTCCTCAGTTTCTTCAGGTTCCTCTCCTCATCAAAGGTTTCTTCTTGTAGTCCAAAAGTGATCTAATTTCTTGGGATCAGGATCCCAATACTTATACCCCAAAATCCTTTGTCCTGTGAGGGCAGAGGGGCCTTAGCCCAGTCCAAACCAGTTCTGGAGCACTCTGTTTACAAGACTCCTTCTTTCCTTTCGCAGGGCAGAGATATCAGACGCCCCCCAGGAGGTGGAGCCAGAACTGTGGAGGGAAAGCACAGCCTTGGAGCACTTTGTTGACAAGATTCCTTCTCTTCATCCACTGTGCAGGGCAGAGACATCAGCCGCACCCCAGGGGGTGGAGCCGGCATTGTGGAAGGCAGGCACAGCCCTATTCAGGTCCCAGATGCACTCCTCCCACCCATCTAGATGCAGATCTCTCCATTCACCACTGGGCTGACTCATTCTGTCTCTTGGGATCCCCCAGCCCTGTCACTCAAAAACACCAGATAAGGAATACACAACCTAGCAGAGGCAGGCTTTGGATAGTTAGACAAGAAAATACCTACTTTCTAAAAGAGGTATTTCCAAACACAGAATGTTAAAACCAACTTCACTAAAAGATGCATTTTATCGTTCTGAGTCCAGGCATACTAAACTCGAATTTCTACCATGTTCTCTGAGTCAGTTAGGATTATAAGAATGTAATAATCTAACTGCCCATTCTGGCCTATGGAGAACAGGTAGCCTTTCAATAGTGAAAAACGAAAATGTCTGTAATTCACTATTAGGAAATGCCACACACATCAGGGCTTGTCCTACCTTATACTTACAATGCACCCTGCCCTTGGGCCTACCATAGGGGTGTCTGATATGAAGAAAAGGGAAGGTTTAGGGACTGGCAAGTGGGTGCTCTTGCCCAGTCAGCATGACCATTCCAGACTGCACGCAGGCTCTGCAGTGGCAGACCTTAGACACATTTTACAAGGCTGCTTTTGTGGGTGGCACAACCAGTGCTGCAGGCCCACCAGCAGTATTTGGATTTACACGCCTTGGGCACACTCAGTGCACTGTACTAGGGTCTGACAAGTATACCAAACAGCCAATCATGGAATCACTAATCCAAACATCAATTTACAGTAGGGAGCACTCGCACTGTGGCACTGGACAGCAGTGGCACAGTGCCTAAAGCATCTAACACCAGCAAAAACACATGGGGCAACAGCAAAAAATGGAAGGGAGACCTACGCCAATGGTGCTAGGTCTAACAGCTAGCAAAGATATTCCGTGTGTGGGAACGGCTAATCCCAGCCCTCCCATATGCTGATGATGCCACCCTATTAGCTAGAACTGCAGTTGGTTTACAGTGTCTTTTAACCTTCTTTGTCATTTTTATGAGATCACTGGACTTAAGTGTAAACTTCTCAAAATCTCATACAATGATAATTGGCTCTAAGCCCAGAAGGACTAAAACACTCCATTGTGAAGGAAACAAGATCACTAGGGTTACTACACATACTTACCCAGGTGTCCAATCTGACGATAGGGGTGAATGGGTCCTGCAAATGAATGCAAAAAGAAATGTAATGGCCAGATCCACATCCGTGGTCCTTGGCTTTGCATGTAGGCTAGGGGCAAAACCAATACAAGCGCTGTTAAACCTAAACAGAGTTAAATGCATTGCTATCTCAAACTACGGCTCTGACATATGGGGTTATAGACAAGCTAAGGAAATCCAAATAGTTAAAAATAAATATTTAAGAAACTTGCTATCGGTGCCACAATCCACACCATAATACATAGTTCATCAAGAGACTGGGGTAGGTTTTGTGGCAGACTTAATTAGAATGGCACTTTATTTAAATGAATAGCAACTTAGATAAATCCTGAACTTGAAATGAATTGCGAAATTTTGCCCGATTGTCTAGCTTTAGACCGACAAAGTAGAATCCCTTGGTTGAGCTATGTGAAAAGGCTCGCAGTGCAACTAGGACAGCCTGAATTATTTAACTCTCCAGATAATTTAGTGAAGGGAGATGTGCTGTGGGCTAAGAAATCTTACCTATATATGGCACTTATGGAAAGATAGGCCAGGGAGCTGGTAAAAGCAACGGTACGTGCCCATCAATTGTTAAAAACCTCTTGTGCAATTGAACCCTATTTAAATGTTGTAACCAACTCGAATCATCGTTTCCTCTTAGTAAGATTTAGGCAGAATCAGTTACATTTTTTACTTGCCGAACCTCAGGGATGGAGAAGGGAGGAGGACTTGGGTGTCTGTACATGTGACAATTTTTCCACCCTGGACACATTGCATTTTGTCTTGTACTGTCAGCATTTTTTGCACCGTCAGAAACTGAAAGGATTTTTACAGGCGAAACCAGCACTTATATATTTACAGATGTCTGGGAAACAAACATAGCGAGTTTTTTAACAGCAGTAGTTGGAATATGGAAAAAAACTGTGAGAGCAACTCCCATGATCTAGAACATAGCAATTATTTTTTATAATCTATTTTAAAGTTGTATTTGAATTGTTTGTTTACCTTGATTAGGAAACTTGTGTTCTATACTTGGTGTAAGCTTATGTCATATTACTGTTTTTAACCTTTTTATTCTGTACAATGCTTTTATGGTTTTAATTAACCGAATAAAGTGATTTTGACTCACTGACTGCCCTCTGCTGTGGACCATCTGGAACACCAGGATGACTCTGCAGAGCAATTGGACTAGTATGGGGAACTTGGGGAAGCCAGTGAACTGGATACTTCTCCAGATGCTGGCATGCTCTCTCCACAGCTGTGGCTACGGAGGAGGGAGCATCCTATGCCATGGTGGTTAAAAGGACAGCCGAGGTCCTTGGACTGAAGCTGCCTTTCGTGCAGGTCAGGACTAATCTCCTGATCGAAGTGCTTCAACCTGGGGCTTCCACCTCCGAATCCCTTTTGCCCTTTACTGAAGCACTATGTTACGTTATGGTGTTTTATAACGCGCACAGCTACTCAGAGTGTCCCGGCGTGACCCCAGTGAGGAAAGAGAGGAGAAAACTGAGAGAGCAGCTTAATTAAAGAGGAAAGTCTTAAGTCTCTTTCTCAAATTTTTAGGATCCTGCAGGTCAAGAGGGAGTTGGTTCCAGGCCACTGCAGCCATGTAAGCAAGGGAGCTATCACCTACCCTTTTCAGGCAGAACCTGGGCTTGCAGGCCATCAGCATTGCAGAAGAGCAATGCTGCCTGGTAGGCGCATAAAACTGAAAACCTTTCCTTAGATACACCGGGCCAAACCCATGGAGGGCAGCATGTGCCATTTCCAAGGACTTACATTTCACCCGTGCTTCCACCGGTACCCAGTGCAAGTTACGGAGGTACTGTCTGAGGCTGATTCTCTTATGGAGGTTTAGCAGGATTCTGGCTGCGGCATTTTGAACTACCTTAAGTTTGTCCAGTAGATAGACAGGCAGACCGGTATACAATGCATTGGCATAGTCAATGCGCAACATAATGAGTGCTCGAGTGACCGTTTCCCTTGCGGATAGAAGGAGTAAAGGCAGAAACGTTTTCAGTGCTTTCAAAATGCCAAAGCGGCAAAGCTCAATTTGCCACCAAACCAGATCCCTAAGTTCTCAACAGGTTCTAACTGATGTCGATCTAGGCACGTGCTCCACGCCTAGTACAGGGGCTCCTGTGAATAGGATAATTGCACGCCACCATGGCCCAGCTACTGGCGACCCAAAGTTTCTCAGCCAACACCCCACCTCTGAAAGCTTGGTGGGGCAGGCTTCCACATCCTCAGGGCACATTCCGTTCCACCCCTCTGGATAGGGAATCCTAGAGGCTGGATTCATTTGGTAAGAAGATGTTGTATTACTCCAGTCTGACATTGCGGTCTGTTAATACTGCATGCTTGTTTGGCTGATTCTCCCACTCCCTTTGGAAGACTGTTTCGCAAGTGCTGCCACAAGTCCTGGGGTGCCGGTATTCACAGACCGCAATGCCAGGCTGGAGGAATAAAACATCTTCCATTCCTAGGTTGGAATACACCGCATCCACGTCCCTGCACGGCTTGGGAAGCCTACGCTGGGCGGTGGCTGGGATAAGGCTGATGCGGCTGGAAACCCCTACCGTTGCCAGAAAGAGGCGAAAGGTAGACTGATCATGAGGAGTAGGCCTAAGCCAGGTGTGGCGCCTCAAGGCCACTGTCGTGGAAATTGATCTGCCCTGTCGTATCAAAGCCACACCTTATGGTGAATTTTTCTGCATCCCTCCCGTCCTGAACTGCTTGAGAGAGCACAGGTGGCTAAAATTGTGTTATTTACGTACTCAGCTCGAGTAGTGTTACACAGGGCATGGTAGTCCTTTTTGGCCAGTTTATAAGTATGTCTGGATTCAGGCGCATAGTCCTTCCTCCTACATCTCTCCAGTGCTTTGCATTTGGTTTTTACTACTTTTAACTTTTCCAAAAACCAGGGAGCAGGAGGGCGATGATTGTTCATTATTTTATTAGAAGTTGAAAGACATGCATCTTTAGATGTCGTAAGCCAAGTTTGGATGGTGTCCGCATCTGCTATATTGGTTGAAGTGATGGAAGGAATATTATTCTTAAGATTTTGATTAAATAGATCTAAATGTAGATAGTGCCACATTTTAGATCTTAAAACTGTCAATCTCTTTCTCAAGAAGGAGAAGTTCAAGATGCTTACTCTTGCTCGGGTCATCTGCCCTAGAACGAGAAGACTGGATGGTAGCGTTGGACCTGCAGGATGCGTATTTTCACATGCCCATCCTGACGGAC
Source organism: Lissotriton helveticus (assembly GCF_964261635.1). Classification (NCBI taxonomy): domain Eukaryota; kingdom Metazoa; phylum Chordata; class Amphibia; order Caudata; family Salamandridae; genus Lissotriton; species Lissotriton helveticus. The sequence goes on along the minus strand of NC_136069.1, from coordinate 633,684,737 downwards.
CACAGGCGTTACTGTGGTTTAAGGTAGTTCGCAAGCATTTTCAGTTCACAGTGCTCCCTTTTGGTCTTACCAATGCCCATCGGGTGTTCACCAAGTTGATGTTGCTGGTTGCATCTCATCTGCTCAGGTTAAGGGTTTCAGCCTTCCCGTACCTTGACGACTGGCTGTTGAAGGTTTCCTCGCCCCATGCTGTCGCCTCCCACCTTTAGATTACGGCAGACCTCCTGCATTCGCTAGGGTTCTCTATAAACGTGCTGAAGTCACACCTGACTTCTTCTCAGAGGCTCCCTTTCATCTGAGCTGTACTGGAAACAGTGCAGTTTCAGGCCTATCCTCCGGAGCAGCGAGTCCAGCATATTCAGGTTATGATTCCTATGTTTCAGCCTCTATCCTGGATTTTTGTTTGACTGACTCTGTGGCAGTTGGGCCTCATGGCCTCCTGCATCCTGTTGGTAAAGCATGCCAGGGGCCATATGTGGGCTCTGCAGTGGGACCTAAAGTTCCAGTGTGCACAGCATCGAGGAAATCTCACCCATGTGGTCCATATCTTGTAAGGAACTGTGAGAGATCTGCAGTGGTGGTTGAAGAACCATGATTGGGTCAATGGCAGACTCCTCCCTTCTCCAAACAGATCTCAGTTGTGACAGATGTGTCAATTCTGGGATGGAGCGGTCATCTGGGAGAGGTGGAGATCAAGGGACACTGGTCTCCGGCAGAGTCACGGCTCCACATAAATTTGTTGGAACTTTGAGTGGTTAGATTGACATTGAGAGCATTTCTTCCCTCTGTCAAGGGGAAGTTAGTGCAGGTGTTCATGGACAACACCACCCCTATGTGTTACTGCAACAAGCAGGGTGGGGATGGGGTCATGGACCCTTTGTTGAGAGGCCATGTGTCCCAGGCCCTGGCTGGAACAGCAGGGCATAACCCTTGTGGTTCAAACCTGGCAGGTTCTCTCAACACCAGGGTGGACAAACTCAGCTGTCGATGCCTAGCGGATAACGAATGGCGTCTCCAATCGGAGGTGGCGCAAAGCCTCTTTCAGCAGTGGGGAGAACCCCGGTTAGATTTGTTTGCCTCCGAAGCGACCGTGCAGTGTCAGCAATAATGCGCATTGGAGTTTCCAAGGTGGCTATCGCTGGGTGACGCCTTTGGTCGTGAGTGGAGCTCAGGCCTGCTGTACACCTTTCCGCCCATACCACTCATGCCTAGGGTTCTGAAGAAGATCAAGAGCGACCAGGCCCAAGTCATCCTTGAGGCTCAGGAAGGAGAGTCTGATATCCAGAGCTTCTGAAAATGAACATTGATCCTCTGATCAGGCTGCCCCTTTGGGAGGATCTTTTGTCGCAGAAGCAGGGTAGGGTTCTCCACCCGAACCTGTTAACTCTGTGTCTCCATGCATGGCGATTGAGCAGTGACAGTTGATGGCATTTGAACTTCCTCCTGAACTATGTATCGTTATTTAGGCGGACCGGCGGCCTTCCACTAAGATGATATGTGCCTGCTGTTGGCAGAAATTTTTATTATACTGTACAGAAAGGTCTATTGACCCTCTGCTTCTGTTTCCACGGCCCTTCTATTCATTGTAACCCTTGCCCAACAACGCTCTGCTTTGGGAACTCTCAAGGGTAATCTTTCTGCTCTGTCTGTTTTTTGCAGCTGCCAACCCTCTCTTCAGGTCTCCAATTGTACATAGGTTTCTAAAAGGGCTGGCTCATTTGTTTCCACCCACGCCCTTTGTTATGCCGCAGAGGGACCTTAATTTGGCCCTCACTTATCTTATTTGTACTCCCTTAGAGCCTTTACACAACTGTCCGCTCACACTGCTTATTATCAATACAGCCTTTCTAGTGGCGATTACATCTGCTGAAAGGGTAAGTGACTTACAGGCGTAATCTTGCACACCTCCCTACATGATGTCTTTTCCGGACAAAGTGGTGCTTCGCACGCATGTTTCATTCTTGCCATCGGTTGTGACCACATTCCATCAGGTTCAATCCATCACACTGCCCTCCTTCGTTGCTCTGCCGCATCCCTCTAAGGAAGAGGAGCGTCTCCACCACCTTGACCCAAAAAGAGCCTTGTTGTTCTACCTTGACCGCACTAAAGATTTCCGGGTGGACAACCTACTCTTTCTTGGGTACGTTGGAGCTAAAGAAGCGGGCTGTGAAGAAAAGGAATATCTCTTTCTGGGTCGTTCTCTGCATTAAAATCTGTTATGCCATGGCTCAGAAGCAGCCCCCGGATTAAGGGCCCATTCTACCAGGGTGAAGGCTGTGACTACGGCCTTGGCCCAGGGTGTCCCAGTCCTTGACATCTGTCAGGCCGCAATGTGGGCATCTTTGCACACTTTTGCCAAGCACTTCTGCCTAGACAGTCGGGTCCGTAGGGACAGGCATTTTGCCGTTCGGTCCTGCAGGACTTCCTAGTATAAGGTATTGATCCGCAACCCACCGCTGGGATGGTGTGGCTTGGCTATTTAATTCAAAGGTAAGTAATCTGCAGCTAGAAGTCTCTGTCAGATGAAGAAGTTAATTACCTTCAGTAATGCCTTATCTGGTACAGTCTCTATCTAGTTGCAAATTTCTTACAGCCCTACCCATGCCTCCCCGCTTTGCGGCAGATTTTATTAGGGCTAGGGTTAATCCCCTTTTCAGGGCCTTAGTTTTGCACACAACTACATCAGTTACTTCGTGGCTTTGCGCTTCTGGCGTGGAAAAAAATAAAAGTACTGACTTCGGCGCACCTGGGTGGTGCCTATATAGGTTCCACGGCATCATAACTGACGCTACCGACGCATCAAGCGGAGCCAAATGGTGCCACCCGATGGCACACAAAAGGGGTATTGCTCAGCAAAAGGTTCCGGATCCAGCCTGATTCTTGGAAAATTCAAGGGTAAGGAATCTGCAGCTAGGTAGTCTCTATCAGATAATGCGGTCCCGAAGGTAAATAACTTTTTCGTCAATGCAGAACAGTCACATCTTCAACCCTCACAACTGCAACCATATCTAGGAGCGACTTAAACACCGACACAGCTCTAGCCTTTCTCAATGGAGCCAGAATTCAAAATTTCACACTTTATTACAACCAACCAATATCTAACAGTGAAAACTTTCATGTAACTATTAGGGATGATGGCATCCTGCATTGCAAAAGTGCCTTATGCAAGATTACACATGCGCCCTCTACAGGAATGGTTAGCATGTCGGTGGAATATATCGCAGGGTCAATTAGCAGATCTATTGTTGGTAGACAGCCGCACTCATTCCTCTCTGCAGTGGTGGAACACCCAAAACCCATTTAAAAGATGGTTCATTGGCATGATTTTGACTTATAGGTGCAAACCCAGTTTTTCGTTATATCCTCGTTTCACTTTGCCGTTCACCTTAATTTCTATACGCCGCCTGAACTAGGAAAATAACAAGCACTTTATTTAGCTGTTAATTTTCACAGTGATTTCACCTCGTTTTTTCACGTCGTTTAAATTAGATTAATAACGGGCACCCAGCTCACTGATACAGGCACAACAAATGAAATTCCTACATGTGTTTTCTCTTATAAATCCTCATGCATGATTAATTTTTGATTTATAGAACCCAGTCCCTGATGAAGGCTATCATATGGCCGAAATGCATTGGATAATGCCCTGGGTATAAGGCTGGATGCCACATACATGATTTGAATTGAATGAATATAATAATGAAACTACGAACCAAAGAAATAAAAGGTTGTTTGAATACAAACTATTTGGATACTGATTGATTATCAATAATCATCGAATTTGATACCGAAGAACTTTACAACCCTTTTGGGATTAAGCAGTGACTAGGGGATGTCACCCAATCAAGGGGCAAGCAATTTTTTACTATTAGGGATGATGGCATCATGCATTGCAAAAGTGCCTTATGCAAGATTACACATGCGTCCTTTACAGGAATGGTTAGCATGTCAGTGGAATCAATCGCAGGGTCAATTAGCAGATCTATTGTTGGGAGACAGCCGCACTCATTCCTCTCTGCAGTGGTGGAACACCCAAAACCCATTTAAAAGGTGGTCGTTCATTGACCCAGTTCCACAAATCGTACTAACAGCAGATGCATCCCTCACAGGTTGGGGTGCCCATCTCCAGCATCTAACAATTCAGGGTCTATGGGACACCAAACACAATAGTCTCCACATCAGTTACTCAGAGCTAGCTTCTAGCTGTCTATCTAGCACTAAAAGCTTTTCTGCCTAACCTCTTTCAGAAGGTTGTCAAAATCCGGACAGGCAATGGGACGTATATGTACAAAAACAGGGGGACACACTCATTTCAGCTGCCGCGCCTCTCTCAGACCATTTGGCAATACATCACAAAATGTATCTTCTGGCAAAACACCTTCCAGGGATGCACAACTAATTTGCCGACCTCCTCAGCAGAATGCGCCAACAAGTACACAAATGGGAACTTCATCCCCATTTTCTCCTTCCATACTTCCAGAAATGGGGGTTTCCACCGCTAGACCTCTTTGTCACATCAGAGAACTCAAAATGCCCAAACTTTGCCTCCAGATTCCCAAACCATCTATCCAAAGGTAATGCCCTATGGATCAATTGGTCATATTTACTTACGCTTTTCCGCCTCTCCCTCTCCTTCCATTTCTGGCTCATTAACTCAGGCAGACATCACTCATATTGGACCCGATCCACAATGGTAAACTGAGACAAAAGTCTAACTTTGACGTTTGCTATTCGCAAAGGGCATTTAAGAGTAGTAAAGTTAGACTTTTGTCTCAGTTTTGGTCTCAATTAAACTTAAGACCGAAACTTAAGTTTAACTAAGTCTAACTTTACTACTCCTAAATGCCCTTTGTGAATACCGAAATTGTAAAGTTAGACTTTTGTCTCAGTTTACCATTGGGAATCGGACCCATTGATTCTAGTGGCTCCCACATGTGCTCGTCAACCATGGTTTCCCACACTACTAGAACTGACAGTGGTTCCACACCAAAAGCTGCACCTCACTTCCAACCTTCTCACAGAACCGTGGAGAGATCAGACATCCAAACTCCAAGGAGCTCAACCTCCTAAAGTCATAGAGTTCAGATACCAAAATCTACCAGATTGTATGACAATTCTTAAAGAAGCAAGAAAACCTACCTCTAGAGCAGAGGTCTTCAAACGTTTGGATGCCAAGACCCCCCTGTCAACATTTTCAGGTGTAAGGACCCCCTCATGACAAAAAATTACAAACCTGTTGGCAGAATCTGCATATTTATCAAACTCCAGCTCTGGTCCAGGCAGCACAACAAGTTTTGGTCCCAGAGCAGGAGTGGGCAAAAAGCCTGGATTCATGGCTCTGCCAGTGCCGCAGGTTAACAAACGGTTTCCTAAGCCTACATATTTAAGGGCAGATTTACGTTATCCGGCGCATCCCTGGAAATCAGCAGGGATGCGCCAAGAAACGTGCTCTAGAGTATGTTATGAAGCAAAGTGAAAAAGGTTTGTGATATACTGTATACTCTAGATGCATCTATACAAAATATTATTGGTTATCTTTTGCATCTACAGTGAGTTGGCTTAGCTTACACAGCCATTCGATTACACCTTGTGGCAGTAGCTGCATATCTTCAAAACAGACAACCTGTATCTTTACTCAAAGTTCCAGTAATTAAAGCTTTTATGGAAGGCCTTAAAAGAATAATACCACCCAGGGTACCACCTGCATCTTTCTGGAACCTTAACATTGTTCTCACAAGGCTTATGGGTCCACCTTTTGAGCCACTACACAGTTGTTCTTTAAAATTTCTTTTCATGGTAGGTTGCCTTTCTAGTTGCTATCACTTCATTAAGACGTTCTGGTGAGCTACAGGCATTAAGCTTAGAAGAACCTTTCTTTCAACTTCATAAAAACAGTGGTTCTTGGTACAAACCCAAAATTCCTTCCAAAAGTAGTGCTTTTCATATTAACCAGTTGAGTTACCTGTGTTCTTCCCTCAACCTGATTCAGTAGCAGAAAGGGTTCTACTCACACTTTGTCAAAAGAGCATTATTATACTATATTGATAGGACAAAAGATTTTTGCAAAACAACTTTTTGGTGCATTTGCTCCACCTCAATAAGGAAATCCTATCTATAAATCCGGTATTTCTAAATGGTTTGTTAAATGTATTCAAACTTGCTATGTTAAAGCATAAAGAACTTTAACTATACCTCCTAGAGCACATTCTACTCGCAAAATAGGAGCACCTATTGTCTTTTTAGGCAACAGTCCCTTAGCTGACATATGCAAGGCAGCTACATGGTCTACACCACACACATTTACCAAATATTATTGTGTGGATGTATTAGCACGTTAACAAGCTAATGTAGGACAAGCAGTGCTAAAACACTTTTTCAAGCAACTACAACACCCACTGGTTAGCCACTGCTTTGCGAGAATACTGCTATAAAATCTATACAAAGCATGTGTATCAACAGCACACATGCCTCGAATGGCTTATGTTACTTACCCTGTACTCATCTGTTCTTGGCTTGTAGAGTCACATGCACCATCCCTTCTCCCCGGACACCTGTAGTTGTTGCAGTTCTTATTATTCACTTTACATATGCATGGTAATCTCTGTACTATACTTACTTACTCCAGTCTCACCCTCTTGCGGGTTAACAGTCTAACAATGGAGTTGATGCCCATGCGCACTATCATCGAAAGGAGGAGTTCCCTTACCTTGTGACTGGAAAAGCCTTCTTCGATTAAAAACAACTTACAAACATCCAGACCCAACACTAAATAGCAGGAGTATGCAAAGCATGTGAATCTACAGCTCTAGATGCCAAGAACAGGTGCTTTCAAGGTAAGTAACATAATGTGCATTGGTGTTTATGGACAGTGACCTAGGTCGCTAGATAAAAGCACCAAGAGTACATTAAATATTTGAGAGAAGGAAGAGCTTTGCAAGGAGAGGCCTATTACGTTCTTGATTTCTAGGTACAAAAATAACGAAGATGTGCCAGTCCCTGAAACTATTTCTCCACTGTAATAAAGCAATGTAATAAACCAATAGACTTTGGCAGTCTAGGCGCTTGGCTGCCACCCTGCTCCAAGACTGTCAAAGCTGCACTGACACCGCCTGCCGGGTTACAGCTTTTTTAGTCTCTGGCGGGCGGTCCCATGGCGGTGCACCGCAATGGGAGCATCAAAGGCAGTTTCTGCATGGCATGGACTGGTGCAGGCCATGCGGAACTGGAGTGCATGCACACAGGGGGGCACAACATGTGCCCCCCTGCATGCACCCTATGGCCCTGAGGTAACAAGGGGGGCTGTAGGTGCCCCTTTGTTTCCTCTCCACCACAGTTTTCATGGATGGGGGAGAGAAAACTTATAATATGCTTGGCTGTGCTCAAGCGGCACAGCCAAGCATATTGCAGCCTCAAGACCGCCGCAACACTGCCAGGGATCTCTGATCCCTGGCATTTGCGGCATCCCATGGTGGTCCGACCATCTAACTTGTAATAGGGCGGTTGGCCCGCCTGTTCAGCATTGCCTGCACCGCCAGTCGTCCTAATTAGGGCCTTGGAAAGAATCCACTTAAGGAGTATGTTGCAATTGAAAATGCATTTTTATGGCGACTTATTCATAAGGTGATGACTAGAAAAGCAAATGATAACTCAGGTATTTAGATTCAAACATGTGAGTGTGAGGTCAAATACAGGTGAATTGTGGATGCATTAGTCCACTAAGTCACCAGACAAATACTATCTGTTTGCAATCTTCAACATAACTGGAATCACATATTATGTCTGTAGGATGTCAACAGAACTATCCTCACACACTGTCTCTGGGATTTTAACGTAATTTTAATCACACACTATCACTGCAGGAATTGAACATCACTATAACAACACACTGTCTCTGATTGGACCCGAGTATCCCCATAGTCATACACTATCTATGTGGGGACCTAGGTAACACTATAATCACACACTATCTCTATGGGGACTTGAACATGACTATAATAACACACTATCTCTGTGCGGACATAGGTTTCCCTATGGGAAACAACCTTTAAAACGCAGTAATTACATCACACTACCTTTACATAGCAGTCATTACATCGCAACATCCCTTACATAGCATGTCATTACAACGCAGCCATTACATTGCATGTCATTACAATGCATGTTACTACAACGCAGGCATTGCATCGCAAGTCATTACAACGCATACCATTACAACCCATAGTACCCTTACACTACCCGACACTTACCCTACTGTTGGACTCACTGGAGTTAGAATAGTAATTTTTAACCCTACACTATACAACACTTACCCTACTGTTGCACTCACTGGAGTTAGAATAGTAATTATTACCCCTATACTATCCAACAATTATCTTCAATGCAATATAATGGTATGCATTGTAATGGTATGCATTGTAAAGGTATAATGTGATGCAATGAAATGCGTTGTAAAGGCAGTTTCTGAAAATGCGAAGTAATGGCATGCTATGTAAAAGAATGCGTTGTAAAGGATGTTGCGATGTAAAAACTGCATTGTAAAGGCATGCATTGTAAATGTATGTGTTGTAACGTCATATATTCTTCTCTATAGTCACACACGGGACCTGGGTAACACTATAATCACGCACTATCTCTAAGGGGACTTGAACATGACTATACTTACACACTATCTCTGGGGGACCCGAGTATATAGTTACACACTAGGTAACACTATGATCACATACTATCTTTGCGGGGACTTGAGAATCAATATAATACAGTATATTTATGGGGACTTGATCTTGACTATAATCACACATTATCTCCTTGGGCACCTAAAGATAATTGTAATCCACACTTTCACTAAGCAGACTTGAATATGATTAAAATCGCACACTTCTATGTGGGGATCTGGGTAACACAATAAAGACATACTATCTCTGTGGGAACATGGACATTCCAATATTCACACACTATCTCTTTAGCATCCTGAGCATCAATATAATCCCACATTTTCCTTGCAGGGTCTTGAACACAACTATCAGCACATACCATCTCAACAGGGACTTCAACATGTCTATCCTGAAATAGTATCCTTGCAGGGACTTGAACTAGACTTTCACTATATCTACAGATCTATAATCTTTATCGCCGTGGGGACCTGGGCACCACTATAATCACACATTATTTATGTGGGGGCTTGAGCAGGAGTATATTCATACAATATCTGCAGTCATCTGAGTATCTTTAATCACAAACTATCTCTCAAGTAACTTGTACTTGACTATCATAAAACTCTATGTGGAGATTTGAACTTGACTGTAATCACACACTCACACATCATCTCTATGGGGGTTTGAACATGATTATAAGCAAACACTATACCTGTGAGAGCCTGGCATGACTATAATCAGATACTGTGTCTGGGGTGATTTTAATATGACTTTAATAACCCACTATCTGTGCGTTGATCTGGACATCACACTAATGACATACAATCTCACGTGACTTCAAGATAACTATCATTACATCTATCTCTGTTGATAATGAGTATATTCATACACTATCTCAATGGGGACTTGAGAATGACTAAAGTTAAATGCTATCTCGGTGGAGACCTGGGCATTACTATAATCATGCACTTTCTCTTCGGGCCTTGACTGTGATTATCATTACACTCTCTTACTGTCAGCTCTTGAACATCACTTTAATCCCATGCCATATCTATGGGGACTATTATTACGCAGTAATGTAAAAAAGGTGATGCCTATTGGTAAAGATTATGAAAAATGTCCCGGTAATCTTAACCTGGCTTTCCTACCTCACCACATTGCAAGATCGTTGGCCTGTAGATGATTTTAACTCTGTTTTGTTTCATTATCCCTTCCCTTTGTGTTCACTTAGCAATAGGCTAAATATCTGCCAGTCCCTTTTAATGGACTTGATATTCTATGGTTTTCGGTTGTGAAATGCATTCTCATCAAAATCCATTCGCTGGTGGCCCCTAGGACACAAGGAGCTATTAATATATGAATAAATCACCATGTAATTTAAGTACAGCACTAACAAATCACATTTAGCTATTTTTTCATAAATGTGTTCAATCACAACTGACAATTTTGGAGTAAGTCCCCACGAGTTTAGTAACACGCGTTCAGGACTCACTCACTCTCTCTTTCTCTCTCTCTCCCTCCCCCCTTCTCCCCTTCTTCTCCCCTTCTTTCCCCCTTCTTTCCCCCTTCTTCCCCCCCCCCCCGCCCCCGCTAGCTGTCTTCCCTGCTGTAACTCGGTCACATCTCCCCCCACGAGGTTTGCTGGAATAAAAATTCAGGTATTACAGTAGTTGGATGATACTGTTTTATTAGATCAGTCTGCCAAGATCCTTCAATGTCTAACTTCTGCCTGTGAAGTGAACAGCATTCAAATTCATATTTCTAAAACAAAGTTCATACTTTTTGACCGTAAACTAAATAAAAGGGGCTCATGGTTATTAAATAATTGTAAAAAAAACTGGAGAGGGTTCCCTTATATAAATATCTACAAGAATGAATAGATGAAAGAGGCCGATCCGAGGCCTGTGTGAAATCTCAAAAGAGCTTGTCTCAGCCCTGATTTTTGCTTTCCAAAAAAATGTTAAGTAATATGCGCCCCTCAGATATAACTACTCTGACAAAGGTTATTGAATGTAAATTAATGCCAACTTAGGCATTTGGGGCAAAAGCTTGCAAAAACAAACATAACACCTGATTGGATAAAGCCCAGTGCATTTGGTACTGTGAACTCTTCCCTCTACTTGACTGTACAAGTCCATCACAAATTCGCCTATAATTTTACCTCACAACACAACAGCTCATTTTGAATGCAGGATTGTTATTGTATTGTGTAACATTGAAGAGGGTCGTTGCTGGTAATGCTGAAATAGTGCTTGTGGCAGGCAGTAATGCAGAAGTCACTGGTGAAATAATATTTTAACATCTTGCTCTGCAACCTAGAGGCACATGAAATTCAAGGGGCTCCAATATAAGCAATTATCAAAGGTTTTAGTGAACCAAGCAAAAGTAATGTCTGAGGATCTATACATTGAGGACCTTGGTAAGAAGTTGCATGGGAAACTGGCTTTAAAACTGTTTGATCCCATGAATATATCAATCGATCCAAAACATCCACTGGCTATCTATCAGAAATGGCAGCTTATTAGGTTGAGATATTGACTGATTCCACTTAAAGGGTACTTGTATGGGAGACTAAGTTGCAACACCTACAGAGTTGCAGATTGTACCTCACAACTCCTGAGACATTCAGCCATATTGCATGTATTTGTAAGAAGATGCACACATTGAGGACATTTTGAGTGGTTTTTAAGTTTTCAAAGGCCACAACCAAGGAACAGAATGAAGTAGCAAAGTCTGTCTCACTCAGACATATGTAAGGTGGCTCCTTGCCGCCTGACGTGCGACACTGCAATGATCTTAATCCTGATCGAGAGGAAGGTCCCTGCATTGGTCGTGGAGCCATCAATCTTCATTGCAGTTGAAGTCGTTCCACTCCAGTAAGTCCCACAAAGAGAAGAAGATTAAGCAGTCAAAGAGGTCTTTGACTTCACTCTATCCGTCTAAGTCCTCTGTCTTCATTTGAGGCCTGGCTCAGCAGTTGATCCTGCACCTGAGGCACCTCTGTGCCTCCCCAAGTTTCCAGGAACCACGACACAGAGCAAGAGCGCCCCCTGCCTAACTCTTAGTATTCTTTGAGGCTGTGCACCTCATTTTGGGCAGCCCAACACCTCCGGTGCACCTTCGGGCGCCGCAGGTTATGGAGGGCCCCTACTGGTTCACCATTGGTAGGTCTGCCCTTGGCGCTGGTCGTGCCATCTCGACCTTCCCCGACTCTGGTCCCACAGTCGACGGCTGCGCCATCACCATTCTTATACCAGACTAACATGGAGCCTTCCAACGCTGATTGGATCCATTTCCTCCAGGCCAGAGCCTTAGCCCTATTCTAGTGGGACAGGACTTGGGGAAGTTAGGGAGGGGCCACTGGACCCTTAAGAAAAACAGCCCCTAGATCTGAATGTGGACTGGTGTGAGGAATTAGCAAATGCCAGTGAACTGGACACCTCCCCAGATACTGGCTTGGTGTCTTTTCCTACCATGGCTACGGAGGAGGATGCCACATTTGCTATGGTGGTTAGGAGGGCGGCTGAGGCCCTGGAACTTCCATTGCGCTCTGTGACTGTCAAGACTAACGTCTTGACGGAGGTGCTTCAACCGAGAGTTATCCCTTCAGGACCACTTCTCCAATTTAATGAAGCCCTTATGGACGTCCTCAACCAACTCGCTAGGCAGATTGTTTTCTTCATTGGTGGCCTTACGGCACCACACTTGGCTGAGAACAACTGACTGAACAGGGGATGTCCAAGCTTCGCTTATGGACATGTCCTATGAAGGTTCCCGTCTCTTCAGAGGCAAAGCAGACTCTACACTGGAGGGCTTCAAGGTCAACATAGCTACAGCCAGGTCCTTGGGCGTTTCCATGGCCCCGTCTACCCCAGTCCACCTTTCGCTCCTTTTGTGGCCAAGGAAGGGGCTTCCAGCCAAGTCTCTGCCAGTCCGGCCCCCATGGCCAGCAAGCTTTCCAACCCCTGCGTGGCAGAGGACGCAGCATCCACAAACTCTGTGGACCAGGCAGCCAGAGGGCAGCCCCTTTCACCAGCCCCCCTGCAGCCACCGCCTCCAAGCCTCTGTAGTTATCTCTCCGACGTTCATGGGCAACCAGTGGGCGGCAGGATAGGCCATAACCTGCACCACTCGAGGTCAATTACCTCAGACCGCTGGGTTTTTCAGATTGTCCGAAGGTGCTATTCTCTCCCCTTTGTGACTACCCCTCTATCCATGCCACCCACCTACAACAGACTAATGGAGGACCGTCTTTCCTTACTGCGCCAGGCTCTCATGGCCAATGGAGCCATAGAGAGGCTGCCAGCATCAAAAGTAGGTGGTTGTTGCTGTTCCAGCTACTTTATGGTGCCCAAGAAGGATGGAGGCTTTCGTTCTATTCTCGACCTGCGCCCTCTCAATTTCTTCTTGAAAAAGGAGAAATTCAAAATGCTCACACTTGCACCTATGTGCTCTGGACCCGGGAGACTGGATGCTGGCATTGGACTTTCAGGACACAAACTTCCACATCCCCATCCTGCCGGACTTCAGATGTTACCTGCGGGTCATGGTTGGTCACAAGCACTTTCAGTTCACTGTGCTCCCTTTTGGCCTTACCAGCGTCCCTCGGGTGTCCGCCAAGGTGATGGTGGTGGTTGCAGCTCATCTGTGAAGATTTAGGATGCCAGTTTTCCCCTTTCTCGATGACTGGCTGTTGGAGGCGGGCTTGTCCCAAACAGTTGTCCCCACACCTCCAGACTATGGCGGACCTTCTGCACTCTCTGGGGTTCACTATCAACGTGCCAGAGCCACACCTGACCCCTTCTCAGTCGCTCCCTTTCATCAAGCTATTCTGGACACACTGCAGTTTCAGGCTAATCCTCCCAAATGGCTAATCCAAGATATTGAGGCTACGATACCGATGGGTCAGCCTCTATCCAGGGTTTCGGTGAAACTGACTGAGGCTGCTGGGCCTCATGGCCTTCTGCATCCTGCCTGTGACACATGCCCACTGGCTTATGCGGGCTCTGCAGTGGGACCTGAAAGTCAAGTGGGCTTAGCATGAGCCCCATCATCTCAAACATGGTCCAGATCTCAGAGGGCACTGCAAAAGATCTGCAGTGGTGGTTAACGAACTGCGATTGGGTCAGCGGCAGACCCCTCCCCCTACCAGATCTGACAGTAGTGACAGATGTGTCACTCCTGGTATTATCGGCCATCTGGGAGAGCTGGAGATCAGAGACCACTGGTCTCCTGCAGACTCTGGACTTCATATCAACCTGTTTAAGTTCTGGGTGAACCAACTGGCATTAAAAGCCTTTCTATCCTTTATTAAAGGAAGGCTAGTGCAGGTGTTCGCGGATAACTCCACTGCCATGTGGTACTGCAACAAACAGGGCGGGGTGGGTTCGTGGGCTCTTTGTCAAGAGGCCTTGCGACTCTGGACATGGTTAGAACGTCAGAAGATTTCTCTCGTGATTCAACACCTGGCGGGCTCTTTGAACGCCAGAGTGGGCAAACTCTGCTGAAGATGCATAGCAGATCACGAATGGCGTATCCATCCGGAAGTGGTGCAAGTATTCTTTCAGCAATGGGGAGAGCCTTGATTAGTTCACCACTTCCGAGAACGTGCAATGTTAGCAGTTTTGCACTCGAGTGTCCAAAGCTACTCTCGCTTGGAGCACTTTTCATTTCGAGTGAAGCTCGGGCCTCCTGTATGAATTACCGCCCACACCACTCCTGCCCAGAGTTCTCAAGAAGACCAGGAACAACAGGCCCCAAGTCATCATTGTGGTTCCGGACTGGGTTCGGAGAGTTTGGTTTCTCAATCTGTTGAGCATGGCCTTTCAAGAGGATCTTCTGTCACAGGAGCAGGGTTCTCCACCCCAACCTGTCAATGCGTGGAGATGGAGCCGCAATATTTGGCAGCTTTCGACCTTCCGCTCAAAGTCTGCAATGTTATCTTGGCAGCCCGGTGTCCCTGCAACCAAGATGGTATACACCGGCTTTTGGAATACATTTGTGGCGTGGTGTGATGAGAAACAGATTGATCCCTTATCTGCTCCCCTTTCCCAGCAGACCTCCGCATTGGGCACTTTGAAGGGTTATTTTTCTGCCATCTCTGCCTTTCTGCGACTGCCAAATCAGCCATCTCTCTTCAAGTCCCCCATTGTAAATAGGTTCTTTAAAGGTTTACAATGCATTTCGCCCCTGCTCCCTTTGTTATGCCTCAATGGGACCTTAACTTGGTTCTTACTTATTTAGTGTGCAATCCTTTGAGCTGCTTCATTCTTGTCCTCTTAGGCTCCTCACCATCAAGAATGCCGGTCTGGTGTCAATTACATCTGCCCGGAGGGTCAGTGAGCTACAGGTACTATCGTCTCAGCCCGACTACATCTTCATTTTCCCTGTGTGTGTGCGCAATGGCGAGTCCTTCTGGGTGGGTAGGTCAGTCCTTCCTCTGGATTGTATCTGTCGGGGATGGCGGTAGCGATGTCGGGGGCGGAGCCGGCGTTGGTCCAGGTTTCCGCGAAGAAGGCATCTTCTGGCAAGAGGGTGTCGAGGACGGCCCAGATTTCTACTGCGTGTCTGTGCAGGGAGCGCACGTTGAAGAGGATGCACCTTAGGGCTTCGGGTGTGCTGGCGTCCGGTGGGATGGTGGCGGCCGAAGTTGGTGAAGGTTTCTTGGCAGTGTCTGCAGGAAAACTGGTCTTGGGTGGTGTTCGGCGGGGACAGCTGGCAGTTATTCCTTCCAGGGTTGAGTGCGCGGAGGGCAGCAGAGTCATAGTGGTGGGTGGTCGGAGATCCAGGGTCCCTGGCGCTGGTCGCGGTCAGGGGCAGACAAGATTGCCTTTAGAGTGCCTTCGACAGGGGGGAGGGGCCGCGGGGGTAGCAACGGCGGTAAAGGGCAGCGAAAACGGACACACTGGCACAAAACAAAGAGAGGCCACAACAAGGCACAATAAAAAAGATTAAGAGCAACAGATAGACAGAGAATAGGCAAAGGCACAATAAACAGAACAGAACCAGACAGACAGAAAAGACAATGAAAAACAGACAAACAGAGAATGCTGGCCAAGCGGACCAGCGGAAGTGCAAGGCTCTCCCACTGGACCACCAGGGATGAGGCGCAGACAGGAACCTGCGGGTGGAGGAGGGGGGCCTTGAACACTTTACTCTACTCTGAAATAATCTACTGTACGTCACTGCACTCTGCGACACGCCACACTGCCGCACCACTCCACTGCACTCTACGCCAATCTACTCTATATCAATGTACTCTACACCACTTTACTCAAAACCAATGCACTCCACGCCAATCTGGTCTATACCACTGCACTCTGCACCACTATACGCTGCAACACTCTACTCTGCTCCTCTGCATTCTGCAACAATCTACCCTGCACCACTGTACTCAATGCCACTTCACTGTACTCTAAAATAATCCGCACCGTGCTACTCTAGTCTATGCCACTGCACTCTACTCTGTACTACTCCACTCTACTCTGTACTACTCCACTCTACTCTGTACTACTCCACTTAGCTCTACTCTGCTCCACTTTGCAGCACCCTATGCTAATGTACTCTAGTCTGCACCACTCTCCTCTGTCAGTCTACTGCACTCTACATCACTCTACTAGGCCACTCTACTGTAGTCTGTGCCAGTGGCTGTACCCTACTGCTCTCTATACCACTTTACAACACTGCACTTTACGCCACTGTACTCTGACACTCTAGTCTACTGTGTACCACTGTAGTCTACACCACAGCTTTCTACGCCACTCTACTGTACGCCACTCTAGGCCAATGCACTAAGCACCACTCTATTCTACACCACTGCACTCTATGACATTCTACACTGCAGCACTGCACTCTCTGCCACATAACTCAATGCCACTCTGCTCTCCACCACTGCACTCATGCCACTGTGCCACTGCACTGTACTCTGCACCACTCTACCCTAAGCACCTCTTCACCAATGCACTCTACACCACTCTGCAGTACTCCACTCTACTCCACTGCACTCTACACCACTACACTCTTGCCACTCTAATCTACTATGCACCACTTCACTCAATACCCCTTCACTGCACTCTGTGCCACTGGACACTACACCAATCTACTATGCACCATTGCACCCTATGCCACTATACTCTACGCCTCTACACTTTCCCCACTGCACTGTATGCCACTCTACACCATTGCACTCTACCTCACTGCACTCTAATCTACACCACTGCACTCTACCCTGCACCACTCCACTCTACCCTGCACCACTCAACGCCACTTCACTCTGAAATTATCTACTCTGCACCACAGCACTCTGCACCACTCTGCTCTTTGCCAGTGTACTCTACACCAGATCGACTCTGCACCACTTTACTGCACTCTACGCCAATGCACTCTAGTCCGCACCACTGTACTCTATGCCACTCTACTACACTCTACACAACTGCATGCTATGCGGCACCACTCTTCTGCGGTCTGCTGCAGTGCACTGTACCCCACTGCTATCTACCTCACTCTAATCTGCAACACTGCACTCTACGCTACTGCACTGTATGCCAATGCATTCTACTCTGCACCACTCTAAGACACTTTACTGCTCTGTACGCCATTCCACTCTCCACCTTTCGACTGCACTCTATGCCAATTCAAATCTAGGCTGCACCACTCTCCTGTATGCCACTGCACTTTATCACCACTTTTTACACCACTTTACTCAAAACTTTACTCAAAACCAATGTACTTTGCGTCACTGCACTCTCTACTAGTCTGCTCTACACCACTATGCTCTGCAACACTGCACTCTACACCATTGAACTCTACTTCATTGCACTCTACTCCACTCTAATCTACTCTGCACCACTGCACTCTATGCAAAATCTACCTTGCCACTGCACTCTACCTCGCTGTACGTCACTGCACTCTGTACCACTTTATTCAAAACAGAAGCACCCTTAGCCATTGCACTCTACGCCAGTCTACGGTGCACTCTAAGCCACTATACTCTACTATGCAACACTGTCACTTCACTCAAGGGCACTCCACTCCACTCTGAGACTCTATTCCATTAAACTCTAATCCCCACGGACACTCTGTTCCCCTCCACTCTGTTCCCCGTACTCAGTGCCCCTCCACTCTATGGCCACTACTCTATGCTCCTCCATTGTACTCCATTATATGCCACTCTACCACACTACTCCACAATTACGCAACTCCCTTTAATTCACTCTATGATACTTCATTCCACTCCTGTCCACAACATTCTATGCTACTCCACTCTGACACTCTACAACACTCTACTCCATTTGATTCTATTTCACTCTATTGCACTACATCACTCTATGCCACTCCACTCTACAACAATCTACTCCCCTCTGCACCACTCTGACACTCTACACTACGCAACTCCCTTTGTCACTCTTCGTTACTCTACTCTGCTCTACGCCACTCCACTCTGCTTTACACCACTCCATTCTACCACACTCTATGCCACTCTGACACTCAACTCCTCTCTATGCCCTTCCACTCTGTTGCATCTACTCCCTCCACAACACCGAACGCCACTCCATGACACTCCACTAAACTCCATCCCACAACACTCTTTGCCACTCGACTTCAGTCTACGACACTCCACTCTCCTTTATGCCACTAACTTTTAGACATGCTGAACCGTATCCATCCTGGTGTATAACATGGTTAAAACACATTGGCAAAGCCAAAGCTCTTGCAAAGCCAAGAACTATTGGCTTTACCAATGCTTTTTTAGGTCGCACATGTTACAGCGTATGCATTGCATGCACTCTTGCTAGTGAGTGATATTGTATACAACAAAGGGCTTGCGGCCTGCTTATCGCTCAACATTCATTGGCTTCATTGTCACTCTTATTTGCTACCTTCTAATTGGCCAGTGTATGCTGGCTTCACTTCTTCTTCTTTAGACTGGAGGATGGACCAGGTACTGATTGCTTCAGCTTGATTGCTGTCTTTCTGCTAGTCGTTCTGTGCTTCAGGTACTACTTTTATTTTTCCCTGTACTCCTTGTTGAACATCTTGCCATATGGATCTAGGTTTTACTATGCCACGCACACTTCAAAGAGGCCATTTTCTCCTTTGAAATTGATGTTTTTCTGAATACAGATGTTATCTGCTTTTATTGGGAGAACATGTTATCTGCTTCCGAATGTATTTTCACTAATACACAGACATGGGTGCAATTGTTTTCCTTATGTAATAGGATTTTTTTTTACCAAATTACATTGTTTTATTTTCATGAATGGGGAGATTAAATGATTTACTCAAAATCACAAGAGTGTTGTGCCAAGACCTTATAAGAACTGGCAAAGCAAATAGGTCTCCCTTTGAGACTATTGGCTCTGCCATTGCTTTTTGTTCCTGCTGTACAGCTTGGGCATTCTGTCTTTGGAAATGATTTGTAGCCTTGCTGTATAGCAGTGTGGCTGGGCTAAAAATAATAATAAAAAAGGTCTCTGATGCATCCAGCGCTAACACACTTGAAGAAAAAAGTTCATTAGCCCTGGCTGTGTCATAACACTTTACTTAGTTTTAGCCACACTGCAAAGCATCCACCCTCCTGTACAGCATGCCTTCAAAACATTGCCATAGCCAGTAGCTCTCTTATGCAAGACTATCTTTGCCAATACTTAATTTTAAATTCATCTGTGCCAATACATTTTTATCCTTACCCAATAAGAACAAACCAACCCTAACTGCTTTTTAACAAAATGGTGATACAAGCCATATGTTCGATAATCTGTACGTTGTGAAGAGTCTGTAGATCAGCATATGTTTTAGTAATAATTAAAGTAGAAATGTTTGTCTTGTCTAAGTTCAGACAGCGACAGAAAATGCATATTTACTTGTGACGTTGCAGTTTTTTGTACATAGAGTAAGCACCCGCTATGTGCACATGGCAATCTTCAGACCGCTAATTCATCCTAACGCTGTTTCTTCACAATTATTTTTGTATGTTGTTTAACAAGATGCACCATATTTTGTCTCATTTGTAAGGAGATGAAGAGCAATGGAGAAAAGAGTCATCAAAGAATAAGTAACCGTTACGACCAGTCGTGTTTCTCGAATTGGAATCATAGGTAATGTGGACCCTGCTGTATCTGACGAAGATGCAATTTTCTTCTTGATTGGTTATTTTAAATGTTAATTATTAGTACTTTAGTACATGAGGATGAGAAATCTTTGAGTATAACTTTTGATATATTACAACAGAGCTAGATATTCCATATGTACAGTCCTCACTTGTAAAGAGTATGAAACCATGTCCGCCTTTCAATTTAAAAAAAAAAAATTATATTTGTTTTTGATTGAATATCCAAGAACATACCCTAACTGCTCGGCATCAAGTCATTAAAAACAGAGAACATAAAATTGTAACTATCCACCTTTTTAGGTCTCGCATAGCATTGCAGCGCAACGCGCTGCTCGCTTTGCGAGGCATGCAGTATACACTATAGTGGGGGGAAGATCCGCCCACTTCTCACCCATATTTTTGATTGGCTTCAATAATACATTCTGCATTGTGATTGGTGTTTGGCTTGTTAGTCCCGCCTCCTGATGGCTATGTCGTAATTTTTCTCCTTCCGAGGCTATCAGCCCCCTTACTCAAACACTATTTGCTGCCCTGTGTCCCCCCCCCCGCCCACTCCCACGGTTCGCAGATTTTTTGCCCCCCCCCCTCCTGTTCGTGCCTTCTTAAACGCGTAAGCTCCCATTTGTGATGCAATACGTCTCGCGTAAATGCGAGTCGTATTGCATTGCAAATGCTTGTTAAAGTAGTTCCTGCTTGTTGTCATCTTGCTGCACTGAGGAGGAGTAGAGAGCTGGCACAGATAGAGTGTCTGTGCAGAAGCATGCGCAGTAACACTTCGGCTCACGGGTTAAGTCACCGTGCTCCCGTTAGCTGCCCTGCTCTTTGGAAGCAGTGGAGGTCCTTGCTGGTCTGGCCGCTCTCCAGTGATCCCGAGCTGCAGCCCCCTGTGGACTCCGATACCAGGTCAGAGTCAGCTATGCTCTAAGGGACTGCCGAACGGGAAGGCTGGATGCAAGGCTGTCCTTCTGGCAGCTCCGCCCTTCCATGTCTTCTCTTCTTCTTCCGAGGAGCGGCATGTCTGTCTGTCACCATGCCTGTTGCACTGCGCTTGGAGCCCAGAGGGATTTGTGGGCATAGGTAAGTGTGTTGCTCTTACTTTGTCACAATTGAATCAGCAGGTGTATTTTTTTCGGTATGCGTTTGCTTGTTATTTTGTTGGTTTCTGCATTCGTATGTAATGCATACTTCACTCAAGAAGAATTTACTTCTTGCATTGAAAAAATGTTAGCAACTGCTTCGCTCTTTTTCTGGTTCCTGACATCTTTCCTATCGCATGCCAATGAAAACAGAAAGGCTGGGTGGCGCGAGGGAACCGAAAGGTCTGCGAGAACACAAACAGGCCTGTTGTAATCTGCTATCAAAGGGAGGGAAAATCGGCTGTCCACACACATATGCTTCTGGGCTTGACTTGAGAAAATTGAGGATTTCTGCTGCCCTGATGCACTGAAGGGAGGGCCATTATAAGAAAGGTGCTGTGAGATATTTATTTATTCGGACTAGCTTGAAACAAAATCTGGTGCCAGGGGTAGGTGTACCTATCTTGCATACCATTTGAATTACTGTTCTCTGTGAGCTCAGTGTGAAGGTGTTATTTACACCCTGACCGCTTGTCTTTCTCCAAGCTATTTTTACTAGGGTGGGAACCTGTTTTCTTTCTTTCTCTCTTTCTCAAGCCAAATGAAAAAAGTCAGTAATTCTTGGTGTCCAACCAATCTCGCATATTCCATGCAATACACTGAAATCAAATAGAAGGGCACTGTTCACGGGTCAGTGTTGGGCCTCTTCGACTTTGCCTTTTGACCTCTAGCCCCGCTTACGTGCTACTGACACACAGCTGTTATAGAAACCTTATTCCATACCTGTAGTCCATGCCCACCAGCTGGTTTAAGTGATACATGTTGTTGCCATGGTCAAAGTTAACCCCTTGGGCTCAAATATTCCTAGGACCACCTACAATTAGATTGTGGGCTTGAAACATTGTTCTTCAACTGATCCTGTACTAGTACAAAGGGGGTGGGAATACGAAGGGGGTGGGAATACGAGGGGGGTGGGAATACGAGGGCCCACCACTTTTTTTTTTTATTTTACAAATTAAGCACTGCATAACGCTATGACATACTGAGCAGCGCTTCAACGGCTAGCAGCGTCCTAGAATTTTGAGCAACATCCTTTTGTTGTTGGCAGTGTTTTGGAATATTTAAATAGAGTTGCCAGAGGAATTACTCGGTTACTAGTGCATGCATTGTGATGTGCCTCCTAGTCCAATGTACGATGGGCCTTTTATCTCCTGGCAGAATATTGTTTTTCCTTCCTTCGACTCCTGTCCTTATGTTTACATTTTCCCTGCCCTTTGGCAGATTTAAAAGTTTCACCAGAGCTTCGGACGACCATTATTTTAAGGCTCCAACCTATCCTGGTAATTTCTTCTTCCGCCTCACAAGAGCCTGTGCATTTGCTCAATCCTCTCCATCTTCTGCAGCCATCTGCTGTTGCTGTTTTAAAAGGGGCAACTTCTCTCCCTTACTGTTTTTGCCGCAACACTGAAGCAAACCACCCCTCCCTCTGTCTCCATAGATGCTGGACAAGATTCAGGTGCTGTTTTAAACTTTTACTGGCTGGGCAAACGTTACAGCTGCTTGAGCCCGATATTTTTTTAGGTCTCGCATAGGGCAGCGCATGCGCTACCTCTACGGGGAATTCAGTAGTTAGTATTAGTGGTAAAACTCCACCCATTGCGTGTATATATGTTTTTTAGCTTGCCATTGGTTAAATATGGCCTTGCTCTTTTTATGTAGCTATTTAATTGGCTGGTGGTCCGAAACGTCACTTCCCTTTTGCTTCCATTGTGCAGGAAGCAGCACCGACCAACTACCATTTACTTCCTTTCCTGGCTGTTATCTATACATTTAGGGACTACTTGTTTTTTCATTCGCGCTCAGCGCACCATGCCCGCTTTCACTTTCAAATCAGGGACAATAGCGGCCGGCCGTGGACTCTGCACCACCCCTCGCGCTCTCTCCTACGTAAGTCCCCTTCTTATTTTTGAAACTGCTATGCCGCCCCATGCCGTGCCTTTCACGCGCACAACATGCCGAGCCCGCTTTCAATTTCAAAGCGGTCCTCGTCATACGGTTTTCAGCGTACATTTATTTATTTAGTACATTTATTTAATGGTCCCGTGCCTTTTCTCTGTTTGCCTGCCTCTGCTCTTTCACTCGCCCGCCGCTTCACCTTTCTTCACAGCTGCCCCTCGCGCACACCTATCATGGACGGTTATCATGTTAAATCCATCTCTACCATGTACAAGCACTGGAAGACCGCATCTACTTAATGTAAAAGCCACGATCGGGCTTCTTTAATTAGTAAGCAAGAGCCGCGAGTTCAAGGAAACACAAAAAGACAGAATGCAAACAACAAAGTGCATTTATTGAATGGATCAGCGCCGTTTCTCTGCTTGCCTGCTTCTGCTCTTTCATGCGCCTCATCATGAGACCGCATGCGGCCACATTAGCACCTGGAGGCACCTCACGTAGCACTGAGCGCTATGCGTACTTTTTTAGCAGCACTTCAGGAGGCCACTGGTACACTTGTGAGACTGGATGGCAGACGCCCAGTTTTTAAGCTTAGGACAGCTAAGGCTTGTCTTCTTTGGTGCATAGGCCTGGAATAGATGTATTAGTTCCAGATGTGAAGCACAGGAATGGAGAACATCACTTTTGCTTCCCCTTGAAACCACAATTACGCACACATGCCTGGCGCTGTGGGCATCAGCCTGCTGCTGCCAGTCTGAAGGCGGCAGGGAGCAGGCATGTTTGATAAATTCAGCTGGCACCAAGACACACAGGAAGGCAGGCACTTGCCATTCTTTTGTGTATTTCAACTGAACCGAGATGTTGGAACTGAAAGTTGGAATGGCGCTCAGCAACAGACACTAAACATGAATAGCACGTGGTTAAATGAATAAGTGTTAAAGTGCTGCATTCCGAAACATTTTCTGTGACAGCAGACCAGCGAATTATTGCTACATACTCCACCTAACAAACAGATTCCTAAATGTGTTTCTTATCTTACTAAGCCATGCCTATTTAAAGCACCTTTTAGTTAATTTAGACTTTACATGAAGGCTTTTAGTTCTTTAAAAGTCCGACAAGAATCATGAAACTGAATGGGTAAATTTAAAATCATGAAGTGTCAATCAATCAAGCCGGTAACCCATTATCTATATTTAGCTGAAAGAGGGGGCGGGGTATTCTGCAAGTGCAAGAATCAGCAATCTCTGAATGTGAATTTATGGCAGCTAAACTTAATTTGACATTTAGGCCTGCAGAGCCTCTATCTCCCAGAATGAATCAGTTTGTTACATGTAAGCCTTCGGCTGTCGCGCTGCTGCAATATGACCTCTAGGAGGTGTCTTCTGCAGACTAACTAGGACAAGGAACTCACCAACAGGACCAATCATGAAAGGGTTCTCTTGTATCTATGTGCTTGTGCAAACCATTTGGAATAGTCTCTGAATGATGCACTGGATAATGAGGGCCACAGGCCCACAAGGCAGTTAGTAGTTCTAGAAACAGACAATATTTGCACTAGGGGTTCACAGTTCCCAAAAGTCTGACTGGCCTGCTTCTCGTTTGCAATATCAGACTCAAAAGGGAGGAGGAAGATCCTTGTGACCTGTGGCACTCCTTGTGATAGCCGTAGTGCTTCTCGCCCAGGGCTTTCATTTTAGGGCAGCGTATTTAGGCAGCAGTGTTTAAGCACTGCTTTTCTTGATTTGACAATGTTCCACACCAGCTGCCCATTGAACCACATTATGCCAAAACCTGCTGCCTCTTTCACCATGTTCTGCCAAGACCGGCAGCTCTCTGCCTCGAGCATTTATCCCCATCTTTGTGAATCTCATCTATTGGCTGTGGGCTTTCTTTATTTTTAGGTTGAGCATTCAAGTCTTCTTGTATATACTTTAGACAATTGCATTAGAAGTGATTACTCGATAATGCGGATTGTGAAATGAGAGTTGAACAGTTCCATGCGTGCATTAGTCAAAGGTTTGAAATAGTATTTTGTATTGTTCTTAAGTTTACCCAAGTGAGCCACATCCTCCTGAGATTCATTAGAACCAGTATTTTGAGAAAACATTATTCATGTCACGTGCTAGTTTTCACCAGATAGTGCGGTAAATAATAACTCCATTATGCTTTTGCAGCTAAAGGTTTTGGGATTGTGAGCCTGCCTTAAATGATCTCATTGATGCCTCCTGCTGCCTTTTCTGCTCTGCCCAGCTTCTCCCTCTGCTCCCGGAGTTCTCTGGATATTGACTCACTGTCAAGCCCAGCTTGCCCAGTGAAGTAGGTCTGCCGACCTCAGAGGAATTCTGCTCCTGCCACTAATAGTCCAACACCAGCACCAGAGCCTAAGCTAGTGTTCTGCACACTTGTGAGTCAGTAGCTCCTTTCTTGATCACCAACAAGCCACTGTCTGCACCATCAGCACTGACGGAGCCTAAATCTGGAAGAGGTGTGGCGCAGCGGCCAGGGAGACTGATGCTGGAATCTGGGGCTCACGGTTCGATCCCCAGCACCGGCAGCAGGTCAGCCCAGCACCATGTAACTCTGGACAATAGCTCGCTTAATCATCCCAAGGGCCCCCAGCGCCGGGACACCACTTCGGAGGTTTAATTTCATTTCAAATCGAGACTGCATAATTTAAAAACCAAGTGCTTTCCACGCTACCAGAACATTCCCACCACACGAGCCACATTCAGAGAGTAACCCTACTTAAAAGGCAGGGAGCTACTCTGTGCGACAATGTTTGTCTGCACATCTCCAGCACCACTGTGTTACGCATCTTTCTCCACTTCCCCTTCTTATCCCAGTAGGATAGTATTAGAACTAGAGCGGGGAGGACGTTTCTAACCAGCCCCTATCTCCCCATGTCTGTTTTTGTTCATTCAGACCACCTCACCTCCCTCCAAAACCTGTAAATTAGCACCATCTGGTACTCTGCTTGGCTGCTGGCTGAGGAGTTCGAACTCTCCTCTTTTTGGTTTGGGACTAAGGCCAACATTGTTCCTTCTGCTGCAAGACTGTCCCCTATAAATGTGCTTTGTTCAAGCTCCCGGTTGAGTTCATGAACATAAATGTCGCTGGAAGTTGACTCTGCATGTTTTTGTTTTGATATTTGGTCTATACATTTTATAAGGTTTTGTAAATTTGTGCGCAATTAAAGGCCACCTTTCTTTGTAATTAGGTTTAATCATTTTTAATTTTGGTAACACAATCTACAAAATACACTCCATAACATGCCACATAATTCCAATCAGCATAATTCCAATCTGCATAATTTCACTCAGCACCACACACTTCCACACCAGACAGTTCAACCCTAAACATTTCCATTCCACACCACATAATTTGACAACAAACCACATATTTCAACTCAACAACACAATTACACAACACACCACATACATCCGATCCACACCACAGAATTTCACATCATGCCACATAAATTCAACAGCATACCACGTAATTAAACTCCACAACATACCACTCGACCACAAAGAATGCCATTCCACACAATTACACTCTGACACACACTCCTACTACACACAATTGCAATAGACTAATACCCCATAAATACTATCCACAAATTTCCATTACACACCATGCTACATAATTCCACTATACAAATCCACTCCACACAATTCCACCACACACAATTCCACCACACACAATTCCACAACTAACAATTCCAAACCACATAATTCCACTTCACACCACATACATCCATTCCAATCCAAAACACATGAGTAAAACGCATTCTCATTTATAGCGCCAATACCTCTAACTCTCACTAATGCGAGACCAATTGCATTGCCAGGGCCCAAGGCATTGCTTACTAGGTCACTGCAGGGGACGCCTTTCCTTTCCGTTGTGCCATATAAGTGTGTTTGTGTTTAGGCTGAGTGTCCAGAAACTGTACTGTAGGAACCTTTGAAGCCTACTGGGCAGGTTGGGGATATCAAAGGGCCATAGAAATGTGGCTGTAATTGTTTTATAACTCGCCAGAAATCAAACACCCTTGTGTTGGTAGCTTCCAAAAGGGCTGGGGTTCGACAATTTGTTGCTGTTTATGCCCTGCTGTAACAAGCATTTGCAACGCAACAGGTATCGCATTTACGCAAGTTTGAGCTATTGGCATTGTAAATGACAATGCCTTTTATTTATTTTTTGGTTTTTGTAGCATAAATAAAATGCATTGTTATTTGCAATGGCAATATCTCAAAGCCGTGTAAATATGAGACCTATTGCATTAGGTCTCGCATTTGCGAGAGATTAAGCTATTGGCATTGTAAATGACAATGCCTTTTATTTATCTGTTTTCAAAACCAACACATAAATAAAAGTTTTATCATTTACAATGCCAGTAGCTCTAACTTTTGCAAATGCGAGACCTATTGCATTGTAAATGCTTGTTCTTCTTTATCTTGTGTAACACAGACCTGGTGAAACGCAGTTAAATATGCTGATGTGCATCAATCGTGAAATTCCCACTAGCCACTTACATAGGTGAGTTAAAAATCCTGCTGCTAATATGTGTAACTTTGATGTCAGAACTTCAAACGCAATCAGAGTGTCTTTACCCTCTGTCCCCCTTTATTAACTATATAACAAGAGATATTGTTAGGCATACATTTAATTTAAAGCAGCTGGGATTAATTCTACAACTCCAGTACATATCCAGCCAAAGGTATTCAGATTTATTTTAGTGGCACAATGCAACAACAATTCACTACATATACTAAAGGTAAGTTTGTTGTTCATAAGATGTCACATATGTGTTCAAAGGAAGTGCCATTTCCTCGCAGCCTATTCTCATATGAATGCAATGCGCTCTTACCAGCCAGTTATACAAGAATAACACTTTAAATAAATAATTCTCAATGTAGTTCGATAATATGCCTATGAGTCCTCGCGTTATGTAACTGAGGCTCTTGTTAAGCGCCCCATAGCCTTCATGTCTAGTTCGCGCTATATAAAACTGTTAAAGAACACTAGATGTTGTAGCACCCAGGATAATGTGCTGCATAGCTAAAAACTAAGGTCCCAAAGGCGAGATCTGAAAGAGACACGTTAGTATTAGATTCCTTACCTTAGAATATCCCCAGGCGTCAGACTGGATCCGGAAACTTTTGCGTAGCAGTACCCTTGCGCGTCGGTAGGCGTCGTCTGCGGCTCCGCGTCCGTCGTCGGCGTCGTGGGCGCCGTGATGACGTCGTCGGAGTACTTAGACGCCGCCTCCGCGTGCTGACGTCAGTTCTTCTTTTTTCCGCGCCAGCAAGCGCAGATCTGGAAAAAGCAGTAACCCTTAGACAATTTTTGACTAACTTTTTGGATCTTTTTGATCATTTTTCGAAGTCTTCTCGACTCCGATCGGTGCCGTAGGGATGCCCGGCTTTAAGCACTGCGAGGATTGCGACCGCACGATGTCGGTCACGGATCCTCACCACCTGTGCGTAACTTGTCTAACTTGTCTAGGTGTCGACCACGACGACAAGGCCTGCTCCGACTGCCGGGCCCTCTCTTCGAAAGCCAGGCGGGAGCGGTCCCGCAGGCGACTCGAACTCCGGCAGTCGGTCCCGCGCCGCGAGAGGTCCTGGTCCCACGGGAGGTCGAGGGACAGGTCGCGGGCTCGGAGCCACCACAGTTCCGAGAGTAGGCCACACTCCTCCGGGTCGAAGTCGTCGTCAGGTAAGAAGCATAAGAAGTCCAAGCGGCGTCATCGCTCTTCGGACTCCCCCCGACGCTCGCGCGATGCGGCCGGGGGTTCGAGTGACACCACCCACACGGCTCCGTCGGAGTCGCGGGCGCCGCGTCCAGCTCCACACCCTCCGGTCCCTGGGCTAAACGCGACGCCGGGGGAGATTGAGCGCTTCCTCATGGCCATGAGGAATCTCTCTCCTCCGACGGGCTCCGCGGCGGGTCGGGGGCTTCGGCCCGGCGCCGCAGGGTTCAGCGGCCCCGGCGCCGCCGGCGCCTTAGGGCCCGGCACCGCGGGATCCCCTGGACCTTCTTCGGGATCTGGATCGTCGCCGGTGGACCTTACGACCTCCCCGGCGTCGGACCATCGGGTGTCGCCTCCGGCGCCGTGTTCGGGCGGCGCCGTCCCCGATACCTCCTTCGTTCCTGTTCCAACGTCGGGACGGCCCCGATGGGCGCCGCTCCAGACGTCATTTGGAGAGTTTCACTTCTATGAGCAGGCCCCATTGGTTGAGAACCCTGAGTATCGGGAGATGGGTGATGAAGGGGATTGGGAGGGGTCTGAGGACCCTCTGACCCGAGAGTGTCAGTCTCATGAGGACTGGGCAGGAGACCTTGGGGAGGCCAGTGGCCTGGACACCTCTCCAGACACTGGTTTTGTCTCCCCTCCTTCCGTGGCTTCGGAGGAGGGGGCAACCTACAGTGTGGTGTTGATGAGGGCTGCCAAGGCCTTGGGCCTTGAGCTCCCCGTCGCGGCCGTGAGGACTAATCTCCTCACTGAGGTCCTTAAACCTCAGTCAAGCTCGGCCGAGCCTGTGCTGCCCTTTAATGAGGCCTTGACCGACGTTCTTCTGGGCACTTGGTCCAAGCCCGCTACAGGTTCGCCCGTAGATAGGAACGTGGCCAGACGCCACCGCCCGGCCCCGGGCGACCCATGTTTCCTGTCCACCCACCCCACCCCCGAGAGCCTGGTCATCCAGGCCTCCAATTCCCAGACCGCGTTCCCGTCGGCTCCGCCGGACAGGGAATCCAAGAAGTATGAGCAGTATGGTAAAAAGATCTTCTCATCCCTTAGTCTGGGACTGCGGTCTTCCAACACCGCGTGCCTCTTTGGCCGTTACACCCACTCTCTGTGGGATATGGTTGCGGAAGTGCTGCCAGAGTGTCCGTTGGAGGTACGGGCCAAACTCGGCCAAGCCCTTGTGGAGGGCTGGGATGCAGACAAATATTCCATCCGGTGTGGGCTGGATACCACCGACTCGCTAGGTAGAGCGATGGCTACGACGGTGGCGGTCAGACGCCACGCCTGGCTGAGGTCCGCCAACTTTTCGGCAGATGTCCAGAACACATTGATGGACATGCCGTTTGATGGCCGTCACCTCTTTGGCGACAAAGCAGACCATGCGCTTGAGCGCTTTAAGGACTCCAGGGCTACGGCCAAGTCCTTGGGACTCTCGGCCCCGCGCCAGCAATCGGCTGCTTTTCACTCCTTTCGTGGCCACGGAAGGGGTGTACCCACACGTGCTGCCAGCCACGCTCCACAGGGTAAGTCCTAACGCGGTGGCGGCCGTGGGAACCGCCGTCCTGGTGGTAGGGGTCAACGGCGAGGTCAGTCCACACCTTCCCCCGCAGCATCCGCCTCAAAACCCTCCTAGTCTGTGCTTTCGGGCCCATGTGACGCCAGTGGGGGGGCAGGGTTCGCCATCACCTCCTCCGCTGGCGCACTGTCACATCGGACAGGTGGGTGCTGCAGATCGTCCGAAGGGGCTACTCCCTCCCCTTCGAGGCGACTCCTCCAGCCATGCCACCGCAGAACCACCGGGGATCATTTGCGACTTCTGCAGGAGGAAGTTAGGGCCCTCTTAGCCAAGGGGGCCATCGAGCGCGTTCCTGGGCCAGAAGTAGGGTGTGGTTGCTACTCCCACTACTTTCTGGTACCCAAGACGGGCAAGGGGGGCCTACGCCCTCACTTGGACCTAATGAACGTCAACGGCTTCCTCCGGAAGGAGAAGTTCAAAATGCTGACACTGGCTCAGGTCCTAGCTGCCCTGGACCCAGGAGACTGGATGGTAGCGTTGGACTTGCAGGACGCTTATTTCCACATCCCCGTCCTGCCGGCCCACCGGCGCTACCTGCGGTTCACGGTTGGCCACGAGCACTTTCAGTATACCGTGCTCCCCTTCGGCCTTACCAGCACCCCACGGGTGTTCACAAAGGTGATGGCGGTGGTCGCAGCTCATCTGCGCAGGTTAGGGGTTTCAGTCTTCCCCTACTTCGACGACTGGTTGTTGAAGGCGGGCTCGCCCCAGACAGTCGTCAGCCACCTCCAGACTACGGCAGATCTCCTGCACCGGCTGGGGTTCTCCATCAATGTGCCGAAGTCACACCTGTGTCCCTCTCAGAAGCTCCTTTTCATCGGAGCGGTTCTCGGCGCGGTGTCTGGTTTATCCACCCGAACAGCGGGTCCGGGATGTTCAGGCTCTGATTCCCATCTTTCAGCCGTTATCCCGGGTCTCGGTCAGGTTGACGCTGCGGCTTCTGGGGCTGATGGCCTCCTGCATCCTACTGGTGCATCACGCCAGGTGGCGGATGCGGGCTCTGCAGTGGGACCTGAAGTTTCAGTGGGCCCAGCATCAGGCAACCTGTCCGACCACGTCCTGATCTCGGAGGGCACTGCGAGACAGCTGCAGTGGTGGCTAACGGACCGCGATTGGGTCAGCGGCAGATCCCTCTCCCTTCCCCAACCGGAGCACGTAGTTGTGACGGACGCGTCCCTCCTGGGCTGGGGAGGCCACATGGGAGAGGCGGAGATCAGAGGCCTCTGGTCTCCGGCGGAGGCCCGGCTCCACATCAACCTGTTGGAGTTACGGGCGATTCGTCTAGCACTGAAGGCATTCCTCCCCTCTGTCCGGGGGATTGTAGTGCAGGTGTTCACGGACAACACCACCGCCATGTGGTACTGCAACAAACAGGGCGGGGTGGGGTCGTGGACCCTTTGCCAGGAGGCTCTGCGCCTCTGGCAATGGCTGGAACGCCAGGGCGTGACCCTGGTGGCTCAACACCTGGCAGGTTCTCTGAACGCCAGGGCGGACGAGCTCAGCCGTCGGTGCATGATGGATCACGAATGGCGCCAGAACTCGGACGTGGCGCAAGGCCTCTTTCGGCAATGGGGAGAGCCTTGGTTAGATCTATTCGCCACCGAAGAGAACGCGCAATGTCATCAGTTCTGCGCGTTGGAATTTCCAAGGCGACACTCGCTCGGAGACGCTTTTCGTCGCGAGTGGAGTTGCGGTCTGTTGTACGCCTTTCCGCCTATACCACTTCTGCCCAGAGTGCTGAAGAAGATCAAGCGCGACCGGGCCCAAGTCATCCTTGAGGCTCCGGACTGGGGGAGAAGGTACTGGTATCCAGAGCTACTCAGTATGTCAGTCGATCCCCCGGTTCGTCTGCCTCTTCAGGAGGACCTTCTGTCGCAGCAGCAGGGGACGGTCCTCCACCCGAACCTGTCCAGTCTCCACCTCCATGCTTGGAGATTGAGCGGCGACAGTTGAGGCCATTTGACTTGCCTCCTGAAGTCTGTAACGTCATTCTGGCAGCCAGGCGTCCCTCTACAAAGTCGGTATACGCCTGCAGGTGGAACAGATTTGTGGCATGGTGCACAACAAAGGCTGTGGATCCTCTTGCTGCCCCTCTCTCTGAGGTTCTTCTCTTCCTTCTTTCTCTTGCCCAGCAGGGCTCTGCTCTGGGCACTATCAAGGGCTACCTTTCTGCCCTTTCTGCCTTTCTGAGGCTGCCTGATCAACCTACTTTGTTCAAGTCCCCTATTGTAAATAGATTTCTAAAAGGCATCACACACACATTTCCTCCTGTTCCGTTTGTGATGCCTCAGTGGGACTTGAACCTGGTTCTTACGTTTCTGATGTGCGCTCCTTTTGAGCCACTTCACAACTGTTCTCTCCGCCTTCTTACTCTGAAGACTGCTTTCCTGGTTGCCATCACCTCTGCCAGGAGAGTGAGTGAGCTCCAGGCCCTTTCTTGTACTCCACCTTTCCTTTCTGTTCATCCGGACAAAGTGGTTTTGCGTACTAAGCCATCTTTCCTGCCCACGGTTGTCACGGCCTTCCACATCGGGCAGTCTATCACCTTGCCAACCTTCTTCCCGCCACCACATCCCTCTAAAGAGGAAGAGCGGCTCCACCGTCTGGACCCAAAACGTGCGCTCTCATTTTACTTGGATCGCACAAGGCCAGTTCCGGGTGGATGACCAACTCTTTGTTGGTTACGTGGGCGCTAAGAAGGGGAAAGCGGTGCACAAGAGGACCATCTCCCGGTGGATCATCTTGTGTATCCAGGCATGCTACTCCTTGGCTAGAAAGGAGCCCCCTGTTGAATTACGGGCTCATTCCACCCGAGCCACGGCGACTACAACTGCCCTGGGCCGGGGTGTGCCCTTACAGGATATCTGTCAGGCAGCTACGTGGGCATCGCTGCACACGTTTGCAAGACACTACTGCCTGGACAGCCAAGTCCGGAGGGATGGCTTCTTTGGCCGTTCCGTCCTCCAGGACTTTCTGGTGTGATTATTGGTTCGCAGACCCACCACCGGGGTTGGTATTGCTGGGGTATCTATTCTAAGGTAAGGAATCTAATACTAACGTGTCTCTTTCAGATGCACAAGTTACTACTTGTGTAACGATATATCTGTAAGAGACATTAGTTAGTATTAGATTCCTTACCGACCCACCCATCCTCCCCGTTCTGCGATCCGATATCTAGGGTTAGGGTTATCCCCTTTCAGGGCCCTAGTTTCAATGGCACCAGTGTTGGTTTTTTAACATGGCTCTGCGTTTCTGGCGCGGAAAAGCTGTGTTTAAGAACTGACGTCAGCACGCGGAGGCGGCGTCTAAGTACTCCGACGACGTCATCACGGTGCCGACGACGGACTCGGAGCCGCAGACGACGCCTACCGACGCGCAAGGGTACTGCTACGCAAAAGTTTCCGGATCCAGTCTGACTCCTGGGGATATTCTAAGGTAAGGAATCTAATACTAACTAATGTCTCTTACAGATATATCGTTACACAAGTAGTAACTTGTGCACCGATTGCATTGCAAATGCTTGTTATGTATGATTTAAAAGTCTTAATTATACATTTGTGCCTGTAATCAATGCAAAGAAATGGGAACTGAATTTATAATCTCTTCTGATCAAACTTGACTTCAAAAAGTACATGCAATGTACTTACCAGGTAGGATGACTTGTGGCATCCCTTTTCCCACATGTACACACCTGTTAGTTGGTTTTCATCCATTGCTTCACTGCTTCTCCTCCAGTAATTACCAATTAAGGTTTTTTCAGGATCAATGTCGGCCTCCGTTATCAATAACAATTGTGCTGGGCAAGACAGTGATGGTTGCTGTCAACCCAGCCCCTCCCAAAAAAATCTTGGGACTTTTGACATTTCTTTCCTCTTTGGCGTTGTTAAAGGACCTTGGTTAGGGAAGAAAATGGTTATCTGGACGGTATATAGGATCTTTCTTTTTACTGACGCAAACCCATCCCTTTCAAATTTCCAGGCCTGTGTTGGGAGCCTAATAGCTCTTTAACCGCTTCCGTGCGGCGCCGATTCCGCCCCTGTGCTGGGCATTCCAGAACAGGGTGCGGTCGTGACGGAACCGTTCCGTCATCAGCACAGCTCAGCCGTGACTGATGACGGAACGGTTCCGTCACAAACATCGAAGGGGTTAAGCACTCAATATATTTATTTTATTTTAGTTTTTTTAGGTTTTAAAAGTTAAATGCAAACAAACCTATTGACAAGAATTCGCCACTAGCCCCACCTACACCCATAAAAAATCCACATAGCTGAACATAGTGGTATCAGCAACATTGTACATATATCACCAAGTGTTGGCGAGTGTACTTTTCTGGGACTTACTGGTAACACATCTTCAATATGACCACATCTCAAATGTCATATACCTGTGATCTGCCTCCCACCTGAGTTTCCGCAGTTTATTTCATTTATCAAGCACATGAGCTTCCAGAATTTTGTGACCTGGAAGGCTAGTACTGGCTCCTATTTATCTTTACATTATTTTCCTGTTATTGATGTTACATGCAATGTTTTCCGTAGATGTTATGGTAAATACATAATCGTATAACTAATGTGGGACCATCTCTTCCCCCGCAGAAGTGGGCATTGTTACCTATTTGTTGGTAAAAGCTCTGACATGCATTTCCCTCAACTTTAGTGCAAGAGCACCTTTACCACAACTGAAACATCCATCAGAGCCACCACTAGTGTCCTGAGCAGTGCAGTCACGGAGTTTATTCAAAGTATCAAGCACTTCCCCAAAACCTCTTCAGTTGAGTAAATCCCATATTACATACAATAACATACCTACCCTCCAAATTCCTTCTAGCAGCGAGCTGCACAGTTGGCTCTAAACTGTACTTTCCACCAGACTTCATCCATAGATGCCTACCTAATACTAAGTGTTTTAGCCCTTTTCCAGATTGATCCTTAAATCTTAACTATGCATTCTGGAATGTGCTTTTCATCTGAATCTTCAGTTTACAGCCATTTTCAAATTCCTTTAATTAGTTTATAGCACTTATTTTTTTATTACTACTAAGCCCCTCCTGTGGGGTATGCCATCAACACGGACTCTCCAGCCATCTCTGTCTTGGGCTTTTCTTCCAATCTGACTCCAGGTGTCACCCATCTTTTTGCTGTCCGCGTCAGCGCCAGGTATTTCTTGGCCTTTCTATTTTCCTTTTCCATTGAGGGTTCTAGGTCAGTTCTTGTCTTGTGATGTTTGATGCGGGCTTGTGAAGGGTGTGGCCTATCCAGCCCAAGCATCTTTTCATGATTTCTTCATGAGCAGGGAGTTGAGTCTGCTGCCATAGATCATTGTTGCTGATGCTGTTTAGCCAGCGGATTTGGAGGATTTTCCTCATACAGGTGTTGATGAATGTCTGGACTTTGTAGGTGGTGGGCAGAGTTGTCCTCCAAGTTTCTGCTCCATACAGAAGGACCGATTTTACGTTGCTGTTAAAAAGCCTGATTTTGGTTGGCAGAGTTGGGTCCTTGGAGCTCCAGATCTTCATCTGAATGAAGATAACCCTTGCTTTGACGATTCTTGCTTTGACATTGCGTCTGTGCCGCCCTGCTTGTCTGTGATAATGCCCAATCTCTTCCAGTGCATCACCTACAAGAGTGACTGCAGTTGTGCTGGCCGTGTTAGCCTTCAGGATCCTCCTTTTTTTCCCTGTGGATGTTGAGGCGGAGTTGTGCTGATGTAGCTGCAACGTTGTGGGTCTTCTTTTGCATCTGCAGATGGGTATGGGAGAATAGGGGTAGGTCGTTTGCAAAGTCCAGATCATCGAGCTGCATCCAAGATGTTCACTGGACCCCATTTCTTCTTCTTGCTGTGGCTGTCTTCATGATCCAGTCTATGGCCAGCAGGAACAGAAAAGGCGAGAGCAACCAACCCTGGCGGACTCCGGTCCTCACTTGGAAGGCTTCTGTGAGTTGTCCTCCATGGACTATCCTGCAGGTCATTCCCTCATAAGAGTTCCTGGTGATTCTTACGAGCTTATCTCGCACACCTTAGTGGCAAAGAGTTTTCCAAAGTGTCTCTATGTCCACGCTGCCAATTGCCTTCCCATAGTCGAAGTTGATGGAATGGAACTGCCCCACTGTGTCAACTGCTCAATGAGGATGTGCGCTGTTGCAATCTGGTCTGTGCAGGATCTATTGTTGTGAAAGCTAACCTGCTGGTCTCCCAACTGAGCATCGACTTGTTCCTTTATTCTGTGTAGGATGACTGTTGCAGTGGCGGCTGGTGACATTTGAAAGTGGTGAGGTGTAAAGGGGGACAGAGGTCAGGAAACGGAGAACTCAGCCTCCTATGCGTACTGTAATTATCAAAAAGAGTCCGCCTGTGTTGTTTGGACAATCTTTCCACTCTTTCTTTTAGATAGAAAACAGTATGTTTTCATAAAATAACCCTTACCTACCAAGATTTCCTTTGGTGGCATGCTTCGTCATAGGATTCTTTCCTTCCGGCTGCCGAACGAGGTGTGCTGCGACCGAAGAATACGTGGGAGCTCTTTTGATCACATACTATGACGAGTTGGGAGGTATAAGAGTGGGAGGGTCTTATCTAATGAGGAACTAGAGTTAAAAATACCTCTCTAAGTAGGAAAAAATGATTTATTCAGACCTCTAGTATTTCAGAGGACTACATGTTTCAAGCCATTAAACCAAGGCTTTTCGTCAGGACCACCAGATGAATCGTCGGAGCCGCGGGCAGGCTATCTCCGCTGGCAAGGAAGTAGCTTTGAGGAAAGTCTGACTAGAAGCGTCCCTTCCCCTGTCTGAGCTCATGTGGCCTAATTGTGGCAAAATACATATCTGAAAGAAACACTACGGATTGGGAATTGCATTGTGTATATATATTGATTTCCATTCATTAAGGAGACTCACATGAGTCGTTCACCGATAGAAGTGGGTCTAGGGATCATCTCGTGGTCCTGATGAAAATTTTGCAATTCTCAGCGACATTATCGGTGGTAAGCACACCTTAGTATTATCGTGTCTCTAATCAGTATTCAGGTCCAAATGTGCTGTTTAAGAGCATTGGTTATACACACTCCATTTTATTGTGAGTACTTTTGAGCTTAATGCATATTGACATATATCTTTCAGTGATTCCACACACCTTTAAATTACTCTGTTGTTTAACTACCTCCAAAGGGGTGTTTTAAATGTGCATCTTGTGGTTCTTTCAGTGCAGTACAGTGTCCAGGAAGTCCTAAATTTTGGCGATCTATTCTTTGGTGATGTGCACACCATCACAGTTACTTTTCTATTCTGTCTCATGCTTCATTTCCATGTAATATTGTATTTGTGACAAATGCATATGCTAGTATTTTTGCGAATTGCAATTTTAACATTAGCTGTTGTGAATTGTATTGCATCATTGGTGAATTACTGTCATTATATAGTACAAGCATTCAAAACTAGGGGCGGGGGAATTCAGCAATCGGTACTACCGCCTTGCCATTTTTGGTTTACACCGGGTAACCTTTCAGTAGAATGGGAAGTCTAGTTAGCAGGATTTGAAGCGTATTTGGAGTCCATAGAAGGGAACATTTTTACTCAAAAGAAAAAGCTTGCTTTTCTACACCATTCTTTGGGCACTAAAGGTAGGAAAGTTCTAAAGCGCTTACCTGTAGCTGTTGTGCTACAGGAGGGTGATTCTGTTGACTGTGCTTTAGTTATCAAAATGTTGAATTCCCGGTTCAAGAAGAAGCGTAACATCAGTAAGGAAAGGCACAACTTTTACATGAGGAAGCAACTGCCTGGGGAAACAGTGGAGAGTTTCATGAGTGACTTCAGGGTTTTAGCCGCAAATTGTTATTACTAAACATTTGAGGACGAGATGCTAAGAGATCAGTTGGTGGAAAAAAACAGCAACAAGAAAATTCAGGAGAAACTTTTGACTGCTAAGAACCTAACTTTGGATACATTTTTGGATATAGTGAAAAGTGTGATGGCTACTGCAATGTACATGGATCGGATGGCTTTTGAGAGATGAGTCCGCGCTGTTGTTTCTGACAACATAGTGAAGAAAGGAGAGAAGAAAATGGACACCAAACAGAAAACCACTTTTGAGTGTTAAAGATGTGGCAGCAAAATCCACTTAGGCAATGCTTTTTTGTGTCCAGCTGTAGATAAGAATTGCACAAAGTGTAAGAAGGGACACTTTGCAAGGGTATCCTAAAAAACATTTTAACCTTAAGTCCAAACATGTTGTCTCTGTTGAGTGTACATCTGAAGGCAATTATGATTCAGACATTTGGCAGGACTATTGGGGTTGCCGGTATTTCAATTTCGATTACCATGATGGCAGATTCTGGATAATTATTTTACCCTTATAGGTCCAGAAGAGTGGTGCAAATTTGAAAATGTCATATTGAAGAAGTCACAAGTTAAACCCATTGCCTATGTGTTAAGCTAGTGGAGGTTTTGGGGGAATTTGGCAGTGTTTTGAATTTTAAAGGCCATATTACACCTGCCACAGTCTACTTGAAAAAGATGGATCTTGTTTACTGGGGTGTTTGTAGCAAAGGAATTTAGGCCACATTTTACACCCGAACAGCACGGAGCTAGTGTTGCTCAAGGAAGAGTGCAAATCAGTATGGGCAGTATATGTAGGAGGGTGGAGAGCATCCTTCCCTGAGGTTTTTAGCCAAAACTTTGGTAGGATTAACAGGTTTTCTCACCACATAATTTTGAAGGACGGTGTCCAGCCAGTGGTTCATAAACCTAGAAGAGTACTTTCGCCATAAGGAAGAAATTCAATCAGGAGCTGGAGTCTGTGTCAACAAGGTATCATCGAGCCTATTGAGTGCTTGGAGTGGTTGTCCCTTGTGGTTTTGGCCAGGAAGGCAAATGGTACTCTCAGAATGTATATAGATTTGAGGGATTTGAATTAAAGGCTATGTTTGCACAGAGATCCCCCTACCCAATATTACTAAGATGTTCGGTTCACTGAAGGGAGCCAAGGTTTTTACCATGTTGGACATGTCATCTGCCTACCGCCAAATCACTTTGCAGAAGGAAAGCCACCATTTTACATAATTTGTAACTCAATCTGGAGCTTATAGATTTAAGAGAATGCCATTTTGTTTGACGTCGGCCTCTACGGTTTTCCAGAGTGGTGAAGCCTATGGTCATGGGGGTTCCACATGTGAGTTGTTTCCGGGACGACATTCTGGTGCATGGGGAAAACATGGAGTGCCATGACAAGACATTAGCCAGAAAGAGGCGTTACTTTGAAGGCAGAAAAGTGTAGGTTTGCTGTGGATGCTGTAGACTATTTGGGCTACCAGTTGTCTGCTCGGGGTGTGGAACCAAAGAAGAATTTAGTCAGGGCCATTAAGGAATTTCCTGTTCCACAGAATAAGGATCATCTAAGATCAAGTTTTGGTATGTTGGAGTTCTGTTCGTTCCCAACGGCAGTGGAAAGACACATAATATCAGGGTCCTAATGAAAAAAATAAGCAGTTTGTCTGGTCTGCAGAGCAGGAGCAGGAGTTTCAAGAGGTCCGACATGAGTTAGGGAATGCCATTCTTCTCCAGCCTTTTGACACACATGGTCCCTCAATTGTGGTGACTGATGTGAGTCAACATGGGTTGGGGGCTGCTCTGCTACAGACCAGAAAGTGCAGTGAGGAAGTAGTAGCTTTTGTTTCTAGTGTTGTGGGGAGCGGAATCTACTTAGTAATCGAGCAGGTTGCTTTGGCCTGCTGGTGGTGGGTGGGCCATTACTGAAACTGTTTGTGGGGTTCTGAATTTGTTATACAGATGGACCACAAACCTTCTGTAAATCTATTTACCACAAAGGGGGCCAGCAAGGACAGTCCTTGCATAACACAGTGGCATTACAGAATGATGGAATTTAAATTCAGGTTGGAATATATTCCTGGTGCAAAAATGTCTTTGCAGGCAGTTCGTCCAGCTAGCCACACAAAGAATGAGGAAACAAGTGTTGAATGTGAGGAAGATTGCATGGTGTCATCATTGGAAGATTTTGGTGCATCTCGGAGCAAGAATGGAAAAGGACTGTGTTTGAGGATGATGTGATTCAAGAGGTGCCTAGTATGTTGGGCAAAGGATTAATGCCCAAAGAACACGGCACAGATGTAAGGTCCGTTAAGCAAGTGTTTCCGGAATGGAGTATGAAGGAGGGTGTGGTGAGAAGGACTAATTTGTTGGGTTCCATTAAAAATGCAGTACGGTTTTGGTTTGGGCTCAGGAAGGACACATGGACATTAGAGCCATGAAGAGAAGTATCAGGGAGATCTGTTGGCGGCCTGGAATGGATAGAGGGGTGGAGCATTATGTCAGGGATTATGTGGCTTGTGGGGTGAGTGACAAGACTCAAATGATTTTTTCCCAGGTTCAGTTGAAGCCATAACTCTTCCAGATGAACGTTGGTTCAAGTTGGGCCTGGACATCATTAGATCTATGCATGTTTTGAACGAATGGAATAGGTATGTTTACAAAAAGAAAGGTTTTATTACGACACACGTTGGCCTGAGGTGCAGTTTGTGAAGTCAGCCAACACAGAGGAGGGGATGACGTTTTTGCAGTCTTTGTTACTCAAAGAATGTGCCCCTGTTGAGCTAATTACGCACAATAGGGTGCAATTTGCATCCAAAGAGTTCCAAATGTTCATGTCCCAATGGGGTATAAAGCATATTACATCTTCTTGTATCATGCCCGCAGATATCGGCTTTTGGAAGGCTGCAACAGGGTCATCAAGGATACTATTCAGTTGTCTGCAGATAATGGTTTGGATTGGGAGAAAGAGCTAAAGTATTTATGTTGGACATTACACACCACTCCCAGTGTATCACCATATGCTTTGTTGAAAGGTAGGATGACTGCCACGAAACTAGTTAGACCTTGGGTGAGTGACGTAAAGGTGTGGGATGCGAAACGTGAGCAGGTGAAGGACAGCTGTGAAAAGGCTGAAGGGAAGTACATAAAGAGGCAACAAAGGGGAGACGTCAAGTTACTTTTAAAACAGCAGATTGGGTTATGGGTCGGTTAGCAGGGATAATTGCCAAGCGTCATTTCAAATTCTCCCAGCCAATGGAAATTGTGACGGTTAAGACAGTGGGAAGTTAAGTGACGGGAAACGGTGGATTAAAGAGAGGTGGTCCAAACAGAATAGGAAAGAAATTGATTTCAGTGGACAAAACAAATGTTCCTTGGACCAGAAAGATCCTAGTACAGGAAGATCTGAAAGGGTGAAGAGAGCACCTGCACAATTCAAAGATTGGTCTTCCATTTTAACCTGTGGGAGTCAGTTTGCACCGTTTTGCTTTGAGGTGCAAGTGTGGGTGCAAAAGTTTGTATTTTATGTATTCTTATTTGTTTATAGACGAATGTGGCTTTTATTCTGGTTTTTCTTTTCCTTTTTCGTTTTCCATATCAGTCTGGAAGTTAATGCTTTATGTAAATATGTCTAAGTTATTTTATTTATAAGGGAGGAGATGTGTTAGGTTTTGTGCTCAGTACCTGGAGCATGTGCCACCTTGGCTACTACTGCTAAGGTGGAATGTAGAATGAGTTGAGGGGTTATCAACAGTCGATGGCTGCTGCCTGCTCTGCCGGTCGTACTATGCTTATCTGCACAATAAATCACTCAAACTCATCCTGAGTGCTGTCATGATTTGAAGGACCTTTTAGATGTCCTGATCAGTAATACACTTAGATTCAAGTTTAAAAAGAAATGTATCTCGATTGCATCAACTGATCTTCTTCACCGTTCATCTTATGCCACAAAATGTTGAAAATTCAGTTAGGAGAGTACTGCATTGAAAACCATGTTCTAAATCAACGTACGATTGGTATTTAAAATCAATTAAATTGTGGTCTGTATACCCCAACATGTCTGTTAACTCCCAGAGATGTAAGTTTTAGGTGTGTTTGACCTTGCATGTCTGGTGAATGTGACTAGATTAAAGGGGATTCTTCAAAGAAGTGCTGAGTAGAATATGTTTGGTGTATCCCTTGCAAGAAAAGACAGGTGGTGGTTTTATTTGGGCTTCGCGACTTTAGTGCAGAGGCGTTGTCTGTGGTGGATCACATTTTGGTGGCTCGTAAGCTCATGTCTGAAGAGGTGTATTTGGGGTATTGGGGAAGTAGAGGGTCGAAACCATGATAAATATAAACTTTACAGTACTATGATGTCTTATACAAGTGTAATTCAATCCGGTTTGTTTTCCTCCTTCCTTTTTTGTCTTATTTCTCTCCTACCTCGCCGCAAAGGCATGGAGCGACATCCCACTCCATCTATAGGCCTCCTCCTGTCGGCTGGAATTCAGAAAAGGACTCGAAACGTGGATGTTTGACTGAGCCCCCAGCTGTAACACCCGCAGCGCCTGGAAACCCTCATGGGTGATTAGCCATGCTTTACAAATCCAGATTGATTGTTTGTTTCCAAAAATCTCAGTAAATGCCTTAAACACAACACTCACGGAATCGTGCGTGAAGATCCTGGAAGAACTGGGCTCAGGGAAGGGCTAGGACCATTTTAATGTTCCAAAACCCTCTTATGAATAGGGCAGATTGTGCTCTACCGACCTGTTGTTTTTAACCCAGGCACTCAAACACATAATGCTATGCATTTTGAATTGCGTTTACGTGCCTTTTGATTTTTCTTTGTTCTTTAGAGCATGGCACACTATATACTAAACACACAAAAGGTGATGGGATATTAAGCCCGATAACTTTTTTTCCACCAAAAGATATCAAGACCTTTTTGTCCCTCCTGATGGTTATTGTAAAGGTATCTAGTATTTGTGATTTCTCTGGAGAGGCTTGTGAAAATAGCCATAACATTGTTTTCTTTTTTAACAAGGAGCTGGAGCTGTGCAAGAAAGTATGTTTTTTTTTTTTTTTAAACGTCATCAACAGTGTGAGGCGAGGGAAGGGGGCTATTTCACTATAGTTTTTTCTAACTTCTAAGTGTGGTGGTCACATTCTCCAGTGTTGCAGTTTCTTTTTTTTTATGTTTAAAAGCTTTATTTGAAAATAACAAAAAATACAGAAGACCAGCAGTACAAATAAAGTCATCTTAACCCCTCACATGCTCATGACGGAACGGTTCCGTCATGAGCGTCGGTTGAGGTGTGCTCATGACGGAACCGTTCCGTCATGACTCCGCCCGCGCAAGGCGGAGTCAGCATGGGCGGGGAATTCGCGCCGCACGCATGCGGTTAAAAGAGAAATATAACAAGAAAATGGCTAGTACAAGATCCAAAAAGAAAGCTGTTTAATTTTTATTTTTAGGGAGGGCAGGGAGAGGGGGGACCTCTTACAAATTGGTAAAATAGAATAAAGCATATCTACAAAGAATGTGAGCAATAATTAAAATATAATCAAAAAATACAACAAGCCAACAAAGATAGGTAGAAAAAGAACAGAGAAAATAAACGTTCAAGGAGGTTTAACATTTTAAGAATTTAAACGAGAGTTATCTGTTAGCACTAGCTTATCTAAATAAGTAGTAAGTGGCAACCAGAAAAGGTGTCATTAACCATTGGTATACAGGAGGAGGCGAAAGCAATATCAAGTCGATGAAAATGGCAGAGACTATTCCACCAGTGTTGAATAGAACGTTTTGTAAGGTTTTTCCAATTAAGAGTTATGTGCTGAAAAGCTAAAGCTAACATAAGATCAAAAAGACCATGTTGATGGGAGGGAAGATCTAAGGAATCAGAAAAACTACCAGAAAAAAGAAGAGGAGTAGAGTAAGGAATGAAAATATTAAACAAGCGAGAAATATAGGACCAGATTTTC
This sequence comes from Lissotriton helveticus, assembly GCF_964261635.1. Lineage (NCBI taxonomy): Eukaryota > Metazoa > Chordata > Amphibia > Caudata > Salamandridae > Lissotriton > Lissotriton helveticus. The sequence goes on along the minus strand of NC_136069.1, from coordinate 633,640,826 downwards.
CTCCTAAAGTTAGAAACCGAAGAACAGAGGAAGAGAAGGTGTATAAGATCAGCATTAAAAGAACCACATGTCCAACAATTTGTAATCGTAGAATGGGAAAACCTAGCTGTAGGGGTAAAATAGAGTCTGTGGTAGAGAAAAAACATAGATTGGGTTAGAGAAGCAGATCTGGAGATTTTTAGAGAACGGGACCATAGTTTGTCCCAGAAAGAGATGGACCATTCACATCCCAGGTCAGATTCTCATGAAAGTTCCAATTTAGCTTTTATTACGTTCTGCATCAGGAGCTGAAATATTTACAGTTTTGCAGTTTCTAACTACTTACAGTTTGCGGGGAACAAGTGTGAAATCCATGGGCGATTTCTGGAACCGGATATCACCAAGGCGTAGCTTGTAGAGCTTCCTCAAGGTTATTTATAAATGAACTGATCCTTGAAATAAATAAAAGATATAGTGCAAGTATGCAGGAAAAAGAGAAAGGGGCTACTATGTTTTCATGTACAACTGTTTTGCATTGAAGGGCCATCTATGAACGTAATATGTTCTGGTCATAGGGAGATCGTGTTTCAGTGGTGAAACCTTTAATACCTGGAGCCATCAACCAAACTGCAGCTGGAGGGTGGTTTGGCCAAGTACCGTTGCTGATTAGACAGCTGGTGACCTGTCTGAGGAGTATTTGGACTCTGACACATCTTCCTGCCATCTGGAGCTGCTGGACACATGTGAACTACTTGTGAGAGGTTGTTGGTTGTGGGCATGGGATGGAATTGACTTTGCGATCCCAAAGAGCCGGAATGAACAGGAGGAAGGAGAGTAGTGTAGTCAGTAGATGCCACGGCTCGTGGGAGCTAGTGCTTCGGTGCACAGACTGCTACACAACGCAGAAGGTGCCAAAACTGACTCAAGATTAGATTAACTCAGGCTTCTGCTGCTGGGGGTGCTTGAGGAAATCGCTGCGACGAGGAGGACAGCGGATGCAGACCGGTGGATGAACGGGTGCACTATGTCCCTTTGGACAGTCCCCAACATTTAATGCTCTGGTAAATGTGTTCTAGCAGACATAGAACACTGACCAGGGATTATAACAGGTAAATGTGGCACAGTCTATGATGCTGCTGTTAGGGAAAGCGGTGACACGATGATGCCCGGTGCTGTTGGGTACAACCAAAGCAGACTTTGCAACTTTAAGGCCAAAATGAGATTCCAGCATAGTGGATGAGCTAACACTGGAATTGGCAGCAGGGGATTTCCAGAAATGCCAGATTTAAGTTAATACAATGTGGTATACTGCATCACACCTATTTGGCTCCTAGCCAATTTACAAAGGATAGTTCCTTCAGTGCTGGATGCATGCCCTAAATTCCCCATGGAGAATACTAACCATATGCGCATTTTATGTCATGTCCCACTGTTCACTTGTATTGGAGTTCTGTACTGAGCTACAAGGGCCGATTTGCGGACAGTAAAAAAAGATCCTAATCCCAATACCTGCATATTGAGACTCTCAAATATTCCTAAATCGGATGAAGCTACCATTGATTCAGCAGGTGCAGTGGCAGCGGGGGCCAAAGCCCTGGGGACCTAATGAACCCTGGCAACTTTCTTGCGCCATTGTCCATGGAATCCTTGCTACACTCCTGACCTAAATGTAGCAGAAAGGGATGTACATTAGCTGACCATGCCTCATGCTGGCTTATAGACAGCTGATATTTCCTTGGAAAAGTGAAAATTCAAGACAAATAGCAAACTGGCATAGAGAGCTCAGCTCTGCAGATGGGTGGAAGCCAAGCGGAAGGTATTGTGGGATTGGCTGCATGCGGGGGTGGCCGCATAGCCTGGCCGCAAGCAATGCCCTGTGGCCAACCCCCTCATCGTGTATGACTGAAGGCCCTGCCCAGTGTGGGGTTGGCCACAGGGCCAACCCCCACCGCACACTGCATGCAAAGGGTTGGCCACAGGGCCTGGTTGGCGTGCACAGCGGGTAGTTGGATTTAAGTATGGTAATTTAATATTACTTTACATTAAAAAGGCCTGAGAGGGGAGGAGTCAAGATGGCGGGCTGAAACCGCCGAGTGAGGACGCTACATGATTCTGCTCTGCTCCGCCGAGATTCTGCCTTGAGGGGTCAGCGTTCTTGCGAGCAGGGAGATGTGTGAGATCGGGGAGTGGAGAAAACTACAGATATTCAGAGGCACCGAGACCTTGTTTTGAGCTGCGTGATATTTGAGACCAGTGAGCAGAGAGCGGAGAAACTACAGATTTTCAGAGTTGCCGAGAGTCTGTTTCGTGCGGCGCTTGGCGTTCTGTGTCGGAGAGCTGAGGAAACTACAGACATTCAGAGCTGGTGAAGTAGAGAGAAGCGGAGAAGCAGAGAAGCGGAGAGACGCACAATTATATGGGATTACGTGTGTTCAGTCTCTGGCTGGAAAGATAAAGAAGCTCAATGATAAGGGCACTGTTACAGTTAAGCAATAATACCTCTCGTACCTTCCGCATCTGGTTCTATGCGGTAGTTCGACCGGTCACCACGCCGGGAGACAGAGGGAGAGGCGGAGCTGGTTCACCTCAGCGGACTGCACACCTGTACCTGGAAACAGCCTTCACAGGTGCTCAGCGGCAGCTACAGCGAGCAGAAGCGGAGGAATCAGGGGAATCGATGTCCGGACGGCAGCGGACTACACGGAGCAAGAAGACCGCCCCAGCTGGTAGACCACTAAACGCAAGTACAATGGCTGCAATCAGGGATAGCTGGGGCTGCAGTTGTGGGGGGGCCTAACAGCAGTAAAGAGACTCAGTCTGTTCAGTTTGCCCAGGAAAACAACGGAGTGGATAAAAACGGTGGGCCAAAAGCAAAAGAGAAAAATGGTATACCGGCTAAAGAGCTCAAAATTCAAACATTGAACAATACTGAGAAGGAAGCTGAAAAACTAGGAAATAACAGATCTAACTCAATAATGGTGGTAAACTCGGATGCGGAAAATGTTAAAGAACTCTCTGCTACCGCTAATCTCTCTTGTACAGATGTGTTAGAAGCTACTCTGGAGACACAGGCAGCGAACAGCAGAACCGCTGAATCCACAGAAGGGGTAGAAGACCCCGAGAGTGCAAAAACTAAAGCTCAACCCCAAGATAAACCAAAAAGCAGCGTGGAGCAGTCCATCTTCGCTACCGAAAATACTAATAATGCCCCAGTCGAAATAACCGAATTAAGGGAGAAAGGAAATGGCGAGAGCACAGTGCTGGATTGCACGTCTGTAGCTGACAATGATGACTCGAATTTAGAGTACGAGGAGTTAACAGAAGACGAGGGAGCTGAAGGAGCACTTAAGAACCCAGCAATTAAAAAAACCACCGTGAAGAAAATTAAAATGAAAGCTAGAACTAAACAAAAAAATGTCCTACTTAAAATAGTCAGCAAGGAAGCTGTTGGAAATAAGAAAAGTCGCTTAATCGACGATAGTCCTCTGAGAAGGTGGATTGAGGCGAAGGGGGGAGTCAAGAGCATGGCTCTAAGATTGTCAGGTGCCAGCCCAGACGAGGCCCTTAATACTCAGGGGGCTCGCAAAACTAATTTTATAGACATTACTAGCGAACATATTCAAGATGATGCCTCTATCAATCAAGAGTCCCTGCAACAATCTGCCTTAGCCACGATTGACTCAGTGCTTGCATCTGGGGCACGCGTAACAGGTACAATCCCCCCGCCTATTTTAACTGATAATAATGTTTCAACTCTCACGGAATTTAATAATGAGACACTTGAATCAGATGATCAAGATTTGGATCTTGTTACCATCAGCTCAGGTCAACTAAATGAGGTAAATGAGGAAAATCAGACTATAATCTCGAAACTGAAACAAACACAGATACCGATTACAGAAACTCCTATCGAGAATATAGCCAATAGTTGTGGAGAAAAGGTCAAAGAAACGAGATCAGATGACTCTCATAGTAAGATACAAGATATACTAACAGGTTCTGGAGTGCTAACTGAAACATGTGCTCAAGTAAAGGTACCACATGAATCTTATGACTCCGCTAATACTAACCCGGCTAGTCTTTTTAGCTTTCTTAATACTCATGAGACTCCAGATCCAACAAGGATGTTCATGAAATCAATAATGCAGACTCTCCTTGAGCAGAGAGCGGAGACTCAACAACAGTATCTGCAACTTAGAGAAGACAACACTAAGATGCAAGAAACAATGAGTACCATCTGCCAAGGCCTGGGAGGCGCGACTAAAGAGATTGAGGATATTAAACAACGCATTGTAGAAGTTGAAGGAGATATTAATAAGACCTCAGCAACCACAAAACAAAATTCTTTAAGAGTTACTAAATTAGAGGCCAAGGTGGCGGATTTGGAAAATCGCGCTCGAAGGCAAAATCTCCGCCTATTTGGTATACCGGAAGGAATGGAGGGGTCCGACCCTAGGACATTTGTGGTGAAACTCTTCCACAGATCCTTTTCTGATCTTGCGGACTGGGACTGGGACTCACAGTTGCAAAGAGTCCATAGACTGCCTCTGATACAAAAGAACACTAATAGTAAATTTCCTCGACCGCTTCTGATTTATTTTGGTAATTTTCTTTTGCGGCAAGCTGTATCACTGAAAGCAAGACCGAACAATCCCGTGACTGTTGATAATTTAACATTTTTTGTGAAATCAGATCTTAGCAAGGGCACCATGGATAAACGTTGGGAGCTTAGGAAGTTGATAGATCCTTTCAAAAATTTGGGGTGCATGGCCTATCTCCAAGAACCTGCTCGTCTCAAAATTATACGAAATGGCAAGGTGTTTTTTTTTACAGATTTAGAAGATGCCGAACAAGCTCTGGAAAAACTCTCTAGGGAAAATGAAAGAGAAAAACAGAATGAAAACTAAATAGTATATCGGCTAAACTGTTGTAGGTTAAAAAAGAACGAGCAAACAAGGAGCTATGTAACTGCTACGAAATTAAGTAATTGTGGCATGAGCATGAGCAGATTATCATGATGGCTTTCTCTCTCTGCTGCCTTTTCAGCGGCAGCACTAGATAGAGGGGTGCTCCCCCCTAAGGGACGGGTGGGTGCGTGGGCCTCGCTTGGGTCCAGGCAGGGGAGGGTCTGACCATTCTGGTCAGGGGTGGGGGGGAAAAATGTGTGTAAAAAATGGATCGCAGGATTCGATTGTCGCTTTAAGTTTAAATAAAGAAAATGGAATATATATGAAAAGGGCAAAGGCAGTCGGGAGAAATTTGTACTGGATAACCAATAGGATAGTAATATGTCTAAATTAAGAATATTAAGTTGGAATGTGGACGGCCTGAATAGTAAAAATAAGAGAAACTTAGTAAAAGAGGAGATTAAGATGTATAACCCGAATATAGTTCTACTGTCAGAAACACATATTAAATATCAAGACCGTAAGTTGCTTTCACAATTGAATTACAATTTGGTGGTATGCTCTACTTTAGATGAGACCATAAGAGGGGTAGCTATTTTAATACAACGAGGTGCTAGATATGTAACAACAAAAACTGCATCAGATGTTCGTGGGAGGTGGGCAATTGCACAGATACAATGTGATAACTGCAAGATAGTATTATGTGTAATATATGGACCAAATATCGACGACCCTAGGGTTTTTGAAGAATTAAGTTTATACTTACTGGATTGGGAAGGAGAATTAGTATTAGCTGGGGATTTTAATTGTACTATCAATTATAAAATTGATTCCACCGGGCAAAGTAAACTTAAAAGAATGAATAAAGTTAGAACTGCTATCTTGGAATTAGCTAGATTGAATAATGTCAGAGACATATGGAGATCAAAATATCCTCTTCAGGCAGGATACACATATTACTCTATACCGCATAGATCTTGTTCAAGAATTGACATGATTTGGGCCACAGAACAAATTTTAGATAACTGCTCGATAGATATCTGCCCTAAAATTACTTCTGACCACAACCCACTATTACTTGAGGTTATGTTTCCTGACCAAATTAAAGAAACACGAAAGTTCTCTTTCCCGAGACATTTATTAACAGATACAAGATTCTCAACCTTACTCAAGCAACATATTCAGGAATTTATCTCAATTAATATTAATACTGCTAATATTAATATGGTTTGGGACTCATGTAAATGCAGTATCAGAGGTTTTGCCCAACAATACATATTTAGGCAAAATGCTGAGATTCGCCATGAGAAGAAACAAATAATAGACGAGATACGAAATTTGGAAATAAGCTTGGCAGAGGCAACGAAATATGCAAGGGATAACATTGAGAGTTTTAGGCTAAAACTGGCGAAATCACAAGCAGGTTTACTAAAAACACTGAGAGAAAGATACACTTCACAATTACAAAAATATAAATTCAGACAATATGAGGGTGGCGATCGCATTGGGAAATTACTGGCCTTTAAAACCGCGGACAGGAAAGCTAAAACAAAAATTAAAGAAATAGTAGGGACTGACTTAAATACATACGACAGAACGGATCAAATATTAAACCAGTTTGTTAAATTTTACCAACAATTGTACACTCCAGAGACATCACCTGCAAAACCAGCCATAACACAATATTTAGATAAAAACTTAACTACATCTCAAACACTCAGTATAGAAACCATTGAACAACTCAACTCTGTAATAACACTAGATGAAATAAAACGGGCCATAGATAGTTTACCATCAGGGAAAGCGGTCGGAGAAGATAGCCTACCAGGAGAACTTTATAAACTTTGCGCACAAGAACTGCTACCTCTATTAGAGAAAGTAATAAACTCAATTAGTGTAACCAAAAAAGCACCTCCTTCATGGAAAATAGCGAAAATAATATTTTTTTTGAAAAAAGGGAAACCGGAAAAAGAATGTGGGTCTTACCGACCGATTTCTTTACTTAACACTGATGCTAAAATCTTTTCTAAGATACTGGCAAATCGGCTGGCCCCTAGTATGCCTTCCTTGGTTAATCTACAACAACACGGTTTTGTCATGGGAAGGGATACTACTACACACGTTAACACCTCTATAATTGCCTTTGACGTTGCTGAAGTTACACACACCCCACTCGGTATGATTTTGTTAGACGCAGAAAAGGCTTTTGACCGAGTGGGGTGGAATTATTTGTGGGAAGTATTAAGGAAATTGGGTCTTTCCGGATCTTACCTGGATTGGGTTATGTCCCTCTATGATGAACCTTTAGCTTTGGTTAGTTATGGAGATAAAGAATCAGCAAACTTTAAAATACTAAGAGGCACGAGACAGGGCTGCCCCCTTTCCCCCTTACTTTTTGCCCTATCTCTAGAACCTTTTCTAAATGCACTAAATGATCAAGTAAACATTATTCCAGTGAGTCATGGAGGAACTGTTCTGAAACTAACGGCTTATGCCGAAGACATAGCTATTTATACGAGCGACTTTAACAGCGCTATGCCTGAAATTATTAATGAGGCCCATATATATGGTCTAGTTTCAGGCTACAAACTGAACGTGAGTAAAACTCAAATCATAGCTAATTATACTCCCGATATACATGTCTATGACACCTGCAAAGAAGCTACTTATCTAGGTATCAAGTTAATGGCTAAAGTAGGGAAAATACTGGAAACAAACTATGATACTTTTTTAAAAGAAACCTCCACAACACTTAAAAATTGGCACAAAATCCCTCTTAGTCTGGTAGGTCGGATAAATCTGATCAAAATGAAAATACTCCCCAAGCTACTCTATTTGTTTAGAGCCATACCACTACAACCGAACCAATCTTTCTTTAAAAAACTAGATTCCGTTTGTAGCAGTTTTATTTGGGGATACAAAAAGGCACGTAGGGCTATAAAATTTTTGAAACTACCAATCTCAAAAGGGGGACTTGTTTTTCCAGATTTTAAATTATACTTTCTGGCAACTTTTTTTTTTAGAATTCGGAGCTTACTTAAGAAAGAGTCATGCATTTTTTTTTATCAATATTTGTTAGGCACTGACTCCAACCAATTTTTGCTCCGCACACACGACCCAAATTACTACAAACGGGTGAGATTTAAGACTGCTAAGCATGCTATAAATATCTGGAAGAAGATTATGCATATCAGTCAGATTTCATTTTATAATACGGAACTCAGGCTATGGGACAACCCGGGTCTTCCAGGAATTTTTTCAGATGGGACTGGGTATCGTTGGATTAATTGTGGTCTTAACACACTAGGCGACATATTTGGACATAATGGCATGTTAGATTTTGACACCTTGAAAATTTTAAATGGTGTGACAAATGATATGCACTACCGATATCGCCAGCTGAGAGACTTCTTTATTAATAAAATGAAATTAACATCAATTACCCAGTCTGAAATTATAGAGTGTATATATTCCGATAAAATTAAATCACTTATAAAGTTGGGATATCAACTTCTAACCAAGGATAAAACTGAAAATACCACCAACTTAGCTACTAAATGGTCTCACCGGCTAAATCGGGACATAAATTCAGAACAGATCAGTAAAGCTTTAACTCATATAAATGATGTTGTACATTCCTCCAACTTAAGACTACAATCATACAGGACTATTACAGAATTATACTACACTCCAGAGAGAATATCCGCTTGGGCTCAAGGGAACCAAACTTCAGAAAAAACAAAATGTATGAAGTGCAACACTTACGCTGCTGATATAGAACATATGCTCTATTCTTGCCCGGCGTACTCCAGCTACTGGATGGGAATTATAAAACATCTTCAAGACAGTCAGATTAAAGTACCGGATTTATCACCCCAACTGGTTTTACTTGATATTTATGAGACTCACTGTCTCAATCAAGATCTCATAACAATCTTATTAGCCTGTGCAAGACTAATCATAGCAAGAGCTTGGATATCTAAGAACACCCCAACTGTAGCTGATTGGTTAACATTAGTCATAGAAATCAGAACCATGGAACTTACACTCGCAAAACATAGAGGACTAAAAACCTTAGCTAGAAAAGAAAAAATATGGAAGCAATTTTTTGAAATATAAAAACTGTGGAATAGTGCTGATATATGAAGACACTTGTGAGATTTAACTGAACTATCATTATCCGTTTTTGGGAAATATCTCCTTTTTTTGATAGGGCCGTCTTAAGGTTGTTTCACTTACTTCTTTCTTATTATTGTTTTTCTTATGCCAACAACCTAACCCTTTATTACAAGCAACGTAAATTTATGTTTAAAAAAAAAAAAAAAAAAAACACTTGAGAATGTAACGGTAAGAAAAAAAAAACATTAAAAAGGCCTTAGAAATTCACTGAAAAAAACAAAGGTTAAAGGAACATCATATTAAGGTGAAATGTTCAGTAACAACGTAACATTTTAGACTCTAAAACCCATTGAAATTAACCAGTTATAGTCATCTTTAGTAACTATAACTCGTGTCCTAAGGTAATTATAACCTACGCCCTCATCATGCACTGCTAATTATCCTTCATATTACGTCACTCATGACATCTTCTATGACATCATTAATAATATCACTGCAACATTTGCTATGAAATTATTGATTCGAAGACTGTGCATGGCGGAGTCACAAGTTATAGTTACCTTAGGGCACGAGTTCTAGTTTATTTTTGGCAGTTTCACGTGTGCGGAATTAATGCCAGCTCCCGCTGGAGGCGGGGAGCCGACATGGATACTGGGTACTGTGGGTGGGCTCCAGGAGGCCGGGGGATGGGGTCACCGGGCCTGATATTAGCCATGGGAGAGGGACCGCGTGGCCCCCTCCCCTCCACTTCTATAATTGTAAAGAATCCATGGTTCTCCCTTTTAATTACCCTGAGTAAGCATATTCCCAAAATCATCTGCAAGCTCTGGTCATTTAGACCGCCCCATTTACCTTAGTAGTATGCAACGGTCTGCCCCCCCTTTTTCTCACATTGATGTACAGTTTACCAAAAGGCCCCAAGCCCATTTCTCGCTGATTTTGAGGAGTCCTTCTTGATGCAGGGGAATTTTGAGGACATCTCCACCGAGCAATGAATCACTAAGTTCATATAGTTAGTAGGAAGTACTCTGGTTTGGTGGAAATCCCCTCTTTGTAGTCTTGTACTATTCTCTAGATGAGGATTCATGTTATCACAGATTTGTGGACCAAGAACCTCGAGGAACAATCATATTGCCGAAATTAAATGCACAAATTCTTGGGAATTCACGAAAGCCGTATAGCTGTACTTAATTCAAGGACATATACCATGGGTGCACTTTTGAGACTTTCTCTAATAATTGGGACCCTCATTTGGTCTGGTGTAGACCATGACCTGTTGTGTTTATTAAAATTCTGTCTCTCACTCTGCATCGGCTGGCTTCAATGTTAGTGACAGCATTCTGGTCTTTCACAAGGAGCATATCGGCACACAAAGTAGTTTTGTTCAGTGCCAGTAACTACTGTGGCAATGTTTGCTTTTTTAGACCACAAACAATTTTTGGTTTTGCCAATGTTTGTTATAATGGTGAGGGCCCGGCATCTCCCACACCAATAAGGTTTTACAAAAACCATGCCAAAACAATTCACACATTGACAAAACTAAAAAGCTGACCACCCAATTTCAGACCTACTGGCTTTGCCAATGCTTGTTTATTTGTGTTTCCTATCATCTTATTGAAACTGATTACACTGACTTTCCATTATGAATAAATGATGCTGCAAAGAAATGGTACCTGAAATGTTACCGTAGTTAAGCGATATGTTTTTTTCCTGCTTTCATTTGTGATGAACATTTTATTTTGAAAGCAAAGAATCATCAATCTTGCTTTCAAGCTTCTGCAAATATTTGCACCAAACCAGAGAGCATTCTGCGAGCATTATACAGAGCTTCATACTGATAAACTTTGAAAATGTGTGTAAACATTTTTATACTGGAACCACTGTCAGTAGTGCAGTCAGAACTTACAGCATTTACTTAGAGCGCTCATCCTAATAACAAGCATTTGCAATGCAATCGGTCTCACCATTGGGACCTTGTAAGTGTTTACCCAGGGCTATTGGCTCTGCCAATGTGTTTAAGTTCTGTTATTAAAAATTACAGCCCACAAACCACTCTGTACAGACTTCCCATTGTAAGGTCTACTAGAATTATGTGGCAAATGTATGTAAATAATCTTACACAGTAAATGTACCTTTTTTAGTGCCAACTGCCTGCTTATTAACATCTAGACTGGTGTATTCTTGAAGTTACACTGGAATTTCCGCATTAGGCCACAGAGTGTTAGGATATGGAGGAAGGGTGTGAAGATGGATATACTTGCACCGCTGGCAGTCAGGGAGTTAGGCACCTCTCCATGTATTGTGGCATTAGTGCTACATGCACATGAAGGTTATTTGCATCCATTTATATCAGCAACCATGAAAAACCTTTCTCAACCCAACAGTGCTGCATAGGAGTTTGTGATGTGGATGGGTGGGGGCGAGCGCGGAGAGTGGCTGCACTGCAGGATAATGTTGCTTCCTAGGGGATATCTGTTGATAGCAGGGCACAGGTGGCATGTATGTCATAGATTTCTGAAACTGATAATATGTGTACATCTGCCAGGTCTTGAGCAGCCGCAGATGCTGAGAAAAGAGTTACTTAACAGGAATCTTCAAGTCACAAATGATCCAGTTCATTAATCTGAGAAAATTGTCATTTTCGTAGCCAACCCAGAGCCTACTAGAAATAAGTACACATTTTTATTTAATTCCAAGTGTACTAAATGTGATTTAATACTACACTCCCCAGCAGCCTTCAGGGGTAAGACAATCCAGAGGAGATCACAAGCTGCCTGTGTCTGAGGAATCTACAAAAAGACGTTTTATGCTCTGGCGTACCGCACCATTTTTTTTAGATCTTTACTATTTTTCAAGTACATTAAAACACATACAAAGGAAACAGAGTGCATAAAAGCGAGCAATACAACAAAACAAGCAATACCTTCTGAGTGCATAACTGGTCTTTAGGTACAGCCATAGCACACCCAATAAAGAGAACAAAAAAAACCTGACAGAAGAAATCCAAACACTCTGCTAAAAAATCACACACACCCTACAGTGAATATTTAGACCCAATATCCATGTACATCCCACAGCGCCAACACAATGCCAGTTGATGGTATATCATGGTGCCCTCAACTCAGACACCTGTACAGCCAGCAACACTAGAACTAGACTACTTCTACCTGCGGCACAAAGGAAAAGCTACTTGCCTGGGAGACAGCTGATCATGACACCGAGACCTACCAAAGATGAACCAGAACACAGTACCCAGAACATATTATCAACATAATATTACAGGAAGACTCAGGGTCTGGTTTGCAAAGGAAGCCCCGGAATGGTGTGCTAAGGCGCCATCTAACAGACGGCGAGCTATAAGTACATACTAATGGCAGACGGTGCACTATACAAATTCCCAAAACCGAGCCACCCCAGGACGCACCCACGGACCCTTCACCTGCCAATCCTGCAAGTTCTCCTGCACCCGGACCTGCACCGCACCCGCCAAGCCGAGCACCAGCAGCAACCACCTGAAGTGCATCCTGCTCAACACCCGCTCCGTCCACAGACACACCGTCGAACTCTGGAACCTCCTCGACTCCACATCTGCAGACGTCGCCTTCCTCACGGAAACATGGATGAACGCCTCCTCAGCGCCCGACATCGACATCGCCATCTCGGACGGATACAAGATCACCCGGAGGGACCGCGTCAACCAGACCGGAGGAGGCATCGCCATCGTCCACAAGAACACCATCCGCATCACGACCAACTCCGACGACACCCTCACAGCCGCCGAACACCTGCACTTCCAGATACACACCGACCCCAAGACCACCCTCAGAGGCACCCTCATCTACAGACCCCCAGGACCACGCACACAGTTCAGCGAAGACATCGCCGACTTCATCAGCCCGCACGCCCTCCCCTCCGCTGACTACATCCTCCTAGGGGACCTCAACTTCCACCTAGACAACAACGACCGCAACACCACCACCCTGCTGGACAACCTCGCCAACCTCGGACTCAAGCAACTGGTGACCACCCCCACCCACTACGCCGACAACACGCTTGACCCCGTCTTCTCCGCCAGCAAGGACATCTCCTTCAGCCACACCACCGGACTCCACTGGACAGACCACAGCTGCGTCCACTTCAGCTTCAGTAGGACCACCACCCACAACAGGTTCCCCGCAGAAGCTGAAACAAGATCACCACCGACCAACTCACCACATCCCTGAGCCAGAAAGAACCCTCCCGCCAGCTCAACGAACCCCAACCAAGCCGCCGACAACCTCACAAGATAGATCACCAACTGCGCAGACGACCTCGCTCCACTGAAGACCCCCCCGTCAGACCCGGCAGCAAGAAAGCATCCTGGTTCACCGACGAACTCAAGAGCTCCAAGAAGAACTGCCGGGCCCTCGAGAAAGCCTGGCGCAGAGACCCGACTACAGACAACATGACCACCCTCAAGCACGCCACCCGAAAACACCACCAGCTGATCCACACCACCAAGAAAACCGCATTCAAGGAATCGACTGGACTAAAACGCCCACAACAGCAAGGAACTCTTCAACATCGTCAAAGAGCTCTCGAAGCCCAGTGCCGGAAACAACGACATCACTCCCTCGCAAGACCTCTGCAACTCGCTCGCCTCGTTCTTCCACAGCAAGATCGCAGACATACACAACAGTTTCAGCACACAGCCGACGCACCCTACAACCGTACCAACGCCCCCCACCACCACCCTCTGCGCCTGGACCCCGGTCAACACCGAAGACACCATCCGCACGATGAACTCAATCCAATCCGGATCACCAGCCGACCTCTGCCCTCACCACGTCTTCAACAAGGCCGACTCCGTCATCGCACCCCATCTCCGGGACATCATCAACACCTCCTTCGACACCGCCACCTTCCCAGAGAGCTGGAAGCATGCCGAACTCAGCGCCCTACTGAAGAAACCATCAGCGGACCCCACCGACCTCAAAAACTACCGCCCCATCTCGCTCCTTCCTTTTCCTGCCAAAGTCATCGAGAAGACCGTCAACAGACAGCTGGCCGCCTTCCTCGAGACGAATGGATCCCTCGGCCACTCACAGTCCGGCTTCCGGGCCAACCACAGCACCGAGACCGCCCTCATGGCAGCCACCGACGACATCCGAGCCCTGCTCGACAACGGGGAAACAGCGGCCCTCATCCTCCTGGACCTCTCTGCAGCGTTCGACACTGTCTGCCACCGCACCCTAGTGCAGCGCCTGAACAACTTCGGAATCCAGGAGAAGGCACTGGAGTGGATCATCTCCTTCCTCGCTGGAAGAACACAGAGAGTCCACCTCCCCCGTTCAGATCCGAGGCCACCGAAGTCATCTGCGGCGTACCACAAGGTTCATCACTCAGCCCCACGCTGTTCAACATCTACATGAGCCCCCTCGCGGCCATCGCACGCCAACACAACCTCAACATCCTCTCCTACGCCGACGACACCCAGCTGATCCTCTCCCTCACCAACAACCCCGCAACCGCCAGAACCAACCTACACGAAGGGATGAAAGACGTAGCCGAGTGGATGATGAACAGCCGCCTGAAACTGAACTCAGATAAGACGGAAGTCCTCATCCTGGGATCATCACCCTCCGCCTGGGACGACTCCTGGTGGCCCCCTGCCCTGGGCAGCGCACCCAAACCAACGGACCACGCACGCAACCTGGGCTTCATCCTGGACTCCTCCCTCTCGATGACCAGACAAGTCAGCGCCATCTCCTCGTCATGCTTCAACATCCTACGCATGCTACGCAAGATCTTCCGGTGGATCCCCACCGGAACCAGGAAGACGGTCACCCAGGCCCTCGTCACCAGCCGACTGGACTACGGCAACTCCCTCTACGCCGGAACCACAGCCAAACTCCAGAAAAGACTCCAGCGCATTCAGAACGCCTCAGCACGACTCATCATGGACATCCCCCGACACAGCCACATCGCCGGACACCTGAGAGACCTGCACTGGCTCCCCGTCAACCAGAGAATCACGTTCCGACTCCTCACCCACGCACACAAAGCTCTCCACAACCAAGGCCCCAGATACCTCAACGACCGCCTGACCTTCTACACTCCCACCCGCCAGCTACAATCGACCAGCCACGCCCTCGCCGCCGTTCCCCGCATCCGAAGAGCCACATAAGGAGGAAGATCCTTCTCCTTCCTGGCTGCCAAGACGTGAAACTCCCTCCCCATCCACCTCCGCCTGACCCAAGAGCACCTCTCCTTCAGGAAGCAACTCAAGACCTGGCTGTTCGAGCAGTAGAGGACCCCCCTCCTCCAAGCGCCTTGAGACCCTCCGGGTGAGTAGCGCGCTATACAAATGCTTTGATTGATTGATACAATACTTCCTGTGTGGTGCTATGGAACTGTTAAAGAAAATTGTGATGCCCTTATGTACCATGTCTGCTGCTATGTAGTCCGCACTTGCAGGAGTGCTATTGAACCCATTAAATACAATTTTAAAAAATCACATTTGAAGTGCAGATGCTTCCGGTGAGATGTTTCTCTTTTGTACGGATCACTTAACCAAATCACACGTACAGTTGAGTAGATTTAATAATTTGTTTAATTACATGTTCGTTTTATTTCGACTAAGTGGAACCTTACAATCTTTTGCACGTCATCCTGAGCTTTAGCGTTTTAACTCCATGACAACTCGCGCAAACAGAAAGCAGTAGTTGAATGGAAAAGTATTAACAATCCTTAGACGGGAGAGAAAAATAATGAGAAAATAAAATGCTAATATGTCAGCTCAATCAAGGTGCTATCGTTTTTTTTCTCGTTTTAACTCAGGATTACACATAGCCACCTATGTATGCAAACACAGTTATTTACTGATATACTAATGTAAGAAACATACCCACCCGAGAGGAGCTGAGGGTGTTGTGGCGATGTGATGACGTGAGTAGTAGTATGTCGAAGGCGGACGGTTTCTCTTGTGCTCGCTCCAGCTTGTGTAACCAGAGGTTTCAAAAAACATATTTTGCTGGCATCCTCCACCAGTCATCTGCCGCCTTCAACTGGTTGCTCTGTTCTTTCATAAGTTCCACGAAGGAACATATTTCGGGAGGGGGGCTAATTCTTCCAAACATAGACAGAGAGGCTGGAAGAAGGGAGGACACACAACAAAAGCCTCATTTACACGTAAATGGTCTTTTAAAGACCTGTTAAGTACTCAGGTGCGGCTGCAATTAAATGCTCGTCACCCCACGAAGCTGTCTCAGCCCGGGCTAACACACACGAGGGGGAGGGGGGGAGTTAGCTGAAGCCCCGTGAGCCCAATGGGTGTTGCGCGCCTGATGCGAATGTTGGCAGGTCGCAGGTAACACTAGCCGAGAGCTCAGGTGGCTGCGCACACCGGAGTGGAGCAGTGCTCTTGTTTTGTGCAGCTTGCGCGTTTTAGAAGGTGTTTTAGATCACTTGAGTCTGTAACGCCTAGAGAGGTTCACACATACTACTAGATTGCTGCCCTTGATGTATATATAGCCTTCATCATTTAACTGGTTGGTAAAGTCGTTGTGTGACATTACAGCGTCAGTGCACATTAGAATGCCTTACTGCTAGCAAATGGGAAGCAGGCGGCCTGCGTTAATGAATGCTGTGAATTTCTTTATTGGAAAAGTGGATTTATAACATGTCACGTTAAGCTCTCGGTTGTTGTGTTAATAAAGAAACATACACAAAATCTAGAAACGGAGTAGAGAGTGACTTTGTTAGCATTTAATATAATTGTAATAGTTTGACCGGGTACTTTTCTAAGCGATCTTCCCGGCAATGTTTTCCAAGCAGTCATGCATTTGTGTGACTGAACGAAAGGTACTTACCGGACAAAGGGCAAATCACTTATTCTCTCTACCTCAAATAAAAGCGAACTTGATCTTGTGCACTATTGCTGGCTCTCAGGATACTTGCTCCAATGTCTTTTGTGCCGGGTTCACGCTATACAAAACCAAAAAATGCTAACGATTTGGGAACGTGGGCCACTTTTTAGGGGGTGCCTGGGCCTAACTGGGATCTCAATCCGATAGGTTTATTATAGGTTTTGATCACCATCACTGTTATGCCACTCTCTTTATCTTCTGTGGCTTTGTCTAAACTTCCCAATCTCCGTGCAGCCAAACACTTTTCTCAGGCAGGATTACCCCCGCGAACAAAGCGCCCGTACCGCTGTATGGATATCAGGTACAGTAACTTCACAAGACTCGTTCCCTCAACTTTTGCTTTTGGATGGCTGGCTCTGCTTGAGACATGAATGACCAATGCTACGGATGACGCACAGAAGGCTGAGGTGACGTCTGTGCACGTGATTTCATCTTTGCTAAGGAGTATTTCTCTAATTGAGAACTAGGCACTACAAGGCTAAAAGTGAAAGCGCGCTAAACGTAAGCAAAGCACGTCGTGACATTTACTGAAATAGTGCTACAAGAATAAATAGCAAACATTGGCAATGCAATAGGACTCCCATTTACGCGAGACCTATTCCATTGAAAACGGAAGTGCCGGCCCGCAAGAAGACACGAACGGGAGTCGGGGTGGGGGGGGAGAGAAGTCACAGATTTAGGGGGGGGGAGAGACAGGGAAGAAAATAGTGTTAGGAGTAATGGGGCCAATAGCCGTGGAAGGATACAAATGATGAATGAGGAGGGATTAACAAGCCTCAAACGAATCAGAAGGCAGCATTTAAGACAAAAGCCAATTGGCAGAGAGTGGGCAGAGCTTCCATGAAGCTGCCACGCTACAGTATATTCTGCATGCCTCGCAAAGCGATTATTTATTTTTATTTTTTTATTATTTTATTTTAAAGGTTTTATGTAGCGCTGGCTAGACCCGAAGGTATTGGAGCGCTTTACATGAGCATCAGATCATAGTTACAGGTTACATCGTTACAAAGGTTACACAGTTATTAGAGCATGGCAACATAGTTACTTGTAAGGTCGAGATAAAATAAGCACAAATACGTAAGGAGAAAAGCAGGCAAGGGGAAAGATTCAGGGGAGGGGTAATGAGGGGGGGAAAGAGAAGAGGAGGGTGACGGACACAGCATGGAAAGAGGAGGGGAAGGGCGACAGGGACACAAACCGGTAGACAAGTCAAAGCAACTTCCAAAGTCCAGTAAGCTGTGCTCCCAGGGGAAGTGGTATCACTTCTCTATCTCTGTTGTGGGAGGTTCCCTTTACGCAGTGGACTCTCTCAGAGGGGACTCTGTGACTCCAAGGCCTACTTACTGGATCTTTCCCCGAAAAGGGGAGAGGGAGAGGGAGTGCTTTGTCAAGGGGTGCCATACCATACCTCAGCTGTGAGTAGCTCACTTGGCACAGTGGACTCTCTCAGCGGGTTTGCTGAGACTCCAGAGTATAAATATTGGATCTTTCCCCAAAAAGGGGAGAAGGAGTGCTTAGTCAAAGGGCACAAAGGACAGGGGGCTAGGCAGACTAGCAGGCAAGGTGAGAGATTCAGGGGAGAGGGGATAGGAGCTAGGGAAGTAGACAAAGAGAGAAAGAGTACTAAATGGGAACAACTTTAAATAAATGCGTTATTTTATAGCGCTGGCTAGACCCGAAGGAAACAGAGCGCTATACATGAGGAATAATAATGTTGCAATTTACATCAGTTAAAAATTACATAAGTATCAACAAAAGAACATAGGGGACAAGGTGAATGGCGCAAGGAAGGGTAAGGGGATAGGGTAAAGGGGTAGGAGGAAGATAGGACATAGAGACGAGGGGAAGATCTGCCCAAGGTCCGGCTGGGTAGGTGATGGCAGGGGGGGGAGTCCACAACCCATCTCCTCTTTAGCTATATGGTAGCTCCACCGGGAATCGGCCAAATCACTTGGTCTCTACAGTCTGGGGTAAGTTCCACAGATTCCAAGTTCTGATGTGTAAGCAGGTTAGGGGATAGGTTCAAGGTCTGATCAATGTCCAATTGTTGCCCCGGGGAAGTAAAACAATGTGGAGGGGACCACTATGGAAGCCATCTTGGGGTCAGGCAGGAGACTGTAATGTACACAGGTGGCCATCTTAAGGTCAGGCATCTGGCAGTTGGAGTCAATTTCCAGGACAGTGGCTGCCAGAGAATAACAAATCCAGCGTGCACACACCATCACATGCACAGACATGCACAAGCATATACACATGTGGGTACACACTCTCATATGCGCACACACACAAGCACATAGACATCCAAAAACACAAGCACACATAAAATACCATGCTCTAGTACAAAACACCCAAGTACATGCACACGCAAACACCATCACATGCACAGACATACACAAGCACACACAAATGCGCTCACACTCTCAAACACGCACAGACGCACACATACAGAAACTACTAAAAACACAAGCACACATACAATCACAAGCTCCAGAACAAAAATACCCAAGGACGTACACACAGGTACATGCACACACACACAATCACACGCACAGACATGCACAAGCACAAACAAATGTGCGCGCACACTCATACGCGAACAGAGCACGCATACAGAAGCATTCATATGCACAAGCACACATACAATCACATGCTTTAGTACAAAAACACTCAAGTACATGCACACACCATCACACGCACATACATAAGCATACATACAGAAATATCTGCGTGCACCAACACGAGCACAGATAGAATCACATGCTCTAGTACAAAAATACTAGAGTACATGTTCACACCATCACACACTGCCTTTGGGGTTGTGAAGATTCTGAAATTCCCCTCCGATCCCACAAGCAGACGCGCAGGATACTACATAGCGTATGGAATGTTTTCGGACTGAAGGAATTTTTTAACAGCACCCAACTCCCGCCGCGCAGATTGGAATGCGACAGTGAAGCCCGGGAAAAAGGACGGTCCTGGAGTCCGTCTCAGCGAGGATTAAGGTACCAGTGGGCCCCGCAGTAGTGATCGGCGTGCACGGGCACGTGGTCTTGTTTGTGGTCTTTTTGAGCTGCATAAGGCGGGCGCCGCCGGGTCAGCCACTGGCCGCCTTACGTTCTCAGCTGGTCGAAGGCGCTGCTGCTGAAGGGGGGGTACCGATTTTTCTGGATGCTTCGGTGGTCGGGGTTCTTGCGACCTGGTGCGCTAGTTCTTTGATGACTGGTTTAGTGCGTCGCCGTACTCAGTTTCTCCCTTCACAACAAGCCGGCCGCTTAGTATTATGGTCTTGGCACTCTCCTCTAGCCCCTCTTTGCTGCTTTCAGGATGTTCAGGGCATATGGCATATGCTGTATCATGGGTTTTCCCAGTAGGTTGAATATGGAGTGTCCCGAATGGCGGCCATCTTAGGGTCAGGCATTAAATAGATCTAGATTAATACATAGTTCAGGCCAAAAAGAAACCAATCCTGCTACCTCAGATAATAAAGCCCACTTGGCTTAGTTGTAGCCTCGGTCAGGAGGTTCGCCGCAGTTCCAGTGCCACCCCCCCCCCCTGCGTGCACCACTTGCCTGTTTGGAAGCTATAGTAGGGGTGACCACGTGTCTTTTAGCAGGGCCCTGATGTCATCGGTGGCGGTGATGAGGGCAGTTATGGTGCTGTGGTTGCTGCGGAACCCAGACTGGGATGGGTCCAGGATGCTGTTCTCCTCGAGGTAGCGGGTCAGTTGTTTGTTGACGGTCTTCTCGATGACCTTCGCCAGGAACAGGAGCTGGGAGATGGGCCGGAAGTTCTTGAGGTCCTTGGGGTCCGCCTTGGGTTTCTTGAGTAAGGCGTTGATCTCTGTGTGCTTCCAGCTCTCCGGGAAGGTTGCAGTCTCGAAGGAGATGTTGATGGCTTTCCGGAGATGGGGTGCGATGGTGGTGCTGGCTTTGTTGAAGATGTGGTGTGGGCATTGGTCTTACGGAGATCTGGATTGGATGGTATTCAGGATTTTGATGGTGTTGTTGTCGTTTATGTTGGTCCAGGAGAGCAGGCGGACGGTGCGAATGGTGGTTGTGGGGACTGGGTTCTCGGTGTTTGCATGGGGAGCGCGTTTTGAGAGGAATGCATCTGAGGTAGTTGGGTTCTTCTTTCCTGGTGGGCGGGTTGGCGGGTCAGGTGCTGGTGAAGCTGCAGTTCCAGCGGGAGAAGGGTCCTTGGGTGCGCTTCGGGGTGGCCAGGAAGCAGGTGTGTGATCGTCCGGTGTTGAGCGCGTGGTGGGTACTGGCATCGTAGCGGAGCCGGGCGGCGTGGTGGTCGTAAGGGCCAGGGGTTCTGGTGCTGGGCGCGGTCCAGGCGCGGACGGGTGCAGACGGGCTTGCCTTAGGCCCGCCATCGGCGCGCCCGCTGCGCGCAGCCGTGCAGTGGCTGCCATAAGAAGGGGTGGGAGGAGCAGCTGGGAGGAGGGATCGGACGAACGAGGGCGGGGATGCAGCGGCGGGAAAACGGGGGGAGGAACGGCGAGGGAACAGAAGGAAAACGGGGCACAGGGCACAGAATACAACGGGAAGGAGAAAACAAGAGTCAATTAAGCAGTGAAAAACAGGAAATACAGTACGAAGTAGGGGAGCGGGGCCGCAGGGAACGCAACGACGGGAAAACGGGGGTCAAGGAGCGGCGAGGGAACAGAAGGTAAAAAAGGGCACAGAATAAAGAGGGAACAAGGAGGCAAAAAACGGAGCAAATTAATAATCCAACAAAAGGAGGAGAGAAATTAAACAATTAAACAGTAAAACAGGGGCAATACCGTACAAGCAGAAGCAACATAAGCAATACAGTACAGGCAAGAGCAGACCTACGGCCCGCCACTGCCTCGAACTTGCGGCAGAGATAGTAGCAGTAGCACTGACAGGGAGCACAGGCACAACAGGTTGTGCTGTTGCAGAGTGGGGAGCGACCTGCCTGAAGCAGCATCAAGCCTTCATGGAGAGTTCACTCCCTCCAGACAACCAAGCCAATTAGATTGCCATACCCCTACTATGCACAGCTGTCTTTCTGTGCAAAACATTTCACGGAGAACATTCTACTTAGACTTTCAAACCCTATGATGGTGAAGGCACTACTACATACAATGTTTGGGTTGTGCAAAACTCTTTTCAGAGAGCCCACACCTTTGATACATGCAGGCACCCTTAAAGGCCAAGCATTGTACAAAGGTTTACACTTAGCACTACAGAAGGTATTCAAAATGTTCTCGATGTAGCTCTTCAAATATCTTTCAGTGGCAGAAGTATATAGCAAACTGTCACACTCATTGGATGATGTCATCAGTGATGATCAATGATGTCATTTGAGATGTCATCTTTAATGTCAGTTACCATGTCATGAATGAAGTAATATATGAGGCCAAAAGTAGTGTCTGAAGGGAGAGCAAGTCAAGCATTGAGCTGGTGAGTTTCAATGTTTTTTCCACTTTAACTTAAATGTTTTTCAAGGTTTTTGTTTTTTGCGTAAAATAAGATATTATCACCAGACCTAACTATAATATTACTTTAACTTTATCATTGAATGTGTCGGTCTCTCTCTTGCTCTGTCTGCCTATGTATATTTCCCTACTGGCGGTCGCAAGTAGTTGTACTTAGGGCCATGTTTCCATAGCAAACGTTTTTTGGACTTGCCTCAATCTTTGGCGCCATTTGATGAATCGTCGTGAAATATTTCAAAAAAAGTGCCCGTGTGATTCTAGTTGTGCATGGAAAGTTGTAGGGCTAGCCGTCAAGTGGGGGCTGAGAAAAAGGGGGAGTCAAAAAAGTGAGTTGCCCTTTATTAATTCCCATCAGGATTTTAGACTTGACTTCAGCCAGAACAGCTGGACGAAATTACACCAAATTTGGCAGAAAGCTAAATCTTGGTTCAGAAAAGAGCCCTTTTTGTAATTTGGTTTAAATCTGTTCAGTAATGTGGATGATAATAAAGAAAAAAATAATTTGCAAGCAGGAAGTATTGGCAGCCACCTTGGGACTTGGCTTCAGCGGAGTACCAGAAAAAACATTAAATAAAGAAAAGGGGGCAGAATAGGAAGTCCCTGACCCCTTAGCTCTCGTACCGGCCAGGGCAAAAAAGCATTGTACTTGTTGTTTTTTTTTTACATTTTCACCAAAAATCGCAACGGACTCGTGACTCTTGCAAAAAAAAATGTTTTGTAAAAGTGCAGGCTTCTCTACCTGTTTTGAAAAGATGCCTCAGGTGGGTCAGGTCCTGGTGGTTTTGTTTAAAAAAAAAAAAAAAAAAGGGAGGGAGGGGCCTCCCTTCTAAGCCTTTTTGAGCCAGGAGACCACCACCGCCCGGGGCTTTTATTAAAATAATGGAAGGGGGCCGAGAAGACCCCTCTCAATTGGCTCTTTAGAGCTTAGAGCCCTGGGAACAACCACCCTCCCAGAGGCTTTGCAGGAATAGTTAGCAGGGGGCCACACAGACTCCCCGCTCCCCGGGGACCACCACCTTCCCGGGGCCAGCTATTAAAATACCCGTGAAAACAGAAGGGGGAGGGGCACACTGAGCCATTATTGGGCCTGGGGACTGCCACCCCTCAGGGCTGGATTCTGCTATGTCCTGGGGTGCCTACTCACACACTCCCAAACATTCACTTACCCACTCCCAGACCGACTCAGACACTTACACACCCGCTGACAGTACCATTCAGACTCTCACACCCACTGACAGACCTACTGAGATACTCATGCACTCACTCACACACTCACTGTCAAAGGTTACTGGTTATAGTTAGACATTTTTATTAAAGAAAACTTTAGAAATTCACTTAAAAAAAACAAAGGTTACGGTGAGGTTATAGGTAGGAAATAGAATTTAAAAACCTTAGAAATTCGCTGACAAAAGCAAAGATTACAAGAATGTTATAGTTAGGCTCAGATTTCACTTCTAAAAAAAAATTGAAATTCAGGAGTTGTAGTTACCTGAGCTAACTATAACGTATGCACCCGCAATGCACTGCTAATGACCTTACATATTACATCATTCACGACATGGTCAGTGACATCACTGATGACATTATCCACAGAATCTCTCACACACCCACTCTCATCCCATACAGCCTCTCATACACCCACTCCCCACACAATCAGTCACACACTCATTCAAACTCATTCAACTACTCATATACCCAGCCACTTACCCATACAGCCACTCACTCACACAACTACTCAGCCACACATACAGGTACTCACACCTACGCACTAACCTATACAACCACTCACTCACCGATACAGCTACTCACACATTCACTTATTTACCCCTACAGCCATTCATTCATCCATACAAACACTCACAGATACCCACAGAACCACCTACATACCTATTCACATGTGCATACAGCTACTCATAAACCCGCCCACTCACTCACCCTTACAGCCACTCACACACACTGTCACTCTCCAACACAGCCAGAGACACCCACTCATGTATCTATACACACACTTAAACAACTACTCACTCACCCATACATCCACTTTCACATCCATTCCCTCACCTATACAGCTACTCAGTTACCCATATAGCCACCCACACATCCACTCAGTTGTCCATGTAGCCACTCACACTCCCACTCTCCAGTACAGCCAATGACACAGCCACTAACTCACCCATACAGCAGCTCACACACCCACTAACACATCCATACAGCCACTCACAGACTCATACATGCACTGAGACACCCACCCACATTGATACAGACAGTCACACAGCCACTTACATGGCATATATTAGAAATTCTATCACTCATTAGTATTACAAAAACATACTAATTTAACTTTTGTGGTACCTTAGTTTATATGTAACATTCAGTGCATTGCGGGGATGTCAGTGATAGTTAGCTCAGGTAACTATAACGGGTGAATTTCTATGGTTTTGTACAAGTGAAATCTGAGCCTTACTATAACATCTCTCTAATATAGATATATATATATTGTCTCTTGTACACTCCGGGAAAAAGACGATGCAAACCCAGGATTTGGTGCAATTCTTTTTATTTAGTGCAGGGATGTCAGTTCTGGTTAGCTCAGGTAACTATAACTGCTAAATTTCTATGGTTTTGTGAAATCTGAGCCTTACTATAACGTCTCTCTAACCTATATTACCTACTGGCGGTCGCCAGTAGGTAGTTATAGTTAGGACCTATTTTCCATAGGAAAAGCATTTTTTCTTTTCCCAATAACTTTGGCGCCGGTTGATGAATCTTTGTGAAATTTTCAATACTAGTGGCCCGCTCCTGTCTTGGAAAGTTTCGGGGTGATTCGCCAAGCATGAGCCGAGGAAAAAGGGGGGGTCCCAAAATGTGTTTTCTCTGTTATTTTCCATAGGAAACTTTAGACCCGGCTACAGCCCGAACTGCTGAACGGATTAACACCAAATTTGGAAAAAAGGAAGTGCTTGGTTTAGAAAGCATCCTTTTCTTTAAATGGTGTAAATCCGTTCAGAAGTTGCTGAGAAATTCAAAAATAAAAGTTTCGATATTTAGGGACTCAGTGGATTCACGACCCCTCCCGACCACGAGCTTCATTCTAATTGGCTGCCAATACTCCAAACCAGGATGTGTTGGCAGCCATCTTGTGACTCGGTAGAACTGAGTCACAAGAAAACAGTAAAACAAAGTTGACAAACAAGAAAAGGGGGCAGGGTAGAAACACCCTGAATCCCTAGGCCTGCTGAGGGGGTCCCACAAGGACCCTCAGGTCCAAAAAAAGCAAAATTTGTGCTGGGGTCGCGAAACCCACTGTAATTTTTTTAAAACTGAAGCTCGGGCTCCCGCGCTTCATTCAATTGAGGCCCCTGGGTGGGCCAGGTCCCAGGGGCATTGCCCAAAAATATTAGCGGGGGCTCCAGCAGCCCCAGGGACCGCCACCTCCCCGGGTCTATGTTTATAATATGCGCAGGGCATGCGGCCCTCCAGCAGCCCCAGGGACCGCCCCCCCCCCCAGGGCTTGTTTAATTTGAGGGGGGCCTCCAAGGCCCCGCCGCAGCCCCAGGGACCGCCATCCCTGGGGCTTCTTTTTTTTTTTTATAAATATTAAACTGTGGGAGGGGTCTCAAGCCCCCCCCACCCACGCCCCGGGGACCACCACTTACCCGTGGCACTAATCATGTAAATTCGGGGGTACGGACCCCCGAGCCCTGGGGACCACCACCTCCATGGTGCTATGCACTAGTTGGGAGGGGGGCAGCGCGGACCCCCTCCTGGGGACCGCCACCCCCCAGGGCCAGCTCCTGGAGTGTCCTGGGGTGCCCACCCCCGGGACACTGCTGTTTACAATGACAGGGTGGGAGCCATGTGGCTCCTGTCCTGTCATCGCAAACTCTGGTTTGGATTTTGGAAGCTCTCGCTTCCAGAATCCAAAGCAGATTGCTTTTCCACACGGGGAACTGCATGTTAGCAGCTCCCCTTGTGGAAAAGTAATGCCGGCTCCCGCAGGAGACAGGAAGCCGGCGGGACCGTGGGGGCATTGGGGCTTCCCTCACGGTCCCCAACGGATAGGACCGGCCCGGGGGAAGAGGTCCCCAGGGCTAGAAGTGGCCCGGGAGAGGGGGCCACGCGGCCCCCCACCCAACCACGCGCCCCCCCACCCAAAAATAATAAAAAATAAATAACGGCCGGCCCGGGGGATGGGGTCCCCGTGGCCAATAGAGGCCTCAGGAGGGGGGCCACACAGCCACGCCTCCTTAAAAAAATAAATATATGTGGCCATGCCCCAGGGGATGGGGTCCCTGGGGCCGGAGTTGGCCACGGGAGGGGGACCCATGCGGCCCCCTTCCCGTTTAGATTCTTTTTTTGAGGTGCTCTGAGGCCACGCCCCTTTTTACACCACCCCGCAAACACGGCTTCTGGTGCACTGCTGGTGGGGAAATGAGGTCCTCTTGTGTCCCGAGGACCTCAAGACACAAGTGGACTTCATCCTCTGAGCAGCAGTGTACTAGATGCTGCGTTGGCAGCGTGGTGTAAAAAGGAGCATGGCCTCAGAGCACCTCTCTAAAACGCAGGTCTGTGGCACTTACTGGATGTACCTGGTGGGCTACTTGGCCACCAGGGACCTTCAGGATTCAAGGGGACTTAATAGGGATTTCATAGTTAGAAATTAGCAATTAAAAAACTTTAGAAATTCACTGAAAAAACCATAGGTTTAAGGGACGTTATAGTTAGCTGGACATTTCACTCTTACAAAACCATAGAAATTCCACCGTTCTAGTTAGTTCAACTAACTATAACTCGCGCACCCGCAATGCACCACTCATGACGTCACATATTACATCATTCATGACATGGCCAGTGACATCACTGATGACCTCATCGATGACCTCATCCACATGAAAATCTGATGCACCTCCTCACACTCTAATATAACCTTTGATACACCCACTGTAAAATACAGACTACCATTTTCGAAATCATTGACACACCAATACCAGTTACTACATACACACTCACTGATTCCTAGGTCAACATACACATACAATCACTCATACATGCAGTCAATCATCAATAAAACACTATCATATGCACTCATACACCTATACAGACACTCACACACTGCCACTCATCCATGCAGTTACTCACACACCTACTCAGTCATGCTAAGAATCAATCACACTCCCATTTACTCACCTATACAATTATACACACACCACCTCACTTATTCATACAGATACTAACGCATACTTACTCTCTTATATAATCAGTGATAGAAGCACACACTCATCCTTACAGCCAGGCTCACAATCACTGACTATCATGTAGAGTCATTTATGTACTTCAACTTTCACATACACTGCCTTTTACATATGTAGTTACTGGGACATGTACCATTGAGACATCCATTCACTCACCCATACACACACTGATGCACCAATACAGCTGTTTCCACATGCACTCTTGAACGCATACACCCAGTTAATCAACCACTCACATGTTATGTTATAGAGGATTTGTATCGCACACTAATACTCTAGAGTGTCCTGGCGCGGAAGTGGGCTGGGGGTAGAAGTGTGAGTCAGTTAGATGGTCAGACTAAACAGATGTGTTTTCAGGTGTTTTTTAAAAGGTTGAAAATCTTGGATAAGCTGAAGGTCCGCAGGGAGCGAATTCCAGGCTGCTGAAGCTTTGACAGAAAGCGGCTGGCCTCCCATACAAACTCTGCGGAAGCGCAGGATAATCATCCGGAGGAAGGAAGCAGATCGCAGAGGTCGATTCGGCACATAGAAGACAAAACGCTTCCTAGGATAGATGGGACCGTGTCCGTGTAGGGCCCGGTGAGCCAGAGTAATGGCTTTAAACTGTACTCACTGCGCCACCGGCAGCCAATGCAGATCCCCTTAATATTGTCGAGCACTGGATCTCCTCGCGGCATTAAACAAGAGTCTAGCCGTGGCATTTTGTATAGTTTGTAGTTTTTGCAGCAAATAGCCGGCATGCCTATGAACAGAGCATTGGCATAGTCTAGCCACGAGAAGATCAGAGCACGAGCAACTGTCTCTTTGGCCACTCTCGGGAGCAGAGGGAAGATCCTTCAGAGTACTTTGAGGGTGCCAAAGCAGACCCCAGTCAGTTTTTTAACGTGGTCGATATACCGAAGGTCCTCACTAAACCACACCTCCCAAATTTTTTACAGGTCCACCCTCAGAACAAGGGCAGGGGAATTTTGGCGGCCATAAAGATTGTCTGAAATCCAAGGGAAACTGACCGTACAAGAGAACCTCAGATTTGTCCTCGTTGCGCTTCAGAGAGGCCTGGGCCAGCCAGCAGAATACCGATGCTAGGCACGACTGGGCGGTGTTGGTGTCCAGATCCGAGCCCCTCCAGGTAAATATCAGCAGAGTATCGTCCGTATACGCTATCACTTTTGCTCTAAGCTCCTCTGCTAGATAAACCAGAAGGGTTACGTATATATTAAATAGCAGGGGGCTCAAAGTAGAGCCCTGCGGGACCCCCGTAGCAAGGTTCCTAACAGAGGAAGAGCAGGGAGCCATGCAGACTTGCTGTGAGGGGGAATCCAAGAAAGATTTGACCCACTCCCAGACCAGGCCTGAAATACCAATGGCAGATAGCCGGGCCAGAAGCAGCTGGTGAGGCACCGTATCGAAGGCGGCAGAGAGGTCAGGTAAAATCAGAGCCGCCCTGCCGCCCCCGTCAAGACACTCCCTAATCACCTCCGACATCTCCACCAGAGCAGTCTCCGTGCTATAGGCAGCTCTAAACCCCGACTGAGTTGGATGCAAAGCACCTGAAGATTCCACAAAAGTCTCGAGCTGCAGAAAAGCCACTTTTTCACAAACCTTGGCCAAAGCTGGTAGTAGCGAAATAGGCCGGTAATTGGCGGGGACCGAAGGGTCCTGTGAGGGTTTCTTAAGAAGGGGTAGCAATTTAGCCTGTTTCCATTGAGATGGAACCAAGGCGGTTTGAAGGGAGAGATTTACAATGTCTACCACTGCTGTGCAAACCTCCTTGGCTACCCCAGCTAATACCCGCACCGGGCATGGATCAGAGGGTGAGCCAGACTTAAGGGAGCTAAGAATGGCCAGAATGTCTGTCTCGGCCGCAGGCGCAAATGAGGTGAGCTGAGGGGTGACCGCACATGAAATGGAGGGGGACCCTGGGGAAGGGGGCTCCACAGTTCTGAAATGCGAGCCGACACTGTCCTGAATCCTTAATATCTTGTCCACAAAGAAGGTGGACAGCTCTTCACACCATTGTTGAGAGACAGGAAGCGCCCTTTGTTCTGCGCAGGGGGATAAAAAGCTCTTGATGATAGCAAAGATCTCCTTACTATTGTTCTGAGCCAGCGCAATCCTCCCGGCAAAATAGTCGCTTTTTAGCTATCTTAATGGCCATATAGTACTCCCTCTGTGCCAAGCGCAGGGCCCTCTTGGCCGACAGGCACTACTTTTGACCCCAACTATGCTCCAGCTTTTTGCACCCCAGTTTCAGATCCCTGAGCTGATTAGAGTACCAGGGCTGCGAGGGGAGAGAGCGCCGGTTACGACCTCAAGTAGCTTTAGAGCTGGCGCTGACCCCCTGACTAATCCAGCGATCAAAGCTATCCACCGCCCCTTCCTAATCAGAGGCAGTGGTCGGATGGGACTGAAGAGCAGGAAGATTAATCTTCCTAGGGTGTAGGTCGGGCGGCAGGACTGGGCTTCTAGCAGGCCTGCCCGAGGACCAGGAGAACCTCATCAGGTGGTGGTCAGACCACGTCACAGGCTCGGGCTCCTCTGCCTTAATAGAAAAATTAGTACAGACCACATTAATGAGGTGGCCGCCCGAGTGGGAAGGCGATTTCACATATTGTGTCAGCTGCGCTAGGCCCAAAGAGTCCAAAAGACACACCGCATCCCAAGCGGCTGGGGTATCCAAATGAATATTAAGTCCCCCAGAAGAAGAAACGTAGTGTAGCGGAGGGCGCGTGGTATAATGATATCGTCAAAAGCCTTAAGGAACGCTCCGGGAGGACCCGGAGGACGATAAACCAGAGTACCGCCCAATGTGAAGTGAGGGGAAAGGGTGAAGGCGAAGTCCAAGACTTCCCCCTCCGCCCAGTCACCTATGGCTGCACTGGTTAAAGACCATGTATCCCTAAACACCACTGCCGTCCCCCCTCCTCTCCCGGTACCGTGATCACCTCTGGCAATTTTATAACCCCTCGTGATTGCGAACTCCACTACCGGAGCACAAGACTCATTGAGCCAAGTCTCCGTGATGAAGAGAAGGTCCAGGTTGGTGTCAGACAATAGCTCATAGATGTCCGATGCATGCTTAACCATCGAGCGAGCATTGAGCGCTACCAAAAACCTAGGTTCACCAGAGTCCGAGATAGAGGAGTAGGTCAGATTGGTGTGAAAGCGGAATTTACAGAACGGGCAGGTTCTAAAGGGACTGTGGCAGACATCCCACTGCATACCACCACCACAGCTAGTGCCCTTTAGCTTTAGCAGTTCATCGCGTGTGTAAACATTATTCCTATAGGCAAGATCAGGCACCGCCCGACCAGAGTGGCTGGCGCTAGTTGCTTCCGGGGCGCGGACGGGCGCAGACGGGCTTGCCTTTAGCGCGCCGGCGGCGCACCCGTTACGCGTCCAGACAGACATGTGCAATTTATGCCCAAGCCCCTCCCCCAGCTAGACCGCTGCCTACGGTCCCGCCGGGACCATAGTCACAGTCTGTACAGTCACACACCTCCTACTTACCCATCCACACGCACACCCAATCTCCCAAAATAATACTCAGACAAGCAATCAATAACCTATATAGACACTCGTGTAGCTACTGACCAACCCGTGCAGCAGCTTGCACAACAGACAGACTGATACAGACATTCACACAGTTTAGTCACTAACCCATGCTTTCAGTAAGACACATTTAATCACTCACTTATACAGTCAGTCACACACCTACTAAATCCTCCATCCAGACACTTATACACCCACTCATTCTTCAATACACCTTGGAATATATATATATATATATATATATATATATATATATATATATATATATATATATATATATATATATATATAACATAACATATTTAAACTTTACAGAAACACACAGTCCCTTGATGATGTCATCAGTGATGTCATGAATGATGTAATATGTGACGTCATAAGCAGTGCATTGTGGGTGCGTAAGTTATAGTTAGCTGAACTATCTATAACGGTGGAATTTCTATGGTTTTATAAGAGTGAAATGTCCAGCTAACTAGAACGTCCCTGAACCCTATGTTTTTTTTAGTGAATATATATATATATATATATATATATATATTCACTTTACATTTATTTTTTAGCAGTCTCGGGTTGTAAATGAGCATTGTATGTCTTTTTTTCTTAATCAAGGACAGGGGAAGAGGCTCCTGTGGGTTTATTTACAAATTTTAACAATGTATTTCAGTCTTTAGAGAGGGAGGAGGCTTATCTACGAAATGTGACTGAAAACTGTATGTCGAAAAATAAAGCTTTGAGCCATATTGCTGTGCATAGCACTGTATGCCTCACTATGCACAGCAAAGCCTAAAGCACTCTCTATACCAATGGCAATATTCCAAAATTCTGACACACCTAACTCAACAGCTAGGCCAAACTATTTTGAATGTTTTATTTAACTATGCGCTTCAAAAGGAAATCCTATTGAAACTCAGAGCACTTTGCAGCCTTTTCAGGGGTAGGGACGCTATATGAATGCCACATTACAAAGCAAAACAACCAGGCAAATATGTAAATGCTCCTCTTCTCTGGTACTGTGTGGGTGGGGCACTGGGTTCATATGAGAACCTGTTGGTGTGAATGTGTAAGTTCTTCAAAGGCCCTGTCAGAGTGGCCATACAAGTGTGGACTCTCAGCAACAGAAACATGGAGCAAGAAGCTATGGCCTACACCACCTGTCCCATTACCCAGTGTGCACCTTGTATTCCTTGGGGAAACTACACTGCCAAACCTTTCAACAGTTGTACCAATTGAGGTAGGCAGCTCTAGCACCAGCAGCCTTTCCCAATACCTTCGAATTGATGCTCAGTTATTTTGAGCCAGAATTACAGATTTTTAGCATTGATACTTTATGCTACCTACTTCTGAAGCCTTGGGTAAAATATTACAGTTGTCCTCCCACAGCTAAGAAGTCAAGCCCTGAATGAGAGCAGAGTTTGAATGGTCCCTATTCTGAATATATTTTTAAGCACAATAGCATTCATGCTCTGAATTAGCAGAATTGCCTATAGATAATGCAATGTGTTCATGGAACAGTGTGTAAGACAGTAGCACGATAGTGGGACGCATTTAAACAGAGAGAACTGAAGACAAGAAGACTAGTAAGAGACATGTAAATGGCGAGGGAAAGAATGCAAATAGCAACGGGATAGTGGGTAAGACAGAGGAACAGGGTAGAGGAAATGTGTAAAAAGATGCAAAGAAAAGCAGAAACGTAGGCCAAGCAGTAGAATACTGCAATATGTGTAAAGGTAAGGGGACACAGTGTAGACGGAAAGGAAGCAGAAGTATGAAAAAAGGGGACACATAGTGGGAAGATGAGTAAATTGACTGGGAAGGAATTACGGAATATCTCCCTCTTGCTGCTATCTAAACCACTAATTTTCATAGCTTGTGCGTTTGCATAGTATAACAATGCATGTCTTCGGTGCACACAATATCAGCTGCAGTGCACAGAGAACCTTCATTGCCGTACAAACAGAAAGAAAATTAGAGGGAATATTGGTTGGAAGTGTACTAACAGGAGCTAGCTGTGCAGTGTCACTGGACAACGAGAACAACCAGCCAAACTCATCTCCACATCATTCAACTAGAGCTGCTAGCTGATCATTTAGTGCTGAATGCATTCCTGCCTCACCTCAAAGGCAAGTTGATTCTTATCAGAACAGACAACTTGACTGTCATGTCCTATCTGCAAAAACGGGGGCACCAATTCACCTCCGCTATCTCAACTATCCCAAACCATCTGGAGATAGGCTCTCCAGCACAACATTCACTTCTTAGTGGAGTACATTCTAGGGGTGGACAGTGATTTTGCAGATCTCCTTAGCAAGAGACAGCAGCAAGTACACGAGTGGGAGCTCAACCCACTAGTCCTACACCCATTCTTCCAACAGTGGGGTCACCCAGACATAGACCTCTTCGCCACAGCAGAAAGGGCCAAATGGCCACTCTACACTTCCAGGTTCCAACACCCACAGTCCAAGGGCAACGCACTATGGATGTGTTGGTCATGGATATTTGTTTACACGTTTCCTCCTTTCCCACTACTTCTGTATGTGGTTCACAAACTATAGCAGATATCTTTAACCCTCATCTTAATTACCCCCACATGAGCCAGACTACCATGGTTCACCACACTATTAGAACTCTCAGTGGTTCCACACCAGATACTTCCTAACTGGCATGGACCTTCTAACACAAAACCAGGGAGCAGTAAGGCATCCAAACCCCAGATTTCAGTCTTGCAATCTGGCTTCTGAGTTCCTAGAATTTGAATATTTGAAATTACAACATACATTTAGCTGCAGTGTCCGTATCTACAAAACGGAGAACACTCCTCTATCTTCAGGGTCCCTGTAATAAAAGCTTTTTCACAAGGCATAAAAAGAGTTATCCCACCCAGAGTCTCTCCCACTCCAGCTTGGAATCTCAGCATTGTGTTAACAAGGTTAAGAGAAACCCCATTCAAACCTCTCCACAAATGACCTTTCCAATTCCTTGCATGAAGAGTTGCATTTCTCATTGTGGTCACTTCACTCAGAAGTTTCAGTGAGTTTCAGGCATTAACTTCAGAATAACCATTGTTCCAGCTTCATAAAGACAAGTTGGTACTACGTGCCGCCATTAAATTCCTTCCAAAAGTAGTATCTCAATTCCACTTGAATCAATGTATTGAGTTGCACGTATTCTGTCCTCATCCCAATTCACTTATTGAAAGAGCTTTACACACACTAGATGTAAAAAGGGCAGTTCTGTACTATATTGATCGAATTCAACCATTCAACAACTCTTTCTTGCATTCAACAACCCACACAAAGGAAGAGCAATTTCTAAATCGGGCATAGCACTTTGGATTGTAAATTGTATCCAAATCTGTTATGCAAAAGCTAAACTAGCTTGCCCTATCATCCAAAAGCAAGCTTTAATCGCAAAACAGGAACTACTGTGGCTTTCCTAGGAAATATACCCATGGCTGACATATGTAAGGCAGTTACATGGACCACACTGCACACATTTATCAAACATTAGTGTAGATGTCATGGGCCATCAAAAGCCAATGTAGACCAAGCCGTTCTACGCACATTATTTTTTTAGCAAATGCACCACTAACAGGTGATCCACTCCTTTGGGAGGAAAACTGCTTTACAGTCTATGCTAAGCATGTATACCTACAGCCACACATGCCATCAAACGGTGAATGTTAGATTCATATGCGCCCACCATCCTCCCAGGAAACCTGCGGGGTTGCACTTATCGTACTTACATTATATTTCCATGGTCATCTGACTAGGATACATCATCCTTTATACTTAATCTTAACCCGCCAAACGGAAAACAATCTAACAGTGAAGTAGAGGACCTTACACATTGCAAGCAGGAGGAGTCATTGAACCTTGTGACTCGAATAACTTCTTCAACTTGCATGCTTCCGAGCCCAACACAACAGATAGCGCTCATATGCTAAGCATATGAATCTAAAGCACTACATGCCACAAACAGAAACTTCTGATGGATACACTGTCGATTCCTCACCTTTTGAACACCCCAATGCACCAGCATTCCACTGAAACTTTTCTTCTCTCCCGCATCAACATCACAATGCCCATGGCTCCACACCATGTCATTGGAGCCATAAGAGGCCCTCTTTGGAGTGCTGACGTCTGTTCCCTTTTTTTCACGCCTTCGACACATTACTTTTCTTTCCTAGGCTCTCCATAGTGTTAGGAGTCTTGCAACATTGTTTCGAAATCCCAGCAGACAATAAATCAAAAGAAAACGGAACAATCTGTGAAAAAAAGTGTTTTCCTCTAATAGCATGGCTTTAAAGTCAACCAACGCAACCTGTTTGTTGGGTTGGTACATTCATGCTGTGACGGCATCTGCCAAAACAATGGTCCCGAAATTACCTGTGGATGTTCAGGGGCACTTTCAGAACTGCTGAAGAACAGTCAGGCCACTGCTCGATGGGGTATTTAGTCAGGCCTGGGAACAGCTAATTTGGTAGCAAGAGCAATAGGGACTTGAGTCGCTACAAGGAGGCACACCTGAGGGAGAGGGTCTGGTTTCTCGCCGGACATGCAGGCTACCCTGATGGATTTGCCATTTGATGGTTTGAGACTATTTTGCTCCAAAGCTGATTCTGCCTCGCAGAGATTCAAGGTGATGGAAAGATATTTGGGCCTTCATTCGCAGCCCAGAGATTACAGCAGTTTCAGAGGTTCCGCAAGTTTGGCTGGAACTTCACACTTCGTGGAAGGCAGTAATACTAGCAGTTCCAGTAGCCATCCAATCCACTGTATAGGTTTTATAGAGGGCTGGACAGAGGTAGACAATGAGGAGCCACCCATCAGCCATATTCCTCCTCTTCCTACCCGGCCAGCGTCACAGGAAAGCAGCCATAGTTTCACCATCTTGGAGCTTGCTTTACTGGTGGGAGGACAGTTGTCCCATTTTCTACCACAATGGAGATCGATAACAAATCAATAGGTTTTGAACATCAAAGAAAATGGGTAGGCCCGACCAGTTCTGCCAAGTACCACCCATCAGTCATTAGACTAACTACACATAATAGGCATAGTGCCTCCCTCGCTGTCAAGCGTACTAGCGCTGCTAATCATGCACCATTGAAACAATAACAAAAGTTGGAGTGGCAGCACGCCATGCGCACTGCTCCCGGCAGGCTTGGGGGCTGAACTGCTACAATGTAACAATCATTCAATTCCCGACAACGCACATCAGGAGAGTCAGCGCCCAATGGCTACTTCCAAGATACCAGCCAGATGTCTGGTCAGTACATGAGGTTTTGTGACACAAAGGTTACTAGGCGGCCC
The DNA here is from genome assembly GCF_964261635.1 of Lissotriton helveticus. NCBI lineage: Eukaryota > Metazoa > Chordata > Amphibia > Caudata > Salamandridae > Lissotriton > Lissotriton helveticus. The sequence continues at coordinate 633,604,337 of NC_136069.1, read as the reverse complement.
ATGGGACGTCCTGCTACCGCCCGAGGCGGCGTGAGCAGGTTACTGCAGTTCCTTAGATAATAAAGTTGTGGGCAGCTGCAGTGGCAATGAGCGTTACTTCCACCGAAGTAATTATTTAAAAAAATTTGATCTCTCCGACCCTATGTCGGGACCGGAATCAACCCAACCCCACGGACCGCGGCGGCTGCTGGATTCCAAACAACTCTGCTGCTGAGCCTGAACCATCGGTCATCTTCAGCTACTGTCACCTGCTACAGCTGAAGTTCTGCAGTCCGAGTCACACATAGTCTTAATGTGTGTGAGTCACTATAGTTTTCAGCGACGACTAACTCGTTTTGGGCCGGTCGGGGGGATCCTTGCCATTGTGACTGACCCTGTGTGGTGGCCGGTGCCGATTCTATTACTTTTTCAGTGGCATCACTAAGTAAGCAAATCCTGGTGTAGTTCTGCGACAGCCTGCTGGTGGGGTGATCTGTGCTGCTTGCTGCAGGGCTGGGGCTGGGCTAGGCTGGGCTAGTGGCGTGCCTACCGTAGCGGACCGCTCAGGGTTAATGATTTCTATTAGGGTTGAGTCAGTAGTTTTTTAAATACAGTTTTGTGAATAAGACGCTCTACTACTTTTGTTAAGTCTTCTAGTTCATTCAGCCCCAGCATAAATAAGCCTAAGCAGCTGCTTGTTGATCCGCAGTCCTCTTACATCTGCCGAAACTCGTAACCCCCTTCCCCCGAACCTGTGCCCTTCCATTTCTGGTGCTTTGCAGCAATTTTAAGATGTTCTCAGAGTACCTTGTTGCCTTAATGGGTGTCATTTTCTGATATTTATGTTACCCTCGTCTTCATTGCTTGATTTCGCTCGCAAGAAAGAATCACTCCTAGTCATTGAAATGTCACTCATAATTTCACTTTAATTATGAAAATGTCATACATAGCAATCTGAAACCTTGGTAGTTATGCCCTATCGTTCTAAAAATTCCCCCCAGCCTTTCCTCCTCAACAAGGTTTTTGTTCAGAAAACCACCTGCTGCTCCTCCAACATGAGGTAAAATCAATACTTCAAAAGGGTGCGCTAGAGTTGGTTCCACAGAAGGAGCAGGGTCAGGGATGCTATTCCTGGTACTTCCTGATTCCCAAAAAGGACGGTAGATTGCGGCCAAGCCTAGACATCAGGATTTTGAACTGGTTCGTCAAGCAATGTTCAAAATGCTGACCAGCCCAAGTGCTTCTTGCTTTGGAAAGGGAAGACTTGGTGATTTTGATCAATTTGCAGGATGCGTATTTTCACATCCCCATTCTGAAATCACACATGAAGTTTCTCATCTTCATGATGGGGTCTCAGCATTACCTGTTTGCATCCCTTCCAGTTGCCTTACTTGAGTCTTCAAGAACGTGATGGCGTTTGTCGCAGCACATCAGAAGGGGAGGAATAGTAGTATTCCTTTAGCTGGACTTTGCTGATCAAAGCCAATTCTCCAGAGTTGGTGTTGCATCACCTGCAGTTGAAAACTCAGTTGTTGTTTAACCTGGGCTTTTCCATCAGCAAGCCCAAGTCCCACCTTGAGCCCTTTCAGCGCACCATGTTCAGAGGAGCAGTACTGGACAATACAGTGAATCGCGCCTACCCGTCTTACAGGATTTTGGATATTCAGACTATGATTCCGATGCTTCAGAATGGAGCTATGGTTCCAGTCCTGAAGGTCTTGCGGCTGCTAGGTCCAATAGCATCCTGCATTCTGTTGGTCACGAATGCATGTGGGTACATGAGAGCCCTCCAGTGGTGGCTCCGCAGGCAGTGGTTTCAACACAACGGGGATCTCAGAGTCACTCAAGCTATCCAGAGACACTGAAGCGGATTGTCAATGGTCAGGTGTGTAGGAAGGTGGATATCTGACTATATGGTTACCCCAACTTTTTGCCTAGTGTTTAGCTGGTTTTTAGATCTCGGACTAGCGTCCCAAGCAGTAGGCGGAGTCCGAGATTTTATGTTGCAGTATGGGGGCTTGAACCCGCCCCTCTTCTCCATTGGCTGGCCTCGTAAATGCTGGCCAGCCATTGGAGAAGAGGGGCGTCACTCGGTTCTAGCCCCGGCTTGAGCAGATTCGGGGGCGTGTTTTTTAACATTTTTTAATCAGTGACATCATCGGTCACTCAACTGCAAAAACACGCCCCCGAACCGGAAAAAGGCTGTGTGTTTCTTCGAGGCATTTCCGCCTCGCCTCGGAGAAACGTGGTGGTGTTTCCTGAGCTGCTGGCCTCCCTTCTGCTTTCAGGAGCTGCTCGGCTCTGCTCGCCTCCCCCCCTTCATCTGCCCTCCTCAGTCGCGCTCTCGCCTCCCCGCACCTCCCTCTGCCACATATCTCCTCTGTCGCGCTTTTGACTCCGCTCTGCCGCTCCCCCGGGCCCCCACCCCTCCCTCCCTCTCCAGCGGCCATGCTTCCTCGGGTTGTTGGATTCTGGTCTCTCTGTTTAACGAGGTCCTGTAAGGACGCGGGCGGACAGGGCAGTCTTCATTTCGGGATTTCAGGTGTGAGGTGCCACCCCCCTCACCGGAGCCGGCTCGGCCCCCTGTTCCCCCACTCCTGCCTACCCGGGAGCTATTTCACGTGGGAGCTCCGGCTGCAGGCTGCCCCCGGATCCTCCCCGTCCCCTTCATTATACTCTGTTGCCCTGTTTGTGTTTTTCTGGGTATAAGAAGTGTGTATGTGTTTGTGTGTTTTTGTATGTGTCTGGCGGCAGCGCCACATAAATGCGCACATAAGGCCGGCACTCTAAGGACAGCGACAGATGGAGCGAACGTGGGAGACTTCATTCGGAGCACTGAAACAGACTGAGAGAGAGGGACAAGTGAGGACTGAGGTGCTGGGGTGAGGGAGGGAGGAAGGGAGGAGAGAAGAGGGAAGACAGGAGGGAGTGCAATGCCAATAGCTCTCCCTTTAAAATAATGCCGAGACCATTGCATTGTAACGAGGTCCTGGAAGGACGCGGGCGGACAGGGCAGTCTTCATTTCGGGATTCCAGGTGTGAGGTGCCACCCCCCTCACCGGAGCCGGCTCGGCCCCCGTTCCCCCACTCCCGCCCTCCTGCGAGCTATTTCATGTGGGAGCTCCGGCTACAGGCTGCCCCCGGATCCTCCCCGTCCCCTTCATTGTACCCAGGGAATGCTTCTCCTGCCCCCTTCCGCCTCCCCCACCCCCGGGGCTGGCGTGCAGTGATGGCAGCGATGCGGGCCCTTTTGTTCAGGGTTTGACAGGCTGGCCGGAGACGGAGTATAAAAACAGGTTTTCTTTTTGTTCTTTGCTGTTGATACCAGCTTTTTTATTATAGTGTTAATTGTACGTTTATTTGTGCTCCAAGCGCGGCATAGCAATCACACGCGATGTTGAGCATCCCGCAGAAACTTGAACCCGGTTAATACACAATAAATGCAGTTGTTTTGCACTTATTTTCTCAGTTTTGTTATAAAGCGCGGCACACCATAATTGATCTTTATTTATTTGTTCTTCCTAGCATTCACACAAAGGGTTGAGCATCCTGCAGAGATTCGAACCCGGTGCTCAGTTTAAAAGTCGGCCACATAACCGTTACGCCACCTCCACATTGATGGGTCTAAACTAGCAGCCATCTTAATGTTCTGCCACTCCGTGCTGTGACGTTGATGCGTCCATGGAGACACCGGTGTACATCCACATGCAGCGCGAGACCCAGGAAGCAAAAGTGTAGACACTGAAGAGTTCCAACGCTGCTGCTTCAAGTATCCTGCCTCTGAATGGCAAAGTCCTGGAGTCCATTCTGGTAACTGCTGAACTACAGCGTGTAATCACACATGTGGCATGATTAGTTTGGAAGAGGCACATGCTTGGCTGATGCAAACACTTACGCTGCAGGCATGACTAGTGTGTGTCTTAGTTCTTAGACATTTCCGGAGTCTAGGAGAGGGCAGTTGATATATAGGAAGCAGGGTTGCTGCATCCTCTGGCTCCGCCAGAGTCCATTCATTCTCCAGGGCGCAGCTTGCTTGCCTGCCCTATGCCACAGTAAGCAACAGATGAGCCTTCACCACTGTGACCCGAATGGAAGCTGTCCTTGGCAGGCTTTCTCGGGGGGTACCACGGCAGGGTGTCGAGCCGTCTGCATTTAATCTCTGGGGCCCCTGCATCTATGGGGCCCCAGCCTGGGAGCTGAACTGAGCTGCTCGACCATGCTCTTCAAGGTGCTCACACCCTGCAGCAGCAGCTCGCAAAATTCTGACATGGCCAAACGAGAGAAACTGAATACATTGTTTCTGCTCTTCTTGTCATCATGCTTTTAAGGATAAACTCAGACACAAGAAATACTATAGCGATGACACAGACCAAGGGTGACTCAGTGAGCCATGCCTACCTCTGAGGCCTCTCGGAAAGAAAAGTCTGGTAAAAACAGAAAAAAGCGTGTAGTGATTAACAGAACCAGCTGCAAGGAAAATAAAGCTGCACTCCTGAATGCACAAAACCTTGGGAGCCGGCTTTGGTCTCTGTGCCTCCGAGTACGCGGACTCAGTAATTCTCTCCTGACTGCAGGAAGCATTTCCCATCCACAGAGCACAGTGGGAAGCCCTGCACAGCTGCTAATGTAAATAAACACTGTTCTAGGCAACGTAAGGAGCGAGGGCCCTATAAGCATCCATACCGTCTCCCCTGATATGCAGGCGGCTCCCTCACCGTCACAGTAGATATACCGCCTGCATTCATAGTCAACAGTACACAGAAATCTGCAGAGATTACTGTCTCTGAGGAGGAATGAATGCCTCATTTCATAATGACAGTAACAAAGAAATGCACAAATCCATCATCCTTCTAATCCATCCATCTCCCTTAAAAGCTGCACTTTTCGCGTCCCGTCCAGTCCCTACTTTCTATCCATGCAGTGCCCTGTCTCTCCAACGCTAAGCCCTGAATATACATCGTTGCTGTCACCCTGTTCCCTCATGCTAGCGTGCGGTGCTTGCTTGGGTAAGATTAGGCAGTGTTCCTTTACCTTTTACTGTGTAATTCCTATGTTGATGCCATGCGAGCCCTGCTTTATCTGTGTGTATGACTTTTATGCATTACTAGCTTTTCTTTCTCAATAACAGAGAAAAATGCCACTGTTTGCCTGTGTTTTTGTTGCTACTTCCCTCACGTTTCTCGTTTTGTGTTTCGCACTCTGTTGCCCTGTTTGTGTTTTTCTGGGTGTAAGAAGTGTGTGTGTGTTTGTGTTTGTATGTGTTTGTATGTGTCTGGCGGCAGCGCCACATAAATGCGCACATAAGGCCGGCACTCTAATGACAGCGACAGATGGAGCGAACGTGGGAGACTTCATTCGGAGCACTGAAACAGACTGAGAGAGAGGGACAAGTGAGGGTTGAGGTGATGGGGGGAGGGAGGAAGGGAGGAGAGAAGAGGGAAGACAGGAGGGAGTGCAATGCCAATAGCTCTCCCTTTAATAATGCCGAGACCATTGCATTGTAAATGCTTGTTGACTTAGTTGGCCTGAGATCCTGCTATTCAGGGCCCCAGGCTATCTGCTCTCTCTGTAAAATGGACTCCGTGTACTTTAGGTACATATCTAATTGGATATTGGGTCACCTTGTGAGCCCCTGTATAGTGTACCATAGGTACCCAGGGCATAGGTGCATCCAAGGCCTACCAGGGGCTATAGCATGAATCTTGCCACCCCTGGCTGGCCATCCAAACTGACACCACAGGCTGATCACTCAGCTTGGGCAAGTTCGTGTAATCACCCCTTGCTTAGATATAGTATTCCTATATCTACCCTTATATATAGACACGTATATACCTATAAGTCACTCCTTTGGCAGGCCTTGACAATCCTGAATGCAGAGTGCTTGGTTTTATGTGAGATGGTGCTCTAGCATGAGCTGAGCCTGTCTGCAGCTTTCGGAACCAAGTCCTTATAGCTGTTCTATGATATAGCCATACCATATACTCTTAAGTGCATTATAATCCTAGTGATCTGAAAGAAACAGGTTAGTATTAGATTCCTTACCTTAGAATATCCCCAGGCGTCAGTCTGGATCCGGAAACTTTTGCGTAGCAGTACCCCTGCGCGTCGGTAGGCGTCGTCTGCAGGCGTCCCCTGCGGCTCCGCGTCGTCGGCGTCGTGATGACGTCGCTGGAGTATATAGACGCCGCCTCCGCGCGCTGACGTCAGTTCTTCTTTTTTCCGCGCCAGTTAGCGCAGATCCGAAGAGCAGTACTCCGGTCTTTTGACCAAGTTTTTTGTTAACTACTTAATCTTCTACGGTGCTGGTAGGATGCCCGGTTTCAAGAGTTGTGACGGGTGCGACCGCCTGATGTCGGTCACCGACCACCATCGACTCTGCCTCCGGTGTCTGGGCGCGGACCACGACGTGGAGTCCTGCGTCGACTGTCGGGCCTTGACTGGTAAAGCTAGGCGGGAGCGGTCCCGCAAGCTTCTCGAGCTCCGAGTGTCGGCCCCGCGTCGAGAGCGGTCCCGGTCCGGTCGGAGGTCGAGGGAGCGGTCGCAGGAACGATCGCGGAGCCGCCATGAGCGCTCCGGGAGTCGCCATCATTCCTCCGGTTCGTCAGGTAAGCGTAAGAAGTCGGGGCGTCGTCATCGCACCCCCGACTCCCCCCGACGCCCGCGTGATGCGGCCGGGGGTTCGGGTGGCCCCACCCCCGCGGGCCCGCGTGGGTCGCCGACGCCGTCTGCCCCATACCCGTCGGTCCCTGGGGAAGGCGCGTCGCGTGAGGAGATCGAGGCCTTCCTCATAGCTATGAGGGCGAGGTCTCCTCCGGCGGGGCCTACGGCGCCTGCGGGCCCGTCGGTCCCGTCTGGGGGCCCGAGCGGTTCGGGTGCTCCTGCCCCGACGCCGCCGGTGGCTCCGGCCACGGCGCCGCCGGTGGCTCCGGCCACGGCGCCGCTGGGCCCCTCAGGTTCGACGCCGGCTGGTCTGCCGGCCTCTCCGGCGTCGGTTCCTTTGGGCCAACCCGTGGTACCGCCTCCGCGCGGTGCAGCGACTCCGCCGTCGGTTCCGGCCGGCGTCGGGTCCCCTGTGCCGACGCCACGCGGCGCCACCCCCATTCCTCCTCTGACTCCTGACGCGGAGTCGGACCGGCGTCGTCCGACGCCGGATCCGGCGCCGATGGGGCCCATTGACCCCGAGGTCTATATCGTCGATCCAGAATACGACGATGAGGACGAGTATGGAGAGGGTTGGGGGGGGGTCTGAGGACCCTTTATCCCGTGCCTGCCAGTATGATGTGGACTGGGTAGGTGATCTGGGTGATGCCAGTGGTCTGGACGAGTCGCCCAACCCTGGGTTTGTCTCCCCGAGCCCTGTGGCGTCTGAGGCAGGTGCTGCCTATTCGGTGGTCCTGATGAGGGCTGCCAAGGCCCTGAGCCTTGAGCTCCCCGTCGCGAAAGTCAAGCCGAACATTCTGACCGAGGTGTTTAAACCGCAGTCATGCCCCCAGGAGCCTCTGCTGCCGTTTAATGAGGCCCTGACGGATGTCCTTTTGGGCACCTGGTCCAGGCCCGCTTCTGGTGCACCGGTTGACCGGAACGTTGCCAGGCGTCACCGTCCGTGCTCGGACGACCCTGCCTTCCTATCCACCCATCCCTCCCCGGAGAGTCTGGTGATCCAGGCCTCCACTTCACAGTCCGCATTCCCGTCGGCTCCGCCCGATCGGGAATCAAAGCGGTATGACCAATTTGGTAAAAAGGTCTTTTCCTCTTTGAGCGCTGGACTGCGGTCTTGTAACACCGCGTGCCTCTTGGGCCGCTACACCCACTCCCTGTGGGATACGGTCGAAGAGTGTTTGCCGCAATGCCCCCAGGAAGTGCGGGACAAGCTCACCCGGGCCTTGGTTGAAGTCCGGGATGCGGCGCGATACTCGATCCGTTGTGGTCTGGACACGACCGACTCACTGGGACGGGCCATGTCCACGACGGTGGCGATTCGTCGCCATGCTTGGCTGAGATCTGCCAACTTCTCGCCAGACGTCCAAAATACACTCATGGACATGCCATTTGATGGCAGTCGCCTGTTTGGTGACAAAGCGGACCACGCGCTGGAGCGCTTCAAGGACTCCAGGGTCACGGCCAAGTCCTTGGGTCTTTCGACCCAGCGCCAGCAGACGGGTTCGTTTCGCCCCTTTCGTGGCCAAGGGAGGGGCAGTCCCACACGTGCTGCCAGCCACGCGCCGCAGAACGCTCCCCAGCGCGGTGGCGGCCGTGGTTTCCGCCGTGGTGGCGGTAGAGGCCAGCGGCGAGGTCAGTCCACGCCTCCCCCCGCTGCTGCGTCCAAGCTTTCCTAGTCCGAGCTTTCGGGCTCACGTGACGCCAGTGGGTGGCAGGGTTCGCCATCACCACTCCCGCTGGCGCGCGATAACATCGGACAGGTGGGTGCTGCAGCTCGTTCGCAGGGGCTACGCCCTCCCCTTCGAGTCCACTCCTCCAGCCATGCCACCGCAGAACCACCGTGTGTCGGGGGACCACTTGACACTTCTGCAGGAGGAAGTTACGGCCCTCTTGGCCAAGGGGGCCATCGAGCGCGTTCCTGGGCCAGAAGTAGGGTGTGGTTGCTACTCCCACTACTTTCTGGTACCCAAGAAGGACAAGGGAGGCCTGCGTCCCATCTTGGACCTGCGGAACGTCAACGGCTTCCTCCGGAAGGAGAAGTTCAAGATGTTGACTTTGGCTCAGGTCTTGGCTGCTCTAGACCCACAAGACTGGATGGTAGCGTTGGACTTGCAGGATGCGTATTTTCACATCCCCGTCCTGCCGGCCCACCGGCGTTACCTGCGGTTCACGGTAGGCCACGAGCACTTTCAGTTTATCGTGCTCCCATTCGGCCTTACCAGCGCCCCACGGGTGTTCACGAAAGTGATGGCGGTGGTCGCAGCTCATCTGCGCCGGTTAGGGGTTTCAGTCTTCCCCTACCTCGACGACTGGTTGTTGAAGGCGGGCTCGCCCCAGACAGTCGTCCACCACCTTCAGATGACGGCAGACCTCCTGCACGAGCTGGGGTTTTCCATCAATGTGCCGAAATCACACCTGTGTCCCTCTCAAAAGCTCCTTTTCATCGGAGCGGTTCTCGACTCGGCGCAGTTTCGGGTTTATCCCCCGGAACGGCGGGTCCGGGATATTCAGGCTCTGATTCCCATTTTTCAGCCGTTATCCCGGGTTTCGGTCAGGTTGACGCTGCGGCTTCTGGGGCTGATGGCCTCCTGCATCCTACTGGTGCATCACGCCAGGTGGCGGATGCGGGCTCTGCAGTGGGACCTGAAGTTTCAGTGGGCCCAGCATCAGGGCAACCTATCCGACCATGTCCTGATCTCGGAGGGCACTGCGAGACAGTTGCAGTGGTGGCTTACGGACCGCGATTGGGTCAGAGGCAGATCCCTCTCCCTTCCCCAACCGGAGCACGTGGTTGTGACGGACGCGTCCCTCCAGGGCTGGGGTGGCCACTTGGGAGAGGCGGAGATCAGAGGCATCTGGTCTCCGGCGGAGTCCCGGCTCCATATCAACCTGTTGGAGCTGCGGGCGATTCGCCTAGCACTGAAGGCATTCCTCCCCTTTGTCAACGGGAGTGTAGTGCAGGTGTTCACGGACAACACCACCGCCATGTGGTACTGCAACAAACAGGGCGGTGTGGGGTCGTGGACCCTTTGCCAGGAGGCTCTGCGTCTCTGGCAATGGCTGGAACGTCAGGGCGTGACTCTGACGGTTCAACACCTGGCAGGTTCTCTGAACGCCAGGGCGGACGAACTCAGCCGTCGGTGCTCGGTGGATCACGAATGGCGTCTGAACTCGGACGTGGCGAGAGGCCTCTTTCAGCAATGGGGAGAGCCTTGGTTAGATCTATTCGCCACAGAAGAGAACGCGCAATGTCATCAGTTTTGCGCGTTGGAGTTTCCAAGACGGCACTCGCTCGGCGACGCCTTTCGGCGCGAGTGGAGTTGCGGTCTGTTGTACGCCTTTCCGCCTATACCACTTCTGCCCAGAGTGCTGAAGAAGATCAGGCGCGACCGGGCCCAAGTTATCCTTGTGGCTCCGGACTGGGCTCGAAGATACTGGTATCCCGAGCTACTCAGCATGACAGTCGGTCCCTCGATCCGTCTGCCCCTTCAGGAGGACCTTCTGTCGCAGCAGCAGGGGACGGTCCTCCACCCGAACCTGTCCAGTCTCCACCTCCATGCGTGGAGATTGAGCGGCCACAGTTGAGGCCATTTGACTTGCCTCCTGAAGTCTGTGATGTCATTCTGGCAGCCAGGCGTCCCTCCACAAAGTCGGTATACGCCTGCCGGTGGAACAGATTTGTGGCATGGTGCACAGCAAAGGCTGTGGATCCCCTTTCTGCCCCTCTGTCTGAGGTTCTCCTCTTCCTCCTTTCCCTTGCCCAGCAGGGCTCTGCTCTGGGCACTATCAAGGGCTATCTTTCTGCCCTTTCCGCCTTCTTGAGGCTACCTGATCAGCCATCTTTATTCAAGTCCCCTATTGTGTTAAGATTCTTGAAGGGCATCACGCACATGTATCCTCCAACTCCGTTCGTGATGCCTCAGTGGGACTTGAACCTGGTTCTGACTTTCCAGATGTGCGCTCCCTTTGAGCCCCTTCATTCCTGTCCTCTCCGTCTTCTCACTTTAAAGACGGCCTTCCTGGTGGCCATCACCTCTGCCAGGAGAGTGAGTGAGCTCCAGGCTCTTTCTATTCAACCTCCTTTCTTGTCTGTTCATCCTGATAAGGTGGTTCTTCGGACTAGACCTTCTTTCCTGCCCAAGGTAGTCTCTGCTTTTCACATTGGGCAGTCCATCACCTTGCCCTCCTTCTTCCCGCCTCCGCATCCTTCGAAGGATGAAGAGCGGCTCCATCGTCTGGACCCAAAACGTGCGCTTTCATTTTACATGGATCGCACACGCCAGTTCCGGGTGGATGACCAACTGTTTGTTGGCTACGTGGGTGAGAAGAAGGGAAGGGCGGTACAGAAACGAACCATCTCTCGGTGGGTCGTCCTCTGCATCAAGGCATGCTACTCTTTGGCTCGGAAGGAGCCTCCTGTTGGGCTGAGGGCCCATTCCACTCGGGCCACGGCGGCTACTACTGCCCTGGGCCGGGGAGTCCCTTTGCAGGACATTTGCCAGGCGGCTACATGGGCCTCGCTGCACACCTTTGCGAGGCATTACTGCCTGGACAGTCCAGTCCGGAGGGACGGCTTCTTTGGCCGTTCGGTCCTCCAGGACTTTCTGGTGTAGGTTGTATTGGTTCGCAGACCCACCTCCGGGGTTGGTATTGCTGGGGTATCTATTCTAAGGTAAGGAATCTAATACTAACCTGTTCCTTTCAGATGAACAAGTTACTTACCTTCGGTAACGATATATCTGTAAGAAACAGTAGTTAGTATTAGATTCCTTACCGCCCCGCCCATCCTCCCCGTTCTGCGAACTGATACCTAGGGTTAAGGACATCCCTTTCAGGGCCCTAGTTTCAAATGGCACCAGTGTTGGTTCTCACATGGCTCTGCGTGTTCTGGCGCGGAAAAGCTGTGTGCAAAGAACTGACGTCAGCGCGCGGAGGCGGCGTCTATATACTCCAGCGACGTCATCACGGCGCACGACGCCGACGACGCGGAGCCGCAGGGGACGCCTGCAGACGACGCCTACCGACGCGCAGGGGTACTGCTACGCAAAAGTTTCCGGATCCAGACTGACGCCTGGGGATATTCTAAGGTAAGGAATCTAATACTAACTACTGTTTCTTACAGATATATCGTTACCGAAGGTAAGTAACTTGTTCGTTAATGCTAACTTTGGTTTGGCTTTATCAAAACATGTCGTGTAAGGTGTCAAACACTTTGGAATACTACCCTCCCCCCCACCAGTTCTGGCGGCAGGGGTAGCATTCCACCCTGCTAGAGGTAGAAGACATGTAGTTACTGCTTTACCCGGTTAAAGTTAAACAGAGCCTCAGCATCACAAAATGGATGCTGCTGCCACAGACACGAGTCTGACCTCCTGCTGCTGGACGAAACTCCGGCAGGGGAGGCCTGGACAATAGGTTTCCTGTCGAAGGAGGTGCTAGCACCTCCCCAGACAGCCTGTAGTGGATTGGGGCAGGGTGGGTTCAATGGAAAGATGCTTTTCCAGACACTGCCTGGGGCACACAAGGTGCTCCGTGCATAGCCCGGTTCAAACCAGTTGCTGGGGCACTCCTGCCCCAGCTCTGGCGCGAAAGTGGACAAAGAGAAAGGGGTGTAACCACCCCCTGCCTAGCAGGGGGTGGTTACACTAGCAAGTAATCCAGCCCCTTAGTTTGGTATAAAGTTAGGAGCTGTGTCTAGCTAGAGACGTTCGATTATCCTGGAAAGAAACTCTGAAACAAACTCTTGGACCTTCGACGTTCCATTTCGACTGGAAGACTGAAGACATCTCCCTTGTGGTCAAGGAGGGACCACCCTGTGCAAACAGGCACCATCAGTAACTTGCCGGTTTGCTTTGTCGACGCTCCCGCCAGAACCCGAAGACTTAGCGACACAGGAACTGGACTTCCAGACTTCTCTGACTCCGACCCACATCCACAGCAAAGCTGAGACCCGTGGCGGACACGAGAGACGTGGGACCGGACATCCTGAAATTTGCACCGAAGCTCACGAGTGCCGCGTGGGGCCTGCGCATGCATTTCAGCTCAGCGCGTCTTCCCGGTTGCTAGCCCGTTGGCTAGTGAGCCCTACGAAGACGAACCTTTGAATTTACAACGCTTGCCTAGTTGCTCCAGCTTTGCTCCAGCTTCCCTGTGTAGGAGAAGCGCCCCAGACCTTGCTGGTCTGAACAGAAGCCCATCTTCACTTCCTGTGTGGGTTGCGGTTACCAAGGCTTGTTGGGTCCAATCCGAATACCGACACCGCAGTCACCTAGATCCTTCGTGGGACAGCTCGTATCCAGCGCCTGGTCGTCATCGACGCCTCCTGGTCCACGTGGCTGCAGAGACAAGCTTCACTTCTTCACCTGATTGCATCTCGACATCGCCTGGTTCCTGCCTGGTCACTGGCTAGTGACCCAGAGTCTGTCCCCTCTGCTTTCAGGTTCTTCTCGACTCCGATCCACCCAGACACTTTTCTTAAGGTCGCCTGCAGCACTTTCCTGCAGCTCCACAGGAAACAGCGACGAAACCCGACACGAAAGAACACCTATGCACCCGGCTTCCCTGGGTTGAGGTTACTCGAGTACTCCGGTGCTCCCATGGGTATTAACTATCCAAGTGTCCTAGTTTAACAGGGTTTTCCCGTAGTCCATCCGGAAGTGTCTAAAATCTACGACTTCGTAACATTTACGTTCCTATTGAAACTCTATGGAAACCCGCGTGTGTGTTTAGACACTGCACACGCCTCCCGTGGGCCTCCTACTTCCAATCCCTTGGTTGTTCAGTGTAGCCCCAGCGATTTCCTAGGCCCTAGGCCTACTCACCTTTTCTGAGTGGTTCTTATACCACTTACTTAGTATATGGTTCGTGAGGCCCCTAGGGCAGAATTGTAGTTGTGCAACTTATAGTATGCTTATTGAGTAACTTGTGCTGTATCTCGAACTCTGACCTCATAAAGAGTGCAGAGGGGTTGTGTTAGTAATAAATACATATATATTTGCTATACACCTTGTGTGGTGTCCTATCATTTGGTATTCAAGGGATTATAATTGGTCAAACAATTGGCTTCACATGCTCTCTGAAGTATTAGCCTAAGACTGCTTTGTCCATGCTACCACTAGGATAGCTGGTCTATGAGGTTGACTTTACAACCACCACCATAAGGGTTGTTTGGACTGGTGCAGGGTGCCCACTAGAATAGTGGACATCATATACAGGCCAACTTATCACAAGGTGTGTCCAGCAATCTGTCTCAAGGAAAGCTGTTTCAGATTCTTCCTCAGGTTGCCACAGTGATAATGGATGCCTCCACTCTAGGATGGGGAGCTCATCTGTGGGACCTGAAGATCAAAGGAGTTTGGTCTCCAGAAGAACGAGTGTTGCATAGTTTAGGGTGATAAGTCTGGCTCTCAAGGCCTTCCTCCCTTCCATTTGCGGTCAGTCAGTACAAGTCTTAACATACAGTACTTCTGCGATGTGTTATATAAACAATCAGTGAGGAATATGGTTGTATCCTTTCTGCAGAGAAGCTCTATGACTCTGGTCCTGGGCTCAAGACCGTCAGGTTTTCATCATTGCAAATCCCTTAGCCGGAGTCCTAAACCTGCGTGAGGACAGTCTCAGACAGCATTTTTCAGCTGATCACGAGTGGCTTCTCCATCCAGAAGGGGTTCATCACATTTTATGGCTATGGGGGACCTCTAAGATAGCCCTTTTTGTCACTCAAGCGAACATGCACTGTCCGTCATTCTGCAGCCTCCAGTATCCGATGGAGGGAGCAGTGGGGGAATTGTTTCGATTGAGTTGGTGCTCCCAGCTGTTTCACGAGTTCCCTCAATTCCCTTGATTCTTCAGGTTCTGAGGAAAATGTGCAAAGACTGGGCCTGTCATATTATTAGCCCCAGATTGGCTGCAAAGGGTGTGGTACACAGACCCTATTCACCTCTCACTGTGCCCTCCACTCCGTCTCTCTCACATGGCAGGCCTTCTCACAGGGGCAGGTTCTACCCCCAACCTCCAGAACCTGCACCTATATGCTTGGAGATTGAACCGGGCAACCTGAGTTCTTTTTCTCTCCCCCTTTTCTGTTTATGCTGGCAGATGAGGTAAGTTTGTAAAGTGGTGTGAAGAAAATTCTATTGACCCTTTAAAAGCCCATTTGTCATATATTTTACATTTTGCGCTTTACCTAGCGCAGCAAGGTTGTGAAGTTGCGACATTTAAGGGATATTTGACCACCCTTTTAGCATTTCTTTGTTTTTTTAGCATTTCTTTGTTTACCTGATCAACCTTCCTTGTTTAAGTCCCCCATAGTGTTAAGGTTTATTAAGGTACTTATTAACAAATACCCTCCCACTCTGTTTATCATGACTCAGTGGGATCTTAATTTTGTACTAACTTACCTTATGTGTTCTCCGTTTGAACCCTTACATAGTTGTCCTGTCAGACTACTTACCTTTAAGACAATTTTTCTGGTTGCCATAACATCTGCTAGAAGTGTTAGTGGGTGGCAGGCATTAAGTGTGAAAGATTCCTTAATGTCTTTCTATGCAGATAAATTGGTATTGAGAATCAGGTCTGCTCTCCTGTCAAAGGTTGTTACTCCCTTCCACCTGGGCCAGTCTATCACTTTTCCTACTTGCTATCCTTCTCCACATCCATCTAAAGAGGAAGAACGGCTTCATCAATTGGACCCCAAAAGGGCGGTTAGCTTTTATGTGGACAGAACTTGTGATATTTGGCAGGACATTCAGCAGTTTGTTAGCTATGTGTGCAAGTTTAAAGGAAAAGCGGTGAATAAAAGAACATTATCCAAATGGGTCACCTTGTGCATAAAAATCTGCTACGCCATGGCTCATATAGAACCTCCAGAAGGTATTCAAGTTCATTTCACAAGAGGCAAGTCTGCTACTTCTGCTTTAGCTAGAGGTGTCGCTGTAGTTGACCTCTTTAAAGCAGCAACTTGGGCCAACCTCCACACATTTGTGAAGCCCTATTGCTTAAACTCCGATGTGAGTAGAGATGGTCACTTTTCTCGTTCTGTTTGGTAAAACCTTTTGGTTTAGGCAGACAGGCAACCACCTCTTGAGTGCGGGACTGCTTGGGGGGTCATTTTAGAGGACATCAGTGATGTCATTGACCATGTTGTGAGTGATGTAATATGTGAGGTCATAAGCAGTGCATTGCTGGGCGTAAGTGACAGATAGCTATCGTAATTATAACTACTTAATTTCAGTGGTTTTGTAGGAGTGAAATATGAGCCTAACTAAGGCGTACCTGTAACCTTTCATTTTGTCAATGAATTTCTAATGCCGGTTTGTAATTCTATTTCCTAACTATAATGTCCTTGAAACATTTTTTGGGGGGGGATATATATATTGTAGTTCCCAAATTTAGGTGGAGGGCAGCTCCTACATAGAGCACCCTGGAACACCCGAGAGTCATAAAAGGATTTTGTCATTTTACAGTAAGTAAAGGAGTTAATTGATGTATTTTTGTCTTATACAGTTTAACAATTGTTTATATATTATTTTGGTATGAGTTTAATTTGCCATTTACTTCTTGTTTATTGGTTTGATTTTAAAGTGTTGGTTTATTTTTATCACTAGATGTACCCCATTCTTTTTAAAACATTAAATCATGGGTTGTACTTATGATTACAGCACAAGAAATATGTTAGGACAACCATAGTTTTAAAAAAGCTGATAGGGTTATGTGTTACTTATTGTTACTGTGGGCATACCTGTACTTCACTGAATGGATTACAAAGTGACTTGCCTGATAAGATACTAACACCAAAACGATAAATGCTTAATTTTATTTCAGAGTTGCAATGAATGCTCTACAATCGAAAGTGGATGACTATGAGTGTGAGTTGAAGAGTCTGAAGAAGGAATTGAAAGCAAGCAAAGATTATGTAAAAAAACTTGAGGCTGAAGTTGCAACCCTTAAAAGAAAACTTGAAGACCAGCAGATGTGTCCGGCTAGTGATTAACTCAGTGGAAAAAAATGAAAGTGGTGCAGGACATATTGCATTGTTTCGAATCAAGTGAACAGTTTTACGTCTTTGTACTACAAGATTGTACCCTTACTTGGATTCCATATCTCAACCTTCATTAAAGAGAGCAGTCACATTGATCTAGCAACAATGAGAATGATGAAGTTAACCCGTCCGCTTCATTTCCAAAACAGCAAAACACTTGGTAACATTACAAACGAGTTAAACATACTGTTCAACAAGTTTTCTGCACAGCTCCTCCAGTGAAAAGAGGGCGTTGACAATTTTATCATTGTAAGTTTCCCTGTGAAAAAAGGGGAGTGAACTTGAATATTCTGTAGTTTAGAGTAAAGTGAAACAGTTGCTTTTAAAAATGGGCATAATGGTTTGAAAAAGAATTTTGAAAAAAACGAAGGTTCCACAAAATTAAGAAATCTTCATTATGTTGAAGAAATATCTCCTGAAAGGATGATGATTGTTTCCGGTTTCGAGAACGTCAAGCTATCTAGGAGATCATAATCCTGTTATTTACAAAAGTTTATTGAACATTCTGCTGTTACCATTTTGTAATATAATTTCTTGACGTTGTGTTGTAAACTGTTGTTGACCAGAGACTGGTTTTTTTCTTCTATGTATTAGTTTTAATTGTTTGTTTTATGACATCTGCGTTTGTTGGTATAAATGCAAATTATGAAAATTGGTTATTTGAACTTATATGCTTCTGAAATAAAAATGATAAACATTGTTTTATGTTGCAATGGAATCTTACTAGTTTTGCATTGAGCTATTAAACATAGGTCAGTAAATATTGGGTTACATGTAGGGCTAATGTGACATCCCTCCATTCCCTCATCCCTTCCAGGTCACTGACCCAAAAGTCACTCCAATATAAATTACTCAGAAGTTTGCAAACATAGTTAACTTGGGTTGGCTTGATATTTTCTGCATTAGGACCGCTTCTCTTTAGAAAATATCCAACATGCTGGTCACTCTGAAATTACTGGGATGAGATAGCAAGAGTGTTGGACTTGGCTCTTTTTGGCAGGTTCACCCCTAAACATTTTGCCTTGTCTGTAACTTGGTGTTGGTGGTTTTAGGCCTCTGGGCACTTTAGCACTGTGGTCCAGTGTAAAGCGCGTGCGCTCTCGGTGTATGTGTGGTGAGATTGGCCTGCCCTCCTATAGGAATGCATTGGGGATTCCCTATGCAGAGTGTGTCAGTGGTAAATTATGGTATGGGAGGAGCAGAGTGGTCGAGTTTAGTATGTATAAAATGGTGAGAATAAATGCTGTGCAATGGTGGGTGTAGATTTATTATGATTATGACTATGGGAGGAATATCACTTTTAGAAGTTGGCATATCTGTGTGCTATGTGTCAGCCTGCCTGATGTGAATTGCATGTCTGACTTGTGAGTGACAGGGGCTGGGAGGTGTGTGTGGCTCCAGGAGGGGCTTGGTGAGTCAGACCTAGGCTGAATGGGACATCTGTGCTGGGAGTAGTGGGGGGGTAATCTCCTGACTCTGAATAGAATGGAGCCTACCCTAGTAAATGCTAGCTCCGCCCCCCTGTGGTGTGCCTGATGACGAGCCCCCACCTGACAAAGGTGAAGAGGAGCTTGGAAAACAAAGTGCTCCAGATCCACCCTGAACCAGTTGCATCTGGTTCCCCCATGCCCTGCACTACAGACAGAGATTCTGTGGTATAAATGTAGGGGTTGTGACCCCATGGAATTGTTCAGTTATGTGCTGGTGTGCTGTTCATGACTGGGAGGGCGGGCTGTTGCTGGGGCCCAGGAGGAACCACCATGGGGGCTTAAGTCCCTCCTGGAGAGACCTGTGTGCTGGCCTCCCTGGGCCCAGCTATGCCCCCTGGACCCTGGAGGGTCCTTGCGCCCTAGGAGCGCTTTTCACTTTCCAGGACTTTAGGAGACATTTCGAACTTCTAGCGCCTTGTGAGTGCTGTGCTTTATTTCTTATCTGCCCAGAGAAGAGGGGCGCCTGGCCTCCGCAGTGCTGGGTTGCAGAGGTGTCCTGAGGGAATCCCGGTGTGGGGATTCCCCTGCACGACGCAGGGATCGAGCGGGAGCCTACCCCACTGATTTATGCCTTAAAAACCGAGCAGGAGTCCACCTCGCATCGGTGCCTTAAAATGTGGGTGCCCACCCCGCTTATGCTGTGTCTAAAGCAGAAGCCTACCCCGCTTTATGGAAATCGAGTTTTGCGGGTGCCCACCCCGCGTTTGCAGAGAAAATCACCGCCGCCGGCCCAGGCAGGAAGTCGGGCAGCGTGAGGCCTGACGTGGGGCAGGACTTCTGCCTCCTCAAGTGAAGCCCTCGCGTCCACAAGAAGAGCCTGAAGGAAGAGAAGTGCTGAGGCAGGTTCGGCGGAGCTTCCGTGGCAGAGGGAGAGCCCCGCGTGTAGCTGCACAGGCTGAGGGAGTCCAGCGCAGGAGAGAGAGTCCCCAAGGAGTGGTGGCTCTCCGGAGCAAACCGCACGGAGGAGACGGAGTCTGCACGAGTAGCCTGGTGAGTGGGGCTGCATGCTGGCACCTTGTGAGTGCCCGTGTCCTGAGCGGTCCCACTGTTGCGGGCCGCTCCGACGAGGAGGCCTGTTTGTTTTTAGAGCCCCCGTGGGGGTCTAGAGGGCCCAGAAGGGCCCGTGCTTTTCCCAGTGTCGATGGTCAGTCTCTGAGCGGCCCCGCATGACAGAGGGCCGCTCCTACGATGGGGGAATGTTGGGCACATTATCGGTGCCCGCCCCCCACAGTGGGTCATTTTTTGCTTCGAGAGCCCGTGTTTCTCCAACAAGGGGCACAGTCGTTTTAGGGCCCTGGTGGAGGTTCCAAGGGCCAGTGGTGCCCGTGCCTAATTTCCAGTGGGGATTGAGTGCCTGAGTGGGAGAGGAGGGCACAGTGAGTGCCCGTGATGATCACAGCTGCACAGCAATTGGTGTCAGCTGCACCGTTTAGATCTGCGCAACAGCGCACCTTGTGATGTTGCTGGATTGCCAGCCACAAGCCCTGACTTTGCAGGACGTAGGGCATTTGAGCCCTGCGAGAAGGCCAGTTGGCCTGGGGTCATAGGTACGATGGTGAAAGGGCGCAAGGCCTTAAGGTGATGTACACACCTGGTAGCGGTATTACTGGGGTGCACTACTGAGTTCCTGTCCTTCAGATTTCTAGGGTGTGAGCTCTTATGGTGCCGAATCGTATTTTTGTCTGTTGCTTTTCGATGTAGCGTACTTGTAAGTTCATGATATGTAACAGACAACAGAAAAAAATACGGAGGACACTCTGCCTTATGGCCAGCTACTACGGATTTGTAGAAATTGTTCCTGAAAAGAGGATTTTGAAATTCATGCGCCTACATTCTGTAAACAAATGATATGCAGAGGATACTCTAAAAAACTACTCAAGCATGCCACCGAAAGAGCTTGGTTTACACTTCGTGAAGAAAAAAGTCAAGCAGCCTCTCGACCGATTATTGTGGATCCTCTGGGCTAGAGAATCACACTCTGAGGGCAAACAGCTAGGGAGCAGCTGGTATCATTGTAGGGTTCTTGACTGATTAGTAAATACAAGAAATGATGGCTGGGTTACACTTGCGCTGGGTCACAGTGATATCAATCAAGATACGAACAATCTGGAAAGCTCCAAGGACACGGTTTAGGCCATCTCTCTAAACCCAACAGGCATGATCAAATCAATGCCCTTTTGTCAAAATACAGCATTTATCCTGAGCTAACACCAAGAAAGATTCAAGTTAGGTGAACAAATCACAAATCGCTGTTTTTCTTCTTTTTCTTTCTTTTATTTCACGTGGTGAATGTTCATAAAATTTCTCTAGCCAATTCTCTAGCCGACACGTGTTTCGTCTGAAATGGTGTTTATCCACAGACTTCTTCAAGGCTAGAACAATGTAATTTTATAATTAAAATCATCAAACATATGTATATAAATGTGATATTATCATTAAGGAGAGCTCTAATTATACAAAGTCCCATTTAAATTGTTTAAACGATTTTAACACTTTTCAACTGATTCGTTTGCACCCAAGTATGAGGTGCTTAGGACAAAAAGGAGGATTCTGACTCCTCAAGAAACAAGGTGTAGAAGTAAAGAGAGAGAAAAAAAACCCCATCACCGGATTTTTGTCGTGTCATCTAAACATGCTGACATTATGTGAGTCTGCCCTGTCACAATTTAGAGTCGACAAGATGTGAATTAAATGTAAAGAAAGTGCTCGAATTAAATAGTGTTCCACGTCAGAGGTCATAATGTTAGGTGAAAGCTATGTTAATAATTTGTACCTTTTCTTCCTCAGTTCAACCTGTGAAACTTCTTTCTTGTCACCCCTACATTGCAGTAGGGGTGACAAGAAAGAAGTTTCACGGTGATGGGGTTTTTTTCTCTCTCTTTACTTCTACACCTTGTTTCTTGAGGAGTTAAAATCCTCCTTTTTGTCCTAAGCACCTCATACTTGGGTGCAAACGAATCAGTTGAAAAGTGTTAAAATCGTTTAAACAATTTAAATGGGACTTTGTATAATTAGAGCTCTCCTTTATGATAATATCACATTTATATACATATGTTTGATGATTTTAATTATAAAATTACATTGTTCTAGCCTTGAAGAAGTCTGTGGATAAACACCATTTCAGACGAAACACGTGTCGGCTAGAGAATTGGCTAGAGAAATGTTATGAACATTCGAAATGAAATGAAATGAAATGAAATGAAATGGGATTTATAAACGCGCAACTAAGCCCGAAGGCATCAAGGCGCCTAATCAAAAAATCAAAGATTTTCACCATTTTCACCACGTGAAATAAAAGAAAGAAAAAGAAGAAAAACAGCGATTTGTGATTTGTTCACCTAACTTGAATCTTTCTTGGTGTTAGCTCAGGATAAATGCTGTATTTTGACTGATTAGTAGTTTTACAGATGATTGCCCATTTACTCTGATCCTGATATTTATAGCTTGCAATCACCCATTTTAAAATGCGTTTTTCACTCCTTGTTCACATAAATGTGTCTAGAAATTATCAACCAACCCTAATGAATGCTTGGCTTTTAGCAAGACCAGTATAGCCAAATGTGTGCTTTGTGAGTTGTGCGCAAGACTTTTAGTTTATATTGTGTCCTTTGCGGCTTATGAATCTAGCTTGGTCCAGGTGCCCTAGGGTCGGCATCACATAAAATAGTTTCGAAGTCAGGAATTTTTTTGTTAACCTTTTTCTGATCTGTTAATGAGTGTTTTAGTATTATAAAACCCACACGCAACAGGGCACTACCTAAGTTACAGGATTATGTTGTTGCTTTATTCATCCCGGGGTGACAATTTGTTTATTCCAGTTTCTCACTTATGTCACTTGTCGATATGCCAATAACCTTTGGGCAGATTGGAGAATATCCTCCTCTTTTATCTGATCTATTACTCTATGATTTTTGATCTCTGCAATGAAGCTTTCTTCTAGCTTACTTGCAACTGGTTTGCTAATAATGCCTGCTTTTCCCCCATCCTTGGTTTAATTTTGCAAGAGGGTATTGCGTCTCATTTAGTTCTGCGGTCTGCAACAGACACCTTATCGCCAATACTTTTGTGTCAGATCTTTTGGTAGTAGTCTTACTTTTGTCTTTCTTTCACTTCTTGGAGGTTCCTTGTTTCATAACTAGCGCTAATAAACTCCTTTTAGTTATGACTTTTATAGGAATTTGAGTGATTGCTTTACTAGCCTACCCCATGTCGTGAAGAATTATTCCTTGCTGTGTGTTGTGAGGTCCTTCACAAATATTTGGTCGGTCTCCATATCTGCCCACCTCTTATACTGCTGCCTGGGTTCCATCTCAATGACCATATTATAGGATCATCATCTACATCCTCTATTGTGCTCAGCAAGCACTTGTCAGATAACTTGAGATTTATCCTGACATTTGTCTTGATGGTTACCAAGTGGTGAAGTTTTTGCTTACTTACAGGTGTCTATACCGCCATATATCAATGAAACCCATGTTGTTTAGCCTTTGCATATTGCCAGGAAGCATTGCTGTTGTCCACAAAATCTAAGTTATGTCTTAGCCGTTATCTTGTTAAATGTGAGTATAGATTGGTTGCGCACAGGCTGTTTTATACTTCATTTTGTCCTTTGTAGTGTGCTCCTGAGGTATCACTCTCTGAACCATCGAGTGTGACTGTAGAATACTAAGCAAGCATCCTCTGTATGTAGGGGATGACCCTCTAGGCACAAAATGAATTGCTGGTTGGCGATTAAATGGTAATCTTTTGTTCAATAACGTTTCTCCATCCTTTATGAATTTCAAACTATGAATTTTGTTCAGCGGTCAATCATAAATCACATATTCGTTATGATGTATTTCAGTTTTTCTTCACAAGTTAAATGTAGTTCAAAGTGGCATTCCCAATGCATTTCGTGCACAAATGTGCACTTCTTCAGGGGAATCTCTAAATGAAACAATATATAATGAATCTCATGAGGATACAGGGTCAAATTCTAATATTTCGTTAGTAGGTGCATATTCCATGCTGGTGTGTATGGCAATAATAATCAGGTAGTCGGTGCTCTAGTGATTGTTAGAAGTTTTTATAAGTCAATTTCATTATAAGGCTATATATTAGAATTTGACCCTGTATCCTCATGAGTCATTATATATTGTTTATATATTGGAGAAACTTTATTGAACAAAAGATTACCATTTAATCGCCAACCAGCGATTCATGTTGTGCCTAGAGGGTCATCCCCTACATACAGAGGATGCTTGCTTAGTATTAGCCGTTATCTTGCACATGGTCATGTTGAAGCCTGTGATTTTCTGACCTACTCATGAACATTATTGGACCTTTAGGGCAATCTATGTTATTCTGGATTGCTAGTTTTTGGAAGACCTGGCCTAGATTGTGTACATAAGTCAAAGTGAATGACAGAAGTTTCCCCACACATGTCATGTATAAACTCCCATTTCTCTTCCTAGTCATGTCAAGAACTTGAAGTGATTGACCTGTAGGGGACACGCACCTGCCATTTTGTTCAGAGTGACTGCCATGACTTGCTGGGGGAAGAATTTAAGTCTAAGCTAAATACAGAGATATGTAGATGCTTCTACAGCAGAGATGCTCCTGTAGGATGCATACCTCCAACCTACACATTTTCTGTAATATGGCTCCTCTCTTGTGTGGGTATTAAGACAGCTGCCTTTGTAGGGCACTTTGTAAAACATGTTGATATGCAAGAGTGTAGTGCGCTTTTAGAAAATTGTTCTGTGCTATTCTCTTTAAAATGTAACTGTTCTTCACTTTCCCTTGCCTATGTTGCAGTGTCTGGGGTACCAATGAATGCTGCCCTCTTTCCACCTTCCTTTTTCACTGTGGTCTTTAAAGCACAATTATTCTATCTGAGGCAATCTTGCAACCAAAACACAATTCCCCCATCTTGCAGCTTCTAACTGGCTGTCTCCCAAACTCCCAACCCACCAAGGGAGAAATTGAGATCATACGACACTGTCAATTTACTTAGAACCCAGAAATGAAAAGAAGGTAAAGACTTGTAAAGAAAAAGGAATGTTCCTCCATCTTCACTGACTCATAAGTGTTGGCATTATATCACCACATTAGTGTTGCCCTACTCTGATCTCTCACTCTTTTGCTATCTGCTGAGATCAGACCTTTTTGCCTTATGAGTCGTATATCTTCTTGCATGGGCTGCCTTTCTGCTGCATATGGCTTGTTGCTAATTCTCTGGATATGTTGAAGTAGGCCCTTGTTTCTTCTCTGATCTCATGTTATGCTGAGACCGTGTCTCTTTATTTCCTTTATCCAAACCAGTTGTCTTTCTCTGTCTGCTGAGCTGCTGTCTTTTTCTGCTTTCTTGACTCTTTATTCCAGACTAAGATTTATTCCTGTATCCTTTACGCTTTCCATGTATGTGGTTTGTTTTACCATTGAAGTGCACTTCAGTATCAACTTTGTTGTTGTGGAGCTTTTCTGTGGCCACTTAGAAAGGTTTCTTCTTCTACAGGTTGGCAGTTGAAATGTCTTTCTAGAGTTATATGTGACATCTGAGTTTTCATTTACTGCCTGTTCTGACCTTGAAGATGATCTCTGATGTAGAAAAAGTGCATCCTTGTGATATGTCTGTAGAGAGAGAGGTACAATGGGTTCACACCTTCACAATTGTAGCAGTTTGTTCCATACACGTTTGTCACTGGTGGTACTTAAGACCACTCTAAACACTACTTGGATGTATGTCTTATACCTTCTAATCCCTAGGGAATCCTCTGAACTGTTAATTATTTCTCCTTGATCTTTTATCCAAACCGTCTTGTTTTCCTCGGAAGATATGTTGTTCTTCAAGAGAAATAATGAAGGCCTATGTTTGTTCCTGTTACTTCCATCTTTTGTCAACAGTTTACTCCACAAAGGCAATTTATTTGCACAGGTCAGAATCATCTGTGGGACCTTCCTGAGGTCTGAAATTACAGAGCCACGCTCATTCTTAATGCTTGTGGGAAAAGGTCTCTATAAAGATTTTGGTGATTATTGCCTCATGTGAATATGTTTCTTCTGCGTCCCCTCTGTATCTTCTCTATGCGGTATATGTCTACATTGGCTTTTTTATAGACTCCTGAATGTACATAGAAGTGCCCTTCCAACCCGTTCAGCCTGTCATTGTGACAGCAAAGGTCACTCACCTGAATTCCTAGGACTTCTGCAGAAGTGAAGGCCTTCCCCCACTTACCTGTGAGGTTAATCCATAGAATCAGAAGAGATGACTGATACTGGTGACTAACCATGGGGTAGAATAGTGGTTGGAGTGAGAGTGTGTGTAAAATGGTCCTGGTGTTCCGGGACCTCTGGTGAAAACAATGGCGGGTGGTTGTTAATCCTTCTGAACAGGACCCCTTAAATTCTAGTGGCAAGGCACACTCCTTCATGCAGGCGAGGCACTCTGTTACAAGAACATAGTCACTTCAGACAACCATACATCAATGCTTTACAATCGGCCTGAGGTGAGTCCTTAATGAAAGATACCAAACAAGAATTACTATGAAAAAAGTCTTATACGTTAGTGCCTGGTAGTGCACTGACTTGAGGTCCTTGTAATTGGTTGCAATAGCTGGAATGTTAAACAGTGAAAACATGGTCTTAGTGAAGGTGTTGGGGCACAGAGACTCCAGTTGATAGACTGGGTTCCAGGGTTCCAGATAGTTGATCGGTATCTTGTAGGGACGGAATTCATTAAGGGGTTACTGACTCAACAGCTCCAGCTGATGATGTCCAGGTAATTCTTGCTGCAGGCAGTATGGCTCGGAACACAAGAATGGCATTGTTCAGAGACACAAGTTGGCTCGACGAAACTTAGCAGGGGACTTAGGTTGAAAGCAGTATTCATAGCCTGTCATTCAAGGGTTAATCTTGAGCCTTCTTGAAGATTTGTTTTTAATCTATTTTTATTAGGTTTTCACATTTCCATGAGTTATACAGTCATTAAGTCATTTTTCATTTTTGTGGTTGCATATTACTGAGAGCATTTGACGAATGCATCGTCAACATTCGTACAGTTACCTGGATTACAAATGATTAATCGTTAAGCTCTCGGCATTAATACATGCAGTGCATCACCTCTTGCAAATGACATTTTACAGCATTGGTCATTGGCTCCTTTGGGTGTTCAGTGATGTCTAGATGTGTGCTGTGTGTCAGCAGTGTGGTTGAATAGTACCTAATATTTTACAAACTGTGGAGGTGGTTTATAAAGAAACAGGACAAATTAAAACAATAGGTTGTGTGTCCGTAGTAACCAAGTAGACACAAATGGTTAAAAGCTGGTTATTTATTAGCTACATGGATAGTAGAGTCAGCAGGACCAACTCTACCAACAGCTCCAATAGGAATGCAATAGAATCACACAGTTGCTAGGTGATCACATATTCTAGAGCACTATAATCATTACAGCATTAACCACATGAATTCTACAGCAATTCCTCCTCTGTGCTGCAGATCCATTATTTCCATTGTTCATGACGAGCTCAGCTCGTCATGAGCACACAAGCAGTGTACTGCATGACGAGCTGAGCTCGTCATGAGCATGGAAGGGGTTAAGCATTAAGATGAACAGTGGAATACCATAAGATATAACTTATCTTCTCTTCCTTCAAAACAAAAATAAAAAAAACACAAAAATACTAAACGAGAAAATAAACATAGATAAATCAAATTATGACCTAAATCTTGCAGGTCTTACAATATTTCTGGAACTTTTCCTGGAAATGGTTTGATTGATACAAGGAGGAACCAAATTCTCCAAAAATGAGGTGGTTTCTTTCACACAAACATTTACCACCCTGTTGAGGTTCCACCAATGACCTCACACAACTTTTACTGTATTCCAACAATCTTGAGGACTTTGACTGGTTCCCTGAACTTACTGGCACTCTTCTTAGCATGAACAGCAGTTTTAATCTTAATCATGTCCCCCACTTCAAGTGGAGCTACTTTAACACCCCTTCTGGGGTCGAACCATTGCTTTTGTTTAGTTTGTGTACCAGTCATATTTTCATTAGCAATAGACATTAGCTGGGCAACATCAGATACAGGAGCTTTTATTATGTTTCACACCAGACTCAAGAAGAAATGACTCCTATTCTGTACTGATGAACTGTTTTCCATTGTCCGAGATCAAAATCTCAGGAAAACCCTCTCTCAGCCACACACTTTTCAGAAATGTCACAATAGTTTTGGGATTGGCTTCCCTTACCATCTTGACCTCTGGCTATTTTGATGTATAATACATAAGGACCAAAATGAAATGGAATCCACCTGGAAAAACCTCAAACGTCCCCAGGACATCAACACCCAGTTTCAACCATGGACCTTTTGGGTATTCAATAGGCATCAATGGGAGAAAAGACACCTTCAAACTGTTGTCAGCCGCACTGCAGACACAACAATTGGACACCACAAGATCAACCTCTGGATCCATTTGTGGCCACCAATAAGTGTCTCATCCGACGTTTGGTGAGTGTGGAACCAAGGTGACCCTTGTGGGCTATCTGAATAATTGTAATGGGGAAAACATCAGGAGGTACAAACTTGTCTGCTCTGAGCAGCAAAATCATCTTCAATGGCGAGCTCACTTTCAACCTTCCAGAAAGGCTGAAGAGGAGGTGAAAGCACTTTTCCTCAGGGCCATCCATTTCTAATGAAGGCACAGACTTCTTGTACCACAAAATCAGATTCTAACTCCTGTACCCAATCAGTCTCAGAGCCCAGATTCAAGTTAGGCAAGTCCAGAACTGCAACTAAACAATCATCACAATTCTCACTGGAAAACTCATCCAAATTGACATCATCCTGTTCGCTCGACATGATGGGAAAATGGGATACAAAATCCATTTTCTTCCATTCTCTTCCATTCTTTCCACCAGAAACATATTTCACTTCGGACTGATATTGAAGGAGTCTAGTTACCATATGCATTATCCTGGGCGAACAACACTTACTCATGCTCCCACCCAGAATATTTACTAAGGGCTTATGATCAGTTAAAAGCAAGATCCGTTTACCCCAGATATAAGGGCAAAATTTCTCAATGGCCCAGGCACAGGCCAATAGCTCCTTTTCAATAACGGAGTACTGGAGCTTGTTCTGGACTGGAGTACTGGAGTTCTCAATAACCTGGAGGCAAAACACACCGTGTTTTTTCACGATTGCTGTCTCACTGAGTTAAAGTGGCTCCAAGACCTACTTGGCTGGCATCGACAGTGACGCAGCACAGTAACCTGGGGTCGAAAGGTTTCAAAGCAGCACCATCTTTTAAAGCAGATTTAACAATCTTGAG
Organism: Lissotriton helveticus; assembly: GCF_964261635.1. Lineage (NCBI taxonomy): Eukaryota > Metazoa > Chordata > Amphibia > Caudata > Salamandridae > Lissotriton > Lissotriton helveticus. The sequence goes on along the minus strand of NC_136069.1, from coordinate 633,575,851 downwards.
AGCCATAACACATTTGTTGCACCATTCAAACCTGACCCCTTTCTTTAGGAGATTACTTATGGGACGTACAATAGATGCAAAATTCAGAATAAACCGTAAGTAGTACTCACATAGCCCCAGTTACGACTTCACACCAGCTTTGTCCACTGGTTCAGGGTCATCAACGATGGCCAGGAGTAACCCTGGTCTAGGACTGACCCCATTGTGAGAAGTCACATGTCCCAAATATTCAACTTTAGAACACAGAAATTTACACTTATCTTTTTTTAACACAAGACCACGTTTTTTTGAATAATTTTAAGGCTTTGTCCTGGACAACGACATCTTTACCAAAAATGAGAACATCATCCTGAAATACTAGGACACCATCAACATCGCTAAGGATATTGCTCATTAGCCTCTGAAAAACAGAGGCTGCTGACGCAAGCCAAAAGGCATCCGACAGTAGCGAAATGTTCCCAGAGGCGACACAAAGGCGATTAGATGGCGAGATTCAGGATCCAGTTCCACCTGGTGGTAGGCACTGGCTAAATCAAGTTTTGTTAAAAAAAACATGCTCCCTTGGTGGAAGAAAATAAGTCAATAATTTTGTGTAGGGGACGGGAATTCACCCATATCTCTTTGTTTAAGGACCTCAAGTCTATACAGACTCGAAGATCCCCTCCCCTCTACCTGGCTACCAACAAGGGAGAAAGCCATAATGAAGAGTCTGTGGGCTCAATAATCCCTTTAGTACAGAGACTCTTTAATTCTTTTTCCAAATCTTCTCTCACACTGAACAGCACATCTCTAAGTTTGTGCTTGATGGGAAGAACACCATCTTTAACAATAATCCTGTGTTTGAATTGTTTGATTTTTCCCAAATCATTACTAAAAACTTCAGGATAATTATTTTTCCAAATATGACCTTCATCTTCACAAGCAATCACTTTCACCTGTTCCTTAGCTCCAGGTTTAAGTATTATGCCAAATAGGCCTTGGTGAAGTCCCTTTACTGCGACATATACTTTTCCTCTAATTCTCCTGCCTTTAAATGACATCTTGTCTTCAAAAAAATCCATTAGATCAATTTTTCGCCCTTCATATTAGACAGGGGAGCAATCCGGTCGAGAAAGAACTTGAAAACCTTTTCAAGTTTCTGAGTGATCATCGTGATCTTTGCCCCAGAATCAACTAACAGTTTCACAGTGTGACCACCAATAGCAATGCCCACAATGGGATTGATGCAAGATGGATTCCCTTGAACAACATCTTGACTGGAAACAAGTTTAGAATTTCATATATCCACATAATCAGAACTTCTGACAAAGGAGATCACTACAGGGTCTGAATTATCATCAGATTCAACTGCACAGATTGTTGGCTTTCTGACATTTCTTTTCTTTAAACAAATTTTATCAAAGGGACCCATCCTCTTACAGTATTTACACATGACGTTACTAGCAGGACAACGGGAAGCCTTAATATGTGGCGGATTGCTACACCTGAAACATATATTGTTACCATTAACCTTGTTAGTATTGGCAAGATCAGACTTAGGTTTTGAAGATTAACTACACTTTGATTAGATTTAACACGATGCTTGACAGCATTATTCATATTAACTACATTAACAGCATCTAAGGGCTTGTCGCCTAGTTCCTTCAGTGAGACTATGGATATCTCTATGCTTTTAGAGATTTTGATGGTCTCTTCCAAGGATGCATCACCCAAGCTAAGTCGTTTTTGCCGTATGTTCGTATCTTTGCACTGGCAAACAATCTGAGCTCTAATGAGCTGATCTGTAAAATTATCAAATTTGTAATCAGCAGCCAGTCTATTTAATGAAGAAATATGAGCCTACATCTTCTCCTTCTGCTTGTTTCCTTTTGAAAAATGCGTGCCTTAAAACCATAAGGCTAGCTTGTTTATCAAACCTGGATTTCAATTTAATGACAGTTTCAGCATATTCGTCAATGCCATCCAGTTGTTCTTGAGACAGAGCTGGTAGGTATTTGTAAGTAGAATTTCCTTCAAATCCTAAAGAGTGGAGAAGAAGATTTTTTTTCCTTTCTGCACCGAAACGTAGAGCGCCAATGGCACCCAAGTAAATTTCAAAAGCGTCGTGCCAGATTTCCCATCTGACTGGAGGTTCACCAGGAGAATCCAGAAAAGATGGTGGAGGAGTTACCAATTGCATTGTGCACATTTCTATTAAGGTAAGTAAACCTGATAGGGAATTGATGTAGGAATATAACAACTACAATAATACACAACCTGTAAATGAATGACCAACTAACAAAATAGAGTGGTGAATGCAAAATCATTGATATTCTCTTGTATTATTAATACAGTGAACAGGAGGAAAAAACACTGTTAATGGAAATGTCACTTTTTTAGAAGAAATGTGCATCCAGTGACATAAGGAGAAATATCAATTTAATGTTGATATTGTTGAGGCTAGGTGTGTGTATCACTGTGAATACACCCAATGATAAAATTGTTGCAGCACAATGGAAAGGCTGTTAAAATCTTCAAAGCTGAAAATATTGTGAGAGGGTGTGTGCATCACCGTGAATATTGCAATAGATGCACTCAAAATACGACTGGTTGGCGATCTTTAAAGGTAGTACAAACGCTGTGGACAGGTGTGTGCATCACCGTTAATATAGCAGAAATGCACCCAATATACCCTTGGTTGGCGATGGTGAAGCGTAGTACAACTGTGTGAAATTACTCGTTTAAACGAAAAAGTAGTTGAAAGGTTTCCCAACCTTTCAAAATGGCCGCGACGTTTGCGTGCAGCTTGACGTGACATGGCTTGAAAATGTGAAATGAAGTTGAAAGGCTTCCCAACCTTTCAAAATGGCCGTGGCGTCGCAGCGTGACGTGATGAAGTCACAGTTCAAAGCGTATGAGTCCTTGAAGAGGAGCGTTGAATAGAAGAAGCTGAATGTAAGGCTGGAGCGAGGCAATGCGTGCACAAGCAGACTGAGCGGGGCAATTGACGGCAAACGGAGGATCAAATGTAAACACTTTTCCTCCGATAGCGCAGGGCGGCACACAATTTTTTTAAAAACAAATACCTTGAATGCAGAAGTCCAGCGTAGATTACCGGTGATAATTCCAGTAGAACGGCTCACCGTTATAAAAGAGAGGGATCTTCAAATCAACTTACAATTTTGCGTAGGTTCCTCCATGTAGCCAAAGATCGTCGCCATAATTTGTAGTAACCAAGGAGACGCAAATCGTTAAAAACTGGTTATGTATTAGCTACATGGATAGCAGAGTCAGCAGGACCAACTCTACCAACAGGATTGACATAGAATCACATAGTTGCTAGGTGACCACCTATTCTAGAGCACTGTAATCATTACAGCATTGAAGGAGACCAAACCATATAATTAGCCTTAACATGAACAGTGGAATACCACAAGATATAACAGTGTCATAACACAACGTGCTCCTGGTTCCCCCAAATGCTGCAGCCATTGTGGTGGCACAATTGGCAAGCGTTTTGGCGTTAGTTCATGAAATGTGAAGAGCGGGCTTATGCAATGTTAGCTGTCTTCACTCCATATTGTTCCCTGTATCCTCTGCTCCCTTGAGTACATGTCTTTAGGGTAAAGCATTGGCTGGGTTTAAGGGCGACATTCTAATATTATGTATGTTTGTTAGTTCGGCGGGTATCACGTCCCAGCTCGTGGCGAGAGGAGTCTTGCGGACACCTAGGGTGTCTTTGCGGTGGAATGCGACACTCTCTGCTTTGGCCCATGTGAGCAGCAAACGTCTCCACACTATATTATGTGAGGGGGGTCAGGTGAACAGTCTTTTCGTAACTGCCAAACCTAAGTCTAAGACCCTGGAAGTTACTAGTTTGGTTGGGTGCAGTAGGTATATGTACCATTGGGATGGGAGGACACGATCTGTACATTGAGTCAGTGTGTCTGCCACCTCCAGTATTTAAACAGAACAGAGCATCTCCATAGCATGTGTAGCAGATTTGCGTCCATAATTGAACTCCGGGACATGCAGCGTCTCTGCGCTTAAAGTACTGTTTAATCTTTGTGGGCGTGAGGTAGGCTCTGTGTGTGATATAAATGTGATTTTGACGTAGGCGTACATTCCTGGGGATTTGTACCGGACTTGTTAGGACTGGGGACCATTCGGAATTTGTAAATTGGCATCCGATGTTCTCTTCCCAGTGATGTTGGTGTGGCGTTAGGTTGATGGCTGTGTGGTGCCTTAACGAGGCGGTAAACCATTTTGTTAAGTGCTCCCTTGTCCCATAAAATGCATGTATTGTATGGTGGGTCGCTGGTTCAATAGTTAAATCACCCCAACTAGTGGAGAGAGCAGCCAGTAGAGAGCAATGAAGTAGAAATCGGCCCGGGGGCAATTAGTCTTCCTCGATTAGTTTTGTGTATGGGATCAGCACGCCTTCTCGATACAGGTGCCCCACATCCTGTATTCCCTCTTCCCACCAGCTCTGCAGCTGTGGCGACTATGCAGGTGCATATGGGGTGACTTTGCAGGTTACATATAGTGTTCTGTATAAACCTGCCATATTGTATGCAAGAAACAACGCACTGTTAATAGAGGCATGTACGAGGTCCTCAGGGACCCTGCAGGGATTTGCTGTACAAGTGATGTAACCGCATACGATGTGTGACATACGAATAATATGCTAAAATGCTGCCTTCTCTTATATATGATATTGATGAATAAAATCAATATAAAATGTTAAAAAAAAAATATATATATATAGTGTTCTGCAGTAGCATCTGTACGCTACACTGAGCAGCAGCAAGTCCAGTGGTTTAGTTTCCGCACAGGGGTGAAATAATCCTTTCAACTCTGAAAGGGATAGGGGCAGTTGTGTAGTCGCAGTGTCTGCTCTATGGCGGCCAGCCAACCACCTAGCTAACCATTGTAGTTGTGCGGCAAAGTAACATTTCTCTAGATTTGGGGGCCGCCAGGCCTCCTTGATCTGTGGGTAGATAAAGCTTTTTTATCGCCACTCGGTGCCAGGAGTTTCCCCGATATAAAGTCCTTAATCCGTTTTTCCAGCGGGCAGAAGAAGAAAGGAGGAATATATAGTGGCAGGTTCGTGAAGTAATATAAGAATCGAAGATCACCATTTTTGTGAAGGACACCCTGCCTGTTCCAGAGAGTGGGAGCATGGTCCAGAATAGCATCTGAGAGCAGACAGCGCCCAGGGCTCTACCAAGGTTGCCGTCTAGTAGATCTGCTTGACTCCAGTATACCCCGATTGTAATGCCTTCGCCCATCGCTATGCGGATTGCTTCCATTAGTGGTTCTATAGCTCGAGAGAAAAGCAGGGGAGATAGGGGCGTCCCTGCCTAGTTATTCTCTTCACCTGAACCGGGTCGGATATATAGGGGCCTGTTTTTACTCAGACCATCGGCACTGTGTATAGTAATCGCACCATGCGTATGAATTAATCTGCCAAGTTATATCTCACCAGTGTGGCGAATAAAAATCCCCACTCCAGAGAGTCAAAGGCTTTCTCAATATCTAGTATTAAGCATCCTGAGCAAGGCCAGTGAGGTACTGAGTAAGTTGCAACTCTAAAGAAACGTCTCCGGTTTAATGAGGTGCTCTGGGAGGGCACAAATCCGTTGTGTGTATGAATTAGGGTGGGAACCAGCTGTGCACGCCTATCAGCTTGGATCTTCGCCAAAACCTTGTAATCAACATTAAGAAGGGCTAGTGGCCTGTAAGATCCCAGGTCTGTGGGATCTTTGTCAGGCTTGGGCAGTTTCGCCTCACACATGGACAGTGGAATCCTTTGCTTGCTCAGAACCGATTCCCATTTACTAGCGCTGCTATCGCACTATGGATTTCCTCCGGTGTTATTGGTTCATTTAGCAACACCCTTTGCTCCAGGGTTGTTTCTGGTAGACGTACAGTGTCTAAGAACTTAACTAGAGATCCTTCCGCATAATGCCCCATGGATTGGTAAAGTGTAGCGTAGTGACGTGTCATTGCTGCATGTATTTCATGCTGCGTGTATAAAACCTGCCCCGTGTCTGTTCTTAGGGCTTTATGGGTTGATGAGTTTTTTCTTGACACAGGAGCCACAATAGTGTTCTGCCCGCCCGATCTACAGTTGCATGTGGGTGTGCAGAGTGTGCTGCGTAGTTATGACAGCTAAGCCATTCTAGTTGATTTGGATGTTCATCACGTAGTTCATCCAGACGCCTTGTATCCCTAATGTCTGCTGACTTGTTTGCCTCCTGACTTAGAAGCTGGTGCTCAACTCTACTAAGCGAATCATTCAGTTGCTTACGTATGTTCCATGTAGCACCCAAGTAGTGTCCTCTTAAGGTCACTTTAATGACATCCCATTCTAAGAGGGTGTCTCCTATAGATTGGTCATTTGTCTCGAAGTATTCTAGTATTGCATACCCTAGGGAGTAGCGAAACGCTTGATCTTCTAGCGCTGCTGGTTTTAACAGCCATGTGGGGATGTGGGGATCGGGGGGGGGGTCCCACATCCCACATCCCACATCCCATATGAGTTGCATGAGCTTTGGGGTATGGTCCGAATGCATCCTCCCTAGGTATTCAGTGTTTTTGATGAGCAGGAAGAGGACAGGCGACCTAACCACCCGGTTTAGTCGCACATGCAGGCCGTGTACTGGAGAGTAAAATGAGTAGACTTGTGTATTGGGATGGAGAGCACACCATATATCAGTCAGCGACCAATGTGTCAGCCACTCTGACAGAGTTTGTGCATTGGATATTGCTGTGGTTCGTGTTAGGGGTCGCTATGACCTATCTAGATCTAATACCGAATTGAAATTCCCTCCTATAAGCTAAGGGAGCCCGCTCCATCTGACCAGTACACCAGAGAGCTTGCTAAAAAAAAGGAGGTGTGCTCCACATTCGGAGCGTATATGTAGCCCATGAGGATTGTTTGTCCATTCAGTTTGCCTTTAAAAAATACATATCCACCCGCCAGCTCTATGTCCACCTCCTCCACCACGTATGGAACTCCTGCCTTTATCCATATTAATACCCCATGTGCTTGGGAGGAGTAGTTAGTGCTATACACTTGTCCCCTCCAGCGTTTGCGGAGGCGGTCAGCTTCAATCTCAGTACGGTGTGATTTCTGTAGAAAAGCTATTTTTGTGTGTCTGCATTGGAGGTATGGGTATCTGCGAGTGGGCGTGCGCATGCCCCTCACATTCCATGTAAGGATGTTGATCTGTGCCATGAGTATGTGATGTGGTCTCTAGTGTAGGGGGAGGCGGAGATGCAGCCGGGATCCAGACAACCGTTTGGAGCGCCTTGGGGTGTGAAAACCATAGTCAGAACTAGGGGTACAACTATATTGTGTATAACCTTATGAGGGCCATCTCGTAGTCGATGCTCATCCAAAATATGGGGCCCAATCGTGGCAACTATTATGTTAGGTGTAGTTAACTGCGCTGGTGCGTACTACAGGCCTGTGAGTTCTTGACATCCCCTCAGTGTTTCCTTGGGGTAATTGATGATCCCCTTTGAGTTAAGGGTATGGACGCCTGTGCATCTTGGCTAGCGTGAAGGGTGCTCTACCACGAGGCTGAGTTCCCCACTATCTACTGGGTAGTTACTCTGCGCATGCATCTATTAGGGTGAGTAGCACAAACAGGACAATATAGCGTTTGCATATGATATGATACGATACACTTATCGGGTCAATGCTGATTGTTCAAATTATGCTACTCGAGGACTGCGACATGACGTCCTGCAACTGCAGGGAGTCCAGGTCTTTGGATCTTGCGGAAGATGAACCAGTCACACACAGGAAGAGCATGGATCATGTCTTGGGCTCGGAGGTCTGTGAATTAGTCAGAATTGCTGCAGCTACATGGAGGGCCTCCTGTCTTTCCATTACTCTTTGTTTCATGTCAGGGATTGCTGCCTGTTATCTTGTTTGCTTGGGGCTCCTTGCTTTGCTGCAACAGCGGTTTCTTCTGCCTCAACAAGGCGACTGTGTGTCCTTGGATGGTTTGGGTCCCGTTAATAGGCCTGATTCATCCAACCAGTCCCAGATATCGGAGGGTATGTTAAAGAATCGAGTGTGTCCTTTTGCAGCAACTCGCAGTTTGGCTCGGAATTTTAGGGAATAGCAAATGTCTAATTCAAGGAACTGGCGCTTCACCGCAGTAAAGGATCCTCTTCTTTTCTGCACTTGCATGGTGTAGTCCGGGAACAACATAACTTGTTGGTTTTGTATCTTGATGTCAGTGAGCTTGCAGGACTCTCTCAGTACTGTGTCCCTATCCCATTAATTCAGCAGTTTGAAAAGCAGCGATCTTGGTCTGGCTCCCGGGACAGTCTACGGGCCGCCACACAATGTGCTTGGTCCACCACAAACTGGCGTCTTCTGGGAGCAGCTCCTTCAACCAGCGCTCAACATATGCAACAGGGTCATGTCCTTCCTCTCCTTCAGGGAGGCCCAGCACACGGATACTGTTGCAGCGTGAACGGCCATCAGTGTCTTCTAGCCTGTCATCTAGCGTGTGTACTCTGTCCATGAGGTGTTGTAGAGCTGCTGCATGACTATGAGTAGTTGGCTTTAGGTCTTGCAGAGCTCTTTCATTAATCTGACCCTGTCCGACAGTTTACGGTGGTCGGCTCATAATAGCATATAGCCAGATGCGACCTTGTCTATTTTGGACTCCAGTGAGGTCTGAGTGTGATCAAGGACGGCACCTATTTTCTCCACCGCAGCCAGAACAGATTCAATTTTAGTAGAGAGTGCCGTAGCCAGGGTCTCTCCCACGCATTCATCCTCCGCTCTTTCGTCCCTTGGATTTCCGAATGCGCGGCGGCTTGTTGTGCATTTGTGTGTAGGCAACCCATGGTTAATTTCTGTGCAGGGGGAATGCAGATGATTAGGGAAATACCTGCCCAAAATCTGTAAGTTTTGCAGGTGGGGTCTCCTTCCATGGATCTTACGGAAATTTCAGGTGCCTTGGGCCTGCTAAACACACCACACAAGAGTGACAGGCAATGAACAAGTGAAAGGGGGTTGCTAGTGCCTGGTTTTTAGACTGGTGAAGTGGAATTCGGTTTGTTTGCCAGGATAATCGAGGGTATGCGAGCGGAGCATTAGAAGCTTGCGTCCGCTATCTTTGCTGGTTAGCCAGCCCCCTGGAAGATTATTAAGTATTTACTGTAAATTAGAAGGCTGTCTCAAGCAGGAGACTGGGGCAGGAAATAGAATGTTAAGTAAACAAGCACTAATGTGGGCTCTGGGGCCTTCTAGAAGACTACTAAGTGTTTCCTGTCAATTAGAAGGTGGTCTCTGGCAGGAGACTGGGGCAGGAAATGGAGGCTCTTAATTAGTTGGTTGGCAGTTGAACAGATAAACCAGCATATCCAGTAACCTTCAGGTCAGCAGGAAACAGAGACATTAACAAATCAGCACCAATTTTAAGCATTTGCACTTAGTTAAGCATATCTTGAAATAGTGCACTCAAACCAAAGTACATAGCATGCCTAAAAAAGGTACATAGTAGAGTACATGGCACCTGCTCAACTCGACAACCAAACAGCACATAGCAGAGTAAATAGTACCTGTCCATCTACAAAACATGTAAAGGGCACAGCAGAGTACATGGCACCTCCGCAAAAATTGTGAAAGGAGACCTCAGAGTATTAGAAAACAGAGACAACAATGGGGAACAAACATCACTGACAAACCAGGGTTTGGCAGACTTGTTATAACGGCATCGTTTTGAGGCGAGATCCTGTGTGTTAGAATTGATTCTCACCCCTATTTTCAGAGTTTGTCTCAAACCACTCCTTTCATTGCTTTTTACGAGGTGGACAACTAACGAATATTGGGATCAGCTATTTAGCTTCTCCTTTTAATGTCTTGCCTCCATACTCAAGCCTAGCTCGTTCTTATTGTCTGCCTCTGATTTTCACCCCTTGGTTTCAGAGAGGCTCATTCCTGTTGTTTCTAAAAGCATTTAACTTTGTTTCTCAAGGGAAATTTGCCCTGCCTCATTATTGATAACTTGGGACCCAGTGTGAGGGTACTTGGCTGTTTCCCAGCTCAAATTCAGGTCTGTTCAGTTAAAAAGCACAATTATTTCCTCACCTTCCATGATTGCTTTGAATTCTTACTAGCCAGACTCTTAGGAGAGGCTTATGGCACTGGTCCAAAGTGAACCTTTCAACATTCTATCTAGGCAGGTTCATGTAGGACAGTGTAAAAAGAACTAAAGGAGAAGAGCAAGCTTATTGCAGTCTATATTAGTTGAAGAGGAATCGTTGCAGGTTCTCTATGTTCGTTAGTCTAATTTCCTCTCTTGAATTTCTTTGGTCCAGTTTCTGTTTCTTATATATGTTCTGCAACCCTTTTCTCTTTAGTTCCTAATCCATTAATCTTTATAGTATGGCAAAGCAGGTGGTTGCTTAACTTTCCACACTACTCACCAAGTCTCAGTACAAACTAGGGAAATTTCAGCATACTGCTGCATGCAGGGGTTTCTCATGCACTGGATTCTACTTGATCAATGCCTGTATGGGGGCTCACCTTGCTTCTCCATCTCAAAGTACAAACAGGTTTTCATGAACTCCTCAGCTCAGAGCTCTTGGTCTTCCCCAAATGCATTGTAGGTCTAGCTTTGCCCACCGCTGACTCTTCGGTGAGCACTAAATGACTGAACCCTTCATGGCATTGGATCCCATGCTTCATCTTTTTCAATACCCCATTCCTCTAACTAGCTTTTCCTCTCCTTCCTTTAGCTCTAAGTTGATGTTGTGAGCATCTTTGACTATGTGGCCCATTGTATTTGATAGAGACTACTAGCTGCAGATTCCTTAACGTAGAATTATCCCCAGGCGTGAGACTGGATCCGGAAAACTTTTTGACACAGCATCCCTGCGTGCCAGGGAGACGGCACAAAGTGACTCCGCCCTGACGTCGTCCGCGTTTGTGACGTCAGCAAGGTACATAAGTCCCCCCGGCGCGCCTACGTCAGTTTTTTAAGTCTCGCTGAAGCCATCCCGTTAGGAATGCTTTGGCGAGATTAAAGAAAGGGCTTTCAAAAGTGCACCCAAAGTGCGGATCGGGTACAGTGCATGTGAGCACAACCACGCGCATTGTGCACAGCTTCCATTTGCCACCAGACACTTTGTGCGTGCGCGCCGCTCTCCGCCTCTGCTGCTACATGCATTCAGCTCACCAGGCTGCACACCCCCTCACCCCCCATATGCTCCCTCGCCAATGTCCCTCCAACCCTTCCTTTGATCTCCGCCGCAAGTTCTCACAGGCTCCTCTCCGTCCCCTTCATTTAATGGCCCTCCCCCTCCCCCAGCACAGAGCGTGCATCGCTTGTTCACTCTAGCCTCTACCCAAAGCACTACTCACCTCCCCCCTACTCGCTACGCTTCCAGTGGCGGCGTCTTGTTTTATTAGAGTCTACATAGACTTGGCGATGCCAGGTGCCTGGCAGCCCAGGAGCCCGTTAGTATGGACACACAGGTTTTTTTGGTGTGGCGTGGTGGGTTGTCGTGTTTTTGTGCAGCCTGTCCAGCCCTCACTCTGCTGCACTTTTGTAACCCGATTAGACGATAGTTTGCTTTCCTGCCACTCCTGTAACATCTGGAAACCGGCTCCTGGAGTCACGCATTCCGCACTGTCTGTGTTTCACGGGTATACTGGTTTAACAAGTAGGTTCATTGTGCCTGTCTAACACCCCTCACTTCCCCCATAGAAAACACTACTTCACAAGTTAAGCCTGTCCATGCCTTTGGGACCCTCACATTATCCTACAGCAGTGGTCTTGAAAACATTTCATGTGAAGCCCCCCCTTACACACATTAATTCCATAGACCCCTTCTGCAAAGTAAAAATGATCTCCCGGACTTAATAATTCACGGGTTAAATGTTTTTCAGTTGCTAATTCTGTCCTGTGCTGTCCTTCTCTGTCCGGGGATCTGCCCTCAGGCGTACACAGTCCCAAGGCGAACCTTCCAACTCCAAACAACCGGACGCCCCACTCAAGCCACTCCCCTCCCCTCAGAACTGCAAACAATGCTCACGGCGAGGCCTCGGGAACTAGGCACGACAATACCCCCTTTTTTGGGCAGTTTTTTTTAAAGTTCGAAGTCGAGCCGAAGCTGTCACAGGACCACTCGTTGCATTTCAGACAGACACATTGATATTTTTTAGGCACGGAGAGATATAGTAATTTGTTAATTTTAGAATGTGAGGCTTCGACCGAAGCTCCAACCCAGTCCCCCCAGCTTCAAGGTTGGCCGCTCCAGCCAGTACGCCAAATCCTCTGTTAACTTCAAGGTGCCAGATTAATTTGAGATAAACAAAAGCCACCTGGAAGCCTAGTTTTACATTGTGTGCCCCCTGCAGACTCTGCATTCCTTGAAAGGCTCTCCTACCCCCCACTGCACTCGTCTGCCCTACCCACTTGTTTCTGCTTGTCACAATAAACACGTTACCATTGTGTGACCGACCTATGTTGAATATTGGGATAATATACACATAACATTCTGAACATTTTAACCATGCCACTTTTAAAATTAGTACACTTTAATACCTAAAGATGCCTTAGACATTATGCAACTATGAGATTAGGGATCAACTGCAATTGAGCATCAGACTGCACTTAGAATGAGCCCATTCTTGGACTCAAATGGGTGCGTCCAGAGGCAGTTTCTCTAATGCAGGCTGCCACGCCCACACGCTGTAACGAACGAATGCCAGCCCACTGGTTGACGTCACATGCTAATGTGCAAACACACGCCCGCCCTCTCCTCTTGCCGATAACTGTATTTAGTCCATATTGGACAGGGGGCTGAGTAACATGCAGAGCTCAGAGCACCCACACACAACCACACACCCAACCCCACACACAACACACACAACCACACAACCACAAGCACACATACACAACCACATAACCACACACATAACCAGAAACACAACACACACAACCACACACCAACGCAAACAACCACGCACACAAACATGCACACAACCACACACACACACACACAACCACAACCACACACACAACCACACCCACAACCACACCATCAGTGCACACTTTCACCAGGCACAGACACCATCAGTCATCAGTGCACGCTTTCACCGGGCACAAACACCACCAGCCGCCAGTGCACGCTTCCACCAAGCACACACCACCAGCCGTCAGTGCGCGCTTCCACCAGGCACACACACCACCAGCCATCAGTGCACAATTTCTACAGGCACACACACCACCAGCCATCAGTGCACACATCAATTGTTAACACATCCACAATTAACTATTGTAGCAATCGCAGTATGGCGCACTTTACTTTTAAACATATTCATCTAAAGCGAAGCATGCCCCCATTGCTACAAAAATAAATAAAAACATTTTGGCCTACAATTTATAGAGTTTTGTTGCAATTGGTGTTGCAATATTTAGCAATGCCAATAGCTCAAACTTAAATAATGCGAGACCTATTGCATTGCAAATGTTTGTTCTCTTTCCCGGGTGTAACGCGGATCCGGATCGTGTCCTGATCTGTTTCAGGCCTTCTTTTCTCTTTACGCTTTGGCGTTGTGGAACAGTGTGCGAATGCTTTCGGGCTTCAAGACGTGTACCTCTTGTGCACACCCCATGTCGGCGACTGATCCTCACCCGATTTTCATGTGGTGCCTGGGCGAGCACCACGACTCGATGGATTGCGACATCTGTCAGCACCTTAAGCCTAAGTCACGGCGGGAGCGCCGGATGAAATTGCTGGTGGCCAGCTTGTCCAGGTCGGTGTCGTCCCAGCATTCGTCCCCTACCTCGGAAGCGAGGAGCCGCCAGCTCCATCTGCGACATCGTCCCTAGCCACGGCCTCAAGGGCGTTGCTCGCCGACTGGTAGGTTCTTCAGCCTGTCTCCGAGGCCCTGTTCTCCTTCAGCGGAGGGCGCTGGTTCCCCTCGGGATGTGCGCCCCCACTTGTCGCCTTCCTACCCGCTGTTTCCTGGAGATGGGGTGATTAGGGCCCAAATGACAGCCTACGCTGCTGCTCTGCAAGCTTCTTTGCCGCTCCTCCACCTCCTGAGACGCCCGCGGATCCCTTGCCTCATGCGGGAACTTCCGCAGAGTCGCCGGCGGCTCCGACGCCGAAGGTTTCGGCTTCAGGTCGCAGGAGGGTGGTGTCGTCGAGGTGTAGTCCTTCTGGGCTCCCCTCCTCAGCGTCTAGCGTCCCTGCCTCACTGCAAATCCCTACGGGGCTCCCTGTGGTGTTGCAGGCGATCGCCGGGACTCCATGCTTGCCCCCGAGTCACCCTCTGTCTTCTGAGCAGGCGGCTGCCTCGCCAGAGGCTCAGCAGGTGCCGTTTTGGTGCCGGGAGCTTACCTCCCTGGCTATGGCAGAGTCGCGTGTGGAGGCTGGGACCTGGGTGCTTTCCCGAGTCCCTCTCGGTCCTCGACGTGGATGGCTGCCCCGTATGAGGCCGAGCTGGCGCCGCTCCTTAGCTGTACCTGTGTTGACCCCGCCCTATTCTCCTGGGAGTACGTGGTGGCAGAGGTCTGCTCGGCGCCGCAAATGCCTACTCCGGCGCCGATCGACGTCGAACAGGCGTCTGTGGCGGACTCCATGGTGCCGTGCCAGCGTCTGGTCCTTGATTTGTCTCCTGAGGTTCCTTCCTCTCCGGTGGTCTGTCGCCTGTTGGTGTGTTCCTCCCCGGAGACAGGGCGGTGCATTGTTGCCTTTTCACCGGCATCTTCCAGGGAGGGCTCCTTGCTGTCCCCATGGCCTAAATCCTCGGACCCTTCTTTACGCGGCTTGCAGCTGGCTTTTCCACCAGCCTCTCCACCTTCCCCTGGGGCCCCTCAGTTTCCCCTCTCATCTGTGGATCCCCCACTATTCCGGGGCTAGCCGCTCCCCCCTGGACTTGGGGACGGACGGCTCAGTCTGCAGCCGTCGCCCACGGAGGAATTACTTTCTTCTCCGCGGCACCCTACAGATGCCAGTGTTGCCTTTGTTCAGGTTATTTCATCGGCCGCTGGCATTTTGCGGATGGGTGAACCTGTCACTCCATTTACTACAGATAACCTTTTGGAAGTTCTCAACCAGGGCTCTGGTAGACGGGAGCTGTTCCTTCCTTTTGAAGCGTTGCTCCCTTCTGGGGGCGACCTGCCACAGGTGATCCGGTGCCTCAGCCGCTCCTCCATCACCACCGTCCTGCTCCGCACGACCCAGTCTGCCTTTCCTTCCACCCTTCTACTCAAGGTTCTCTTCTACGGACAGCTTTTCTGTCCTTGCCTGTGGTGTTGTTCCCTCCGTCTCGGGAGGCCCGGTGGTTGGATTCATGAGGGCGTAATGTCTTCACTTCTTCCAGTGCTGCCTTGCAGGCGCTCAACACTCTGTGTGTTTTGGCTAGGGCTACTTCCAGCCTGTGGGACTCTGTGGAGTCCCTTCTCTTTCATGTCTCCCATGAAGGTGCCCATGCTGATCTGCGGCACCATGTGTTGGATGGTAGGGAGTTGGCCGCGTTTATTCTTCATGCGGCCTTGGATGTTGCAGATGCTCTCGGCCGTGCTATGGCCACTTCTGTGGCTCTCAGTAACCATGCTTGGCTGCGGGATGCTGTTTTTCCAGAAAATATTAGAGAGCGTCTGGTTGAACTGCCCTCCGATGGAGTCTTTCTGTTTAACACTCATGCGGACTCCGCCATTCAGCGTCTTCTTGCGGGGCTCCGTCCCCCTCCTCCTCCGTAGGCTGGTTTGTTGATCCTCCGGGACTTGATGGGAGGTGTTATTCCAACTGTTCCTGGAATCTGGTGTTTGGAGTGACCGTTACGCTTTCTGTATGGTTTGCTGTGCCTTCAGGGTCCTTTGGTTGGCCCCTCTCTTAGGTTGGCTGCTGGTTCAGCCCTTTTTGACAAGAGTGTACTTTTTGACTGATTACTATGCCGTCGGTGGTTCCTGCCACAGGTTTTATGTTCTTGTTCTCTGATGCTGGATTTTTTCCCTTCGAGTAGTTCCCATACTTTCTTTGGGACGTGTCATACCCTAAGTGGGGTACTTGTAGCTATTGTATAGCTCTGTCTTACACTGGGAGGGTGTGGACTCCCCCTTGCGGGTTCCTCACCTTTCCTGGTGTTGCAGTATTCCGCTGGTGCGGTTTCTTTGTCTTTACCTGGGTGTGGTTTTGCCTTCTACGGTGTTGTGCTGTGGTGTTTTTGCCCTTTTGTCCGCCGTGTCGGCCTGGTCCTCTTTCTGGTCTTCCAGGAGGGATAATTTCCTGTGTTGACGGCTTGGTCCGTCCAACTTGTTTCTCCTCTTATCATCCGGCTGGTCACACTTCTTTCGTGGGTCGGTTTTCTTCCGGAGCTGTCTCCTTCTAGGGGTCTTTTGGGATTTATCTGACCTTGCCTTTTTCTTGAGCCCAGCGTGGTCTGGGTGTTCGGTTTCGTGGCGCTTGTCGGCGGCCTGCTGCACCTGCTTGCTCTTCTGGTCTATGACCGGGGCCTTGGCGTGGGCCCTTGCGCTCCTGCTTCTTGTTCTGCTGGAGCCTTGTGAGACTATGCCTTTCTTCTCATGCCTGCCTTTATTGACTGAGGCGTTGTTCTGTCTTGTCTGTTGACTTAAAGCTGTGATAGGTTAGTCTGCCCTCTTCACTGTGTGTGTTTTCCGGTGGGGGGGCTTTGCCTTCATTTGTACCTCTTCTCCTTGGAGTCCTGGGGTGGTTCTTCTTCCTCTGTACTCCTCTGCCATTGCCTGTACCTCGGGGGCTTCTGGCAGAGGTCCATGGTACCTTGACTGGGCTTGGGGTGTACTGGCCTCCCTTCACTCCTGCTTGGTGGGGGCTGGGCTGCCTCTCTTGTCCTCATAACACATCCCGTGTGAGGCCCAGTGTTCTCCCAAGATGGTGAGGTTCTCTTCTGCTTGGGGGGGACTGGGCAATTCTCCCTGTGACTCATCCCCTATTGGGGCACTGTGTTTTTCCAGGCTGGGGAGGTCCTCTCGCAGAACCTCCTTCCCCTTGGGAAGGGCTAGGGTATCTATTCTACGTTAAGGAATCTGCGGCTAGTAGTCTCTATCAGATGTATGAGTTACTTATCTTCGGTAACGATGTATCTGGTAGTGACGATTCTAGCCCCAGGTTCCTTCATGACCCACCCTTCGTCCCCGTTTTGCGAGGACCCTTCATTTGGTCTTCTGCACTCACCTGCCTCCGGTGTAGTGTAGTTCCTATATCCTTTATAGGCTCTGCACATTGGAATAATATACACTATAGTTTTGACATAGGACTGAGGTCAGTATGTCTCTATCGAGTACATTAAACTTAATTACTTGTGTGTGCCAGCTAACTCAGAGGTCACTAGAAACTTCTCAAATGAACAAGAAGGGATTAGTTTCTGACAACCGCATAAACATGACAACTTTGTTTCCCTTAGAGTCGGAACAATCTCAGTATCGTGGAAACAATAGATAGCAGTTTCACTCAGTCAATTGTGCATGCTTCGTTTCTACAGAGTTGCACAGAAATAGAGAGACAGGGGTTTCAAGAAAAGGGTTTATTGAACAGTCTTATTTCTCATGCAAGAGATATGAACTGCTACAATCGTAAGACAGAATGCGAAGTATAATACGTACAGCGTTGGCAGTAAGATAAAATAATACTGCAATAGCATGGTCTGTAGCTATGACATATATAAAAATACATACATAAATAACACAGGCTAAAATACTCAACTGGTGCTGCTAAAATAATCCTACCCCCGTATACCTAACCTAAGTATAGTATGAGGGAAGAAGTAGGTGCTGTCTAGCTATAGTTTAGTTTAGTTGTGCCAAGAGTTGCCAAAAGTTTCTCTAGGTTCTAGTTTGCTCCATACCTTAGAATGAGAGAGGTTGGTATCTCTTCCCGGGACTCGATCTCAAACACCCCGCAACGGGAGTCAAAAACACTGGAGCTGTGGCCTCAGATGGATTTAAATACCTCAGCATTTTTGTCACCCCGGACCCCAAACTATTTTATGACCGTAACTTGAAAGGCCCACTTCAACGACTCCACAACGACATCTCTCACTGGAGATCACTCCCTCTCTCTCGGGCAGAGCAGCCCTCTTTAAAATGCTTGCACTCCCTCGTTTTCTGTATGCCCTGCAGAATTGGTTTTGAAAAGAAATTATAGCAAACAATTAATAAGAAAATGCCAAAACCTCTCATTCACATACTCGTGTGTATAACTACGACATTCACACAATCTTATAAGTTTATGATCACAGAGAGATGTATATTGAATTTTTTAAGAATCTTTTATTTTTATTTTATAACAATATTTGTCTGATTATTTTGAGTGTCCTATATAGGCTCTTTAAATAGATGATTGTAATACACATTTCAATATTTCATTTAATAAAGGTATACACATTTAAAGAAAAAGTTGTTTTTGAAAAATATAAACACATATCACAAAAACCAACAAGGACAGTTCGGTCAATGGTCTATTGTAGTGGGCAAAAGCGGTGAGTATTGGCACTACGCGCGTTTCGGCATTCTGCCTTCATCAGGTGACCGTCATTCACGTGTATATTGTACAGGACAACAAAGACTATAAAAAATACAAAAACATACATATAATTATATTGAGAAATTTAAAAAGTCGTAGCATAATGGTATTTACAATTTTACAATTCGAGAGGGTATAGGTCATTATTTACATACAAATATATACAATATTTACATACAGTAGCTCATGACTTGATTGGAATTAGCTCTTATATATGTTCCAATAGAAGACACTCTTGTTATCTATTTTTGCACTTAGTTACAGTTGGGTCTGGTATATACGTACACCATCAATTCTAAGGGACCATATCGACATAATGGATGTAACTCGTTTTTGTTTCGCCAATAAAGAACATAAGGCTATTAGTATATAGACCATGCAGGAAACCTGTCGTTCATAAGTTTTGGTTCTTAATTGGCTAGCCCTCCATTATATGCCCATACTGATGGTAACATAGATATAACATGTTTTAATTTTGGGTACAGTCGCACATAATGTGATAATTTCCTCCGATTTTCATGCAGCTCAGACAATAGAGTCATAGGATACACATTAAGACACATTTATTCGTTAAGGTATATTGTGTATGACACATAAACAAGTCTATCTATTTTAATGAGGGACAACCTAATATACCTTTTACTTCAGTGATCTATGTTCTAAATTTAGGACACATTTCATATCAGACCATTATCTAGGAGAGAACTTGCAAATATAATTTCCCTGTAAATAGCTGGATTAGATATCTATTTTTCAGGTAATTAAAGATTTACGATTTAGTCATGTCTACTCCTATTGGAATGGTATGGATAAGTCCCTAGAAACGGTAGCACGAGTATATGTAATAAGATCATTTAGAGGGATCACCAACCTTTTTTTTCTGAGAATACAATATCGCTATATAGATGGGGGTGCGATTCGTATGAAGATCCTCATGGATTATCACGTCTAAATGAAGAGTGAATATAGCCATTAGTTACTATTTAGTTCAAACGTACGAATTGAATATAATCTACGTATATATTTACCGTTTTAAAAGTTGTTTGTACTAAAAATATGAGATTTATGAGACCCAATCTGCGGTCAAGGTACTTGTTCCAATGCACTTTTTTTCTCTTTCTTTTTTCTCTTCTCCAAAGGCCTATGTTCAGAGGCCCCTGAGTGGAAAGCTTTATCTGTGTCACTAGGAAAATATAAATGCACATATGTAATGTTTGTGTAGCTACAGTCTATATAGAGTACTTGATCTCAGAGGTATAGATGGAAAGCGGTACCTTTTCCTAGATATACTGAAAGTCTTGAAACGTCATGTTTGGGAGACCGGCAAATACAGTTTGTAATTTCTTCTTTTGCTGTTAAAGATAAGAGCAAATATATATATGTATTTCCCTCGAGCATCAAAAAAGGTCTTTCGATGGTATGAAGATAGAGCTTAAAAGAGTGTCTGGATGAGGTATTACCTTATAATAGATGGAAAAGGACAATTTCCCCGTATTTTGAATGGAGGATGACGTATATCATATAGCTTTGGTGGATGCACCGTGCTAAAGAAAAGGGGATAAAACAGCAGATTAGACGCTAGCTCAGCATCGGCCAACGAGCGTCTACAGAGCACAGTCTTGGTGCGTGTGAGGGTGATAGCTGTAGTTTGCTTACCTTCGTTTTGCAGGCTGGTAGATTTTGGCCAGACCTCCCCTCGACGTACCGGTGGTTCAAGAACAATAAAGCTTCTGAACCGGCGGTATATATTGGCACCCGGCGCGCCAAAAAAGAGATATAATTAATTGCACCTGGCGCTGATGAATGCCTGGCGCATATTCAGTGACGCGATAATATTGCGACTTGATGTCATAAAAATAAACAACGGACTTTCGCGGACTCGTCTATCAGCAAGTTCGAGTTGAACTACATATGGCAGCAGCCTATATGTTTAGATAGTGTCCGATGTCATGAAAATAAACAACGGACTTTCGCGGACTCGTCAAAGAGCAAGTTCGAGTTGAACTACATATGGCAGCAGCCTATATGTTTAGATGATGTCCTATGGCGCATATTTAGAGATGTAACAATCTAGGAACTTGATGTCATAAAAATAGAGAATGGACTTTCACAGGCATTATTACACCCTTATTTTATTAGAGACAGCTATGAAGACGGCCTCATATATAAATGTTATTGGGGCAATAATGTAAGGAACTGTATATAGTGCGGTCCCCCATGTCAATATACAAAAAGACAACACATGGACGCAGATATAATTAGGGAGACCCTACTAATGGATAACAGATATACCAGCATGAAACCATGTTGGTATATAAATATCCCAAATAGAGATAGGAGTAGAAATTATCACTTTCGGGGTATTTGTAAAAGATAGACTTCTTACTGTGTGGATATATCAGTGTACGACTCTACTGTATATCTCTTATAATAAATGGTATATTCAATCTTACAGAATCGCTTGTTCCCATGGAATGTCCTGGTTTAAGCCTCGTGTGAATGTATTCAGAGAAAAAATCCAGAATACCTCCCGTTTTTTACGGACTTTGTCTGGACATAGGCCTTCACGTGTCTCAATATGTTCCAGGATAATCCAACGTACATCCTCTGGTTTGTGATTCTGTTCGATATAATGGCTAACCATCGGTGCATTTAGTTTCTGGGTTCTGATTGCAGATTTATGTTCAGTGAGCCTCGTGTACAGAGACCTCGAGGACTCACCGACATAGCCCAAACCACAGGGGCATAGAAGCAAATATACAATGTTTTTGGTTTTGCAATTCACCATACCTGTCAGTTGGATTTTTACTCCATTGTATTCCATTTCCTTTGTTTCAATCGCCTGGGGACATACTTTGCATGTTCCGCATTTATAGTTTCCGGTCACTGGATCTAAATTAGTTAAACTTCTTTGGGTAGGTTTTGCCAATGGAGGCATACGGGACCTGACCACTATGTCTTTGAGATTTTTATTTTTGCGATATGCAAAGAGTGGTTTTGGCAGGTTTTCGACGGTATTCTTGTTTGTATTAAAAATGTGCCAATTCGAATAGATTATCTGGCGTACTTGGTTGTTGAGACAGGAATGTCTTGAAACAAACACCAAGTTCGAAATTTGTTTCGGTTTTGTGCCTTGCAGTAGATGTTGCCGATCGTAGAACCGTGCCCTTTTATAGGATTCACGTACTAGTCGATGGGGGTACCCCCGCTCCTCAAACTTTTTTCTCATCACGATCGCTCGTTCATCGAAATCTTTGAGTCTAGAGCAGTTCCGTCTCAGCCTAAGAAATTGGCTGAACGGGATACTGTTTTTTTGGTTGGATGGATGAAAGCTATCGTAATGGAGGATTGTATTGCGGGCTGTAGGTTTTACAAACAGGTCCATAAATAATTGACCTTGGTCATGTTTTATTGTGACATCAAGAAATTCTATTTCATTGTTGTTAATTTGTGCAGTGAACTTCAAGTTTGGATCACATGCATTTAGCCAAAGAACAAATTCAGCCAGGGTATCTTCTGTGTCATCCCATATAAAGATGACGTCGTCAATATATCGCGACCAATAAAACACTGATTCGAAAAACGGAGCTATTTCGTTAAAAATGTTCGTTTTCTCGAAAAAGGCAACATAGATATTAGCGATTGTCGGTGCGCAGGCCGCGCCCATACTGACCCCCTTGGTCTGTTTATAGAGGGTACCTCTGAATTCAAATACGTTGTCGTTTCCCATTGCCAACTCTTATTTTAATACGCTTGAAGGAGACCTCCGCCTCCTCTTATGGGACGGCGGCTCTCCCCGCATTGCTCTTCCCTCGCTCACACAGGGGTGGTACGATGGTGGTATTGCCTTGTCCAATATTCAACTCTACTATTGGGCTACTCAACTGACAGCCACTAATTCATGGATATACAGTTCACCCACGAACCCTGCTTTTCACCTTGAGAGGTATCAGACGGGCCGCGGGGGCTATCTTGAGGCTTTATGTGGTAAAGCTGCAGGTTATTCAAAACACTGCTGCCAGGCTGGTTTTGAATCAACCAGCTGGCACACCGTCACTGCCTCTGTTAAAATCCCTCCACTGGCTTCCGATCAAACAGCGGTCCTTTTTTAAGGTCTGCTGTCTGACATTCTCTGCCCTTCAGGGCCTGGGTCCTGTCTACCTGCAAAAGAAAGTGGTAAGATACAGTCCTACCCGGGTGCTGAGGTCTCATTCGATGCAATTACTCCAAGTACCGCGCATCAAACGCAGCAGGTCGGGGGGCAAGGCCTTCTCTTACTTAGCCCCCAAATACTGGAATAGTCTCCCTCTGGCCTTGCGTGAAATTTCCTCTTATTATGCTTTTAGGAAACACCTCAAAGCATTTCTATATTAGCGGCCCTGACTTCTGTTTGGCTACCTCGCTCTTCAGGTGTGACTGAGAAAAAAGCACCGAGATGCCCCCCGGTGATTCGTGCGCGATATAAGCTCTCCACATAACATAACAAACATTCTCGCATCCGTTACATCGGCCCGATGTCCCACACAATAACAATTTGGCACCGCGCAAACAAGCGACTCGGGTGGGCTGACACTCTGACATTATCTACCCCACTCTGGACTTCACATAAGTTAGGCTCCCTCTGCCACTATCGGGGCTTTGACAAGTGAGACACGATTGGCATCTCTACCTTGGGGACATGCTTCATAAGGGCAAACTGCTGACGTTCGAAGAACTTCAGAAAACATATGACTTAGCCCAATCTGAATCCTTCTGCTATCTCCAAATCAAACATGCCATACTCACCAGTGTCCCTGACCTCTCTTCTCTTCCACAATCCTCACCTCTTGAGGACAGACTCTTGTCTGAACCCCTTCAGGCCAAGGCGATATCTTATACCTACCGTAAATTATGCAACAACATGCCCAACACCTTCCAACTTCTAAGAGACAAATGGCAGAGTGACATCGGAGTCATGGATGATGCTGAATGGCAGGCGGCATTGATGTCCCCGCGCGAATCAGCTATCAACCACCGATTTAGAATCGTACAACTGAAGATATTGCACAGAACATACATGTCCGCTGGCCAAAATTGGTAGGCGCGCATCTGACCTCTGTCTCCGTAACTGCGGACAGATGGGTACCTTCTACCACACTATCTGGGAATGCCCAATGATCCAAGACCTGTGGGAGCGTGCCGTTCGCAAAATTACTGATGCCCTAGGTAAACCTGTCCCTCTGACTCCCAAAAGTGAGCTCCTCAATGTGTGGGACCCCACAGACCTCACTGCAATAGAACGGCAGTGGGCGGCCCTGGGCTTCCTCTTACTGAAACGCGAGATAGCAATGCACTGGGGTTCACCGTCAAAACTGCTCCTGATCAAGTGGTTTGCTGCAATGGATGTATGTATGTTGTCCGAAAAAACGGTCTACAAGGTCAGGGGGTGGCCTGGAACTTGGGATAGGAAGTGGGGACATTGGAATGTTTATCGAGGTGAACTTTGTACTTCCCCTTCAACAGACATGGCGATGGCTAGAACTGGTCCCCCCCATACTCGTACTTGTGATACACTGCTGTGATACGAGCACTTTATGTCAAATTTGTAAATTCATGACTGTAACCTTGTTACTACCTCTGCTTTGTTCAATAAAATATATATTTTTTAAAAACACTGGAGCTGGATTCTCGGCAAGGAGGATGCCAGCGTCTGGTCAGTGTGTCAGCTGGGGACTTGACTTCCTTCTGAACTTTCTGTGGTGAGCCGTATCGTGCAAGTAGGTAGCCGAATTGCGCCATGCACCATGATTTGCCATGGCAAGTGAAGGTATATTTATACCTTGAAGGTGTTTAGGAATGCTGGTATTGACGTACGAGTCGGGCGTAAGAACGTCATGAATGAACCCTTAAGGAATAGATGTTCATGCATAATAAATGAATTCTTGGAGAAATGAATATCCAGGCAAGGGGAAGTCCTAAAGGCTTAAGAGTCTGGTTTTCCAAGAACTCGTTGTGACGAAGATGAATGGATGTATTTGACCATGCCTGTATTTGGTTAGCATGAGCAATGCCTAAATAAGGGCTTGATTTATATGCCTAAATAAGGGCAATGTGCATTGTACTTATATAAGGGCATGATGCGGAAATCTATATACGGTATCTGAATCGACACACAACACCCACTCCACTTTCGTATGAATGACATTCCTAAATCATAAACATGTTAAACATATCTAAAATAAAGTATCGCATGATTTGCTAAAATTTGTCTAAAAAACATATTCCTAAAACAATGCATCTAAAAGTGATGCTATACATAAAAATGCAATAGTGCTGTACATAATAAAGCAATGTTTTATTCTAAGCATATGTTGACATTTGAATGCTAAATTAATGAACCATGAAAATATATATTTATGAAATGGCTCGTCAATACAGAAGAAAAAAGGGGCCGAAACCATTTCATGTTAAATTACATAAATCAACTGGTGTGGACAAGGTCATATATTGTCTCTGGAAGTATTCAAAAGAATTCTGTTCTCTATGAATAGTTCTACTATAAGCAGATTACTTGTGCCAAAAAAGAAAAATACAAATTTGGAGAAAAAACATTTCTCTCTTTTTTTTTTTTTTATTGAAAATCAGACATGACACATGGTACATTGGAGTACACAAAGGAAAAATAGAAAAAAAAAAAATGGCATTGTAGCATTATACAATGGGTAGTTTAGATACAATACTAAGTAAAGGGAAAGAAAGAACATATGTAACAAAAAGAGAATATCATATTTCTTTACGGATATCCATTATTGTATTAGCATAAAACCAGACCGTAAGATCTATTTATTTACCCTACTCATTGCCTATTTCAATCCAAACAATAAGTGGTTTCCAGATATTCATACCTTTTTTTCTATTTTTTAAACCTTTACATTTATATAAAGCAATTTCTTGTTTCCCAATACAAATTAGTCGATTTAGCCACTGATGAAAAGTTGGTGGTTCGGAATCCTTCCACACTGTGGCAAGCAAAAGACGTGCTATTGCTAAGCTTAAAAACACAAAATCTCTTTGTGGGGTATCAATTTGCAATGTTACATCAAAACCCAGTCAGTCAGTCAGTCAAAATACACTTTATTCGATTTTTGTTAAAATCACAAAAAACATGAAAAATACATACATTAAAAACATTTTAAAAATACCCACAATTCATTTTGTTTTTACCCAGTGTCCGTCAAAGAGTCACTTAATTAATCACCATAATATATAAAATGAGTTTACAATTAATATATTGGTTTTTAGTTTAAAACAGTACAGTTCTAGGGATATTTTTGTTTCTTCCTCTGTATGCGGCTGTTAGAAAACTTGCTACACAAAAAGTGACGTGTGCATCCGGTAATCTTTGAAGATAAAACAAGGCTGGTCTCACTTGTATAAAGCCAAGAGTTTTCAGGAGGGGGGTTAGATATTTTCTCCTCTCCGCGTTATAGAATGCACAAAAGAACAGAAAATGGAGAGAGTCCTGGTTAGAAAACTGGTCACACTCGCAGGGTGGTGCATGCTCCGGTTTACCCCACGTAGGGAAGGTGCCTAATGAATAGTGGATCAGATTCATTCTAAATCTGGTTAACAGAAATCTGTGCAAGGGTTTAGAAACATATTGCAGGTATGGTTCCATCGAGGGGGAAGAGGACAAAACCAAGTGTGCTCTTACTAGTGGTTTGTTAGCTTCAGACTCTTCTCTCTCTGAGCGTGTCCTCCCCTGGAATTCCTTCTTAATCCATGCAATATCCGCTTTCCTAATTATTGACGGTGTTGTGTATAGGTCAGGTCTCCCAAGGGCAGTGAATGATGCCTTTATATATCTCAGCCAGGGTATTTTCATTGCCCCCTCCCTTGCAATCACATCTTTAAGAATTGTGTGGTTTAAGGACAACTCAGTATTTAACCAGGTATTGGCCCAAAAAAGTAAAGGGGCCATTTTCAGTCCATCTATGATATAAGGTAGGCCAACTTCTTCATGTATGGAGTAGGTAGGTGTGGAGTTTGGAACCGACAAGATTCTTCTAATAAGCTTGTTCTCTACCCTCTGTATACTGTCCAGGTTGGTATAACCCCACAGTGCTGCGCCATATGAAGCTATAGAAATGCATTTACTTTTGTAAACTTTTATCACAGCTTCCATTGGTTTAGCCCCTAGTCTTTTAGTAAAATCCATCAGGGCTGCTGTGGACCGGGCTAAAGAAATATGCTTGGCCTTTATTTGCGGAACCCAGGAGCCCTTCTCGTCAAACAGGACCCCTAAGTAAGGAAAAACCGGGACCCTGGAGAGAACCTCGCCATTACAGAAGAAGGTTTTTGTGTGTGATCTGTATTTCTGCGGACCCACAATCATTGTGTGCGATTTGATCACGTTGATTTTTAAGTCTAATTTAGCCATAAAAGAACCAAAACGCTCCAAAAGGGTCTGTAGACCAATGCCCGTGCGGGCGATGAGAACAGCATCATCCGCATATAGGAGAGCCGGAATCTGCTTCCCACCTACCCGCGGGACATCAGCGTTGCCTGCTAATAAGGACTTCCCTAGATCATTAATATAAATGGTAAATAAAAGTGGGGCCAAAATGCAGCCTTGGCGAACACCCTTATTTGACCTAAAGCTGTCAGAGCATCGCCCTTCCCTGGTTACCCGGACTTTTGCAGTAAGTCCTTGATGCAAACTTGCTATAAGGGCCACCAAGGAATCCTCGATGCCAAGCTCACGGAGTATAGCCCAGAGCTTAGCCCTATTAACCAAGTCGAAGGCCGAGGAGAGGTCCATAAAGGCTAAATATAGTGAGCCCTCCCCGGCCACCGTGTACTTGGATATTAGGAGATGTAAATTTGAACATTGCTCTAAGGTTCCCCGTTTTTCCCTAAAGCCATATTGAATCTCTGCGAGGCCCCCACAAAGCTCCAGGCTTGTTCTCAATTTAGTCAATAGTACTCTGCCCAGGATCTTGAAGGCAGAGTCTATTAAAGAAATTGGGCGGTAGCATCCCGGATTCTCCCTATCTCCTTTTTTGAAGATGGGTACTATGACAGATGTATTCCAAGTTTCTGGAAAACATCCATCATTTGCAGCCCTAAAAACATTTGTGAGGACTTTAGACCAGGTGGTTGGGGCGTATATAAAAAAGTCTACCGGGACTCCGTCTGGGCCCGGAGCCTTATTCTTCGTGGAGTCCATTATAGCTTTATATACCTCCTCCTCGTTGAATTCTACTGCCACTAGCCCCCTGGTCAGTCCTATATCGTTTCCATTCACAGGGTCATTACCGCCATATATGTTATTAAAATGATCAACCCATTTCTCATCACTGATAATGCAGTCGGAGATTGTATTAGTCTCCCCAGAGAAGAATTGGTTATTTATAATGTCCCAGAATCTCTTACTATTACGTAGTATATCCACGTCAAGCAAGTCATTCCAGGCATTTTGTTTAATTGTGTTTTTCCTATTTTTGATAGCCAATTTATACTCCCGTCTTAATTTGGAGATTAAGATTTTATCCCTCGGCTTTGTTTTAAGTGCATTTTTCAGGTCTTTATGGGCTTTAGAACAATTTCTATCAAACCATTTATGAGGCTTGGGTGGCCGATTGGATTTGGGAACTGTGAGTTCTTCAGCTGTTTGTGAGCAAATAAGGTTAAAAGCTGAAACAATCTCTTTGTTAGTGGCATTTTGGTCTAGACAAATACACATGGGTTCCTCTATCTTTGGGCACAGGGAAGCCATAAAGGTTTCCTGGACCACCTTACCCCACTTAAGCCGTCTGCCCTGGTCGCTGGGCACCGTCGATGTGCAAGCCCTAGGAAGACCCAGGTGTTTGCTCCATAAGTCACTCCAGTGAACCTGTGCAGAAACTGGATTGTGGTCACTATGTGGGGAGGCAGTTACCTCATATATCCCCATCTTAGAGGTTAAACCCTGAGAAACAAAAATGAAATCTATCACAGACCCACTTTCAGACCCTTTGTAAGTGGGCAAAGATTCGTCACTACCAGTGCTGAGGGGTTCAAACATATTAAGGCTAGCAAGGAAAAATTCAAGCGCTTCCCCCGCTTTGGTGTGAACGAAGTGCAGATTGCCATTTTCAGTCTGACCCTCCAGGTTGCCTAAGTTACATTTTAAAACACATTTTTGAATGTTGAAGTCACCTAAAATTATGAAATCGAAATTAGTGCAAGATTTATGACTGTAATCGTTAAGAACATTTTCCAAGTGATCCACATGGGCTGTGTCTGTTTGTCTAACCCAAGAATTATAAAAATTTGAGACCACTAGGACCCGCCCTGGTGCGATAGTCCACTCTACCATTAAAATATTTGGGGAGCCAGACTCTAGTTGTTTAAACGTCCCTGCCAATTTAAGTGAAAAGAGGAGAACTAGTCCTCCCTTAGCTCTTCCTGCACTACTTGGAGTTGCAGGTATAGTAAAACTTGTAAACCCATCCAACCAGAAAGTTGGTGAGGTGTCCCATGTTTCTTGGAGGGCAATTACGTGGTTACTGGCTATGAAGTCTATCCATGTGGGATCTAGTCTTTTAGCTCTAGTGCCCGCCACGTTCCAGCTAAGGAATCGACATGGAGTGAGTTCCACCTCCCCTAATAAAGCTAAAGGCGGTGTCTGGGTATATGTTAGTTGTTTGTTAACTGCAAGCATAGGATCCTCCACCCTAACTATTTGGGGTTGCAGGGCCGAGTGTCTTTGCCCCTCTGATGTTTCTGCTTGGGCGCCCTTTTCTGTAATCCCCTTAGAGGCCTTATCTGTTTGTCAATCCACCCCCTCTAGGCCATTTAGACAGTTAAACCGATTGTAAATTGGGAGAAATGGTGCCAGTCTACCCAAAAGTGGCCAGGGATGAGAAGCCTGGCGATGCCCACTTCTTCCGACTCTCTCCCATCTATCATGATTTGGGGGTGGGTGGTGTGGGCCTGGGGAAATGGGGAAGAAGAAAGACACACGGAGGGTATGGATAGTAGATTCCCTTGATATATTTTCCCCTTGACATATATGCGACACCGTACCCTTGTCCCTGAAACTCACCAAAACACAGTCCCCAGTGATGGATTTCTGAGTTCTCCCCACCCATGGGACTCTTCTTACCATTATAATCTCATTGTTAAGGTGTCTCGGGAGGGGTCTATTTCTATTTAACCACTTAATAACCCTAGTTTTTAGGGCACAAAAATCCTCTACTTCTCCTTCATCAAGTGGCGGGACCCCTGCCATAACTACTGTAAGGTCGTTAGTCTCGGGGGGTAGGTTAGGGCGACGGGGTCTTGCAGGGGGCTTTTTTTGGTGGTCCGGAATGTTATTGTCTATCGTATGTGCCTGAGGTACTAATGCAAGGGGGGGGTTAGACGTGTTAGCATGAGTTAAGTTGGTAGCTACAGAATTTGGTTGTAGGGGTTTTTGGAGGGCTACCCCATTTACAGCCTGAGGTGGAATTGGCGCTGGGTTGGCTACCCTATGTTTTGACCCTTGCGAGGCTACAGGGGTGGTGGTGGATGCCGGCTCGCTTTCCTGTCGACCTCTGCGGGTTTTCAGACTTCCCAATGTGGCCTCCAATATGGTTAGTCTGATCTCGATCTTTTTTACGCTTTCGCTGATCGGGAGTAACAGTGATCTTAAGAGAAATTCCAAATTTCCCAGCGGCACAACAGAGAGGGGGACATTAACACTACTAATTCCTACATCTTTGCTCAAGGCAGGAACTATAACTTCCTGCACATTAGATTTAGAGTGTGACTCTGCCAGTGGTTTTACAGTGGGTACAGGATGTTTTAGGGATTTACCAAAGT
Source organism: Lissotriton helveticus (assembly GCF_964261635.1). NCBI lineage: Eukaryota > Metazoa > Chordata > Amphibia > Caudata > Salamandridae > Lissotriton > Lissotriton helveticus. The sequence continues at coordinate 633,545,494 of NC_136069.1, read as the reverse complement.
CTAGGTGTAGATTTTTGGGTTTACCACCACCCTGCGCTCCCTTTGCCCTTCTCCTGCGTTTTTTTGGGGGGGGTCCCGGGATTACTTGTGTAGTGACTACTTTCAAATTAGGATGCCTATCTTTATGGGCTACGGGCGGTTGTGAGGTTAAAACAATAGTCCCCCTAACGGGGCTGGAGCTAATAGGTAGTGCTGTGCTCGTAATTTCAGCTGGGGAGGTGTTCATACCCTCCCTTAACAGGAGTGGAACATCCTCAATTCGAGTTAACTCCTCCCTTGATGTAATAGATTGTTCTCCCATGGGGGTGTTTTTCAGGTTGTCCACTGATCGTCTCCGTTCCGCCCTTAACCTTGACAAATTTCCCTCTTTGTCCGCCTCCCCCACAGCCCGTGCAAAATACTTTTCAAGAGTCCCGCTTTTCACTCCACCCGGCTTCTGAGGGGTACTCTCCCTTGTCGGTGAGGGCATAATTAAGCTCCGGGAGGGTCAGTCAGTTATGCCTCCCAGGCGGGTGCAACAAAATAATAAATCCTGAAAATACCTGCACAATATGAAAAACCAAGAAAGTGGGCCCAGCCCGGCCTACTCCGGCCGGTGACGGCCTTGGACGGTCCCGCCCTTGTCCCGGGCTTCTCCCGGGCGCTTCCCGCGCGCTCCCGCGCAGCGGGGGTCCGGCACTCCTTTTAACACTGCAGCTATGTGATAGGCGGGGGGGCGTGGCCAGCGGGGAGAGCAGCCCAGGTGTTGCTAGTTGGGCGCGCAGGGGCTCCTGGTCGCTGGAGTCCCCTGCTTAGCTCGCAGCCCCGCTGGTTCTCTTGCCTACCCCCGCAGTCCTCCTCACTGGCTCCTCGAGGTGATCCCACGGCAAACGACGCGCTGCGGGACCCGCGAAGCGGGTCCGGCGAGTCGAAGGGTCAACAGTAGGTCCGCTGGGCAGCCGATGCAGCACGCTCCTCCCTCAGCAGCAAGGTACGGTAGAAAAGTGTCCCGCAGACAAAGGGACAGCAGCAGCTTTTGAGTCCGTTGGCGGGGGGGCGTGGCCAGCGGGGAGAGCAGCCCAGGTGTTGCTAGTTGGGCGCGCAGGGGCTCCTGGTCGCTGGAGTCCCCTGCTTAGCTCGCAGCCCCGCTGGTTCTCTTGCCTACCCCCGCAGTCCTCCTCACTGGCTCCTCGAGGTGATCCCACGGCAAACGACGCGCTGCGGGACCCGCGAAGCGGGTCCGGCGAGTCGAAGGGTCAACAGTAGGTCCGCTGGGCAGCCGATGCAGCACGCTCCTCCCTCAGCAGCAAGGTACGGTAGAAAAGTGTCCCGCAGACAAAGGGACAGCAGCAGCTTTTGAGTCCGTTGGCGGGGGGGCGTGGCCAGCGGGGAGAGCAGCCCAGGTGTTGCTAGTTGGGCGCGCAGGGGCTCCTGGTCGCTGGAGTCCCCTGCTTAGCTCGCAGCCCCGCTGGTTCTCTTGCCTACCCCCGCAGTCCTCCTCACTGGCTCCTCGAGGTGATCCCACGGCAAACGACGCGCTGCGGGACCCGCGAAGCGGGTCCGGCGAGTCGAAGGGTCAACAGTAGGTCCGCTGGGCAGCCGATGCAGCACGCTCCTCCCTCAGCAGCAAGGTACGGTAGAAAAGTGTCCCGCAGACAAAGGGACAGCAGCAGCTTTTGAGTCCGTTGGCGGGGGGGCGTGGCCAGCGGGGAGAGCAGCCCAGGTGTTGCTAGTTGGGCGCGCAGGGGCTCCTGGTCGCTGGAGTCCCCTGCTTAGCTCGCAGCCCCGCTGGTTCTCTTGCCTACCCCCGCAGTCCTCCTCACTGGCTCCTCGAGGTGATCCCACGGCAAACGACGCGCTGCGGGACCCGCGAAGCGGGTCCGGCGAGTCGAAGGGTCAACAGTAGGTCCGCTGGGCAGCCGATGCAGCACGCTCCTCCCTCAGCAGCAAGGTACGGTAGAAAAGTGTCCCGCAGACAAAGGGACAGCAGCAGCTTTTGAGTCCGTTGGCGGGGGGGCGTGGCCAGCGGGGAGAGCAGCCCAGGTGTTGCTAGTTGGGCGCGCAGGGGCTCCTGGTCGCTGGAGTCCCCTGCTTAGCTCGCAGCCCCGCTGGTTCTCTTGCCTACCCCCGCAGTCCTCCTCACTGGCTCCTCGAGGTGATCCCACGGCAAACGACGCGCTGCGGGACCCGCGAAGCGGGTCCGGCGAGTCGAAGGGTCAACAGTAGGTCCGCTGGGCAGCCGATGCAGCACGCTCCTCCCTCAGCAGCAAGGTACGGTAGAAAAGTGTCCCGCAGACAAAGGGACAGCAGCAGCTTTTGAGTCCGTTGGCGGGGGGGCGTGGCCAGCGGGGAGAGCAGCCCAGGTGTTGCTAGTTGGGCGCGCAGGGGCTCCTGGTCGCTGGAGTCCCCTGCTTAGCTCGCAGCCCCGCTGGTTCTCTTGCCTACCCCCGCAGTCCTCCTCACTGGCTCCTCGAGGTGATCCCACGGCAAACGACGCGCTGCGGGACCCGCGAAGCGGGTCCGGCGAGTCGAAGGGTCAACAGTAGGTCCGCTGGGCAGCCGATGCAGCACGCTCCTCCCTCAGCAGCAAGGTACGGTAGAAAAGTGTTACATCAAAACCCAACATCATTAGTGTGGCAGTAATCTTGAGGTTCCTCCCCAATGTCTGTTGCATAAATGATTCAATTCCCGTTTTTAGCTCGTCTAATTTAAACACAGGAGTAAAACATATGTATCATATCAGCTGGCCCGTTTTGACATCTTGGGCATCTATCCGAATCTCTTTTCCCCCATTTAAAGAGTTTCGCTGGTGTATAGTATAAGCTGTATACAGTCTTATATTGTTGAGCCTTCAAGTTAGATGCCATAATACATTTTTGCCTATTTCCAGCACTTTATTTATATCAACATCCCCATCGTTCAATTTGGCTGTCCAATTCACTTCTGTTTTCTCTAAATCATTAGATATAAATGTTTGCAATTCCTGATAGAATTCTCTTATTCTGCTTTTGGGATTACCTATAAGATGAAGTATTGGTATAGGATCAAGACTAATATTCTCTTTTGGGATACCTCACATAGAATTCTTAATTTGTAAGTATTTAAAACATGAATCGCTTTGTAGATCATATTTTTGTGCAATTCCTATTAAGCTACGCATTTCTGAGTTTTCATAAACATCGATCAACATTACAATCCCCTTTTTTTGCCATATCGTCCTATATATTCGTATGCAAGAGATCAGAATGCCACAATGATGTATATTTTGTAAATCTATTATTCTCACATGTTTTCACGATCTTTTTCCAGTTTCTAATTGCACACTCAATACATTTATATCCTTTCCTTTGATATTTCCTCATATCGCTTTGGCGTTGGAATAGCCCTGCTGCGGCTTCCCCAATTGCTAATTCATAAATAGTAGGTATATCTGTCTGTTCATTTTGTATCTTCTTATGATAATATAAAATACCTAGGTTCTGCAGGGCCGTCGCCCAGTAGTATAGCTGTATATTTGGGGCATTCCAACCACCTTGATCAATCGGCTGATTCAAGTATTTATAAGCGCGACGAGTCTCACTGTATACTGGATGATTCCCGGGCAAAGGAGTCTGCAGTATACCTAGGTGTTAGATTAACAGCAAAAATGGGGGATATTTGGACAATAAATATAGACCCAGTTATGACCTCCATCAGTAGGGAAATGAAACGATTAGATTATTTACACCTCACAATAATTGGCAGGATAAATGTGATCAAAATGAAAATCTTTGCAAAAATTCTATATCTAATGCGGGCTATTCCCATAGAATTAATGACTAAAAACATACGGAAAATTGAAGGGATCTTTGCCAATTTTATTTGGAGCTACCAAAGAACTCGTCGAGAAAAAAAAAATTCATAGGAAAAAGTTCCAAAGTTAGTCCCTTGTTTTGAAAAAATGAAGGTCAAATTCAGAGCCTCTCAGTACACTGTGTGCCAAAATCAAAGTCAGTGTTTGAGCTTGGAGAAAACATGAAATCTTCTATTTCTGTAGACAAAAAGTCACCTACCATTGTAGGTGAAAGTTGGAATACCTTGTTTAGAAGATTAACTGCAAATAGATGTGAACTATCACCTTCAGCATTGGTCGCATCAGCAATGTTCGTATCGGATGTTACCTGTGCGCCTGTTGTTTCCTCTCATACCTCAGCAGTTGCAATTTGTGTCTGTGAGATCCCAATGAATGCCGTCATCAGGAATCCCAATGAATGCCGTCATCAGGATTGGTAGCCGCTGGGGACAACACAGAGCATGGGCCGTTACAGGGTCCAGCAGAGTATCGACATTCGTTGGCATGACTGATGGGAATGTTAGACAGATGTCTAGCACACATTCTTCACCGCAAAGCAGGCAGCGTAGAACAGGTAAGATGCAATCTTTCCAGATTGGTCTGAATGACAGAAACCATGTGGTATTTAATTCTCGTAGACGATGTAAACCCATAATTTGGATGATGCGTTCACGACACTTCATCTCCAGAAGAGCTCTCTCCATTGGGTGAATTGGGTGTCGCTGGTGTTTTGGCGTGCCATATCTAAGCAGTAGGAGACAAAATAGAATCCCTGCGATCCCTGACCCTGCCTGCAGGCCAGGTCGCTCCCCTCCTGCCGCACTGCTCCACCTGTGTGCCAGTACCTATCCCCTCTCGCTGCCGGTACGCTGTGAGTTCGAGCCTGCTGTGCCCCCTGCTCGTTGCTGCCTGACTGCTGTACTGTGCCCCTGGTTTGTGGTACACTATTGCCCCATTTTTGTGCTGCTGTAACTGAGTTTTTGTGTCTTCTGTATTCTGTAATTGTGTTCCAGTGGTTTTTCCCTTTGCGTTCAGTGCGTTTCCCCCCTCCCCCTTCTCTTCAGTAATCCCTCTGCCGTTCCTGCCGCTGCTCCCCTGCGGCCCCACCCCCTCGCCGTCCATTTGCCGCCCCGCTCCCAGCTGATCCTCCCTCCCTCCCTGCCTTATATGGCGGCCGCGGCACAGCCGCGCGCAGAGGGCGCGCTGCTGTAGCACCAGAGGCAAGCCCGTCTGCGCCCGTCCACGCCTGGACCGCGCCCAGCGCCAGAACCCCTGGTCCCCGCCAACGCCACAACGCCGGACTCCGATACAACGCCTGCGCCCTCCTCGCACTCAACGCCGGACAAGACCACAGCTGCTTCCAGGCCGCCCCGAAACGCACCCACGGACCTTTTTCCTGCCGCACCTGCAGCTTCACCTGCGACAGAGCTACCAAGCATTCAAAGACTGGACCCATCCACCTTCACTGCATACTCCTCAACACCCGCTCCGCACGCAAACACGTCGTTGAGCTCTGGGACCTGCTTGACACCTCCGCCCCAGACGTTGCCTTCCTGACCAAGACTTGGTGGAACGACTCCTCGGCGCCTGACATCGCCATAGCCATCCCGGACGGCTACAAGATCACTTGCAGGGATCGCACCAACGGAGTTGGAGGAGGAATAGCCATTGCCCACAAGTCCACCCTCAAGGTCTCCGCCAACGCAGACGACAACCTCAACACCGCCGAACACCTGCACTTCCAGATCCACACTGACCCCCGCACCACCCTCAGAGGAACCCTCGTCTACAGACCCGCCGGACCCCGGGCACAGTTCACCGATTCCATCGCCGACCTTGCCAGCACCCACGCACTTGCCTCCACGGACTACATCCTTCTCGGGGACCTGAACTTCCACCTCGAGAACAACAACGATGCCAACTCCGCCACCCTGATCGCCAACCTCATCGACAACCTCGCCAAGCTCGACCTCAGAACACTTGTTGCCGCTCCCACGCACGTCGCCGGCCACATGCTCGACCCCATCTTCTCCACAAGCACCCACGTCTCCTTCAACCACACCACCAAACTCCACTGCACCGACCACCACTGCATCCATTTCACCTTCAAGAAACCTACCACGCACCACCGCACCCAACAGCCGCCCCGTCGCTGATGTAGCAAAGTCAACGAAGACCAGCTGACCGCCACCCTCGCGCAGAGCCCACCCACCGACCCAGACGCCGCCGCCCTCAACCTCAGACAGTGGATCAATGACTGCGTAAACACCCTCGCCCCACTCAAGCAACCCTCCAAGAACCACACCAGCAAGAAAGCCACCTGGTTCACCGAAGAGCTCCAGACCTCCAAGGGTGAATGCCGGAAACTGGAGAAGAACTGGCTCCACGAAAGCACACTGAACAGCCTCGCAGACCACAAGGACGCCACCCTCAGACATCCCCACCTCATCAGATTAGCCAAGCAATCTTCCTTCAAAGATCGCCTGGACAACAACGCACACGACAGCAAAGAGCTCTTCAGCATCGTGAAGGAATTCTCGAACCCCAGCGCCAACACCAACGACATCCCGCCCTCACAAGAACTGTGCGACTCACTGGCCACCTTGTTCCACCGCAAGATCGCTGACATCCACGACAGCCTCAACACCACGACTGCTCCGACTACGCCAGACACCACCCCCGCTGCGAACACCACCCGTACCAACCACCTGACCTCCTGGTCCATCATCAACGACGACGAGACACGCAAGATCATGAACTCCATCCACTCTGGATCACCGTCAGACCCCTGCCCACACCACGTATTCAACAAAGCAGACGCAGCCATCGAACCCCAACTACGGAAGGTCATTAACATCTCCTTCGAGACAGCGACATTCCCGAAAAGCTGGAAGCACGCCGAGATCAGCGCCCTCCTCAAGAAGTCCAAGGCGGACCCCACGGACCTCAAAACGTCCGGCCCATCTCCCTGCTCCCGTTCCCGGCGAAGGTCATCGAGAAAATCGTCAAGACACAACTGGCCTGCCACCTCGAGGACAACAACATCTTAGACCTGTCCCAGTCCGGATTCAGACAAAACCTCAGCACTGAGACAGCCCTCATCGTCGCCACAGATGACATCAGGCGCCAGCTTGACAACGGTGAAACATCAGCCCTCATCCTCCTGGATCTGTCAGCCGCCTTCGACACGGTCTGCCACCGCACACTAATGACACGCCTCCAAGAAGCTGGAATCCAAGAGAAGGCCGTCGACTGGACCACGTCCTTCCTCTCCGGCAGAACCCAGAGTGTCCACCTCCCGCCCTTCCAATCCGAAGCCACCGACGACATCTGCGGCGTACCCCAGGGATCATCCCTCAGCCCGACGCTGTTCAACATCTACATGGCTCCCCTCGCACAAGTGGCCCGCCTGCACGACCTCAACATCATCTCCTACGCCGAAGACACCCAGCTCATCCTCTCCCTCACCAAGGACCCGCACACCGCCAAAACCAACCTCCACAAGGGAATGAAGGCCATCACCGATTGGATGAGGAGAAGCCGTCTGAAGCTGAACTCAGACAAGACTGAGATCCTCAATCTCGGACCCACCCACTGCGCCTGGGACGACTCCTGGTGGCCGACCTCGCTGGGAGCAGCACCGACACCCACGGACCACGCACGCAACCTAGGTTTCATCCTCGACTCCTCCCTCTCCATGTCGAAGCAGGTCAACTCCATCTCCTCCTCCTGCTACAACACCCTCCGCCTGCTTCGCAGGATCTACAAGTGGATCCCGACCGAAACAAGAAAAACAGTGACACAGGCCCTCGTCAGCAGCAAGCTGGACTACGGCAACGCACTCTATGGAGGAATCCCGGCCAAACACCTACAACGACTCCAACGCATCCAAAACGCCTCTGCCCGACTGATCATCGACGTCCCCCGCCGCAACCATATCACCCCCCACCTGGGAGACCTACACTGGCTCTCCATCGACAAGAGGATCACCTTCAAGCTCCTCACCCACGCACACAAAGCACTCCACAACACCGGACCAGCCTACCTGAACAGGAGACTCAGCTTTTATACCCCCCACACGCCAGCTCCGCTCCACCGGCCTCGCCCTCGCCGCTATCCCCCGCATCCAACGAACGACCTCCGGCGGCAGATCCTTCTCCTTCCTCACCGCCAAGACCTGGAACTCCCTCCCCACCCACCTACGGCTTACCTAAGACCTGCTCACCTTCAGAAGACTCCTCAAGACCTGGCTCTTCGAGCAGTAGCGGCACCCCCTCCCCTCAGCGCCTTGAGACCCTCACGTGTAAGTAGAGCGCTTTACAAGTATTTTGATTGATTGCTTGATTGATTGCAACAAGTCCAAAAAGTAGTGGCAGTCCGCCAAACACACAGTGCACGAAGTTTGGAATTATTCCGAGGGCTGCTTGATAAGGTGCTAACAGTCCTGCACACACGTGCTTAAATACATGTACAATACCGCTTGTATCAGACATGTTTAAGATACGTCCCAGCATTTCTGAGAAATGTATAGGGCAGTTTGTATTCAAAAGGGCATGTATCTTGGCAGAAGTCCTTGCGACTTGTAGATCATAGGTTTCTTTAGCCGAGGGCAGTGGCACAGTTTGTTGTAAAAGAATGGCTTTCATTCTGCTCAGAGTATCAATTCATATAGAAGAGATGTTCAGTGAAGGCCATAAAGGCGCACCCTGGCTGTATTGGTTTGTGGAAACAATACTTGCATACAGCAAGTGACCCTGGATGTAACAGTCACTAGATATGGGATACCTGGCAACATGCCACAGCAGCTGGGATCATTCAACATGAGGTAACTTCCATACGAAAGTTGTCCGAAAATTGGATCAATCACTGCAGCTGGTGAGCCTTGCAGGTGACAGGATAAGTTGGTAGTGGAACCATCGCAGGCTCCATGTAAATTAATACCTGGACAAAGGAGAGAACCGCTTAGTGCATTTTCACAGTTTGTACCGCTAAGAAACATTTCACGCCCCCCACTCCAACATCTATGTGTGTATGGTAAATCCCAGGATGTCTTGATGTATTCTTTACCCAACCTTTCGTATTTGCCTGCTGGTATGTGTTTTAGGCAGTACTGAAAATGGAAAATTGTAACAGGCAGAGTAATTTTACCATGTATTATCCACTCAGTAGCTGGTTTCTCTGCTACCTTGAATGGTAATTTGTCCAGTTTTTCAATGCTCAGCACCGTATAGTCTGCTCCGCTTTGTTCCAGTTTGATCTGTTTATCAGTGAAATTAAATTCTGAAAACAGTGACATAGTGTTGATTAAACGCCAAGGCACATAGCCTGCACGCAAGTTTTGTAGTGTCCAGCCCAATAGCATGATAGATCGGAATTGAGAATGACCATGCTGTAACATGACCAAGTCTTGTTCCATGATGTCTATGGCAGAAGACACAATGCTGTCCAATGAATATATCCTGGATGACAGAGTGGTGAACCCATTGTCTACTATAGAGAGAGATTTCTCTAAATTAATATGATCAATTTCTCGTGTTCGTTCTGCAGTCTCTGCTTGTGTAATCTTCCATATTTCGTTATAAGCCGCATAGATACCGGCATACATAGAACGTTTTTGACGCGGTTTTCTTGGTCTTAGCGAAAATTCCCTAAGGTCTGCGCCATCTTTAAGTAAAGATAAGTGTTGTTTTACATTCTGTAGTGTAGCTTTCTGTAGCCAATCAAGGCATAACTTCCCTACACTGTATGTTGTTATTACCCCAGGATGCTGTCTTTGAACATATCTTGGGTTTGGCCTATTGATAGTGAAACCCTTAGTTTTGTTCAGTAATCGATCTTGACAGTTGTTTGTGTCTATGGGCCAGAGCAACCATTTGTTCCAATCTGGATCTGATCTGTTGTGATACAAAATATTATGTATGTCGACCTCCCCCTTTGTAGTGCTATTACTTGCAGGTATAGGCATGGTCGGTGTGTTCATGTTTTTGGTCTAGGCTAATGTTAGACAGTGTCATTCAAAACATAATTTGCTCAGGGAGGATACAGGCTCTAAACATAGCTTCTACCCCCTGCACTAGCCAATCCTTTGTACCCCAGACAGCTTTTGTCTCAAAGTTGTTCAGAAGTCGAAACCCTGTCTAGACAGTTCGACATTAAAGGCTGCAGAATAAATCTGTTTTGTATTTGCTAACATATTTCTCGCTCCTGTTTTGTTCACATTTTTAAAGAAAAATGATTCTGGATTGGATACATTGAACCCTGAAAAATATGGAAACTTATTTGCAAACGTTTTTTGACCTACCCATTGGAGGATTAGGACAATGCTCCCATTGGTTATACATATATACATTTCTAGGCATTGCAGATTTGTGCAAGAAATTATGACCATAATGGTTATAACGATACATTTGTTCATAGTCTGATGAACCCTCTATATATTCATGATTTGTGAATACTGCAGACATTTCTAGAGCAGACATCATGTTATTAACAGTCTCAAAGTCCCAATCATCAGAAAAGGCACTAGAGGTAATAAAGTTACTTAATGAAATCTTGGATAAGTGTGGAATCTTCAAAAGCTTCCGAAGGGCCAAAAATGTCATATTCTGTTTTGTCCCAAACTATACCATCTTGTATAGGATCGCTGTTATGTTCACTGCTGACAAGTCTCTTTGTTCACGATGGGATGATTTGTGTGGCTGGAGAAGTTAGTTCAATCTTTTACTTGCTTTGTCCATTTTAATATATCTTCCATTTATCAGCATATCCAGAGTTATTACCAGAGCTAACCAAAGTAGAAAGAAAAATATTCCCAACACAATCCATAGTTCAGTCCATGGTGAAACCAGATAAGTCTTTTCCAGGTGATGAAAAAGTATTTTGTTTGTTCTTTGAAAGTTCTTTTTGCTAGCGTCGTTTCAGGTTCGCTGGGATCGTATCAAAGTTAATGAAATAGCCAGAGGCAGTTCTGTCAATGGTTTGAATTGCATCAGGATTTGTTGAAATCGCTGGAACCACTTGATCACTTGTTACTTCATTGTAGACAGGTGCTTAAGGACAAACTGTTATTTGGGTCTCAAGAGGAACGAGTTCCATAGCTTTGTTGCTTAGTCCTTCCTTTCTCACTGTAGAATGTTCAAATGTGATGAGTCTCTCAGTTTGAACCTCTTGGATTGTAGCTAGAGTGTGTCTGCTACATTGTCGGAGTCCACTTGGCCTACTGCTTAGTATCGGCCACATAGTGTGGTTTGATCAGGTCGATAGACACAAATCTGTTCTCCTTTTTACCAGCAAGGGGCAGCAGTAGTAATGTTCTTGATCCGTGGATTGCTAGGACAGGTACTGGTTGTCTGTAAGAAGGCCCAGATTTCTTCTTGTCCGTGATCTTTTCACTGACTAGATCACCACGCTTTTGGGATCCAGACAGGCCTTGCTGGGACGGTTGCTTTTTCCCCAGTGGTGGTTGGCTTCAGGAACACGTTGCTTTGTTTTGTTCTTAGTTCATTTAAGTCCTGTAAAACAGCCAAACGATCATTGATATTAAATTTCTTATTTTACACCACTGTTCCATGACAATCAAGATCCGAACCAACACTCTTGTCCCAAATAGGACCTCATACGGAGTGACACCCCCTAGAGAACTTCTTGGCAAGTTGTTTAAAGCACGTTGGACCCCATAAAGATGTTTGGCCCACCCATCAACCGAACCTAATATCCTAGGTTTATGTCCCGGTTTTTTCTTTCCACAACAGAATTTCCCTCAGGATGGAATGGAGAAGAATACCGCAATTCAACTCCCAAACTGGCCATGGCTTCTTTGTAAGCTTGAGAGCTAAACGCAGGGCCTTGGTCAAAATGTAGTGTGCCTATTGCGTATGTGCCTATAAAGACTCGCAAATCTTTTATAACAGTTTGTGCGTCAGCCGAGCGCTGAGGCCACATCCAAAGGAACCTTGAACACTAATCCACTGTGACTATGATATATTTGTAGTTACCATCCCTTTGTAAGGGACCGTAGTGATCCAGGTAAACACACCCTAGTGGTTTATCTGAGATTAACAGGGGCTTCTGCGCAGGACGTTTCACAGTAGAGACTTTTATCTTTTGACATATTTCACAGTCCAGGACGTAGTTTCTGGTCTGTTTCCTAATGTCTGGCCACCAGTACCTTGTTTTAATAACAATACTGTGGCAGAAACACCTGCATGAGCAGAGGCGAGCGCTTCATGTGCTGCTAGGATTAGTCCTAATCTATGTTCAATGTTTGGAATTAACCTTATCCCCCACTCCAGGGATTCGAGCAAACGTAACATTATTTGTATCAGTTATATACGAGTATTTAAGTGGAAACCCTTTAGGTAACGCTGCACAGCTGCCTTTGCTTGTAGCATTGACAGCCAGTATTATTTCACTGCCTATTTTCGTTTTTGAATGAGTGATTGCAGCTACGGAAGCCGGTTGCACAGCTCCCTTCGCGGCTTAATCAGCCAATTAATTCCCTTCAATGTGAACGCCATCACGTTGATGACTCCGCGTGTGTATCACGTGAGTGTTTTGTAGTCCGTTTCGCAACTGAACTACTTTTTCCCAAAGCGTCTTATGCTTGATTGTGCCACCTTTTGCATCTTTGAAAAGGTTTTGAAACCAATTCTGTAAATATTCATTATATGATTGTACACAGTAGAAAGAATCTCACACTATGAGTTTGGGGAATTCGCAATCTGTATTTTCAAGTGCCATTATGAATGCTTGTAGTTCAGCTCGCTGAGCTGTACAATCTCCTAGAGATTGTGTTTTTGTGACCATAGGTCTGAATTTGCCATCGCGCATATGTCCTTTAACGATCGCGCATACTGCCCTATAAGCTTGCTTACCCCCCGTAGCGGGTTGTGCAGATCCGTCAGTATAAATTATACATTCATACTGGTCTAGAGGGAGAATTTCAGTAGGCAGAGGACATTCTTGTTCATATTGCAGGAATGCTTGTGTTTTAAATAAGTATCAAAAACGTATTCAACATCAGTTGCAGCAAGAGAATTAACCCAATGTATCCATCTTGGATGTAAAGCTTTAGCATTCGGAATGCTCGCTTTTGTTACTGCCTCTAAGGCTGGTACAGGAGTTACGACCATAATGCGTTTTCCCTGTGCTAGAGCTCTTTCTCTTGCTACAGTTGTTTGAACTGCTGTCAGATTTTCTTCTGTCAAAGTGAATTTCATTTCTGCTTGTGTATACAAATGTGATTTGTATGCAATTGGTACTTTTTCACCTTAGTTAAAAGTGAAGTAGGTGAATCCGCATTGACCCCGAATGATTCCGATCACTAAGTTGCGTACGTTTACGTGTGTTTGTAAATGTTTTGTTGTAAACATGTCTGTTTGTAGTAAACGTAAAATTTCTGTGTGTTTTTGTGTCCAGTTTATTGTTTTAAAATCAGGTTTGATTAATTTGTGGCGAGGCTTAACCCTTTCTGCGTAGTTTAGAATGTAAGTTCTTCCAAAATTCAGGAAACCTAGAATCGATTGTAAGTTTTTCCGCGTTTTCGGAGGTTGGAGCAGCGCACACTTCTCTAAAAAGTTGGCTTCCAGGCTTTTGCCTTCACTTGATAATTCATATCCTAGGAAAAGAACGCTGAGATGGGCAATTCTTGATTTTTTTAAATTGAATTTATATCCTTCAGAGGCGAAGCCCAGTAGAATGGTGTTCACCCTGTTCAAGTGCCTGTTCAGGTCATCGTCTGTCAGATAGATATCATCGACATATGACAATGCCTCGTCATCATAAGTTTGTATTAACTCTGTTACCCTTGCTGAGAATAACCCCAGACTATTCTTGAATCCTTGAGGGAGACGACAGAATTGACGCTGGGTCCCCATTATTGAGAAAGCGGTCAAATACCTGCTTTCAGGTGCAATGTTTTGACAAAAGAAACCATTTGATATAGCTAATGTGGTTTTGTATTTTTTACTCACAATGTTATTCATTAATGCTGTACTGTGTGCATTTTGCACCGCAAATGTTTTGCAACAAGAGTTTAAATGTCTGTAATCCAAAACTAGATGATATGTCTTGTCTGGTTTGGAGACAGGAAACAAAGGATTATTAATTGATGAGGTGCATGTTTCAATCACCCCTTGGTATTCAAGTTGATATAAGATCTGCCTGATCTGTTTTTTAGCTTCTTGCTTAACTGAATACTGCCTTTGCGCAGTTGGTTGATTTTTTAAGTGAATTTTATGGTGAGGTGAATCCTCATCCCATCCTACATGGTTTTTGAATAATGCTGGGGCTTGGGCGACTGCCCATTTCCTGGCATAAGTATATTTTAAATGTACTAGAATATGGTTAGAGAAGGCTGGCATAATGATGTCTTCACCATGTGGACACTCCCTGACAAATTCTGGTGGCCAGTCTTGTTCTGCTAGAAGTATATCATAACCCTCTGAAAGTCGCTCCCAAAAGAGTGCTTTTACTTTTCTTGGTATGTCTCCCTCCATTCGGAGTGTTATTTCATATAAACTATTTGGAGAGCTAACCCTGGTGTCTGCAGTTTCAACTTCAATGTCTTCCTTCAAGTCCACTGTCTCCAGAAGTCCCTTCAGGCTCTGGAGAGCTATTGTTACTTCTGCTGTGCTGTCCAACATTGTCTGAACCCATTCTCCATTCTTGAGTTGTGTTCTCAGAATCCTTGGCATGTCTGATCTTTAGACCTGCTACCTTCTTTTTGGTGAATTGAGGTTTTTGTTTGCTTTTCTGAACGTGTTGATCGTCTTTGGACTTCACGCGTTCTTCCTTTTGGTCTGACCGTCCTCTTCTTTCGGATGTCTGTGACGATATCTGAAAGGTACGAGAGGAACATGTATCAGTATCTTGATACCTGTCAGGTTATGTGAAATTATCCCCATTCCTGCGGTTATACCTCCTTTCAGAGGGCTCCTTTTGAGAAGACCTACCTTGGGATTGAGAATCTTTCTCTTTTGAATGTTGTTTTCTATTTTCCCACTTCTTTTTAGAAGATGTAGGATTGTTTTTAGTAAAGACCTTTTCAGGACGTTCAGACAGTTGTGATTTAACTGAATAATTCTATTAACTTTTGTATGTTACTAAGTAATTCCTTGTCCGACATTGGTTCAATGTCATGGTCAGGTGTGTAGCCGGCTGAGGCCGACCATGTTGCTCCTGGTCTACCTAGTGACCCGAGCCTGGTATTGTGATTTAAATGTTTTAGGGCGCCTTTAAACCAGAGATTATGCTCCTGGTATGTGAGTGGAATTTCAACATCCTCAAAAGGAATAAATTCCTCTGGTGGATCATCTTCTTGGTAGAAGTGAAACTAATGTGTTCTTGGATTTGATTCAGGAAATACTATCCATGAGTAGAATACCTCTGTCTGGTGAGATTCATGTGCCTCTATTACAAAAACTGCTCTACCACCTCTTGGTGTTGGGCCATGTTTTATAAGTTTTAGAGTGATGGCTCCCCTTAAATTAATAGGAATGATTATAGCATTCTCATCGGTTTCAGTAAAACCGGTAAAGTTAAAAACTGGTTTGGCGTGGTCAGCCGCAGCTCAACCGGTTTCGGTGTTATTGCCGTAAGTAGACATTGTTTAATGAAAATTGCAGAGCAGGTTTCAGGGGAACAAAGATAAGGTGCACAATATTTTGGAACACATTATCCTTCAACGTTGAACAAACCAAATACATAGGATTTTTTGTCCTACTCAGCTATGGCAGATATTATCCCTGACCCACTCCAGACGTCTTATGGAGTATTACGAGTAAAGGGTCTCTGAGAAAAGCACGACTGAGTTACTTCAGTATCTAGCATTAAATTAGTGCCTTACCAAACCGTTGGGCGCCATGTAGTGTAGTTCCTATATCCCTGATAGGCTCTGCGCATTGGAATAATATACACTATAGTTTTGACATAGGACTGAGGTCAGTATGTCTCTATCGAGTACATTAAACTTAATTACTTGTGTGTGCCAGCTAACCCAGAGGTCACTAGAAACTTTTCGAATGAACAAGAAGGGATTTGTTTCTGACAACTGCATAAACATGACAACTTTGTTTCCCTTAGAGTCGGAACAATCTCAGAATCGTGGAAACAATAGACAGCTGTTTCACTCAGTCAATCGTGCATGCTTCGTTTCTACAGAGTTGCACAGAAATAGAGAGACGGGCGTTTCAATAAAAGGGTTTATTGAACAGTTTTATTTCTCATGCAAGAGATATGAACTACTACAACTGACAGAATGCGAAGTATAATAAGTACAGCGTTAGCAGTAGGATACAATAATAATACTGCAATAACATGGTCTTTAGCTATGACATATATAAAAATATATACATAAATAACACAGGCTAAAATACTCAACTGGTGCTTCTAAAATAATCCTACCCCAGTGTACCTGACCTAAGTATAGTATGAGGGAAGAAGTAGGTGCTGTTTAGCTATAGTTTAGTTTAGTTGTGCCAAGAGTTGCCAAAAGGTTCTCTAGGTTCTAGTCTGCTCCATACCTTAGCATGAGAGAGGTTACTATCTCTTCCTGGGACTCGATCTCTAACACCCTGCAAGGGGAGTCCGAAACACTGGAGCTGGATTCTCGGTGAGGAGGATGACAGCGTCTGGTCAGTGTGTCACTTGACTTCCTTACGAACTTGCCGTGGCGAGCTGCGTCGTGCAAGTAGGTAGCCGAATTGCGCTGTGCACCGTGATTTGCCATTGCAAGTGAAGGTATATTTATACCTTGAAGGTGTTTAGGAATGCCGGTATTGACGTACGAGTCGGGCATAAGAACGTCATGAATGAACCCCTAAGGAATAGATGTTCATGCATAATAAATGAATTCTTGGAGAAATGAATATCCAGGCAAGGGGAAGTCCTAAAGGCTTAAGAGTCTGATTTTCCAAGAACTTGTTGTGACGAAGATGGATGTAGTTGACCATGCCTGTATTTGGTTAGCATGCGCAATGCCTAAATAAGTGCTGGATTTCTATGCCAAAATAAGGGCAATGTTAATTGTACCTATATAAGGGCATGATTCGGGAAATCTATATACGGTATCTAAATCGACATACAACAATGGGTGGTTGTCTTCTGCGAGTGCCTTTTCTTACTCCCTCCCTAGGGGGATGCTTGTTTTGTTGTTGCTCCATTCCTTCCTTTCTGGTGATTGGTTGATGATTTCATGGGTATTTCTGCATCCTTGTACCCTGGTCTCCAGTGTGGGGTCTGCTTGTGCCCTTCTTCCTTTTGTTGCTTGCACCTCTGACTCCTCTGCTGTCCTTGGGGTTGAGGTCTCTTGGCTGGGTCTCAACCCTTAGCTCTTTTCAGGAGATGTCCCTCCCTGCTGGTGTTGTCTGGGAGTGAATTGTCGTTACTCTTCTGTTCTGGCCTTGGTGCTCTTCTCTGTTCTGGGCTGTGGTTGCAAACTTCTTCGTCTGCTGTGCAATTTTTCACATGCTTATTGCCCCCAGGGAGGCTGTTGTATTTGTTTGCAGGCTTGCTTTGCAGTAGCTGTGCTCTGTTCTTTCTTTCCATGAATTTTGGTGCCATAGTTCCTGGCACTATTCTGGTTGGTGCTGTTCCTCACCATTAGTTTCTTCCCTTTCTGTTTCACCGATTTTTTTCCCACACTGTTCTCGTATTCTCATAGTTTTTGTTTGTGATGGCTCCGCATTGTGGCGTGGAAAAGTTCTCTGAAGAAAACTGATGTAGGCGCGCCAGGGTGGGACTTGTGTATCCTCGCTGACATCACGAACGCGGACAACGTCAGGGCGGAGTCACGTGGTGCCGTCCCCCCCGGAGCGCAGGGATGCTGTGGCAAAAAGTTTTCTGTATCCAGTCTCAAGCCTGGGGATAATTCTACATTAAGGAATCTGCGGGTAGAATCGTCTCTACCAGATACATCGTTACCGAAAGAAAGTAACTCGTACTTTTACTCCTGAATGCTCTGTGTGATCTCCACATGAGCCAGACCCATAGTGCACACCTCTCTGAAGCAGACAGTGCAGAATAGATTGACCACTTCAAATGCAGAATAATGGCAACCATGCTGATGATCATAGTTGCTGGGTTTTAAATACTTTCCCATTTTTATCCAGGTTTGCTGGATATGGTCAGAAAAGCTAGCCAGGTCTTTTGTTCGCTGAAGGTGGCGATTGGAGCATAGCTCATCAATCATGTATTCCTCCATCTTGCACAATCTATACCCCCTTCTGTAAGTATTGATCATCTAACTTTAATTATTTCTTGTACTGCAAAAATTAATATGAAGTTAAGTACAGTTAAAGAAAAAGAATCGTAGATAATGAAACATTTTCTATCTCAGAAAAGAATTTCCAGTTCTATTCAGGACTTGTAGGCGAGATTTGTGCAGCATTTTCTTTACTATTTTAAACAGCAGCCAGAATATGCAATGTTAGAAAGTAGAAAAACAACAACAATCATGAAACTTAGCAGAATGTACTACAAAGCCTGTAGTAAACTTGAATCAATGAGAACACCAAGCCCATATTATGCAGCAACATCTAGGTTCATTCCTCTTTCTTTATAGTTTGCAGCCCCAAGATACACACCTCCACATCAACCCAGAAATTAATTACATTTTTCTCCTTTACCCAGAAATTAATTACATTTTTCTCCTTTACCGGATTCTGGTCGTTACGTAAAAAGAAAAAATATCCCCAACTGTTATACATGTGCGATCATGATTATCCTTCAAACGCTATTTGCAATAGCTAGACAATGTTTGATTCTGTGCCTGGGCTACAGTAAAGGATAAGGCAAGTTTTAAGCTTGCTCACTACTACAGACACAACTTTCAGCACAACCATAAAATAAAAACATTTGAAAGTTCATTCCGAGCCATTAGCAGCTTTCAAACTGTCCTCCAACTAAGCTCCCAGATCCCAAAACTTGAAGGCTTCCGCCTCTCTAACTCAATGAGCTACAAAGATCCTGGCATCTAACCCTGCTTCTGCCATTGCCCATCTCACAGTAGTACCACAAGAAAGTGAAATGCTTCCTAAAGGAAGCCAACAATTTACCTCATCTGACCTGTCTATCTGCTTGGTAGTCACCTCATACAACCTCTGTCATGTCACCAGGCAGATAATGACTCACTGGAAAACTTGAATTGAGGTAGACTTAGTGTTACATTTAGTATGGCAAGCAATAATAAACATGACTCCTCGTGTAAACATCCAACCTGCTAAATCCAGACCCCTTATGTTTGTAAATCGTTTGCAAGAAACAAGACTTAGAAGCATCACTAGCTCAGCGAACACGTATTTCAGTGAAACATTTATAATGAATGTCCTTTACAAGCGTGCAAGTTGTTCTCAGCAGATATGTTGGCAAGTGGAAAAAAATACAGAAATGGCAGACCTATAAGCATTAATTTTCTTATAGGCTAGACTCCCTTCTGTGATGGAAAATTCAAGATGTTAATAAGATGGGTTGTCGCAAGATCCAAATCGCATTGACCACATCAACCTAATCATGTTTTGGCATGACATAGTTAATGATGGTTGTGCTATAAGATGAGGCCTGGCAGATGTGGAAAGCAGTTCAGACTGAAATCCTGGGGTCTACCAGCATCCCACAAAAATTTCCAGAAGAACTAGAAACCATGTTTGAGATTTCTAGAGACCTGCCATCAAAACCAAGTCTCCCTTTTCTCGCCTCAGCTGAGCCACCAGCCTTGAAATTATCAGTAATGGACTGAAAGCATAAAGAAGGGTTTCTTTCCAGTGCTGGAAGAATGCATCTGTTGCCATTGTCTCTGGGTCAGGCCCCACAACTGAAACCCATTGTAAGCTGTGCATTATAATGAGGTGCGAAGACATGTTCTTCATGAACCCCAAAGTTCCATTATTCATTCAAGTTCCAGTCTTCTACCATTTGTGTTGATCCCAGAAGATATTCCTTATTAACTGAGTCATTTGCATTTGTGCTGCAGGCTAGAAAAAAGTACCAGAAGCCCTTGGTTGGTTCAAACAAAAGTTAGGACTTCTTATCCCTCAAACTTCGAAAGTACTGTACCACTGAGATATTGTGAATTCTCTGCAGGATACTTCAGATTGACTGCTGTTAAATGAGGCACTTGAACAGAAATGAGAACATTAGAAGATCCCGATGTGTTGTGACAACCAAGTTTGTCTTCAGACGACTCTCTGAGAGTGAACAGGTCGCCATACCTGGCTCCTCATCTTAGGCAACTGGTGCTAGAGTCTAGCACAAGCCCTGGTGCAATTCCAAAGATGACTCTGAAGTTCCGTGTCTCCATGTGGTCTAGTTATCACTGGATCTCCTTTTGGAAGTCTGGAGTCTATTACTGAGTCCACAGAGAACAGTTCCTTCTGAAGGGGAGGAACCTTCAATCTTGGCAAGACCCTGCAGTAAAGAGGGCCTACAAATACCTTGGATGGAAGATGCTAACTGAACACAGATTCCTTACTAGACATCCTAAAGAAATACCATCTCCTTCAATTCCTTTTTGACCAGTTTTATTTCGGAAGGTGAGAGCTGAAAAATCACCACAAGTGAAGTCTGAAGTCTGTGAGACGAGTCGGCTCGGAAATTCTGAACACTAAAGATGCCACAGTCCTAAATACAGCACAATCTACACTATTTAAGAGACTGTTTTCAATACCGCTACATACCTCACAGGCACAAATCCGCCTAGAATATGTATTAAAAAATCAGATTATGGCCAGACAAGGCGCCCTAGTAAAATACTACTGGAGGATGAGGGAGGCAGGAGACAACACCCTAGCCCATCATTGTTGGGTCGAGATCGAAAACCAAATGAGCCTAGCCAATTCAACTACAACAGCCCTGAAGGAATCTCTGTCTGCATTACAGCTAGAGGATGCTTGGCTCACCCTCGCAACGTACTTAGGATTTAAAAGCGTAGTCAATAACGCCATTAAGCGGACCGCTTTATTAACTGATAAAAACGACCTTTGCAAAAAAACATCATGCCTGGGCTGTGATACAGGCCTATCAGAGGCTGAAGCCGCAACAAAATCTGTTGGAACAATTCTCCCACCAGAAAAAATATTATCTGACTTTGCGATGCATGGGATCTTTCCCCTCAAAGGATTTGACCCCAAAATGGAAACAAACATGACCATCCAAGGAATGTCAACTCTGTGGTCAAGGGGAAGAGTCACTACTACATTTACTATGTACTTGCTCTTTCTTATAGGAAACTCGAAAATCCATCTTCCGGGAAGCTCTAAGGAAGGAACAAATAAGAACATGTAGAGCAGCGGTCATTAAATGTCTCGGAGAGTCGTCGATTCCCCTGTTCTGCAGAGCCATAATACTTTGGAAAACTGCAGCAAAAGAACTAGCAAAATGCGACTCTGCCAAGTAGCCAATTAATTATCACATATTTCCCAAATGCACTGTTATATACGTCACTATTTTAAAATATTAAGCGGCCCCTTATCGTGATGTTGACCTTAAGTCCTTTTTAAATTTTTAAGATGTATACTCTAAAGCATTGCGCTTTCTGATGGTTGTCCATCCTTTTATGATTTTTAATGAATCAAATAAAAGTATATTTTGACTTTGACTTTGAATTGTCAACAACGCAGATTTTTGGCATTGATAATGAGTGCCGTATTTTGTAGGATTGCCACGTCCATTGAAAGTGATCATGCATATGTTCTTTACCCTCAGTATTTCTGCCAATGGTTTTAACAGCATGGTGAAACACCAGCGAGTCAAGAGACAGTGCTGTGAATGTGTGGGAAAATTCCCTGAGCCTCCCTGCCTATCATAGTTTTAAGAAGAGGTGGGGCGGAGCTAGCCGAGACACGAGATGGCTGCGCCTTGAGCGAGCTCCTCCGGGAGGCTGACAAAATCATCCTCATCCTGCACTTAATTCAGGGATTTCATCCCCTTGAAATGCTGACATCGAAGTAAAAACGCGACGCCCACACTCGACAAAAGTTGCGAGGCGATCTCACCTCCAGAAGTGGAATTACGGCCGCGCAGACTGAAGAGGCCTGTGGGGAGATGAGACCAGCAGCGCACCGGCCTGCAGTGCCCTGGCCGACGAGACGCACGGCACGCAACCCGGACCGCGGCGGACCTTGCTCCCGCACAACGGATGAGGGCCGCGAGATCTGGATGAAGAGGCGTTAAACTTGACCGGATTGCCTGCGCCCACCGCACTTCTAAGGTACCGCCGCAGGGGTGTAATCTGCAAGCAATATAGGTGGACCAAAAGTGACGGCTTCCGAGAGGTGCGGTGCGGTCTAGCTGGAGCCCGTGGCGCGGTGCCACAGGGTGCTGTGCTGCCGAACGCGACCGGGGTGCGCCCAGAGTCCCGGGATCGAGCGTGGTGCCTGACAGCTCTTCTGCTAGCTTTTGACGGCAGCTGCTGGTAACTGCCAAGCCCCAATAAACCCAGGGCCCAAAATCGGCCGAGACGGGCTAATTAAGGACATACAGCCCAGCGAGGCCCACATAGCAGAATGAGGGAGAAGTGCAGAAACACAAGAGCCCTAGAAGGAACTGTTTGAGCACCAGGTCTAACATCATTACAGGTGGAGTAGCAATTTCGAAGAAATAAACATCTATCCTGTGATATTAGACCTACCAGTCAGTGATAGAACTTGCCCCCTCTAACGTGGTGCGCTGTAAACGTCGAGCGCTGTGCACAAATAAGGAGCTAGGAATTCTGACCAAAAGCCACGGAGATGGTAGGGGTAAAGTGCGGGGAGCCAAGAATTACGGCTGCAAGACGGAGTTTGGTGACGCCGGCACTGCAGGGATTGGTGGGCATACAGACACTTAGGTATATATAACTGCTGCGGTATTGGCACGCTGCACTGCAGGCCGGTGGCAAGAGAGGATAAATGGTGACATTTGTGCCTAGTTGACTCCTCATATGAGACTCGCAAATAGCTGCTATAAAATAATCTCTAGTGCCTAAAGCTGAGGCGGATCTCCGATACAACAAGCAAGTTACTCCTTGGACACAGCGCACAACCTGCTATCCACAATCGAGTAGCGGCAATTACCCCTCTGAAGAAATAATGGGCAAACCTGATAAAAACTAACCAAAACTAAACTTCGACCATTCTAAAAAAGCGCTGGAACAATCTGGAGAGGACCAACAGGTACTTTCACCAACAGCGACATCTACAGGTGGACTTCCAGCAGACAACATCCAGTCGATGTTTCTCACGATACAAACTGCACTGACGAATATAGATGGTAAAGTTGACTCTCTAACACATAGAGTGGACCGAATGTCCAAGCGACTGGACCGGCATACAGAAAGGATTGACATGACCGAATGTAGGATCTCGGACGTGGAAGACACCAAAAACCAAATCACCGCAAAACAGACTGGAATAGACAAACAGCTGGCTGTGCTATCTGCTAAAGCTGAGGATTTAGAAGCCAGGTCTCGAAGAAGCAATATCCGATTGATGGGAATTGCGGAAACCACAAATACGGGCCCCATGGAAAAATCAGTGTAACAACTCTTGATAACACTGATGGGCAGAGACACTTTCTCTGATGTGTTCCTCATTGAAAGGGCCCACAGATCCCTCGCTCCAAAACCTCCGCTGGGCACCAGACCAAGACCCATCATACCTAAATTACTAAATTACAGAGACAGGGATGCAGCATTGCGCAAAGCAAGAGAAATGGGTGCCCTACGCCATGAGGGCATGGGCATAGCCTTATACCCGGATTTTACGCAAACTGTGCAGGAAGTAAGGAAGAAATATGGGCTTGCAAAGCAGAAGCTCCGAGACCTGCAGATCCAATACGCTATGTTATATCCTGCCAGGCTCAAGATCACCGATCACGGATCAACGAAGATCTTCAGTGAACCTAAAGAAGTTCTGAAGTACCTGCAACTGAGGAAACCGAAGGGAGAGCGAAGGAGATCACCGCGTGATAGACTACCAGACCGAGAGGCTATGTCAGATGTGGAATGATGTCCTATAACCGAGCTGAGATACACTGCGGCCTAACTGAATAAACCACTGGCTTTAGGTTGTTGGAATCTAGCACAATGCTAATGGTCACACTACCAGTACTTGGCCTATTTGAAACTCTGCTGACGACATGGTTGCTTTGTACTGCTGTGCAGCGCGACCTGATTACTGCACAGCGGGCATGATGTGGACAAGCCGCTCAGCTAAGTAACCTCTGGGGAGTCAAAACTTTAATATAAGGGGCAGATTTGATCACCATGGAGCAATGAGTGTCAGTAATTTTAATGCTATGCTTAAACATTTTGTAATGAGGCATGGGAATGTGGTGGAGTTCACAATTATAGTGCATTGCTATGTTATTAAACGCCCCCCCTTCGTACAATCTAGCGAAGGGGCAAGACTCGGCAGCTCCCGCCCAATTGTGTACACCACACTTGTTCATTTTTGGGGTGTTCTGTTTGTTCATGTACGGGGAGGAGGGTTGGGGCCATGGTTTATTTGTGGGGCATTGTCTTTGTTGATATGAACACGACGGAGTGGGAGGGGGAGGGAATGGGGGGCAACTAAGAAAATCACCAAGCAGCTATAGATGGAGGCATTGTCCGTATTTGAACTCTGTGCTTCCGAGACTCATGCAGTATTTTGAGTTTATTTCTCCTCTCTACACGACATATGACGACTGATTTGAGGCAAGTTCGAACACTGACTTTTATGACCTGGAATGTTAGGGGATTTCAAAATCCGCAAAAAATTAGGAAGGTTTTAGCTTATTTAGACAGACACAAAGTTGATGTAGCCTGCCTTCAGGAAACTCATATTGCGCCCCAGCAGGAGTGCAGAATTGGTTATAGATGGGCACAGTTTCATGTGGCATCTTCCTACTCAAACTACGCAAGGGGGTGCTAATACTGGTTAAACATAATACCCCTTTTACATTCATCAACACGATCACTGATGACCAGGGCAGATATGTTATTCTAAGAGGAAACTTTGGGGGCACGGATCTTACAATTATTTCAGTATATGGTCCTAACGTTGACGACTCACTGTTTTATGAAGGCATCTGGGCCAAACTTCGGGAATCTCACCCGACAGCCATTGTATGGGGGGAGACTTTAACACATGTCTGGACCCTTCTCTGGATAGGTCATCAGGTAATCACAGGTATGGCAGACGATCAGCCAAATCCTTACTAGATGGTATGGATGAATGGTCTTTGGTGGACGTATGGCGGCTGAGACTCCCAGGACGCAGGGAGGGTACGTGCACTTCACTGACACATAACACTTGGTCAAGATTGGACTACTGGTTGACCACACAGGTGGTCAGCACCTGGATAACGACAGTGGAACATTTGCCCAAAACGCTGTCTGATCACTCCCCTGTACGCCTAGAACTAGCTGTCTCTACTCATACCCCGAAACAGTTCACATGGTGCCTCCAGCAATCAGCATTGAAAGATCAAGTATTCCGCAGCGAACTGCATCAAGCAATTATAGACTTCTTACAGACCAACACTGGCTCCGTAGACAGCTCCAGGTCCCTGTGGGAGGCGTGTAAGGTAACTATGAGGGGCCATTGCATTAGTAAGCATGCAGGGATTCTAAGAGACATAAGACAACAGTTAGACATGGTGGAAAAGGACATTCGGAAGCTGGAAGCTGACTACGCCGACACGCTAAATGCTTCCCTTCTGGCAGACATAAGGAGTAAAGTAGATACATATCATGAATTTGCGGACTCGGAAATCAAATGCTTGTCAAGGCAATACAAGGCCAGGGCATACGGTGAGGGAGGCAGGCCAGGCAGAGCGCTTTCACACAACATTAAACCCATGCATGGCAGTGCGCTTATAACACACATCACGAACGAACAGGACACGCCAGTTTATGACACCTTCCATTTCGGATAACTTCCAGACCTACCATTCTTCGCTATATACCACACAGACATCAAACTCACGACAGGACATACACAAGTACCTGGATGACATAGGATTAGCCTGGCTTTCGGATACGCATAGGGAATATCTCAGCCATCATCTAACAGAAGACGAATTTAAAGAAGCGATTAACTCGCTACCAAATAATAAAGCCCCAGGCCTGGATGGCTTACCGGGCGAATTTTATAAAGAATTCAGAGATCTCTTGATACCCCATTTGATCCAGATGTATGAGGAAGCATACGAGACGGAGTCCTTCCATTAACATTGCGTGAGGCACTGCTAATAGCTCTTCCCAAACCAGGCAAGGATCCCAAAAAGTGGAGTCATATCGTCCGCTCTCCCTTAAAAACATTGACGTCAAAATTTTGGCCAAGATATTAGCGAATAGAATACAACCATTACTGGGATTCCTAGTTCTGCCAGACCAGGCAGGCTTTATCCCCACTAGATCCACAACACAAAATATTCGTACCATCTTAGCATTGTACCATAGTCTAAACCCAGAATTGCCGGCAGCAGCTGCACTTTTAGACGCGGCGAAAGCCTTCGATTCGGTGGCGAGGGAGTTCATGTTCACAGTCCTGTCTAGAATGGGATTGCCATCCCTTTCCTGACATGGATTTCTCTGCTGTATACTGAGCCCAGGGCTAGAGTACGCATTAATGGCACTACCTCGCAGCATATTGAGATTAGTCGCGGGACACGGCGAGGGATGCCCTTTATCCCCTATCCTATTTGCGCTCACGTTAGAACCACTAGCCTGTACAATTAGACAGAAACATCCGGAGGCAGCGTTACAATTTAATCTTCGCCCTATAGGAATTTCCCTATTTGCAGATGACATGGTACTTTATACTAGATACCCAGATACGAACTTAAACCCACTGATTAGAGAGTACAACAGGTATGAACAATACTCCGGCCTTAGTATAAATTGGGATAAATCAGTAGTGATACCTTTAACGGCGGAGACCCCGCAGCCTACCTTAGACTACCCACTACAATGGAAGACGGATCCAGTGAAATATTTGGTAATCTGGGTACATCGGGACCCAAAGGTAGTGATTAGGGAAAATTATGGAGTAGCCATGGACAAATTGGAAGAGCAAGTTGAGAAGTGGATTAAACTACCTCTATCAATAGCGGACCGGATTGCCCTCCAGAAAATGATAATACTACCCCAATTTTTATATTTATTTTGGAATATCCCAATCTGGCTCACGCAAGCCTTTTTTATCAGACTACGCACAGTGCTACAACGGCTCACGTGGGCTGGAAAACAACCCAGGGTAAGCTGGAAGATACTCACGAAACCATATCACCAGGGTGGTTTTGCTGCCCCGACCTACAGTTATATTATTATTTTGCGCAAGCACAACATACGCATTAATGGACACAACCACACTCCCATATTCCACATACCGCGGTGGAAGAAGACAGTGTCCACCCGAAATGACTAACGCATTACATATCAGACCCTATTAGTTGCTACTCTAATGATGCAATACAACCGGTCAAATGCACATCCAGAGCTTGGCATACTCTGGCACTACGAGCACGGAAACTACCACTGTATGCCCCGGCGCTTCCGTTGGCGAATCACCCCAAACTATCGGTCACACAGGAAAAGAAAATGAGGACGACGGCGTTAAGAGACATGGCTTTTTTGACAATGGGCGCGTTGTTCCCGCACAAGGAATTCATCCTATTTCAAAGTCCGTCCTTATGTACACACCAAAGTACGTTAAAAATGCTTGCATATTTAAGGCTATGGGCAGTAATTAAAGATCTGTACGATTTGTTCCTGGCAGAACCGACATCACTACAGGCCCTTCAGATACTTTTAACAGCGCCCACACACACGAACTTAGTTACCAGACGATATACTGCCTCCCAGAATGAACAGAGTATAGGGCCTGATAGATCGCTCCAGAGATGGGAAGAACTAACGGGTGTGACCATATCAGAAGAAGACTGGAGTTACAGCTGTGCGCAATTATATTTACTTACGTCAAATTGTAATTTAAGAATTATCCACTTTAAGTTTCTCCATCAGACATATTACACGCAGGTCAAATTACACCGCTATGGTCTTAGAGCAGATGACAAATGTCAACGCTGCTCCGTACCCATGGCTGACTTTCTACACATGGCGTGGGCATGCCCCGGTCTAAACAAATATTGGCAGGAAGTGACATTCGCGCTCACACACATGCTAGCTGAGCAAATCCCAAACACACCATTGGTATGCCTATTAGGCATTCACAAACTCAAACTGGTAAAAAGACGAAAACTACTGCCAGTGGCACTTTTGCTTGCAAAACGGCGAGTAGCCATTAAATGGGGTAGCAAACGACCACCCAGATGTAAGGACTGGATAACTGACTTACTATATTGTAAAGTAAAGTAAAGTAAAGTCCACATTTGTAAAGCGCACAATCACCCGTAAGGGTCTCTAGGCGCTGGGGGCCGTCGGGAAGATTAAGCGAGCTATTGCCCAGAGTCACATGGTGCTGGGCTAACCTGCCCCCGGAGCCGGGGATCGAACCGTGGTCCCCAGATTCCAGCGTCAGTCGCCCTGGCCGCGGCGCCACACCTCTCCCACAAGGGAGCACTAGGTGCTTACAAGGAGAAACTACCTCAGGCCTCCAGACCTAAAGACTTCTGGCAACCATTATTGGACTATTTACAGCGACACCAAGACGACTCTTGATCACAAAACGTGAAAAGACACATAGAAACGGGGAGGAGGCACTTATCCCACACGTCTCTTTGGTACATTAAAATACATGCAAATGGTAAATCTGGTCATTGTTAAGTCAGGAATGTTTAGATGTAAGATACTTTGATTGTCACTATCTTTGTATAAATCAAGTAGCACGGAGGCACTGGACAGCACGGCGCCTCGGTCGAATAATGCACCGAGGAGGCAGTCCAAGTCCGCCCCATGGTTTGGGATGGAACTTCGGGGCAAGAAAGCGGACTGTAAATGTCTAGAGAGGCAATGGAGGAGAGGATTCTTCGAGGGAGAAAGGGTGGCCTACAAAAGCATGTTGAAAGAACACCATGCCTTAATTAGGAAAACACGCAAATCCTACTACTGTAACAGGATAGAGGGAGTAGACAATTCAGCAAAGGAGCTGTTCTCCGTTTACAAAGAGATCTCCAATCTCTCTAGTATGACGGCTCCTGCGACTGGATCAGTGGAGTCCTGTAATCGGATAGCAGAGTTCTTCTCACAAAAGGTAGAGAAGATCTACTCCTCATTTCCGGCAACGGCCAGAGAAGGCCATCCGGGAGGTGATATCTCTTCCAATGTGGCAAACACGGACTGCCTCAAAATCTTTACTGTTCCTTCTCGAGAGGTCATTTGCTCCATAGCAGGCAGTCTCAAGTCAGGCTCCCCTAAAGACCCTGCAACACCTAAAACACTGAGAGGGAGTGTGGAGACTCTGGAGCCTTACATTAGATATTTATTAGAGCTCTCATTTGAGGAAGGCAGGGTTCCTAAAGCTTGGAAGGAGGACGTGGTGCTTCCCCTGAAAAAAAAAAACTAATATCAGTATGGAGCAAAAGGAGAATTTGCGCCCCATCTCACTCCTTCCATACTTTGCCAAAATCACGGACAAGGCTGTCAATAACCTATTGGCAGCCCACATTGAGGCCAACAGACTGCTCCACCCCACTCAATCGGGCTTCCGTGCACTCCACTCAGTCAGCATTGTTGCTAGCCACAGAAACCTTGCGGAAACATGCTGATGAAGGCCACACGGCGGCACTGATCCTATTGGATCTCAGTGCCGCTTTCGACACGGTAGCCTATCACACGCTATTACATTGTCTAAGGAGGGGAGGAGTAGTTGAGAGGGCATGGAAATGGCTGGAGTCCTTTTTGTCGGACCGTAGTTTCCAGGTGGCACAGGGCACTTTTCGATCTAACCCCATCTGTCTGAAGCAGGGGGTGCCCCAGGGGTCCAGCCTAAGCCCTACCCTCTTCAATTTATATGTAACTCCTGTGGCCGAGATTGTAGAAACATTTGGGCTGGAAGTCGTGCCATATGCAGATGACACGCAACTAGTGGTGGCCCTGACCCAGCCGAAGGAGCAGGCAGCTGACACTTTTCGATCATGTCTGCAGGAACTGGCGGCGTGGATTGCCAACAACTGTCTTAAACTGAATGGAAACAAGACAGAGGTCTTGATTGTGGGCAAAGCTCCGTCAGTGTGGACTTCGGCATGGTGGCCTACAGCATTGGGTCCTTTACCTAATCCCAGTAATCAAGTGAGAAACATAGGGGTGTGGATCGATGACAAGATCTCATTCGACTACCACACCAAACGAGTGGCAGGCACATGCTTTGGCACGATGAGGGTCCTTAGGAAGACACTGGACTATCTGCCAGTGACAGCGAGGAAGGCCATGGTCCATGCACTAATTACATCTAGGCTGGACTATAGCAATGTCCTATATTTGGGAGCCAGTGCCAGATGCTTACAGAGGTTGCAGCACGTGCAAAACGCAGCGGCACGTTTGGTTTTGATGCTGCCCATGAGAGCCGCCTCCAAGAGAGCTCTGAAAACACTGCACTGGCTTCCAATCAGAGAACGTGTGGTATTTAAAGCACTCTGTGTTGGCCACCGTATACTGCAAAGGAAAGGACCTTCCTACCTGCACAACCTGCTCACGCCATACCACCCAACCCGCCAATTGAGATCTAGCGGGACAGGGATGGTGCTGTCACCTAAGTTCAGGAGAGTAAGAATGGGAGGTCACTCCTTTCGTGTCTTGGCTGCTCAGAAATGGAACAAACTCCCTCTGGAGCTCCGGTTGGAGAAATCAGAGATCAAGTTCCGTAAAGAGCTGAAAACATTCCTGTTCCCTAAAGAGTAGGGCCAGGCTCTGTTAGGGTATGCTCGAATGGGCAGTATCAGCAGTTGATTGGTTTTAACGCAGCAGTCCATAGCGCTGGGCCACACTAGTACAGTGTAACCAGGCGCTCTATAAGTTTAAATAATAATAAGATACTGCGTCATATGCCGAAGATCGTTAAGTGAGTCTGTAACGTATTATAATTATTAATGGATGTCAACTAGGACTTAAAAATGTACATAAATATTGCAATTTGGATGTCTTTTACTGCTGCTTGGTGGAATAAAAATAAAATTATTTAAAAAAAATAGTTTTAAGAAGAGGTGAGGCACCAAGAAAAAGGGTAGAAGGATTTTTTAGCTCTGTATGAAGCTCTGTGGAAGCATCTAAGTCCCCATTTTGCCCTCAAGAGGACATAGGTACTGATTCAAACCACTTCTGCCACTCGTAGCTCCGAAGGATCTTTTGGGAAGGTCTTGTTGGAAAGAGTGGTGAGCTATGCGTCCCCTGCCATGGTGCCCAATCTAAAAGGTTATGCCTGGCCCACAGTGTATCCATGCTTTCAGAACCAGCTGATATCTTTCTTGGGGTTGAGTTAAAAACGTCCCTTTATTTGTTATCATCATAGGATTTAGGTCAGGAGCACAGGTTATGGTTGTACCACAGACAATTGAGAACAATAAAATCGAAAGACATGAATAGCATTCCAAAAATATCACTTAAAAAAATATAATCTTTATATACTTTGTGTTTAAATTACAAAAATATTGTATCAAATATTGTGGAACGGAATATTGCCCAAAAAATAAGAGTATTGTTTTTTTAATAAATATAGACTTTTAAGTGATTTATTTAGAATATTAAATTTCTAAAATTATTATACTCGACACAGTGACTCTCCCCATCGAAAAAACAAAATACAAGTGAGGGGCAAATGCGGCGATCGGTATACTAGTTGCTGCTTAGGTGTAAGATTCACACCAGTTGTCCTTTCTGGTACCAAAATTGGGCGAACACGGATACCTCTAACTGCACCAACAGGCCTTTGACTAAAATAACAAAAAACAGAAGGCAGGAAATAAACCAAAATACTTATATGTAAATCTTTTGTTAAAAAAAATTGGAAATGTTGGTTAAGAAACTATCTTAAAGTCAATCTCTTCAAGTACATACCTGAAAACTATTTTAAAATATTCTTTTTTAACCAAGAAAGAAAAAACTTTAAACCTTTGAATACCAATAAATAAATTTAACAGTAAATCAAATAAAATTTTTCTACATCTACAAGTTAGATGTTGTTTTGGAACAGCTAGCAAATGCGTACTTACAGGAATACATTCACGAAAGAAGACTTAAAATTAGAGGCTAACTCAAGATTTTCACAGAGGGGCTCTATTAGGAAACACCTTGGGGTAGAAAAAAACTTGTGAAATTACTCAAACTCTTGGTGTGTCTTTTTGAGCCCATTTCTGTGCTGCATAAATTGTTCATTTTTGGCAGCAACACTTTTCTATATGTCATTGTTCACTCTGATCCTTTTTTAACCGTATGTATTCATTATAGTTTGCTAAAGAGAATTAAGGCAGGAAAGTGGCTGCCTGGTAAAGAAAATAAATATCTAACATCACTTGGAGTTCAGCATATCCTGGAATAATCGGACCTCAGGACTTCGTGCTGCAAATAACCTGATCTGCTCTGCCTTCTGAGCCCCCGGACATTGCTTGCCGGACCTGCTCCGCGGGTCCCGCATCACTAGGAGAACCAGCGGGGTCTGTGGCAGCGAAACAGGGCTGCGAGCGTGACGGCAGGGACTCAATGTACCAGGAGTCCCTGCGTGGTCAATAGTTGTCACCTGGCCCGCTCTCCCTTTAAGCCACGCCCCCAGTGCACCGGCTGCCTCAAAGTCAGCCCCTCCTGGTGGGACTCTTTTTCACTCATATCCTGGAATAATCGGACCTCAGGACTTCATGCTGCAAATAACCTTATCTGCTCTGCCTTCTGAGCCCCCGGACATTGCTTGCCGGACCTGCTCCGCGGGTCCCGCATCACTAGGAGAACCAGCGGGGTCTGTTGCAGCGAAACAGGGCTGCGAGCGTGACGGCAGGGACTCAATGTACCAGGAGTCCCTGCGTGGCCAATAGTTGTCACCTGGCCCTCTCTCCCTGTAAACCACGCCCCCAGCGTATACGTTTATAACCAGTCCTACACCCGCGCACGCGGGACGCACGTGGAACAAAGCGCGGAGCGAGTCCGGGCAAAGGGCGGGTCCTCTGAGGCCCTCAGAGGCTGAAGAAGGCTGTGCTGTGCCCACCCTCCTTAAAGAATATTTTATATGTTATAAACGTCACTTCGTAGGTCTGTGACTGTTATAGTCTGATTTGTTGTTCCCGCGATTCTTTGTGCCCTCACTAGATTTATTGGAAATGACGGCCAAAAAACTTAGGTCTGGGAGACTATTGGTTGGAAGGTCGTGTTCCAAAACAAAATCGAATCCCCTTCGTAACAAGGTTAATCATGTTGCGCAACTTAAGGGCACGTGTCAGTTATTCAACCTTTGGGAAAGGGCGAACAATAGAGCTACAATTGTAGAGCCTACTCACGATGACATGGTAAAAGCCCCCTCCTCTCTGATGGGATTGAGTACTGTGGGTTTGGTGCATGAGAATAACATGGAAAAGGCAGCCATTACATTAGTCGCAGTAACGGAAGGCTTGGCCTCCTCGGACAATTGTGTGTCTCCCCCTTTATATGCATCAAAGGATAAAAATAAACAATCCCTTCTCCCCCTACAAACTCCTCCCGAACCTATCTCACATGAGGCTGGGGTGATAGAACATGTTTCTCTTCTCAAAACTAGTGAGCTTCCATCTAAACCCCATGAATCTAGCCCTTCTTCTCCTAGAGGAGTGTATAATAAAGACCTTTCCTCTTCTGATTTGGAGATAGAGCTCTGTAGGAGATATATTGAGGTTGATACTGATAAGGTTAGGGATTTTACAAAAACCCCTGTAACATCGGTTCCACCTGTTCTCCATCTTTATAGCAGTACTCCCTCGAATATCTCCCAGTTAAATACTTCGACGAGCTCTAACCTTAATATAACTGGTATTGATGCCATGCTTCCGCCTAGGTTGGATAAACCTGTCTCCGACTGCCTATCTTCTCTTGAACATTTGCTTTCTTCTATTCTGTCATTATTAGAAAAATTTGTTGGGGGCTCCGACTGTGTATTGGAAACAGTCACCCAAATATTGAAGGTCTTATTGCACAACAGACACGAGAAGAAAACCAGCCCAATCTTAGAGGCTGATGAAGATCTAGTAGAGCTGAAAGTCCCTAAGTCAGAGAATGGGACTTCTATTATTTCCCATCTATCTAACGATAGGGAACAATTAGTCCTCCCACTGAGAACCCCTGTCTCAAACTGTATAGTTGATCTTGCTCCAGTAATAGAGGTCTTACACGAAATGGTGTCAAAGGAAGGTATAGAATCACCTCCAACAATAGAGGATGTACAGGAAACGGATCCTAAGGAAGGCAAAGAACTCTTCCCGATCTTTAATAAACAGCAGAGTGAGGGAGACAAGGAGGTTCTAGAATCAGAAGGCAATATAAAAAAGGAAAATTCAGGGAAAGTTAAAAAGAATGGGAAAATAAAGAGGAGACTAATTAGAAGAATTGAAAAAAATAGGCGGACAAACATTCTCTGGGGAGATAACCCGGAAACGCTCTCAAATCAAGAATTACATCAGGTCTCCCTGTTGGTATTTAAAGATGATAGTGAGGATGTAAAAGGAGCTGTGGATACCTCAATCCCCGTAGTACAGAGTTCTGTCCCCCTACCATCAATTCCTTGCTCTTTGGGTGGGCTCTGTACGGTTAAAGGGGATCTGCTAAACTCAGTTCCTCAAAAAAAAGAGATTATTCTTACTGGCTCTGTATCCTCAGCTCTTAATCCCTTGGCCAGTCCCTACTCCGATAAAAGGGAAGGAGTAGTGGTTTGTCAAAAACCTCCCGAAATTCCTAAGGAGGAAAGCGTAGATACCCTTACTCTTGATTTCCTCCCCCTATTTGATGTTGATTACATCTTAAATAGATCATTACTCCTTAAATATTTTCAGGAATCAGCAAATTTGAAATTGCTACAAACTGCAGATATAGATTTAGTACGGATTCTGAAGACAGAGGGTGGAAATTTAACGAGGGTAAAGTTCTATTCTAAATTAGTAGTAAATCTAATTCTACAACGGTCGGAGGATTTCCAGAGTAGAGGGATCGGCGTTATGCCCTTTTGGGGGAATTTCCCCTTTGTTAGATCATCTAAGTCTTCAAGGCCTTTAGGGTCTTCCTTATCTTTCTTGCAGGTAGCCTCTAGAAATGTAGAACAGTCTGGTGGTTTTGATGATTTGAAAATTTGCATATCAAAAGATCTCCGTTTTGTATCTTATCCTAATCTTCCTATGTCCCCCCCCCCCCAGGATAAGGTTGTAGATGAAAATCTCCGTTGGAACTGGTTACCGGGTGTTCTGTCGAGGAAATTGACTATTAAGTACCCGCTTCATTCTCATCTTTAGCGACAATATAACAATACTATCTTGGAATTCTGCTGGGTTGAAGAACTGCCCTGAAAAAATTCAATTCCTTCTGTCCTTAAAAGCCAGTGTGATTTGTCTCCAGGAGACGTGGTGTTCGGAGAAAATTCAGATAGGAAGGGATTATTTTGTATTGGAGGGTTGCGCTGTCCCCTCCAGGAGAGGCCATGCTAGTGGGGGTATTGCCTGTCTATTATCTAACCGGATAAAATGGAATTTCTCTCACTATTTGGATCCTTGTAACCTTTTTCAGGCTGTAACGTTGTTTAGTTATGACAATGTCCCCAAACCTTTAGTTTTGATCAACGCTTATATTCCCCCCGAAGTTAGTTTTAACGCAACTTTAAAAAGGGTTTTTGTCTATATTCAGAGTATTAAGGAAAAATATCCTCTTCCTAATATAATCCTAGTAGGGGACTTGAATTGCAAAATCTCTAACTTAAGTATGAGCCTGTTTCGTGATAAATATAAAGAAGAATCATTACAGATCCCCCAAGCTCTCTTCTCTGAGAATACTAAAACAAACAAGCGTGGGAAGATACTTCTCAAAGAACTGTCCGATATGGACGGGATCATAGCGAATGGAAGTCTCCCTTCTGATTCCCCCGCAAATTTTACTCACAAATCCCATCAGGGAGAATCCATATTAGATTTTGTGATAGTAGAGAATTCGACCTTTGCGCTATTAAAGGATCTTAGGGTTATTGAAACCCTTTTTAGCGACCATAAATTACTTTTTACCTCTGTGAATCTAAACCCTCCCAAATCCGACCAATGGTCACTTAACAGTGATCTGGTAGGTTTTGGAGCAAAATCAGGAAGGTGTTATTGGAACACAAAAGCTGAACGAGAGTTGGAGAGCGTTCTTGATGTCGCAATTAATGACCTTGCTATTTGGCACGGTTTTGAAATTGTGTGCTTCCTAGACTTTTTGAAGGTAGTGATTTCGGTGTCTAAAAAAACAAATAAGAAAAGGTGTTTTGCAATACCCTCTAGTCCCCTGCGCCTACTTAATATAGAAATAAATAAGTTAGTAAGGGAACAATATCTGTGTAAATCGGCAGAAGCATCGCGTAGAGTAGCCTTACTAAAAAGAAGGAGGAGAAGGTTACAGGCAAAATTACGAAAAGATGGGGAGGATATTATCTGGATAAAATTAAGAGAGGCTGCCTTTAATGGAGAAATGAGACAGTCCTGGTCCCTTATAGGTGAGGGTTGTGGAGCAAGAACAAGACCGCTCCCTATCCCCATTGAAGAACAAATATGGGTGGATTATGTCTCAGACCTTTACGCAAGTAATGGAAACGAGGTTCCCCGTATAGATTTTATTGAGAATAATCAGCCTTTGGTCCCTTTATCTGAAAGGATATTGAATTAGCAATTAAGGAAATGCGTTCTTCCGGGGCAATGGGGCCAGATGAACTTCCAATCTCTGTCCTAAAGCAAAGTAGCGCAAAATGGAGCAAATTGTTATGCCCTGTGTTTAACATTTGTTTTTCCAGCGGAAAGATTCTTCCCTCGTGGAAAGGGAGTATTCTGGTCCCCCTTTTTAAAAAGGGTGACCGGCTATCTCCCCAAAATTATCGTCAAATTGCCCTTTTGGATGCAATTGGCAAAGTCTTTGCTAGATGCCTTTTGAAACGAATCAATGACTGGGTGGATCAAGCTAATATACTTCCCCTTGAACAGACGGGATTCCGGAAGAATCACGGCACCATGGATAACTTAACAGCTCTGCAAGTAATAACTGACAAATACATCAGGGTCAGAGGAGGGAGAGTCTATGCAGCCTTCATAGACTTTTCCACGGCTTTCGATAAAGTTGATCGTCCTCTGCTGTGGAAGAAATTACTTTCTTTTGGTATGCCAGCTCGGCTGCTAAATTTAGTTCAGGACCTCCACTCTGATACCTGGTGCAGAGTATTGTTGGGAGGAGAGAGAGGCCTATCCCAAGCAATCCCCTCAGCCAATGGTCTTAAACAGGGCTGTTTATTAGCTCCTCTATTGTTTTCCCTGTATGTTTGTGACCTCCCCCAGACCTTATCCTTAAGTGAAGGAATTGCCCCCACTTTAGGGGATGAACCGGTTGCATGCCTAATGTATGCAGATGATATATTACTTTTAGACCTTACTCCGAAAGGACTTAATAATCGTCTGCATGCATTGCATGTATTTGCCGAGTCCCACCATCTGAAGATTAACATCTCTAAAAGCAAGGTAATGTGTATGACGGGGAAGAAAAAATCGAAATCTGGAAATTTTAGTTGGTCTTTAGGCAGTGAGAAACTGGAAATTGTAAAATCCTATGTTTTTTTAGGGAAAATAGTATGCGGTAACTTGAGCGACAAGGCCCACATAGATAACAACATTTGGAAGGCCAAGACACAGGGAAATGGACTGAGTGCTCTTTATAAAGCCACAGGCAAAAGACATTTTGTCCATCTGCCAGAGGCCTTCCGAGCAAATATTCCAGCCTCTTTGCTCTATGGCACCGAGCTTATTGATTTGGGGCAATGTTTTTTTTTTAGATACCATCGAGGGGGCAGACTTTTGCAACATCTGACTATGGTCAATAATGCCTGTACAGTGGCATCTCTCAGACTTGAATTTGGCATACGAAGTAGTTGGGTTCAGGCCCTGGCGGGAGTAATACGTTGGGTCTTTTGCTTAGCCAAGGGTAAACCGGCCACTTTAAGATTTCTTATTAAAAAAGAATTACTGGGTCCCCTAAAAGAATATTCCCTACTTATAAGAACTTTAGAAGGGCTGTCACATTACTGGAATTGGAGGAATCAACTCTTTTTTTGTTATCTTCACATCAGCTAAAGTCGACCCTAAGACTGGCTACATGGGAGCTAAGTTTTAGGAGGGACAGAGATGCCCTTATTACGAAGAAAGGTGTTACGCAGGTTGTCAATTCTTACTTACTTAAACACGTACAACCTTATGCCTCTTGGAACCTCCCTCACGGCTTACGCCGTTTTTGGTTCCTCTTGAGGCAAGATCTTCATCCTTTAAATAAATTACTAGCTAGATGGTATGGTTCTTCCGATAAATGTAATTTATGTAACAACAATAATTCGATCCAGGATACTGCCCATATCCTTTTTATATGCCCTGCCCTAATGGCCCATCGCCGAAAGTGGGTGAGACCAATTTGTTTACAATCAAGCATTTGATCTGCCAAATCTTTAATCAATGCCATCCTTAACCCCCCAATGAAATGTTTTGTTTTAGAATCTTTAATTTTTTTAAATGTTTCTTAGAATTATATTAACGGATATGATTTTCTTATTCCAGTTTCTGTGTTTATAGAATGTATCTTAAGAATTTTATGTTTTGTAATTTTGGTTGTTTTTTATGCCATGCTTATATGTGGATCTCAATCGAGTTCCAAACCATATATTAATAAAATTGAATTGAATTGAGTTCAGCAAAGGGCTACACATCTGGCTCTTCCCGACCAGGTAATATGGGAACACACTAACCAATAAACAGATCTAATTTCCATGGGCTCCAAGAATTTACATGAGTACATTTACAGGTGTAAATGTATCTTTGTAAATAGGGCCTTATATCTCTAAGCACAGCGTGCTCATAGTAAACTTTGTGTCTAAAAACACATGATTGAATGCTCTGTTACTTCCTGTGTCTAAAGCTAATGTTGAAAACTGTTGCTCTTCCTTACAATAATGCGCATGTGTTCTGTACGAGTAGTTTCATTTGCAACTCTTAACATTTGGATCAAC
Source organism: Lissotriton helveticus (assembly GCF_964261635.1). NCBI lineage: Eukaryota > Metazoa > Chordata > Amphibia > Caudata > Salamandridae > Lissotriton > Lissotriton helveticus. The sequence continues at coordinate 633,506,548 of NC_136069.1, read as the reverse complement.
AAGGAAATACATATTGTTGATGCATTCACTCCAATGGTTTTTCTTTGGATAGCCAGTATGTTTGCTTCCAGAAAAGTTATAAATAATTTGTAACTTTTGATTAGAAAAAAATATCAAAAGCTAATTTTCAGAGTCTACTTAGCCTAGGTAGAAAAGAGGAAAGTTGAAATTAGATTCCTGTTATCCAAACCCATCATAGCAATTATAAAATGTATTCTGCTTGAACTCAGTTGTTCTGCATTCCAATATTCCAATGACATGCATGTTTTTTCTGTAATCGTACCTTGTGACGACCCTGTCCTCTAGTTTCCCCTTCAAAGCATTAGCCATACACTGACATTACTGGCGAAAAGCATCTCCTAGGGCCTGGTAAATGGGGCCTATGTGCCTGAATACAGACTTTGATGGAGTGGTCCCGAAGTTTACTGGAGGCCCGGCAGTCGGCTCTGCGTCGTTCAAGGTCTCGTTCGAGAGGAAGGTCTTGAGGCCGTTTGCAGAGCCTCCATTCCTTGTCGCACTCAGTGGCGGCTCCCCCATTAAGGCATGGGGGCGTCCCCCCACTGCTTTATCGCAGTGTGAGAAGGCAGAAACATAAATGGTAACAACTACCATTTATGTTTCTGTTTCTCGCACTGGTTGGGGGCGGGCGGGTGGGCGGACCTTTTCAAGGGCAGGGGGGAGTGGCTTTACCCACTGTTGTGGCTACTGACTGTTTGGTCGGCCCCAGTGCCGAACAAGGCAGTCATGCACACTCCCCCTTTTTCTCTATGTAGGCTGCTGCATGCAGACTACATAGAGAAAATGGCTCGGCTAGGGCGCTCTCCGCTGCGCCTCACTAATCCCAACGCTGCCATTGCATCGTTGTGATTGGCATGGGTAGAGGAGGGAAGCTGCCTGCTGGCTGCTTCCTGTTCCTGCAGCAGGAACACGCGGACCTGGCTGCCGCTGCACCATTACAGCGTGACTGGCCAGGAGCGGAGGCGGTGCGGTACTCGGCACTCCCGAGAGTAAGGTACATTTTATTTTTTTATTCCCCACCTTTGACCACCCCTCCCTCCCGCGAGCATGCCGGCCACCGCTGCAGGGCACCCTAACGTGCTCTTTCTCACAAAAAATGTTGAAATTAATCCACTTACTAACTAACTCAATGGTTCATTGTATTTTGTTTGGATTTATTTATAACACTCACTGATGTCTTGGTGGTTCCAGTATACCATGTGTTTTGTATTTATTGAAAGATTTAGTAGCTTTTCTAAGAAAAATGCTGAACTTAGCAAATAAGCGGAACGGGACACCTATTTGCAGCGCTTAGAAACGGCAACTGTCTGTGGCATTGAGTGCTAAATAAAAGCAAGTTATTATTGTATAAGGTGGATGAGAACAACATATGAGGGTGAGATATTGTGTTTAATGGTCAATACATGCAAAGTGCAGAATATGCTAAAATATAATTGAAAGGAATTTTACAAAAATGCACATATTTACATTACAGTGACAGTTAAGGCAGGTTTGATGCTGGTCAGGAATGGAAGTTGCAGCGCAGCAGCATGTGAGGGTGGGGTATGTTTGACTCGTGGGGGTCAGCGTCGGATTGGTAACGCGGGCAATGCCAGAGGGGCCGGTGCCGAGTTTAATCTGTGGGCTGCTTTTTGGAGCAGTCTGGGGGCAGATTTGTGCGGTGTTGCTGTTGTTCCTGATACAGCTAGCAGCCCAGTGGGTGTCTAGGTGGCCTTTCTAGAGGCAGATGGGTGCTCATTTCCTCACGTTTAGCAACAAGCAGAGGTTTCGCTTTCTTTCTCTCACTGGGCCTGCCCATTAATGTAGGCATAGCTAGCGGAGCAGGGGAACTGAGAAGTGGCCTCACTTGTTTTCAGTCAACAGTGTAAAGTAAACTGATCCGTTCATTTTTTTGTACCCCCCCCACCCCTTTTTTAGGTTTTCCCTGCCTGGGCTGCGCACATGCACAGTCTCACTGGCGAGATTTAATGATTTAGAGGGAGCTTCAGTATCGAGCTTTAAGCCCCGGCCCTCTTTCCCATTTGCCGGCGTCAACGTTTATGCTAAACGGTGGCCAGCCATTGGGAAAGAGCTTTTCCTACGTAGACTTTTCTCTCTGTCAGACGACCCACTTGGACGGGCTCGCCTGCATAACTTTCGTCGTAAAGGCTTTGTTATCTTTATGGGGCCATGTGGAGTGGAGAAGTATGGCTCAATGGTTAGAGCGGTAGACCCTGATGCAGAGGTCTAGCCCGGGACCAGGGTTCAATTCCCCGCCTCGGCGGGTCTTGGGCTCCTAAATTCCACGGACCTGATAATTCTCGCCTCGGTGCCTATTCCAATCATGGAGTCCCACTCTGCAACTCTGGGCAATAGCTTGCTTAATCTCCACAAGGGCCCCAACAACGCTAAGGATGGCTGGCCTCCACCTTGGGGGTGCCCAGGAGTGGACACCTCACAGGGAAAGCCAGGATGGGTTCCACAGCGGTATTCGTACAAGCGCCTTGAGACCCATGTGGGTGAGTAGTGCGCTATACAAGTATCAATTTACATTACATGTGTTTCAAACACATGGCCCCATAAAGACAAGAAATCGACAGAGCGATTCTGGTGGCAAGCCCAAAGGGTTTCCATCCTTCGAAATGTTTTGTGGACCGATCTCGTGTATGAGAGTAAGGTAAGTGAGCACAAGTCGGATATGATATTTTGTTTAGCATTCAACTATGGATTTTTCTTGTCAGTAAATTTGGTAACAGCAACGTAAAATATTGTGCACGTTTTCATAAAAATACCTGCAAACGATATTGGTCATTTTGATATAGCATATACTGCCACTTGATCTGCCCGCTGTCAATAGAATAAACGTGTTACCAGTATCACACTTCAGCGGACCCTTTGCATCCACCATGGAGAGATAAAGGTCCGAGGTGGCCCTACTGGGGCCCGCTCCTGTAGGCTCAATACAGACATCTACAACAGGCAATTAATACACAGTACTATTTCACCTGCTGAGTGCCACTACTCTCAGCATTCCGTTGTACCCCGCTTTTCTCTCCTATACACGGCCTCTCAGTACTCCTCCTGCACACCCCGTGTACCTCGTTATCCCTGTACCTCCGTACCCCGTACTCCCCCAGTCTGTGACCCGTACCTCAGCACGCCTGTGCTGGGCACTCACATGTCCCATAGTTACGCACCCCCTGTATCCCATCCCTACACATCACATGTGTCTCATAACCTACGCACCCCTTGTGTGTCATACCTACGCACCCCCTCTGTCCCATTCCAAAGCATCCCTGTGTCTCATACCTGCGCACCCCCTGTGTGTTATACCTACACACACATTCCCGTGCCCCATTTCTATGCACTCCCTATGCCTAATACTGACGCAACCCCTGTGTCCCGCTGCCTCATACCTCCGCACCCCCTGTGCACATACCTCCGCAATCCCCTGTGCCCCATACCTATGCACCCCCTCTGCCTCCTACCTCCGCACCTCCTGTGCACATTCCCCTGTGTCCCATACTTATGCACCCCCTGTGCCCCTACTGCCGCACTTCACTGTGTCCCATACCTACGCACTCCTCCGTGCCCTGAATGTACGCACCCCCTGTGTCTCATACCCACGCACCACTCTATGCCCCGATCTCCGCACTTCCCTGATCCCCGCCTCTGCACTCTTCCATGCCCCTTACCTCTGCAGTCCCCTGTGTCCCTACCTCCGTACTCCCTTGTACCACATATCTACGTACCCCTTGAGCTCCTGCCTCCGCACTCCGTACCTCCACATTTTCCTTGTGCCCCATACCTCTGCACTCCCCCTATGCCCCTGCCTCCGCACTCCTCTGTGGTCCATACCTCCTCACTCCCCTGTGCACCGTACCACTGCACTCCCCAGTCGTACCTGTTCTGGGGTACATTTTGACCCCACGGGACACTCTGCAGTGAGCCCCCGCGAGACCCCCTACGGTGAGCCCACTCCCTTCTGCTCTGAACACACCCACTCCTCCTGCCGCCTGTGGAGTTGGAAGGGGGGCTCAAGTGTTTGCACCCTCCTACTCTGGGCTTCTGGGGGGAGTGATGGTGGTGCGTGTGAGTGGTCCACTGCACGGGGGAGTCAGGGGGTGCGTGTGAGGGGTCTGCTGTGTTGTATGGCGTTTTAGGATTCGAGCGAAATTTCCAGATTCATGCCCTTATATAGGTACAATTAACATTGCCCTAATATAGGCATAGAAATCATACCCATTTTTAGACATAGCCCATGCAGTCCAAATACAGGCATGGCTACTTCCACCCGTTCCAAAAAGCCACAACAATTTCTTTGAAAAATCGGCTGAAGCAGTCAAGGACATCAAGGTATAAATATGCCTTCACTTACTCTAGCAAGGACACGGTGGTTCGGAGCAGCTCAACTATCTAGTTGCCCGACGCAGCTTGCTACAGCAAGTGCCGAAGGAAGCCGACCCTCCAGCTGACGCACTGATCGAGAAGCTGTCCTTTCCCTCGCTGAGAATCTAGCTCCAGTGTTTCCAAGCTCTCCTCATGGGGTGTTGGGAAATCAAGTCCCGAGACAGAGATACCAGACCTCCTTCATTCTAAAACCAAGGTATGGAGCTGATTAGACCCTAAGATAAATCTTGGATAGATTCTTGGCAAAGAAAACTAAAACTTATGCTACACCACACTTACTTCTGCCCTCGTAATAGACTTAGGTTAGGTACATTGGGGTAGGTGTATTTTAGAAGCACAAGTTGAGTACTTTTAGCCTTTGTTATTTATGTATGTATTTATCTATGGTTTAGAAACCATATAATGCTTTTACAGTATTATTTTATAAGACTCTTCTTGCTGTACGTATTATACTTTGCAGCCAGTATTACGATTGTAGCAGTTCATTTATTTTGCATGAGAAAGAAGACTGTTCAATAAATCTTTTTATTGAAAACACCCGTCTCTCTATTTCTCTACAAACTCTGATGAAACGAAGCATGCACGATTGACTGAGTAAAATATCTAACTATTTTCTCCACGACTCTGAAGATTTGTTTATTCTTGGGGAAACAAAGTTGTCATGTTTATGCGGTTGTCAGAAACTAAACATGACAACAAAGTTGTCATGTTTATGCGGTTGTCAGAAACTAATCCCTTCTTGTGTATTCGAGAATGTTTCTAGTGACCTCTGAGCTAGCTGGCACTCACAATTAAGTCTAACATATTCGATAGAGACCTAGTCGACCTAAGTCCTACGTCAAATCTATAGGATATATTATTCCAATGCGCAGAGCCTATTGGGAATATAGGAACTACACTACAGCTGCATGGGGGAGTCAGGGGGTGCGTGTGAGGGTCAGCTGCACGGGGAGTCAGGGGGTGCGTGCGGGGGCAGCTGCATGGGGGGTCTTACCTATCACTGCCTGGGCTCCCCCGTGCAGGCTGGTCCATGTCGCGGGCGGGTGGGGGTACGGGATCAAGGCTCCGAGATGAGTGGCGGGCCCTGGAGCGGAGAGAGACGCAGATGAGCGCCGTCCATCAGGCTGCGGATCACAGACTGCCACCCGGCACAGAACCGTGCGTGGCAGTGCCCGCCGTAGCACTGCAGGGGGCAGCACTGCCGGGCACTCCCCCTGCCGGAGCAGAACTCCCTCCTCAGGCATGATCCCCACCCCAACCCACAGGGGCAGCCCTGCCAAGGCGCCGCACCCCACAGACTCACCTCCAAGCGCAGTGACCACCCCCCCCCACGCACACACAGGGCAGCAATGCCACTCCACCACCCCTCCCGTTGCCAAAGCACCCCCCCTCCATGACCACACCACCGCCCCCAGCTCCCTGATGGAGTACCCCGAGGCATGAATACCTACACAACCCCACTCGGGGCAGCACTTCCAATACGTCTCCAACGCACACTGCCAGAGCAACCTCCTCCCCCCAGCAATGATCACCTACCCCTGTCTATAGTGGGCAACACAATCCCCCTGCCAGAGGACCCCCCAAACCACGAACAACTGCCTCTTTCTATAGTGGGCAACACTACCCCCAACCCCCTCGCCAGAGCCCCCCCCCAGTCATGATCACCTGCCTCTTTCTATAGTGGGCAGCACTACCATTCCCCAACCCCCCCACCCCAACCCTCCCACTGCCAGAGCACCCTCCCTCCCCAGCCATGATCACCTGCCCCTTTCTATAGTGGGCAGCACTACCCCCCTACTGCCAGAGTAACCCCCCCCTAGCCATGATCACCTGCCCCTTTCTACAGTGAGCAGCACCCCCCCAAGCCCTCCCATTGCCAGAGCACTGCCCACCTCCCCAGCCATGATCACCTGTTCCTTTCTATAGTGGGCAGCACTACCCCCCGAACCGCCCGCCAGAGCAGCCCCCCCCTCACCAGCCATGATCACCTGTCCCTTTCTATAGTGGGCAGCACTAACCCCCCAACCCCTCCACCAGAGCAGCCCCCCAGTCACGATCACCTGCCCCTTTCTATAATGGGCAACACTACCCCCCAACCCCTCCAGCAGAGCAGCCCCCCTCCCCAGCCATGATCACCTGCTCCTTTCTATAATGCGATACAAAAGTGGATGATGGACGGAGCGTTTGAGCAAATCAAACACTCACCCCCAGTCAAGTGATCTGGGTTCAATCCATCACCATTCTTTAGCTCACTCAGCCACCCCAGTTCAGACATGGCCATATGCAAATCAGTCTGACCCTGTGCCTCATGGGAACAGTCCAGCCCGAACTGCCAAGCCATGTGTTCCCTGGACCGGAAACAAGCATCCTGGGACCGGTTTCGGATTCATAATCCTCATCAGCCAGGCTATCTTGAATCCAGTGGCCAAGTGAGCAAGGGACTCACGTCTGAGCATACCCTGCCACACTTAGGGCGAGCAAAGCGATACAAAAGGGGATGATGGATGGAGCTTTTGAGCAAATCAAACACTCACCCCCAGTCAACTGATCTGGGTTTAATCCATCACCATTCTTTAGCTCACTCAGCCACCCCAGTTCAGACATGGCCATATGCAAATCAGTCTGACCCTGTGCCTCATGGGAACAGTCCAGCCCGAACTACCAAGCCATGTCTTCCCTGGACCGGAAACAAGCATCCTGGGACCGGTTTCGGATTCATAATCCTCATCAGCCAGGCTATCTTGAATCCAGTGGCCAAGTGAGAAAGGGACACACGTCTGAGCATACCCTGCCACACTTAGGGCGAACAGAGCGATACAAAAGGGGATGATGGACGGAGCGTTTGAGCAAATCAAACACTCACCCCCAGTCAACTGATCTGGGTTTAATCCATCACCGTTCTTTAGCTCACTGTCAGGATCCCTAGCGCCTTGGAGGTTAATTCCATAAATGACTGTGACTGGAAACACTCTTGCGTTAAAACTGGACATCAGTGGTCAAGTTGGTGGCATTTGCGCAACTGCAGAATGGCCACTAGTGTGTTAAGGTCAGCAGTCTAGTCTTTTAACAGTTTCAGAGTGAGGCTACGTGACACGCGCACACCTGAGGTGTTGTGCACTTCACTGAAGCTTTTACCGGAGTAGTAGTGTTCCAGAGCGCCCCTAGTTTTTAGAAGTAAATAATTTACAGTAAGCATTTGAGAGTAAAACAAAAATAATTACCGAGTAGGATAGAGAAAGCACAAGTTCGTTTTTGGCGGTGACGACGTTCACAGAGTCAAAGGTTCGAGTTGTGAGAGCGTCTGATTACAGCGGCGAGCAAACGGAGTTCTGCTTATCTTCAGAGAAAAAGTTATTCGTCATCCTGCCACAGCGTCCTGACTAAGAGCTAAGTGACTGGAAGAACGTTTTTAGGTCGAGCTGGCGTTGGAGCGCGAAGCGCTCCCGCCAGCGAGACTATAGTCACCTTCCTCCCTGTCAAGGGAGTAACAGCTGTGAACGAGCCCGATACAGACCTGGGCACGAGCCGACCCAGGTCTGTGAACGGGTTGAGCAGCTTGTGCACGTTTGTTGGACGTCAGGCGCTGCAAGCCCGCCAGACCAATTATCCCAGCATGAAACTCTACTTCCTGAGGCCCACAAGACCAATTATCCCAGCAGGAGATTCCACTTCCTCAGGCGCCGCAACAATTATCACAGCATGAGACCCACTTATCACAGCATGTCAACAGGCGCCCCAGGCTGCTGGAGCACTCAACTATAATTAATGTGCAGTTGAGTGCTCCAGCAGCGTGGGGCGGCTCTCTGCATGCTGTGATAATTATATCTTTGGGGCCTCATGCTGTGATAATTAGGGCGGCATGCTCTATTTGCAGCACTGAACATTTTCAAAGAAGGCCAAGCAGTGACATTCATTGGAGACACTCACCCTCACGCCCTCACCCCATCACCCCTCACACACCTCCTCACCCTCACACACCTCCTCACCCTCACACCCTCACCTTCACACCCCCTCACACACACCCTCACATACCCTTACCAGCACAGCAAAACACAACACAGCACAGCAAAACACAGCACAACACAGCACAGCACAGCAAAACACAGCACAGCACAGCAAAACACAGCACAGCACAGCAAAACACAGCACAGCACAACACAGCACAGCAAAACACAGCACAGCACAACACAGCACAGCACAGCACAGCAAAACAGCACAGCACAACACAGCACAGCAAAACACAACACAACACAGCACAGCAAAGCACAGGACAGCACAGCACAGCAAAACACAGCAAAGCACAGCACAGCAAAACACAACACAGCACAACACAGCACAGCACAGCACAGCACAGCAAAAAACAGCACAGCAAAACACAGCACAGCAAAACACAGCACAGCAAAACACAGCACAGCACAACACAGCACAGCAAAACACAACACAGCACAGCAAAACACAACACAGCACAGCACAGCACAGCAAAACACAACACAGCACAGCACAGCAAAACACAACACAGCAAAGCACAACACAGCACAGCACAGCAAAACACAACACAGCACAACACAACACAGCACAGGACAGCACAGCACAGCACAGCACAGCAAAACACAGCACAGCAAAGCACAGCAAAACACAGCACAGCACAGCAAAACACAGCACAGCACAACACAGCACAGCAAAACACAGCACAGCAAAACACAGCACAGCACAGCAAAACACAGCACAGCACAACACAGCACAGCAAAACACAGCACAGCACAACACAGCACAACACAGCAAAACAGCACAGCACAGCACAGCACAACACAGCACAGCAAAACACAACAGAACACAGCACAGCAAAGCACAGCACAGGACAGCACAGCACAGCAAAACACAGCAAAACACAGCAAAGCACAGCACAGCAAAACACAACACAGCACAACACAGCACAGCACAGCAAAACACAGCACAGCAAAACACAGCACATCAAAACACAGCACAGCAAAACACAGCACAGCACAACACAGCACAGCAAAACACAGCACAGCACAACACAACACAGCACAGCACAGCACAGCACAGGACAGCACAGCACAGCACAGGACAGCACAGCACAGGACAGCACAGCACAGCACAGCAAAACACAGCAAAACACAGCACAGCAAAGCACAGCACAGCAAAACACAGCACAGCACAGCAAAACACAGCACAGCACAACACAACACAGCACAACACAGCACAACACAACACAGCACAGCAAAACACAGCACAGCACAGCGCAGCAAAACACAGCACAGCACAACACAGCAAAACACAGCAAAACACAGCACAGCACAGCAAAACACAGCACAGCATAGCAAAACACAGCACAGCACAGCAAAACACAGCACAGCAAAACACAGCACAGCAAAACACAGCACAGCAAAACACAGCACGGCACAAGAAAACACAGCACAACACAGCACAGCACAGCAAAGCACAGCACAGCAAAACACAGCACAGCAAAACACAGCACAGCAAAACACAGCACAGCAAAACACAGCACAGCACAACAAAACACAGCACAACACAACACAGCACAGCAAAACACAGCACAGCAAAACACAGCACAGCAAAACACAGCACAGCAAACCACAGCACAGCACAGCAAAACACAGCACAGCAAAACACAGCACAGCACAGCAAAACACAGCACAACAAAACACAGCACAGCACAGCAAAACACAGCACAGCACAGCAAAACACAGCACAGCAAAACACAGCACAGCACAGCAAAACACAGCACAGCAAAACACAGCACAGCACAGCAAAACACAGCACAGCAAAGCACAGCACAGCAAAGCACAGCACAGCAAAACACAGCACAGCAAAACACAGCACAGCAAAACACAGCAAAACACAGCACAGCAAAACACAGCACAGCAAAACACAGCACAGCAAAACACAGCACAGCACAGCCAAACACAGCACAGCAAAACACAGCACAGCACAGCAAAACACAGCACAGCAAAACACAGCACAGCACAGCACAACCAAGCTCAGCACAACCAAGCACAGCACAAGCACAGCACAACCAAGCACAGCATAACCAAGCACAGCATAACCAAGCACAGCATAACCAAGCACAGCATAACCAAGCACAACAAAACATAGCATAACAAAAAATAGCATAACAAAACACAACAAAACAAAGCATAGCATAACAAAACATAGCATAGCATAACAAAACACAACATAGCATAGCATAACAAAACACAACATAGCATAGCATAACAAAACACAACATAGCATAGCATAACAAAACACAACATAGCATAGCATAACAAAACACAACATAGCATAGGATAGCAAAACTAAACAGAGCATAGCATAACAAAACAAAGCATAGGATAGCAAAACAAAGCATAGCAAAACAAAACATGGCATAACAAAACATGGCATAACAAAACATGGCATAACAAAACATGGCATAACAAAACATGGCATAACAAAACATGTCATAACAAAACATAGCATAGCAAAACATATAATAGCATAGCAAAACATAGCATATCAAACACAACAAAACATAGCATAGCAAAACAAAGCATAGCATAGCAAAACATAGCATAGCATAACAAAGCATAACAAAGCATAGCATAGCATAACAAAACATAGTATAGCATAACAAAACATAGCATAACAAAACATAGCATAACAAAACATAGCATAGCATAGCATAACAAAACACAACATAGCATAGGATAGCAAAACTAAACAGAGCATAGCATAACAAAACAAAGCATAGGATAGCAAAACAAAACATAGCCTAACAAAACATGGCATAACAAAACATGGCATAACAAAACATGGCATAACAAAATATAGCATAGCAAAACATATAATAGCATAGCAAAACATAGCATATCAAACACAACAAAACATAGCATAGCAAAACAAAGCATAACAAAGCATAACAAAGCATAGCATAACAAAACATAGCATAACAAAACATAGAATAACAAAACATAGCATAACAAAACATAGCATAGCAAAACAAAGCATAGCATAGCAAAACACAACACAACACAGCATAGCATAACAAAGCATAGCATAACAAACACAACAAAGCTTTGCATAGCATAACAAAACAAAGCATAGGATAGCAAAAAAACATAGCATAGTATAACAAAACAAAGCATAGAATAGCAAAACAATACATTGCATAGCATAACAAAACATAGCATAACATAACAAAACATAGCATAGCATAACAAAACAAAACATATCATAGCCTAGCAAAACATAACATACCAAACACAACAAAACATAGCATAACATAACATAGAAAAACAAAGCATAACACACACAACCACACACACACAACCACACACACACAACCACCCACCCACAACCACACACACAACCACAACCACACACAACCACACACACAACTATCTATCTATCTATCGCCCTCACTCTATCTGTCTATCGATCTATCGCCCTCACTCTATCTGTCTATCTATCGCCCTCACTCTATGTATCGGCCTCAGTCTATCTATCTGATCGCCCTCACTCTATCTGTCTATCTATCGCCCTCACTCTATCTATCTATCGACCTCACTCTATCTAATCGCCCTCACTCTATCTATCGCCTTCACTCTATCTTATCGCCCTCACTCTATCGCCCTCACTCTATCTATCGCCCTCACTCTATCTATCGCCCTCACTCTATCTATCGCCCTCACTCTATCTATCGCCCTCACTCTATCTATCGCCCTAACTCTATCTATCTATCTATCGCCCTCACTCTATCTATCTATCAATCTATCTATCTATCACTCTATCTATCTATCTATCGCCCTCACGCTATCTATCTATCGCCCTCACTCTATCGATCTATCGCCCTCATTCTATCTATTTATTTAGATACTGATCGCCATCACTCTATCTATCTGTCTAGCTATCTATCGCCCTCACTCCTATCTATCTATCTATCTATCTATCTATCTATCTATCTATCTATCTATCTATCTATCTATATCGCTCACTCAATCTCTCTATCGCCCTCTATCTATCGCCCTCCCTCTATCTATCTATCGCCCTCACTCTATCTATCTATCCCACTCACTCTATCTATCGCATCACCACAGCATCACTCAGCACCACCACAGCATCACTAAGGGGCACAACAACATCACTATGCGCTACCACAGGATCATTGAATGCCACAGCATCACTAGTCGCCACCACAACATCTCTCAGCCTCACCACAGCATCAATCTGTGCAACCATTTACCAACAACTGGGTCAAATATGATCTCTCAATGTTTCAAGCTTTATTACAAATGTCACAAAAAGAGGTTAGTATTTCACTTCTGTTCTTGGATTTTCGTCACAATAAAATACACTGAACATATTCTTCACAAAAGTTATTTACAAAAGTTTAAGCTATTGCCATTATAAATTACAATAACTTTTATTTAAGTATTAATTATTAAAAAAATTAAAAGCCATTGTTATTTGTAATATCAATACATCTAAGTCACGTGAATACAACACATATTGCATTACAAATGCTATAGGTGTCACAAGTTATAACTATTGGCATTGTAAATGACAAAGCTATTATTTTTGCTATTTTCAAAACCAACACATATATAAAAAATGTGTCATTTACAATACCAATAGCTCAAACTTTCCTAATGCGAGACCTTATGCATTGCAAATGCTTGTTCTGTTGAAGCTAATAATTAATGTGCACACGTTTCTTTTGTTGAAAAAACAATTCCTTTAGGCTGTCAGGAAACAGAGAGCATTTTCAGTTAAGCATTTCCTAACGAATTCATCGAGCAGACAAGTGACTGAGAAATTACCTTTGGCAGAAAATTCGATGTTTATTTATCTGTAAAAAAGGAAAGACTTACATGACAAGTGAACTAACTAGTTACGCAGGAAGGCAATAGAGTTCAAGAGAGGAACAACGAAATTGGAGAACACTTACCAGAGACTTGCTTCTGTGAAGTATTGCTGAGGAGAAAAAGAGAAATATCGATTAATTAGCAACTTCCTTTAGGAAAGAACCTGGTAGGTTACAGAACCAATAGGTAACCTTAATAAGAATTTAAGAGAGAAAAGGTTAGAGAATAATTCCCCCTTTTAAAATGTTTTACAGATGAATATCACAACGTCATAATAAACAGAGAATCTACATCAGGCACAGAAGAGTGGCAAGGTGTTAAGAACCATGGGTAGGTAGAAAAGCTAGGAAAAAAAGGTAAATAGAGTTTAGAGTAGAGTAGAGGAGGGAAATATATAATTTTTGTGTGATTAGTTTTCTAGGTGTCTTCATAAGGCTGAATGAAAGCTGAAGAAGAATACCTGACAGAAAATCAGAAGGTTCTGGACCTGTCTCTTCTTGTTCTTTATTATTTTATCCACTTTTCCCCTTACCCCTCGCTGATTAACTAGCGCCAAGAAATCTTTTGGCCCTGGGTGATTGGTAGTGGGAGTCGGGAAGTTAGCAACTTCTGTTCCTGTGCAAGAACTACAGACCTAGCTGGAAAATAAGGTGAGCCCAGACAGAAAAAAGGTGAGCCCTGACACTCACTCAGCCACCCCAGTTCAGACATGGCCATATGCAAATCAGTCTGACCCTGTGCCTCATGGGAACAGTCCAGCCCGAACTGCCAAGCCATGTCTTCCCTGGACCGGAAGCAAGCATCCTGGGACCGGTTTCGGATTCATAATCCTCATCAGCCAGGCTATCTTGAATTCAGTGGCCAAGTGAGCAAGGGACTCACGTCTGAGCATACCCTGCCACACTTAGGGCGAACAAAGCGATACAAAAGGGGATGATGGACGGAGCGTTTGAGCAAATCAAACACTCACCCCCAGTCAACTGATCTGGGTTTAATCCATCACCATTCTTTAGCTCACTCAGCCACCCCAGTTCAGACATGGCCATATGCAAATCAGTCTGACCCTGTGCCTCATTTATTTTTATTTATTTTGAAAGTTTTATATAGCGCGAACAAGATCTTTGCAGATATCAGAGCGCTTTACAAGGGCATGGGGGTAAAAAATACAAAGTAATAAAGCGTATATACAGCGTAATATATGAGGTCGTGAGGTACAAGGTGCTAGTTACATAGGTGGGATAAAGGACATGAGGTAGATAACAGGTGAGGTAGTGTCGGTACACAGTGTATAGACAGACAATTGCGTCAATAGTATAAAGTGCAATAATAAGGAGCATATACCTGCTTAAACGTGTTTAGAATATTTAGAGTTTAAAGGAGGGTACAGTTGAGGTAGGTGTGAGCAGGGTGTATAGTCCCACAGGTGCGAGAGTAGTAAGGAACGTTGAGATGGAGAGGGTAAAGTGTGCAAAGTCAACCAGGTGCGTCAATAATATAACAATATAACAATATACATAATCAACCAGGTGCATCAAACATTATAACAAAATACAAAGAGTGAGCGTATACAGTTAGGTTGAGGTAGGTGTGAGCAGGGTGTATAGTCCCACAGGTGCGAGAGTAGTAAGGAACGTTGAGATGGAGAGGGTAAAGTGTGCAAAGTCAACCAGGTGCGTCAATAATATAACAATATAACAATATACATAATCAACCATGTGCATCAAACATTATAACAAAATACAAAGAATGAGCGTATACAGTTAAGTAATTCGAAAACACGGGTGGCACAGTAGACCAGGGTCGGGAAGGACTTGCAAGGCAGATTCATGAGTGATACGGAGCAATAGATCATGTGTATTTTGCCATGAGGATCGCTTTAACTTCCCTCTTAAAGATTGTTTCGGAGGAGATGAGCCTTGTTTCCGGAGGGAGTGAGTTCCAGATCCTGGGTGCCATTCCTGAAAAGGAGCGTTTATAAGTTTTTTCCTTCCGAAATCTTCGAGGTTTCAGCAAAAGATTGTTTGTGCCTCTAGTAGTTCGGGAGCCACCCGAAATTGTCAGCTTTTGAGTGAGATAGGCGGGTGAATTCCGGTGCACAGCCTTGTGTGTCATGCAAGCGATTTTCAGTTGTATTCTGGCTTCAAAAGGTAGCCATTTCAGTGATTTAAAGTCCGGGGAGATGTGCGAGTGTTTTTTTGAGCCAGTGACGAGTCTCGCTGCGGCGTTAAGGGATGCTCTTAGGGGTGCCGTTGTAGTTAGGGGGAGCCCGCAGAGGGCGGTGCTACCGTAATCTATGTGCGGGATGACTATAGATTGTACTGCAGTTTGGAAGTCTTTGGCAGGAAGGAAGGGTTTGAGTTTCCTCAGGGTATTGATTTGAAAGTTCGCTCCTTTGGTTGCCTTGCTGATGTGCTGCTGCATGTTGAGATTGGTGTCCAGTGTTATGCCTAAAGATTTTGCGGAGTCAACTACGATGGGCTGTACATTTAGAGCCGTTAAATGCTTAAGCCATGTTTGAGCCGTGGATATTTTAGCGGGAGGTGAGATCAGGAGGAACTCGGTCTTCAGAGCATTTAGTTTGAGGTGATTCTCAGAAAGCCAGGATTGGGTGTTTCTGATTGTGGTGTTCAGAAGCATGATATCCTTGGGAGATTGTATTTTGAGATAAAGTTGGGTGTCGTCGGCATACATGTGAAAGTGCACATTAGATGCCTGTAGCAACGTAGTGAGAGGTTCCATAACTAGGTTGAACAGTGTTGGGGAGAGGGAGGATCCTTGAGGGACGCCTAGCGATACAGGTACCGAAGAGGACAGCAGGTTGTTGCTTTTGAATCTTTGTGTCCGGTTGTGTAGGAATGAGGTGAACCACTTTAGAACAGTCCCAGATATGCCCATTCTTGTGTTTAACAGTTCGAGTAAGTTCTCATGTTTAACTGTATCGAATGCTGCGGAGAGATCCAGAAGGATGAGGAGGCAGGTGTCGTTTTGGTCTAGGATTTGGAGGGCATCGTCCACTATGTGAGTCATGGCAGTTTCGGTGCTGTGCCCTGCTCGGAAGCCTGACTGATGAGCATTTAGGAGATCAAACTTATCTATGTGTTTAGTCAGTTGTTGCTGTACACATTTTTCCAGCAGTTTAGCGAGAGTGGGAATGTTTGTAATAGGGCGGTAATTGTTTAGATCAGTGGGGTCTGCTGTTGGTTTTTTCAGTAGCGGAGTGACTTGCCCTACTTTGAGGGCGTTGGGGATGGATCCTTGTTGAAGAGAGCTATTGATAATCTTTGACCAGAGTGGGAGAAGCCAAGGAGAAAAGTCCTTTACAGCGTTAGCAGGAAGGGGGTCGGAGAGGTGATTGGAAGGTTTCAAGGTGTTGAGCAGTCTGCCAATTTCCTCTTCGGAGTAGGTGTCAAAGGCTGACCAAGTAGCATTGTTCTTTGGTTGAGGCACTGCTGTGTGTCGGGGGCTGGAGTACAGGATAGCGTCATTGAGGAGATCGCTTCTTATTCTCTCAGTTTTTTGGTTAAAGAAGGCAGAGAAGTCTTCGCAGGAAGGAGTATCGCCCATAGGGCTGGGTGTCTGGGGTTGCTCTTTGCATTGTGTTCTGACTAACTCAAACAGTTTTTTTGGACGGTTTTTAGCTTGGGCGAGTTGGAGGCTGAAGAAGTTTCTTTTTGAGCGCTTTATTTTCCTGAAGTAGGCGTTTCTCTGTATCTTTAGACTTTTTAGGTGCACTGCAGAAGGGGCTGATCTCCAGGTGCGCTCTGCCATTCGCATGGCTCGTCTATCCTCATTGAGGCTACCGTCATACCATGGGTTGGAAGTCTTCTTGGACGAGACTCTTTTCAGTTGCATGGGCGCCGCCTCATTGATTATTGTGGACATAGTATTGAGATAGTAGTCAGTCAGAAGTTGAACGTCTGATACGCCGGGAGGGGGAAGTAGGCGATTGCAGCTGTTAGGCGGTAGGGAGTTTGGATTGAGTTTCTTCAAGTCTCTTTTCCACACTTTATGCTTAGGGGGTTGAACTGAGTTAAGTCTGATTTTTTCCTTGATGAGGAAGGAGACAATGTAGTGATCTGACCAGTCACAAGGTTGGATTGATTCCAGTTGAATAGCGCCCTCTTTGGAGATGATAAGGTCAAGGGTTGAACCTCTCTTATGGGTCGGGTTATTGCATATTTGGTTGAGATCAAATGCGCTGAGAAAGCTTTTGAGGCTGTTTACCACTGCGTCATTGTTGTCATTCCAGTGGAGATTGTAGTCGCCAAGGAAAATTTGGGTGTGCTGCCGTCCTGAGTTGGCTGATATTGTATCCATGAGTTGTTGGACGAAGGAGAGATTGTCCCCAGGTGGGTGGTATATAATGTGGAGTGAACATACCGGTTTGCTTTCGCTGATGATATCGAGGCAAAGGTATTCACAGGAAGTAAGAGAGGGGACGGCCACTTTGGAGACTGAGAGGTTGCTTCTGTAGATGCAGGCAATTCCACCGCCTGTCTTTATGGCCCTGTCAAGTCTAATGATACAGTAGTTGGGCGGGACTAGGATATCCAGTATAGGTGTGGAGGAATCAGACAGCCACGTTTCAGTCAGAATGGCTAGGTCCAGTTCCCGGGACGTGATGAGGTCGGCGACCTCCGTGGAATGTCTTTGGGCCGATCTGCAGTTGAGAAGTATGCATTTAAGGCTAGGGGTGCATAGGGTGGAGGACGATTCCGTAATGAGGGGTACATTAGTGAGGTTGTTGGGGACAGCGCCTCTGTTGTTATCCTTTTGTTGCCTAAGGGGGTTGGATATAATCGTTGGGATGGACATGTTGTTGGTAGCTAGTGGCTTTTGGGGAGCCGGGTCGTAAGAGTGGAGAAGGGTGTGTACGTCGTGGTCAGAGATCGGGTTGGAGGTGCGTCTGGGGCGATTGGTGGTATTGCAAGAGGGGGTAGAAGTCCAATGTGGGGGGAGATGTGTGTTAAGGCGAGTAGGGGGAGAGGAGGAAGTGTTGTTAGGAGGAGAAGGGGGAGTACTGCGCTTGGTAGTGACGAGATTGCAATTGTTACTGCGATTGTTGGTATTGGGAACAGTCCAGCCTGAACTGCCAAGCCATGTCTTCCCTGGACCGGAAACAAGCATCCTGGGACCGGTTTCGGATTCATAATCCTCATCAGCCAGGCTATCTTGAATCCAGTGGCCAAGTGAGCAAGGGATTCACGTTTGAGCATACCCTGCCACACTTAGGGCGAACAAAGCGATACAAAAGGGGATGATGGACGGAGCGTTTGAGCAAATCAAACACTCACCCCCAGTCAACTGATCTGGGTAAAATCCATCACCATTCTTTAGCTCACTCAGCCACCCCGGTTCAGACATGGCCATATGTAAATCAGTCTGACCCTGTGCCTCATGGGAACAGTCCATCCCGAACTGCCAAGCCATGTCTTCCCTGGACCGGAAACAAGCATCCTGGGACCGGTTTCGGATTCATAATCCTCATCAGCCAGGCTATCTTGAATCCAGTGGCCAAGTGAGAAAGGGACTCACGTCTGAGCATACCCTGCCACACTTAGGGCGAACAAAGCGATACAAAAGGGGATGATGGACGGAGCGTTTGAGCAAATCAAACACTCACCCCCAGTCAACTGATCTGGGTTTAATCCATCACCATTCTTTAGCTCACTCAGCCACCCCAGTTCAGACATGGCCATATGCAAATCAGTCTGACCCTGTGCCTCATGGGAACAGTCCAGCCCGAACTGCCAACCCATGTCTTCCCTGGACCGGAAACAAGCATCCTGGGACCGGTTTCGGATTCATAATCCTCATCAGCCAGGCTATCTTGAATACTGTGGCCAAGTGAGCAAGGGACTCACGTCTGAGCATACCCTGCCACACTTAGGGCGAACAAAGCGATACAAAAGGGGATGATGGACGGAGCGTTTGAGCAAATCAAACACTCACCCCCAGTCAACTGATCTGGGTTTAATCCATCACCATTCTTTAGCTCACTCAGCCACCCCAGTTCAGACATGGCCATATGCAAATCAGTCTGACCCTGTGCCTCATGGGAACAGTCCAGCCCGAACTGCCAACCCATGTCTTCCCTGGACCGGAAACAAGCATCCTGGGACCGGTTTCGGATTCATAATCCTCATCAGCCAGGCTATCTTGAATACTGTGGCCAAGTGAGCAAGGGACTCACGTCTGAGCATACCCTGCCACACTTAGGGCGAACAAAGCGATACAAAAGGGGATGATGGACGGAGCGTTTGAGCAAATCAAACACTCACCCCCTGTCAACTGATCTGGGTTTAATCCATCACCATTGTTTTTGCATTTGTTTTTGCCTTTCTATAATGGGCAGCACTACCCTCCGCCAGAACAACCTCCCTCCCCAGCCACCATCACCAGTCCCTTTCTATAGTGGGTAGCACTACCCCCACCCCTCCCACTGCCGGAGCACCCCTTACTCCTCCGCACCCCTGAGGCATGGACATTGAACACCTACCACCCTCACATAGGAGGCAGCAATTCTAAACGCACCAGTGCCCCCACCCAGCGGTGAGCATTTCAAGTTCAGCGAGGACCGCTAGGGGGCAGCGCTGTGGGTCCTCTCCAGGGCACGTGCTTCAAAGGAGCTAGCACGTGCCTTGCCCCCCCAGCCAGCCCTGAAGTGTGCCTCTGCCCCTTCCTCTGGGAACTGAAAACTTTCCATGTACCTATGAGTGCACCCCGCAGGAACGAGCATCTGCCCTCCCCCACCAGAAAGCGGGGGTGCCAGACCTCCTCCACCACATCAAACCCCTACCTGGGTCACACCCTAACAGCTCTCAGGAGGGCCCCGCGCCACATATGGCCGCTGTCACACCCATCAAGGGAGCTCTGTGGGCAGCAGTGCCAGAAGTGGGGCAGCAGTGCCAGACATGGGGCTGCAGTGCCAGAAGGGGGGCAGCAGGGGGCGGCAGTTCCACCCTCCTCCCCCACCACCAGGGTACTTGTCACCAGCATGAACACCAGCCCTACTCTACAAGGAGAGGAATGAGTCAGCAGCGCTCTGCCAGCCCCCCTACATACCCTCACCAGACATGAAGCCCTGCACAGGAGTGCCTCCACATATAACAACATGTGCCTCAGATACAGTGTGCCACCACTTCCTGGAGAGCAGCAGAGGGCGGCACTCTCACACTCGGCCCTCCACATGCGGCACACCCCTAACAACTCTCAGAGGGTGCTACACACCAGGCATGGTATCTGTCACCCATCGCCAGGGAGGACCGTGTGCTGTAGTACCAGAAAGAGAGCTGCAGGGGGCAGCAGTGCCAGACCTGGCTACCAAGGATAGAGAAAGTGAACAAAAGGAAGACAAAGAGAGCAAGAAATAGAGATACATTGATAAAATAAGGAAAAAGCAAAAGAAAAGGATTCAAAGGAAGTGAATGAGAAAGAAAGAGAGAAAGAAAAGAGACTGAGAAAGAACAAGATAAAAAAGAGTGAGAAAGAAACAAGGGAAGAAGGAAAGAAGGAAAGACAAAAAGTCAGGGGAGATAACAGAAGAAGAAGAAAGACATGAGAAAGGAAATGGAGGAAAGATAAATAGAGAATGGAATAAAACAAGAATTAAAAAAGAAGGAAGTGAGAAAACAAAAAGGAAGAAAAAGAAAATGAGAACATGAGGAAAAAAACAGTAAGAAACAAAAAGAAGAATAGAAAAAAGAGACCAAATAGAGAACTACAGGATAAAAATAAAGAAGTAGAGAAAGAAAGAAAGAAAGAAAGAAAGAGAGGAAGAAAGAAAGAAAACAAAGAGAGAGAAAGAAAGAAAGAAGGAAAAATAGAATGAAAGGGGGGGAAAAAGAAACTATCAAAGATATACAGAAAGAGAAAGGTAAAGGAAAAAAGAGTAAAGAAATTGTAAGGAGAGAAGGCATGAAACAGGGCAGACACATCAAATGGAGAACTGACAGAATGAAAGGAAGGAGAAAAAAGGAACAAAAGGAAGAGAAAGACGGAGTAATGGGGAAAGAAAGGACAACAAACTCGAATGAAAAATGGTGAAAGAGAAATAAATCATTTTTAAAATGAGGACAGGAATCATGGTCCTACACTGTCAGCTTCCCAGGCATAGCTGAAGTGACACACGTTTAATGTGGGTGTTTGCAAGTGGTCAATGTATATTTTCAAATTAACTGACAAGCATCACGTTTGTGTGGGAGCTACTCATAAGCTGCTCCCAGCTTCGCACCTGCCTGTTGGTGACATTGGTCCAGATGCAATGTGACGGCCATCTTGGAAGTGTAATATTCTTATTTGTACACTTATTGTTGCACTATTTCATGAGGGCAGTCATCTTCCGTCTACGCACAACGTCAGGGCCATCAAAGCATTAAAAACAAGCATTGAAAATGCAATAGGTCATATCCTTGGACAGGTCACACCTTCCTCTAAATGGGGCGGGCGTCACTAAACAAGCTAGGGCATTGTGTAGATGGGCGGACGGTTGAGCCCTGTGTGATGTGTGGAGGATGCGCCACCCAACGCACAAAGAATACTCCTTTTATTCTCCTGTTCACATACTCCACACCAGGATAGACAGGATCTACTGTTCAAATAGTCCATAACCCGTTGGAGGTGACGATTACATGGGGCAGGGTACCTACCCCAGTGCCCACCTGGAGGTTATGGCCACAACTGCTAGAAGATACAGTATTTCGTACCGCCATGGCCGACACTATTACACAATATTTTCTTGAAAACAGTAACACAACTTCTATTGAATTAATTGAATGGGACGCCTTTAAGGCGATGGTGCGAGGGAGGGCCATAAGTACAACTGTGGGTGCTCGACAAGAGGTTAATAATTCCCTCATAGACACTGAACGCAAGATGGATCGTTTAGAACAGGAAGCCGCGTGCGACAGGGAAAAACTGGGGCCGCTCCAGGAAATACGTATACAACATGCAGAATTAATTGAATCACTACGCAACATAGACTATCAGCGATACACACAAAGAACCCACACTGAAACTGACAAATCGGGGGCATTGTTGGCTAAAGTAATAAAGGATGACCCACCGGCACTGGTGATTAGTACGGTCACTACCTTAGAGGGTAACACAGCGTGCACACAACATGACATTAACACAGCATTCTACGAATACTATGCCACGCTCTACGGCAAACCCGTGGACCGTCTGGACACACAGATGGACGGTTTCCTAGACACACTGACGTACCCACGAATGACTTCGGCTGCACTCAAGGACCTTTCAGGCCCAATTACTAAAACTGAAATAAAAATGGCAATCAAGGGGCTTCCCCGTAATAAAACACCTGGACTGAACGGTTTGCCGGCAGAATTCTATGACGCCTTTGGGGATTCACTTGTCCCCCATTTGGAACTCTTGTATAAAGCAACATTTGAAAAAGGGTTATTGCCGCTTACAACGGCGCAGGCACTGACGATCACACTCCCAAAACAGGGTAGGGATCCTACTGACATGGCAGGCTACCGACCGTTGTCGCTCCTGGCAACGGAATATAAAATCCTTAGTAAAGAATTAGCAAATAGACTCCTGCCATTCCTACATAACCTGATACATATAGACCAGACTGTTTTTTTGCCGGCCCGTAGCACATCTTTGAACATCAAAAGGCTTCATTCTCTCATGTCTGCCACCCCATCACACTTCTCTCACGCTGGATGTGTGTCACTGGACCTTCGCCAGGCATTCGACACACTGGACTGGGATTATTTGTTTAAGGCACTGGGCAAATTTGGGCTACCAGAAGATTATCTTAAATGGCTCCGTCTATTATACCAAGCCCCTACGGCTCGAGTCCGAACCGGGGGCCATATATCGGATGCTTATCCAATTTTCCGTGGGACCAGACAGGGGTGCCCAATATAATCACTTTTATTTATACCGGCGCTGGAACTCCTCGCTATTAAATTGAGGGCGGAGGTACAGGACCTAGGTATCCCGATCGGAAACAATGTACATCTTTTTTCAGCCTACACAGATGACATAATCCTTTACGTCAAGGATCTCTGCTCAGACTTAACCCCCCTGGCGGAGATATTCGCTGTCTTTGAAACCATATCGGGGTTGGCCATTAATCTTGCAAAATCTCATGCTTTTTTCTTTCAGGAGCAGCCGTTCCCCATGATGATTCCCTTCAGACCAGTGGAGATACAAGTGGCTCCACAGTGAGGTTCTGTAAAAATTATTACGACGTTCTGGGCATTACCGAATATGGACGAGTTTGGTATCTACGAACCGTAAATGGCGAGTTCGGTAAGTGTGTGTATTTTCGCTACACTACCTGGTAGGGTTCGCCTAATATTACGGGTTCTTCATCTGAACCCTCGGGTTCCATTTTAGATACGGCATCCATTTTGTTTCTTGCCCTCACGTAGTCAGCGAGCAGGTAACTGTTCGCCTACTGACCCTTTTAGTTCCCAGGCCTTGTGGAAGACGCATATTCCTTTCATGCGTCTTTATGGCCGGAGGAATGACACAGCGAAGGCAGATGGCTCAGCTTGATGGTAATCAGACCGTACCGGTCTATTGTGACAGCCTTGCAGGCGATAGGATTCAGCCCTTTGATCCTCTGATCACATTTCTGATATTACCCCCACACTCTTTTCTCTACACGTGTCTGACTTCCTTGCAGCTGGCCTTGTCTCTTCTTCCTGGTCATTTACAACTCTAATGGGTATGCCTAATGGTGGGAAGACGTACTTTTACAGTTGGGAACCGGCACTGCTACTGTAATTATGTTCCGGGATTCTGAATACTTGAAAGCGACCCTTTTGAAGTTTACTGTGGGAACTGAATTGTAATCTTTTGTTCACATGTTGTGCAATGGCAACATTTTTGTATAAAAGAGAGCGACCTACATATGCAACTTGAAGCAGACTCGCAGAACCTACATGCCTATGTACTTCTAATGACTCTTGTTTCCCTGCAGTAATAAACGCTGATCTTTGACGCCGAAGGAAGTGTCCCGTGTCTCTGTAGTTGTGCGCCGAAACAGGTATCCCATGAAGGTTATAGGTGTTGTTCCCTGGCACCGCTGGTTCTGTTAAAAGTCCAGTCCTTCAGTTGGCGCCCTACGTGGGGCGACATCAGCGGTACCGGTCCAAAGCCTGACGATCGTGAGGAACTTCGTGTGAAATCTCCGAGGGAAGGTGCACCCCGCTTCATCGATCCTGTTGTCGAAATAAGTGGCCCGAAGATTTTCCCTGCGAAGATTCCCGGCTCCTGACGGCTGCGACGGACCGATGCCCTGACTGTCGACCTGTCTTCGACGCCCGGCGCAGACCTTACGTATAAGCGAGACGATAGACGGGCCTTCCTGGTGACGCCATTGAAGTCTGAGTTAAGTATTTGTGGGTCGCTCCCAGTCCTTAGTGGTTGTTCTAGCTTCTTGAAAGCTTTGTTGTAGCCTTCCCAGGCTTTGTTGTTGCAGCTCTCCGAGCTTTGTGGTAGCCTTAAGGCTTTGTTGTATTGCATGGTTCCATTGCATTTGTGGTTCTTAGTATTGGTTCTTAGTATTTTTATTTGACAGTTGCAATTGCCAAAAACCGAGGGTTTTGTCTTACACGAAGGTTTATTACTTCGGTAACCCTCGAAGTTTGATAATAGGTTAGTGTGCACGATGCCTAGCCATAGTGGTTTGTTTCGTATTTTCAAATGTTGCGCAATGGATTCCCGGTTGGAGGACTCATGTCCGATACCTCCAGTTGGAACTCCGATACATGATCTTTACAGTCGACATGGGGTGGGTCCTATTATATATAATGAATACTGGGTCCGCTATACAAAGAAAGACGGTGACCTTAGTTGGCCACCACATGGAAGTTTTGAACTTACGATTTTAGATAATCTTGAGGCTAAATTATTTTTAAAGAAAGCTAGGCCGGCTATGTTTGATTCTTTTCGGCTGTGGCGTAAAGAGGCCAAGCAGAAAGAAATCAAAAAACGTAAAAAGGATCAAAGAGAAGGGTTCGCTCCGATAATGCAAACTGTACGAGAATGTAAACAGGAAAAAGAAGAAAAAGAAATGGAAATTTCCACTAGATTGCATCACATGAAGATAGATAAATGCTATCCGGTTTTACCGACTAGCCTAGATAAGAAAGGAGAAGATTCGAAGGAGGATTCCTTGTTATCGTATTTAATGAAATCACCACCTCCTTATGCACAGGGTGCTACTGCTCCGGTAGCTCCTCCTGTAGTTCCTCCTGCTGCTCCAGCGGCTGCGGGTCAGCCTGTTGTTAACCCTGCGTTTGTTCCACCACCTGTCCTTGTTCCTACTGCCCCTGTACCTGTACCTTCGCAGTCTGTTATTTCTGTTACCCCGACTACCTTGTCCGTTCCTACTATGCCTTCCTTCACCTCCAGTGTTGTTGCCCCTGTTTTTCTTTCTCCTTCTGTTCGTAAGCGTGTTCCTAACTCTGTTGCTACCCTTTATTCACCACTTTCTGGTCAGTTATTTCCGTCTGATTTATCTGAAACCCCTCAGAGACGGAGTCAGATCCCTAGTGGTAGGGAGAAAGAGACGTTAGTAACCATGGCACATAGATGGATAAGACATCCTGCTAACTACACTCCACGTGTGGTCTTCGACACGTTTTCTCAGCTTAATGAGCCTACGCAGAGATTCGTGTTCGAAGAAATGTGTAAATTTTTGAGGGAAGAATGGTATAACGATGATCTAGATAACGTACCGCCCGATATAACTGAACTCCAGAGTCACTTTTCGAACGGTATGATCGTAGGTGGAGATGTACGACGTGCCTTGGAACGCTTATTAGCGTTCAGATCCACAGTGCATTCTCGGGTGTCATTTGATGATGCCACTGAGAATTGGAAAGCGGTTCCTGGTCAGTATCCTATGAGAGAGGTTCCGCCACTTTGGGTGCCTGGTGATCCTAATGCTAACCCTGTGGTTCTACCGCATTTTCGAAGAGTATGGATACACCTCCCATGGAAACGATCGGAAGTTTTGCAAGTGAAGCAATCTTTGCCTGATCCGCGTAAGAATCCGGCTGGTTATTATAAGGAACTGTCCCAATTGGTGGAAGCTTCCGTTATGAACATGGCCGATATCGACATGTTGTTCGGAAATGTTGTACCGCAACCAGTTTGGGCGAAAATTCGCCAAGCAAACCACGCAAATGAGTTAGGTGGTAATTGGGCTGCACTACTAGCGGCTGATGCTTTACAAGTTGGTTGGGCTAAACCTGAACAGCTGATCTTGGATTTACCGCAGAAAATAATTACGCTCATGAAAACTCTCATGCCAGCGATGAGGGTGAATTGGGATAAGTTATCAGCTTGTAAGCAAAAGAAAGACGAAAGTGTCTCGGATTTTTTCACAAGGTTTGAAGAAGCGTTTGTTGACCACAGCGGCCAGGACATGGGCGCTGAAGGAGGTCAGCGGTTATTTGTCGACAAGTTCGTGTCGAATTTGTTGCCTGAGCTAAGCAACAAATTGAAGAATTCAGAAAGTGCGTGGGCGGTTTCAACCACTGCACAGATATTAGCAACGGCCCAATACTATGAGAATAGGGAAAAGGAAGAAAGTGATCGTGTAGAAAAGAAAACGAAGGAGCTCAAAACGAAGGTTTTGTTGCAGCAAGCATATCCTCCACGATCAAACCAAAATGATTCACAACAGCAGTATCGACCGCGAGCACAACCCGATAGGATGCAGCCGCGCTCTGACAACTTTGATTATAGATCTTCACTTGGGTATAATCAGTGCGCATATTGTAGGAGAGAGGACACATAAAATATGATTGTCCTGCTTTACGGGACCGTCTGAATGGTGTGTCGATACGAGGAAACCGTGGTGGTGGTCCTCAACAGGCACCACGAGGTAGAGGTCGTGGTTCACCCCAAAATCAGATTGATCGCCGTCAAAATCAATCAGATACGAATAATTGTTTTGACCAGCGAAATGCGGGGTCAGTTCGATCTGCACAGTATAATGTGGATGATTATTACGTAGAACATGAGGCTGTCGCAAACGACCATTACTAGGACAGCCAACGGCAAAGAGAGGGAGTAGTATCAGTTCCGGTCGATCAGAGTGGGCCTTACGTTGCAGTGGCTACATCGGGCGTAGTTGAGCCTTTTCTGTTAGACACTGGTGCGACGAAAAGTTCCATCATGCATTCGAAACTCCCTGGCGCACCTTTGTCTGGCTTAACAAACGTTTCCGTTGGATTCTCTGGCGCCCCTGTTAGTAACCCAGTCTCTAGTCCTTTGCCCCTTACGATTGGACCTCGTGAGCTCATGGCTCCACTGATTCTATCTACAGGTTGTGGTGAGAATCTTTTGGGTCTGGATTTGTTGAAACGATTATATGCAACTTTGTATTGTTCCCCCGAAGGAGTGGAGCTTACATTAGGGCGGAGAGTGATCTCTCCCATGTATTTATCGGTCAATAAATTCCCACCGGAATTGAGTTCCCTCCCTGCGTCTCTATGGGCCACAGGTCCCAATGATGTGGGTCTGTTAGACATTCCACCTTATGTGATTCAATTGAAACCAAATGTGCGATTACCACGTTTACCTCAATATCGTATCTCTCTTGATGGTGAGCGGGCGCTGTTAGCGATCGTTCATGATCTAATTGGAAAGGGTGTTGTTGAAGAAACTCGTAGAAACGTCTGTAATAGCCCTGTATTGCCTATTCTGAAACGAACTGACCCAACTAAACCTCCTGTGTATCGTTTCGTAATAGATTTGAGAGAAGTAAATAAAATAGTGATTCCACAATTTCCCGTGGTCCCTGATATCACGGCCTTGCTAACAATGATTCCGGCCTCTGCCTCCTGGTTCACGGTGATCGATCTAAAGAATGCTTTCTTTAGTATCCCGATTGCAGAGGAAAGCAGAGACCTATTCGGATTCTCATTAGGTGGTCGCAGTTTTAGGCTAAAACGCGCTCCACAGGGCTACTGTGAGAGTCCGTCAATCTACAGCCAAGCACTTAAAGGTCAGCTTGATGCCTTTGTTTTACCGACAGGTGCGGCTTTGATTCAATACGTTGACGATCTTTTAGTGGCAGCTGATACAGAAGCTATTTGAAAAACGGCTACAGTATCATTATTGCATTATCTACATGACTTACATCACAAGGTATCGCCTTCTAAGCTACAATATTGTTGTCAAGAAGTTACCTATTTAGGTCACTTATTGTCAAAAGAAGGGAGAAGGTTGACCCCAGAGAGAATCGCAGCGATTTCCCGAATGACTGTGCCAAAAACCCAGAGAGATGTTCGCGCCTTTTTAGGTATTACGTCCTATTGCAGACAATGGATTCCAAATTTTTCGTTGTTGGCAAAACCATTGATAGCCCTTACGTGCAAGGATGTTTCATCCCCATTGCCTTGGACTGAAGAGTGTCAGAAAAGTTTTTCTGAATTACGTAATGCGTTGTGTTCGGCTCCTGTGTTGGGCACTCCTGACTACAGTAAGCCGTTTACACTATACGTTCACGAGAAGGATGGTTGTGCGGTGAGTGTGCTGACGCAACCTTTTGGCGGCAAACAACGCCCATGCGCCTATTTTTCCTCGACTTTAGACCCAGTAGCTAGAGCCTTGCCGAGTTGTTTAAGAGCAACAGCGGCAGCTGCGGCGTCCATTCGACAGTCCGCAGGTCTAGTCATGGATAATATGCTTATGGTGATGGTTCCGCATGCAGTGGACACTCTATTGAATCGAACGAAAACTCAACACTTGACGAGCGTAAGATTGTCTGGATATGAGTTGACGTTACTGGCCAGTCATATACGGATAAAACGATGTAATGTGTTGAATCCAGCAACATTGCTGCCGATCGACACGGAGTCAAGTGGTGAAGCACTACATGACTGCTATCTCAGAACTGAAGAGGAAACTAAGGGTCGTATTGATCTGAAAGATACTCCATTGGCAGATCCCGATGGTACTTTGTATGTGGATGGTTCCTGTTTTAAGTTGCCGAATGGGGATGTGACGACTGCGTATGCTGTAGTAACATTGAGTACGATTGTGGAAAGCGCAAGATTAAGCCAGAATTCGGCTCAGGCTGCTGAATTGATCGCATTGACGAGAGCGTGTGTGTTGTCTAAAGATAAACGGGTGAACGTGTTTACAGATAGCCAGTATGCGTTTGGTGTGGCACATAGTTTTGGGCGATTGTGGAGAGAGAGAGGATTCTTTACTTCGCATGGCACGAAGATTCAGCACGGCCCGCTTGTAAATGACCTTTTAGATGCACTCACATTGCCTAAACAGGTGGCTGTAGTTAAATGTAGTGCACATCAGAAAGTAACGGATGATGTGGGTCGTGGTAATGCGTTTGCGGATGAGACGGCTAAAGAGACAGCTAAAGATTTGACGAACAGAATGTATGTTACGAGTTCAGTGAGATGGCCAACAGAGACTGGTATGTGTGAAGACACGATTGAGAGTGTGAAGGGAATACAGAATGAAGCCACTGAGACGGAAAGGACTAAATGGAAAGAGAGCACGGGAAGATTGGATGAGAATGGATGTTGGGTTGATTTGTCAGAAAAGCAGAGATGGATGTTACCGGATGCGTATGTGCTCGCTGTCGTTACAATGGCTCATGGTACAGCGCACATCAGCACAAAAGGCATATGCAAGTTGTTGTCTCATGTATGGAAAAACGATGGGATTACTAAATGTGCAGAGAGAGTGGTTAAGAATTGTATGGTGTGTTTGATGCACAATCCTGGTAAGGGCACCCCCACTCCACCTGGCCATTTTGCCCCTCCTACGTACCCCTTCGAAGTTATTCAGTTGGACTTTATCCACATGGAGAGATGTAACAATTTGAAGTTTGTTTTGGTGGTGGTGTGTGCATTCTCTAGAAGGATTGAGGCCTACCCCCTTAAGGATAATACGGCCTTATCCACGGCAAAAATTTTGCTCAAAGAGTATTTTCCCCGCTACGGAATGCCTCGGGTCGTATGGTCGGACAACGGAAGTGAGTTTGTTGGGAGTGTGATGAAGAGTGTGTGTCGTGGCTTAGGGATAGTACAAAAATTCCATAGTGCAAACCATCCACAATCAGCAGGCTTGGTGGAAGGATATAATGGCACCCTAAAACTAAAATTGGCTAAAATTCAGGCGACAACTGGTCTATCATGGCCTGACGCTCTGCCTCTAGCTCTCCTGTCGACCAGGGCAACTGTACACTCTCGAGTAGGGCTCAGTCCATACGAGATTGTGTTCGGCCGTCCTGCTAATATATGGGGAGTCCCAAGGCCTAAAGAGTTTGATAGAATCGAATATCCCATGTTGATTGATTATCTTTATGATCTGACTGCTAAATTGAGTTTGATTCATCAACAGGTCTTTGAGGCTTTGCCGTCACAAACAGAGGGTCCTGGTCATCGGCTCCAACCCGGAGATTGGATTCTTGTCCGCAATTTCGGACAAAAACGGAATCTTGAGCCGAGATTCGTGGGACCGTTCCAGGTACAGCTAGCTACGAGGACGGCAGTTCGACTGGAGTGACGCAAAAATTGGGTACACGCTACCCACACCAAAAGAGTCCCACTTCCTCTACCGGCAGACACCTGGATACGTAAAGGTTTTTCTTCATCTGAGACCGACACTACACAACGCTTTGTTCCATTCAGCGAAGCTCGGCTTGTATCTGACACCGTTGTTGATTCCCCTCAAACAATTTCCTCCACGTCAGCCTTGGAAAATTCGACTGTTGAACAATCGCCTGAACAATTGAACACTCCTTCGCCGTCCAATTCACTATTCGAAGAACAGACTCGCCCTGGGAGCAGCCGATACTTTCTTCGTCCACGTACAAGCCACGAATAAAAAGATTTTTGTTTTTAGGTTCTACATTTGCCCTGAACATAGTGGACATTGTATATTGTGTATTTATTTTCCCCTTTTCGTACAGCCAAGAACATTATTTAGCTAGAACCTACCATCCAGGTTGGCCGTAAGGCCGTGCGGGTACTTCCTTCTGTTTAGCAGCTATCGACACAAGGTCGGTTTCTTTTATCGATTTCTGGGAACTCCTGGGAATTGATAATCGCTACTCAGAACGAAGTGCGTCAAGAACGTCGCGGACGGTCGTTAGGGGATGGAATCATCATTGTCTGAGCTGTCGAAAGGAGAGAAAATGTTGGCGCAAAGATCTGCATTATATAAGATGTTTCGTACAAAATGGTTCTTTCTACAAATTTTCATATTATTTCCGACTGTATCCATGTTACTGGTGGGGGGAGTGTATTGTGGGTCCCGATTCTTATTACCTTCTACTATACCTACTCTTCCATCTCGTGATCTAAACTCTGTTTCAACTGTCTCTCCACATTCCTTTCATTTTCTGCCTCAACACGAACAAGCCAGACGTGCGGAATTCAGAAACAACTCCTTTATTCAACTCTTGCACCAACATCAGTTAGTGGTAAACACTACCAATTGTTGGGTGTGTGGGTTAATGCCACATACCATGGATAAGGGTATTCCGTACTTAGTTCTGCCTTATACTGCCCAAGGGTCAGCTAGAGCATTACAAACTATGTTCCGTAGCGCACTAGATTCCTACCCCCATCGAGAATCACGCTCAGCAAACTTTGGTCCTGGCCCGTACCACAAGACTCTGGCGAGAGCTATTGCAGACTTAAATAGAGATATTTTTGACGCATCGCTCATCCCAGAGGAAGAGGTGCAAGCATATAAGGAACTAAGTGAGGCTGAGTACAGCTTATCAGTGGGTGATAGGCAGCTTAAAAGCTCATCATCGATATGGATTGTACCTCACCTCGGAAATTTCTGCCTGAAAGGGCTTGGTCGAAATCCGAGAGCTCAGTTTGGGGAGAGTGCTTGTACTGAGACGTATGTCTTACCGACGCTCTCATCCCCTGTCTTCCTGACTGCCAAGGGTACCTACTTTGTATGTTATGATCGAGCCTATACGTGGTTACCTCATGACTTCTCGGGTACCTGCTACATTGCAAATCTTTTGCCTCCAACTTTCACTGTGGCCTCAGATTATCACAAAACTAGAATTGTAAGAGGTGTGGTTAACAAAGAAGATACTGCTGGTCAAGAAGCAGGAGACTTCTTTAAGGGTTTTCTACCGTTCTGGGGACCTATGGTCAATAGCAGGAACCTGAGGCAGTTAACTCGTGTAGTAGAATCAACTGCCAACATAACTGCAAGTGCCCTTGGTAATTTGACAGCCGAGCTTCAGGCGGATAGACTAATGACGTTGCAGAACCGTATGGTTCTAGATGTTGTCCTAGCAGATAGAGGTGGGGTGTGTAAAGTCATCCATTCGAGCTGCTGCATATTCATACCTGATAACGCTCCAACGGTTTATCAAGCCATCTCTAAGTTGCACAAAATTTCGGAGTCCATACACGTGGACGAAGGAAATTGGACGCTTCTGGGATGGTTTTGGGGTCTGATATCGACTTGGGGTTGGAAGATTCTGATGATCATAGGGGTTGTTGTGACGTTTCTGTTCACATGTTGTCTTTGTGTGCAATGTGGTCCTGCCTTATGTGGCCTTTGTGCTACAACGTGTATAAGACAGCCCGTTGTCACCAAAGAGGCATTGAAGGATAGAATAATGTATCAGCAACATCTAAATGATCTGATGAGTATCGAAATCGATTATGATTCCGACTAGTGCTTGCCTACATGAGGGCAAAAGGACCGTCTGAGGTTCTGTAAAAATTATTACGACGTTCTGGGCATTACCGAATATGGACGAGTTTGGTATCTACGAACCGTAAATGGCGAGTTCGGTAAGTGTGTGTATTTTCGCTACACTACCTGGTAGGGTTCGCCTAATATTACGGGTTCTTCATCTGAACCCTCGGGTTCCATTTTAGATACGGCATCCATTTTGTTTCTTGCCCTCACGTAGTCAGCGAGCAGGTAACTGTTCGCCTACTGACCCTTTTAGTTCCCAGGCCTTGTGGAAGACGCATATTCCTTTCATGCGTCTTTATGGCCGGAGGAATGACACAGCGAAGGCAGATGGCTCAGCTTGATGGTAATCAGACCGTACCGGTCTATTGTGACAGCCTTGCAGGCGATAGGATTCAGCCCTTTGATCCTCTGATCACATTTCTGATATTACCCCCACACTCTTTTCTCTACACGTGTCTGACTTCCTTGCAGCTGGCCTTGTCTCTTCTTCCTGGTCATTTACAACTCTAATGGGTATGCCTAATGGTGGGAAGACGTACTTTTACAGTTGGGAACCGGCACTGCTACTGTAATTATGTTCCGGGATTCTGAATACTTGAAAGCGACCCTTTTGAAGTTTACTGTGGGAACTGAATTGTAATCTTTTGTTCACATGTTGTGCAATGGCAACATTTTTGTATAAAAGAGAGCGACCTACATATGCAACTTGAAGCAGACTCGCAGAACCTACATGCCTATGTACTTCTAATGACTCTTGTTTCCCTGCAGTAATAAACGCTGATCTTTGACGCCGAAGGAAGTGTCCCGTGTCTCTGTAGTTGTGCGCCGAAACAGGTATCCCATGAAGGTTATAGGTGTTGTTCCCTGGCACCGCTGGTTCTGTTAAAAGTCCAGTCCTTCAACAGTCTTTTAAATATTTGGGGATACAGGTGTACTGGGCATCCACTGATTTATTGGAAGGCAACTTACATAGGGCAATTAGAGCCCTTTGCGCTAGTATTGCCTTCTGGATTACATTACCGTTGTCAGTGATGGGTAGGATAACCATTACTAAGATGGTGGCCCTCCCGAGACTCCTCTATTACTTTACGAATTTGCCGATACTAATCCCACACCTTACTTTTAAACTTTTATATACCTTACTGATTGCTTTAATTTGGGGGACCGGCAGACGGAGAGTTAGCCTCAAAAAGCTCCAACTCGGCACAACCCAGGGGAGACTCGGGGTTCCTGACCTTAGGGCATACTATTACGCCTGCCAATTGCAATGGCTCTCTGGACGGCCGGACGTAACCTCCAGGAGATAGGTTATACCGAGCGCAACATTGCAGCGGGAGCATTGCATACGCTGTTGCTACCGCGTTGTAAACTCCCCCATCAGCTCCCTGCCTTACTACGCACGGCCCTGCAGTGCTGGAAGGCGGCTCTCCTCTATACAAACACACCCCCTGACTATGCAGGCAATATTCCGCTAGTGGGCATACCTCTGGCTGCTGGACGTATTACACGCCACGCTATTGCCCCCTGGACTGACGCAGGTGTAAGCACACTTTCGGATCTGTTCCACCAAGGTCAATTATTAGACTACGATAACTTTGTCAGGAACATGGGGGTGCCGGACCATCTATATATCCTGAATGCAGCAGTGACGCATTATGTGAAGTCACAGTGGGCCCCGCTCAGACGTGAACCAGATACGCACAAATTAGTCAAACTGTTACATTACATGGGACGTGGCAGACACTTGGTGAAATGGCTCTATAAAGTTATTCGCACACATACTGGTACACTCCTCTCCCAGTTGTGAGAAGCCTGGTCGGATGACATCGGACGGGTCCTGGAAGAAAAGGAGTGGGGGAAAATCATAGAACACCTGTGGGACTTGGCCCTTTCCCCAGAAATTTTTCGTTTTTTACCCCTTTTAATTTAGAATGCCCCTATTGTAACAACAATGTATAGGCCTTGTGTAGTGAGGAAAGCCCTGTGAAACTGATGTTAAGATGCAGGTGTCTTATACCCCTAACATGGCTGCCACTGACCACTGCTGCTGCAGCGGGGTTAGTGGGCGCATTCTAGTGGCTAGGGCCTGGCTGGAACCCTCCAAACAATGTATCAACTTAGCCTGCCAGCCTGCCCACAGGTAGAATGGTGGAACCTCCTAGAACCCCCTGGAACCTTCTGGAACAGGTGAGGTGACACCAACTGCCACTGCCAACTGTCAACTGGCACTGTATAAGGAAAGGAAGGAAAACTTTCCTCTCAGAGTGACTGAGGGGAAGACCTGGGGAAGAACCTACGCAGGAGGATAGGCAGTGAGGGTCAGGGCAGGGTCTTATGATGCTGGAAATGACAGGGCCTAGAGTGCTGCTTTACAAGTATTGAGGCATCCTGTACCCCCCCCCCCACTGACCTAACCCCGAGGAAGGGAACCCCCAGGGACCACTTGAGGGGATTGGCTGAGGAGATCTAACACCAGCCACCAACTTAACCCCCTTCAAGGAAACAAGAAACCAAAGGGCGCAAGAAACATCACGCCAACAAGAAACTAAGCTTCTATTTACAAGGGCGCAAGAAACCTAAAGCGCTAAGAAGAAATTAAATCATCACAGGACTTTTGAAGAAGCAAACAGGTATTGGCGCGGTACTGACCCTGCGTTTCCTGATGTCACCTGGGGTCTCCCTTGCTAACCTGCTACTGGGGTGTCACCTGTCCTGTATATCTAGCGCTGCCCTTGCTGACCCTGTGAAGAGCGCTGAAGTAATGGAGGGGGTTGCTGCCTTCTGAAGCGCTATATTTGCCTGAACTGCAGCACCCTGAACAGAATGTT
Organism: Lissotriton helveticus; assembly: GCF_964261635.1. Lineage (NCBI taxonomy): Eukaryota > Metazoa > Chordata > Amphibia > Caudata > Salamandridae > Lissotriton > Lissotriton helveticus. The sequence goes on along the minus strand of NC_136069.1, from coordinate 633,470,718 downwards.
ATTAGACCTGCTGGTCTTGCCCCCACCTCGTGTGGGCCAAAGCGCTATAGCCCTGCACCCTGCTGTCTGTGAAGCGCTAGAATCCTGGGCGTGATTCCTGCCTGAAGCGCTATATTCTGTGGTGCCCTTCAGCAGCGCTACCTGGAATGAACTGTCTGCCGAGCGCTACCTCTGCTGTGAATTGCCTGCTATATCGTAGCGCTGTGAATCCTGAAAAGCGCTATCCCCCTGAAGCGCTGTGTCACCAAGAACTTACGTGGCTCTAGAAGTTGCTGCCTTCTGAAGCGCTGACTCCCTGCTCCCCCAACGCTCCTTTGCTGTCCCTGTGAAGAGTGCTGAGGTACTGAAGGGGGTTGCTGCCTTGTGAAGTGCTGTACCTGCAGTGTGCTATTATCTAAACCTGATTGCCTGCTGATGCGCTGTCCCCAGCATTGCCTGTCGCCAAGCGCTGTCATGTGAGGAACTGAGGTAGTGCCCAGGGAAGCGCTGTAATTTCACTCCAAGCGCTTTCTTGAATGTCCCATAGAAGCACTGTAATTGTGCCTCCAAGCGCTCTCTTGTAGGCCCCAGAGAAACGCTGTATTTTTGACCTTAAGTGCTCACCTGTTGGCCCCTATGTGCCTCTAGTGACGTGGAGGCCATTAAGTTACTGTTTATGCCTGAGGACAGGCTTGCCATTCATTAACTGTTTGGGCCCTGGTTCCGGCGTAGGCCTAAAGACATACTGAGTTCACCTGCGATGGCTTAGCCCTGCATAGGGCAGTCCAAGGCATAGTAAAATGCTCATTGAGAATGCTTTACTGAATTGCTTATTGAAATGTTCACCTTAATTAACAGAAATGTTTTACTAGTCTAAAGCAAGGCCTGTGCTTGCTTAATGAGATGTTGCTCTCTAGCAATGAGTAATGTTCTATTTATAAGTTACTTAATGAAATGCCTATGCCTGATTCCTTCCCTGTAATGTTTACTCCTGATTAGGGGGATGTTACCTATGATTGGGGAAGAGTTTTGAAGTGGTTATTCCTGCCTGGAACCAGGATTATTCTGAACTATAGAAGTTTTATTACACCCCTGCCCCAGTGTTATAACCTCTACTTATTTACAGGATTACTCTTGGGTGCTGAAAGGTTTATGCCTGCTTAATGTAGGAATTAGAATGTTGATCCTGGCCTGGGGGTGGAAACGCCAACAGCTGCATAATGAACTGTGTCTGCTGACTAATTAAACATTTATTCATGTTGGTTGAAAGGTGGAGCCCATGCCCACAGTTATGGAGTGAGGTGCTCCTTGCTTTAAAGAAATGTTTACATTTACTAAAAGGCTTTACATGCATAAACCAAGTCTTCTAAGCTCAGGCTTGCCTGTTAAAAATGGTTATCTCTGCCTTGAAGAGTTGTTAACTGTTGATTGCTGAGTAGGGGAACGTTAATGCTATAAGGATATAGTTACACTGCCTAATGAGATGTTTTATCCGCAGTGGCGTGTTTTTATTCCTGCCATAGGAGTTTCATTCCTGCCTAAGGAAATGGTTAATGAAATGTTTTACCCTCAGTGAAGTGTTTTACTTCTGCTAAACTGATTATCTCTATTGCAGGAAATGTTTTACCTGTAAGCTCCTGATTAATAGGGGGAAGGCCCTGCCTGTTCAGGCATCAGGTAATAGGATGGTGTGTGATGCCTAAAGGAATACTTTATGCCTAATGAAAGGTGTTGACCTCATTTGAGGCAATGTTTACTCCTGCCCAGGGAAGGGTCTCATACCCCTGCTATAACAGAGATCTACTTACACCTGCTCAATGTAGGGATTTCTACTTCCCTGATGGAATGTTGGTGTAGCCCTGATACAGTTAAACCTGCACAAGGGGATGGTTACCTAGATTGCAATGTTTTCTTCTAGTTAGTGCTGGCTAATGCAATGGTTAGCTGGGCCCAATGAGTTCTCCCAAAGGGATGCCCAACCTTGTTATATGGAATAATTATTCTTAATGAAATGTTTAATTCCTATTACAGGAGGAGAGTTACGTCCACATACTTTTGTGGCAAATGAAATGTTTCATATTTAAGGAAATGTTTGAACTACACTTAACAAATTGTTTATTCCTACAGCGGGGAGATGTTTCTGTTATGGAACTGTCCCTTTGTTTACCTGAGGAAATGGATATTGATGCTTAATGCAGTGTTGTTCTTATGACTTTGAGATGTATTCCTTTCAGGTACTGACCAAGAAGCAAGGCGTAGGTCGGGCCTGTGTCCCACTAAAAATGTATTTAACTATTTATTGATCCAATATTTAATATTTATTGCAGAACGGATATTTATTCATCCAATATTGATTGCAAGTCTTGAGACACATGTATTTTAAATGAATTTATGATTTCCCTGATCCTGCTCTATCTATCTGATTATTTATCTTAATACAAATCACTTGTTTTTATACAAGCTTTGGAGTGGAGTCATTTATTGCGTGCCCAGGTTTCTGTCTCAGTGTGAGTGTGTGCTGCATGATCGCTTAACACATGTGCTTTCGGATGCCTTCCCGCTCGTGCCATGCTACCCTAGGGGACTGGTGACCCCAGTTCCAACAACACCCTAAGAAACTCACTAGTAACGCAAAATTTAAATTTATCCAGGCCATGGTCCTTCGCAGGGCCTACCTCACCCCACATCGGACAAAATGTTCCCACAAACCCAACACCATTGCCCTCGGTGCTATGCGGAAGGGGTGGGTATAGCACATATGCTGTGGTCCTGCCCTCACCTGAGGTACTTCTGGGACTCGGTGAGACGGCTTATTTCTGCAGCGACACAAAGGGACATCACCAATACTATGGAGGAATGCATTTCCGACTTACACAAGTCCCCCTCAAAGCACAAAGTACAACTCCGCTTTGCCAACCTGTCATTGATCCTAGCAATAAGGGACATCACCATGCGGTGGAAATCTACGGAACCACTCCCCCTACATATGTGACATGGGAAAGTGATCAGGTGGGGTGGTGCGGAAAGTTCAGCTTTAAGATGTGAGGAGGACAGAGGCCTACATAAAACCCTGATAGCGTTGGAGTGGGATACAAACACAAGAGGTGGATGTGATGGACTCTCGTTATAGCTCACAGTAACACCTAGAGACCCCATGAACCTATATAGTACACGTTACTGATAATTCTGTCTGTTCTTTTTTCATTGCTAGATCCATATACTAGAAATCACTAGGAGGGCTGTGTGTCTCCGATTACTTATGCCACTGTTGGTTTTAGTCTGTAAGCATCAGTTGACTCTGTGTAGAAGCCCTCTTTTCTAGAATATTTACATGTGCTCAATGGACTGGAGGGCAGGGGAGAGGGACTTGTTTGTTGGGGAAGTTTTGTTTTATTACTGCAGGCAATGTCAAATGTATGATGCATATACAAGCCAGACTTGGAGGATACGGATAATTGAACACTGACATGTATGTCCTGGATGGTTTTCCTTTATTGAACCATACCCCAGCCCACCTATCGATGCAGATAGTACTGTTGTGAATGCTAATGTAAGAGGGTATGACATCTTATTTTGCGGCACAAATGTAAAAACTATATATCATTGCTATAGCCACGAGTTGGGGAACCCATCCTTTTTGTCTGTGAAGGATAATATTGTGTTGTGTTGTACAAAATATAAAAACTGCTAATAAAACTATGTTAAAAAAAAAAGAAAATGCAATAGGTCTTGCCTTTGATTAAGTTAAAGCTATTTGCTTTGCTAATGGTATTGTAATGCAAAGCAAATAGTTTTAACTTAATGAAAAGCGAGACCTAGTGCATTTTTACTGCTTGTTTTATATAAAATTTTGCCGAAGCAGTGTTTTGAGGAATTAGCCAATATGCAAATCTAGGCCACTTGTGTTTTACGTGCCCGCGCCGATTTTTTGTTTGAAAAGCTTTATTAGTAATTAATAATATATAAACATACCAGCAATATATAGAGAAAGTTCAAATACATAAATAAAACAAACGAAGTGGCTGATATTGGAAGAGAAGAATAAAAGCACATTTTTGGAATTTTATATAAGGTAGAAGGGAAGGGGGGAAGGGGGAGCAGAAGAAGGGGAAAAAGGGAAGGAGGGGGGATATCAACACTATGATGTAACGAAATTAAACAGAGAAAGGCATTCTAGATTGCATATTGTAGATAAGTAAATATGAAACCGAGTACATAAATAAAAAAATGAAGAATAGAGATAATATCATTCAAGGAGGTTTGAAATTTTCAGAGTTTAGACGTGAAATATTCTGTAAAACAATTCGATCTAAATAGGTGGTAAGAGGCAAACAGAAGACATCTCTATTAATTATTGGTTTATAGGAGGAGGTAAAAACAACATCAAGTCAATGAAAATGGCAGAGGATATTCCACCAATGTTGTATAGAAAGTTTTGTGAGGGATTTCCAGTTGAAGGAGATGTGTTGAAAGGCCAGAGCAAGCATAAGGTCAAAAAGGCCACGGTTATGTGAGGGAAGATCTAAAGAGTCAGAAAGACTTCCAGCAAAGAGGAGAGGAATAGAATAAGGAATGGAAATTGTGAACAAACAAGAGATGTATGACCAAACCTTCTCCCAAAAGTCGGAGACTGTAGGACAGAGAAAAAGAAGATGAAGGCGGTCAGCATTAGAAGAGCCACAAGTCCAACAAATAGTCAGCAGAGGAGGAAAAACGTGCCAAAGTAGCAGGGGAAAGATAAAGTCTGTGATAAGGAAAGGACATAGATTGGGTAAGAGAGGAGAAGTGAGAAATCTTTAAGGATCTGGTTCAAAGTTTATCCCAAAAAATGACAGACCATTCGCATGAAAGTTCAAATTTAGATTTAGCACGATCTGGACTGGGGGCTAAAAAGAATTTGTATATAAGAGAGGCTTTGGGTAGAGTCAGGAGTATTTTATGAAGAGAGTTTTGGATGTCAGATGAGGGTGAAGGGGGATGGGAATAATAAATGTCAAGAATAATCGCCATAAGAATAGTAAACTTTTGCAAAAAGGAGCAGGGCAATGGAATAAGGATTGAAACTGAGGAAATGAGCAAGGTGAAACGCCATTGAATAGATGTTTAACCCATATAACACCCTTTAATTTCCACGTTTTCCAGAAAATGAGCCTGTTATTGAGTAGGATAAGTGAATTATGCCAAATAGGGGAATCTAAAAAAGATTCACGAGTAATAGTTGTAGGGTAGACCAAAGGTATAACTTCTTTGAGAGAAAAGGGTAATACTAAGATTTGTTCAATGAAGAGCAAAAGAGGAGTAAAGAGGGAGGGATCCGATATGAGCCATTTGGAGGCCTGGCGAAGGGAGAAAGACTTACGATGAAGACGAAAGTCCGGGAAATTCACTCCACCGTTAGACTTTGGTTTCCGAAGAGAAGGTTAAGCAATTCTGGGTATTTTATTTTTCCAGAGAAATCTAGAAAGGCACAAATCAATATGTTTAAAATAAAGAGCGGGTATGTGAACAGGAAGCATGAGAGAATATAAATTAAAATTGGGGCAAACATCATTTTAATGGAATCCAATCGACACCAACAAGAAAGAAAAAGATGGTTCCAAGAAGAGAGTAATGTTTCAATACAAGATAAGGCTGCAGACATATTCAATTTAATTGAAGAAGCGATGGAATTAGAAAACCATGGGGCATATTATCAAGGGGGTTAAACTCCGCTTTTTTGGCTTTAAAAGCCAAGAAAGCGGAGATAAAATTATCTCCCTATTACCAAGCTGTCGCTAACACCAGTTAGTGACAGCTAATAGGAGATAGCGACCATCTTGGGCCCCGCTTTGCATGTCAGTGATATTTATCACTAATGACATGCAAAGTGGGCGTGCCAAGATGTTAGCGACTGGAAACAGTCGCTAACATCGCTATCTCCTATTACCAACTTTTGGAGATATTCGCGCTAAGCGCGAATATCTCCAAAAGCTAACACCTGCCCTGAGCAGTTCTTCACCATGTTATCCAATGGGAGGTGGATAACATGGCTAAGAGCATTTGCTCGATAATGCATGAATATCGCTGACTTTTCAGCGATATTCATGCATTGCGGCCGTTTTTTATCGCATTTGCGATAAACCTTGCTAATAGCAAGGTTTATCTGCGATAAAAATCGCCGATGTGCGGCGATAATTTTTGTCTCTAAACAAGTTAGAGACAAAAATTATCGCTAGTTGTTGGTAATATGCCCCACATGCCTAGATATTTAATTTTTGAACTGTTCCAAGCAAACCCAGTGGAAGAGAAAGAATGGGGAAGACAGAATTTTGCGAGAGGGAGAATTTCAGTCTTGTCTGAATTAATTTTGTAACCGGAGACCTGCGAAAAGGATTCAAATTCAGATAGTAAAGAAGTAATAGAGGTTTCAGGAGCAGAAATAAATAAAAGAATATCGTCTGCATAAGCAGAAAGCTTCAACTGATGATCCCCATAAGGAAAACCGGAAATGGAGTCATTGTTACGGATAGAAATTCAAAAAGGGTTCAAGGGCTAGAACAAAAAGAAGTGGGGATGAAGGACAGCCTTGACGAACGCCACGTTGGAGAGGGAAATAGGATGAGACACGACCATTAACTAAGACCGAGGTTTTACGAGCAGAGTATAGTAAGGAGATAAGTGATATAAATTTAGGACCAAAACGGTGCCAGCGTAATGATGCAAACAAAAAGGACCAGTCTACTCTATTCAAAGCCTTCTCTGCATCAACAGAGATAGCAGCCAAAGAGGTAGAAAGGATGGGAACTTTATTTAAAACATTGAGAAAAAGACAAGAATTATCGCAAGTTAGTCTACCCTTAACAAAACCACATTTTTCTTTACCAATAAGATGGGGCAGGAGGGGGTCTAAACGTAAAGCAAGTAACTTAGCAAATAATTTATAATCAACATTAACTAGAGAGATCGGTCGATAATTTTTACAAAATTGAGGGTCACGACCGTCTTTAGGAATGAGGCAGATAGGGCCTCTTGAAAAGTGCCTTCTGTCATACCAGTTGAATAAAATGAATGAAAAAGCATTTAAAGTTTGGGGAGCAACAAATCAGAAAAATGTATATAAAATTCAACAGAAAAACCATCTGGGCCAGGCGTTTTCCTTTTAGTAAGAGTATTTAAAGCATTGGAGAGTTCTTTAAGGGAAAGATCATTTTCAAGATCTAGAAGATTAAGATGGGAAGTAGAGGGAGTAGGGAGTTTATCAAGATAAGACTGAATGAGAACAGAGGAGGGGGGAGAGTGTGGTATGTAGAGATTTTGATAAAAAAAGTTTAAATTCATTAAGTATTTCCTGATCTCTATGTAGAAGGGAGTTATTTGAAGAATAAATAGAGTCTATAAGAGTACGCTCTTTGCGAGTTTTGAGGTAATTTGTTAAAAGTTTCCTTGCCTTATTACGACCACCATAGTAAGGAGCGCTACTATGAAGGAGCACTGATGATGCATTGTCAGTAGTGGTTTTGTTGAACTCAAGTTTAGCTCGTATCAGTTCTGGTGAGATAGAGTTTTTTGAAGAAATATAAAATTTATGCTCTAAAACAGAGGTCTTCAAACTTTTGGATGCAGAGACCCCCCTGTCAACATTTTGAGGCGTAAGGACCCCCTCCTGACAAACATTTCTAATCCTGTAGGGAGGGCTCCTAGAATTATGAGGCAGGTGAGGACAAAATTACGCGACAGGCTTGACTAAATAGTGTGGGAAGAAAATGTAAGTGATGTTATGTGACGCCTCGTATTTTGGGATAGCATTGCTTCATTATTTTGACATTTTTTACACACAGTAACACTGAGGAAAGATTTCACCCCATCAGTACCCATTTATAACCCAAATACAGCAATTAACATCAGAAAGATTTCTAGTCAACCTTTTTTTTTTTTGATCAAATATATTTTATTGACAGTTGCATTCAAGTAAAACATTTCAGCCAACAGATAGACAAAGCCCCAGTGCAGTGCCGCCCCAAAATCCAATGCAATTAGCAGGAAGCCAGTTACGGAGCAGAGCGCCTTGAGTCCGCGCAAGAGGGCTGGAGTCCCGCATAGTATTTAACTGTCTTTCAAAAACCCCCCCCGTACCCCGCCTCCCAGAGGACCTCCCTAACCCCAACTACCCCGTTCTCAGAACTAACCCTCACCCTCCCCCCCCTTCCGTCCGGTGTGTATAGCTATGTAGGTGTATGGCGTACAAGTGTGTCCTCCACTGACTTCTCACGTCCCTTCTCCTGGCGGCGTGTGGAAGTCATCAACTAGTCTAAGGACTCTAAGATACCTGGGGCAGGTGAGCTCTCGGAATTCTTGGGACAACAGGGAGATCAAAGGCGCCCATGTCTCTTTAAAGACGTCTGAGGACTGTGTGAGGGACGCCTGTATCCGTTCCATCCCCAGTGTATACCACAATCTATGGAGCCACCCTGTGTGAGTGGGTTTCCTAGGGGTACCCCAAAGAGAAAGAATATGTTGCGATGCTGCCCCTATGGCCAGTCCCATTTGGCGACCCCGAATAGATTTGAGTGGAAAGGTGAGTTTGTTGGGCAGGCCCAGGATCGCATACGCAGGAAAGCGGGGGATCTCTGTATCGAAGCATTCATCCACATCCCGAAGGACCTCCACCCAGTAGTCCAGCACCATCGGGCAGTCCCATAGCAGGTGAAGCATGGTACCTATGTGTCCACAGCCCCTCCAACACAATGGGTCCCTGCTAGGGTTGCTTTTGTGTAGGCGCTCAGGCGTCAGGTGCCAGTAATAGGCCACCTTCACCGCCGCTTCCCGGCTGGCTACATTACGGGCCGTATGATGCGCCCGGTAGTAGATGTCCTGCCATTCCCTGTGTGAGAGCTCGCGTCCCAGTTCCCTCTCCCATCGTTGCTGGCTCACGGATTTATTCGGTGGTTGGGGTGGAGTTAAAAGCTTGTACAGTTCCGTGATCGCCCCTTTATCCGAGGTCTTGGCAAGAAGCCATCTCTCATAAGGACTGAGAGCACGGCCCACGTGCGGTACGATGTCCTTTCCAGTGAGCCAATGCCTCAGTTGGAAATATTGATAATTTTGCGGGTTATTGACTGAGTACCCATCCTGTACATCCCTAAGTGACATAAAGCCCTGCGTGTCGAATAGGTGGCCTGCGGACCTGCACTCGGTCAGTCTCCACTGCGGGAAGGAGCCAGGGACCCTTCCCGGAGGGAATGCTGGATTTTCGAACAGTGGCGTCATTGGAGAGGGGAAGGATTTGAGGCCGCGTGTCACTGCAACCGCATCCCAGACCTGTAGAAGCGTTTTGGTGATGGGTGATTTCTTAATGTATGCTGGTCTGTCCGTTCGAGCCAAGAATGGGATCTTCCAAAGCGGCATCCCAGCCATGGCCCTGTCTTGGAATAGCCAGCGCTTCTCTGACATAGGCCTGGACCACTCCAGGAAGTATCGCATCTGTGTAGCCTGAAAGTACCTCCGCAGGTCGGGGACCCCCAACCCACCCTCCGTGGAAACGCGTGCGAGCAGGTCTCGCCGCATCCTGGGGCGTTTGCCTGCCCATACATATTGCTGTATGGTGTCTTGCAGCTTCTTGATCATGCCTATCGGGGGGGTGATTGGGATGGTTTGAAACAAATACAGTATCTTTGGTAGCAGGGACATTTTAACCGCTGCTACCCGACCAAGCCACGAGAGCGGCTGTTGTTTCCAACGCCGAATATCCTCCTGGATGTTTGTAAGTCCACATTTGTAAAGTAAAGTCCACATTTGTAAAGCGCACAATCACCCGTAAGGGTCTCTAGGCGCTGGGGGCCGTCGAGAAGATTAAGCGAGCTATTGCCCAGAGTCACATGGTGCTGGGCTAACCTGCCGCCGGAGCCGGGGATCGAACCGTGGTCCCCAGATTACAGCGTCAGTCGCCCTGGCCGCGGCGCCACACCTCTTCCCTCCCTTTGTGAGCAGTTTAGTATAGTTCAGCTCTACTGTTTGCGCCGTATTAGGTGTGAGCTCGATCCCCAAATACGGGAGCGCGGTTCGTGTGGTTAGCCCACCTAAGTTAAACAAGCCCCTGTGGGCTTGGTGGGCGTTGCACCCCAGGGGGAGAACGATCGATTTGCTAATATTCATCTTAAAGCCCGACACCGCACCGAAACGTTCCATCTCCTCCAGGAACGCTGGGATCGAGACCCTGGGGTCGTTAACAGCCACCAAGACGTCGTCTGCATATAAGCTGATCGTGTGTTCCTCGCCCCCAAAAGTAATGCCCTTGATGGCCTGATTGTCCCTCACTCGTTGGGCAAACGGTTCAATGTAGAGGGCAAACAGTAGGGGCGAGAGCGGGCAGCCCTGTCTCGTGCCGTGGCCTATGGCGAATGGTGCGGAGCTCGTTCCGTTTACCTTAACCGTTGCCTGAGGGGAGGTGTAGCAACTAGCCACCCATGCCCTGAACCTCTCGCCCATTCCAAATCTCCCAAGCGTCCGGTCAAGGTGGATCCAGTCAACCCGGTCGAACGCCTTTTCAGCGTCGACTGATAGAAGGGCTGCATCCGAGGCGTTAAAACACGCTTTATCGATCAGGTGCAACAGGCGTTTGGTGTTATCTGCGCTTTGGCGGGTGGGAACAAAGCCCGCCTGATCCGGCTCTATTATACCGGGGAGGCAAGGGCCCAGTCTGGCAGCCAGGATCCCCGTGAAAAGTTTCAGGTCTATGTTCAGGAGGGAGATCAGCCGGTAAGCCGCGCAATTAGTCTTGTCCTTGCCCGGTTTGGGTAGGACGATAACCGCCGCTTCCAGCATCTCTGAAGGGATCGATCCCGGCCCCTGGAAGGAGTTGAACAGCTTGGTTAGCATCGGGGCCAGGAGGGGGCAAAAGGACTTATAGAAGCCCACAGAGAATCCATCTGGGCCCTGGGCCTTTAGCGGCTTGAGGCGGGCGATAGCGGAGATCACCTCGTCCAAGCGGATAGGAGCGTCTAACGCCAGGGCGCTCGCCTCGTCGAGGGCCGTCACATTAGCTCCCTCCAGGTATGCCTTTCTCGCATCCGCAGCCGCGGTGGGGTCAGCCGCATACAGTGTAGCATAGAATGTCTGAAATGCTTTGGCTATAAGGTCGTCGTCCCGAAGCTCCCGGCCCCCATCCTCGCGTATGAGTGGGATTTTGGCCCGGACCGTTTTTGCCTTGAGCTTATTGGCTAGTAAACGACCCGTCCTGTCTCCCCCTACGTAGTACATATGTTTAAGGCGCAGTGCGGCGTATTCCGCCCGGTCAAGATCCATGCTCGCCAACTGTGCCCTGGCCGCTTTTAGCTTGCGCCAGATTCTAGGGGCCCCCGTGCGACTATGCGCTCGTTCTAACTCCAGCACCTGTGCGGATAACTCCTGGCGGCGTTCCTTCCGTTCCCTGTTGTCTGCTGCCGAGATCGCAATCAGCTCCCCCCTAATAACCGCTTTGAGCGCCCCCCAGACCGCTGTTTGAGCCACCTCCCCCGTGTCGTTCCGGGTAAGGTAGTCCTTGAGTCTTTGGCTAATCTGCTCGGTGACTCCCTTGCGGGAGAGTAAGGTTTCACGGAGGCGCCAACTGCCCTTGTGCGCCCGCTGACGTGGTACCCGCATGTGCAGCACCACTGCATCATGGTCCGAAAGGGCGGCCGGGACAACTTCTACATCCAGTGTCATGGGGGCCAAGTCAGTGGAGCTAAGAAAATGATCAATTCTAGCATACGTGTGGTGCACATGAGAGTAGAAGGTATACCCTGGGGCTGTATGGTGAGCCTCCCTCCAGGTGTCCAGAAACCCCCGGTCGGTGAGCCACCGCTTCCCTGCAGTGGACAGTGCCCCTGAATCGCCAAATCTACGACCTGACCTGTCCTTGACATTATCCATGACCAAGTTGATGTCCCCACCAATCAATATGTGTCGTGAGCTAGTGCCGAGAACCTCCGAGAGTGCCCCCGTAAGAAACGCCTCCTGTTTTGCGTTAGGCGCATAGATGGTCCCTATGGTAAGTGATAAGCTCCCAATGTTTATCGTGTGAGCTAGCAGCCTGCCCTTAATCTCCGCCACTTTGTCCCCCACCCTGCCTTTGAAGTGTGTAGCAAACAGTAGGGCCACTCCTGCTTTTTTCTCCGTGGTGGAGGAATAGAGCTGAGTTGGAAACGCTCTGGATTTCATGCGATGCCAGTCTTTAGCCAATAAATGTGTCTCCTGTAGGAGGCACACCGCTGCCCCAGAGTGTTCTAAATATGAGATCACCGCTCTCCTCTTTATCGGGTTGTTGAGCCCTTTAACATTGAGGGTGAGGATCTGGAGAGCCTCCTTAGCCATGAGAGTGTGTGTAGTCACCTGCGCTCCGCCAGCAGCCCATCGGAGGAACACCCCCCACCTGTTCTCTGTGTCTGAGCCAGTGGGACCCACCCGTACAGAACCCCGGAACCTACCCCCCATCCCCCATCCTCCCTCCCCACCCCAACCCCCCTACTTCCAAACTTGAAACCCCAACTGGTGAACATTGTCCCAGGCCTTTCAAAATGTCTATCCAGGCCTGTGGTGAACGAGTTTATGTGTGGGTGAGTGGCAGTGGCGGCTCCGGACCCCCCGCCCCGCCCCCGACCGTGGTGCCACAACTTAGCTGAGTACAACCACCGCCACCGTCTCAGGAGTCGGCGCCAGTGTCCTTGGAGACCTCCTGGATCGCTGCAGCCTGTTCCTGCGCCACTGTCTCCGGATTTGGTTTGAGGCTTTTCTTGGGAGGTCGGCCCCTGCGCACCATTTGCCAGCCGTCGCTAGTCGCCCTCGGTGAACCGGAGGAAGCCCCGGGCTGTTTCTCCTTGCCGTTGTCATCTGGCTGATCCTGCTCTTGCTGAATGCCCAGCAGGGCGCAAGTGTCACTTAAAGAACGCAGCTGGTGCAGGGCCCCGTTCCACCTGAAGATAAGTCGAAATGGATGCCCCCAAGAGTAGGGGACCCCCTCGTTGCGAAGAAAGGCGGTGGCTACCTTGAACGACCTCCGCTTTTGAAGGGTGATAGCTGATAGGTCCTGGAACAGTTCCACTGCGTGGCCTTGGAAGCGAAGAGGTTGCTCGAGACGTGCCGCCTTCAGTATACGCTCCTTAAGAGGGAAGTCCGGCAGGAAAGCCAAGATGTCTGGCGGGGGACCCTGAGCCCGACGAGCTGGACCCACCCGGTGGGCTCTATCAATACGGATATCAAAGTCTTCGTCTTCATCAAGCACCGTTCTAAACAGGGTCCGCAGGTATCCCGCCGTGTCTTCTCCTTCTGCTTTGGATGGCACATTTCTGACCCGAATGTTGTTTCACCTTGAGCGATTTTCCAGGTCCTCTGTGTGAGATTGTAGGTCCTTTTGTTGCTCGTTGAGTCGAATGATTTCTTGCCGCAAGAGCTCTATCTCTTCTCCTCTGGCTTGTCCCGTGAGCTCATTCGCGGCCACCCTCTCTCCAAGGTCGTCGACATCTCGCCGGAGTTCTCTATAATCCCCGGCCATTTCTTGCCGGAAGGTTTGGATGTCCTCCTTAAGAGAAGTGAAGAGGGCCTCCATGAACGCTTTGGTCGCCGGGACCTCTCCTTCTGCGAGGTCCTTACCCTTAGGAGGGGGCGTCGACGCCGGCTTGTCTGGGCTTTTGTCGACCTTAATAGTTCCCTTGGTCAGCATCTCAGATATGTTGCGGTTCCCTTTTCGGCTGGAAGCCATCTCTCCCCCCTTCGTCGGTCCAAATACCCAGTCGAGTTGCACCCCTGGGCGCGTAATGGAGTGTCGCGGGTCAGGATGGCTTTGTGATTGGCCCTGGATCTCGGAACGTGCCGTCTCCGGGTGTCCGGCCGCGGGCTGAGCTGTGCCCCACTCCGCTACTCCTGCTGCCCAGTCCCTCTGCCCCTCCTGTTTCGCCGTAGATCGCCGGGCCCCTCCCGGGGCGGCCCCCGGCACGCTGAACGATCGTGGGCACTCCCCAGGGTCCCAAACTCTGCTCCCGGTGCTCTCCCTTGTATGCTGCAGTGCCCTCGGCTCCTGACGTCTTCTCCTCCCACGGGAATCAATGGGGTGCACGCTTCGTCTCAGTCAGTGGTTCAGGGCCCCCACCAGACTCGCAGAGCACCCTTTGACCTCTCCTTATCCGCCCTGAGACCGGCTCCCTCTCACCTCCTGGGCTATGTGTCCGCTGATCTCGCCCGCGGCCTCGTACCCCCCCGGCCTCGTGTCGGCTCCGTGCAGGCTGAGGCAACGCCGCCTTGGGCCCTGCGGTGTCTCCCGGTGTTGTTGGGCACTGGGGGACTCGTGAGTCCGCTCCCCCGAGTCACCCCCTCTGATCCGCTGTGCCGCCCCCACCAGCGGCCGGGCAGCCAATATCAGCCACACCTCCGGCGATTAGGCCCAAGCCGGGGCCTCGCGTGAGTTCCAGGCCGCTCCCTCAGGGCCCGTCGCGGATTCCTTGTTGTGGGGGCCCCCAGCGCAGTGGCGCAGCAGTCCTGTGGCGTCGCGCGGGGCTTCTAAGCCCAGAGTCACTTCGGGGGGCCCAACCCGCCCAGCCAGCCTCCACCGCTCCTCCGGCGACCAGGCCCAAGCCGGGGCCTCGTGTCATCCGGAGCGCCGGCCCCGCGGGCGCCTCACCTCTCAGGTCGTTTTTTCTCCTTTGCCGTCCGCCCCTGGCATTCACCTTTCTCCCGGACCGCTGCGCCCTCCGAGGGAACCTCCGGTTTGATGTCGCCGGTCCCAGGGCGTCGCGCGGGGCCCGCAAGCTTCCTCCCCTGCCGGAGTCGGGATCGCGGGTTTCGCGCCCTTGGACCGCTGTGGCCGGCGCCCGCACTCCGCGGCCCCCTTTTTCCGCCACCGAATCTCACCAGGGGCCCAGCCTGCCCTGCTAGTGTCCCGCTTGCTTACTGCGGCCAGTGGCGGGGGCTCGATATGGGGTAGGTCCGCTGTTAATCCCGGTCGGGGGATCGGGAACGGGGAGCCATCACAGGACACGTCTTACTGTGCCGCCATCTTGGCCACGCCCCTTTCTAGTCAACCTTTGAGAAGGGCCTTCCACTCCGCAGGAATACCTGCTGCCAGATTAGAAACTCACTTGGCCCTGGCCAGGAGAAGCAGTGGTCCCTAAAAACCTGGCAGTTTTGTGCAGAGCTGAGCAGTTTACCCATGCAGCTTTCCTCTCACCCCCTTCCTTTCATTCCTCTCTCCTCTCCTAACCCCGGATCCCTCTCTCACTTTGCAGGCCATTTGCTTCTCACCCCTTTTTACAACATCTGAACTCTCCCCATCTAACCTCTCACTTCACCTTTAATCACCTCTTGCCATTTTGTCTTTTCACTTCCCTCATCTCGAACACTCTCTCACCTTTATCTCATGGCCTCTCTGATCCCGTCACCTCCCGTGCCCCTCAGCACTTCTCATTCTCTTCGTCTCTCCATTCAAATTTTTGTCTATTTGTATCTTACACCTCTCCAGTCCCCCAATTCAACTTTCACATCTCCTCTTTGTTCTAACAGAAACCCTCACCTTTGGCTCACACTCACCTCTTGCGTGTCGTGGCTTCTCTTTGGCAATTCACATTTCTCCTCATCCCTGTTCTCTTCAATCAAATTCTCTCACTCCCTTGCTGTCCTCTCTCATCCTCTCATCTCTCCTCACCAAGCATACAGGTCAGACTCTGCTTATTGTTCCCTAATTCAAGAATGCATTAGTTGTCTGTCTCGCTGTTTTGGTGCAGGCTGCGCAGTTATGGAACTTGCACCCTCCTTTGCTTCGCTCCACCAAGAATCTATTATCCTTTAGGAAGATATAAAAACCTTTTTCTATGCTCTGTAGGTTACCCCATTTGGCTGGTTCTCCTTCTCCTTCTGTGTGTTTCTCATTTGCCTACAGGCAGCAGATCATTATTAGCCCCAGGACATCTTTTGGTAACAGTAGCGCACTACAAATGTAAATAATAATGATAGCCAAAAGCAGGGGAGTCACTAGACCAGAAATTCGAAGGGGACTAACATTCCCAGCCAGGGCTGGCCCTAACACTGGTCGCACACGGTGCAACAGTCTTTTTTGGTGCCCCACCCCCGTTTCCTCCTTTTCTATGAATTCCTTCGCTGCCACTCACCAACAATGCACCTTTCTGACAAACATTTCATTTTTTTATAGCGCTATTCGTAGTTTACTCACACTCAGCTCTGTGATCTGCATGGTGCACATTCTTTGTAGTAGGCACATAAACCCTCTGCACACTGTGTGGGTGACAAGAGTGCCCATGTGAGTGCACGGTGAGCGATGCAACAGTGCGAGAGTAGGGTAAGAGGAGTGACTGCAGGGTGAGTGAGGTGGCGTATGAATTTGGGTGCGGATGCAAGTTCAGAATGGGACGAATGAATGTATGATTACTGATGGGCTTGTTTGAGTGAGTTGCATATTGAGCAGTGAGTGGGTCAGGTGAGTGAAGTGTCACATGAGTGCAGGATGAGTAGTGTACTCATATGACTCCAGGGTGAGTATAGGGTGAACAGCGCAAGTGCATTGTGAGTGCAGAGTGATCACTGTGAGTGCAGGGTGAGCGGGTGAATGGTGTGAGTGCATGGTGATCAGTGTGAGTGCATTGTGATCACTGCGAGTGCATTGTGATCAATGTGAGTGCAGGGTGAATTGTGTGAGTGCATGGTGATCAGTGTGAGTTCAGGGTGAGCGTGAAAGTGAAGGGTGAGAATGAGGATTGAGTTGTCTGAATGCAGGGTGCATTCCCAGACACTTGAAGTAACTCTGCATGTTATTGACGGCGGCGTAGGGTTTAAGATCTAAGTTAAACTACTGCGGCATTAATTGGGGATCGAGGGTGGAGGAAATAAATAATGTGCTGATCCTGCAACAAACTTACAGTCCTATGGTTAGGGTTGCCAGCAGAATATTTTGATGGACCAGTCTGTACAAAAATAGGCAGTCACCTAAAGCTGTATTTTCAGCACTTATGTGCATACTTCGAACAGCAAATATAAATAGAAAGCACTTTTAATTGTGTTCTAGGGCTGCCTCAATGATCCATGACTGACAAAGAGAAAAAAAGACAGAAAAGTCACATAACTAATGCATACATACGTTTGTATTTAAAAGTCTATTTAGTGTCAAGAGGAGGTCTTTGCAGGCTCTTTAAACAAAACAGGCAGGCATTTTTTTTTTGGCAACCCTACTTTATATTCCTTTTCATTAAATGCATTCTCACACTACAGAAGTACTTGTAAAGTACAAATGTAAGGCACAGGCACAGTGGGGGCCCAGGGGGTACTGAAACCATGAAAAAAACGTAGCCTCTGTAACCAGTTTACAAAGGCATGTAAATATGCAAATGGTCTTTAAAGACCTGTGAAAACCACGGGCCTGCCGGAGATGACTCCAGACACTGCCCAGCCGAGCCCCCAGCAGATCAAGTTGCACTGAAGCAGCAGTCGGGCTGAGAGAGACGACAAGGGAGGAGGGGGGCTGAAGCCCTTGGGCCTGGGCAGAAGTATGACTGTGAAGGCGCGACCCCCTTTGCATCGCGCCACGGCCCCCCTGGGGGTCGTGCCCCACAGTTTGAAGACCCCTGCTCTAAAAGCTTAATATGTGCTAAGGTAGTTTTCCGCTTCTGAAGAAAGCGTTTCTTTTTCTTAAAGACAAAGTCTATGATGTATCCTCTTGCCGTAGCTTTAAGAGAGTCCCAGATGATATGGGGAGAAGAACCAGAATCGTAATTGAGTTCGAAGAATTAATTAGCAAAGGAGCGAAAGGAGGAGGAGAAGAGGGGTCAGTAAGAAGAGAGCTATTAAAACGCATCAAGAAGATTTTGGATGTGGAGTAAGTAAATCTAGGTCTGTTACAATGGGGGCATGATCAGAAATAACTATAGGTTCAATAGAGGAGGACAGTAGGTTTTGACACATAGACTGAGAAAGAAAGATATAGTCTTGACGAGAAAGAGGTGCGTGAGAAGGAGAGAAAAAAGAATAGTCTAGAGTGTCAGGGTGAGAAAGCCTCCAAGAGTCAGTGAGATGTGATTGAGAAATAGTATTGAGGAATTGTTTGTGGGTCTTATGTGAAATCAAAACGAACTGTAGACTTGCCGTCAAGAAATGGTTTTACAATTTGATTGCAGTCACCACCTAGAATAAATAAATCATCCCAAAATGTAATACATTTTTGCGTAATCAGAGGCCAAAAAGAACAATCTGGTTGTGTAGGTGTGATCTGACCCCCTTACTTGCCTTGCAACATCGCCATTACCCGGGGCCGGACTCGGAAGCATCCACAGTAACAGAAGCCCCCCCCCCTTTTTCTCTATCTTTCCAGAGACCAAAACCCTTCCGAGGAGAAACGGAAGCGATCCCAGCCTACCCCGGAAGTCCAACCCTCCGGGAATTGAAATCAGGAAGCCGCGAACCAGAAGACGGGAGAACTGCAGGAGGAGAGACAGAGTTGCAGGAGTTCCAGACTGACGGAAGAAGAGATCGAGAAGCGGAGACTGAAGGCGGAGAAAAAGAGTGAAGCGAAGAGTGGTGGTGTCCCACGGAGGTGGCTGGGGAGCGGCCGTAGCTCAGGAGAGCTATGGCGGAGTCGGTGAGTACACGCACCCAGGGGAAGCACTGCAGCAGGGCACCAGAAGGAGGTGGGAAGCACGATACATGTAAATAAACCGGCCACCCGTAGAGAACCTCACCGGACACTGTATTTATTGTATAGCACTTCCTCAGCCCCGCTACCTTTCCTGTTTTCCCATTCTGCACACGCCATAATACCCGAGCACGGTTAGCACGTCAGGAGAAACGTCTATCTCTTTCTTTACTCTGAATTACCTTCCCGTGCTATCGTCCCCCTTACCCGATCCCAGACCCTCACATTCCGTTTTCTTATATCCATCACCTTCCCGGGTTTTGGTGAACGGTACTCAGCTCGGACCGTCCAACAGGACTAACGACTCCTTTCTTTGCCTCCCACATGCCCTCCACGGACTGCCCGGAGTTGTTGCACCAGAAAGGAGACGTGGCCACACCGAAACCCAGAAGAACGAAAGACGGAGGAAGAAGGCCTAAAGTGTGGACTGTTTTGTTACACTCCTCGAACTGTCTCTGTGAACCGCAATAAATATTGATAACATTTCCCACCTGATACGGCCTCCACGCCTGTTTTTCCAGTCTGCACTCCCCCCACATTCACAGTAGGACCATAGATATTAAAAACAGTTAAAGGAACAGAATTAATTGGCAATTTGGCTAGTATCCATCTACCTTCCGAGTCATTTTCTTGCGATAAAAATTTACATTTCAATTTCTTATGCCACAGAATGACTGCACCACTTTTTTTATTAGTAGATGGAGAGAACAAAACCGTACCCACCCAGCTTCTTTTTAACTTAAGTGAATCAGCATCTGTGAGATGGGTCTCTTGTAAGAGAACTATGTAAGGGTTATACAAAGCAAGGTGGGAAAAGATTCTCTGTCTTTTAATGGGATTGATAAAACCCTTTACATTCCAGGATATAACTCTGAATGTAAAAACATTCAAAGGAAACATAATCTACAATGATAGGAACATAAAAGAGAATGCCAACGAATAAAGGGGAGAAAGGATAAGGAAGGGGGAGGAAAAAAGAGAGGGAGGAAAGTGAGCATAAGGAGAAACAGATTAAAGACTTATACGTAGAATGATATCGAAGAGGGCAGGATATGTAGAAGAGACAGTCAAATTTAGGAAGAAAAAAAGAGGAGAATAAGGGAAAAAAGAGGAGGAAAAAGAAAAGAGAATAGGAAGAAGAGAAGACAATACATGTCCAAAACGATGACTGAGAAGACATACCTGAGGGGACCTAGGAAGAAAAAAAAACTGGGGTGTGAACGACACATGAAAAGATGAACACCTGAAAAAAGGGGAATCCGAACCACATCGGGACAGGGTAGAGACGGGAGACGATACCCTTGAGATGAAATGTGAACGAGCGGTCCTAAAGAGGAAAATAAAAGAAAAAACAAGACTGATAAACAGCAAATGCACAAGACAAAGAGTTTACACGCTTATGAAAGCTGAGAGAAAAAGAGAGGGAAATACCTGCATCACAAAAACAATAAATAAAGGCAAAAACAGAAAGAACAACGAAGAGATGGATAATGGGCCCTAGGATGGGCCAACATTGTATATTACCTAACCGGACAAAATTCCAAAAATTGAACCAATCCAACAGAATAAACCATTGTACATGTAATTGAAAATTATCATTACATTTAAAGAAATAAGATCTAATCAACCATTAGAAGAACCAGCAGCATCCATGTTGTGAGCAGAATGAGAATGTAGAAAATTCCTGAGCTCTGCTGGATCTTCAAAAGACCAAGATCGATTTTGAAAAGTCACCTTAAATATGCAGGGATGAAAAATACCACATCTAGCACCAAGGAACCGGAGAGGCGGGCGAAGACTTAGAAATTCCTTCCTCCTGGTTGCTGTAACATTGGAGACGTCTTGGGAAAGAAAAGCCTTCTGACCAAGCCAGGTAAGTTGACGTTTGGCTCTAGCTGCAGAGAGGACTGAAAGCAAGTCTGTGAATTTTAAGAAAAGGACGATGACTCCTCTTGGTTTAACTGAAGACGTAGAGATTGAAGGACGCGGAACAAGTCTGTGTGCCCTCTGAATGTTAAGAGATGTAGTAGGAGGCATGTCCAAGAGCTTCGGCAAGAAGGTTGTAAAAAAAGGAGACAGGGTCATCACCCTCCAAAGATTCAAGCAGACCATAAATGCGTTAATTGTTACTTCTATTTCGATTTCCCAAATCTTCAGTGTTTTGCTTTAAATTACGGACTTCTTTTTCCAAAGCAGAAAGCCTTTCAGAATCACCTTGAACTACTGAGAGCTGCCGTTCTACTGAGGATACTCTGGTTTCAATTGTGGACCATTTCGCCTCCAGGAATTGCATCTTGTTATTTGGTTCTTCCACAAACGGACGTAAGGCGTGAATTTCTCCAACAGCAACTCCATAGAGATAGGAGAAGACGCTGTGTCGGGAGGAGGAGAGCCTTGCTTCAGATATTTTGAAGCTGAAGTTGACGGAGATGATTTAGAAGATGACTGTGATGAGGGAGAACAATTTGAAGAAACCCCAGCCATTGATCCTGCAGTAAAAGGTGAAGCTAGAGCAGACTCAGGAACTGAAGATGTTGCGGAGGAACGACCCCTATGTGTAAAAACAAATGTTAGCTTGTGCATTAAATTCATATGTAAGATTCACCAAAATAATGCGTAGGACATTGAACAATTTAGCAAAAAAGTTGGCATGCAGACTTCCACAGAAGAGGTAAACATTGGTTGGCCTCCAGGAATATAAAAAAAATTATGACAACACTTGATGTATGTTGACAAATATTGTGTGGTTGAGGATATTGTTGAGAAAAATCTGGCTGAGAACCACCAAATATTAGAGCAGGCAAACTGTATCAGGTAGTATAAAATAACAAAAATCAGTCAGAATAGTTATATGCTACAGTGCCTTTTGTAAGAAGTTGAGATATATCTTGTGGAAGATTCAGAGCCTTGTTGCAGTATAACATCTGATAGAGCAGTAAAAACAAAATGGAGCGTGCTCTGAGGTGATGTTAAGAGTGAAGAAAATGCCTCCTAAACTCTGTAATATTTTTGTCTTATTGATAATATGCCCTTGTGAATTCCCATAGAAGCCCAGGTTCTGGTGTTAACCTGGGCTTCTATGGGAATTCACAAGGGCATATTATCAAGCCCATTATCACCGCTTTAGCGTCAGTTTCCTGCCGATAAAAGCGGCGATAATGTATCGCCCTTTCTTGATAATATGGCCCTTAGTCTCCAGAGTCCAAAGTAGTTTAGCCCGTCCTGGGCCCAGTGTTTATGGCTTGACAAATGGCTGGTTGTTTAGGGAAAGCAACCTTTTAACCCCCTCTGAAATGCTTGCAATACATTTAAGGAATTTGTCAGGGCATGAACAAGGAGCCTGGTAACAAAGCAGATTGACAATGGAAAGAAGCATGCATGGCATAAGAGTGTACTGTTTACTTTCGGAAAGGAATATCCCAGGAGGCCCCAGTCTTCCCTTTGCTACTAGCCTTGTGACCAGGCCAGGGAGTTCGCAGATGCACTGTGCAGCTTAATCTGCAGCGCAAAGCAACACAATACATTGTTATCTATTCTGTCTAATTTATACATTACCGCTATAAGATGCAGCAGTGGCCTCTTACTTGCAAGTTGTTATAGACTATCTTTTTAAAAACTTGTTTTAAATGTTATTTTTATTGGACAGGAATGAATGGTAGTGACCGTGTTGCATGTCATGATGTATTCATTAGTAATGCAATATATCTAAAGCCTCAGGCTTTCATATTGCAGTAACACTTTTTTTATTTTTTTGCAGTTTTATATAGCACAAACTTGCAAGGGTTTTTGGAGTGCTTTACATGAGCACCAGAACATATGGCTCGTGTTAAATCACTGTGCAGCTCATCCTGTGCTTGTTAATTACAAAAATTACCACTCTATTTTTCGATCCGCTTATACAATTTAATTGCAGGTATTTACCTTTTATTGAGTTAGAAATGTGTTTACATCCTACAGCATTTCCTTACACACTCCCTGTACCCCAGCATAATTGTCACATTACAGATTCCACTAATTTTATAGTGAGTAACAATACCAGATGCTCCTGCCTAGCATTGAGTTTGATTATGTGCTAACACTAAAGCCAGTGAACCTCTTAATAGGAATCCATTTTCACCTAAAGTGACGTAAAAATTATTTGATTATACTGAATAGGCAGTTACCTACATCATTATCTTTCAAAATGTATTTATTGATGTCACAACTAAACTTTCACAATTGCAATATTAACCATGTTTTCTCAAATTTGCTTGAAAATGCACCATTTACTCACTATTTTTTCAGAACCCCCTCACCTCAAACCCCACTTCTGATGGTCAGACTTGTGCACCATGCTCAATCGCCACAGGTCACTCATCCCGAATTTATACGCCTCACCCCTTTCAAATGTCACCAGCCGCCACTGGTCGCACTCCAAGTCGTTGAGGTCTTCGGGTAAGTCCAAACACAAGAAGGTGAAGAAGCACAAGCGCTCTTCACCTTCTCCCCGTCGGTCGGCTGACAGGAAGCGAAATTCAGAGCATCGTCACACAAAGGCTCCGTCTCCGGTGCCTGATTCATGGACGACTCTGCACCTTCCCCCATTTCCAGGCGCTGACGCGTCCCCTGCCCACCTCTGCCAATTTGAAGGACTTACACCTCGTTTTTGGGCAACCCGACTCTGCCGGCATGCCTTTGGGCCCTGCGCAGCGGGTTGGGGTTCTGGGCCTTCGATGCCAGCCCCGACGCCCAAGAGCCGTGTGGATCCAGGCTTGGATCCAGACCGACGCTTGTCGATCTCACTCAACCTTCCCCGGCACTGATCCCGGTGATAACGCCCCTGCCGCGCCCCCGGCCGGCACCATCCCCATCCTAATCCCTGAGTTAGAGCCAGACCGACATCGGAACCAACGCCGAAGGGTACTTTTGTTCCCCTGTTCATCCCTGGTATTCCCTACCGACCAGAGGGTGGCGATGAGGACTGGGAGGGGTCGCTGGACCCTTTAACAGACCAGCTTGAGGAACCGGATTGGCGAGAGGACCTGGGTGATGCAAGTGGTCTGGACACATCTCCAGACTTTGGCTTGCTTTCTCCCCCTACCTTAGCTAGGGAGGAGGGAGCGTCCTATGCTGTGGTGGTGCAAAGGTCTTGGTCCTTGAGTCCCCTTCAGTGGCAGTCAGGACTAACCTCCTGAAAGAGATGCTTCAGCCTGCGGCGTCTACGTCAGGACCCTATTGCCCTTTAATGAAGCCCTCACTGACGTCCTCTTGGGCACCAGGTCCAAGCCCAGCACAGGGGCTCCTGTGGAGAGGACGGTTGCCCACCACCATCACTTGGGGCGACCCAGTGTTCCTAACCGAACACCCTTCCACGAGAGCTTAGTTGTCCAAGCCTCTTCTTCAAAGGTTGGATTCCCTTCTGCCCCTCCAGATAGGGAATCCAAGAAGCCAGACTGTCTTGGGAGCGCATGTTCTCTTCCTCCAGTTTGGCACTGCGGTCTGTGAATACCACGTGCCTCTTGAGCCGATACTCCCATACCATCTGGGATACGGTTGTGCAGGTGCTGCCTCAGTGCTTGGAGGAGGCCTAGGCATTCTCTCCCAGGCAGTAGCGGATGGGAGAGACGCAGTCAAATTCATGATAAGATGCAGACTGGATACCACCGACACACTGGGCAGAACGATTGCCGTGTCAGAAGCCCTTAGGCACTACGCCTGGTTGAGGACATCTGGCTTTTTGGGGGATGTCCTGTCAACTTTGATGGACATGCCCTTTGATGGCCTTCGTCTTTTTGAAGACAAAGCAGACTCGGCCTTTGGAGCACTTTAAAGCTTCTCGGGCTAGGGCCAGATCTTTGGGCCTTGCTGTGCTTTCTCGCCCACTCGAGTCTGCTTTTCGTCCCTTTCATGGCTACGGAAGGGGCGCTCAACCTCGTCCGAACCAGCCTAGCCAGGGGTTCACACAAGCTGCCCCACCTCTGCGTGGCCACAGACATGGGACCCAGCGATCTCATGGGTTTGGGATCTAGTGGGAGCGGGTCGGTTTCCATTTTACTTCCCTGCTGCAGCCTACAAACGTTCCTAGTTCGACGTTTCAGGCCCATCAACGGCCAGTGGGAGGCAGGATTTACTGTCACCTCCTCCACTGGCAATTTATCACATCGGACAGGTGGGGTTTGCAAATCGTCTGAAGGGACTACTCCCGCCACTTCGAGACAACCCTTCCCTCCTTGCCACCTTCTATCAATCTCATGTCGGAGGATCATTTGGCGCTTCTCCGCCAGGAAGTCTCAGCTCTCATGGCCAAGGAAGCTATAGAGAGGGTCCCTGCACCAGAACATTCTAGAACTCAGGGCCTTCAACTGCTTCCTCCAGAAGGAGAAGTTCAAAATGCCCTTGACCCCGGAGACTGTATGGTGGCGTTGGTCATCCCCCTATCACGATGTCTGGCTGTTGAAGGCAGGCTTGCCCCAGGCTGTCGTTTCCCACCTCCAGACTACAGCGGACCTCCTGCACTCGCTGGGGTTCACAATAAATGTGCTGAAGGTACACCTGACTCCCTCTCAGACTCTCCCTTTCATCAGTGCTATTCTGGACGCAGTGCAGTTTCTGGCCTATTCTCCCGAGCAGCGAGTCTGGGGTATTCGGGCTACGATACCAATGTTTCAGCATCTATCCCGGATTTCGGTGAGAATGACCCTGAGGCTGCTGGTCCTCCTGCAACATGCTGCTGTATCATGCCAGGTGGCATATGCGGGCTCTGCAGTGGGACCTGAAGTTCCAGTGGGTGCAGCATCAGGGGAATCTTTCGGACTATGTTTAGATCTCAGAGGGAACTGCACAACAACTAGAGTGGTGGCTTACTTGGTCACAAAAGCCACTCCAAAGACTGAATCTGCCTGAAACTGAAGAGGAAACGATTTGCCTGGCTGCTGCACAGAAGATTTTCTTCTGCCTACCTGAGATCATTGGATACAGTTGGGCGCTGCTCTTCCTGAAGTTTTGCTTCCAACATTTTGCTCCAGCGCTGGTGACAACAGTCTCCAGCTAACCATCTGTGGCTAACAGAGGCCATAGCATTGCCAGTAAAGCCTTCTTGTCCAATTAAGCGTCACATTTGAGGCTGGAGTGTGTGGAAGGTCTGAAACATTGGAAGATGTTGCCTGCCAAGTGTATTTTGTGGACCTGGAAACATAGTTGTCAGTTCACCCCTGCATTAGAAAAAGTGGGCTGGAGTACAAGGAGCCAACTCTGAAGAAGTTGTAACTTTAAGATAGCACCACTTGAAGGTCCTGAACCGGCAAACTTGGTGGGCTCAACCTTGTCATTTTACTTACTCAGAAAAGGGCTGCTCATTCATCAGACCAGGTTGGTGAAGCCCCCATCTGATACTTTAGTTTGCCCTGCTGGCAATATTTTCCTCTCAAAAAGTTCAAAACAGCCAAAGTAAACATTTTCAGAATGGCCAACCAGCAACTTCTATCTAAATGCAGCCCCTGATCATTCAGCTGCAGTAGGTGAATGGATCGTTGTAAGCACATTTGGTCATGTTTACTTTTTCACTGTTTCTACGGGATTACATTTTTTTAACATTGTTATTGTTTTTTGTTTCTGTTTTTTATTTTCAAGAACTGCAACTCAAAATTATGGTCAGTTTGATTAAGCATCTCAAATGTAGTTCAATCCTGAATTATGATGCAATCAGTTTGCACGCGTAATTTTGTTGTTACAGGAAAAACACATGTGAATCTATCTTTCAAAGAATTTGGCGCTCAACAGTTAACTTTCTCTGAAAAGGCATTCTATATCATCTATTCCATACCCACATACTGTCTACATTGTTCCCATATGTTCTCCATTCCTTCAGACACCCCTTACCTTTATATATATATTGTGCTTTTTTCCTCCATGCACCAGTCCATGTTAGCACACCACTCAGTTAATCCAGGAACATTTTTGCTTCTCTATGATCTGACTATATCCCACCTGGCAAAAGACAGGCCTGCTTTTACTGGAGTTGTGTGTATCACGTTGGAGCCTGGTTTTCCTACATTCCCTGCAACACCAATCTGGGTCCAGGAGTAAGGGTATCTGGGTAACTTTGGATATATATCCTCCCAATGTTTTCCCAACCATCTGCACTTTTTGTAAATACACACAGAATTTGTATGAATGTATCTACCTGACTACATTCTCTGATAAACAATTCATTTTCAACTCTCCCAAACCTCTTGAGTTGTGACCATGCTTTGTATTCTCTTTTTAGGATCTTTTACTGGACTATTCTAAATCTAGCACTAATTGACATCTCCTTCGGCCCAATCAGTGTCAGCGATTGGGCCAGCATCTTCAACCCATCTGGATCTCAATCTATGTACTGAATGTGATCCGTTATTTGAGTGTGATATATTTATGAAACAGTTGAACAAGTTACATACCTTTGGTAATGCTTTATCTGGTAGAGACTATATCTAGCTGCAGATTCCTTACCTTTTGAATTTTGCCCTGGGGTCAGACTGGATCTGGAAGATTTTTGTGAGCAGTACCGCTGTGCGCCAGTAGGTGGCTCCGATAGGCTCCTTGTCTGTACACAGCGTCATCTGCTTTAGCAGTGGTCACCGAACCTATATGGGCACCACCCAGGCGCGATGATGTCAGTTTCTTTTCATGACTTTCCTCGCCAAAAGAGCCGAGCCATGAAGAAATCTGACCACTGAAATGTCAAAATTAGGGCCCTGAAAGGTATCAACGCTGTCCCTAGAATTCCATTCTCAGAGCGGGGAGGTTGGGTGGGTTTGGAATCTGCGGCTAGATATAGTCTCTGCCAGATAAGGCGTTACCAAAGGTAAGTGACTTGTTCATCTGATAGAGACTTCTATCCGCAGATTACTGACCTTTTGAACAGATACCCAAGCAATACCATCCCTGGAGGAGGGTCTGCAAACTAATTTCAAATAAGAAAGTCCAGCAGGACTGAAGGGCAAAGTGGCCATCGCTACGGACCAGTCTGTCCAGACAGTGTGTAGGAAGCCCACACCTGGAAGATATCCAGGACCGGAACTCCGCATGCTAACGCATGGTGGCCAATTTATCTGGTGGAATAAGCTCTCAAACCTCAGGAGGTTGCTTCTTGGCCA
Source organism: Lissotriton helveticus (assembly GCF_964261635.1). Classification (NCBI taxonomy): domain Eukaryota; kingdom Metazoa; phylum Chordata; class Amphibia; order Caudata; family Salamandridae; genus Lissotriton; species Lissotriton helveticus. The sequence continues at coordinate 633,442,983 of NC_136069.1, read as the reverse complement.
GTGCATAACAGATTTTGGTGCAGAGCATGACCCATCTGGAAATGGTCCGCTTTTGCACTGCCCGAACTTCCTATGCTCCAACATACTCCACAAAGAGTTAGTCATCCACCAGGAATCCAGTGTGCTTTTAAGGTAGAGCGACAATGTTCTTTTTGGGTCCAAATAGGGGAGTCACTCCTCTTATCTAGAAGGATGTGAGGAGTGAAAAAGGTAGGCAAGGGGATAGATTCACCTACGTGAAAAGGAGTAACCACTTTTGTGAGAAAGGAGGCCTTTGTGCAAAGCACCACTTTGTCAAGATAGATTGAGAGGTAAAGCGGCTTAGATGATTAGACCTGCAGCTCACTCCACTCTGCGGGCAGATGTAATTGCCACAAGTAAGGTTGTTTTCAAGGTGAAAAGCCTGAGGGGAGAATTGCGTAGAGGCTCGAAACGAGCTCACATCAAAAAAGTTAATACTACATTAAGGTCCCACTGAGGCATAATGAATGGTGAAGGAGGGGAGAGGTGAGTAAGACCCTTGAGCAATAAATGTACTATAGGGAACTTGAACAAAGATGGTTGATCAGGGAACTGTACGAAGCAAAATGGCAGATATAGACCTTAAGAGGGCCCAGAGCAGAGCCCTGCTGGGCAAGAGAAAGAATGAAAAGCAGAACTTCAGAAAGGAGATCAATGGATTTTTCCGTACACCATGCCACAAATTTCTTCCAACTGCAGGCATATACCGTTTTGGTGGAGGAAAGCCTGGCTGCCAATATGACATTACATACTTCGGGAGGAAGGTCGTAAGCTGTCAACTGCCGCTGCTCAATCTCCATGCAAAAAGGTGGAGAGTGGGCAGGTTCGAGTGGCGAACCCTCCCCTGTTGCTGTCACAGAAGATTTTCCAGTAGGGACATCCTGATCGGAGGATTGAGGGCCATTTTCAAAAGCTTGACATACCAGACTCTCCATGCCCAGTCTGGAGCCACAATGATCAGTCTGGTCATTCTTGATTTTCTTGAGAACAGTGGGTAGGATTGATATGGGCAGGAAGCCATATAGGAGGCCTGAGTTCCACTCGAGACGAAAAGCATCTCCGCACGAGTGCCACCTCAGAAACTCCAGCACGCAAAACTGCTGACGTTGCACATTCTCTGTGGTGGCGAACAGATCTAACCAAGGTTCTTCTCACTGCTGAAAGAGACCTTGCACCACCCCCTGATGGAGACGTCATCCATAATCCGCTAGGCATCTGTAGCTGAATTTGTCCGCTCTGGTGTTCAGAGAACCCATATCTTGAACCACCAGAGATATGCCCTAGGGTTCCAGCCATGTCCAGAGATGCAGTGTAATGAGCCACCTACATGGATCCCAGATGATTCCAATGGGGTGGCAAATCTAGTTCCCGAATCCTCCAGAGACTTGCCCTCGGTTAACAGGAGGAGAAACTGCTCTGGTGGCAAATCAAGGGGGAAATGGGGTTGGGATGGAGAGAGCATGTGGAGTCAAAGATGCTGTGGCTAGTCTACTCAACAGCAACACTGCAGAAGGTATTCACACCAGCCTGATGAATGGTACCAGCCGATATGATACCTATAAACACATAATAGAGCTTCAGTCTAGTATTAATGCCATCTCTTAATGTATAAGCTCACGAAAGCTTTTCAAATCTCAACCAACCTTTAGAATTGTTTTGATATAGATTGTCCATGGAGGCTCCTTTATCAAAATTATCGAACCTGTAGTGAGTATTATTCCAGCATAAAACCCACAAGCAAATTTGGAAGGGGTTAGCTCCACCCAAGTCCTCTCTGGCAAAGCCCTGCTACAGTATGTGCAAGTTGAACAAAAACACTGGTTACCTTTGTTTGCAGCACAATGTTGTGACTGAGCTCAGCCCGTAGCAAAATCAAGACTGTTAATGCATTTCTCCTTTTCTTCTTGTTCTTTTTTCCATCGAGGTACGGGAGTAATGCAGGACGTTCTTTGCAGTGAGTTCGAAGTGGGAGGATCATGGGAGTTGACAAGACAGAGTCCCAGAAGCCGAGAAATAGGTAACTGGCAGGCGAAGAGGCTAAGCGAAGGGGAGGATTATGGACGGTCTTTAAATAAGACTGCTTTAGAACGTTCATAAAGGTCACATTCTAATTGTTTGTAACAATGAACAAGATAATTAACTTGATGAGACTGTGTTCTAGAAGGTGTTTTAGAATGTTTACAAAGGTCACATTCTAATTGCTTAAAGCAAGGCACAGATGCAGATGATTTATTAGATGAGGCTGTCTTCCGGAAGGTTCACGTTGAGGTCATGGATGCCGGTTGCTTGCTGCTTATTCTGGTGGATTTTCTGGATGTTTCAGTGGCGCCTGAAACATGAGCATGCATATGCGTGGTAAAACATTTGTAAAAACTACTAAGCCTTTTCAAACAAACCGGGGAGCACTAGCTGACGCTAACTATTACCAACAGCATGGTCAAAAGTCAGGGTACAAGACGTTTGTTCATTCATAAGTGTTGGGAGGAATGATATGAGTTATGACTGTATATTGTGATTGTTAAGAGAGGTGAACTGTGGCAGGAATCCTGACAGTCGCCCTTCCCAAAGGCAGTCTTGCAGGTTGTGGTAAGTGGTAAGGTATCGCATTGTCCTGTGTACGTTAATAGTAAACATCTTAGTGTAGTTTTGAGGGATTGGTTGAACCATTCAGTTTGCCCGTCGGTGTGTGGGTGAAAAGCCAATGACCCCCACCCACATGCTAGTGGTGTTGTCCATGAACCCCTGCACAAGCCTTCCTTTGATGGAGGGCAGAAAGGCTTTCAATGCAAGTCGGATCACACGGAGCTGAAGCAGGTTGATGTGGAGTCCGGATTCCGCCAGAGTCCAGAGTCCTCTGATCTCCACCTCTCCCAGATGTCTACCCCATCCCAGGAGTGACGCATCTGTCACTACTGTGAGATCTGGTTGGGGAAGGGGGAGCCTCTGACCCAATCGCAGTTCGTTAGCCACCACTGCAGATCGTTTGCAATGCACTTTGAGATCCGGACCAGGTCAGAGAGATTCCCCTGATGTTGCGCCCACTGGAACTTCAGGTCCCACTGCAGAGCCCGCATATGCCACCTGGCATGTGGTACCAGCAGAATGCAGGAGGTCATGAGGCCCAGCAGCCTCAGAGTCAGTTTCACCGAAACCCAGGATAGAGGTTGAAATATCAGTATCATAGCCTGAATATCCTGGGCACGCCGCTCAGGAGGAAAACCCTGAATCTGCACTATGTCCAGAATAGCTCCAATGAAAGAGAGCATCTGAGAGGAGTCAGGTGTGGCTTCGGCACATTAATAGTGGGCCCCAGTGAGTGCAGCAGTCTGCCATTGTCTAGAGGTGGGAGACGACAGCCTGTGGCAAGCCCACCTTCAATAGCCAGACGTTGAGAAAGGGGAAGTCTGGCACCCCAGATCTCCGAACACCCAAGGGGCGCTGGTAAGGCCAAAAGGGAGCACAGTGAACTGAAAATGCATGTGACCTTCTGTAAACTGTCGATAGAGCCAATCAGAAGGCAGGATAGGTATGTGAAAATAGGTGTCCTGCAAGTCCAACGCTATCCTCCAATCTCCCGGGTCCAGGGCAGACAAAACCTGAGCCAAGGTGAGCATTTTGAATTTCTCCTTCTTGAGGAAGAGATTGAGAATCAGGAGATCGAGGCTAGGACGAAGGACCATGTCCTTTTTAGGAGCCAGAAAGTAGCAGCAATAACAACCACAACCTACTTCTGACACCAGAAACCATCTCTTTGCTTCCCTAGGCCAAGAGAACCATAAATTCCTCACGGAGAAGGGACAGATGATCCTGTGTCAGCCTATCATGAGATGGTGGCATGGCGGGAGGGGTGGTCTCGAAGGGGAGGCAGAAGCCCCTTGGGACAATTTGCAGAATGCACCTGTCTGATGTTATGGACTGCCAGTGGAGAAGGTGATTGTGAATCCTGCCACCAACTGGGTTCCCATGGTTGTAAAGGGGCAGACTAGAAGAGTTTTGAGGCTGCTGCTGCCGTGGTTGTGGCAGGCTAAACAGACCGCTGGCAACCCGACCCACGAGGTCTGTGGGCACCACACTCCTGGCCACGCATAGGCTGGGGAGCCTCTGCAGCAAGGTGGCTGGGCTGGAATTGGCGCAGCTCGAAGCACCTTCTGTAGCCACGAAAGGACTGAAAGGCAGATTGAGGTAGACGTGGAGCTGCAGAGAAGCCTAAGGACATGGCCGTAGCATGAGAATCCTTAAAGCACTCAAGTGCCGAACCTGCCTTGTCTCCAAAGAGATGGGTGGCATTGTGTTTTATGTCCATAAGGAAAGCTTGGACATCCCCCGAAAAGCTAGTTGCGCTCAGCCAGGCGTTGCTCCTAAGGGCCACTGTCATAGAAACCTTTCAGCCTAGCAAGATGGTTGTGTCAAGTCCGCATCAAATCGTGGACTTTTGACTCGTCCCTCCCGTAGGTGACAGCTTGGGAGAGTAAAGCCTGGGCCTGTTGCAGCACTTGCACAGCCGTATCCCACAAAGTGTGGGAAGAATGTCCTAAAAGGCATGCGGTGTTCACGGACCGCAATGCCAGGAACGGACTGGGTCAGAACCGCTGGCACAGAAGCAGATGGGGCTCTCTCCGATCTCGCAGGGCCCCAAGGTGAGTTGACGGGGTTGGGATACCCAAGTATGAGGATCATGGCCTCATAGAACTCCTTCACTTGGGTGAGGGTAGCTCCGGCCTTCGGAAATCAGGGAGGCGCAGAGTTGGCCCAGGCACAGGTTCCGGGGAACGAGGCCTAGAATGCTGAGGCTCCCTCATCGGGTGACAGACAAAGAGAAGTCGCGGAGAGCTTTGACTTCTTGCTATATTCTTCCTGTGCCTCCTAACTGAGTGTCCTGAGGACTTCAAACAGGACGAAGAGGTCTTTGGGCTCTGTGAATGATCCTGAGACTTTCCCCTTGACTAAGACAGAGACTTTGACCTCCGCGGAGTCATTTTCATTTGGATTCTTTATTCGATGATTAAAAATCACCATAAAAGTACAAACATTCAATGTATATTGAGTTCATTTCTTTTAAAAAGACGAACTATCAAATTAACATGTAACCTGGTGTAAGTACAACGCCAAAGTCCCAGTGAAATAAAGAAAACATTATAATCCATTAAAAACAATCACAGAGTTCTCCCAGTTCTCACAATTCCCCCGCCCCTCTAGTTGCTCTTAGTCGGACAGCTACTTTAATAAAATTAATGATACAGCACAATGTAAGGGGGTCCGACGCGTGCTGTAAAAAACATCAAAGCCTCTTTAGCACATTTTATATTTGATTTTTTCAAAATATCTACCAAGAATCTACGCCTGGGTTCAGAATAAAATGAACATATCAATACAAAATGAAGGGAATCCTGCGGAGACCTATTGTCGCAGCCGCAGGTTCCCTTCTGCTAAATAGTCGGTTAATACCCAAATGGTGATCCCAATAAATATGGTAAAAAATTGAGCCTAAAACGGGTCATTAAAAACCTTTCCTGTGCATTGTGTAGCAAATATAGGTAAGATTCCATTCCAGAGTGGTCTTTACAAGGTTATATGCGCACACCGTGATTTTAGCCCTTTCTTGTTCTATTCTCTGTGCGGCTTTGTGTGCAAAAAACGCTTTTTTGACAATAGTCTTATGGTGGGGAATGATCGCTGTCGGGTCGGAAAAGAGATTCCCTAGGCCCAGAGTTACCAGTACTGATTTTACATAACTGTGCCACGGGATTCGCGACCATTTTTCTCTGGCCAAGCAGTCCTTCAATATATCCCTGCTTAGGCTCGCCTCTGGATTTATCCAAATTTTGAGCCAGGCTAAATTTGGTCTAACCTTTATCGAATCTTCAAGATAGGGGATCCCTAACTCCCTGTGTGCTATTGCGGCTGATAAACTGTGTGGGGCTTTCAGGACGGATCGTAGATATTTATTCTCCTCCCGCTGGAGTTGGCAAATGTTTGCAAAGCCCCACACTTCTGCCCCATAGGTAACTTTAGAGCTACATATTGAGTTGTATAGGATCATCACCTGTTCGGGGCACCACCTCCCCAGCCTTCGGCCATAACCAGCTATTGCCCCATTGGCAGCATTCATTTTGCGGCAACGATCCTCTATCAAGGCGTTAAATTTTAATAACCCGTCAAACAGTAAGCCTAGATATGAGAATGACTTAACCTTCTCTATCTTATGACTCCCTATTGTGAAGGTACATTTGTTGGAGGGTTTTTTACCAGCAGATAAAACATAAGATTTGCCCAAATTAACAGAAAGGTCCAATGAACCCATAAAAGAAACAAAACCATCAATTAAAATCTGTAAACTCTTTGGTGTGCGCCCAAGGAGGACCGCGTCATCTGCGTAAAGTAAAACAGGAACATGACGCGACCCTACTCGTGGACAGTCAGATCCTAACTGTAAGAGGTGCTGTTCAAGATCATTAATATAAAGCGAGAATAAGAAAGGCGCCAGGTTGCAGCCTTGACGGACCCCACTTTTACATGAGAAGGATTCAGTGCATCCACCCTCAATGTTATACCTGACTTGCGCTGAGGTATTACTATGCAACTTCCTTAATATGTTGATGAGGCCAAGCTCTATCCCCATACTGGTCATCATATTCCAGAGCTTACCTCTGTTAACATGATCAAAGGCAGCTGCCAGATCCATGAACCCCATATAAAGGGATTTGTCACTGGCCATAGTGTATTTGGCTGCTATCGCGGAGTCATGCCCTGGGCCGCTAGCAGATTTAGGGACCGCTCCCTCAAAGCCTTCAGGGCCATGGCCTGGCATTCGGAGCATGACTTGGTGTCGTGGTCGCACTTAGGCACCACAGACAGACAAGGTGCTGGTCTGTCACCAACAGCCTCTAGCTGAAAAAGCAGAAAATATGTACTATTTAGCCGGCAACGTACAAATAGAAACAAAGATCACTGTTTGACAGATGTAGGGGTGGTGCTAAAGACATGGGCTCAGATTTATCATAGATGCGATACACAAGGTGACACAAAAGCAACACAATCCTTAAGTGAGATTTACCAATCCATGCAAGGACACTTTGCGTGGCCCTGTGTGACTTGGCAAATCTAGAGTAATGCAAGGCAGTGCCAGTTGCTGCCTCGCGTTACTCTGTGCTGGGAAAGTGTTACATGGGGGCAGCGTGGGTTTTCCCACGCATCCACCCATGTATTTTGGCACATTCCCATATTTACCAAGACTTGTAAATCTGGGAATGCGTCAAAATTGTACGCCTTCCCGTTAGAGGCGCAACAAGGAGAAATTGCTTTATTTCTCTTCGTTTTTTTCTCTTTTTGCAGCACACATTTTTGTGCCGGAAGACAATCCTTCCTGCAATGCCGGTTCCCTTGCACCATGGCGCAAGGAGGCCTGCATTGGCTCAAGGCAGCCACAAGTGCGCCAGCACAAGGAGAGAGCAGAAATCCACCCTATCTTGACAGGGTGCATTCCTGCCCTCCCTATTTGACCCAGCACAGCACAACAAGTTGTCTTGCTGCGTCGTGCTGCATCAAATCATGATACATTTGGGCCATAGTTCAAAGCGATGGCTAGTGTTGTAGTACTAATAACAAAAAAAATATTTGTACTATGTTTAGATCTTCTATAATGACTGCTATTATTTATAGGGCTTTGAGTGGGCCAGTACATGCAGTAATTAAAAACCCATTTTGAAAGAGGTCACTACCTGAGCTCTATATTCATGTCCTTACCTTTACTTGTAAAAACACAGATCGATTTCTTAGTGACTGTAAAAACCCAAAGGGAAAGCCATTTCAAGGATGCATTCATTGTTTATATTTCATATTTTGCTTCATCTTATATTCTGGATGAATATTTGCTTTTTTCAACATATTGTTTTCCTATTTTTTTCATCCATTATATGACACATATACAGTGCATACTTTGAACTGAGTCACCATGTGTCTGAGTGTTTCCTGCTTGTGGGTGGGGGTTTATCACCAGGCACAATGGAGAGCTCTGAATGTTATTGATAAAGAAGCGTTTTTCATAGTGCCTGTCAGTGGGTCGTAGAGGTGTGCAGACTACATGTACGTCCAATTCTCAGCATCTCTGCAGATCACACAGAGCGCTGGTCCCATCTATGCAATTGTGGGAAAGTGTGAGATAACGAGTGGAGGAGTTCAGAAAGATGTGAGGATGAAACGGCTGTAGTGTCTAACGGTGTGAGAGACTTCAGAAGAAAGTGTTGTATGGGGACAACATGAGTGTCTTTTAAAAAAAAAATTACATTGAATACAACTGCGGGCACAGTCCAAAAATTGATAATTCCAATAGAATGTGACAGGCTGTAGGATGGCATAACTGGAATCAGCACTAAACAACCAACTTTCAATATTGCTAAGCTTTATCATCTTGTCCAAGTGATTTGCACTGGTGTCACGGTTCCAATGTCACATTTGCAGCCCCAAACAATAAACATAAGGGGAAACAGGGGGCAAGAAGGGGAGTATAGAGGGGGTAGGGGGGGAGTAGGTGCTGGCCTCCGAAGGGTGTGTACCCATATGCCAGCTTACTCAGTCGCTACTCACAGACAAGTATATTATATCCGCGGTATAACTATCACTCAGACTGGGGGGGAGGGGGGGCGGTGAGAGTCTCATCTTGATCTTGTGTGTAGGTGCTATGGTATCTCTGCAGTGGTTCCCAGATGTCCCTGGGACATGTGCAGGCATAAATTCCCAATAATCCAACAACTGTCCATGGCAGAGCGCCACTTCTTTAACCCCTTGGCTGTGCGGCACATTCCCCTGCTGTGCTGGGGGGGGGGGGGGGGAGCACGCACAGCACCCGGTTCTCGTGTGCTTATAACGAGCTGAGCTCGTCACGACCACGCCCATTTAATGGAACGCTCAGCACAGCAGGGTAATTAGCCCCACGTGTGAGCGTTCCAAAGGTCATGAACACACGGGAGCTCAGCTCGTCATGAACACACGGGAACCGGGAGCTCAGCTCGACATGAACACACGGGAACCGTGGCTCATGACGAGCTGAGCTCGTCATGTGCATGGGAGGGGTTAAGCCAATCAGCGACCCGTGGATTCCGTTGGCGGCTCCCGCAAATCGCCATCCTACGTTTAGCCAGGAACGTAGCCACTAGTTTTTTTAGTGCATTTCTCACATACCTGAGCAGCGCTATCAAAGGGGAGCTCTCTATCTGATACTCCAGCATCTTATCCAGGGCATCAAAAATGGTTTCCCATTAACGTACAATTTATGGACAAGATCAGGCCTGGTGAAAAAGTTGCTTTCAGAGGCATCTCAGGCATCACGCATCATCACTCAAGGCTACTTTATGCAGCCATTCAGGAGTCCTGTATAATCGATGTATAAACTTAAAGTGGGTCAACTGTAGCCTATAATTCGGTGACAACTCCCATGCCTCCGCGCAGCAGTATGCCTACTAATCCTCCTCTATAGGGAATCCCAGCATCGTCTCCCACCCCTGTCATGCACCGGGAGCGCATATCGGCGCTACGCGCTGCATGCCTGTGTATAGTTGGGTAATAAGTTTGCCTGATGACAGGTTGTTTAAGAAGTCATCCAGTACTTGGAAAGTGTGGGGTGCCATTGGAAAGGAGGCGAAGTTAGCGCACAGAGCTGCGCGGAGCTGGTAATACGTCATTTTGTCAAGCAGCCCCATGCCATCTCCTGCCAGCACCCTATCTGGCTCTATGAATGTTCCCACCGGGTACGCATCTCCTAAAGTGTGAAGGTGGAGCTTGCTAAGTATATTGCAGGCGCTTTTTCTCCCGAGAACGACAATGCTAGGTGTCGAGACAGTGGTACCGAGGGGGCATACATCACCTCCAGTTGTGCCCTGCGTCTCAGCTCCTGCCAAGCCCATTCTGTATACCCCACCATGTCTACCCTAGAGCACGGTCTGGACTGTGATCAGTAGAGGGCCATGTTCTGTGGTGTTGGAGCTGCTTGATCATGTTGTGGCACTGTATGCGCCGTGAATTGCTTCGGGAAAAGCCAATAAAATCTGAACTGAGCCTGGGCGCAATTGTAATAAAGCTCCATGTCTGGGGCACCCAGACCTCCCTGTTCAGAGGGTAATGTCGGGGTTTGCCAAAAAATTATGGGTTGTTTTCTGGCCCAATCCAGGGATATCAGGTTCGATCGCAGCCTGTGCCTGAAACTCTTGTTGAGGGGGAGCGGGAGGTTAAAATACACATAGAGGAACTTGGAAAGAACAACCATTTTTAGGTCGAGCCTGACCCAGCGCTTGCGCTAGTCTGGCCAGACATTAAGTAAGAAGGGCTTCGGAAAATGCTACCCAAAAAATGCTACCGCTTGCAGTGCATGTGCGCGGGCACGCGCTTGAGCAGAGGTGCCACATGGCATTCCTCATGCTCATTAAGCGCATCGCTCGCCGCCCGCTTGATCACAATCACTTTCACTTTCGCAGCCGCGCGTTTTTTGTTTTTTTCCTTTGGGTGAGGGCTTGTTGACTCTGCAATTTGGGAAACCTGCTTCAGAGCGGAGTGCGGCTGCTGCACTGCAGGCCAGGGTTCTATGGCTTTGGAGAGCAGCCCTTGAAGCGTCAGTGGACCCAGAGTGAATGCATTAATCCTGTCGGCATATCTTGTATCCGGTTAATTGCCAGCAGCGTTGATTTTGTCGGTTTGTGTGGCAACAAAGTTACCCAATGCCTCAATTATTTGTCAGCGCTAGCTGATGCCCACCCACGTAGATAGGGGGGGGCGGTCCGCCTCAGGCGGCACCTTTATTGAGGCGACCGCGCGGCCTGACACTCACACTGTCACTGACTGGAGCGGAGGCCGACCTAGGCCCGTTGCGGCCGCGGTGGCCCCTGTGACTGTGGCGGCGCTTGAAATAAAATTGAATATGCAGCCTGGAATTAAATAATCGGTTCGACCGACGTCACTGACCGTTGTTGGGGGTCCCGCCACCTCCCAGCCTCGAGTGCACACACACTACACTAGTCCTCTCAGGGCCGTCAAACAGCGTGCGCGGTGCGCACGAGCGCAACCAATGACGGCCCTGTAAGGACCGTTGGCCCAGCCCTCGCCGCACCGTAGCCAGCCAGTGTGACGGCACGTTACGCGCTGCGCAAGTGCGCGCTCATCGCCCCTCCCGTTGTCCTGCTGTCGGAGACGGAGTGCGTGGAGAGACTGAGACCACTTACCACCATCATTCAAGTGTTGTGCATCGTGCCTGTCCCTGCTGCAGCCAGCCTGATGCTTTTTTACTGTCTGTGGCTGCGGGCGCCGGGCGGCAGTGGCACGCAACTATAAAATAAATTCAGCAGGTGAGAGAGAGAAGAATGAAATGAAATAAAGAACCGTCCGTCCCACCTTCCGGTCTGTCCATCTGAATGATTACATTGTAATCATTCAGGTGGACGGACAATGATTGCCCCGCAGCACCAGATTCCTTCATGATGAATCTGTCTGCACATTCAATGCTCTGCCGGAGTTCATAGTCTCAGACTGACCAGAGGGTCTGCAGCCGACGCTGAAGTTAACAGACTATCTCTGTGCTGTCTATCATTTGCACCGAAATAGAATCCCACATTGTTTTTAATGATTTTTTTAAATGTTATTCCACTCTAACTTGTGTGGATGGAGATCAAGCACTGAAAGAACAAATAATCTAATCTAAACTAATCAAAACGAATCTAATCTAAAAATGTAAGCATTCACAGTCAGGATGTTGTCACTTGCCCTCAGTGAGACCGCAGTGACTTCCGCTACTTGAAATCTGCTCCTTAACAATTTTGCCTAGTTTCCTTTAGAATAAAACATCGAACCTGAAGATATTACAGATTAACCATGTTATATATTTTGAGCTTTTTCAAAAGAAAAAAACGGCCAAGATATAACCTGCACTGTGATGAACTGATCTGTATCAAATTGGAAAATGAGCTGACAATTAGTGGAACTCGGTATCCGGTGATACCTTTGCGAAGATGAACATTTAATTACATTGGGCATAATTTGCATAGCTTTTTCAGTGAGCAGTTGTGTTTTACTATTGATTTAGGTCTAACTTCTGAATTACCAGAAAAAGGCAACACTTACTCATAGGAAACTTTTTGAGAATTAGACATTTTTGACTGTCTATAAATGAAAAGTGAATTTTGGCAGTTCGTAGTTTATTTATTGGAGGTGTCTTCAAATTTGATTAAGAAACAAACTCTTATGGATTTTGCATTATGAAGACCAATAAGGTTATTCAATATAGTTTTCAGCTGATGATGTTATGGAAAACACTCAAGTCTGATAGACTTTCGATCTACAGGATTGTAGTCCTGTTTAGCTCATTGTAAAGTCAGGACCACAAGTCCAAGAATGCAAAGCATAAACCACTACTGGAGGAGCTACTCACATATGGATCTGGGAAACTTGAGAGCTCTGTACATTGTGCGTCATTTCAATGTAGCACCTGCGTCATTATTAGTACAATCATGGGCAAAATACAATTTGTGGGAAGCAGACAAAAGAGTTTGAATTGTCAGGCACTGCAACAGGTACAAGATAGATATATGTAGACTGATTATTCAAGGAGGGAATGGTTTGCATTTGAGAAGGAAAATAAAACGTAACAATGCCAGGTGTGAAACTACTGAGCAAATAAAACAGTGTCAAGGTTACAAGTAACTTGGTTAGAAACGAAAACAATGCAGTAAGGTGGGCCCTTCTAGAAATAACTTGTTGGGGATTTACATGCAGTCTATGCTTTCTTTTGTGCACCTTTTGTAACTAACAAAGCCATGTGCTCTTTTTCAATCCTGAAGAAGTTGAGAGTAGGTGATGATCATGGCCTAGGAGCTGCTCGTGTGCGTGTGCCCCCTCCTTTTGTATAGCTGTCTGTTAACAAAATGAAAGACTAGACAGTGCAGTACCTTTTCTCTTGGGGGAGTAACGTGGTGTAGCTGATGGGCCGTGCTTTAGGCTGGATGGCGATGGGACAGGCAGCTAAGGCGCTCTTTCAGTAGGAGGGTGGACGGTCACTGTAGTTCAATTCCAAAGAGTGTCCAGAGCCTGCCCTGCTGCTCTATTTTGGCCTTCTGCAACTGACTCCCTTATATGCCATGCATGCACATGTGCTAGCAGCTGCTGACATGCACCACACCAGTATTTAAAATGTGCATGCAGGCTCTCGCTAGAGGGCATATGGAAGCATGGTTCTCTTCTGCCCATGGTGGTGTTACTGCCCTGCCTCGCCTCACGCTCCTGGAAGTGATCCCATTCCCATAGGGCTCTTCACACTGTCATCGCTGCAGGGTTTCAGCCAGCCATTCAGAGTCTTCACATTGGCTGCATCATCAGTGGAGCAGTGTCGTTGTCGCCCTTTGTGGTCGGTCATGGGAGCTCTCGTGGCTCTTTGCACACGAGGGGACTCCTGCAGCTACGGTGGCGCATCTCTTCACCTTGCGGGGCCAAGATATACCCCTCGCTTGCGCTTCACGGATGGAGCAGCTCCTTCCTCTCCACACCATGACGACCTAGGCTTCAGTTGCCCCACATGGCGAGGACGACAGGTGGAGTCAGGGCTGGCAACTTTCTCCCCTATCCTTTATGTGTTTGGGGTAGAGCGTATCACATTCATTTGCCTATTTTATAAAATATCCATCCCAATTACGACAGTCTATGTAAATGCACAGAAAAAATGGCGTATATATCAACTTATAATACGTCCACTCCAATAACATTCACACTGTGAGTGAAAAAAATGAAGAAGATAAAAATAGGTTTGCACGCTATTCACACTGATATGGTGAAGGTAGATGCAGCCTACATGGCCGTCAGGCATGCCCTCTGCAACCCGAGCATTCTCACCCCAGCTCCAATTCCAGCCGAAGTATATGATTTCACATTAAAGAATACGACATACGCCTATATATTTAGGAACTACATTGTATCCTGTAATTTGACAAGTTTCCAGCCGTGAGATTTGTTTTTACTTTTGGCCACAGCAGTCATCGCTGTTAAAACGTAGATTATTTACGTGTCAATATATTTTTCATTGCCAGCTGGTCAGGACTTTAATAGCCAATAATACCCTCCAAATGCGTTAATTGCTCTCAATACGGACCCGAGCTGAAGAAGCAGGCACATGTTGAAGTTCAGGGCAAATAATATGTGCTAACGCCTGATAGCATGTCGGCAATGAAACAATTAACACGTGTCCCCCTAATCTCACCCACACAGGTAGATAACCATGTCAACTGTCTGCCTACCTCATGTACTAGAGATACACTTCTTGAACTCAGAGTGCAGGCAAATAACAACAGGCAGTGAAAGCTAAGCCAATGACAGCATTCCATTCAGGGTCCTAAGAATAATTATATTTTGATGATGGTATGCAGTTAGTTTTCCTCATGAAATACGTCTCATTACAAAAAGTTAATGATTCCAACAGTTTAAGTGGGAAAGCTGTGGTTGACAAGTTTCAAACTGTCCCTAGCTAATATATATAAGTTACCATCACCTTCTGTCCTTTTCTGCAGAATGTTAGGGTGGTCACTCGACTCCTGGTATTAGTTCTTGATGCCTTGCTACGTCTGTTAATATCAGTTGGTATATTGTTCAAGTAGTCACATCTGTCACTGCTCCTGTATAGCCTAGTGCACAAAACAGATCCAAGAAGACACAATTTGTAACTTGAAACCTGGAGTCCGTTTTATCAGTAGTGCAGTAGTTGGAGTGCCACCTGGACCCAAGGGTGGGGGCATTCTATGCATTAAATATGGCTCTATTTCCATACCTAGCTACCTAACTCGAGTTAGAAGGGTCCATTTTTATTCCTTCGTCTTGAGCCCATGCCTCCACACTAGTTACAATACCGCTCTTTAGATCAGGCTTCTTAATGAAGAAACTCAAAAGAGTCATCATTGCTTCCATGTGATTGATCTATTTGAATGGAAATCTGAGTGTTAATTATTTTCTTTCTCTATAGGCCTACTCTATAGACTGCAGATCACCAATCAAAAGAGATGGCCTTCTCTGTACCCCACCTCTTGATGTGGACTCTTCTTTGCAGTGCTAACGTGAATGGGATATACCAGCCGCAGGCAAGAGTCTGCCTGACATTTGATGGTAAGGCAAAGCTCTCCTTTTCATGCGGTAATGCTCCAGTTACTCACTGGTATCTTCATTACTCCGAGTACAAGTCTTCCTCGCCGTAGTCATTACAGAATGAGCTTCAGCTCCTCCTCCAGAACCTTTCACACACAAACTCATGGGTTCAGATCTGTGCTAAAAGCCCAAAAAAAACAATAGTGAATGGGACAAAACGTTTTACGAGTTTTCCACACTGGGGCAATGTAAACACTTGCTTATAGTACAGCCTAATGTTTGATGGAACATTAATTTACCTACTTTGACTATGTAGTTAGAAAAGAGCGATGTGAAGAGGTCGTCTCAAACCCCTGCAGCCACCAGCAGCACTGTGGGAGCATGGGTGACTCTCGTTCAGGTTCACTCACACATCGTCAGCCTCTATTAAATGGGTATGTTTTATCAATGGTCTAAGACTGTCATAGAGCAAGTACTTGAGACTGCACAAGAAATAAAACTAAACTGAGATCAGGCAGTACTTAAAAAATTATTTTGAAACAGATCCCTACTGGCCCAGTAGTTATGTCCTTACATGTGCTAGAGATCGCGGGTCAACTGACCAATAATTTCGCCACTTCTGGCTTCGGGCCCATATACTTTACTTTATCATATACATTGATCAGGTGCCCACACAATCTACTACCAATAATTGTGAGTTCCTTTTCGATTTATTTCCAGTGTACCCAACTTACCATCCACCGTTATGGGTACCTATGACCACGATGGGTCAGGGAGCTAGCTGTAAAAGGAAAGGCAGCAAAATACACCATTCAAAATATGGCTTTACTTTTTATAAAATGACCACGGACAACTGGAAGTTTTGAAAAGTTTATCTTAAATTCAAATAAAGGGCAGTCATACAGCTTTATCAATAGAATACTAGTGCGACAGGGAACCCGCTAAGTGAGAGGAAAACTAAGATAAGGGGCAAGATGAACACGCTATAAATCTGAGTTACTTAGTCAGTTTTCGAGAGAAAAACCAAGACCATATCAGGAAGTTGCAAACTGCAATACAGAAAATGATTTCTAAAAGGTAGGGTAACATAGGAACACGCTATGAAATCAAATGCAAATGACTTTATGAAATGCAATGGTTGCAGGAGAAAGCATGGAAAATTATCACGTGCAAAGGTATGTCTTTATTGAAGCAAAGACAGAAAAATAGAAAGGTGCAGTTTAAGAGTTTCAGAGCAATATTTACCTAGACTGGTGTGAAAACCAACCCTGGCCACGGGTCAGTTAAGGACAGGAAAACCCTCAAGGAAGGATAACCCTCAGTAGGACAGCAGGTGCAGAATGGACACCCCAGGACAGGACAGGAAACCCAGATTCGGATCAGGACAGGACCACCAGGACACGACCAGCACCCGCAGTTCGGAAGCAACGCCTGCGCTCCACCCTCTCTGCAGCTATCAATCAGGACCCCGATTGGGTCAGCGAATTCCCAGAAAAAGTGCTCCGCCAGCACTTAAGGTTCAGTAAAACCTTCAGAGTCTATGGTCAAATTTCGGACAGAGAGCTCCGCAGCACCTCTGTATCAAGTCACCTATTGAGTGCGTTGGGTCAGTGACAGGTCAGCTATTCAGACAAGTCGGACAAATTCTCTAGCTAAACCTAGGCTAGTTATACTCTTTTGGGACAGGGTACCACCCCCAAATGTTGCAAAGTGTCAGAATCCCCAATTTGGATTGGTCCTAAGGTAGGCTTTGGTTAACACACCAATCAGAACAGACTATTCTAAGGCCTAATTTGCATCCTAAGGTGCCGCCTAGCAAGCTTTGGGTTCCCACGAGAAGTCGCACGGAATACAATGAAAACTTATACATTTGTTACAATATAGGGACATTTGCTCCATCCTCCTGGGTCAGAGGTAATTCTCCCAGGAGCATCTTGACTGTGGCTGCCAGCTGGCTGAGTTCCACGGTCCAAGGTTGTCTTTGGCCTCACATTTTGAGCATGCGCAGAAAGGACCTTCAAAATGGCTCACGACCCATTAGGACCCCCATTTCCCGTGATACATGAAAAGTAAGCGAAAACAAATTAGTACATAAAAATAAATGAATGTATTACATGTCATGATTTCACATTTTAGGTTCATCATTATAAAAATATACTATGCATTATTGGTAAGTGCAACAAACAATTTCACAAGAGCAGCAGCACAAAGCTTCACCACGTTATAGCCATCTTATTGCTTATTACGCATGCGCACCCTTTCCCTCCAAAACTATCTCTACACGAAGTCACGTGAGTGTGACTGACGCATGCGCAGAAGAGGAAAGTCAAGCAGCGGCCATTTTAAAAACACGGATTAATCGTATTAGTAAAACACATAGGCAAGCTTCTCTATCATACATATATATCGGAAATAAAAGATATTAGTAAAACATACAATTCGTTACGAGGTTACAACGGTTTCGAGGTTCATGAATCGAGCAAGTCGCGATGCGAAATCTTGCTCTATCAATCCCCTCTTTGATGATATTTACTATCATCACAAAAAATGGAACCAGATGCCAACTTTCTTTCACACCTTGTACATTTCTATCTCTTCCAACAGGCGATTCAATTTGTCTTTCTCATTTAAAGTAGGGTGAGAATTTCTCACCTTTTTATAAATCTTATTATTCATTTCTTCTAATTCAAGCTCATCCGCACTTCGTTTCACTCCTCTCGCATTCACTTGGTATTTCTTTCGGTGTTGGCGACATTTGCAACAGACGAATATGAGAAATAGGATAAGACCTATCACTCCAATTGGCATCAGTACCTTAAACAATAAGCTTTTACCTAAACTAGCAAACCAATGACCTACATTGAAGAGACCATCAACCAGTCTCTTCCAGGCACTGTCAACCTCGAGTGGTTTAAGTTCCTTTTCCAAATTAGTAATGTTTTTCACATATCTTTTGAGCTGTACGCTTTTGTCCGGAATGTAAGTGCAACAATGTTGCGCCTTCAACATTCGGCAGACTCCGCCCTCTTTTGCTAATAAGGTGTCAAGAGCAAGTCTGTTCTGCAAAACCATTGATCTGATCGCAACCATTTCGGTATTGACCAGCAGAAATCCATCAGCTGTGTCAGTAGACAGCACATGCACTATAGTGGACAATTTGCAAATTCTGTGAGTGTTCAGAACCACTCCCACTCCAGGTATCAGTGCACTAAAAATACTACCCATTATTTCCCCTACGCTTTCAACGGTCCTCTTTTGTAAAATAAGCTTGCTAAAATACTACAGGAGATTCCATAGGTCAGAGGTAGATGATGGTATGTCACGCCTTCAGCCACAGAAGTAGGTAGCTTCATGCAGACATAGCAATCTTCTATTTCCATAGTTTCTACGTAATGCACTAACAAATTTGCGAAAACATTTAAATGTGTCTTGTTTCTAACTCCGTGGTAATGTAGTCCTTCCTCATCTGATGCTTCTAAGTCTCGTTTTGTCTGTCTGAGTGCTTTCTCACGTCTTTCTACACTTCGTGTTGTCAGTTCTTCAGTGTCGGTAATCTGAGTAGGGTCAATATTAGTATTTTTGCTAACCATAAATGGAATGAAAACTGTTAATCCTATCCAAATTAATATTACTATAACTATACTACATATACACACTTTGCAGCATGTTTTGCAACAACTGCGGCTAGGTCTACCACTCACGTTTGAATCAGACATTTTGGCTCAGAAGGAAATTTTAACCCCTCTTTGCAGCTTTTCTCAGGTAATTTTATTGCTGACCAATTTCACGGAGGTTCTTTCTCTTCCTCTGCAGAGTAATCAGGAATTGGTTCTCCGTCGCTTTCGTCAGTAATATCAAGATCCTCAAAGTTTTCCAAGATTAAGTAGGTCCACTCTGGATCCTTGTATTTTTCGTTTTGTCTTTTTATTCTTTCACTCCTTCTCTTGGAGTTATCTTCAGGTATTTCTGCAATTCGGGGACTTTTTCTTATGTCTGCAAGTTTCTCTTGGACTGTTTTTATTCTTAATCTTAGTCTCTTAATATACCTTGGCTCAATGTGCTTCTTTTTCTTGAGTCTTTTAGCTGGCACTGTTACTTGGCTTTCTTCTAATGTCCTTTTATTTTCACTTGTTTGTGGCACCTCAATTTCTGTCTTCTCCTTTTCTGTCTGACTAGTCCCAGGTCTTGTATCTATTTCTTCTGCCTGGTTACTAAACTGGCCTGGTTCAGGTATATTTTGCGTTTCGCTTTCAAATGTCTCTGTTTCTATGTCCTGAACATGTTCTCCTAGATCTGTCTGATCCTGCTCGAGCACTTCGATCCCTTGATTTTCTTCTGCTCGAACTATTACACTATGTCTAGTCTGTCCCTTTTCGATATCAGGAGTCTGTGGAGGAGTATCGATCACTTGTTCTGTCCCTGTCTGACCTTCTTCTTCGTCCTCAGTTTTGATGTGAATCTCAATGATCTGAGGGTCTTCGCCTGTGCCTTGCTCGACCTCTCTATTCCACTCTCTGTCTTCCCCTATTCGCTCTCTTGTTCTCAGTGGATCTCCAGTAAGATCGATTATGGGTATCCAATCCTCTGGCCAAATCCTCTGCAGCTCGTCATCAGCTACTTTCGGACCAACGTCTGTGGGCTCCTCGGCAGTACTGGTGCTTGGCCATACGTCATCGGCTGCCTCTGGACCAACGCCTAAAGGACCCTCAACGGGACTGGTGCTCGGCCGTCTGATATCAGCTACTTCAGGACCAACGTCTGTAGACCCCTCAGCGGGACGACCTTCAGCTCCAGGCTCCTCGTCTGGTATCACCTTCTGGGTATGGCTGGCATGGATCCACTTGGGAACGCCTGCACACTTCACTGCTGTCGTCGTTACTAGGATTACTTGACGCTTTTTTCCCCACCTTGGCGCAAGGCAACTTGAACGAGTATGCTTCTTTATCTTAACCCAGTCACCAGGAACCAATTTGTGAACTGGTGTTGTCGGGTTGGCGACGGCGTCTGCCCCAATCTGGCGAGAGATAGAACGCACTTGGTCACCCAGTTGCTTGCAGTATTCAAGTACCAAATCATCAGAAATGCTTAACAGTTTGTATCCTGGTACCCAAGCTTGTCTCATCACTCTTCCCATCAATATCTCATGGGGACTCAGGCCTGTTCTTCGATCTGGAATGCTTCTGAGTCCCATCAGAACAAGAGGCAAGGCATTTATCCAGTTCAAGCCAGTAGAGTCACACATTTTTGCCAATCTATTTTTTATAGTGCCATTTATTTGTTCTACCACTCCAGAAGCCTCTGGATGATATGCACAGTGTAGCTTTTGTGTGATCCCGAATGCTTTGCAAAGCTGGGCCAAAATTTCATTCTGAAAATGAGTGCCTCTATCTGAGTCAATAAAGACTGGAACCCCGAACCTAGGTATCAACTCTTTTAGTAGGAGTTTAGCTACTGTTATGGCGTCATTCTGAGTGGCAGGGTAAGCTTCCACCCACTTTGAAAATAAGCAGACAATGACAAGGACATATCTTTTTTCCTCACATCGTGGCATGGTAATGAAATCAATTTGTATTCTCACAAAGGGACCCCCTGATCTCCCAATTTTCATCAGTTCAACTTCTGTTTTCTTGCCAGCGTTGAACTGCTGACATGTCAAGCACCTCTGGCAAAGGGACTCTGCTACCTTCCTGAATTTCTTGTTGTACCAAGTCTGTTGAAATACCAGAACCATGGCGTCCCTCCCAATGTGTGATCCCTCATGTATCAATCGAGCCATTGGGGCAAGCAGGTGTCTTGGTAACACAGGCATACCATTTGGGCCCACCATGACACCATCCTCACGTCTCGGTTTACAACCTTGTTCTTTCCATTTCTCTTTCTCTTCCCAGGGCGTCACATGCTGCCATTCTCTCACTTCATCCCAAGTAGGCACTTCTTCAAACATTCTAAGTTGGCAGCTGTTTCCAACCCCACCCCGATTGGGATTTATTCTCAGTCGATCCATAGCACATTGTTTTGCCACCCGATCAGCGAAATCATTTCCCAATGATACAGGGTCAAGGCCCTTCTTATGAGCAACACATTTGACCACTGCCAATTCTTTTGGTAATTGGATTGCCTCTAAAAGGTCTTGGACAACTTTTCCATTCCGAATGGGGGTACCTGAGGAAGTCAGGAATTCTCTTTGTAGCCATAATTGGCCAAAGTCATGCACAACCCCGTAACAGTACTGACTATCAGTATACACTGTTACTTTTTTGTCTTTTCCCAATTTGCAAGCTCTTATCAGGGCGATCAATTCGGCTACTTGTGCAGACTTTACTCCAAATAGATAAGATGCTTCTTCAATTTTGCTTAACGTGACCACAGCGTAGGCAGCACTTAGGCCTCCTAGTTCATGTCTTAGGCAGGAACCATCCACGAACCATTCCACATCATGCACAGGCAAAGGAGTTTCTTTAATGTCTGGGCGAGGTTTGGTACTGAACTCTGTCAGGTTAATGCAGTCATGCTCATTATCTCCCTTATCTTCCATTACCATTGAGTCAGGGAGTAGAGTGGCAGGGTTTAAAATGTTACATCGGGTAATAACGATATTTGCAGCACCCATGAGAATCCTCTCATATTTAGTCAGCCGACTAGGGGTGAGATACTGAGTTTTTGTACGAGTCAATAGGATCACAACTGCATGTGGAACATATACAGTTACAGGATGTCCCATAATGATAGACTCACTTTGTTCTAAACTGGTGCAAGTTGCGGCTACTGCTTTTAGACATCCAGGTAGTCCAGCAGCCACTGGATCCAAAGTGGCAGAAAAATATGCCACAGGCCTTCTGGTCAACCCATGCTCCTGAGTCAGGACTGACAATGCACAATTGTCACGAGTGTCACAGAATAAGCCAAACTCCTTGGAGTAGTCAGGCATTCCCAGAGCAGGGGCTGTACACAGGCAATTTCGCAACTGTGTGAAAGCTGTTAGGCTCTCGTCATTCCATTCAACTGGGTCCTTTGCTCCTTTCTTTGTCATTTGTATCAAAGGTTTTGCAAGAACTGCAAATCCCACAATCCATTGCCTGCAATAACCTACAACTCCGAGGAACATTCTGATTTCTTTCTGAGTACGGGGTAACTGCATATTTTGAATTATTCTGACTCTCTCTGAGGTGACTTTTCTGATACCTTTTTCTATCAGGTGTCCCAGATATTTCACTGATTTCGAACAGAACTGTAATTTTTCAGGGGCCACTTTATGTCCCTTTTCACTCAGGTGATTCAGTAGGGCAATGGTGTCAACCCCGCAATCCCTATGGCTTTTAGACGCCACCAATAGGTCGTCAATGTACTGTACCAAAACAGATTTTCCAGGTAAGACTAAAGTTTCAAGGCATTTTTTCAAGATCTGATTAAAGATAGAGGGGCTTTCTGTGTACCCCTGGGGGACCCTGTTCCAGACATACACGTTACTGTTGAAAGCAAATGAGAAAAGAAATTTGCTATCTGGATGCAATGGGATCGAAAAGAAAGCATGACATAGGTCTATCACAGTGAACCATTCAGCATCCCAGGGAATCTGATACAGGATGACTGCTGGGTTTGGGACAATGGGACAGCAAGGAACCACAATTTTGTTTACCTTTCTCAGGTCCTGCACTACTCGGTACTTGCCACTAGGCTTCTTAATGCCCATAATGGGTGAATTACACGGGCTACTCATTACTTCCTGTATGATGTTTGCTTCTAGCAATTTCTGTACTTCAATGGCAACACCTGCTCTCACTTCGGCACTCACTTTGTAAGGCTTAGTGTTGGGGTAAACTGCATTTTCTTTCATTGTTATCTGTATGGGATCTACGTTTTTCATTAACCCTACATCCTTTCCAGTAAAGTCCCACACTTCCGACTTCACTGTCTGCTGGAGTTCTTCAGGTAAGTCCTGTATAGTCATTCGTTTTATTTCTGAGTCAGGTCTAATTAACATTAGCTTGTAGATACCGTCTTCATCTGGGGTTTGAATTTCGACTCCCTTTGGTGTGCAAAAGATGGTACAATTCATTTTGCACAGCAAATCACGTCCCAGCAAATTTACCGGACTGGTATCACAGACAACAAATCTGTGCATTTGTTTAAAGTTTCCAATTGAGATCTCCATGGGTTCGGTAACAGGTGTACTAATCAATTGATTAGATACTCCTACTACTTGGATTGCTTCTCCCGAGAGGGGTAGGTTTGGAACGTCCACTGTTCTCACAGTAGAACGGGTAGCACCAGTGTCCAATAGAAAGGTGACATCATTTCCATCAACCTTTCCTTCAATGTATGGCCCTGACTGGTCTACCGGCAAAGAGGCGCCAAGTACGCACTCCTCGTCCTCCCCTCTCAGGCCCCGTCAGTATTGGTCATCACAGAAAAAGGTGTCATTCAACAAATACTGCGAAGTTGCTGTATTTCTATCCTCATTGCCTCCCCAGACTTCTACATCATCACCCTGTGGTGACTTCCCTTTAAATATAGGCTTTGGCGCTCGAGGCACTTGAATCGTTTTTACCTGCTGCTGGGTCTTTCTTTGCTTTTCATTCTGCGTCTGTGGAATTAAATCAGGTGTTTGGGCATTATCATTTTGTAAATACGGACACTCATCTCGCCAATGTCCAATTTCTCCGCACTGATGGCAGGGAAATTTCTTTTTGGCTTCCTCCCTACTCATTTTAGGTCGGGGCTTTCCTCCATTCCCTCCCCCAGGACCTTGGTTCTGAGCAACTTTATTTAATTTACTCAGCTGCTTTTCCTGTTGTTCTGCGAGCTTTACTTGAGCCCACATCACTTTCTCCTTCAGGGCCTTTTTCTTTTCTGCCATTTCGTCCTCACAGTACTTTGCGTACCGTAGGACCTCATCTATCTTTTTGGTATGCCAACAGATTTTATTATCCTTTATCCACTGACAAATTTCGGGTCTTAAACCGTTTACAAACCTGTAAATGAAATGGGTCATGTCCTTCATTTCGATGTTATCTATACCACTGTATGTTTTAAATACCTGCAACAGCCTTTCATAAAAAGAGTGCACTGTCTCGTCCCTTTCCTGCGTGGTTCTATCTATCTTGGTCCAATCAGTTTCCTTTGCAGGTACTTTTATTTTCAAATGTTGAATTACTTGTTCATACTTCCTCATCACTTCCTTCGATGGTTCCCCTGTTTTGTCATCTCTCGGGTATTCCTCACTAGGCCAGGCGATGGCTATTTTACACTCCGTCCACAGATCTACAGGGACCACTATGTCGAAGAACCCATCCAGGTCTTTCCATAGGCATTTCTGCACTTTTACAAATCTCTCTACCTGCCGGTACCAGTCGACCGGTTTTTCTCGTAATTTTGGGAAGTCATTTGTGAAGGACACAATATCCTGACGAGACCATGGGACATGTACATATTTTCCCCCTGGCACTTCACGCATAGGGCATAACTGTTCTGGTTTCTCAGCTTCTCTTAGAGCGAATTCGGGAGTTACCTGCCTAGACCTGGCCTCATCTTTCTTCCTAGCCCATCTGGCTTTCCATTTTTCCACGTCTCCCCATTTCTGCAATACTGTCAATAGTTCCTTGACCTGTGCCTTTTTCCCTGACACATTCAGGTTTTCCAAATCTTTGTCTGAAAATTCTGCTCGGTAGGGTTTCGATTTTGAAATGTCTATTCCCATACTAGCAGCAGTATCGGTCAATTTTTCATGAAGCACTCGGACATTACGGGTAAGACTTTTGCACATAAACAACAGTTCTTCTTCAGAGTAGGTATTTAATCTGTCTAATCCTACGTTTCCTGCCATTAATTCTTCTATTTCTACTCTCAGTTTGTAGAGGTCTAAAGGTTTCGTTTGCGAAGTTTGTTTCTCTAATTCTTGACTCCATCTTTCAATTTCTTCAGGTGTGACCAAAGTGACACTTCTAGTACCCGAAGTCGATTCCATTTGAATCTCCCTCGCATTGAAAGGATTATGTCTTTTCTGCATTCTCTTCCCTGTATTTCTAATGGGCAGATCCATCAGTGAGACTTCAGACTCACACTCACTCGTCTGTTCATCTACAATTAAGGGTTCTGGTCTGGGTTGTGCTACTACGGGAGTAATGACTGGAGGTTTTGGACTTTCATGCCGATCCCCGTACAATGAAACTACGGGTCCGATTGTTACTGGGATTGTCAATGCTTCAGGACTGGTATTTAACTGGGTCATTTTCTGAATGATCTCAGCTCTCTGTTTTGCTAGAACCTCTCGCTCCTTTTCTTCCTGTAATCTCTCTATGGATTGGTCATGTAACACCTGCGGGGTTAGTGTGGGAGCATAACTTGGGGCAGTGGGATGAGTCTCACTAGGTCCTTCACCATAATTTGGTCTTGGGAATAAACTTCCTGTACCTAGGGATCTTCTTTCTTCCTCATACTGTGACTGTAATAATGGCATTCCTGAACTTGAGGGTCTCATCTCGCCTCCGTAGGGAGGTCGAGAACAAAAATCTCCTTCACGGGAATATCCTGTCTCCCCACTAGCTGACATCCTGGGGTAAATATTTCTTGTATCCACTGGTCCTAGACTCTCGGTATAGGGAGGAATGTGGTAACCCCCTCCTACACTTGCGGACCTAACTTCTTCCTGAGGAGGAAGTCTTCGGGAAATATCTCCTGTACTGGAAGGTCGATGTCCCTCATTATAAGGAGGCGGACTTCTTGTACATAGGTCATCTAATAATTCATCATCCGACTCTCCGATGGGTACCCAATGTTTAGATTTTTCCAACCGTTTCTGTCCCCCAGAAGGATCATCTGCTGGCATCATGGGAAACAATCCCTCCACTATCATA
Source organism: Lissotriton helveticus (assembly GCF_964261635.1). NCBI lineage: Eukaryota > Metazoa > Chordata > Amphibia > Caudata > Salamandridae > Lissotriton > Lissotriton helveticus. Next base: position 633,417,007 of record NC_136069.1, on the reverse strand, counting down.
TTCTGCCTCCATTGTTTCATCTTTTTAGGTCGTGCTTCCTGCTTCAACTTTGGATAAAATTTAGTTAACCCTTTGTCCATCCGTGGCTTATCCCTTTCGAAAGCCTCGATTTCCCATTCCTCTAGCGCTTCATACTGCGTTAATCTAGGTCTGGGATGTAAATCATTCATTCGGGTTCTCAAATTAAATAGAATTCTGCTGTTAAATGTTCCATCTAACGGAAAAGCCAATACTCCGTCATCTTTCGTGTATTTCACCCAATTCTCCAACCATACACATGTGTTGTACCCTTTATCGAACATCATGAAAGATGCGGGAGTGTTGGGTTGCAGTATGACAACACCTTCTCTAGTTTTAATCGGCTTGTCCTTTTTGAAATAATTCTTCACCTTATTTACAAGAGATACTTTTCTCTTAGTTCCGTACATAATGTCGTTTTTAACTCCTTTCCACTGATCGTTCTCAAATCCCATATTTTTTTTTTTTAAATCTGTTTATTAGCACAGTATGTCGAGCAGCAACATGCATACAACTCCATATATATACGAGCATATTAACAATCCTGGTGATACATACATGCTTTGCTCCGATCATAGAAAGAAATATAATGTAATAGATTTTTCATTTTCAACTTCATTCTGCCTTAAACGAACAGTCCCAACTATACCCGATCCCTCCCTCCACCCACATGAAATCCCACCCGACACTCTCTATACAGGTACATTATGTAAAAATCGACAAGTGGGCGACGCCCAATGTATTAACACATTAGAATTTAAACACACATAAGGTATGGCAGCATGTACTACGGGTCAGGGTCCTTCGTACCCCAACGCAGTGCACCGTGGGTTGTATTCTTGTATGGGAGAGTGAAGTAGGGCTCAGCCCTACCATAAGTGGCTACTCACTCGCGTCCTCCTCATCGTCGGCATTGTCAGCCTCAAACGCCCCCACCATGGCGAACCAATCCAAGGAGATCGGAGTCCTCCTGAGCCCCCTACGTTCCTCTCTCTGTAGGGCCTCACCCTCCGCCTTACCCCAGCGTACAACCTCCGCCCTCCACAGGTCAGGGTCAGGTGGTGTAGACGACTTCCATCTGATCGTGATAGCGCGCTTCGCCAGTAACAGCGCCAGATCCGAGAAGCGCGTCGCCACGGACCTGGTGCGTGTTGATGGCCCCAGCCCCAGCAATGTATGTTCTAGCGTAGGGGACCTGGATAGAGCACCGGCCTGCTCAAGGGAGGTATGTACAGTGGACCAGAAATACCCCAGCTTAGGGCATTGCCATAACATATGTACCAGTGTAGCATCGTCTGTATCACATCTGGGGCAGTTGCTCTTGGATGCAGGGAACATCACATGGAGGCGGTGTGGTGTCAGGTAAGCTCTGTGCAGTAACATTAGTTGTATGAACTTGTATTTGGGGTTCCTAGCTACTTTTTGGGGAACTGTAGTATGCGCCTCCACTCAGCGTCCCGCAATGGCCTCCCTATGTCTGTTTCCCACGCCGCCCTCAGTGGCATTAGTGTGAGTGCCCTACCCGCTTTAATGCTAGCCGTGAGCCACCTGGTCAGATGGCCACCCGTTCCCATAAGGTCGAGCATTGCGACGAGAGGGTTCGTACCAGGTTCCTGCCCGTCCGGTGACCATTTGCGTGTAAGATAATGGCGGAGGCCGGCGTATAGAAGAAAGGAGCCGTCGGGGATGCCCTGTTTGGTCTGGAAGTCCTCAAACGATAACAGGTGTCCCTCTGCATAGAGGTCTCCCACATGTGTGGCACCCGCATCATGCCATGGCCCCAGTAGGGTCGTCGTAAGGGTGCCCAGGCCCAGAGGTATTCCTAACAGAGGTACCGTGGGGGCATAAGGTGTCCCGGGGGACGTGTATTTTATTGCTTTCCGCCAGTACGTAACCGCCAGTTTGAGAAGCGGCGGGGCGTTTCTAGGTAGATCCGAGCCAGGTAGTAGCAAGGTGTGCACTCTCCCCTTAGCGTGATCTTCCTTTGAAACATCAATCTCATGAAGATTACGGCCCGCCACCCAGTAAGCGAGCCATTGTAGCTGGCATGCATAATTATACGCCCTGAAGTCTGGCAAGCTCATACCTCCGGAATCAGAGGGAAGCTGTAATTTGGCCAGACCTATGCGCCGACGGCCATGACCCCACACAAGTTCGGTGAGGAGGGAATCGAGGGTCCGGAACGTCACCGCCGGGATCTGGAATGGCAGATTGGTGAAGTAATAGATGAGGCGGGGTAGCATCACCATCTTGGATATAGCCACCCTGCCTGGTATGGAGAGCGGCAATGTCAGCCAGAACTGAATTTGCGACTTCAGCGTCCTGATAGCCCTCCCTAAATTGCCATCTATCATCATGCCCGCCTCTCGATATATCTGTATCCCAAGATACCGGAAGGTGGTGTCCGCCATCTGGAAGGTGTGGGGGGCAAAAGGCAGGGGGGCCGACCCGTCCACTGCTGTAAAGGTGAACCCATAGGACTTAGATTCACTGATGGTGAGGCCAGAGATGTCTCTAAAATCCTCAAAAATCCTGGAAACCGGACTCAAGTCGCCCCTCAGGTTCCTAAAATATAATATGAGGTCATCCGCATATGCAGATACTATGTGATCCGTACCATGTCGTCGTATACCATAGTGGGGGGCCAACAACCGAAGTCTACAAAGCAATGGTTCCAGGGCAAGGACGAAGAGGAGAGGGGAGAGCGGGCATCCCTGTCTGGTGCCCCGCGCTATAGCTATGGGGCCTGAAATTTGATGGGAGGTGCGTACTCTGGCCGTGGGGGTGGTATACAGCAATTTGACCCAATCAAGGAATTCTGGCGGTATTCCGAAGCCTGCCAGTGTGGAAAACATATAGTCCCACCTCAAGGAGTCGAACGCTTGTTTTAAGTCCAGAGATATGCAGCCCTCGGAGTCCGTGATCACATTCTCTCCTAGCATGAGCTGGGCCAGACGCCTAAGGTTCATGGCCGTATTGCGGCCCGTCACAAAACCACACTGATCCGGGTGGACCAGTTGAGGCACATACTGAACGAGCCGGGACGCTAGTACCTTGCTCAATATTTTAGAATCCGTATTGAGAAGGGACAGGGGCCTGTAATCGGCCAGCTGTAGACCATCTTTGGCTGGCTTCAGGAGGGACGTGATCAACGCTTGCATGGATGATTGCGGTAGAGAGGATGTACGCAGAGCCTCCGAATAAATAGTATGCAATCGGGGCGCCAGAACACCAATAAATGTCGCGTAAAATTCAGCCGGGAGGCCATCTGTGCCAGGGGTCTTACCCCTCGGAAGGGCACGTATCGCCTGCCTAATTTCTGCTACTGAAACCGCACGTTTCAAGTCGTCTTGCTGGGTGGCAGTAAGTTGTGGTAGAGCTAAACCTTCCATGAAGGCCTCAAGGGCGGGTGTCGACATGGGCTGCGGGGGAGCGTACAGTGAAGTGTAATACTCCCGGAACGCCGTATTAATCCCTATTTGGGTGGTAGCCGGGTGGCCAGATTGGTCCAAGACCCTCAAAATGGGTTGGCTGATCGGGGAGTCCCGCAATAGTCGGGCCAATAGGGGGCCGGCTCGGTCTGCTTGTGAGTGTTGCCTATTCGTAAATTCCCTGTAGTCCAGAAGCCGCAGGTCTTCCAGCAGCTCTGCGTGTCTAATATGTGCGTCTTGCAGTGGTGTAAAGGGAACATTGGTGCCCGCTGCCTCATTCTCCAGGGACGCAAGTGAGCCCTCCACCTCTTTCAGTCGGCCAATCACCTCACTTCTCCTCCCTACTTTAGTGGCCATGGCAGCCCCCCTAAGACAGACTTTGAAAGTGTCCCATTCTATCTGTCGGGAGCTGGCTGTGTGTGTATTTGTGGAAAAGTAGGTGTCAATAGTATCGGACAGGGAGGACCGGAAGACCGAATCCTCGAGGAGATCAGGAGACAGTCGCCAAGTCGGGATGGGAGCCAGTTGTCTACCCCACTGCCAGATAACCTCCACGGGGTTGTGGTCCGATAGGGTTTTCCCCATGTGTTGGGTCTGGACAATTAATGTCAGAAGGGAGCGGGAGCAAAAGACGTGGTCTATTCTGGTATGAAGCTGATGCGGGGGGGAGTAAAAGGTGTATTCCCTGTCCATAGGGTGTACGCTGCGCCACACATCCGCCAAATCCCAGCCCTCAGCCCAACTCGCAAGCGCGTCTGCCTGTTTCCTGCTCTCGGTAGCCTGTAATGGGGGATGTGATCTATCTAGCCCAACATCAAGAACAGCATTGAAATCACCCCCGATGAACCAGCGAAGATCAGCCCAACCCGCAATCACCTCATTGATAGTTTGCAAGAATTCCAACTGGTTTACGTTAGGTGAGTACACACATCCAATGACAACCGCCTCCCCATCCAATAGTCCCCGTACAAACACATAGCGACCCTCCCGATCAATCCGTTGCTCTAACATCTGGAATGGAAGTGAGCCACGTAGCCAAATCGCCGCCCCCCTTGAGAATGCAGAATATGAGGTGGAAAAAAGTTGCCCTCTCCACTTCTTTCGCAGTTTTACCGCTTCAGCAGCGTTCAAATGTGTCTCTTGCATACAAGCAATCTGCGTCCCCCTGCGGTTGAGCTGCGCCAGGATCCGATGTCGCTTGTGCACTGATCCCATACCCCGCACATTCCAGGTGCACAATCGGTAATTGTTAAGAGGCCCCATCATCCTTTGTGTGGTGCAATAATGCGAATCTCCTGGGTGACCCCACATGTCTTGTTGTACATAAAAATGAGAGTGTCTCGCAAACATTCAACCCCTGAACAAAAGGGTCCCTGAGCCAACGTACCCAGGAGCCAAACCATGATGCCCAACGTGGGCACAAGTCAGTCAAGTTCGTGTGCATACCGGGGGTGGTAGGCCTCCGTCGTACGACACTGAACGATCTACTTGAGTTTGAAAGCCCACAAGATTATGGGCCCCCACACATGCAGCTCACCATACGTGAAGGAGGGGGGAATAGTCATACTTTACCACCCGGAGAGGATCAATCGCTTCGTGGCTCAGAACTCCGCCGCCATCTGGGCTGTGATCTTTGGGTAGAGCTGTAAGCTGTCAACTGAGCCAGACACCTCAGTGCAGGTGTCGGTGGTGTCGGTGTGTCTGTCTCCGGGTGCTCCCGCGTCGTGGGCGGCCAGCGCTGCCTCAGTGAGACGCCGTTGCGGCGAAGGCGAAGAGTGGTCCACGGCTGTGCGTCCAAGGGGGTGCACCACTGTCGATGTTCCAGGAGAGGAATGTCGGTCGGGACTGTGAGTGGGGTTCCGTCGTCCCGGCGAGCTCCTGCGGGAGCCCCCTCGGCGGCCTGTGGGTGGGTCCTGCGACGTCGGCGGGGACAGGGTGACCTCCATCCACTCCGCTGCCTCCTCTGGCGAGTCGAAAAAATGGGACCTGTTGTTATGCAGGATTTTGAGCCGAGCAGGGAACAAAAGGGCATATTTCATGTTCCTGTCCCGTAAATTACGTTTCACCCCGAGGAAGGTGGACCTGGCCCGTTGGACAGTGGGAGTGAAATCAGGGTAGACCGATATATTCGTATCTTCAAAGCGTATCGGTGCTTCCTCCCTGGCCGCTCGGAGGACTGTGTCTCGGTCTCTGAAGTGGAGGAGATGAGCGATCAGGGGGCGAGGAGGCGCCCCCGGCTGTGGTGGCTTCGATGGTACTCTGTGGGCTCGTTCCACACTGTAGAGGGGGGTGAGGTCTCTCTGGCCCACCAGCTTCCGCAGCCAATCTTCCACGAATCGTGTGGGGTCCCTTCCCTCGCTTCTCTCCGGAATGCCCAGGATGCGGACGTTGTTGCGGCAGGCACGTCCTTCTGCATCGTCCACCCTATCCCAGAGTCTCTTCAGCTGTTTCTCCACGTTTTCCAATTTCGCGGAATGTTCCGTCTGTTGCGGGATTAGGTCGTCGAGCGCTAGTTTGTGCTCCGCCACCCTGTCCGCCAACTTGTTATGATCAGCCTTCAGCAGGGACAGCCCGGTCGCCATGGTATCCATGCGAGTTTCTAGCGCTTCTCGCGTCGCGCGTATCTCATTCAGGATCAGATCCAGCTTGGCGTCCTGTGATCCCTTACCAGTCGGCGGAATGATTTCCATGTTGGAGGAGGCCAGTGGGTCGTCTGAGCCCGTCGATTGCGCGTCCATCTGTGCGCCCTGGGCCCGGGGTTTGTCCCTGTGTTTGCCCATGGATCTCGTGAGCAGGGTGGCGCTGTAGTGTGTGCAGCAGTCCGCTGCAGTCCTGGCAGGTGTCTAGTAGTGGTTATGGAGGGATCACCACGTGTGGAGCTGAGGTGGAAGTAGCGAAGACCCCGGGGCTGGTAGTCGCAGTACTGGTTAATAACTCGGTGTCACAACGCCGGGGATGGGCAGGTGCGCCTCGGTAGGTCCTCAAGTAGTTATCGCCCCCGCTCCACCGAGCCAGAGGTATGGAAGAAATGGCGGGGTTTAGTGCACTGTAGGGCTAGCAGCGCGGCAAGAGTCAGGGCTGTGGCGCTTGGTAAAGGGCGTCAAAGCGCTATGCGTTCTTCTCCTCCTCCGGTCCCCGCACCTGAGGACTGCGTGCTGGTAGTGCTCGCCACTCTGAGCAGGACGCCCAGGGTCTCCGGCCGGTGGTCCAGGGGCAGGCAGAGTAAGAGCGCTACGTCCCAGGGGGGACTCGCCGCGGACAAGATGGCGCAGGACCTCGATGTGGTCAGGCCGGCCTGGCAAGGAGTGTCAGAAAGCCCGCTATGGGCGGAGCTGGGCTCGTGGTGGCGGCAGGAGATCACACGGGCCGTCCGCTCGCCAGTGTGCGACCCCCGTGATAAAGCGCCGGGGTCCCGGTATCTCCGCGGGTGGGGGGAGGACAGCCCAGGAGTTCTCCCGCGTCCCGCAGGTCACCACATCAGGCAGGCAGGCCCCTGCTAATCAGCCGGGCCAGAGGGCAGCAGGGTCCCAGGACCACGCAGGGGACCACCTCTCTCACCGTAGCCCCGGTCGGGAACAATTCAGGAATCCAAGCCCGGGTTCCGACTGAACCGCGAAGAGGGCAGGGGGTAGGCCGGCCAGGCCAGTCACGCGAGGCCGGGGCTTCACGGCGTCGCACAGGCCGCCACAGGCTCCGACTTCCGAACTCGCCTGAGGAGCGGACTGCCAGGTAGAGAGCCGCACCGCTCCACTCCGCACGCCCCCAGAGACAATCCAGGTAGGGATCAGGTGCGCTGCAGGTAGGGAAATGCAGGATAATCAGCTAATATTACAGGGCTAAGGACGGAGCTGGGGAACTACACGTCCACCATCGACGGCTCCAGGCCACGCCCCTCTCTCAAATCCCATATAACGTGGATCAGGTCTGGTATGCGGTCTATACGAATGCCACATACGATTTTACGAGTGATTTTGTTTACAAAATCACTTCCAATCCGAGTGCGTCTTTTATTTTCGTGCGACCAATGAAATGCACGAGTTCAAATAATCTCGACCAATGGGTGCGCGGCCCTTTTGTGAGACAGTTCCCACGCTCCGGCGCTCGCCCCTCCTTTACAATTCCAGCTACGCTAGCAGCCCGCTGTGTCTACCAATCCCAGCGCGGCACGGAGTGACGTCAGAGCCGCTTCGCGACTGACTCCCTCCTTCACAAGGTAACGGAAACTTTCTTTCTTTTTAAAGTGCTTAGTGCTTGGTTATTTCACAACGAATACACATTCGCCACCGTGCTCAAGTGTCTAGACAGGAAAGAATTTGTTTCGCTGCAAGTAAACTACTTCCATTTACTTTTCACTCACTACGGGTAGATCTCTTCTGCCTACCCTTCACACTAGCATTAGAGAACCTGTTACTCCCCTAGACTCATCCACTTCTCCGGGATATATCTGAGACTAAGGTTTCCCCAGCGAACCCCTCTGCTTTCACGCAAGCTTCGATGAACCCGCTACTCTTCCGATGTGACCCTGACTAGGTTACGCCGCAACGGGAATTTTGCCAATGAACCTCGTTACTAACATTTATTCAACCATATATTCAGAAAAAACCCTAGTTAGTGCTTCCAGTTCTGCCTAACCTGCACCAACCTTCCTTAGAGCAGGTGACCTCAACGCGAATGGATTCTATTCACCACTCGCTATTCAATTCCCCGGGGATTCTTAACAACATGCAAGACGTTTTACGTACGAATGGATTAATACATATAACAGTATGATAAGAAGAATAACAATTTTAAAACATTTCATAATTTTTTTCAAAGTAAACGATTTTCAAGTGAGTGATCAATTTCCCTTGAAGCGCCTACTCTTATAGCAGCATCCGATTTGGCTAGACTAACTAGTCCTACCTATCCTTTAACTAGTCCCTAACCATCACTCTGCTACCAGAAAATTACTGCTAGAGATCGCGGGTCACCCGACCAATAATTTCGCCACTTCTGGCTTCGGGCCCATATACTTTACTTTATCATATACATTGATCAGGTGCCCACACAATCTACTACCAATAATTGTGAGTTCCTTTTCGATTTATTTCCAGTGTACCCAACTTACCATCCACCGTTATGGGTACCTATGACCACGATGGGTCAGGGAGCTAGCTGTAAAAGGAAAGGCAGCAAAATACACCATTCAAAATATGGCTTTACTTTTTATAAAATGACCACGGACAACTGGAAGTTTTGAAAAGTTTATCTTAAATTCAAATAAAGGGCAGTCATACAGCTTTATCAATAGAATACTAGTGCGACAGGGAACCCGCTAAGTGAGAGGAAAACTAAGATAAGGGGCAAGATGAACACGCTATAAATCTGAGTTACTTAGTCAGTTTTCGAGAGAAAAACCAAGACCATATCAGGAAGTTGCAAACTGCAATACAGAAAATGATTTCTAAAAGGTAGGGTAACATAGGAACACGCTATGAAATCAAATGCAAATGACTTTATGAAATGCAATGGTTGCAGGAGAAAGCATGGAAAATTATCACGTGCAAAGGTATGTCTTTATTGAAGCAAAGACAGAAAAATAGAAAGGTGCAGTTTAAGAGTTTCAGAGCAATATTTACCTAGACTGGTGTGAAAACCAACCCTGGCCACGGGTCAGTTAAGGACAGGAAAACCCTCAAGGAAGGATAACCCTCAGTAGGACAGCAGGTGCAGAATGGACACCCCAGGACAGGACAGGAAACCCAGATTCGTATCAGGACAGGACCACCAGGACACGACCAGCACCCGCAGTTCGGAAGCAACGCCTGCGCTCCACCCTCTCTGCAGCTATCAATCAGGACCCCGATTGGGTCAGCGAATTCCCAGAAAAAGTGCTCCGCCAGCACTTAAGGTTCAGTAAAACCTTCAGAGTCTATGGTCAAATTTCGGACAGAGAGCTCCGCAGCACCTCTGTATCAAGTCACCTATTGAGTGCGTTGGGTCAGTGACAGGTCAGCTATTCAGACAAGTCGGACAAATTCTCTAGCTAAACCTAGGCTAGTTATACTGTTTTGGGACAGGGTACCACCCCCCAAATGTTGCAAAGTGTCAGAATCCCCAATTTGGATTGGTCCTAAGGTAGGCTTTGGTTAACACACCAATCAGAACAGACTATTCTAAGGCCTAATTTGCATCCTAAGGTGCCGCCTAGCAAGCTTTGGGTTCCCACGAGAAGTCGCACGGAATACAATGAAAACTTATACATTTGTTACAATATAGGGACATTTGCGCCATCCTCCTGGGTCAGAGGTAATTCTCCCAGGAGCATCTTGACTGTGGCTGCCAGCTGGCTGAGTTCCACGGTCCAAGGTTGTCTTTGGCCTCGCATTTTGAGCATGCGCAGAAAGGACCTTCAAAATGGCTCACGACCCATTAGGACCCCCATTTCCCGTGATACATGAAAAGTAAGCGAAAACAAATTAGTACATAAAAATAAATGAATGTATTACATGTCATGATTTCACATTTTAGGTTCATCATTATAAAAATATACTATGCATTATTGGTAAGTGCAACAAACAATTTCACAAGAGCAGCAGCACAAAGCTTCACCACGTTATAGCCATCTTATTGCTTATTACGCATGCGCACCCTTTCCCTCCAAAACTATCTCTACACGAAGTCACGTGAGTGTGACTGACGCATGCGCAGAAGAGGAAAGTCAAGCAGCGGCCATTTTAAAAACACGGATTAATCGTATTAGTAAAACACATAGGCAAGCTTCTCTATCATACATATATATCGGAAATAAAAGATATTAGTAAAACATACAATTCGTTACGAGGTTACAACGGTTTCGAGGTTCATGAATCGAGCAAGTCGCGATGCGAAATCTTGCTCTATCACATGTACAGGCTAAACATTGATCAATTCCTCAAGAATGCCTGTAAAAACCTTTAAAGTAATCCATATGAGTGCTGGAGTTCATCCTTACATTGCTTATTTTACTACATCTTGCATTCCGTAAGTGTCTTTGTTTTACAAGTTGCTGTGTTTCTGCAATTTTCTTCATGCAACACAGAAATGTTGTGTAGCACATATGGAGAACTGAGCCACCTCTAGGTGTTGGGGTGAGTTCAGGTTGTCGATGAGTTTTCATGAAGGGGCACTATTGAGAACTCTGAGTGGTCCTGAAGGCAGTGTGAGTTTCTTTTGGTTCCTCTCAATGGTTAAAATGGTGTTCAAAGCGTGTGCTCATTGAATCCGTGGACAGTTTGCGGGGAGTAAATGCTGCAGAGGATGGTCATATATGTGTCAAATGTAATTCACAGTCTCCTATCTTCAGAATGGAAACATTTAGAACTGTAATTATTTGCAACCAAATCAGTGTTGTTACTCATTTCTCTGATACTGACAGTAAGCATTGGCAAAGCCAACAAGTCTGGCTTGTTTTTAACCGTGGGCACTAGCGGAGAACACGTAGATTTGGTAACTACCCATTTCATTGAAAACATTCCATTACGTAGTGGAGTTAGCTACTGCACCCACAACTCTTTGATAAAATAACTTTACCTTTACATACTAAAAAGCATATAACCAATTCACAAAAGTAAACTTAGAAAAATACCAGGCAATGAGAGAGGTGATGATTTTGGGGTCACCCCTTACCTAGGGGGAGGACAAGCAGATGCATTGAACACAAAGAGCATATCATGCTGAACGATTTGGTGGTGGTCCCAGCGTCCCAGGACCACCCCAAGCAAAGTTATGGGCAAAAATGCAATGCCAACCAAAGGCCCAGCAAAGCATTATGAGGCGAGATTCTAGAGTTTAGTGAATATTATAGTATTAGCTCTCAGCTTAGCCTGGAGAGCCTGCCATTTGAGGAATGTTTTGATATTGGATACTATAATATTCACTGCACTCTAGAATCTTGTCCCATAATGCTTTGCAGGGCCTTTGGTTGGGATTGTATTTTTGCCCATGACTGTGCTTGGGGTGGTCCTCGGAGGATGGGACCAACACCAATCGTTCAGCATGATGTGCTCTTTGTGTTCAAGGCATCTCCTTGGTTCTCTCCCTAGGTTAGTGATGGAGCAAGGATTCGCACGTAAAGCGACTTGCTTGGACTCAACCCTCTCAGAATAACGTATAATATGCTAATCAATATGTTTACTAATAAGTGCACCACACAACATTTCTAGCATCTTGGGGAAGCTTGCATATGTGCTTTTACTAACCTTAATCCGAATGCATTAAAATGGCCGCTGCAGCACGGGATTTTCTACTGCGCAAGCGTCTGTCACACTCACGTGACATGACGTATTCTCTGCTTGGTGAGAAACTTTTGCTTCTGCGCACTAGAACTAAGATGGCTACTCTGTGTTTTAATGTGCTAAAGCTTGCATTGCTGCTTTTACTAAATTGTTCATTCTGCTTAATACCTACTGCTGTAGTTAAAATAAAGTAATGGGAATAGAGTAGAGATAAGTGGTATACAGTGCATTCATTTATTCTTTGTTCTAAAACTGTTTCTTTTCTACTTTGCTATTAGCTCGTATTTGGGCCTGATGTAACCCTGATGCACTCCATTTTGAAAGACTTGAGCCTGCGCACAAGAGTCCAAGAATCCTCGAGTCATGGCATTGAACCAGTACCAGTGACAGTCTTGACTGAGATGCGCCTGGGAACCTGACCCGATGACCCTCCAAGAGGAAGACAACTTGCAAATCTTCTTCTACGTTGTATTCATATTTGAAACATTAATTGTTGGGTTGAATAAAAGTGCATGGGAACATAAAATATTGGGAGGGGAAATAAATCTGAATAATGAATCAAGTGACCTCATAACTGGTATGGTGTGATGACCTCTCCTCGCCTATTGTCCAATCAAATTGCGGGAATACACTAATTTGCAACATTGGGGGGTGGTACACCGTCCTGGAAAATGGTATAACTAAGGTAGGCTTAGCTAGTTAGATTGTCTGACTTGTCCGAATAGCTGACCTGTCACTGACCCAACGCATTCAATAGGGAGCGAGAGCAGAGCTGCTGGCTGCTGGCGGAGCACTCTGCCAGAAGATTCGATAACCCAATCGGGGTTTGGTGGGAGTATCGATTACCCAATCGGGATTCTGAGGGAGAAGATTCGATAACCCAGTCGGGGTCCACTGTTAGCCGCAGAGAGGGGTGTGACGCTGGCGTTGCACTTAGCTGAGGGTACCTGGTTCAGTCGGCATCTATCCTAATTTGGCTTTCACCTGTCCTGATCTGCACCTGTGCTGTCTACTGACACCTGAACCTTCGGGAGTGCTGTCCTTAATCCCAGCCCGTGGCCAGGGTTGGTCTTCACACCATTCTAGGTAAATATAAAATCTGTGTGAGTTTGTCATTGTATCGTTTCCCTTTTCTACCCTCCCTATGTTCAAATGCTTAACGACATTTCTTTTCAAATCGCTGCATATTTTACTTTAATCATTGTCTTTCTAACTGAACAAGCTTTAATTGAATTGCTATGGGCTCTGACATTTAAGAATTTACATAGATAAAGTGTTTATACCTTACCCGAGTTTGTGGTTATTTAAAGGTAAATGCAAATGTTGTTAAGCTACTTATTATTCGAACACCCTTGATCCCTTAGGACTCTAGGTACCAGCAACAAGGATTTGGTAAGTCAATGGTATAGGTCCTAGTAGGTAAAACTTAAACTTGTTGGAGCGTAAAGGGTCACCTGTTCAAAGTGTGTATGTGTTTTATGGGCCCAGGTGAGTGTGGTAAAACGAGCAGGTGAACCCACGCCCTATCAGTTATTTTGGTAGTGGAGAACTTGGCCTTATGGGCCGAGCGGCGCAGGGCACGCCTAAAATCTCCGGGCTCACCTGCCTTATCAGACAGAGACACGAGACACTCCGTTAGGCGTAGAAAATCAGGTGTATTAGCTGCTGCTAAGCACAGTTGTCCAAGAAGTACACCAATGGTAGGTTCTCAGGAGACTGCCACTTCATTCCGTGGCGCACAGTCTTTTATACCATACATATTTACAATACCTACTCCCAAAACATACAAAACTGACAAATGAGAAAAGTTCGAAAACAAGCTATCGAGTATCTTGTGTACGCCCTTCTTTCAGACCCCGTGTTCTCCCCTCCCCTCAAGTTAATCAATACTAATGCATGTAATTCAATTTGCAGGTGGCAGGACGTATTTGCGAACCTCAAAGGATGGTTGTGTAACAGGAGAGTACACGGAGAGAATAGTGAAGGCCAGTTAAACAAGATAAAGTAAAGGAAGAATGGTGGGACCCAAACAATCAACTAAGACAAGGATCAATCAGTCTAGACATGGATTAACTAACTCGGCCAGTCCCTGACATCGGTTTAACAAACAAGGACAAAGGGTTACTTTTTAACAGGAGAGACGAGCAGCTGGAAAAGCAAAAACACTGTGTTCGCCGTGTCGCCTGAGTGAGGGCAACACAAAATGGCGGCTGTCACAAAATGGCGGCTGACTATGAAGCGAAGTCGAAAATCACGGAACCTCAGACCCTCCTTTTGCCATTACTCAGGCAAAACACAAAGGACTCAAGTTAACCTGAGTCGATATCAATGGTCATGAGGTCATTGAGCTGTTGCTGCAACATCATCCTAATGTTCTCTGTTTTCTGTGACGCAGATTTTGGTACGCACAAGGTGGCACAAAGACCACAGATGGCGGGACCACACTGCAAACAGAGACAACAAGAGAAAATGATGGCTAAAATCATTCCAAGGAAAGTTAACACTTTCCATCCCCACGTGGACAGTAGTCCCCAAAACCATCCCATCACGGACCAATCTCCTGTGTCCTGATGAATAGACTCAGAAATCACGTGTAATTTAGAAATGGCTTGGTGTACTGTAGGAGCATTATCGGGAATGTAAATGCAACAACTAGACCCAATCAATTTACAGACTCCTCCTCTATCTGCAAGAACGATGTCAAAAACCATTCGGTTTTGCAAAGTCATAAGACGATCCGCCTGAAGTTCAGCCGTCAAGTTACTCAAGGCTCCGGAAGTTACATTTATCGTAGCCTCGACAACACGAACTAGCTGTCTAATGTTTCTGCTTTTGACCATTGGGCCCCAGAAGGGAAGAAACCCTTTAATAAAGTCTCCTCCCTCTTGTCCAGCTGTGTCTCCAGAATCAATATCCCTCTACCATATCTCTTTCTGTGATGACTCGAAGGAGCAGTGTATGTAGGGGGAAGAAGAAAAGCTATATAACATGTTCCTGAAAAATTGTCAGGAAGCCATGAATAGGCCCTATTGTGACAAACAAAATATGTACCTTGAGATGGTACTAATGGAGAAGAAATCAAAGGGGAATAGACATAGGTATGGGAACAAACACTCTTTTCCTGTGTTTTCTTATTATTCTGACCAGTTACTTGCAAACATAAGATACCTTTATGAGGTACAGTCCAAATTGGTAAGGATCTTCTTTGTCTAGCCTTATCAGTGAGGCTAGTAATGTAACGAGTCATATTCCAACCATCATACGCTTGTTTCTCGTCAATGGGAATCTTACTAATATCGGCAATTTTAGCCATAGTCACTATTCCCTTTATCAAAGGACTATAACTATAATCTGATCCACCAGTATATATATCACCAGGAGGATATCGAAGTTGATTCTGAAATGCATTGGAGAACATAGCCAGATAAGCCCAAGCAGAACCTACATATGAAAACGGGAGAACTAAATATGGCATCCCTTTCTCAGCGTTATGGGGCATGAGCCCACAAACCCAGCAATCAGTAGTGTTAACTATCAGTTGATGCTGATATAACAACTGGATGAATGAATTGTTAAAATATTCTGTTCTCCTAACTTGTTCATGGTCTGGGAGTGTATAGAACTTATGCGGAGAGTTAGTAGGAGAAAAGGGCAAAAGAACAGAAGTTGGGACAGGTGCCTGCTGCATAGTGTGCATAACCCATCCCACACAAGCTAATAAACTACATAAACACACTAGAATACATAATGCTACGCCACATCGACTAAACAACAATTTCTTGTACTTATTTCTTTTTACAAGCTTAACATCATTCCCTTCCATTTCAATATCCATTTCTCTAAAGGCGTTGCTCACGGTAATCTTCCTAGATCACTTAGCTGTGATTGTTAGCCGTCCTATGACACTGCAAGTCCTGTTGACCTAGTCACTATTCAGGTCACAGCCTAAGACTCCTACCGTGACCCTGCAACTTGATGGATGGTGGAAAGGAAATGTCTTTCAAAAAAAAAAAAGGTAACCAAAGGAAAAATAAAACAAAGTTCAACTGTCTTTCGACAACCTAGGTCTTAGGTTGTATCTTTCCAGGTATCGTTTGGTCTTGAAACAAAGTCTCTGGGTTAGTCGTCTCCAGTCTCAGATGTGGTGGTACAGCTTCTTGCAGCACGTCGTCATCTTCTTTCTCAGAACTTGTCCAGTCCAGGCGTGCACTACTAAAAGGTACAAATCGGGGTACTTTCTCACATTCACTATCACCAACGCCTTCTTGAACCCACTGATCATAGGGTAAAGGCAAGGGTACCCTCTTACAGTGCACGCCGTGGACCCAGTTTTTCTTCCCAACGTCTTTAACAGCTGTATGTGTCGTCAAAAGGATTTGTCGCGGCGGCCCCCAGCGAGGTTCCAGATTCTTCTTCCTCTGGAAATTTTTGAGGCACACAACATCACCAGGTTGAATGGAATGACCTGGATCTGAGGAGGCCTCCGGCAAAGCGTTTTGAACCTGTTGATGAATAACACGTAATTTAGTGGTGAGGTCATGCAAGTAATCAACCAACAATGGATATGGAATGTCAGAGTATTTCTTTGGTCGAGGGACTCCCCAAACATTAGCTGGGCGTCCAAAAACAACCTCATAAGGACTAAGTCCTAAACGAGAATGTACAGTTGTTCTCGTAGAGAAAAGTGCCAAAGGTAAGGCGTCAGGCCAGGCAAGGCCCGTGCTGGCCTGTATCTTCGCTAATTTGAGCTTAAGAATGCCGTTATAGCACTCTTCCAAACCCGCTGACTGAGGATGGTTTGCCGCATGGAATTTCTGCCTAATCCCAAGACCCACACACACCTTCTTCATAATTTGACCCACAAATTCACTTCCATTGTCACTCCAGACAATGCGCGGCAAACCAAACCTTGGGAAGAATTCCTTCAAAAGGACTTTAGCAGTGGACAAGGCAGTATTATCCTTTAGGGGGTAGGCCTCTATCCATCTGGAAAAGGCACAAACCACCACAAGGACATACTTGAGGTTATTGGAACGTTCCATGTGAATGTAATCTATTTGTAAAACCTCAAAAGGATACGTAGGAGGAGCAAAATGACCTGCCGGAGTTGGTGTTCCTTTTCCTGGATTATGCATCAAACAAACAATGCAATGCTTTACCACATTTTCGGCACATTTAGGAATACCTTCATTCTGCCATACTGGAGCCAAAAGTTTGCATATTCCTTTCGCACTGATATGAGCTGGACCATGCGCCATAGTAACTACAGGCAGTACATAGGCATCTGGTAACAGCCAACGTTGGTGTTCCGACAATTCCGTCCAACATCCTGTTTCATCCAACATTCCCGTACTTTCTCTCCACTTACTCAATTCCTTCTCAGTTGCTTCTGCTTGGATCATTTTCACACTTTCCACTGTGTCTTCACACATACCTCCTTCTCTGACCCATCTTGCAGGACCTGCAACATACATACGACTCTTAACATCTTTCGCTGTTTCTTTCGCTACTTCGTCTGTAAAAGCATTCCCACGACCCACATCATCAGTGATCCTTTTATGTGCACTGCACTTCACAATCGCTATTTGGATAGGCAAGGCAAGTGATTCGAGAAGGTCAGTAACCAACTGACCATGCTGTATTTTAGTCCCATGGGAAGTAAAGAATCCTCATGGGAAGTAAAGAATCCTTTTCCTTCCACAAGCGACCGAAACTATGAGCCACGCCAAAGGCGTATTGGCTATCGGTGTAAACAGTAACTCTCTTTCCTTTTGCCAACACACACGCTCTCGTCAGTGCAATCAACTCAGCTGCTTGTGCTGAATTGTGTGTAATACGTGCAGTTTCTACTACTGTATGCAAAGTGGTAACAGCATAGGCGGCAGTCGTATCACCATTAGGAAGCTTAAAACACGACCCATCTACCCATAGGATCCCATCCGGATCCACGAGTGGTGTATCTTTTAAATCTATTCTGCCTTTAGTTTCCTCCTCTGTACGAAGAAAACAATCATGCTGATTGTGTATATCCTCCTCTTCTGGATTAGGTAACAATGTTGCTGAATTTAGAACATTACATCGCTTGATATGTATGTGGCTAGCTAAAAGCGTTAACTCATATCCAGACAAGCGAGCACTCGTGAGATGTTGCGTTTTTGTTCTGTTCAAGAGAGTATCTACTGCATGTGGTGCCATAACAACAAGCGTGTGATCTAATACCAATCCAGCAGATTGGCGAATGGAGATTGCCGCTGCTGCTGTTGCTCTGAGACAACTAGGCAATGCCTTGGCTACTGGATCCAAAGTAGCCGAAAAATAGGCACATGGCCTTTGTTTGTCTCCAAATTGTTGTGTTAAAACTGACAATGCACAACCTTCTCGTTCATGCACGTAGAGTGTAAAAGGCTTACTATAATCTGGAGTACCCAACACAGGAGCAGAACACAAAGCAGTACGTAAATCAGAAAAACTCTTCTGACATTCGTCCGTCCAAGGAAGAGGTTGGGGTGTGTCTTTCAGAGTAAGTGCCAACAGAGGTTTAGCCAACAAAGAAAAATTTGGAATCCACTGTCTACAATAAGAGGTAATGCCCAAAAAGGCACGCACTTCCTTTTGTGTGGATGGTACAGACATTCGTGAAATTGCATGAATACGTTCTGGGGTCAATCGCCTTCCCTCCTTCGACAAGAGATGACCTAAATAGGTAACCTCTTGGCGGCAATATTGTAACTTATAAGGTGACACCTTATGATGTAAATCAGACAAATGACGCAAAAGCGAAACAGTCGCATCCTTACAAACATCCTCTGAATCAGCAGCCACTAACAAGTCATCCACATACTGAATAAGAGTAGCACCTGGAGGCAAAGAAAAAACATCCAGCTGGGATTTCAAAGCTTGGCTGTAAATGGAGGGACTCTCACAATAGCCTTGAGGTGCACGTTGAAATCTAAAACTTCGGCCTCCAAGAGAGAAACCAAAGAGATCCCTACTTTCCTCAGGAATAGGAATGCTAAAGAAAGCATTCTTGAGATCAATAACTGAGAACCAAGCAGCCGAAGCAGGTATCATTGTGAGCAAAGCAGTAATATCCGGAACTACAGGAAACTGAGGGACAACAATTTTGTTGACCTCTCGAAGATCAATCACAAAACGATATACAGGAGGCTTAGAAGGATCAGTGCGTTTAAGAACAGGCAAAACAGGACTGTTACAAACATTTCCTCTCGTTTCTTCAACAACACCTTTCTGAACTAAATCATACACAATAGCCAACAGAGCTCTTTCGCCATCGTTAGAAATCTTGTACTGAGGAATACGTGGCAATTGAACATCAGGTTTGATAGTGATCACATAAGGTGGAATCTTGAGCAAACCAACATCATTCGGACCCGTGGCCCAAAGCGTAGCTGGAAGTGAACGCAATTCAAGTGGTAGTTGATCCTTAGATAAATACATAGGGGAAACCAATTTATCACCCAAAGTAAGATGTACACCAGAGGGGGAACAATACAACGTTGCATGTAGACGTTTCAATAAATCCAAACCCAACAAATTCTCTCCGCAACCAGTTGTTAAAATGAGCGGGGCTTCCAAATCATAAGGACCAATGGAGATAGGCAAAGGACAAGAAACCGGGTTGCGAACTGGGGCGCCAGAGAATCCTACAGAAACATTCGTTAAGCCAGACAAAGGTGCCCCAGGGAGTTTGGAGTGGATAATAGAACTTCTCATCGCACCAGTATCCAAAAGAAACGGCTCTGAAACACCCAATGCAATAACGTTAACATAAGGCCCATCCTGATCCACTGGAACTGATACCACTCCCTTGCTTTGTCTACGGCTGTCCTAGCTGGTATGAAAATCAGGATTTTCGTTCTCAACACAATAATCGTCATTATAATATTGTGCAGACTGAGAATTCTGCTGATCAAAATAATTCATAGTATTCTGAGGGGGAAAGGAACGCTGTCCTTGAGGCAACGCACCTCGCCCTCTACCCCTAGGTGTCGACTGAAAACCACCACGGCCTCGTGGCCCTGATAGTCCACCTGTACGCTGTAATAAAATCGGCCAATTATTCTTGAAATGACCTTCCTCTTTACAATAGGCGCATTGATTAGGACCCAACAAAGGTCGCGGGACAAACGGTGCAGGTTTCTGTAATAATCTCTGAAACTCTGGAGGCTGTTGCAATTGACGCTGAACAGAACGAGGGGGATAGGCTGGTTGCAAAATAACCTTTGTTTTCAACTCTTTAGTCTTTTTCTCTACTTTATCCTTTTCTTCCTTATCCCTATTCTCGTAATACTGAGCAGTAGCCAATATTTGGGCAGACGAAGAAACAGCCCATGAACTCTCGGAGTCTTTCAATTTATGCGATAATTCGGGAAGTAAATTAAATACAAATTTATCCACAAATAATCACTGTCCACCCTCCGTACTCATATCCTGACTACTGTGGTCGATGAACGTCTCTTCGAAACGAGTAAAGAAGTCCGAAACACTCTCATATTTCTTCTGTTTACACGCAGCTAACTTATCCCAATTAACTCGGAGGGCAGGCATCATCGTTTTCATTAGAGCTAATATTCTACCAGGCAATTCAGTGATCAAATCATCGGGTTTAGCACCACCTACTTGTGCTGCATCTGCGGCAGTTAAAACAGCCCAAGTACCACCTAAAGCTTGATCGTGGTCTTCCCTACGAATCCGAGCCCATAATGCTTGAGGGACTACATTTCCCATGAGCAAATCAATATCTGCCAAATTCATAACACACGCATCAACAGTCTGGGACAACTCTTTATAATACCCAGCAGGATTCTTGCGAGGGTTCGGTAGAGACTGTTTAAGCGCCAGAACTTCAGATCTTTTCCAAGGGACATGTACCCATATATGCTGAAAATGAGCAGGGACAGGCGGATTAGCACATGGAACTGCCTCTCTCCATATTGGAGGAACCTCTCGCATAGGATAGTGTTTCACTTTATGCCTTACTGCAGGATCAGGTTCAAGAGAAGCTTGAGAGAAAAAGGAAGACCTAAAAGTGATAAGTGTTCGAACAGCTTCCTCGACATCGGAACCCACAATAAGACCTTTATCAAATTTCGCCTGTATATCAAACAAACCCTGAGGGGGTAAATCCAAAGCCATATCACCCCATCCTTTAACAAGAGTGTTACACATAGCATTAAAAACATATCTTTGTGTAGGTGCATTCCACTGAAGAAAAGTATCCAGGATATCACGCACATTATACTGTGAACCACTCATGATCCAATTGTGAGCGAGAGAGTCTAACCTAATTTGCTCATCAGTATCTGGAATATGACTACGGGATTGTCTTCGGGATGAAGCAGGAGTCAAATTAAAAGACCCGAAGAAAGGTAACAAAATACCGGAAACAGTATCAACTAATCGTTGACGAGCCGTATGAGAATCTGACAGTAAAACCGAAGACAACGTGTTAAGCACAGCAGGAGAAGAACTGTCAGTGGTAAAAGAAACTGACGGTGAAGGAGACTGAGGTACGGAAGTCGGTGGCAAAGGAGGTGGAATTACTGGAAGAGGCAATTGTGGAAGAACCGGAACAACTGGTTGAACAACAGGTTGCTGAACAACAGGTTGTACTGGGGGTGCATTAGCACCTAATACATAAGGTGGAGGTAATCTCAACAAATGAGACATTAAAGGATATTCGTCAAGATCTTTACTTTTTGTGGAAGGAGGCAACACAGGATAACATCTATCTATTGCCATATGATGCTGTCGTTCTGATCTTTCAATCATTTGATCAGTCACATCATTCTTAAACTGTCGGGCAGCTTGTAGAATCGTCAAATCCTGTACTTTCTTATCTTTTTAAGCTTGTTTAATTTCTTTCTGTTTGGCTTCCTTACGCCGTAGGCGGAAAGAGTCAAACATTGCCAGCCGGGCTTTGCTCTTAAATAAAATTGTTTCTAAATTGTCTAATATATCAGGCTCAAAGCTACCATTTTGTGGCCACTGCAGAACACCATCTTTCTTTGTATATCGAATCCATGTTTCATTAAAAATAATAGGACCAAGACCATGTTTCGAATAGAGCTCATAAGTGGGAGTTCTAACCGGAGGAATTGGACCAAAGTCCTCTAGCCGGGAATCCCTAGTACAATTAAAACAGCAAAATTTCTTAAACTTACTAAGTCCAGGCATTTCGTAACAAACTGGACTATTCACAGACTTCAAGGGGTGTAAGGCAATTAATACAGCACAAACGTACTTACCCCTCGGCTTCGACTAATGCATGAGTCGAATAACAAAAACAAAACAAAAGAGTGGGCGCTACCCACGAATACTTAACTTAATATTTTCTCACGCCAACAGGTGTCCGTCTAACGTCTCACGATACCAATCATCACCAGAGGGCCAAGGCAGGGCAACAATCAGGGCAGAGCCGTCTACAGCCGTCGGAAAGGAGTAGCCGCCCTGCACAAGACTTTCGGTCCACTTTCGTCATACAGGGGTCGCTTGACGTGGTTTGCGAATCCTCCAGAATTTTCTTGCGAGGCTCCTCACGACCTTCGGGCTGAACCTCTACCACTGAAGTCGCCCCACGTTGGGACGCAAATTGGAGAACTTGGCCTTATGGGCCGAGCGGCGCAGGGCACGCCTAAAATCTCCGGGTTCACCTGCCTTATCAGACAGAGACACAAGACACTCCGTTAGGCGTAGAAAATCAGGTTTATTAGCTGCAGCTAAGCACAGTTGTCCAAGAAATACACCAATGGTAGGTTTTCAGGAGACTGCCACTTCATTCCGTGGCGCAAAGTCTTTTATACCATACATATTTACAATACCTACTCCCAAAACATACAAAACTGACAAATGAGAAAAGTTAGAAAACAAGCTATCGAGTATCTTGTGTACGCCCTTCTTTCAGACCCCGTGTTCTCCCCTCCCCTCAAGTTAATCAATACTAATGCATTTAATTCAATTCGCAGGTGGCAGGACGTATTTGCAAACCTCAAAGGATAGTTGTGTAACAGGAGAGTACACAGAGAGAATAGTGAAGGCCAGTTAAACAAGATAAAGTAAAGGAAGAATGGTGGGACCCAAACAATCAACTAAGACAAGGATCAATCAGTCTAGACATGGATTAACTAACTCGGCCAGTCCCTGACATCGGTTTAACAAACAAGGACAAAGGGTTACTTTTTAACAGGAGAGACGAGCGGCTGGAAAAGCAAAAAGACTGTGTTCGCCGTGTCGCCTGAGTGAGGGCAACACAAAATGGCGGCTGTCACAAAATGGCGGCTGACTATGAAGCAAAGTCGAAAATCATGGAACCTCAGTAGCAGAGCTATGGTTAGGGTTTAGTTAAGGTAGGTAGTTAGTCGCGTTAGGAGTATTGACTAGTACTTGATCTATGTATTAACCAAACTTGTTTGTACCTGTTATATGTTTGTTTTGGAATCCCCGGGGGCAGAATAGCGGGTGGTAAATGGAAGCCACACTGCAGTGAGGTCACTGGCCTGAGGAAGTAAGTGCATGGTTAGGTAAAACCGGAAGTACTGATTAGGGATTTTTTCTGTATAAATGGGTGAATAAATGATAGCAAAGGAGTTTGCTGGTGAAACTTTGGCCTTATATCACCTAGAAAGCCCGAGGGAGTAACAGGTGCTCTAATGCTTGTATGAAGAGTAGACGGAAGGGATCTACTCGTAGTATATGAAGAGTAAGCGGAAGGGATTTACTCGCAGCGAGTGCAAAATCATCTATCCTTTGAATTTAGCCACAGTGGCGAATGTTTCTACGTTGTTAATTAATGAAAGGAAATAATTTTTCGTATTACCTTGCAACAGAGGGAGTCAGTTGCGGAGCTGCACGGACATCACCAAGAGCCACGCTGGTATTGGTTGAGACAGCGGGTGTGTTGCTGAGGTAATATTGTAAAGGAGGGGTGAGTGCAGGAGCGTGAGAACATGTCTCACGGGAAAAGCCGCGCACCTATTGGCTGGGTTTTATTTGAATTCTAAAAATTCGATTGGTCATTGAAAAATAAGAAACAAGCTGGTATTGGAAGCATTTACTGAACAATCGAGTGTCATCACAAATTACATCGGCATAAATTTATATGTGGCATTTAGATCCAGAAATTATAGGAAACAGACCCGATAGGAGGTACTTAGGTTTTGCGCAAGAGCAATACATAAGAGGAAGACCTCATATCATGTACGGAGATAAAAGAAAAATGGCAATTTTCAAAAGAGTTAAAAACTTCTTTAAGAAAGATAAAGTCATTAAAACCAGAGAAGGGATTATCATTCCACCACCAAATACGCCTGCATCATACATGATGGTAGAAAGGGGCTATCACACTTGCGTGTGGTTAGAGAATTGGACTGAATACACTAATGAAGATGGATTTTGGCATTCCCAGAAAAAGGTACCTTTAATGGTAGGATTTTGTACAATTTGAGAACACGCATGAATGAATTAGATCCCAGACCTAGATTAACTCAATAAGAAGCATTAGAAGAATGGGAGATTGAGGCTTTTGAGCGAGATCGACCCAGAACTGACAGGAACTTAAGTAAGTTCTATCCCAAATTTCCCCGAGAAACAAGAGATAAGCAAATGAAGCAGTGGAGACCGTCCATGATAGTGGAAGGATTGTATCCTGTATTAACCATAGAAGAACCATCAGGAAGCCGGTGCACAGAGAAAAGGAAAGATTTAATGACTAATGGTGATTCGGATGAGGATTACTTAGAGGATTTGTTAATGAAAAACCCACCACCTTACAATGAAGAAGCAAATAGAGTTAATCCTAACGCCCCGTTCTTAAAACCACCTTTGGTTCCGCAAGTTGTACATGAAACATAATTAAAAAAAGTGTTACAGGAAAAGGAACGAGAAGCAATAAATGAACAGGGAAGTGAGTTAATTCAGAAAATCTCACAGTTAAATCTAGTCCTGAAGCCTTGACCATTCCGGTAACCATAGGTCCCGTTGTACCGTTATATGGAGAAAAGTAGTCTAGTCCTAAAACTCCAGTTCTGACTACACCTGTAGTGCAACCTCGAAAGGAACCTTTGATAGTTGATGATCAAGCAAGTAAGTGCGAGTCAGTGATTTCCCGGATGGATTTACCTATAAGAGAACCGGTGGGTGATTGGGGCAGGAAAAACACCCCCGCAAGCTCTAGAGAGGTACGGATGGAAACGTCCTCAGGTACAAGAAGTGCTACTGTGATAACTCCAGAAGAAATAGAGAGATGGTCCAGAGAAATAGAAAACCCTAAATCACAGCCAAAGTATTGGATATTTTTAAATTAAGAGTTGAATTAGAAGAAATGATTGCTGGAAATGTGGGATTAGAAAGGTTGAATACACTCAATGAAGATGAATTGTTATTTATATGTCGGAGTATTACTCGGAACACTAAGGTATTTCATGAAAAATTAATGAATATGGCTGCTGACATGGGAATTGATATTGGTATATATAAAGTGTTACAAAAGCCTTATCGAGCTGAATTTTCTGAAAAAGATTTGGAAAATATGAATGTGTCAGGACGTAAATTGCAAATTAAGGAATTATTGTCATTGTTGCAAAAATGGGGTGATATAGAAAGATGGAAAGCTAGATGGACAAAGATAAAGGAGGAAGCACAGGGAGAAAGCACTGCATCTGAATATGTTTTAAAAGAAACAGAAAAGGTGGAAAGGTTATGCCTGATGAGAGGAATGCCAGGAGGAGGGTATGTGCATGTTCCATGGTCCCGACAGGATATTTTATCATTTACAAATGATTTCCCGAAACACAGAGAGAAACCTGTAGAGTGGTACAGGCAAGTCGAAAGGTTTGTAAAGGTTTCGAAAGCGCTATTAAATGATTTGAATGGGTTATTTGACATTGTGTTCCTGCAGATTTATGGACAGAATGCAAACTTACTGTTGATTGGCCTAATGATGAGTATCCTAGAGACCCAAAAACAGGAGCACCTTCCGATAATGTTATGAAGAAATATCATCAAGTCATAACATTTTTGAAAGGGAAAGTACCCTCAAAAGAAACAGATTGGACAAGGATAGATAGAACTACCCAAAATAAAGATAAATCAGTACATGCATATTACGAACGCCTTTTACAGGTATTCAAGCAGTACAGTGGATTGGAAACATTGATACGAAAGATATGGCCCATTTTATTTATTATTTTGTGTTAGGGTTAAAGCCAGAAATCTCGCAAATGATTAAAGACCATAAGATTTGCTGGCAAGCCAAACCTATAGATGAAATTCTAAAACATGCAAAATACTGTGGGGATGAAATTGACAATAAACGAAAGAATTTAGAAGAAAAGGTAATGTGAGCACAGGTTAAAATAGCAGAGCAACAAGAACTCCAGTTAAGTCAGTTGAAAAATAGTCAGAATCAAGGAGATGGAAATGGGGACAAACCAAGGGGAAAATTCAACAGAGATGATGCCAAAAAGAAGTTTCCCTGTCACAGGTGTGGGAAATTGGGGCATTGGAAGAGCGAGTGTAAAGCTGTAATAAATAATAACCCTGTCCAAACTGACAATTTGAATTCACAGACACAGAATGGGGTGTCAAGGAAGCAACATCAACAGGTAATACAAAACCAGTTACCACTTGCAGCTATGCCAGATTCTGGGAGCAAAGGCAAGCACAATGTGGATACCACGAATTGGGAGGGAAGTGGTAGGAGAGACGTTGTGACATCACAATTTCTTTTTTTTTTTTTTTAAACCTTTATTGTGAAAAGTAGAAGATACATGCGTAAGCCTACAACCATCGTGGCCGGCCACAAAGACAGTCAATAAAAACAGGATAACCGTAGATGAATCTACACTCAGGATAGTACAAAATACACCAGACGTGATTGCGGGGTGCGCTACACAGGATATGAGGGTTTCATTTTAAATTTAGAAGAAGAGAGGGGGCTGCAACAACAAGGACTACACACCATACATAAGGGGATACAGTAGAAACAAGGGGGAACCACCCCATGTACCATCAGAGATAGGCTATGAGTTCGGCAAGTATAGAATTTGAGCAGCCGCAGCGGTAAGACTGGACAACAAGCAGTTTTACAGAATCAACATTTCTGGGTGTAAACCCAGAGAGCCCACCCCCAAGAACAGGAAAGAAAAGCTTGTGAAGACACAGAAAAGAAGAAGGTGTGCGACCCAGAGACAGCCAACCCTAATAAAGAGGAAAGAACCCTCCCAAAGCCGGAAAAGAGCGATAGAGACCATAGAACAAAACAAACTAAAATAACAACCCCCCCCGCACCCTCCACCCCGCACCCCTGTAATGGCTATGGGCAAACCCACTAACAGTGTGCCTGTCGCCCCGGAACTGCCCCACAGTAGGGAAAAATATAAAGAGTGGAGGAGGAGAGAGACAGACTCGCTCCCGGGCCTTCAGCGCCCCCAGCCGGCAATCAAAACCTAAACGTACAAGGGGTCATCATTGAGCAAAATGTAGACAGACGGGACTATTGCGAGCGGAGCGGAAGCAGTAATAAGCATGGAACAGGATTGGCTAAAAAAACAGCACATTCCGCCCCCCATATCAGCAACATCCACTATAACAACCACGTTATGAAAACAGTACCCCATGCAGCATAAACCAAAAACAAAAATAAAAAGCAAAGTTACAGCAGACCCTCGGCCTCTCCTCACATAATCATTATAGTCACACAGGATGGGAACCAAAGCAGCAAAAGTCAGATCAGAGTATACTAGTCGCAAGGGACAAAATCAACCCAGCGCAGCAGTAAGGAAGGCAACGTGTCGCGTAACCCTCACAGCCCCCAGCCCAAAAGACGAGGACCCGAAGGAGAGTTAGTCATCCCTGTCCAGTCTTACGTATATCACCAGATCCAGCAACATTACCAAACTCCAGCAAGTGCGACGGGCAAGACCCAGCTTGAAAACAGACCTCCCACACATCATGCAACGAGGTAACACAGGAGAACAACATAGCAATGTCCGAAAACGACAGGAGCAGCACCAGGATCTCCGGCAGCAGGTCGCAGGAAAAGGGTCCATAAGTCAAATGCAGTCCAGCGCCGCTGAACTGTCCAGTGCATCCAAGGGCACGATCATGGAATGTTACGAGGCACGGTGGTTCTGATCCTCCAGCTGCAGTAATGGGCGCCATCTTGAAGCTTCTGGGTGCCGAAGACGGCGTCTCGCCATGTGCTGACGGGTCAGCCGATCTCATTCGTTCCACCGCGAGGGCCACCCCGTCCAACTTGCCCCCCAGTAATCGGGCGCCCTGAACCAAGGTGTCACGGAGGGCAGCTAGGGAAGCCATCAAATCGCCAAGATGTAGATCCGGTCCGTGCCCCCGTGTATCATGTACCCCTTCTCCATAGTTGCACGGGGCCGAGCAGGGCCGGAGCGGGGCCGCGGCACAGGCAGCAAGGCGGCAAGCGGTGTAACCAAGAGCAATTAAAAGGCACCGCTCGTTGGAAATTCGGGAGCCTCCCGCCATGAGCGGGACAAAACACTTCTCGGCGGAGAACTATCGAAGACCGTGTCGCACCATCCGTCCACATGGAGGCAGAACGATATGCACGGTCCTCACACTTGCGCACAGTCCGCCAATATGGGCCCGCCAGAAAAACTGCCGCTACACACCACCACGGAGCTGACCGGTCCCTCCAGGTCACCGGCGGCCGCTGTTATGCACTCAGGGACCCGCTTCAGTCCAGCCGAGGCCCCGGTCTCAGGGCCGTCGCGGGCCGCAAACTTCGCCGACCCTAACTCGCCTCCAGAAGCAGGCACGGACCTCGGGGCTTCACCATCGGGAAGCGGACGCTTTCATGTCCCCGCGCACACCGTCTTGCTGCGGTAGTGCATACAGGATGTGGTCTCAGGATGAGATGGTGATCGGAGCCGAGGGACTAAGCAGCCATTGCGGTTGCCGGCTTGGCTCCTCCCCCCACAATTTCTTTTGAGTGACACATTCTTTGACGAAGACACCTACTGACGGTGCCTGAGAGGGGAGGACGAGGAGTGCGTAATTTGCGCATCCTTGCCGGTAGATCAGTCAGGTCCATACATTGAGGGAAAAGTCGAGGGAACTGATGTTGCCTTTCTGTTGGACACTGGCGCTACCCGTTCTACTGTGAGAACAGCAGACGTTCCAAACCTACCCCTCTCGGGAGAAGTGATCCAAGTAGTGGGCGTTTCTATTAACCAAATTAGTACCCCAGTTACAGAACCAATGGAAGTTAGAATAGGCAACTTTAAAGAAAGGCATACATTTGTCGTGTGCGATTCCAGTCCAGTGAACCTGTTAGGTAGAGATTTGTTATGTAAAATGAACTGCACAATCTTTTGCACCCCAAGTGGTGTTGAAATTCAAACCCCAGACTAAGATGGAGTTTGTAAATTAAAGTTAGCTAAACAGGAGACTGGAAATAAAAAGATGACTGTAGAATATGTACCAAGAGAATTACAGCATACGGTAAAACCTGAAGTGTGGGATTTTACAGGAAAAGATGTAGGATTAATGGCAGATGTCGATCCAATAAAAGTGACAGTGAAAGAAGGTGCAGTTTACCCAAATATTCGACAGTACAAAATGAGCCCAGAAATAAAAGCAGGTGTCCTGGGAGAAATAAAGTGTTTGGTCGAGCAAGCCATTTTACAAGAAATAATGAGCAGTCCATGTAATTCACCCAAATTCACATTCAAAAAAGTCTTTATTTTGATTTTTTCAATCATAAAAGACGATTACAACCTTGAACATTTTCAAAAATCTTTACAATTTAAAAGTTTTTAAAATTACCCTTCATTGACTGCTAGTAAAATCCACAGTTCATCACTTCGTCTCTCGATTAGCAATTATTGGCCAACCACCAAACATAAAATCCATAAATTACAATCATTAAATAAGTTATGTTAAAAAGAAGACATAAATATTTTACAATTTTTCAAAATTCATCACTAGGTACATTACTCACTAGATACATTTTACAGTTTCAAGTGTCATTAGGCCAAAATTACTGTAGGCTCATTTTACGGGCCCGAATTATCCACATCCAGTGGAGAAATTTAGCTATGGCTATAACTACGGCTTGGGAGTTGTCAGTACGTAAAATCCTGACTGCCTCACAACCCGTTTTAAGACCTAACTGGACACAAATAGGTTTTAGCCAAGATCTCCTAGGAACCTTATATTCTGGACAGGCAAAGAGAACATGCCCAATGACTTCCCGCTGATCAGGACAAAAGGGACAGGCCGATCGTTGTTCCCCTTGCTATTTTGCGGTGAGAGCATTTAATGGTAGTGTCCCCACCCTAAGCTGATGATATTTCTTCCTGTCCCCTGGGATGGTAATCCAATCCCATTATGCCTCTATGGCCGGAGAATGCTTAAGTTCTAGGAAATCTGACGTAAAAAATGGTTCAATACAGCGGCCAAATCTCTTTACCTTGAGCATGTTCCAGTGCATGTCTCGAAATGTTTTTCTAGGTGGAAAGAGATTCCCTACTGGGTCATCCCACAATGGAGATAATCCCATAGCCTTGTATATTGCCTTTACCTCCCTCATCCATAATAGTTTGTGAGCCTTATCGAAGTCTCTTACCTCGAGGAAGGCCCGTGCATACTGGGAGAATTCTGGAGTAACCCATAATCTCCTCCAGTAGGCAGCCGATCTATATCTGGCCATATCCTCGAGGCTATGAGACCCTAGGTCGCAATGGAGAGGGATCAGTGGAGTGGAAGCCGGTAAGCCTGTGATGTTGCGCAAAAAATTATTTTGCGCAGCCGTCAGCCTTTTCAAATTGCTGAGCCCCCACAGTTCCGCCCCATAGAGAACTGCTGCTCCAACTTTAGCGTCATAAATCTTTAGAACCGGGGTAATTGGCCTAGTATGAGATAAGTAAAATTCCTTAGTGAGTGCTCCTGTCAATTGTGCGTGTTTCGTGACCAGCTGGTTGGTGTGCTGTTTCCAATCTAATTTGGATGATAAGGTTATGCCCAGATAATTAAATACTTGGGTCTGCTCCAGTTGAACCCCATCCATAACCATCTTCCCTCTGACAAATGTATTTTTATGTAGGACCATGAACTTTGTCTTAGATGTATTAATGACAAGACCATGGTCTTTGCAAAAAGCTTCAATGACTCCAACAGCCTTTTGGAGGCCCTGCTGTGTCTTCGAAATTAATAGCGTATCGTCTGCAAACATCAGCCCCCAAGCTTGCCATCCAGCTTGGGGGCATCGGTTGGTTGCTGTTCAAAATAGCCGATCACCCTGTTGATGTATAGTGAGAAGAGTGTAGGGGCAAGTACACACCCTTGGCGAACCCCCCTGGTGATAGGGAATTTATCAGTTACACTTCCCTGCTGGTTCCAGCGGACCCGGGCATAATTATTTTCATGCAGTCTAATTACAAGTGACAAAATATCAAGGGGGATGCCCTGTTCTTGTAACGCTGCCCACAGCTTAGTACGAGGCACCAAAACAAACGCTGATTTAAGATCAACGAAAACTGCAAAAAGCATACCCCCCCTAGTAACACTACACGCCAATATAATAAAACAAATCTAAAAACTTGGTCAATAGTACTGGTGTGACTACGAAACCCTGCCTGTAGAGGCGACAGAATATCCTTTTCCTCTATCCAGCCCTGAATACGCTGCAGTAAGAGCCTTGCCACTACCTTTTGTATGCAAGCAATCAAGCTAATTGGCCTGTAATTTCCTGGGTCCGAGGACTCCCCCTTTTTAAAAATTGGAATAATCTCGGCACCCTTCCAGGACTCAGGTATTGGTGAGCACATCGCAATGCCATTAGCTAGCAGATGGATATAAGAGGCCCAAAGGTCCTTATCATGCATAAAAAGGTCTGCTGGAACGGAGTCCAGGCCTGGTGCCCTAGCTTTAGGGATATTGTTCAAAGTTTTAGTGATATCAGCTTTGGTAAAGGAAAGGTAATTTGTGCCCTCAATTGTTTTTAAAAGAGCCTCGCTCTCTTCTCCCTCCTCGTCCACAGCGGCAAACTGGGACGCATAGTGAGAGACCCAAGCATTTGGTGAAACATAATTGATAGGTTCACCCCTTTTAATCCCCCTACCCCATTTGACCATATCCCAAAAGGAGCACATAGATCTTTCTTTACTAGCACTCAGGAGCTCCCTTCAGTATTCATTGTCCCAGTCACTTTTGGCCTTAAGTTGTGTTTTTTTGTACGTGACTCGGGCGGTCTTGATCTTAACTATATCTTTGGTTTTTACTGCATCCGATAGGGTCCTGTATGCAACCCTACAGGATTTGCTATACCATTGATCCTCCTTTCTCGCTGGCCTACTCTGTTTTTTGGTCACCTTTTTGACGAAGAAAGATCTTAACTGATTAAAAAAACTGTCGTGAATCCGACTGGCATTTGACACGATTGCCTCCACAGTGGAATTGTTCCTTAATTCCACTATAGCCTGAACAGTCAGATCCCTCATGGCAGCAACACCCTCTTCATTCATTACACAGTTTGCCCATCTGATTCGTCTATGGTTATTTGAGAGGGCTATCTCCACAC
This sequence comes from Lissotriton helveticus, assembly GCF_964261635.1. Lineage (NCBI taxonomy): Eukaryota > Metazoa > Chordata > Amphibia > Caudata > Salamandridae > Lissotriton > Lissotriton helveticus. The sequence continues at coordinate 633,384,731 of NC_136069.1, read as the reverse complement.
AATCCCCCAGGCCCTCGCGTTTTAGTAGATCAAATAACCTGAATGACATGATTAATGGGTTATGATCACTCTCTACCCGTTCCTCTATCCGCATGTCATCAATAATAGACCAGTTCTCCTTATTTGTAAGGATATAATCTATGCGGCTATGAGATATACCGTTGTTAAAGGTAGAGGCACCATGTTTGTCGGAACCCATTCTTCCATTAGTGGCACGTAAGCCATGCTCCACACATAGGACTTTGAGTTGTAGTGCTGCCTCTGACCATTTTTTAATAGGTGGTATTGTCAGCTGAGGGATCTTCCAAATGTAGTCCTCTTCCACTGTAAGATCCATATCATAGCTGTCTAGGGGTTCAAAACAGCAATTAAAATCTCCTGCCACAATGATGTTACCTTTTGAGCGGTATCGCTCAAGGAGAATATCTAACTGATCAACTGCTTTGGTGGGTTTACCACCTGGGAGCCCCCTGGAATAAATATTAAAGACAAGGAGGTCCTTAAAGTCTGAACTTTTGAGTTTGATTAGCAAAATATCCGGGCTATTTGTGACCAGCTGAGTAACGGAATATCTACTGTCCTGCTTAACCCATGTGAGCAAGCCTCCCTTCGGTCTTCCCCGTAAGCTAGGATGGCAGAAGTGTAAAAGTTTAGATATCCTTGCTTAAATTCCGGAGTTACCTGCCATGTTTCCTGAAGGAGGATTATATCCTTATTATCCAGAAAGGCTAGCCAGTCCAGAGATGTTACCTTACTTCTCAGCCCTGCCACATTCCATGACACCAGAGTTAATAGGGCAAGAGAATTCGTACTTTCAAATTCGGTGTGGGGGTCAACGCTAACCATGCCCTCTTTGGGTAGTAAACCCCCGCATAGACTAATATCTAATGCCTCCTGATTTAAATCAATTTTGTTTTGTGCTGTGTTGTCAACCATACAATCAGGTGTTTGATTAGGGCCATTTGTTCCTTCCAGATCCACTGAGATATTACATTTACCCATTGTGTTGGTCAGGGGCGTGCGGATGTCACTTGTAAGGGCAGCACTCTGAGCTATAGTGTCATTCATTTCACAGACCTCAGATACTCTAATACACGCCGTATTATGATCCCTCAAGAGTCAGTCGCAGTCGTTTAGGCCTGACAGGATCCCAAACCTATTTCCTAGGCTAATCCCCCATTCATTAGCTGGTGCGCCCGCACCCCACCTATTCATCATGGTGTCCCACCTTGGCCCTGGAGTCTTAGGATACGTCACATTTTGCCGCTCACCATAAAAGAATTTTAAGGTGAGGGGAACAATGGTGCCACTCCTGCGTTGAGGGGGGAGTATATTTGACAAAACATTAGGGAGCACAGCCGAATGGGAGAAGTTCACCACTACACAATCTCCTTTAAACTTTTTCGGTCTGTTCCCTATCCAGGCTGCCCTTCTAGCCGACGTAATCTCCCCTGCTAACTGCTGTTTCCCTCCAGGGGCCATCTGCATGTTACCTGACAGCCAGTGCAGCGCCTTACTAGAGAGAGATGTTGGGGATTCTGGCTGCCCAGGTACCAAAGGTGGAACGTTTGCCAGTACCAACACCAAAGGTGAAGCTTCTACTATAAATTGAGGAGAGTCTGTCTCCTGACAAAATACAGGTGGTACGGTTGATGTTGGCAAAACCTCCTCTCTTACTACTGGGTGATTATCTACATTTGCTGGTGCCTGACCAGAGGGGATGATTGCTGTCGTACTCCTCTCAGCCTCTACCACACTCACACCATTCTCCCCAGATATACCTGCTAGATTTGAAACCAGAGTTGCTATATTACCAACCTCCCCCTTTACCTTATTCTGAATCCCACCCAAGTTTTGCACCTCAGCAGTGAGCTTATCAATTTTGGCTACCATTGGTTTGATAATAGCTTTGATTTTACACTCAATCATATCTGCTATCCTAAGAAATAGCTCATCATCCATAATATGCTTTGCGCATCCATATTCTTATCCTTAGTTTTCCGTGGTGGTGAAGCCCTTTTCCTCCTTAACCCTGAGCGTAGCCCGCCACGCTTGGGTTGGGTCTTTTTACATGTTCTAGCTGTCCTAGTTTCCTGCTCTGCAGAGGAAAGATCATCTTCTATGACATGGACATGTGTCTCAGGATCAGAATCAGCATCACTTTCAGGGTCAATTTCTAAATCAACCGCTGGGAGTGCGCTTTGATCATACTTGCCACTGGCATGAAGATCGGTTTCAGGAGCATCACTGCCAGCAGCCTGTAAGGATGTATCACCCATGCAGGATGATGGAGATGGACTCAAAGGAGGGAGAACTGGGGATTGACTTAGTCCTAATGACTGTCGCCTTTCGCTATTGATTTTCGTTACCACTTGGACCATGTAATTATCCATTGTGTTGGACGTGGTTGGAGCTAGTTTTTTCGGCATGCTACACAATTGCAGGTTAGCGCTCAAAAGAATATTGGAAGTTTATAGCCCAGAATAAGCAGTACTCAAACTAGAAAAAGGGAGGACACAACAACAATCCTCTATAAGATTTAGGCAAAATAGTCTTACTGCAAGAAGATGCCTCGAACTTAATAAGGGCAGAGTGGTCGGCCCAGTCCAGTCGCGGCCAGTCTCGGACTGTCTAAGACTGTCCGCCCTTTGTCCGGGCTTCGTCCGGCACGTCCCGCGCGCGTCCTTGCGGGACGAGGGACCTGGCTCTGCTTTAAGCGCCTCCTGGCGCGCTCAGCAGCGGCGGCGTCGTTGCGCCCCAAGGGATCCTGGGGATTGTGGTCCTTGTGTCAGACCGGCGGAGCCAAGCCTGGCCGGTCGCTCGCGGTGATTGTAGGCGCAGCCAAGCCCGGCCGTGCAACAGAGAAGCAAGAATTCAGCAGTGAGCCCCGGCAGCAAAAGAGTGATTGTCAAAGGACTCAGCACCTGGCTCTGCTTTAAGCGCCTCCTGGCGCGCTCAGCAGCGTCGTCGTCGTTGCGCCCCAAGGGATCCTGGGGATTGTGGTCCTTGTGTCAGACCGGCGGAGCCAAGCCCGGCCGGTGGCTCGCGGTGATTGTAGGCAGAGCCAAGCCCGACCGTGCAACAGAGAAGCAATAATTCAGCAGTGAGCCCCGGCAGCAAAAGAGTGATTGTCAAAGGACTCAGCACCTGGCTCTGCTTTAAGCGCCTCCTGGGGCGCTCAGCAGCGGCGGCGTCGTTGCGCCCCAAGGGATCCTGGGGATTGTGGTCCTAGTGTCAGACCGGCGGAGCCAAGCCCGGCCGGTCGCTCGTGGTGATTGTAGGCAGAGCCAAGCCCGGCCGTGCAACAGAGAAGCAAGAATTCAGCAGTGAGCCCCGGCAGCAAAAGAGTGATTGTCAAAGGACTCAGCACCTGGCTCTACTTTAAGCGCCTCCTGGCACGCTCAACAGCGGCGTAGTCGTTGCGCCCCAAGGGATCCTGGGGATGTGGTCCTTGTGTCAGACCGGCGGAGCCAAGCCCGGCCGGTCGCGGTGATTGTAGGCGAAGCCAAGCCCGGCCGTGCAACAGAGAAGCAAGAATTCAGCAGTGAGCCCCGGCAGCAAAAGAGTGATTGTCAAAGGACTCAGCACCTGGCTCTGCTTTAAGCGCCTCCTGGCGCGCTCAGCAGCGGCGGCGTCGTTGCGCCCCAAGGGATCCTGGGGATTGTGGTCCTTGTGTCAGACCGGCGGAGCCAAGCCCGGCCGGTCGCTCGCTCGCGGTGATTGTAGGCGGAGCCAAGCCCGGCCATGCAACAGAGAAGCAAGAATTCAGCAGTGAGCCCCGGCAGCAAAACTCATAACTCAAAACCCATTACTGGCATAAAGAAACCGAGCGGAAAGTACAGGGTCGTACAGGACCTCCACAAGATTAATAAGATTGTCGTCCCATGTTGTCCGGTTGTGCCAAATCCTGCAGTGATTTTGTATCAGATACCGTGGGAAGCCGGATGGTTCACGGTGATTGACTTGTGTCATGCATTTTTTTCAATTCCATTACATCCAGATAGCAAATATCTTTTCTCGTTCAATTTCGACGACCATGTGTACATTTGGAACCATGTCCCTAAGGGGTACACAGAGAGTCCTTCGATCTTTATTCACATTTTGAAAAAGTGCCTTGAGTCTTTGGTGCTGCCCGGACAGTCTGTCCTGGTGCAGTATATAGACAACCTATTGGTGGCATCTAAAACACAAAATGACTGTGTTGTTGATACCGTTACATTGCTGAATCATTTAGCTGAAGGAGGACATAAGGCATCACCTGAAAAGTTACAATTTTGCACCACGTCAGTGAAATATCTGGGGCACCAGATAGAGAGAGGTGTCAGACGAGTTACTTCAGAAAGAATCAAAATAATCAGAAACATGAATCTACCTCAAACACAGAGAGAAATCAGAATGTTTCTCTGAGTTGTAGGTTATTGCAGGCAATGTATTGTGGGATTTGCAGTCCTAGCTAAACCCTTGATAGAGATGACAAAGAAAAGTGCAAAAGACCCAGTAGAATGGGATGACGACAGCATGACTGCTTTCTTGAAATTATGAGAATGTCTGTGTTCTGCTCCAGCTTTAGGGATGCCTGACTATTCAAAAAAATTTGCACTTTTCTGTGATGCACGTGACAATTGTGCACTGTCTGTTTTGACACAGACCCATGGTCTAATGAGACGTCCTGTGGCATACTTTTCTGCTACACTGGATCAAGTGGCATCTGCATTGCCGGGATGTCTGAAAGCAGTAGCTGCAACCTGCATGAGTCTTGAGCAAAGTGAATCAATCATTATGGGACATCCTGTAACCGTGTATGTTCCACATGCAGTTGTGATTCTGTTAACGAGAACACAGACTCAATATCTGATTCCTAGTCGGCTGACTAAGTATGAATGAATCATTCTAGGTGCAGAAAATGTGACTATTGCCCTATGTACTGTCTTGAACCCAGCAACAATCGACCTTACAGAGTATTGTACCAAACCTCACCCAGACATAAGAGAAGAGCCATTAATAAATTCAGAACATGAACTATTTGTAGATGGTTCATGCATGCAACATGAGGAAGGAGGATTGAGTGCTGCTTATTCTGTGTGTACTTTATGGGGTCCAGTTGAAGCATCCTATTTACCTGGAGTCAAGTCTGCACAAGTAGCCGAATTGATTGCATTGACAAGAGCTTGCAAAATTGGGAAAAATTGGAAAGTAACCATATACACTGACAGTCAGTATGGTTATGGAGTTGTGCATGACTTTGGCCAACTCTGGATGCAAATGGAGTTTCTGACTTCATCAGGTACTCCTATTAAAATGGAAATTATGTAAGAGATTTGCTAGAAGCAATCCAATTGCCAGAAACAGTGGCTGTGGTCAAGTGTGCTGCTCACCAATCTGGCAACGACAGAGTGACAGCAGGTACCCGATATGCTGACCAATTAGCCCAACATTGTGCCAAACATAAGATGACAATAAATAAGAAAATTGATGCATGTGGAAACAGCTGCCAACTTATGTTGCTTGGAGGTGTGAAAATGTGGGAGGAAGCGAGAGACTTGCAAGACTGTGGAAAAGTAAATTTTGCCATGTTCTGTGTCCCTACGTGTCCCCCATCTTATGTTATGTGTGCATGATTAATATGCATATGTATTCCCCATGTTTGATTAAAGACGCAATTACAGTTGTGTCCATCTCTAGTATGCTAGTTTCCAGTTCTCGTGAAAGCTACGAGTATCAGGCCTATGTAAAGTTACGTTGCCACGTTTCTCAGTGTGCACGTTATTTCATTGAAAAGTCCCCGTTTCTAGGCCTCAAAAGGGCCCGGACACCAGATTCAGCTCCTGTCTCCTGAGCCCTCGCTGAGGAGCGATACAGCCCCCACCTGTATCCTCGACCCTTCACTTACTTCCTGCCTCACAGTGCCCGGCCCAGCCTGGCTCTGCCTACGAGTCTGCCAAGAGTATGTTATGATTCTAGTTATCAGTCCAGCCCTCCTTCTCTGCATTCCTAAGCTACTGAATCGCATCAATAGTTTCCGTCATTGTCTAGCCTTTACGTCTCCATGTAGGAGAAATACTGTATTAATGGTCATTTAATATTCCTCAACACGCACTACATGTAGAATAATGCATGCTCCAGTCTTAGTATCTGTTAGCCTCTCCCCTCCTGACTCTTAGTTTATATCAACATGTCCTCTAAACATTAGATACTAGATAGGGTTTAGGTACATGTCGCCCTGACTCTCCAGACTTCAGTCTCTGCTCCTAGCGCAGAGTTCATAGCCCCCAGCTTCTCCTAGTAACACGTCATTGTCAGTTTGCGCGCACCATTAGGTTAGAGGTCCCGGCTCCTTAGGTAGCCCCCTCCATGTTTCCGCCCCATTTATGACATATTCTGTTACGTTTACATCACATGTCCATGTATACGCCTCTTGTTACACCCACTTTCACCCTTATCTTTCGCGACTGCTATTGACCACACCCACTGCTCCGCCTATTGTATGTATTGCAATGCAACAGTTTTAGTATATATGCTTGTGTACTGTTATTAAATGTTACGCCAGTCCAATCCTGTCCCAGGCAGCGCTGCCATCCTGTTCCCGTGCAGGTTGTCCTGTTCCTGTCCTTTATGCTGTATTAAACCTGCAAACTCCTACTACCTCGAATCTTGACTCTTATTTATTGAGCTATCTGTTATTGCTATGTCCAGTCAAACCTAGATCCGGTATTATTTATTTATATACCACATAATGGCGCCCGAATAGGGACTTGCCCTTTCCCCACGCGCCGGTGAAGCCACGCCGGCCCCCTGACCCTCTGCAGCCGTGACGGAACCATACCGTGCACGTGCAGATATTTCTGCTTCAAGTATCCCTCAGGCCCACGGAGGAGACGGAGGTGGCGGTCCAGCATCCAGACGAGGCGGTGGAGGAACGCGGCGAGTCCCGACCAGAGCCCAAGCCGAGAGTCCAAGGTCCGAGGTATCCGGAGGCCCACCCGTAACTGAAGTCCGAAGTTCGTCCGTCCGGCGTCGAAGCAGTCCAGTCCAGTCAGAGGCCTTCCGTTCTTGCTGCCCGGTGAGTACCGTTGCTGGGGTAGTATCTAGACAGGGTCAATCTAATTGACTCTGGTCCGTGGGTTTTGGTGGTACACAGACCCAAAACGAAGTGTCCACTTCGGTGGATGCGGGTCCTGACGTGTCTCTTTATGAGACCGGTAAGTTTCGTACTGTTTTAGCAGTGCATCTAGTTTCTGTTCTAGTCAGTTCTGTTCTCGAGAAAATTCATGTATTCTGTTTCCCGTATTCCAGGTAGTATTCTGTTCGAACTGTTATTTTAAATGTTCTTCACGTATTTTAATGTCGTGGTATGAAAGTGGTGTAATTATCGTGTTCATTGTGTATTGTATTGTGTCTAGATTACAGTTCCGTCATGCCGTTGTTCTCAAAACTACGTCAGTTAAAAACCAGAAAAGGTCTGTTAGAAGCAGCAGTTCCTGTCCCGCCTAGGGACAGTCCAGGTCACTTTATGTATCAGAAGCATGGCATAAGTGCCATATTATATCTAGATTTATGGGTGGAGTACACCAAACAGTTAGAAGAAAAGTATAGATGGCCCGTATCAGGTACGTGGGATGCCGAGTGCATCATGCGAGTAGAAGAAGCATTATGGAAAAAGAAAGCCAGACAGTCACAGAAAGATGCCATCGAGTTATGGCGCAAAGAATCTCATAAAAGAACCGAAAAAGAAATCAGAAAGTCAGAATTAAGTAGAGAATCCTTAGAAAGAGCGCAAGAAAGGGAACTAATCGAGATAGGTGAACGAGTTAAAACCGAACAGTCAGACAGACAGAGGAATGCCCTTATTAAGGGTATGTACCCTCTTCTTGCCGAGGGCTTGCCAAAAGCGACCCCGGAGGCATCCAGTAATTTTCCGCCACCATTAGTTCCGATCAAGCTACGTCACCAACCGACCGCAGCTGATATTTTTATTTCGTCCTATTTGGACGACACAGTCCCAGAATATGCAAATCCTGTTCCGCCAGCTCCTGTAAATAATGTAAATCCTGCTCCTCCAGACACCGGAGTACCTGCTACGGTACCCCCGGTCCAGCCCACATTACAATTTCCCACCGCGCCAGCACGAAGAGTATCAGTCGACGATTCTAGTTTAGGGGCCGCAGGGGGAGGTCCTCCTGGTACCCCGCCACCACACCAACGTGTAACGTTAGTCGAGTTACATGAACGTGCGTTACAGCGTACGCCCAAATATAAGTCCGTTGCAGAAATCCGACGAGCCCTTACTGAATGCCGCTATGATCCAGTTGCAGGTGATGATAGTACAGTTATAAATTCCATCCGTGTAAGACGGGTGACCGGGTATTTGGACACCCTACCGAATATGAAAGAAGATCTAGACAGAATATATCGTTTCATCCGTACAGGGGATGATCCAGAAAGTATTGGCGAAGCCATGTCTCAAAGGAAAGCTGAGATCCAGCTCATGATATTAAAGTTTCTAATTAATTGTTTAATAAGGGAACAAGATTATCCGACCAAAGATCCGGCCGAAATGAGAATCCTGACAAGGTGGAGTGATAATATAGCCGAGGGTAAACACAGAACTATCAGTAGTATAGAGAGTATGTACAAGAGAATTCGTAAGGAAATAATAAAGTTACACGAACAACGTAAAGCAGCACAAGTAAGCGAGAAAGAGAATGACTCTTCTACTGAAGAGGTAGACGACGAGAATCCCGCCAGAATAGCGTATGTAGGAAAATCTAGATTTCCAGACCGCCATTTACGCCTAGAACACAAGTCAGTTTTTCATTACCCAGCACCAGAACAAGGTTCTCTAGAACAAGTATTTCAAGCTACCGATCACATTCTGAAATCACGAATCGGTTATAGTGAGTTAAGTACTATGCATGAACAAGAACTAGCCCGATCAGCAGTCCGATGGATTACTGATTCTACCACTTTTCCAGATGAAATAGTGGCTCAAATGTTTCTGAAACTGCCCCCAGCCGAGCAACGACTGGTGGGTATGTATATGATCCAGCACCTCATTACTCTGTATGAGGGTCAACATTCTGATCCAGGTCCGTTACACGATGTCCTGAACGAGTTACTCCAGTATAGATGGAAAGGTTTAGGTACCGATTTAATTAGTGTCATTCTAGAACAGCGCCACAAATATAGTATGTTTTTGAACCCGCATTTTGTTCATGTCTCACCTCCAGAAAGTAAACCGTTTTACATAGATAGACAGAATCCGTTACGAGAAGTACACCCAGTCAGGACAGCAGATGGTGAAATGCAACGAGTATTTGTTTACACCCCGATTACAAAGATGGAACTCTTAGAGATGAAGAAATTAATTCCCTGTCATGACAAAGATCCAGCAGGGTTCCACCGAGAATTAAAGGACATGCTCCGTATGGGAGAATACACGTATCCAGATATAATTAAAATGTTAAAAGTCCTGTTGCCCGCAGGGGTATATGAAAAACTCAAGGAAAAAGAATGGGAGGTGGGAGAGAAAAAGATCGATTGGGCAGTTCTAGAAGCTGAAGATAAGATACGAGTACCAGGTACCGGTCTTGGAGAGAAATGTAAAGAATTACCAGAATTGTTAATACAAGTTTTGCCAAGGTTATTAGCCACTAAAAAGGAAGACTGGGATGCAATCTCAGCCTGTAAACAGAAACAAGACGAAGACACTAGTGATTTTTATTCCAGATTCGAGAAATGTTTTATTATAAACAGTGGCTTGAAGACAAGTAGCGAGTCATACCCTCATCTCTTTGTTACTAAATTAGTCGAGAATTCAAGTCCACAAGTTAAGAACCGAGTTTTGAAAGTCGAAAGTACCTGGCAAGCTAGTACCCCGTCCCAGATGTTACAGATGCTCCAGTACCACCAGAATAGAATCAGAGAAGAGCAAGATCATGAAAGAAAACGTATGAAAGACACGAAAATGAAAGTACTAGTTGCACAATCTGTTCCTCAAGACAGTCAGAAGAGGGGTACGAATCAAGCCAGTCATCCTGCAGTTCCCGTTAAAGGGACCTGCAATTATTGTAAACAGCCAGGTCACTATATAAACGAATGTGCAGTTCTGAAACACAACATAGCTACCGGTAAGACTAAAGAAAGACCACGTCCGCCTAGACAAGAACAAGTTTCACAGACTTCTCAGCCACAGAATGCACAACAGACAGTTCCAGCACCGCAGCCTATTGCTGCAACACAGCATGTTACACAGCAGATGTACCAGTATGCACAGTCCGAGTATCCAGAGTATCAGCCATATTCATGAAACAGCCTAGAGAGGGAGGTAGGCTTGCCTCTCATCGAGATACCTGTAGATCAAGAGGGTCCCTATGTTCACAGTCAAGTATTAGGGAAAGACAGAAAGTTTCTGATTGATACAGGGGCAAGTAGGACGACCATCAGTCACGCCGAAGTTCCAGGGGCTCCGCTCTCAGGCTCTAGAAATGTTTCCCTTGGATTTTCAGGAAAGCCTATTGTAAACGAGATATCTAAGCCAGTTACTCTAGAAGTAGGTCCATTGTCCCGCACTACTGATCTGTTACTTACGAAGTCATGTCCAGAAAATTTGTTAGGTATTAAGACACTGAAAGAATTAGGTGCAGTTATTTGCTGCTCCCCAGAGGGAATACGTTTGTTTTTACGTGACTTCAAGGGTCACTATGTTTTACGAGATTTTGATCCGAGATTGTCTAATGTTCCGCAGCATCTATGGGCGCAAGGTCCAACTGATGTTGGTTTCATGCAAATCACACCTCATCGTGTGACTCTCAAGCCAGGTATAGTCCTGCCACGAATCAGACAGTACAGATTGCCACCTGAGGCTGTAGCAGCCTTATCTAAAATAATTGACGAGCTCATCGCTCAAGGAGTAGTTGTAGAAACTGACTCCAATGTATGTAATTCTCCGATCATTCCAGTCATGAAACGTACTGATCCAAATGCACCCCCAGTATATCGATTAGTGATTGACCTTCGAGAACTCAATAAATGTATTATTCCTCAGTACCCAGTTGTCCCAGATATCTCTTCCCTATTGACAGCCATTGATTCCGAAGCCTCATTTTTTACAGTCATAGACCTCAAGAACGCGTTTTTCAGTGTCCCCATTCATCCAGACAGCCAGTTTCTTTTCGGATTTTGTTTAAATGGAAGGAGCTACCAATTTACACGAGCTCCTCAAGGTTTCACAGAAAGTCCTAGTATTTACAGTCAAGCACTTAAGAGACAACTAGACAACATTCACATGCCAACAGACACTGCCCTGCTCCAGTATGTCGATGATCTACTGATCACAGCCCGTTCTGAACGTGCTTGCGAGCGAGCATCCCTTACAGTCCTGTATTTCCTTGCCGAGATGGGGCACAAGGTGTCCCCTTCGAAGCTTCAATTCCGTGTCCAGCAAGTGATCTATTTAGGCCACTTACTGTCCAAGAGGGGTAGGCAGTTGACACCTGACCGTATCCAGTTAATAGCGAGTCTTCCTCAGCCCAAGACCCAGAAGGAGGTACGTGCTTTTATCGGCCTCACTTCTTACTGCAGACAATGGATTCCTCAGTATGCATTTCTAGCTAAGCCACTGATACAGTTAACGACACAGGAGGCAGCCGTATCGACTGTCCTCCCTTGGACATCTGAACATACACTTAGTTTCAATGAGTTAAAGAAAGCTTTATGCCAAGCTCCTGTTCTAGCTACACCGAACTACAGTAAGCCTTTTACACTTTTCGTCACTGAACGTGAAGGTACAGCATTATCTGTTCTCACACAAGATCAAGCAGGACAATACAAGCCCTGTGCTTATTTTTCGAGCACACTAGATCCTGTAGCCCAGGCTCTGCCTGCGTGCCTCAAGTCAGTTGCAGCCACAGCACTAGCTATCAGACAAAGTGATTCCATAGTATTAGGACATTCCTTGACAGTACAAGTTCCACACTCCGTGGAAGTTCTTTTAAACCGAACACAGACTCAACACTTGACAATTGCACGTTTAACAGGTTATGAACTGACATTGTTCCAGCCACACATAGAAATCAGACGCTGCAACGTTCTAAATCCTGCTACACTGTTACCGTCAGTTAATTCGAATCCTGCCACACACGACTGTGTGGAAGTAGTTAACACTATGACTAAGCCAAGACAAGATCTGACGGATATTCCATTACCAGATCCCGACCTGACACTTTATGTGGATGGTTCATGTATGAGAACAAGTACAGGAGAACTAGTAGCCGCGTATGCAGTGACTACTGACACTGAAGTTATAGAAACACACCGTATTGACACTCTGTCCGCTCAAGCAGCAGAGCTAGTTGCTCTGACCCAAGCCTGCATACACGCCAAGAACCTGAAAGTTAATGTTTATACAGATTCACGCTACGCATTCGGAGTTGTACACGACTTCGGAGTGCTCTGGCAGGAGAGAGGTTTCATGACTTCTCATGGAACCAAGATTCAGCATGGTCTCCTTATTCAAGCTCTGTTAGATGCCATACACTTACCGACATCTATTGCTATCATGAAATGCAAAGCACATACGAAAGTTACTGACATTATTTCTCAAGGTAATGATCTAGCAGATCGCACAGCCAAGCTTACAGCACAGACTCCAGACATTTCAGTTAATCCGACACAGACACATACTCCAGATCTGACTACCTGTATGACAGTTAAGGACCCCACTCAAGATGTCATAGATATCCAGTTACATGCTACTCCCGATGAAATCAAGAAATGGTCCGAACAAGGAGGGGTCCAGACAGATCAGGGATGGGTAACGAAGGGAAAAGCCACATGGTTTCTCCCCGACTCTATGGTTCAAGTCATTATCAATACCGCACATAGTCCAGCACATTTAGGAGAAAAAGCTATGTTAGATAGTATCCAGAACATTTGGTTCAACAAGCATTTACGAGCTGCAGCCAAGCAGAAAGTCCGTACCTGTATGATATGTTGCCAGTTCAATCCAGGTAAAAGTGTCCCGGTGGAACAAGGTGGATTCCAGCCCCCTGACCACCCTTTTGAAGTCCTCCAAATGGATTATATTCAGATGGAGCGATGTCGAGGTTTCAAGTATGTCCTTGTAGTTGTATGCGCTTTGTCCAGATGGACAGAAGCATATCCAGTCCCAGATTACACAGCCACGACCACTGCCAAGCAGTTGGTTCGTGAATTCTTCCCCCGTTACGGACTCCCTAGGGTCGTATATTCTGATAACGGCCAGCCATTCTCATCTGAGCTCATGAAACATATTTCCCTTTTGTTAGGGTACCAGTGGAAGTTCCATTGTGTACGCCATCCTGAAGCAGCCGGTCTCGTAGAGAGGCATAATCAGACCCTGAAAATCCGCATCGCCAAAATATGTAAAGAGAAAGGTGTGGACTGGCTGGTAGCTCTGCCAGTCGCTTTGTTTTATATGCGCATGGTCGCACATTCCAGATCAGGTCTGTCCCCGTACGAGGTCGTATTCGGCCGCCCCCCTAACATGTGGGGTACACCTAGACCTCGAAGTATTACCGATGTTTCAAGTAATATGCTGACAGATTACCTAGCTTCCTTGATGTCTGCCCTACACTCTTGTCGTTCACAGGTTGCCGCCGCATTTCCAGACAATACCGAGGTGGCACCGCATGAAATCGTTCCCGGATGCATGGTTCTTGTCCGGAATTTTGATCGTTCAAGTCCGCTGGAGCCTCGCTGGAAGGAGCCCAAGCAAGTCCTCCTGGCCACCCGTACTGCCGTCAAGCTGGAAGGCAGGAAGGGCTGGGTCCACCTGTCTCACGTGAAAAAGTTTTACGGACTAAAGACTGTTTCCAAGAACATTTCCGAGGATTTTAAGGATTGCCAAAGTACTATTCTTAAGGACTGTCCCGCAAAAGACAATGATACAGATTCCTCCCTGTTAGAGAAAACTCCGCAGCAGGAGTATAAGAAAAAATTAAGGTCTAGTAAAATAAGTCAGCCAGTTTGATTGTCTAAGTCCTCCCCTAGGTGAAACGGTTAGACCGGTTTCTGACATGTATATAATAGACCCCCACAGAGAGAGAGTTAGTGAGAACTCTAAAAGTTGCACTATTATTTTATGTTTTCTGCTATATCTCAGCCTTATGATTACCTGCACAAGTTATGCATTTTATTTGTGTTTTCCAGTTTCTAATGTAAATGAGTCTGCTAATGCTACAATAGAGCATACGTTTAGTGATCTACCTCCTCATGAACTTACATATCGTCTTGCTATGCGAAATAATTCCTTTATCCGCATGTTACATTATTCACACCAGACCAGCAATGCCACTAATTGTTGGGTGTGTGGTCGACTCCCCCCTTTCCAGACACGGAAGGGAGTTCTGCCACTCTTTCCTTATCCATTTTCACATAATGGTTCGTGTGGAGCATGGTCCACGTTAACGTCATCCTCAACAGATATGTCTTTTCTTAACAGTACATGTTTTCCAGACAAGCAAGGTCTTCCCCACAGAACAGGGTTAGATCTAGAAAATGAAGTTTATAATTTGGGTAATTATTCTTCGAATTTTATGGTCCTGAATGTTCAGTCTGATACTACTCCAGACTTACCTGCTATGTCGGTACTACCAGTCAAAGGCGAATTATGTGTCCGAAATAATGGTTCCGTACATGTAGGCCATAGTGATTGTACTACTATTGTCAAGTATAGTGGCAGTAGGAAATCTATTTTCAAAGCTTCACGTCATTCTTATTTTGTTTGTGGTCAGACCGCATATGTTCGTCTGCCCCTCGATTGGGAGGGAACCTGTTACATTGCCTTCCTACTGCCACCAGTTTTTCTAGCCCCACCTGACTACCATAGGAATTCCCACCTAGTACATACTAGACACAAAAGAGACCTCCCGATTGTCGATTATACTGAAACTGCTCTAGAACAATACATAGATATCAATAAAGGTGTCTTTCCCTACTTAGGTACTGTCGTGAATAGTAAACTGATACGTAGATTAACCAGAACACTCGAAGCAGTAGTGATTGAGACTACCTCTGCTCTAGGTAACTTAACCGAAGAGCAATCCTTTATGAGAATTGTCGTGCTCCAGAATCGTCTCGTCCTTGACGTCATACTGGCCGATAGGGGCGGGGCATGTAGAGTCATCGGATCTAGTTGCTGCATTTTCATTCCTAATAACGCACCGTCTGTTTATTCAGCTATTACCAGACTCCATAATATTGCCCATATGTTACACCAAGATCCAGGCACCTGGACATGGTCCGGTTGGTTCTGGAATATAATTTCCGCCTGGGGATGGAAAGTATTGTCATTTCTGGGTATTGCAGTAGCGATCATATTCAGTTGCTGCCTCTGTTTACAATGTGGCCCTGCGATTTGTGGCATTTGTGCTACCTCTTGTATTCCTAGTCCCAAGTCCCGTTCTAAATCCCGTTTCAAGAAAATTCGAGACGAGCAAATGATACTGTATGAAATGATAGAGGGTATCATGAATATTGATGTTTCCTGATGGAAACGTAGTGACAAGGAGGGAATGTGGAAAAGTAAATTTTGCCATGTTCTGTGTCCCTACGTGTCCACCATCTTATGTTATGTGTGCATGATTAATATGCATATGTATTCCCCATGTTTGATTAAAGACGCAATTACAGTTGTGTCCATCTCTAGTATGCTAGTTTCCAGTTCTCGTGAAAGCTACGAGTATCAGGCCTATGTAAAGTTACGTTGCCACGTTTCTCAGTGTGCACGTTATTTCATTGAAAAGTCCCCGTTTCTAGGCCTCAAAAGGGCCCGGACACCAGATTCAGCTCCTGTCTCCTGAGCCCTCGCTGAGGAGCGATACAGCCCCCACCTGTATCCTCGACCCTTCACTTACTTCCTGCCTCACAGTGCCCGGCCCAGCCTGGCTCTGCCTACGAGTCTGCCAAGAGTATGTTATGATTCTAGTTATCAGTCCAGCCCTCCTTCTCTGCATTCCTAAGCTACTGAATCGCATCAATAGTTTCCGTCATTGTCTAGCCTTTACGACTCCATGTAGGAGAAATACTGTATTAATGGTCATTTAATATTCCTCAACACGCACTACATGTAGAATAATGCATGCTCCAGTCTTAGTATCTGTTAGCCTCTCCCCTCCTGACTCTTAGTTTATATCAACATGTCCTCTAAACATTAGATACTAGATAGGGTTTAGGTACATGTCGCCCTGACTCTCCAGACTTCAGTCTCTGCTCCTAGCGCAGAGTTCATAGCCCCCAGCTTCTCCTAGTAACACGTCATTGTCAGTTTGCGCGCACCATTAGGTTAGAGGTCCCGGCTCCTTAGGTAGCCCC
The DNA here is from genome assembly GCF_964261635.1 of Lissotriton helveticus. Lineage (NCBI taxonomy): Eukaryota > Metazoa > Chordata > Amphibia > Caudata > Salamandridae > Lissotriton > Lissotriton helveticus. The sequence goes on along the minus strand of NC_136069.1, from coordinate 633,368,381 downwards.
CTCCATGTTTCCGCCCCATTTATGACATATTCTGTTACGTTTACATCACATGTCCATGTATACGCCTCTTGTTACACCCACTTTCACCCTTATCTTTCGCGACTGCTATTGACCACACCCACTGCTCCGCCTATTGTATGTATTGCAATGCAACAGTTTTAGTATATATGCTTGTGTACTGTTATTAAATGTTACGCCAGTCCAATCCTGTCCCAGGCAGCGCTGCCATCCTGTTCCCGTGCAGGTTGTCCTGTTCCTGTCCTTTATGCTGTATTAAACCTGCAAACTCCTACTACCTCGAATCTTGACTCTTATTTATTGAGCTATCTGTTATTGCTATGTCCAGTCAAACCTAGATCCGGTATTATTTATTTATATACCACAAGACGGAGCAGAACTAAAAGAGAAGGAAGAGTGTGAAAAGATAGGATGTCAGAGAAGGGCTCGAGATGGTGTCATTGTTTACCTTGATGGTAGGCCTGTGTTACCAGACTGTATGCTTGCTCCTATGGCTAGGATGTATCACGGAGATTCCCACCTAGGGCGGGATGCAATGATCAGGTTGTTCAGACAAACTTGTTTCAATGCGAGATTCAGGAATGTAGCAGAGAGTCTTTGCCAGAGGTGCTTAGTGTGTCAACAAATGAATCCTGGGAAGAAAACTGTAGTGTTACCAGGAAAGATTGGGAAGGCAGAGGGTCCCTTCATATGACTACAAATTGACTTCATCCAGTTACCCCCTTTGTCGAGGACTGAAGTATGTCCTTCTCATTGTCTGCCTGTTTTCAAAATGGGTGGAAGCTTTCCCTACTAGACAAAATGATAGCATCACTGTAGCCAAACTCCTACTCAGAGAACTCATACCACGTTTCGGTTTTCCAGTTATGATTGAATCAGACCGCGGGTCTCATTTTAATAATGAAATAATTGGTCTTATTTGTGAAGCCTTCAAAATTGAGCAAAAGCTGCACTGTGCATACCACCCAGAGGCTTCTGGAGTGGTAGAACAACTGAATGGCACAATTAAGTAAAGATTGGGAAAGATATATGAATCTACCCGATTGGAATGGCATAATGCTTTACCTCTTGTTCTGATGGGACTCAGAAGCATCCCAGATAGAAACACAGGCTTGAGTCCCCATGAAATACTCATGGGATGAGCAATGAGGCAGGCATGGTTGCCAGGACACAAACTGATAACTACATCTGACGACTTAGTACTAGAGTACTGCAAAGAACTGGCTGACCAAGTGCGTTCTATCTCTCACCGGGTTGGGGAAGATGCTGTCGCCAGGCATTCAACTGCAGCACATGATCTGAATCCAGGTGACTGGGTTGTGATAAAGGAACATACTCGAGAATCTTGCCTAGCTCCAAGGTGGGGAAAGCCACATCAAGTAATATTGGTTACCACCACAACTGTGAAGTGCAAGGGAATTCCCAACTGGATCCATGTAAGTCACACAAAAAGAGTGACTGAACCTGATGAAACAGAAGCTGAAGGTTGTGCAGCTGAGGGGTCCCAAGATATCGATACTGAAGTAGCTGATGAGGAACAACCGAGCACCAGTCAGGAAGAATGGATTCCAGTAGTTGATATACCTGAAGACATTATAAGAACCAGAAGTCAAACTTACTTAGATAGACAGAGTGATAGTGCGGATGAGTCAGGAATAGAAGAACGTAATCAGATTACAGAAATCAAAGCCAATACTAATTCTGAGGAGGACCTGATAAGGAGAGATCAATGGACTCAGACATTTGCAACTCCAACTAGAACTCCTGAGTCTGAGGAGGGAAAGATAGGTATTAGGGCGAAAGCTCAGGCAGAAGACAATCAAGAAATCGAAAGACCTGAGCAGGATCAGATAGGTGTAGAAAAACGTGTTCAGGAAGAAGAAGGCGGAACAAGTCAAAGTCAAAGTCAAACTCAGAAAACTCCTGAACAAGGCCAGATTAGCATCCAGGCAGAAGAAACAGAAATAAGCCCTGGACAAAGTCAGAGAGAGAGGAATTCAGAAGTCGACAAAGAACAATTTGTGCCACAACTGAATAAAAATAAAAGAGCATCTGAAGAAAATCAAAGCACAGTGCCAGCTAAAAGACTCAGTAAGGGATATAAGTGGCCTAGTTTTGTTAAGAGACTGAAATTTCGCCTTAAAACAATAAATGAAGAACCAGAGCAAGTAAATGAAATATCAAGCCAAGCTGGACCATCCACAGAGCAACCTAGAAGGAGGAGTCCACGATTAAAAAGACTGAATAGCAAGTTCAAAGGCCCTGAGTGGACCTACATCATCCTTGAAGATTTTTAAAACTTAGAAATAAGTGACAAAAGTGATGACGAAATAGTTGCTGATCGGACTGACCAAGAAGTGAGACCAACTTGAGAAGACTCACAGGTTAAAATCTGTGGAAGTTACAAAGAGGGGCTAAATCTCCTTAGTTAGAAAATGGCTGATTATACTGTTAATGGAAGACCGAAAAGAAACTGCTTAAAAACATGCTGTAGAATATGCACATGTAGTATAGTGATAGTACTCATAGTATGGTTAGGACTGACAATAGCTATTCCTTATCTAATGAGTAGAAACATGCAGAATGACACTAGTATACATGAGAAGGTAGATACACCTGAAAGTTCAAATACACATCAAAGAGTAGAAAGTCTCAAACAGTAAGAAGTAGACTTAGAAGCACCAGATGAGGTAGAACTACATTATAGTAGCGTTAAGAATAGAACAAACTTAAATGTGTTTGCTAAATTGTTAGTATACTATGTATAAGCAATGGAAATTTGTGATTGTTATGTGTGCAGGAAATTGATCACATCTGTAGCTGAAGGGGTAACTTATCATAATTTGCCCCTGAGATATGGTATTTCATGTAGCATTTTAGCTAGCTTATTTTATAGAACTGGAAAATTACAATATTACTATTCAAACTTTGATGCAGGTTTTCCTGAAGTTCCTTTACGTAGACATCTAAATCGCATCACTAACACTAGAAACTCCGCACAGTCGGATCTATAGATATAGCTGAAGCGCACAAAGATAATCTAACATGTGGATTGCAATGGAAAGAAACGACATTTCTAGATTTAGTAGAGAAAAGGAGACAGGATTTCCATAGAAAAGCCACTGAACAGAAACGAAAGATTCCTAAATGGGCTGAAAGTAAAGAGTTTACCTCAAATGGCAAGACTCAAGCTGCTATGTTACTGGATTTCGAAAAGAAAGGGAAACTGTGTCTCCATAGAGATAAAACAGACTACTATAATAATATATTTATTGGTTCCAGTGAACGTGATCATAATGTCAAAGTAATTGGGGTTTGGGGATTCAAAGATGGAACTGAACCTGTGTTCCCTGGAATGTATTATATTTGTGGGAACAAAGCAAATTTTAAATTGCCTTATCATTGGTATGGGATGGCTATTTCGGAATAGTATTCCCAAAGGTGTACCATGTATAAACAATCACTGGAAGCAATGAAGAAACTACTGGACTAACACGTAATAGAAGAGCTAGTTTTTCTGAAATTGTAGGTGACATATTTAGTGCATTGATACCTTTGGTGGGAGTGGTTCTGAATATTCAAAGCATTTGCAAATTGTCTACAGTGTGGATCGCTTATCAACTGACACTGCTAGCGGATTTCTAATGATCAATACCGAACTTCATGCGGTAAGATCAATGATTTTACAAAATCGACTTGCTCTTGTCATATTATTGGCAAAAGAGGGCGGAGTCTGTAGAATGTTGAAAATGCAACATTGTTGCACCTACATTCCAGACGAAAGTGTGGAAATTAGGAAGTACGCAAGAAATATTACACATTTGAGAGAAGAATTGAAACCATTGGAGGTTGATAGTGCATGGAAGAGACTAATTAGTGGTCTCTCCTCCGTAGTTAGTTGGTTTTCTAACGTAGGAAAAAGTTTTGTGGGTAGAATACTAATGCTAATATTGGGAGTGGCCCTACTAGTTTTAAGCATCATCATTTGGTACAAGTGTTGCAGACACACAAAGAGGTATAAAGTAAAGACGAATTATCGGCCTATTAGCTTAATGGACATCCTGCAGAAAATCTACTCGCGTCATATCTTAGCACGAGTGAGTAATTGGTTGGATGAAAACTCATTCTTGACTAAATTTCAAGCCGGGTTCAGGACGAAAGTCAGCACCATAGATCAGTGCTTTAGATTCTGCTGCCTCTATTGGAAGTACGTAATGATAAAAAAGGCCCATCTGTACGTTGCCTTTGTGGATTTAAGGGCAGCATTCGATTTGGTGCCACGTGACCTCCTTTGGAAAACGTTGAGTGCAGCCGGTATGCCAGATAATATAGTTGCACAGATCATAAAATTACATGAAGGGAACTTTGCGAGAATTAGATGGGGTCCAAATGGCGAACTATCCAGGAAAATCCCGATTGAACGAGGAGTTCGCCAAGGATGTGTTCTGGCCCCCACACTCTTTTCCATTTTCGTAAATGATATTCCTTCATATTTAGAAAGATGTAAAAATGATGCTCCCAAATTGAATGGTGAAAGGGTAGCATCTCTATTATTTGCTGACGATACAATCCTGATTTCCCAAACAAAGAATGGTTTGCAGATTTTATTGAACACTTTTAATGAATATTGTTGTCAAAAGGGGCTAGAGATTAATGTTAATAAAACGAAGTACATGGCCCTGAATCCAACCAAACCTGATAAGGGGTGTTTAATGTTAAAAGGAGTGAAGCTGGAGTCAGTGCCTCACTTCTCATATCTAGGGGTGACGCTAGATTCCAACTTCACCTGGAAAGCTCAATTGGAAAAAAGCAAATTAATATTTGCCCAGAATGTTAAACCGATACTTAGAGAGCAAAGCTTAAGTACCAGTAAAGCGGTGTTTCCAGTAATGGAACTTTTTAAATTCAAAGTCCAATCATCAGTGCTCTATGGTGCAGAACTGTGGGGGTCGGGTTCCAAGGAGACCTTCAGTGTCCAAGACAATAATTTTCTGAGAAGCTTGGTAAGGGTTCCGAGAGGAACCCCATTAGTACCTCTGCAATTGGACCTTAATTTTAAAAGAACAGACCACCATGTTTGTATTAGACCTCTTATGCTATGGGTAAGATTGTGGCATGTCCCTGAATTACAAGACTATAGAGAGGGGCTTATAGAGATTATGGCGCTGGACACCCAGAAAAAAATCCCATGGCTTAGACATGTCAGCACCTGGTTTAACAACATAGGCCTGAAACACTTTTGGGAGAACCCTGAGCTATTACCTCCCAACCCAAAATTAGTCCTGAAAAGGGCCTTTTGGTCCTATGTAGCAAATATGACTGTGAACTCCATAACTAGCGGTCCACTGGTTTCAAAATTTTTGAACTTTAAGGATGAACCGTTCTATGAGACCTTTATGGACGAAATAGAGCCTCCACTTGCCAAAACATTGTTTTTAAAGTTTAGATACGGTAATCTAGTATTAAAATCAACCTTGGCTCGTTGGGCAAGGAGCCGTGATCCATCTTCTGAGGCATTGGACGAAGTTTGCTCACTCTGTGATAACAACCAAATAGAGAATGAGCAACATATTCTTTTTTTTTGTCCCCTGTATGGCCAAGAAAGAACAAGATGGATCAAACCAATATGCCTATTATTAGGCTTGAGATCCTACCGTCAGGCTCTGAGAATTTTGACTACAAACACTTCACAGCAGATAATATTTAGTGTTAGTAGATTTTTACTTTCTGTTTGCCACCGCAGGAAAAAAATGGGTCACAAGTTGTAACCAAGTTTCCCCACTTCTATGGACCTGAATTATCTTTGGACTTGAATTATGGACTTGAACTTGTTTTTAATAGCTCAACTGAAATCGCTCCTAAAATTATTGATACGTCCTTCTATCTTGCATGATTTTTATTCTTATGCTCCAAGAGTCCTTCTACATGTTTTGCACAGTTATATAATATGTTCTGAACATTTTTTTTTTTAATTGTATGTTATTATTCATTCTTCCATTGTATTGTATTGCGTAAATTGTTCTTTTATGGCGTCAAGCCGAAATAAAGAGAATTGAATTGAAAGACGAAAGGGAAAGAAAGAAACTTTGATGAAATTGAGCTTGAAGAATTAAATGGGGATTAATACAAGAAAATGAAAAACTTTCACATGAATAATGGGAAGAAAAATAAAAGAGTGCTTGAAGAGATAGAACTGAATAAATGTTGTAAGTTGGCATCTTTCTGTAATTTGTGATGATATAAAATATCATCAAAGAGGGGATTGTCACTTGCTTGGACTCAACCCTCTCAGAATAACGTATAATTTGCTAATCAATATGTTTTGTTTACTAATAAGTGCATCACACAACATTTCTAGCATCTTGGGGAAGCTTGCCTATGTGCTTTTACTAACCGTAATCTGAATGCATTAAAATGGCCGTCGCAACGCAGGATTTTCTACTGCGCATGCGTCTGTCACACTCACGTGACATGATGTATTCTCTGCTTGGTGGTAAACTTTTGCTTCTGCGCACTAGAACTAAGATGGCTACTCTGTGTTTTAACATGCTAAAGCTTGCATCGCTGCTTTTACTAAATTGTTTGTTCTGCTTAATACCTAATGCTGTAGTTAAAATAAAGTAATGGGAATAGAGTAGAGATAAGGGGTATACAGTGCATTCATTTATTCTTTGTTCTAAAACTGTTTCTTTTCTACTCTGCTTTTAGCTCGTATTTGGGCCTGATGTAACCCTGATGCACTCCATTTTGAAAGACTTGAGCCTGCGCACAAGAGTCCAAGAATCCTCGAGTCATTGCATTGAACCAGCGCCAGTGACAGTCTTGACTGAGATGCGCCTGGGAACCTGACCCACTGACCCTCCAAGAGGAAGACAACTTGCAAAACTTCTTCTACATTCTATGCATATTTAAAACATTTATTGTTGGGTGGAATAAAAGTGCATGGGAAAATAAAATATTGGAAGGTGACATAAATCTGAATAATGAATCAAGTGACCTCATAACTGGTATGGTGTGATGACCTCTCCTCGCCTATTGTCCAATCAAATTGCGGGAATACACAGATTTGTAGCATTGGAGGGTGGTACACTGCCCTGGAAAAAGGTATAACTAAGGTAGGCTTAGCTACTTAGATTGTCCGACTTGTCCGAATAGCTGACCTGTCACTGACCCAACGCACTCAATAGGGATCGAGAGAAGAGGTGCTGGTGGAGCACTCTGTCAGATGATTTGATAACCCAATTGGGGTTTGGTGGGAGAATCGATTACCCAATCAGGGTTCTGAGGGAGAAGATTCGATAACCCAGTCGGGGTCCACTGTTAGCCGCAGAGAGGGGTGTGCCGCTGTCGTTGCACTTAGCTGAGGGTACCTGGTTCAGTCTGCATCCATCCTAATTTGGCTTTCACCTGTCCTGATCTGCACCTGTGCTGTTAACTGACACCTGAACCTTCGGGAGTCCTGTCCTTAATCCCAGCCCGTGGCCAGGGTTGGTCTTTACACCATTCTAGGTAAATATAAAATCTGTGTGAGTTCATCATTGTACTGTTTCCCTTTTCTACCCTCCCTATGTTTAAATGCTTAACGACAGTTCTTTTCAAATCGCTGCATATTTTACTTTAATCATTGTCTTTCTAACTGAACAGGCTTTAATTGAATTGGTAGGGACTCTGACATTTAAGAATTTACATAGATAAAGTGTTTAAACCTTACCAGAGTTTGTGGTTATTTAAAGGTAAATGCAAATGTTGTTATGCTACTTATTATTCTAACGCCCTTGATCACTTAGGACTCTAGGTACCAGCGACAAGGATTTGGTAAGTCAATGATATAGGTCCTAGTAGGTAAAACTTAAACTTGGTGGAGCGTAAAGGGTCACCTGTTCAAAGTGTGTATGTGTTTTATTGGCCCAGGTGAGTATGGTAAAACGAGCAGGTCAACCCACGCCTTATCATTAGTGAGGGCACCAAAATCATCACCTCTCTCACTGCCAGCTGTTTTTTCATTTTCACTTTTGTAAAATGACTATATGCATTTATGCATGTAATGAAAGATTTACTTGTTGTTTTGTCAAGGGTATGTGAGGTTTCTGTTTTATTAACCCCTCCCACGCTCATGACGAGCTCAGCTCGTCATGAGCCACGGTTCTCGTGTGCTCATGACGAGCTGAGCTCGTCATGAGCACCAGGCCCTGTGTGCGCCCCACCCTCCCCCCAGCACAGCAGGGGAATCAGGCCAGCAGTGAAGGGGTAAATGGGGATGAGACGGAACACCAACTACGCCCACCCTTACTTGTTTTAGGAGCATATTTGTCATTAATTTGTGGTTGCTCTTCTTGGGCCATGCCTCCCACACATTTTTTTCATTTTACTTAAAACATTGACTAAAGGTAAATTGTGCCAAAGACATGTGTGATATTGTGTTCCTGGAAATTGTATTTTAAGGCTGTATGTGCATGTCATTGTTAGGTATTATTTAAAAATGCTATATTTATAATGATGAGGAGTCCCTGTTGCTAAAATGTGTTCCATATGCTTATATCTGGTGTCTCAAAATGTCCAGGTGGTATTCCTATTGTCCCCGTCTCTGAGACCCTGCACCCCTTGGCAGATATCCCATGTTAGGGTCCCATTGATTTCTCACAGTGTCCTAGTGTCCCATGTTAGTATCCCCCTATGTATTGCATGTATGACAATAATGGACATGCAGTATACCTCTAACTTCATTTCATTTTAAGGGTCTATGTCTATACAAGTTGAATTTTACTGCATATACTATGGTGTGAAGTATAGGTTTGAAGGTAGTGAATAAGTACACAGCATGATGGGTCCATAGACTCCTTGCTGCTGCAATGGTAAACAATCATTGGCATAGCCTATGGGTCTCGCATTCGGGACCTTATAAGTGTTTAGCCATGCAACAGTTGGTGTTGTTGCACCAAGGATATTTTGCTGCATAACTAAATACTTATAGGGTCCAAAAAGCGAGACCTATTGGCTATGCCAATGCTTGTTGCTGTTGCCAGTTGTCCAGCCAAGGACAGCGACAGTCCTGCCCAGCGCCCCTGTCGGCTTTCAAACCAGTCCATGAGTCTCCCGTAGTTATATTGCCAAAGCTGCTCAATATTATGACTTTGCTAGATACCCAGGTATTTCACTGGGCCTTCCCCCCAGCAGTGTGGATACTCCAATTGAAACTGTTCTGAGACTGCCGTCAGTGGGAAGATAACCAATTTCCACCAATTAATGTTTATGCCCGAGAGGCCGCAGAATCTTGTGATTTCCCTGATTAGGGGATCTAAGTTTCCAGCCGGCGTTAGACATACAGGGTCACGTCGTCCACATACAGTGAAACCAGTATTTCCCCCTATTTCACAGGTCTTCATAAATGGAAAGAGTTCTAGTAAGTATTATTCAAGACTGTATTTGAAAATTTGTAAATTGAACTTCAACCTTTTCTTTATTGCACAACTAAGTATAGCCAATATTAATTGTAACATGTGAATTGACTTATCTCTCTTTTCTTTCTTTTCTTTTCAGGAACGTTGCAGACTTTGGAGGCCTCTTGCCAAAGTCACCGAAAAAACAGAGCGAGACTGTTGAACTCAATCACACCAAGTCAGAGACTCGGCGTCAGGAACAGGTAATTCCTAACCGTCGTTATTTCTATAACGCATTAGAAATTTTGCTTCAAGACTAACTCGGAACAAGAATTTACCGGAGCGCTAAACTATAAGACCTTCTCCGGGATTCTCCTCAGTGAAGTGCGCATCAGAATTACATTGCGCGCTTCACCTGAGCTCCCGCACCTCCAGAAGGCAAAAACACTAGACCGCAACTCCTTCCATAGTCGGCGGCCATCTTCGAGTTCCGCTTATGACTCCAATATCTCCATCTATTAAGTAAGGCGGATTTTTCTGTATTGAACCAGCGGGATTTACCTGACAAAATGGATACTACATCCATCGCTTGTTGAGGAGTCCTGACAGATCTCAATAAAAGGAGCCCGAATTCGACTCCTCCTCAAACTTCATACAAGGCACAACTACTTCTCCTCCTCCCACAGCCCAGCCATCAATTACGGCAACTCTCACTACAGACTCCAGACTAGATAGACAAGATATTATTTTCTCTGCAACAAGTCAAAGCTGACATCCAAACTCTACACAATTTCATTCTACAGAAACCCAAGCACGTACGCCCTAATCATGATGATTCCAGAACATACCCACACATAATAAATACTATTCACAACCATTATTTAAAAGAAAGCTCCCAAAAGCAGAAGCCCCTAAAATGGAGTACAGTGCCTTACATCAATGTCTTATCCCGCCCAACCAGGTTGAAAAATTCCTTATCATCTAAAGAGTTAGATGCTTACTTCGCTCCTACGAACTGTCCTATCTCCCACATAATTCTGGGCACCCAGATAACTTACAGATAGACTCCTTAATCCGGTCTATCCCCATCAACACAAACAGAGATACAAGATTCAATTACAGAGGCATAGTTGAAAGCAACCTCATACGAATCCCTCTCACATCCGAACCCACCATATTACCCAACAAGACACAGCTAAAATGTATACTCCCAAACTGCAGGTTCGCATCTAGACACGCTACTGATATAGCTGACCTTCTACTCACAAATGAACCAGACATCCTAATCCTGACGGAAACATGGCTAAATGAATCAACTACACCCATCCTGGACATACTAGTACCCCCTAACTCTGACATCCCCAGACTTGACAGAATTGATAGACTGGGTGGTGGCAATCTAACAGTGATCAACTCCAATGCCCCGCACCATCCTCTTGTGAATACCTTCGCCTAAACATCTCTAGTAATAACAAACAAATATGTTCATTACACACATTCTATCACCCTGCAGGTGAGAACATCACTTTCATAGAACATCTCATGGATATTCTTGCTATAAACGACAGCCAACACAATATGCAAATATTCCTAGGAGACTTCAACCTCCACTGGGATGACCTGAACGACCCATAGGTCAACAGCCTCAAAGCCTTCCTATCAGACCTTAATCGTAACCAAATCTGTAACAGGCCTGCCCATGACAAAGCCGCAACCCTCAACCTAGTCATCTCCAAAGTTGACTCCACTCAGCTCGACTCGATCCTCCCCTGTGATTGGTCTGACCATCACTCACATCATTACATTCCAAATCATGGAATCAGTTAAAAGGCCTCCAACACAACCCATGAGAACAAAGATATGGAAGAGAAATCCGAAAAACGTTGGATCCGACCTACTAGCATCTTCTATTCCAAACTTCCTATGTCCCCCGGAAGACCTTGCCGATGTACAAGGTCTAACCAACCACTACTTCCACTCCATGAATAGCCTATGAGACAAAGTAGCCCATCTACAATGGAAAAGAACCACCACAAAAGACTCGAAACCCTGGTATGATGGTAGGCTAAATGAAGACGGACGCTCACTTAGAGTGATTGAAAGATGATGGAGATCCGCTCCATCAGCTGACCACCTCAAACTACTAAGAATCACCAGAAACTCCTACTTCAGAAAGATCAGATGATCTAAATCCGACTTCTTCAGAAATCAACTAGATCAAGCTAAAAACCGTCCCAAAAAACTATTCAATCTAATCAAAGCCCATACCAAAAATGCCTCCATCCACCCTAAGGCTATCCCTGACACCCTACCCAATTGTGAGGAATTTGCCTCCTTTTTCACTACAAAATCTGATTCCATAAAAACGGACTTACTCAATGTTCTCTTATCCCTGATGGTCATGCAAAAGAACTCCGCACTGCTCCTGACAGGTGCCTCAGTCAAATGCTCCACAAAATTCAACCTGAAAAACAACACATCCTGGTCCTACTTCAACACTTATAGTGAAGATGCTATACTAAAGACGCTAACCGCCCTGAATCCTTCCAACCACTTCACAGACCCACTTCCCGCTAACTATTTAAAAGACTTCATCCCACTGTTACTAGCTCTCTGAACAAATATTATAAATACCCCCTCCTTCAAGGGACCATCCCAGATATCCTGAAAACAGAGCAGGTATTCCCTATTCGAAAAAACCAACAGCTGACCCATTGGACCTAAATAATTGTCGCCCGATATCCAACATCCCCACTCTAGCTAAACTCTAGGAAAATGTATTCACACTCAGCTTAGCAACAACATAGATCAATTCAACTTGCTTAACCATACCAATATAGTTTCGGTGCAGGCCACATTATTGAATCAGCCATGACACACATAATTGACGATGCTCTAAAAATCCTTGACCAAAACGAATCCTGTTTACTAATTTTACTCGACCTGTCATCGGCATTTGACACCATCAAACATGACAACTTGCTAGAACTCCTGAAACTCAGAATAGGAATATCTGGGTCTGTGCTTACCTGGTTTGCCTCTTTCCTCCAAAATAGATCTCAAAGATTCAAGGTCAATCAAACCTTGTCCAACCCCGTGCCAGTCACGTTAGGAGTACCGCAAGGCTCTACCCTTTCACCAACACTATTCAACCTTTTCATGGAGCCTCTCACCGAACTTCTCAGTCTCTCAGAGGTCCATTTTCATATGTATGCAGACGAAACCCAACTCTACATCAAGATCCATTCACTTGAGGACATCAAAGCTCTCAACACAATGCTACAAAAAACTCAAACATGGTTGGCCGAAAACCATTTGAAACTAAATGTCCTCAAAACCGAGTTCCTCCAAATCCCCCCCCCAACAAATCATCTACCATCATGGAATGGATGAAGCACCTAACAGCACTCCAAGGGCAACCTCTCATTGTCGAATCTGCGAATTCGCTAGGGGGACACTGCACAGAAACCTAAAAATGCAGAAGCATATTAGCGCCTCCACAAAAGGAGCAAATATCCACCTGAACACACTGCGAAAACTGAAACCCTTCCTGCCAGTAAACGACTTTAAACAAGCAGTTCAGGCCCTAGTAATCCCAAGAGTGGAATATGGGGCAGTAACCTTATGCGGCCTCCCTAGGTTGTCAACAGCCCCGTTAAGAGCTGCTATCAGTTCAGCGGCGAGACTCATTACAGGCTCAAAGAGAACCTCTCACATATCCCCAGACCTTAGAGCCCTGAACTGGCTACCATTTGAGGCTAGAATTCACCAGAAAATAGCATGTTTGACGCACAAGGCCTTACACAACAATTCCCCGAGTTATCTAGCTCAGAAACTGGTACTCTCTGCTGGTAATAGAGCTTCCAGAAGCTCCAAGAATCTTTTACTGAAGCCACAACGATTTGCCAAGAGAAAAATATACAACTGGTCCTTCCCTGAAATGGCTCCCAGGATCTGGAATGCTTTGCCCACAGAAACAAGAACGAACCCATCCACTGAAAGCGATTTTCAAGGCCAAATTCACATGAATTACTTACTTTTTACTACATGCTAATTACTAGTCTTTATTATTGAGCACCGTTTTTTTAAATTGCTAGTTTTGTACTATTGAGCACCTTATATCTAAAGCATCTATAATTGTATTTTTCTATGCTTATTTTTTCCATGTTTATTCTTGTTTCAAAAGTATGACATGTAAAGCGCTCTGATACCTTCAAAATAAGATAAAATAAATATGGTCCCCTCAGTGTGCCCTCCTTAGAGTGCTCCGTCACATTTTTACCTGATATCAACACTAAGCATCCTCCCTCCTTCCCGCATGTCCTTCATTCAAAATAGCTCTCATTTGTCACCCCTGTCTGCCCATGAATTGATCACGCTCAAGCTGATCCCCTCTCAGCACCTGACCCAGTTTTTAGGCTGTCTCCTTCCTCAGCAGCTAACCTTCCTCTCATCTGCACTTCTCACAGGGCCTATGTCGCTTCAGCCCTCCCATTCAACCACCTATCAGCCTCCATTTCCTCTAAGCCTACCCCTTCTGTATCATCTGAAAGACACAGCAATGATGACTGTTTGTGTGCCGCAAGTGCTGGTCCATTCTGTGGGGTTCACTCAGTCATTCACAAACTCTGGAACTTGAAGGTAAAGGTCTGTGGTGCCACAGGACTATAAAGACCAGGGCAGGTCTGTGGTAGCCAGGGCAGAGTGTACCTTTTTGATTAAGGGCACACAAACTGATAGAAGGGACTCAATGTTGCAGCACTGGTTTATAAGCACCAGTGGACGCATTTTCATTCCAGAAGGCACTGATTTACAGCAGCGTAGTGTGTGTTACCAGCGCCCAGGGCAAGGAAAGTATCCTTTCCCTTTTCTTTTAAACTTTTGCACCACTAAGAATTCTCCTTAGAATGCCCCTAAGAATTTTGCACCCTGGGCAACTGCCCCGTGGCCCTGCCCACACTATGCCACTGTGGGCTTAGAAGCCTTAGCTCACACTTTCTGTAACATTGCTTGTTCCCTTTTGACTCTTCCCAAGTGGATTGGTTTTGTCCAGACCAAACCTGACCCTCTTGGTCTCTGCGCTGATAGGTGTAAACTCCATTTGACTGACCAGATAAACTCAAAAAACATATGGGACCATATCTTGATGGGCTCTGCTGCCTCAGCGCAGAGCCTAGCACCTATTTATATGTGCCATCAGTGTGTAAAAAATTCTATTACAACAATATTTCTTGGAGTTATAGCTTCATTTTCAGCCTCTTTCTGAGCTGTGCTGTCATACAAATTCTGAATGCACTCGCAGAAATATCAAATTTATTTAATTGACTTTCCTATTACTATTACAAAAGGAACAAATGATGGACTGAATGCTGAACTACGCAAACATTCACCCCCTGTCACAAAGATCTTGGTTTAATCAATCGTTCTTTTGCCGACCACGCCACCCCAGTTTGGACCCAGCCATATGTAAATCAGTCTTGACCCTGTTTCTCATAAGAACAGTCCAGCCCGAACTGCCAAGCCAGGGCCTCCCTGGACCGGAAATAAGCATCCTGGGACTAATGTCAGGGCATCACACCATATCAGCCAGGCTAGCTTGATCCCAGTGGAGCAGTGAGCACGGACCCAAGTCTGAGTATAGCCTTCCCACTTAGGGCGACAAAAGCAAAAGGAACAAACGATGGACAGATTGCTAAACAATGCTAAACAATGCAAACATTCACCCTCAGTCACAAAGATCTGGGTTTAATAAATTGTTCTTTTGCTCACCAGGCCACCCCAGTTTGGACCAAGCCATAATCAAATCAGTCTTGAGCCTTATCCTCATGGAAAAGTCCAGCCCGAACTGCCAAGCCAGGTCCTCCATCATGGACCGGAAACAAGCATCCTGGGACCTGTTTCGGGTCATCACCCCTCAACAGCAAGGTTAGCTTGAATCCAACAGCTTAGTGAGCACGGGACCCAAAACTGGGCATACCCTTCCCACTTAGGGCAACAAAAGCAAAAGGAACAGACAATGGACGGGATACTGAACAATGCAAACATTCACCCCCAGTCACGAAGATCTGGGTTTAATCAATTCTTGTTTTGCTCACCACGCCACCCCAGTTTGGACCCAGCCATAATCAAATCAATTTTGACCCTGTTCCTCATGGGAACAGCCCAGCCAGGATCTCCCTTGACCGGAAACAAGCATCCTGGGACCTGTTGCAGGGCATCAACCCTCCTCAGCCAGGGAAGACCTGGCTTGGCAGGTCCGGCTGGACTGCTCCCATGAGGAACAGGCTCAAGACTGATTTGCCTATGGCTGGGTCTGAACTTTGGTGGCGAAGTGAGCTAAAGAACAATGATGGATTAAACCCAGATCTAATAGTGACGGGCGAGTATCTGAAAAGTTTCAGCCCTTCGTCCAGCATCTCCTTGTGTTTGCTCTATTCACCCTAAGTTGGCATGGTATGCCCAGACGTGGGTCCCTTGCTCACCTTGCCACAGTATTCAAGACAGCCTGGCTGATGAGGGGTGTTACCCCGAAACTGGTCTTAGGATGCTTGGATCCGGTCCAGGGAAGACCTGGCTTGGCAGTTCGGGCCCAACTGTTTCCATGGAGCACTGATGAAAGTTTTTTTCAGTCCATAAACGTTCTATATTCACACTTTTTTCCATTTTCCTTTGCCTCTATGATGCATCACATTGCGGTCTTTTTGTGCGCCTGACTCCCGCATTTTTCACTGGAGACAGCACAGCAGTAATGCCCCTGTGATCGATGTTCTTTGTCCATGTGGGCTCTTTTTATTATTAGTATGTTTTGGTTTTCTTTCTTACAAAAAGCCCATAATTGCAACAGACAACTCTTTTCTTCATTATGCACCTTCACTCTCTCCTCATATGTATTTAAGACTACTTAAATCAACATTTTCAGTCAAGTCTTCACTCGGTTTGTTAGTGCAACTTCCTGCCATATAGTAGTTTGTGTGGACTTGGAATCTTGCGCCTTGAGAGAGGTCTTTCTCAGGTTCTCTGGTTACGTATTGTTTCCTATATGGATCCCATTCACCCAAACAAGCCCCAAGGGGCTGCCGGTTCTAATATTAGCGGCCGCAAATACTCAGTCAGCAATACCAACAAACGAATCAAAAAAGACCCATCCTCCACAACTAAATCACCTCTTTCTCTGACTTTGGAAGACATTATGGATGAATTGTGCAACATTCGACCTTTTATGACTGAAACGACCGCAACACTTAATTATTAATTAATTATGTGCTTATATAGCGCTGGAATCACTCCCGAAGGGGTACCTCCGCGCTTCGACCGCTGCGAAACCCTTCCTGGCTTCCCTGAGAGATGGACCCTTAATGGGTATCTCCAGGGTGAGACCAGGCATCCCCGGCGGTCTGGTGGGGCCGTTAGTGAAGATGAGGCAAGCTAGTGCCCAGAGTTGCCGAGTGTGATCGCTGATCAGAGTGGGCACCGAGGCGAGAGAATTATCGAGTCCGCTGACCCTGGTCCAGAAACCTGCCGCGTCGGGAATCGAACCCTGGTCCCGGGCCGTCCTCTGCTCTCGGGTCTGCCGCCTCTAACCAGTGAGCCACACTACTCCACACTTCAATGAATTGAGGAGAAAGGGTCGGGTTGGACTCAAGGCTTCTGGATGTAGAGCAAAAGATTAGTGATGCACAGGATGTGGTTGCTAAAGTGGACTTCCTTTCTCATGAGGAACCGCAACTGAAGAAAACTACAGAAGATTTAGAAAATCGAAACAGGCCTAACAACCTACAAGTTTATGGAATTCCGGAAGGCTCCGAAGGTTCAGATATGATCTCCTTTTTGAAGATTCATGTCCCTCAGATAGTTGCCGAAATCTACTAATCTTAACATTCAAGGAGCACACAGGATTGGCACCCAGAATACATCATCCTCAAACAAACCGCGGGGAATCATTGCACACTTTTTGCTGTACTCTGTGATCATGGTGATCCTCAACGCAGCTAAGCAACACAAACAGATGCTTTGGTCTGGCCAAAAAATCTTCTTCAGTCAAGATGCCTCTAAGTCTACTGCCAATCGCCGTAGAGAGTTTCTAGACCTCAGACCAACGCTGAGATCCATGAATGCACACTACGGCTTTATTCATCCGTGTTTCTTCAAAGTAACCTACAAGGACAGAACTTTTACTTTTGAGGATCCTGCAGAGCTTAGAAAATTCATCCACGTTCACAAAGGAGAAGCTATGGAACTGAGCAAAACTTAATTGTTCTCTTGCATGTTCTCTCTTTTGTCCCACAGGTTTCCCCTTCATATCTTGTTTGATGCTGACATCTATATCTGCGTTGTCCATCTGTTTTGTTGTGTTTGCTTCACCCCGTTGCGTTGTCTTCCCCAATGTTCAGTAAGTTCCCTTCCACTGTGTTGCTTATGTTTACATTTTTAGTTTGCAGTTTTCTGATTTTCTGTTGTCATTAAATTTGGTCCTCCTCGGTGTCCCTCTGTGGGATAGCCTCTGTCCCTTTCGCCCCACCCCTACAATAATGTTCTTCTTGTTTGTGAATATTATGAATAAAGCCTTTTGGCTTTTTGTCATCTTTTCTTTTGTTACATCTAAAGAGAGACGGTGTTCTCCTTTTGCTTCTCCTTCCTATCCCCTTCATCCCTCTCTTTTCTTTCACTTTTTTCCCTTCTTCTATACCCTACACTTTGTTGCAGCTTCTCTCTGTCACTACGTTTTAACTTTTGTGATTTTTCATTATTCTCTCCTTGGAATGTTTATTTGGTTACATCAGCCTAGCTGTTTTTCTCTCATTTCAATCTCTCAACTTTTATTTTTCTTTTTTTTCCGGTCTACATCTGTTCTTCTCTCTTTTAGATTTACTTACATTCAGGATTTGTACTGCTCAATGCCACTTAGCCTTTTGCATTTCATCTATTATACTTCTTTTAAGTTTTATATATTTATGTGCTTAATTTGGAATACGTTTTTTTGATGAGTGGACTACGTTCAAGTTCAAGTTCAAAATAACTTTATTCGGTTCAAATGGACAATAAAAGTGTACCATACAAATTAAATGCTTAAAATTATCATGTCCAATTTATGCACTAATATAACTCATACCTCTAAAGCTCAGCACTTAAAAACAAGATAAAAAAGATTTTTAAATTTTTTAATTTTAAAAACTACTTAAAAGACAGCAATTCCATTTACAATTTATACCGTTTCCTTATTGAGAGTGCAATTCTGATAAAATGTTGTACAGCAGTGCAAGTAACAGGAGTGGACAGAAGAAATGAAACCCCTCCTGATAGGTACAAGGGCAAATTTCCCTTAGGATTGGGCTAAGGAACCTCGCCCTTGGTTCTTGGTAAAGGATGCAAAACAGCATAAAGTGCAAGGTGCTTTGTGGGTTAAATTATTGCAAGGACAGGGAATAAGATTCTCACACCATCCAGCCTGTTTAGGGAAGGCCACAAGAAAGTGCAACGTTCAAAGAAGAAGCCTAGTCATGAAAAATTGGAACTGTACATTCATGATAAAACAGAGGTAAAATTGTTGTTGTAAAGGGGACTGATCAAAATGATATTGCAAACCTGGTTGCCGCCGGCAGTTGATTGACACAGCAAAATATGCTTCTTTTATAATCATGTTCATATTTATGTGAATACTTGCCGGATTATCATAATAATGCCCCAGACCTATTTCATACAATTTTTCTTTCACAAATCGGAGCCAAGGAATAGTCAAAGGGTTATCAAGGGTCATACAATCCTTGATAATTTCCCTTTCGAACTTTAGTTCCTCTGACACCAAATTTTAGCCCAAAGGGTCAGTGGGGCGATGTTAATTTGGTCCTCAATAGAGTCCAACCTTACCTCAGAGTGACAAAAGGCTGTGGGAGAACTTTTTGGGGTCATCATCTTTTTATGAACTTGTTTTCTAAGATTTGCAATTGAGTGCTTTTATGGTGTCTCCACACCCCTGCCCCGTAGGTTGCAACAGACAAGCATTTTGATTTATATAAAGTGATTAATTCCGCTACCGGCTTATGCTCCAGCTTACAAGCGAAACGGAATAGGCCCTCTACTACGCGGCTAGTATGCTTTGCCCTAGCTGTAACAAGTTGATCCCAATTCAATTTATTGTTAAAACATTCCCCAAATATGTAAAATTGAACACCTTATCAATGGTCTTGCCCTTTACTGTAAATTTTCTTGTTTTAGTTTGACTTGGGCCGCACACCATGATATAAGATTTTGACAAATTCACTTTTAGGTCCAATACTAACATAAAATCAGTAAAAACATTCACAGATTTATGTAGGCTATTGGCGGTTAAGGCCATTAAGACCGTATTGTCCATGTACGACAACAAAGGGACCGGGTTGCCTCCAATTCTAGAGAAGTCTAATGCCTGCTCTATTAGAGATGACTCTAGGCCCTTTGTGTACAGAAGGAAAAGAAAAGGGGCCAGTATGCTCCCCCTGGCGGACTCCCTCTGTAGAGACAATAGGCCCAGTCTTCTCTCCCCCAGAACCAAATCGTATGGCGACAGTGGTGGACGCATGCAGCCTACGCAGGAGGGTAATGAGTGATTCCTCAAAGCCCATTTTCCCCATCTGGTCCCATAATTTCTCCCTGTTGACCATGCCAAAAGCACTGTACAAGTCCATGAAGGCAAGGTGGATTGACCCCTTCCTTGTCCTCATGTACTTGCACATGATCAATGCCAAATTGAGGCACTGTTCGTTCATCCCCATGCCCCTCTTAAAGCCATATTTTGTTTGGGACATGAGGCCAGACGTATCTGCCCAGGTCTCTAGGCGCGGTAAAATAACCCTCCCCAACACCTTGATAGTAGCGTCAATTAGAGAAATAGGCCTGTAACAGGCCGGGTCATCCTTATTTCCCTTTTTGTTCACAGGTACCACTATGGTCTCTTTATAAGACAATGGGATGGAGCCAGTTATTGCTGCTCTAAAGACACTAGTCAAGAGGGGTTCCCAGAGTTGAGGGTTGCTTTTAAACAAATCTAGATGAACCCCATCGGTGCCTGGGGCTTCCAGGCATATCCCCTTTTTCAGGGGCCTCCTTGACCTCACTCTCCGTCAGAGAGAAGCTCAGTTGATGTGCAGTAATTGGGTCTATTGTGACGCCTAGGCAAGTCTCCTGAGATGTAATTCCATTCAGGTTAAATATGTTTGTGAAATGAGTGGACTACGTATTTTCTCTTGGATTGTTAAGGGTATTCGTAATCAATTAAAAAACAGCGTGTATTTTCTTACCTTGCTAAATTGAAATGCCACGTAGCGTTATTGAAAGAAACGCACCTTAAAGAACAGGATTTGTCTTCCTTACGCAAATTATGGGTTAGAGATGTTTTTTGTTCCCCAGCAGTTAATAACAAAAATGGTGTAGTAATACTGTTTCACAAATCACTAACTGTTTGTTTGCAAACTGAGGTCAAGGACACTAATGGTAGATGGCTTTTATTGAATGCTAAAGTTAATAATACTCAATTCTCTACTTATAATGTATATGGTCCCAATGGTATTGATTTAGTATTCTGAAATGATTTCTCCACTCTCCTTTCTTCTCATGCCTCCGAAAACTTGAGCGATTGCATCAACTTATGGATCCTTTTTTAGAACGAAAATCCCAAACCAAATTTATCCCCAATAGAATACAAAAGACTTTCCACAAAGCAATTACATCTAGAGGGTTGTTGGATGTATGGAGAATTTCCCACCCTGATGTCCTGGAATTTTCCTTCTTTTCCCCTGTTCATAGGTCTCATTCCCGAATTGATTATATATTTCTCACTCAATCACCTTTCCAATTCATGACGAATGCTGAGATTAGACCCAGTCTCATTTCCGATCATGCCCCTGTCATATTAGATATGGATTATCCCACATACGCATCTACCTCATGCAGATGGCATTTTAATAATGCCCTTCTGTTGGATAATCAATTTGGTGAACAATATACAAAGGTTATGCAAGAATTTGTCAACAATAATCTCTCCTCTGTTTCACAATTTCACCTTATTTGGGATGCTTTTAAAGCCACTGCTAGAGGATTTATAATAGATTTTGTCCCCCGGAAAAAAGCAGGCACTTATGGCTGCAACATTAACTCTAAAACAAATCAGGGCCCTAGAGAATGAATACTTTTCTACAAACTGTTCTGATACCTTGTCTAATCTCATTAAGGCTAAAATGCAATACAATAAACAATCCTGGGATAATGCCTGCAATAATCTTCTTAAATTTAATACAAACATGTATGGTGGCCAGAATAAAGCTGGCAAATCTCTAGCCAATTTTCTTAAAATCAAAAAACAAAAGTCCAAGATCATTGCCATCACAGATAGCACAGGAATTAGACACATCACAGATGCTAAAATTCTCGAGTGTTTCACCAAATATTATACTTCTCTCTTTACCCTGAGTCAACCCCTTCTGCTGATCAAATTGATTCTTTCTTTCAAATCATTCCCAAATCCTCTGACACCCACATGGATCTCACATCCCTTGATATTCCAATATCAGAACAAGAAATCATAAATGCTATTATCCAACTTCCCAAAAACAAAACACCCAGTCCGGATGGTTTTACTGTACATTTCTTTCTTCATTTCAAACAATTCCTGGTCCATCAGTTATTAACCCTCATAAATCACTTCTTAGCTTCCGGTGTATCACAGGTTTTTTTCAATCAAGCAATGCTGTGTTTGATCCCTAAAAAGGACAAAGAACCCTCCTATTGTAATAATTACAGCCCCATATCCCTTATTAATATGGACTGTAAAATCTTTGCCAAATTATTAGCCCTTTGTATCAATCTGGTAATCCCGGACCTAATTAACATATTTCAATCAGGGTTTGTAAAAGGACGGTCCATTACAGATAACTCAAGGTCTTTCCTTAATATTATCCATTTAGCCTCTAAGGTGAATTCACCGATTGCTGCAATCGCGTTGGATGCCGAAAAAACCTTCGACAGGGTAAATTGGGAATTCATCTTTGGTGCATTGAAATGGCACCGCTTTAGCCCCCCCTCCCCCATTCTTAGATACATCCAGCTACTATACTCTTCTCTCTCTACTTCCATTTGGGTAAATGGTCATTGTTAGACCTGGCACCATTGGTGTGGGTCTCCCTTCCATTTTTGATGTTGCCTCATGTGTTTTTGCTGGTGTTAGATGCTTTGGGCACTGTGCCACTGCTGTCCAGTGCCACAGTGCGAGGGCTCCCTATTGTAAATTGATGTATGAATTGGTGATTCCATGATTGACTGGTTTGGTTTACCTGTCAGACCCTAGTACAGTGCACTGAGTGTGCCCATGGCTGGTAAACCAAATGCTGCTAGTGATCTTGCAGCATTGGTTGTGCCACCCACAGAAGCAGCCTGTAAAAGTGTGCCTAAGGTCTGCCATTGCATAGCCTATGTGCAGTCCTGTACTGCCATGTTGACTGAGCACGTGCACCCACTTGCCAGTCCCTAAACCTTCCCTTTTCTTCATATCAGACACTCCTATTGTAGGCCCAAGGACAGGGTGCATTGTAAGTATAAGGTAGGACAAGCCCTGGTGTGTGTAGCATGTCCTAATAGTGAATTACAGCCATTTTCGTTTTTCACTATTGCAAGGCTACCTGTTCTCCATAGGCTAGAATGGGCAGTTAGATTATTACATCTTATAATCCTAACTGACTCACATAACATGGTAGAAATTCGAGTTTAGTATGCCTGGACTCAGAATGATAAAAATGCATCTTTTAGTGAAGTTGATTTTAACATTCTGTGTTTGAAAATACCACTTTTAGAAAGTAGGTATTTTCTTGTCTAATTATCCAAGCCTGCCTCTGCTAGGTTGTGTATTCCTTGTCTGGTGTTTTTGAGTGACAGGACTGGGGGATTCCAGGAGACAGAATGAGTCAGCCCAGTGGTGAATAGAGAGATCTGCATGTAGATGGCTGGGAGGAGTTGCACCTGGGACCTGAATAGGGCTGTGCCTGCCTTCCACAATGCTGGCTCTACCTCCTGGGGTGCGGATGATGTTCCTGCCCTGCACAGTGAAAGAAGAGAAGGAATCATGTCAAAAAAGTGCTCCAAGGCTGTGATTTCCCTCCATAATGCTGGCTCCACCTCCTGTGGGGCGTCTGATTTTTCTGCCCTGCACTGTGAAAGGAAAGAAGGATTCATGTCAACAGAGTGCTTCAGAACTGGTTTGGACTGGGCAAAGGCCCCTCTGCCTTCACAGGATTTTGGGGTATAAGTATTGGGACCCTAATACCAAGAAATTAGATCACTTTTGGACTACAAGAAGAAACCTGCTGAGGAGAGGAACCTGAAGAAACTGAGGAGAGACTATCCCTAAGCTGAAGTGCTGCTTGGGGGATTGGCCTGCAGTGGTTGCCTGACTGCCAAAGAAAAGAGAGAGGAACTTTGTGTGTACTTTCATCAATTGTGTGAGGTCCTCCAAGGGCTTGGAACAGAGCGTGCCTCCTGCTGAAGTCTCAGGGACAACAGACTTCACCCACCATCTCCTCAAGAGTTCTCCTGAAGTGCCTGCAGTTGTGTTGGACTTTTTGGGGACTTGCGTGTCGCAATGAGCTGGGAGCGCGACTCAAGATCGAGAAGCGTGTCACAGAACTGCCGCTACCGCTTCGCAGCACAAAGCGCCTCGCATCGCCGGATGAGAGGATCGACGTCGCCGCAGATGCCGCTGCATCACCGGGAAGCCTGTTGCAGGAGTAGAGGATCGCCATTGTATCAGCCGCCACCACATCTCCGAGAAGCGTGTCGCAGGGCCTGTCGCGGCTCATCGCCGGAGAAGAGGATCGACGTCACCGCAGACGCCACCGCATCACCGGAAAGAGTGTTGCAGGGCCTGTTGCGGCACGCATCGTTGTGGATGCAACTCGCATCGCCAGGAGAGAGGATCGACGTTGCCGCAGATGCCGTCGCATCACTCGAAAGCGTGTCGCAGGGCCTTTCGTGGCTCACATCGTGTGAAGCATCTCGCATCGCCGGGGGAGAGGATCGACGTCGCCGCAGATGCCGCCGCATCACCAGGAAGCGTGTCGCATCAAGGAGAAAGCGCCATCTTTATTTCTTTGCACCGGATCTTTGCCGCACTTCCATCGTTGCAACACTTTTGTTGCCCTGCGAGTCGCATCTTAAGGTACATTGACTCAAAGTGTCGCATTTTAAGAACTAAAGAGAACTAAGCTAAAACTACCATCTTAAGTATAGTATTGTGGATTTTTGTTGTTTGTGGTCTTTTGATAAGTCTATATAAAGAATACTTATTTTTGATATAAAACCTATGTGGTGTCCATCTGTAGTGTTGTCACTTGATTACTGTATGTGTTCACAAATGCTTCACACACTGCCTCTGAGATAAGCCTGTCTGCTTGTGCCAAGCTACCAAGGGGGTGAGCAGGGGTTATTTTACGAGTGTACCCCTTACCCTGACTGAAGGCAAGGGTCCCTATTTGTCACAAGTACCTACCTGTGCCAACTAGAGACCCCCTAATCTAACAGTCGTCAATCCAAATACTTTCCACTTCACATAGGAACGAGACATGGGTGCCCTTTATCTACACTTTTATTTATTTTTGCCCTAGAACCATTTCTTGCAAAAACTTTGTCGCTCTCCACACTATATGGGATTCCAATTTAAACATACAGATTTAAGTTTGCTGCTTACGTGGACGGCATTTTATTATACTTCTCCAGCCCCATTACCTCTTTGCTGATGTTTTTCTCTTTGCTAAAAGAGTATTCTCTAGTTATACACTTAATTTGACAAATCCTAGGTTATGCCATTGAATAAACATTGCTTTTCTCATATGTTTCAAGATACAGGTTTCAAATGGAACCCCAAGAGTATTAAATGCTTATGTATCCTCTACACTAATAGTATTAAAGAAACTATTAAAATTAACCTTGCAGATATACTTAAAACACTTTTGGCACTCATTGATGGTTTGTCCCTACTATTCTTGTCTTGGTGGGGCAGACTTGCTCTAATTAAAATGATGCTGCTTTCGATCATCAAGTTTTATCTCTCTATGCTCCCAGTCACGCTCCCACTCTCTTTCTTCAATATCATTAACCGCTCCCTGAACAAATTCCCATGGAATAACCGTAAAACTAGGATTTCACTTACCCGACTTCAGCAGCCCAAAGAATTAATAGGGTTTAATGTTCCTAATATTAGACGCTATCACTCTGCTTTCACCCTGAAACAAGTTTGGACCTTTTTATCTGACTCCTCACATACACCTTTAACGGCCTTGAGTTCACTGGAACAATCTCAATATGCACCATTCTCCTTTGCTGTGGCCTCTCGATTATCTCAACCCCCCAAACGCTTTTCATCGCCCATTTTCACACATTCGACTGCAGTTGCTACTTCTCTGCTTAAAGTTCATCTCTACGATTTTGATAATTTTATACTAACTCCTGTTTGGTACAACAAACACTTAAAGATAAAAAACAGAGCTCTATTGTGGAAATAATGGATTGATAAGGGCATTATTAAATTTGGGCACCTGATGATCAGCGGGTCTGTCATGGATTTCACGGAGATCCAAGATAAATACGACACATCTGTCTTACATGCTCCTCATTATTCTCACCTCAAATCAGCCATCACTCATCTCCACTCCCAAAGCTCTTTCTCAGCCGCACATAACCAGACATCCACTCTCTCGGTAGGTTTCTCTACTCAGTTCAAGGCATCCCATATATATAAGATATTGTCTCACCCCTCTGATCCTAGAACCGTATCCAGTATTGAACTTCTATGTGAAAAAGATCTGGCACAAGAATTCTCGTTTCAGGCCTGGGGCTCCATTTGGGCAAAAATTCACACCTCCTCACGATCAGCAAGCACAACGCAGAATCTATACTATTTCTATAATAGGCTTTTCTTCACCCCCACAGATCTTCATAAGTTCATATTACTGGATGACACGAAATGCTGGTCTTGTCATCATGATAATAGTGACTTACTTCATATGTTCTTTCTCTGCCCTCTGGTTAAGAGTTTTTGGTTACTCATTTGGAAGGAATTGAATGAGATTTTATCCACCAATGTTCCTTTTGATATTGTACATGTTTTTCTGGGTGGCTCCTCTCTTATATGGAATACCCAGAGAAGCATAGGTAAATTTATTGATTTGTTTATAGCTATTACTTTTCAGATTATCACCACCAATTAGAAGGACACTGCTAAAATCTCGTACCAAGCTTGGTGGAACCTGTTATGCCATCACCACAGACTAGATCGTGCACATGCCACCACTACTGATTAAGAAAGATTTACTTTGGTTACCAATCTCCACAATTCTTCCAGTTCGCCCGTTTGACTTACTTTGTATGTATATTGTCATGAACCTTCTTAATAATATTATGTTACATTTTATCTTTTTGTTATTTTTACATTACTATTTAGCTGCCGCTTATCACTTCCCATTATCTTTCTCTCCTCCCTCTCCCTTCTTTCTTTCCTTCCTTAATTCCCTCTCCCCTCCTTTTAAAATAATAAATTACATTTGTCTAAGTATAGGTTTAGAAGGATCAAATTGGTTTTGATCATATACTTTTAATATAGTTCCAATTTGTAATTTCAATTTGGGTAATGGTACTTTTTGACCTTTGTTTGTGTAATGTATACTGTTGTTTTACTTTGTATTTCATCTCAATAAAGCATGCTAAACATTAAAAAAAGACTGATTTGCATGTGGCTGGGTCTGAACTGGGGTGGCGAAGTGACCTAAAGAAAGATGACGGATTCAACTCAGATCTAATAGTGACTGATGGTGAGTGTCTGAAAAGTATCCGCGCTCCACCCATCTCCTTGTGTTCGCTCTTTCCTACTACAAAAGGCCTGGAAAACCAGTTTTCAGTGTAAACTCCTCTTTCTACCTAAAATGAGATTATAGTTCAGACACACATTCCACTCAATACAGATGTTTGTTTCATGCAATGTGCAGTAGGAAAACCTGCTGTGAGTTGCTGGGGCAAGCTACACAAATTCCCAGTCTGTGCAACTAGGAAATATTACACAAAGTACCCTAGTGATGCAATGAGCATGTGTAACTGTTTTGTACTCCCCTGGGGTACTTTGGAATGTCAGAAAGTACCATCAATGGTTATATGACCCTTTCTGTAATACTAATAGAGCTGGCATACATGTAGTGCCACTTCAGTCTCAGTGGGGTGTTCAATCATTTGCATTGGTTATGCCAACATGCAAATAAGGGAACTCTTTGCCTCTGCACCTGTGCTGTATTACATTCGCAAAAGATTAATTAGGCGGCTCAGTTACTGTGTGTCACAAAGAGCTGGCACACAGTCAGTGTGTACCATGAGGCTGCACCTGAAAATGGAGTATGGCGGTCTCATGGTTCCCCCAGAGATCCATCTGCAGATGGGTGCAGTGGCTCATTGCAAACACCTGCAGGGGAATTCTGCCCCCTTTGTAAAGCAGGCCAGGTTACTGCATCTAAAGTGAAATGTGGACCAGTGGCTTCAAACAACCGGTCCACCTTTCGCTAATGTGACAGCCAGTCGGTCATTTACTAATGTACTGCTCCATGGCAGTTTGCGGCTGCGCTAGAGGCAGCTCATTAACTGTAGTAGAGCACACTGACCTGGTCTGCATCAAATTTACCTAGTTAAAGATGCACCATGGCACAGACTGGAGCAGTGGGCTCCATACATAATACAGACTGTGGCAATGGGTGCAATTATGAGCAAATTCACGTATTATTCCTCCTTTCCAAGTATCAAACTGGCAATCATAATTATTAGCTCATCCTTTGCTAACACAAATTAGCAAGTGCACCTCATATTTGCAGGCTTATCGTAATCAGGCGGTATTTTCCTGTGCACTGATTGCACATTTTCTTTTTGTCCACACGTTTATTGCAGATAAAACCTGGCAAGGATCTTGTTTGCAAATAGTGTGAAATTCTAATTTGCATATGCTCAAATATGTTCTCAGACACACAATTGATGGATGGAATGCAGAACAAATCAAAACATTCACCCCCAGTCAAGAGACCTGGGTAAAATCCATCATTCTTTTGCTCACCATGCCACCCCAGTTTGGACCTATGGCACAGTGAACCCGGGACCCACGTCTGGGCATACCCAGCGCACTTAGTGCGAGGAAGTAAAAGACACACAATTGATGGACGGAATGCAGAACAAATCAAAACATTTACCCCCAGTCAAGAGATCTGGGTTATATCCATCATTCTTTTGCTCACCATGCCACCCCAGTTTGGACCTTTGTGGCACAGTGAGCCCGGGACGCACGTCTGGGCATACCCTGTGCACTTAGAGCAAGGAAGCAAAAGACACACAATTGATGGGCGGAATGCAGAACAAATCAAAACATTCACCCCCAGTCAAGAGATGGGACGGGTATGTCCAGACGTGGGTCCCGTGCTCTCCGTGCCACTGGAGTCAAGCTATCCTGGCTGATGAGGGCGGAAAGCCTGAAACCGGTCCTAGGATGCTTGTTTCCAGTCCAGGGAGGACCTGGCCTGGCGTTTCGGGCTGGACTGTTCCCATTGGGCGCATGGTCAAGACTGATTTGCATATGGCTGGGTCCAAACTGGAATGGCATGGGGAGCAAAAAAACGATGGATTTAGGCCCAGATCTCTGTACGGGGGTGAATGTATGGCATTGTTCTGCATTCTGTCCATCAATTGTTCTTTTTGTAAATATGTTCTAGGCAGCAACATCGGGATTGTGTGCTCTTCGTTAACAAACTCCTCAACAGGGTTTACCTCCAGAAAACTTGTGGGCAAGCAGCATGGGGCACACAATATGTGAATAGGCAAAATTGCACATATTCAATTACATCATTCTCAAATTCGGCCTTAGAATGTTGTTTCTGGCACAAGCTGGAGCTTATATCCTAAACAGAATTAGCCCCTTATAGTGCCTCAGCTGCACCTCACTGATGGGGCTGAAAAGCATCTGTGGTTGCTATTTGTATGGTGTAGATTAGAAGGGAAATTACCTAGCATTTGAAGCCAGGTTGATGCTCCTTTTGGAGTGTGTTGCTCTCATATGCATGAGTTAGTCTCCCTCTGTAACATAGTCAAACTAAAAATTATAGAATATCCACCCCACATACACATTTTCAGTTTGGTTTAGAAGCCTTAGATTAAACTTTCCTGTTGTGTGTTCCGCACCAAGGAGGTAGGAATTTGTCCTAAAATAGTTACCACAAAGTCAGCTACAGAAAATGGGGAAAGTAAATGAACTAAGATGTAAGGGTGATGGCTGGCAGGGGTCATGAATTCTTTTCTAATTTTAATTTTGCTTTTAATTATTTTAACAAGACAACCAAAGCTGTAAACACCACATTCACACCATCCACTCCCCCTTAAGTTCTCCCAAAAGTACATTCTCATCTCCGTGGCATGCACAAATGATACGCCATGTAATTACTACTTCCTCAATTTTCAAAGGTTGCCAGCCTGTACTTTAAATCATTGTCAATGAAGGTGTCCATCATGGTGTGCCTCTTAAATCCTTTCCACATCCCAACCTCCCTATATTTTTTCATATTTGTTCATGCAACCTATACCCTTGTATACTTCCTTTTCCATGATCCTACAGTATTCCATCCCCATTTCCCAGGTTTGATGTGCAGGGACAAACCCCTATCCCCAACTTTGAGCAATATCACACTTAGCTATCATACAGCCTGTATTAAGCAGTATTTTTTGCTAACATGAGTGATCCTCACCCTCCCAGAATCCCAGCAATGCCAAGTCCAATGGAATACTCATTGCTGTAGCCAAGGATTGCCGCACCCTATCCCGAAACGTCTGTATTGAAGGGCAACTCCAAAGTATATGGAACAAGCATTTGCAATGCAATAGGTCTCGCATTTACGAGAGTTTGAGCTACTTGCATTTTAAATGGCAATGCCTTTTATTTATGTGTTGTTTTTAAAACAGATAAATAAAAGTCATTGTCATTTACAATTCCAATCGCTTAAACGTTGTCAAATGTGAGACCTATTGCTTTGCAAATGCATTTGGCACTCGTGTTACAAAGATTTTTTTTAAAGCGTTGGGAGAGAGTGTGTCCTGCCTGAAGCAGCAGACAAAACAAAGCTATTTGAGAAAATAGTGCTTGGAGGCTGTAATTAAAGCCTACCGAGTTACAACACACGTAACAGGGTGTATCCTCATGGGATGTTACAAAATGAGACAAGGCGGTACTAAGGAGGGACTACTAAGCCTATTGGCCAATGAAAAGCCACAGTTTACAGTGGACAATGACACAATGAAAAATATGGGCGGAGGTTCAAGACCATACCTGAATACAGCATGCCTCACAGAGCAGCACATGCGCTTCCCAGGTTTGACCCAAAAAGGTGCCTTCTAGACCACAGCCCTGCAGGCAATCCATGTGGGGGTTATGAATTCTTGATGTTGCATCTTAGTTCATTAATTTTACTAATGTTAAAGGCCTGCAGATAATCACAGAGCGTTTTGGTGTCGATGTCCTTGAGGAACATTGCTAAGTTTTGAAACTTGTTTGCTCACAAGTAGTCTTTCAGTTTGATCTCAGGCTGATTTTGTAGGCTATAATTAGGGACTCTGGTACTATGCGACAGGGGAGGACCAAATTGTGCAGCTAAATAACATGGCAAGAGAAGGCAATTTATGTGGCAGAAGGCAGATATTTTGTGATAGTATTTTTCCCATTATTTTGTCATTTGTACACATAACACTGTCTGGGAAAAGATTTCACCTTATTAGTGCCAATTTAAATCATATATATAGCATTAATCATCTGAAAGTTGGCCAGTCAACCTAATTTACGAAAGGCCTTCCAGTGCCCAGGAACAAGTGTTGCCATTTTTTTAGTAACATTTGAATCTTTTCAGGTAGAAACAATTTTTTTGTTACAATTTGCAGATTATACAGCAGATGATGGATTATGTGGCTATGGGGAAACACATAATTCCGGTGACCAAGGTTGGTTTGTAAATCAATTAGTCAGGAAATCAGTATTTTCTCCACTTGTTTTTAACAACCTTCCCTGTTTTTTTAAAGGAGGCTGACTGTTTGGCATTTGGGTTCCATGCATCTGCTTTTTAGAGTGGAAGTGTGGCGTAAAATGTGAAAATGAAAAGTTTTACACTAATGGTTTGTAAAAGAATGTTAGTTTGGCCAAGAATGAAAAATGTCCTAGCTATCGTAACGGAAAGTTTCTATTCTATTAAGGACTCGGAGGCGAGGATTATGCCTTCTTTCTTCACTTTATTGGTACAGCAGCCATTCAAAACAAGACTACATTTCCCATCAACCCTGGGGAAATCTGTAGTCAAACAAAATTGTTAAATCAGTCAGTCCTGGGTCCTCCAGTATCTAGATTGTCTGACCTCACTGGCCCTTTCTCTTTCTTTGCACGAAGTCAGCCGGAAACCTAATCCTCAGGCATCCTGTTTATTTGCGTCTGAACCTACGAGGACAAAGGAGCCATCAATTCACGAAAGCAAATGTGATGCAAGAAGAAACATGTCATGGCAGACACCCATCAAAAACTGTGAACAGTAATCCAAGAGAACTGAAAGGTGGATGTAGTAGCACACAGGTGGAAATACGTCCCATCATTGTCAATAAAAATTGCCAATTAAACATTATACCCATACAAATAGAAAACCCCCCAAAATGTGTTACCTTGGGGCATATGTGTCAAGCCCTTTTCCCATTCGCAAAATGGCCCTATTCTCAGAATGGGCCCGTTTGCGAACGGGAAAAGGCCTTTTTGGATGTGTCATCCCAAAAGGGCATCGCAAATTAGAGAATCGCAAAATTTGCGATTCTCTATTTTGCGATTGCATTTAAGGAATCACAAATTGTGATTCCTTAAATGCGATGTAGAAAGCACCTAAGTTGTGCGAATTTGGCATAAGAAATGGCAAATTACCACCAACTGACAGTTGGTGGTAATTTGCGAATGCCTTGAAAAAAGCACTTTTTTGCTTTTTTCAAAGTACCATGTGGCACACATACATGCC
The DNA here is from genome assembly GCF_964261635.1 of Lissotriton helveticus. Classification (NCBI taxonomy): domain Eukaryota; kingdom Metazoa; phylum Chordata; class Amphibia; order Caudata; family Salamandridae; genus Lissotriton; species Lissotriton helveticus. The sequence goes on along the minus strand of NC_136069.1, from coordinate 633,335,920 downwards.
CTTAGGGCATGTATATGCGCCACATGTGCACACATGCTCATTTCAGGGGTGCATCAGGGCATCCTTATGACACCCTTGCACCCTTGAAATTGCATTCTCAATTTTCGATTCTCTAATTGCTAATCACAAATTGAGAATGTCTGGCCATTCATTCCTATGGGCTTCCTAGCTCATAGGAATGAATGGCAAGTTATTCCTTATTTGCGAATCTCAATTTGCGATTCACAAATAAGAAATATGTAGGATTTGCTCAATTTTTAGCAAATCCTACATACATTGCATTTTGCGATTCTCTAATTGCGATTCTCTAAAAATCGCAATATGAGAATCGCAAAACAGTTTCTTTATATATATGCCCCTTACTTACATACGGGGTGGGGAATTCTCCAGCGATTCCTAGGGTGGGATAATCCTCGCCTCCGAGTCCTTAATAGAATTGGAACTTTCCGTTACGATAGCTGGGACATTTTTCATTCTATGTCAGGACTGGAGGTGAGGATTATGCTAGTTCACAGCTTGCTCACCACCAGGTGAGCCATGTCCAGCACAGGCTTAAAATAAAACCTTTTAAAGGTAGAGTCTGAAGACCAATCTGCTGCGTTGAGGATATCTACCAAACGGGCACCTAAGCCAAATGCTTTCGAAGCCATTGCCCCTCTTGCCGAGTGGGTACCAAAATCCCGGAGGCTGATGCCTGCTTCCTGCATAACCCACCTAACCCATCGGGCGATGGTAGGGGAAGAAACTGCTTTAAACGGTTTGCGGAGAGCGATGAGAAGTTGGCGCTCACCTGAAGGCTGGAGATCTTCTGTCAACTCCTCGTAAGCCTTCAAACAGCGAACCACACATAACTTAGGACAATCTGGAAATTCTGAGTAAGAAATCACCCGTGTGTGGCACGTCTGTGTAAGGTGAAGGTCACCCCAGAGGGAGTAAACATCCTGGAAGAGATATCCAACGCTCTTACATCGGAGACCCGTCTACAGGAAATCAGACAGAGTTACATTGCCAATTTGGCCGAAATCACTTTCCGTGAATGAAACCTGTTGGGTTGCCAGGATAAAAACAAATTCAGGACTTGGTTCACATCCCATAGAGCTGAAGAACGGGGCTCAGCGGCAAGGATAGCCGAATGCCCCTGAGGAGCTTGAAAACAAGGGAATGTTCCTTGACATGGGAGTTGTTAATGGGGACATGGCCCGCAGAAATAGCCGAACAAAGAGTGTTAATAGAATGGTAAGCAAGACCGTTAGAAGCCAGATGGGCTAGGAAGTTCACAACGTGTACTACATCTGCGTCCATGGGATTGGCACCCCTTCGCAGACACCAACGGGACCATCTGCCGCAAGCAGATCTATAGCGTTTGACGGTACTGTCCACCCACGCTTTGGACATGAGTTCCTCCGCCTTTGCCAAAAGGCCAGAGATTTCCTATTGTTTCCTGTAATCCTCCATGCTACAAGCAGTAATGAGTTCTGCAGAACTAGAGGATGAGGAACTCCGTCGGGATTCAGAAGGAGATGTGGGAACAGGGGGAGTAGGATTGGAGAATCTCAAGAAAGTTCCAGAAGAAATGGAAACTACACTTGAGACCGCCACAGGGGGGAGAGGACAACTAACTCTGCCCCCTCATGACGGACCTGGGCCGTGACGTGGGTCAGCATCGCAAATGGTGGAAACGTGTACCCCAGCTCCAGGTTACACTTCTGGAGGAAGGTCCGGTCTCCAACTGTAGAACCAAGGCAACTGGTGGTCTAGCCTCAAGGCAAAGAGGTTGAGGGAGAATGGTCCCTAGAGGTCATTTAACCTCAAAAAGATCACAGAGTCCAGCTTCCACAGCTGGAATCCCAGAAGTTGCGGGATTGGAAATCTGCTACCAGATTATGCCAGCCCGGAAGATATTCCGCCGTCTCTGAAACATGGTGCTCCAGGCATAATTGCCAAAAACTGGCGGCTAAATCTGAGAGGGCTTTGGACCTTGTGACTCCAGATGATCGATGTAGCGGACCGCCGAGATGTTGTCCGTCTTGAGTAGAACTGAAGATTGAATGCAGTCTTTTGTCCAACCGCGAACCGCAAAGGAGCCCGCCAGGAGCTCTAGGCAATTTATATGTAATTTGCGTTCATCTAGATACCACAACCCTCGGGTAGAAAAGTCGCTGCACCTAGGTTCCCAGCCCAGATTGCTAGCGTCCAACTCAATAACTAAGTCTGGAGCGGAACCGAAGATCGAGCTACCGTTCCAGTCCTCCATATGTTGGAGCCACCATTGGATCTCTTCTCTGACTTCTTCTGATAGAGCCACCTTGTGAGAGTAGGGGCACCCATTCCGGAGGTATGACGCTTTGAGGCGTTGTAACGCTCGATAGTGAAGTGGGCCTGGGAAGATCTCCTGAATGGAGGCAGAGAGCAAGCCTACCACCGAGCTAAATCTCTGAGGGACACATGAGTCTTGACCAGAGTGCGTCGCAGTTCGTGATGGATCTTCGTGACTTTCCCAGGAGGAAGACTCAGAGTAGAGGACCTTGAGTCGATCACGAAACCCAGAAATGTCAGAGTCTGAGAAGGAGAGTGCATTGACTTGGTCTGGTTGATAACAAACCTCAGCCTTGGAGTAGATTTACCGTCATCTGAAGATGCTGGTGAAGTCGGCGAGGGCAAACGTCCATAAGAAGGAGATCGTCGAGGTAGACGATCATCCGAATGCCCCGAGCTCGCAACCCCTCTACCACTGGTTTGAGGACCTTTGTAAAACACCAAGGGGCCGATGAGAGGCAGAACGGGAGGGAGGCAAATTCAAATACCTGTTCGCGCCAAGTGAACTGAAGGAAATGCCGGTGCGGGGGAAAAACCGGAATCACCAGATAGGCGTCCTTCAGGTCGAGGCGAACCAGCCAATCGTCCAGGCACAGCAAATCCCTGAGAAGATGGATACCTTCCATCTTGAAATGGCGGTAGACCAGCCACTCGTTGAAACTGCTTAGATTGATTACCGGGTTTTTGCCCCCATCTGTCTTGTCGACTAGAAACAAATTGCTGACAAAACCTTGCAGATGAAGGACTGCGGGAACGATAGCTCCTTTGGCAAGGAGGGAGGAAACCTCCTCGTCTACCAGAGCGGTATCCTGGCGGGAGAACTTAAAGGGGCGGGGCCTGGTGCATTGATATGTGTTTCCCAGGTATTCTATGTGAAAGCCTTGGATGGTTTGCAGGACCCACTGATACCCCGTGACAGAAGTACAAGCCTGGAAAAAAATCCCCAGCCTCCCCCCTATTTTTAGATGGGAAGAAGGGAGTAGACTCACCATTGGAAGAGGCTGCAGGTCCCCGGAAGCCAAGTCCTTTGCTGCGTCTGCCTCTTGTGGGATAAAAGTTGCCAAAACGGGACTGGTCCTGATATTGGCCCTTGTTGGAGCCTTGCCCACTTTGCTGGTGATTGGAACCACGGCCGGTAGAGTGGCCCTTGCCTCGACCGGCCCCGTGAAAACCCGGGGAAACACCTTCTTGATTGTAGATTGAGCTTTGTCAATGTAGGTGAGAGTATTAACACATTTTCCCAATTCCTTTACGAATGGGTAACCAAACAAACCCCCTTGGGCTACCACTCCGGCTTCCGAATCTGCAAGATACCCTAGTTTGGGGTCCACCTTGATGAGCAGAGAGCGCCCCATTCAGTTGAAATGGCACAATTGGCATTGCCGAGGAACACAATAGCTCTCTGAACCCAGCCAGACAGGGAATCAGGGGAGATAAGGGAGCCTGACGACTTGGCTTCCTCGGTCATGTCAAGAATCTTGGTTAAAGGGCCGAGGACATCAAGGAGCTTATCCTGGCAAGCTCGCCAGGATCTGTCGATTCCCTTCTTGGGGTCACGCATAAACTTTTGGAGGAAAGTCGCCATGCGAGAGTCGATTTCCGGTGAGAGGGCGACTTTGCCATCCAAAGAAGGGCAGGGGCATTCTGCCCTAAGACAATTATGGGCATCTTTCTCCAGTAGCTTCCTGATGCGTAAGGCCACATATTCTGCCACTTTGTCTGCTGGAGCCCAGTCGAGCGAGCAAGGAAGCACAATCCCTTCTGGATCAAACATATCGGAGACATCAGGTGGAGGAGGGGGTCCCGGGGTCTGGAAGGACCCGGATCGGCATCATCATTCCCTGAGTTCTGGGGGATATCAGGGGGAGTCACCTGAGGTAGGTTCGGTTGGATGGCGAGGAAAGCCTGCTTGAGCCGGTCAACGGCTGTGGCATCCATCCCTGTGTCTCTAGGACGTTTGGCTGGTGGAGGTGACGGATCCAGTACATTTGTCGGGTGGGAGTAGCTAGAGGTGGAGGGGTCACCGGTAAACTTACAATGCGAGCTAACGCTTGATCAATTCTCTGGGACAGCCTATCTTCAAGGAGTGCCATAGCCTCACCGACTGCTCTATAAATAGAATTGTCCATCCACTGCTTCGTAGAACTCCTCATCCCATTGGAGGTCGGTCAGGGCATTATCCCCTCCTTGGGAGTTGTCATCATATTCAAATTCCATGATGACAGGCCACAAAAACAAACAAAAAGGCCAGACGAGGAGAAAAACACAGTAGATAGGTCTGGGTGTCAGACTTTGCTAGGAGATCCCAGGTCTGTGGGGGCTGGGTGTCAGCCGGAATGCAGGGCAAGAGACTCGCAATAAGGCAAATAAGGGGTAATTAGCCCCGGGCACGTGTGTCTGGTGGCTGTGAGGTACAGAGAAAAACACAAACTAGGCCTGGGTACCAAGTGCCCAATAAGCGTGAATACGCTGTAATACGGGACCCCTGAGGGCGTAATAGAAAATACAGACTCCATCAAATAATGTGCCAAGTGGAGCGTGAGGAATGTACTGCTGAACGTCTGTTTAAATTGGAAACCGTGCACAGCCCGCTCACAGTAAACTGCCTCAGGCCAAGAATACCCACAACTACGGCACGTCGCACAAGCCCTTCAGGGTTTGAAATCCTTGCGCCTTAGTACACTCCTCACATGCCCCTTAACGGCCAGAGGAGCGTGGGTGCACCAGATGAGCCGCATAGGAGCAAAAAACGCTCCAGCGGGACGGGCACCCGTCCCAGAACAAAACCGGTCAATGAGACAGAGGCGGAACGTGGAAGAGCAAAGCAAAGCACCGCCTCAAACTGACAGACAAGCGGGCAGCAAGGCCCAATGACAAAGAAATGCTCACATGAGCCCAGAACGCATTGAATAAAGAAACCAAGCAGCATAAATCGAGTACAACTCTACATGATATCGGCATAAAGCGCAAGAGCATATAAGAAAATACACAACATCATAAGCTGATGAGCAAGGCAATAAACCATAGATAACCAACAGACAAGAGAATGAGGAAAACACTTATCTCGGCTGCAGAGCAGTGAAGAAAGAGGAGGCAGGGCCAGTGAGGGCAGACTATCTGGATACTGGAGGACCCTAATTAGTGGACCCAGGACATTACTGATTGGGCAGTTTTGTTTGACTACAGATTTCCCCAGGGTTGATGGGAAATGTAGTCTTGTTGTTTTGAATGGCTGCTGTACCAATAAAGTGAAGAAAGAAGGCATAATCCTCGCCTCCAGTCCTGACATAGAATTAGGTTATGGTACAAGGTGAGCTTTAGGATTTAAAATTAACCATGGCTTGGTTAATAAACTGTGCTGTATCATACGGCAAAATGCTGCACATTCTGTGGCTGTGATATTTCACTGCTTCCAATTTTAACATACATTAACATTATCTTGGCAACAGTTTCGCCTCATTAGTACCAGTTTAACCCCTGATGAAACCAATTGGAAACTAAAAGGTGAGAAGTCTATCTTTTTAAAATGCTGCACTTTTTCTTAGTAACTTTTCATTAGTTTTAACTAGACATGATTTTTTTTGTTGAAGCGTGCAAAATATGCAGCAGATTGCAGGTTTATTTGGGAACTGAGGTAATTAAATAATGGTTCAGAAAATAGTGCAGCTGCAGAAGTGCATAATACTGTTGGCCCCCTGGAATAAAGTTTATGGTAAGGGTTGGGGGATGCCGTTCATTTTTGTCATTTCAGTAGACGCCATATGTTTTTCTTCACTGTTGCTAGTGCACTATAAATTAATTTATCATAGTAAGTTTGTCTTGGTGAATGTCTAACTGCCGTAGTCCCACTTCTATTTTGACAAAGGTGCTATGGATTCTGTCAGCTAAGAACAGTTTGCGATTCTGGAACAATATGCTCTGAATGTTTTTGCTGCAGGACATTTTTGTCTTGGCCTCCCTGTAAATGCATGTATATAGCGCTTGTATTAACCCTTTCCTAAGAACACTGAGGGAAAAGTATCCAAAAGGCAGCAGTCATGTTAGCTTCTTGTGTTAAGGACATCTGGGTGCTTATGAGGAGAATTTCATCATTTAGACAGGATCTGGACACCGCCTCAAAGAACCTGCCCAATGAATAAGTTGTAACAGTGCAGACTATGTCTGGCTAGCACTTCCGTTTTATTGGTATCGGCTGCCAACTGATTGGCTTTCATTCATTGACCAGCAGGGTCGCAACATCACGGCGGCCTCAGTGCTGATGTCTTTTGGTCTCTCATGTCGGACAATAATCTGGGTGTCATAAGTGCATTTGTACAATATAGGAAGTCAAAGGAAGAGGTCAGGTCTCTATGGATAAAGTAAAGAGAGCATTGGTTGCAATCAAACCACGGGGTACTAGGGCACTGACTTGGGTCCATTTCTCACTGTGCCACTGGAACCAAGCTACACCTGGCTGATGAGCCCTAACAAGGGCAAAACCGTTCGTGGGTTGCTTGTGTGCTGGTTCAATCAATCAGTCAATCAGAGTACTTGTAGAGCACGCTACTTACCCGTGAGGGTCTCAGGAGTCTTCTGAAGGTGAGTAGGTCTTGGGTCTGCCATATGTGGGTAGGGAGAGTGTTCCAGGTCTTGGCGGCGAGGTAGGAGAAGGATCTGCCGCCGGAGGTCGTTCGTTGGATGCGTGGGACAGCGGCAAGGGCGAGGCTGGCGGAGCGGAGCTGGCGGGTGGGGGTGTAGAAGCTGAGTCTGCTGTTTAGATAGGCTGGTCCAGCGTTGTGGAGTGCTTTGTGTGTGTGGGCGAGGAGCTTGAAGGTGATCCTCTTGTCGACGGGGAGCCAGTGTAGGTCTCTCAGGTGGGGGTGATGTGGCTGCGGCGGGGGACGTTGACGATCAGTCGGGCGGAGGCATTTTGGATGCGTTCTAGTCGTCGTGGGTTTTTGGCTGGGATTCCTGCGTAGAGTGCGTTGCCGTAGTCCAGTCTGCTGCTGACGAGGGCCTGTGTCACCGTTCTTCTTGTTTCGGTCGGGATCCACTTCTAGATCCTGCGGAGCATTCGGAGGGTGTTGTAGCAGGAGGAGGAGACGGCGTTGACCTGCTTAACCAAGGAGAGGGAGGAGTCAAGGATGAATCCTAGGTTGCGTGCATGGTCGGTGGGTACTGGTGCTGTTCCCAGTGTGGTTGGCCACCAGGAGTCGTCCCAGGCTAAGGGGGTGGGTCCTAGAATGAGTACCTCCGTCTTGTCCGAGTTCAGCTTCAGACGGATGCTCCTCATCCAGTCGGCGACGGCCTTCATTCCCTCGTGGAGGTTGGTTTTGGCGGTGTGTGGGTCCTTGGTGAGGGAGAGGAGGAACTCCGTTCAGGGAGGACTTGGCCTGGCAGTTCAGGCAGGACTGTTCCCATTGGAGCGGGGGCAAGTTTAAATTTGCATATGTCTAAACTGAGGTGTCACGATGGGCAAAAACCAATGGATCGGAATGCGGCCTGAGCGATAAACTGCAAAATGCAGAGATTAATTCAAGTATTTCAGCCTTCACTTTGTTTTTGATGCCCTAAGTGTTTTGATAGAGGTCATGCAGTTTGGGAGCCTGGGCTAGGATTAGGACCTGGGCCTCTCATTTGGTTTAGGCCCTAGTTTGCATCTGGGACTGTATGTGTTCAACAGAAACATAAAAATATGATGGGAGAAAAGGCACCAGGTCCCTGGCTGCAGGATTTCTCACTGCTTTTTAAACATGTTCATTAACCTGTATCAAGCTTTACTGAAGTAACACTGTATCTATCGGTGCACCACATGTGTGGTTGGGTGGTTTTCGTGTTCCCTAACCTTCTACACTCCTGAGACGTAGTAATTTGTGTAATGGTGGTGAATGGGGTATGGCCGAGATTACACTGCTGATGGGTTCTGGACTGTACTTTCTTGTGGTGCAGAGTTCTTCAATCTGTGGGGCGCGATCTCAGGGGTGGTGCGCATTCCAGTGTAATCTAACCTTTGATCGTCTTCCACTGTCACGCGTCGCAAGTCTTCTGTTTTTTTTTATTGGAGAACTCCGGTATGGTTGGGGGGGAGGGGAAATCGATGGGGCACAACGTGCCCGTGCTTTTTGTCATGTTAACCGACCCAGAAGGGGGTTAATTCGTAGAGCTGTAATGCTTCAGCTGCAGTGACAGGAAGGAAGTCTCCTCTGCTCAAACCAAAAGCAAACAAACAGACAGTCCTGTTCCTTTGCTTCGATTTCATAGCAAAGGAGACTCCTTGCCTACCACTGCAGCTGAAATGACAGTCTCTTCCTTGCTTTCAATTTTAGCAGAGGAGACATCCTGCCTCCCACTGCAGCAGAAGCATTTCAGCTCTATGAATTTAAACCCGTCCTGGGAGGGTTAGCTCTTTCCAGAAAGGAGACAAAGTTTCTTTTAAAATTACACAGGCAGGCTCGCAAAATGCCAGCCAGCCATGTGTTGTTTAAACAGCCTGCAAATTGATTTTTTTTAAGTTCAAAATATTTTATTGAAAATTTATCATAATAAACAATAAGCAAGACATACAGAAAAAACTAACATTGCAAAGATCTAGTAAAATACTAATACTAAAGATACAATAATTGCTCATTCATTTTCAATAAAGGAAAGTAAATGTATGCATATAAAACTTAAAAAGGGGGAAGGAGAGAGAGGGAAACTTATAATATCGAATACATAATAGTTGATAAATAGAGCTACTATGCAATATCAATATAAATAGTAATAGAACAATAAAGGGGAGAAGCAATGAAGATAGTATTAATTTGATAAATATATATCAATAGGAGTCCAAAATAGATGATAAGACATAGAATTCTGACAAACCCCAGACAAGGATAACTGTGCCCCTCTTCTTGTAAATATAACCCAGGACCACCATGCATGAACTGATAACTTCGAAACATCTTTCCAACAAAAGATAATTGATTTTAGCGCAGCGGAAATTAAGAAGTTAAAAAGTTTACATTCAAGATCTCTTAAATCTTGGAACAAGATAATCGATTTGCAAATTAACATTTTATACGATACGTCTTCCTGAATATTAAGAATTTTCTTAATAATGTCCCATACTTCTGTCCAGAATTTGGACAATAAAGGACAAGAAAAAAGCATATGCTGTAGAGATCCAGGGTGCAAATTGCTGTGCCAACATGTATCAAATTGAAGAAGTTCAGCGTGAAATAATCGAGATGGAGTCCATAAGCAATTAAATGAAATATAAGAATTAGTTTGAAAAAGTGAAACAGGTAACCATCCAGAAATATTAGAAATCGATATATTTTCCCACATATCAATAGATAATGAAAAAGATAATTCATTGTTCCAAAACGTTGCAATCATATTTATGGTACTGCCTAGATTTGTTTTGTATCAAATAGAAACACCATGAACATTGGAAGATACAGTTTGAATATAAACAGATAAATCAGCATGAATATTAGATGGAATAGCTTGGGAAAAGGAATCCAAAATTGAATTACTTAAATATTCATATTTTATAAGATCAGAATCAGTTAAACCAAACTTTGTTTGTAACGTTTGAAATGAAATAAAAGTATTATTAGAATAAACCTCTTTAAGATAAAAAATACCAGTTTAATCCAAGAAGACCAAAAACTAATATTTTTATTTAGTTTAATAACATTGCTATACCATAGAGATAATTCATCAGTATTGGAAATGGGATGCTCAAAAATTGAATCAATATCATTGAAAAACATTTTGGTGGATTTAAGGATAAGAGATTTATGTAAAAAGGATGATTTGTTAGACATTGTTAACAGTGTGGGGTGGAAAAGGATTTACAATGGATTTTTCAATATGGAACCAAGTAGGAGGATTATGTATACAGGAATGATTAAACCAAATAGCACTTTGTTTTAGAATAAACACTTTATGATAAAGAAGAAAATCTGGAATACCAAAACCAGCATTACATTTAGACCTTTTTAATTTTTTATAACTAATACGTTGTGCTTTATTATTCCCCAAAAATTTGGAAAGGAGTTTATCAATATCTTTATAAAAATTTATTGGAAATTGAATGGGGATCATGGCGAGAGTGTAAAATATTTTAGGAGCAACTTTCATTTTAATAGATTCCATTCTTCCCCACCATGAAAGGTGCAATGAAGACCATTTAGATGTTTTATCTTTGATATCATTTAAAACAAAATCACTGTTTAAAGATAATGTTGATTTTATAGATGAAGACAGTAAAATACCCAGATATTTTAATTTATTTTTTTGCCAAATAATTTCAAGCATGGGAATCATATCAGGAGTACAAAAACATTTAAAGGGAAAAATTCTGTTTTATTAGTATTCAATTTATACCCAGATACCAACGAATAGTTTGCAATTATGTCCAGTAAGGAAGGAAAAGAGGAAATTGGATCACTGATGAATAAAAGCACATCATCAGCATATGCTAATGTTTTCTTAATAACATCCCTAACCTTAATTCCTGTAATAGTATCACATTTTCTGATACAGGCAACAAAGGGTTCAATACCTAGTAAAAACAATAGAGGAGAAAGGGGACATCCTTGCCATGTACCTCTGTAAAGGGAGAATTGATTGGAGACTTGGCCATTAATAAATAGGCGGGCAGTAGGTGCATAATATAAAGCTGAAATCGTACGGATAAAAGTATCACCAAAATTAAAAGACGTTAAAGTATGAAATAAAGATTGCCAATGAAGCTTGTCAAAGGCTTTTTCAGCATCCAAAGCCATGATACCTGAAGGGCTAACTAAAGTGTGACCTTGTTCAATGACGTGCAACAGAGTTCTTGTATTATTAGCTGAGTATCTATTCTTCATAAACCCTGACTGATCAGGATGAATAATAGAGTCAAATATAGGGGATAGACGTGTGGCCAATATTTTAGCATATAATTTACAATCTTGATTTATTAAGGAAATAGGACGATAGTTAGAAACAAGAGTGGGGTCTTTGTCTGGTTTAGGAAGAACAATAATTAAAGCTTCTGTAAAAGAACCAGACGTACTTCCTGATGAAGCAAATGATGTAAAAAGTTGAAGCAAAAAAGGTGAGAGTTGGGATAGGAATTCTTTATAAAACTCTGCCGGTAAACCATCAGGACATGGAGATTTATTTTGTTTAAGAGATTTAATAGCAGTTAGAATTTCGTCCTTAGTTATGGGTAAGTCCAATCCAAGTTTATCTGATTGAGAAAGCTTAGGTAGATCACATGAGGATAGGAAGGAGTCTACCAAAGAATCATCATTAAATTCAGGTTTATCATATAATGTAGAGTAAAAGTCCAAAAATTCATCAACAATATCTTTATGAGATAGGGCAAGTTTACCAGTGGGATTATGAATGGAAGTGATTTGGGTTTTATCTTTTTTAATATGAAGGTCATTTGCTAAAAGTCTTATTTGCATTGAAACTGAATTTAGCTTTAGCTTTAGTAAGTTGGATACCTGCTCTTGTACTAAGAATAGTATTAAACTCATAACGTAACTTTTGTAATTTATCCCGATATTTCGGATCATTAGACGTAATAAAGAGCCGTTAATATTTCGCTATTTGTGTTTCCAAATGTTTAATATTGGCATTAAAGGTTTTATTTTCGTGGGCCATAATAGAAATAGTAGCTCCTCTAATATAAGCTTTAACCGCATGCGTGCTGCGGTCATTTTCGCGCTGTGCGGCTGTTTTCATTTTTCCGCGTTACATGACGAGCTGAGCTCGTCATGAGCATGCGAGCGACGCAACTCATGACGTGCTCAGCTCGTCATGAGCATGGAAGGGGTTAAAAGCATCCCATCTATTAACTAAAGTAGTAGAACCTTCAGGATTCAATTGAAAGTAATCAGTAATGGCAGTTAAGAGTTTTGGTTTGTTATGCTCATTTAGCGCTATGCCAGAATTCATTCTCCATGTAGATTGTTTAGGAAATGTGGAATTGAGATTTAAAATACAAGAGATCATAGCATGATCAGAAACATCAATATTTCCAATCCTAGGGGTTTTAATAGAGTTAATAAGTTGTCTTGTAACTAAAATATAATCAAGTCTAGAGTGTGAATTGTGTGGATTAGAAAAGAAAGTAAAGTTTTTATCCGTAGGGAAATGAAGACGCCAAATATCGACTAACTTAGTAGTTTGAAGAAACGTTTTAAAAGCAAAATAAAACTTGGAGGGATGAAATTTAGTTTGAGACAATCTATCCAATAAAGGATCAGATATAACGTTAAAGTCGGGGGGCGCTAGAGGGCGCCAAGCAAGATGGCCGCACTCCTGTGAGGCTCTGCGTGACCGGGAATATATCCGCCCAATATCTGCTGCATTCTGCGCCTACATATACTGCCCTGAGAAACCAGTAGAGCCTACCTGTATGCATACTGCACAGCCTGAGTCGACTTGCCGCAACGCTGGCCCACCATTTGAGAGGCGACCGGCCCCCCTACATTCCCTCGTGGCGAGGTCCGAAAATGGCGACCGCTGGACACAGATGAGCCGTAGCAGATCAGAGCTCCCAGCTGCCTGCGGGTTCCCGTCGAGAGCTCTGTGGGGTGGATTGTTGCCCCACCAGTGTGCGGTACCGGCTTAGGAGCGGGAGGCGTGCCTGGAGCCCTCCCGTTGTACATTCTGTGCAGCGGCCCGGCGAGATCCCTGCGGACCTCTAGTGAAGCTGCGGGGATGTGCCTGGTGCCTCCCTGGCCTGATTGACGCGGTGCGGTTCCCCTGGTGCCGGAAGGTGCGGCGGCGGGCTGCGGTGGGTTCCGCGAGGATGCCTGGCGGAGAGGAGCCCGGAAACAGCTCGGCTGGACGGCCGCACCCGTTGGTGCTGGACACGGTGAGTGGGTGGGCCTGCACTCGGTCTGGGCTGCGGAGGCGGGATCGGGCCCGGTGCTAGGCCGTGCCTAACTTGATGGGTCTGGTGCGGGGTGGAGGACATTGAGGAGCTTACAGCTTGCGGCCACTGGGGAGGACGAATCGGCTGAAATGCTGTGCCTTGGGCCTCTCTGCCAATAGACGCTGCAATTGATCAAAGCAACAGTGGGGCGGGGGTGACGGCGGAGCCCCCGAGACGGCTCTATTGTGCCCTATACCTACATTGGCTCTGGAGGTCCCTGACAGCTGTCCTACTTGCTGCACCTTCCCCAATCACTGCACTATTCCCTTCCTGGGTGAAACTGAGGTGGTGGATCCCTGACGGACCTGCATATTACAAACTCTGGGGGGCTGCAACTGGGGCTGTCATAGCGCTGCAACACATCCTACGGATGCCTGCAGGCAGGGGGGACTGTCCTTTATGAGCAAGGTGCGGGCAGCACTGCTAGATTGCCTCACCCCCACTTGAGTGTCCGTACTGTGAGTGCTGCTACCATCAATTTTTACTTTTTAATTTTTTTTATGGGTGTATGAGTCAGCGGTGAGGCCTAAGTGCTGACCAATACTGCCTCCTCACTGTGAGACCCTGAAAAGTGCGCCCCGATCAAACTCTTGTTTTACGTCTGGTTCATATAGCGCCATTTCACTCACTCCCGGCCCCTGTTGCTGCATTGGCTGGCGTTTTGCGATCTGGGACAATGGGCCGATCAGATAGGACACAACCTAAGCTAACATTTGAAACTCGGCGCGTCCCTATGACCCCGCAAAAACCCGCCTCGGACTCTGAGGTAGATGCGGTGTCGGATGGGCCCCCCGCCCTTGAAGCTACACTGGCTGCCCTGCAGCGGACATTACAATCCATAGAAGGCGCTATGACGGCAGTCAATCACAGACAGGATCATATGTAATCGCAGCTTGAAAAACAAAATGCGCGCATGGGCGAGGTGGAGCAGAGGGTCTCTGCCGCAGAAGATGGTCTGTCCACAGTCACAGACAAGGCCCTAAATATGGAGAAGGTCCTCTCGCTCATTCAGGCAAAGAATGAGGATTCCCGACGCAATAACATCCGCGTTACGGGACTGCCGGAGTCCACAAATGTAGGGAAAATGGAGACCTATATGGAATGCCTCATTACAGATATTTTTGGCACGGAACATCTCTCCCCTATGTTTATTGTAGAGCGCGCCCACCGTTCGCTGGCTGCCCGACCGGTCCCAGGAGCACCTCCTCGTCCTATAATTGCTAGGATTTTAAACTATAGAGACAGGGACACAATTTTGCGATTGGCGCGAGAGAAGGGAGCCATAGAACATCAGGGGAACTCCCTTGCCTTTTTTCCTGATTTTACTGTAGCAGTGCAGGCTGTGCGCAGGGAGTTTGCCGCTGTGATACAGCTCTTGCGCTCAGAGGAGGTCTCCTACGCAATGCTATACCCTGCCCGCCTGCGCATTGGCGCAGCTTCGGACAATAAGATTTTTTCTTCACCTAAGGCAGCTATGGACTATGCAAAAAAGTTGAAGCGGCGGAAGCGGGCCTCTGCGGAGGCAACGGGAGGGGAGGAACTAGACAACGATGAGGGCTGAGGGTTCTTCCTGGTGTGTCATTATGACAACTGCACTAGCGACTGGTGGAACTTTGGAATACTGTGCATGTCGAAATGTTTGAAAGCTTCCATTGGTTACCTGACCCAGATGTAGTTCTATTTCTTGTTTTCTGGGGGGCTGTTTGCTACAGGCACAGTGGCTTTGAAAATGCGATAGATCTCGAGAATGTTATAGACTTGCTGTCACTGGTGCACCCTTTGGCGACTCTGACTGTTCCATCCTCTGCATATCGCCTGCTCCGCAACAAAAACTAATTGTAACAGTTACTGTGGGATTCATTCCTGACTAAACCTGAGTTGTTTATTATAGAGTATGGGTCTTTTGAATTATAACATGTAGCTGTGATCTCGGGACACCTAATAGGTGCTGGATGTGCTAAAAATGTTCCCCCGGTCAACTCCTGCTACGCGGGAGGAATGCGCATCTGCGCCCCCTTCATATGGGTGTACCCCGACTTCTGTTCTTGGTTGTGGGCTCTGGGGTGCTGAAGTGGGAGGGGGGCGGGATGGGATGCGTTGGGGGGGTGTTTGTTGGTTGATTGCTACCAGGTGTACAGTTCGGATTGAAGTTCGTCACGCTCTGAGAATGTATCAAACTAGTAGTCTTATCCGCATCTTATTACGTCTACCACCGGATAATGGGTAGTTCCCTTAAATTTGCCACTTGGAATGTGCGGGCGCTGAACTCCCCGCGGAAGATCAGGATGGTGCTTGCAGGACTGGATAGAATGGGTGTGCAGGTGGCTTTCCTCCAAGAAACGCATTTGACCTCTGCCTCGGTACGAAATGTTGGCGCCCGGTGGGCTGGTGTGCGAGCATCCTCCTCATACTCCTCGTTTGCTAGAGGTGTACTCACATTGGTGAAGAAGGGGGTTCCCTTCATTGAAATACAGACTGAATCGGATGACTGTGGACGATGTGTGATAATTCATGGCAGGCTGGGAGGCGAGAGCGTGTTGTTAGTGAACATCTATGGGCCGAATGTGGATGCCCCGGCTTTTTTTTCTGACGTGTGGCGTAGGATTCAGCGGTTTCCCCAAGCTGAAATTATATGGGGTATGTGTATTTGGATGCGTTCAAGGATCGACAGGGATTGAGTGACGCCCGACGGAAAAATGCATCCGAATTGCTGTGGGGCTTGATAGATGCTGGACACGTGCAAGATGTGTGGCGATTGCGTCTTCCAGAGGCGCGTGAGAGTTTGTGTGTGTCTTCGGGGCGCGGGTCATGGTCCCGCATTGACTATTGGTTGATTTCAGAGGGGGTGTATCTTTGGGTGTGTGTCATGTGGCCAGGACGCTCTCCGATCATTCTCCTGTGCTTATGGAATTGGCATTGCCGGACTGTGGTGACCCGCCGTTTGCCTGGCGCCTTCAGCCATCTGAGTTGAAGGATCCGGTGTTCAAACACACTATAGAAGAAGCGATTAGGCATTACTTCACGGAGAATGAAGGCACAGTGGACAGTGCCGGCGTCTTGTGGGAGGCCTTTAAGGTCACCATAATGGGGGCTTGCATTGGAGCTCAGGCGGGCGTGTTGCGGGATATTAGACACCGGATACGGAAGCTAGCTATGGAGATCAGAGAGTTGGAGCGAGCCTTTGACGCGGACCCGTCTGCGGATAAGCTTGCTCAGATTCGAGAACTTGTTTCGGAACATAATGACACTGTAGACCAGAAATTGCGACACAGCTCTCGGTGACAGGTGGCAAGATATTATGAGGAAGGTGGATGGCCGAGCCGTTCCCTTGCTCAGAAGTTGAGAGAACCCCGAAGCCAGGAACCCATTCATGAGCTCATTGATGATGCGGGAGAGGCACGCCACTCAGCTGATGACCTGTGCGAGGTTGTCTTGCAGTTCTACACTGATCTCTATGCTGCCCGGGAGTCTCCTTCAGATGAGGCAACACATGTTTACCTTGACGATGTGGCATTGGGTTGGCTGTCTAATGCGCATCGTGAATATTTGGTGCAACCGTTCGGGGAGACTGATGCGCGAGACGCTATAATGGCCCTACCTACCTGCAAGGCTGCCGGACCGGATGGGCTGCCTAGTGAATTTTGTAAAACGTTTGCAACACTTCTGGCTCCCCGGCTGCTGGAGGTATATGCGGAGGCATATGACAATGGGCTTCTTCCACCGTCACTCCGCGAGGCCTTACTGGTCACGCTACTGAAACCAGACAAACCCCCTAATCACTGTGGTTCGTACAGACCACTGTCCATCATCAACATTGACACCAAAATTTTAGCAAAAATGATTGCCACTAGGCTACAGCCCCTGGTCCCCCTTCTTGTACTGCCGGACCAGTCTGGCTTCGTGATGGAGAGGTCCACTACACATAATTTACGTACACTATTCTCCACACTGCACTATTTTGAGCCTGACTTCCAGGCCGTGGCTGTGTTACTCGATGCAGCTAAGGCCTTTGATTCTGTGCATTGGTCCTACATGTTCACGGTCCTGACTCGAATGGGATTTCCCCCCTTCTTTCTCAAGTGGATTTGAGTTCTTTATAGTGGTCCTGTTGCCAGGGTTAGGGTTAATGGCAGGGTCTCGCCCTTATTTCCGATTGGAAGAGGCACCCGACAAGGCTGCCCCCTATCACCAATACTCTTTTCCGTGATAATAGAGCCCCTGGCGTGTAAGCTTCGTCAAAAGCATTCGGCTGCGGCCTTGCGATTCCGGCAGCGCCCCTTGATCGTGTCACTGTATGCGGACGACATGCTTCTGTATGTCCGGGAGCCCTCCACCTATCTATCTCCGCTTCTGAGGGAATATGTCCAATTTGAAAGATTTTCGGGTTTGGGCATAAATTGGTCCAAAGCCGTGGTTTTTCCTCTAACGGAGCGCACAAAGGAGGTTGCCATGGATTTCCCCCTGACATGGGCTACAGAACCGGTAAAGTATCTTGGGGTGCTGCTCCATAGAGACCCTGCAGTGGTGGTCGCAGAGAATCATGGCCACGCTGTTATGCGCATAATGGAACAAACTGAGAGGTGGGCGCGTCTTCCCTTGTCACTGGCAGATAGGATCGCGGTCGTTAAGATGGTGTTCCTGCCTAATTTACTGTATTTCTTCATCAATGTCCCCATCAGGCTGAATCTAGCTTTCTTTCAGACGCTGCAGTCAGCTCTACTTACATTTATATGGGGAGGCAAGCAAGCACTATGCCGCTGGGATCTCCTAGTGCAACCGTTCGATAGGGGAGGCTTTGAAGCCCCAGATATCCGTTTGTATTACCTTTGTGCACAGGCGCATTTTGCGCATTTACTGGCACTTCCCGCAGCGCTTCCAGCCACATGTGGCAATTGAAACGGACGCCGTTCGCCCTATCCCGGTGCAAGCTATGGTCCTGTCGGGCAGATCGGGTGGGCCTCGCCAGGAAATTAGCCCTGCCTGGTGTACGTCCTCGGCGTGGAAGACTCTAGCTGCTAGGGTTCCGCTCTCATATCTTTATGCTCCCCTCCTGCCTATGGCTTCGCACCCGGGGATCTCGGCTGCGAGAGAGCCCACTGCCTTGAAGGAGCTCTTGGCTGCCAGTATAGTTCGGATGGGTGATCTATACGCTGGAGGTCGTTTCAAAACTTTGGAGGCAGCCCAACAGGGTGTCAATCGACCCTTTATGTTTAGATTTATGTTTATCCGCGTTCGGCAGGCACTACTGAAGGTCTACCCGGGCTTTCCGGAGGAACCTGTAACCCTCAGAGCCTTGCAGGCAATGCTGACGGGTACGAGCCGTAAGGGGCTCATAACTCGCCTCTACCATGCTTCTCAAAGAGAAACGGAGTTCGATGACCATCCGTCGCGTCAACGATGGCAAACGGCGCTGGGCTCCCCACTCCCGATGGAAACATGGTCGGCTTGTTGCCAACTCACGGGGCGCTTGACTGCCAATTGTAATCTCAGGATTATCCACTTTAAGTTTCTCCATCAAATATATTATACCCCACTACAACTCCATAGGTATGGTCTGCGTGAGTCTGCACGGTGTGTGAGATGTGGAGCTGACGATGCGGATTTTCTCCACGTGGCTTGGCTGTGTGGGAAAGTGTCGGAGTTCTTGCATATTATCAGAGGTGGTACTGGAGCGAGTTGAGTGTACTCCTGAATTGTGCCTGCTAGGCTATGTCAATGGTCTAAGGCCCGCTAACCGCCGCCTCGTGGCGATTGCCACTTTGCTGGCAAAACGTGCGGTGGCAAAGAGGTGGGGAGCACGCTCGGCTCCCACGGTCAAACTGTGGCTGTCATACTGTAGGGACCAGTTGCTGACTTACGGGGAGGAGATACCTGAGGCTTCCCGCCCGAGGGACTTCTGGAGCCCCTTGACGACATACATGCTTGCACACCCTAACCTGCTTGGGGGGGAGCGGCTCGACGCATAGGTCGCTGTACACACTATTCTGGCTGTATCACGGATTACAGGCATTCTACATTGTAAGCTCTATGTGCTATACTGTGTTGGATTTAAGATACTACTCACCGTACACTCTATCTAATGAAAAATGCATGCATGGACTGGACCTGCCTTGAGGAGAAGACTTTGCAGTGTTGGTACAACCTGGTAGATGGAATGGGGGTGGGAGGGGTGGGGGGAGAGCTGAGTGTTTTCTCTGCAATTTAGCAAAGCCTGTATATGCTACGAATTGACTAACTGTGCCAATGTACGGATTTACAATGTATTTTGTGCATGATAGGCATACTTTTTTTTAAAAAAAATTTTGTAGCTGTATGATGTATGTTGTACTCTTGAGTTGCTAATAAAACTTTATAATTATTTTTTTTTTTAAACTCTTAAAAAAAAAAGATATAACGTTAAAGTCACCAGCCACAATCAAAGGAACATTCCCAATTTTTAGTACTTCTGTTGTAAGCTTGGACCAAAAAGCAGGGTCATCCGCAGTGGGCCCATAAACATTTAGTAAGTAAATAATAGAATCATAAACTATAACTTTAACAATTAAGTATCTATCATCTGTATCAGTTAATGTATGTAATATTTGATAATGAGACTTCTTTGCAATTATTATCGCTACACCATTTTTCTTACCATTAGCAGGAGAAGAAACTATACCATCAACCCACTTTCTTTTCATATAGTCTAATATTTTATCATCAACATGAGTTTCCTGTATAAAACAAAAATCGGCTTTGGAACTGCCTAAATAATCCAAAATCTTAGTACGCTTGACTGGATGGCGCAAACCTTTAACATTTAACGAAATAACTTTAATGTTAGCCATAATGGAAGAAGAAAGAAGAAAAAGATAAGAAGAGGATAATGAGAGAAAGAACATATAGGAAAGTGTGAGTAGCTCTAGAGAATAGAAAAGGTATAGAAGAGGGTAAAATATAGAAAAACAAACATCAAACAAAACAACAAACATAAATATGAGAAGTGAAACGCACACACGCTTTACAAGCATGGCCAAAACCGCTGGAGGCCAAAAATTGAAGAAATTATGTAAAAAGCTGTCAGCAAAAATCCACTTCAAGTAGTAGGGTCATGAGTGTCCATTGAATGCTGCAATTATAGATCAAAAAAATGTCGTAGCTCTTCTGGACAGTGAAAGGATTTTGAAAACTTGTCTTTCCATATGCGCATCATAGATGGATCAAAAAGACCATATTTGAAACCAAGACTTATCAGCTGCGGACGGAGGTCAGAAAATTCCTAACGTAGTGCAACGGTTTCTTTAGCAAAGTCTTGATCAATACAAATGTTAGTGCCATTGACCATCAATGAGGGAATTTCTCTTGCAGCTTTCCTGATCAAAACCAAATGATGATGACAAAATACTTTAAATATCATTTGTCGTGGCTTGGTATGCTGAGGATTGCGATGAGAAGGAATTCTGTGAGCTTTTTCAACCTCAAATTTTTCTTGAACTTTTATATTTAAAAGACCAGGAATCAGAGTTTCCAAATATAGCCGACAATCAGATCCCTCAACTTTTTCTGGTAAATTAAAGATGCGAAGATTGTATTGTCTGTTACGATTTTCCATATCCAAAAGATGTGTACTCATAGGAGCTATTTTTGACATCAATGGGGTAAAAGCATCTATTTTGACTTTATTATCTTGTATCTTGATTGAATTATCAGAGATTTTCATAGATAAACTAGCCATTTCTTTTCGTACATTTTTAACTTCTGTCTCAATAGTCTCAGTATTAGCACGAAGTGCTTGAATTTCTTCTAAAATTAAAGATAATGAAGGGTCAGAAGACTCTACCACTTTTGATTTTAATGGAGGAGGTGAAACCTGCTGTCTCCTTTTATTATTGGCAGGATTTTTATTTTCCATTTTTTGAGGAGAAAATTAGCTTATTTTGAAGTAAAATGAGTAAATAGTTAATGGCAGGATAAATAGGAAAAAGAATGTAAAGCAATCCACAAAGAAAGGACTGGCGCAGCAGCTAAACAGGGCTGTGGGTGTGGCTAGGCCCAAGCCAGGCCCTTTCCTGAAGTATACTCCGCCCCCCTGACAGACAATCCAGGCAGTACCTCTGTGGAAAGCAGGGAGCAGAAACCATAAAGCTGGAAGCACCACCTTCGTCGATTGGAAAAGCACAAAAACCTCCTCAACAGGTAAGTGGTAGCTTAACTAAGCCAGCGACCACATTTGCTGCGATTTTTGGACAGATATTCATCGTTTCTAATCAAAAACGGGTGAAAAAACAAGAGAGCTCACAGCGCGGCGGCCATTTTGAATCAAATTGCTTGTCTTGACACTAAATATGGTTATAGATAAAGAAGTATATATTCATTTGTAATGTGACTTTTCTGCCTTTGTTCCCTTTAATTATCTATCATGGATCATTCAGGCAGCCCTAGAACACAATTAAAAGTTATTTCTATTATATTTGCTGTTCAAAGTATGCACAGACAAGTGCTGACAATACAGCTTTAGGTGACTGCTTATTTTTGAACCCCCTGGGACATCAAAATAAGGAGATGGCAACCAGGGCCGGACTGGTCATAGCGGGCACCGGGCATTTCCCAGGTGGGCCGTCAGGGTGGGGGCCAGTATTGGGCCCCTGGGGGCTGATTTTGTTACCGGGGTCAGCAATATCGGCCCCCTGTAACAAAAGTGGTTTTAACGGCCCTAGCAAACAGCTCGGCTGCACCTTCCTGCCCCCAGGGGAGGCAGCCAGGCAGTTTGCCAGGGCCGGATTCGGTTCCCAGTCCGGCCCTTCTGGTAACCCTAATCATAAAACTGGAAGTTTGATGCAAGATCAGCACATTTATTTCCTCCACCCTGATCCCTGGTTAATGTCATAATAGCAATAGTTTAACTCCTCTGAAACCCTATGTTGCCGTCAATAACAAGCTGAGTTACTTCAAGTGTCTGGGAATGCACCTTGCTCCTAATTCTCTCCCTTCACTTTCACGCTCACCCTACACTCACAGCGATCACAATGCCCTCACACTGATCCAGATGCACTCACACCATTCACCCGTTTACCCTGCACTCACAGTGATCACTCTGAACTCACAATGCAATTGCGCTGTTCACCCTGTACCTCACCCTGCAGTCACACAAGCACATTACTCAACCTGCACTCATGTGACACTTCACTCACCTGTTCACCTTACTGTTCAATCTGCAATCTCACTCAAATAGGCCCATCACTAACCATACAATCATTCATCTCTGCACTTACATCTGCACCCAAATTCATATGGTCACCTCACTCACCCTGCAGTCACTCCTCTTACCCTACTCTCACACTGTCACATGGCCCACCGTGCACTCACATCGGCACTCCTGCCACCCACACAGTGCAGAGGTGCAGAGGTTTAATGTGCCTACTACAAAGATAATGTAGCAAGCAGATCACTGAACTGAGTGTGAGTAAACAATAAGTAGTGCTATAAAAAAATGAAATGTTTGCCAGAAAGGTGCTAAAGAGTGATGAGGTGCATCATTGGTGAGTGGTAGTGAGGAAATTCATGGAGAAGGAGGAAATGGGGGCGGGGTGCCAAAAAAGACTGTTGCACTTTGTGCGACCAGTGCTAGGGCCAGCCCTGGCTGGGAGTGTTAGCCCCCACCCGAAGTACGAGTCTAGATGCGCCCCTGTACACAAGTATGGGCATATCGTACTTATCGTAGGTTTCCGTCTTAAATTACGAAAGGATACATTTACATGCACTGCAATCCAGCCCTTCAGGGAGATCCTTGATAGAGACAGCTCTGTCTGTTTTGTTTCATTTCTTTTTAATGTGATTGATGTGAGGGAGGCTAATATTATTTGCAGAGAAAGGTGTTTGCTTCATGCAACAACCATAAAAAAGTTTATTTTAGATCTAAGCGGGTCCTCACATATGAGAAATTGGAGGATATCACAGCTATTATTCGCTGTAGTGTAGTTCCTACATTCCCAATAGGCTCTGCGCATTGGAATAACATAAACAATAGTTTAGACGTAGGACTTAGGTCGACTAGGTCTCTATTGAATATGTTAGACTTAATTATGAATGGCAGCTAGCTCAGAGGTCACTAGAAACTTTCTCGAATTCACAAGAAGGGTTTAGTTTCTGACAACCGCATAAACATGAAAACTTTGCTCCCTCAAGAATAAGGAGTATACCTCCAGGGTCGCGGAAACAATAGATAGCTATTTTACTCAGTCAATCGTGCATGCTTAATTTCACCAGAAATGCAGAGAAACAGAGAGACAGGCGTTTTCAATAAAAGAGGTAATTTATTGAACAGTCTTCTTTCTCATGCAAGAGAAGTGAATTGCTACAATCGCAATACATGTCTTAAAGTAATAGTGCGTACAGTAAAAGGAGTATTATAAGATAATACTGTAAAAGCATGGTAGGGTTTCTAAGCCATACGGTGTTTAAAATAGATAAAATATATACAATGATAGAATCATGACTAAACGTACTCAACTGGTGCTTCTAAGATACGCCTACCCCGGTGTACCTAACCTAAGCCTAGTCCATGGGAAGGAGTAAGTGAGATGTAGTTTGAGTTAAGATAGTTTCTGCCAAGAATCTAAATCAAGAATTCTCTAAGGGTCTAATCAGCTCCGTACCTTGGTTATAGAATGAAGGAGGTCTTGTATCTCTCTCTCAGGACTCGATCTCCCAGCAACCCGCAAGGGTGACAGGGAAACACTGGAGCTGGATTTCTCAGCAGGAGAAAAGACAGTGTCTCTCTCAGTGCGCCAGCGGGAGGGTCGGCTTCCTTTGCGGCAGGGAGTCAGGCAAGTAGATAGCCGATCTGCTCCAAACCACCGTGTGTTTTGCTAGGGCAGATGCTGGTATATTTATACCTGGAAGGTGCAGAGTTTGACGTAAGGTTGGACATAAGACGTCACTAAGAACTCGCAGTTCTTTCAGGACTCCGGGAGTTCTAGGACAAATCAATACAGAAGCAGGGGGAATTCCCGGGCTGCTGGAGGCTTGGTTTGTTTAAGAACACGTTGTGCTTTCTAGGAGTCTATGGGAGTTGCCTTGCCGTATTTGGACTGCATTGGCTATGTCTTAATATGGGTATGATTCTTATGCCTATATAAGGATTTGATTTGATATAACCACATCAGGGCATAAATCGGGAATATTTAACTAGAGTCCTAGATTCGTCTACAACACCCACTCCACGTATAATGTCCATCATTACTAAATACTAAGCAATTTTAAACATATCTATGCATGTGTTTTTCATCCCACCCCAAAATACATAAAATGCATTTGAAATGGTATATACACGAAAAATTAGTATTATACTGTACGTTTTTCTAAGCAGTGGTATCATTCAGATAATGCATATATTGTACATTGGAATGTTGACTGAATGAATCACGAAAATTACATTTATGAAATGGCTCTTAATACAGAAGAGAAGGTCGAGACCATTTCATCACTTATTTATACAAGACTGTACATGTGCTAGAGGCTAAGTCAAAATATTGTCTCTAGAGTTTTCAAAAATAGAAATCTTGTTCTCTTAGAATAGTTCTACTTTAAGCAGAGGATCATGTGCCAAAAAGGTAAATATTTTGGTAACTGGGAAAAAAATAATTTTTGCTTTCAGGTAAAAAATAGTTCCGGAGTTTTTGAGAAGTTCTGTTTATCAAAACTGAAGGCCCAATTCAGAGTTCAGGGAACGCTGTGTGCTCGTGTTTTCAAAAGCTATTCTCGTTGTTAGGAGAGAACATTAACTCAGATAAGCTGGCAAAGACTTCGTCTACAACAGTAGGTGAAAGTTGGACCATGTCCGAAAAAGTAGAAATAGTGCATATGTGAGATGCATTGCCGTCATCGGTGTCTAGATCAGCAATGGTCACAGAAGGTTGTACCTGTGTGCCGCTTTCATCTCGTACCTCACCGCCACCTAATCGTAATGGTGAGGTCTCAACGAATGCCGTCACCAGAATAGGTAGCCGCTGGGGACAACACATTGCATGAGCCGTTACCGAACCAAGCAAAGTATCGATATCCATAGGTACTGCTGATGGGAGTGTGAGACAAACGTCTAACACGCATTCTTCTCCACAGAGCAGGCATCGTAAGCAACCAGGTAGTATTCAGATCTCTTAGCCGAGCCAAGCCGAGGACTTTAGTAATCTGATCTCGGTATCGCATTGCTAGGAGCGTTTCTTCCATTGTAGCCTGAGTTTTGTCTGTGGCTGGACTTGCCATATCGGAGCAGAAGGAACAAAAATAAGATTCCTGCTACGAGTCCGAAGATGAGAGGCAGGCCGCCGAACACAGAGTGCACGAAATTCGGGAAGATGCTCAGGACTGCTTCAAAGGGTGCTAACAGTCCCGAAAAAATTGTCTTAAATACATGTGCGATGCCACTGGTATCAGACATGTTTAAGATTTGACTTAACATTTCTACGAAATGTATGGGGCAATTTCTTGATAATAATGCATGTATCTCTGCTGCTGTCCTTGCGACTTGCAGATCATACGTTTCTCTAGACGAGGTTAAAGACAGTTGTTTGTAAAAGAATGGATTTCATTCTGCTTAAAGTATCAATTCGAATAGAAGAGATATTCAGAGAAGGCCATATTGTTGCCTCCTTGTCTGGTTTGCTGTTTGGATACAATACTTGCATGCAGCAAGTGACCCTGGATATAACACTGACGAGATAGGCTGTTCCTGGCTCCATGCCACAACAGCTGCGGTCACTTAACATAACGTAACTGCAGTTGGAAAGTTGTCTGAAAAAAGGCTCTATTTGTGTAGCAGGGGTGCCGTGCAGGTGGCATGAAAGGTTATTTGATGAACCTTCGCAGGCTCCATGCAAGTTAATTCCTTGACACAGAAGTGTACCGCTCAGTGAATTTTTACAGTTGTTACCACTAAGAAATACCTCTTTTTTCCCCCTACTCCAACATCTATGTGTGTAAGGTAATTTCCAGGTTGAATTGATGTACCCTTTACCCAACCTTTCATACAGGCCCGCTGGTATGTGCTTTTGGCAATATTGAAACTAAAAAGTCGTTATCGGAATTGTAATTGCGCCATGTATTATCCATTCAATGACATGTTTTTCGGAGACTGTCAATGGTAATCTTTCTAGTTTTTCAATGCTCAGCACCGTATAGTCTGCCCCTCTTTGTGCCAAAGAGATTTGCTTATCTGTAAGGTTAAAGACAGAAAACAATGACGTTGTGTTGATTAGACGCCATGGCACGTAGCCTGAACGGAGATTTTGTAACGTCCAGCCTAACTGTACAATAGAACGTAATTGGGACTGGCCATGTTGTAACATTAGCATATCCTGTTCTATTATATCAATAGCAGATGATACAATGCTTTCCAGTGAATAAATTGTGAAGGACAGAGTCGTTAACCCATTGTCCACTACAGACAGTGTTTTTTCTAAATTAATACAATCAATTTCTCGTATTTTTTCAGCAGTTTCAATTTGCGTTATTTTCCAAGCTTCGTTGTAAGCAGCATATATACCGGCGTATATGAAGTGTTTTTGACGCTGTTTGCGAGGTCCCAATAAGAAATCTCGCAAGTCAGCACCTTCTTTAAGTAAGGTCAAGTGTTGCTTAATTTCAGGTAGTGTGGATTTCTGTAGCCATTCGAGGCATAGTTTTCCTACACTGTATGTTGGTATTATCCCTGGATGTTGTCTCTGGGAATATCTTGGGTCTGGCCTGTTCTGTTTGAACCCCTGTGTTTTGTTCAGGAATCTATCTTGACAGTTATTAGTGTCTGTGGGCCAGATCAACCATTTTCTCCAATCAGGATTAGTTCTGTTTTGGTGTAAAATATGGGAAACGCCTATCTCCACATCTGTAGTGCTATTACTATCAGGTATGGACTTTGGTATAGACGGTTTGTTTAAGTCCTTTATCTTGGCTAGGCCAAGACAGGTTGTTTGTTGAATGGTGTCATTCAGGAACATTATTTGTTCTGGGATCATGCAGGCTCTGAATAATGATTCTAAATCTTGTACCTGCCAGTCTTTTGTAACCCAGAAAGTTTTTGTCTCAATGTTGTTTTTCCAAAATTCAAAACCAAATGTAGACAATTTTCCATAAAATTTTGCAGAATATATCAGTTTAGTATTTGTCAACATGTTTTTCATTCCTGTCTTATTTATAATCTTAAAATAAAACGTTTCTGTGTCAGTGTTATTAAACACTGAGAAGTATGGGAATTTCTCATAAAATGTTTTCGAGATGCCTTTTGGCGGTGTTGAACAATGTTCCCATTGATTATAAGTGAAATTATTTCTAGGATTAGCAGATTTATGCAAATAGTGGTAATACCCACTTCAACCTTGCTTGCCCATAATGATTAAAGCAATACATTTCTTCATAATCTGATGACCCTTCTAAATAATCATGTTCTGTACATTTTGCTGATATTGAAGTACCGAAAAATAAATAAGACCATGGAGCTATACTTACTAATAGCCCCCATTACCAATTACCAATAACCAGTCAGTTGGCAGTGAAGAAGGTTCAATCATTTATTCTAAATGGGCTCTGCGCAGAGGAGCCCCCCGTCCACACCCAGTCAGTGTGACAAGAAGACTGCTGGCTTGCAGGCAAAACTAGACAGATATACTTTCAGTGAACACATGAAATCACCACACATGGAAAGTTACAAGTTGGTTCAGAGTGAAGGAAGGACCATATATGGCACACATGATTAGTTCAAAGCTTAGCTATTCATTACTGGGGAGGTCAGGAAGGGTGACTCCCTTTTCATTCTTAGGCACGAGAGTCTGCTAGAATGTGTTCATCCCAAACGAAAGGCAGATGTAACCTTGAGTTTCCCAAGTTAGAATCAATGGTCCATTCATAGCCCAGGCCAACCGTTTAGACTCTCCCTTTACACAGTGACAGGTCACGTGTTTTCCTAGCAAGAGCAAGAGGTATGGGGAAATGAAACCAACATGGGGTTTCTTCAGAAAAGGCCCAATTCTTAATGTATACATAATTCGAGTATATTCACAATGGAGGGGTTAACCTAAAATAGTATGCTAATATATGGGATACAAAGCACTCTCAGTTCTGCCCAGCTCGTTATAGCAAGGTTGAAGTGGGTATATTAATGCTCAAACATTCTCAATGAACTAAGTAGGTGCATCACGCTAATTTCTAACTACTACTATGTGTTTTTAGTTTAATATCAGGGTCTTATTCAGATTTCAGTTTCTCAAACCCTCCTTTTAGTGTGATGTAGCTAACTAATCAGGGACTAATCCTGGAAGACTTCCTCATTAATAGCCATTAACTCACGGATCTCCTGTTGGAGCATCTGAGACTTAGAAGGGGTATGAGATGAGACGATCATAGCTGTCATTTTCGTAGCACAATAAGAGCACCAAGCTGGACCACATTGCATACAATAGCCAACAGGTGAAGAGAATGCCTGCAGAGGATGTATGACGTTACAACGCATACTTTTACCACGCATGCCTTTACAACGCGGTTTTTACATCGCAAACCTTTACAACGCATAGCGCTTCGAGGTGCTGGATAGTGAAAAGTTAAATTTTCTATTCCAACTCCAGTCCCCGTGGACACTAGGGAAGGTGTTGGATAGAAAATTAAACTTATTTCCTATCCTAGAGCGCCCCCCAGCGCAATGCGTTGTAATGGTTTGCGTTGTAATGCCTGCGTTGTAATGGTAGTGCGTTGTAAAAGTTTCATTGTAAAGGTTGTTCACCCCTGCAGAAGGTGAGATCACCACTACCTTGCACAAAACCATTATTCATTTGATTAATCAGTTCTCTAAAAGCCAAAGATTTTTCATACGAAAAATACAAATTGAGGCCTAAGACCTAAGTTGACTTATACTATTGGATGACCTGTATGAAATGATATGTCCTGCTTGATCATACACAGATATTCGGATACATATTCTAATAATGACATTTTCTTAATATATATGTCTGATTCAACTGAATATACATGTTATTACACAAAAACACTGACTTGCTCATGGGAAACATTTTGCTCAATGGAAAGAACCAGAGTACTCAGCGATGTTGAACCATTGGAAACCCTACACTTCAGTTTCTTATCTAGCCAGAACACCTTCATACTTCCTACATTACATTCAGGCAAGCACTTAGATGCATGATACCTTTTTCTCGGTCATCTCTCAGAACCTAACTCTAATGCAGATGCACTGTACTTCCAGGACATCTTTATTACATAATTACTTAACTTGGAGGGTAGTAAATATATATATACTACCAAAATTAGGCCTCTCAACCTATACACATGTAGCGAAAATAGGGACAAGACCAGATCATCCTTTGTTAATCAAAAAATGAGAAGCAATCCATGGGCCCTACAGCTAGTAGAGACTACCATTACTACATCTGTGTCAGACCTTGTATGGTATGGAACGGATCATTAAGATTTATCTAGCATCTACTTAATTTGTACTGAAATCGCTTGTGCAAGCAACTATGCCAGAGTCCGTTCGAAACCTCTCTGGTGGGCTTCTATCGTCCATCAAATTTCTTCCTCCGCGTTGGGCCTATTGGTTCCGGCCATTCCATGACAATAGTTCATTTTTCGTATCTGTTGGAGTGCCCTCCTGGCAAACACTCACAGCTCACTTGAAAGTCTCAATGTCTCTAGGCAGTGCACCAATATCTTTCCTCTGCAGCAGACACTACAGATACCATACTCTTCGGTGGTCGCGGGGGCAGATCCTATCGTGCAGACCCAGGTACTGTTAATCAGGAAAGAGCAACAGGCTGTCGCATTCAGCAACATTCTCAGGCTCCAACACTTGTTATTTAGTGTCAGAGGACACTCGGGCTGCTCTTTCATTCTAATTTTCCTTTCAACATGGGTATCACAAATATAGTGCTGCGTGCCAATTTCAGATCCTCCGGTGCACTGCCCTTCTGTTGGAACAAGGGAAAGGAAAGGGGTGGCCAAAACTTAGGCCAAGGGGTCAAGGGACCGCGCGCTGTCAGAGGTTACTAGCACATGACAGTTAGAAAACTGAAGCTTCAAATCATCGACAACAGGGATTCTCTTTCTTTCGCTCTTTTGCACTTGTTCTGTAACAAACAGAGAAGCAGCTCCTCCTTCTTCTCTGATGTCCAACGCCGTCTGATGGAGCAAGCACAATACTTTGGAGATGCCATTGATGAAGCGCTGTTGATCTCTGTCCAGCTTTGCTACTTTCTGGGTGCTGGGACTGTAGGTCCAAGACGTCCGCCCCTCATCTGTAGCTGTCACTGATGGGAATTTAGAACTCATTTTTATCACCGGTCTGCAGGGTTTTATGATTCAGATCCCGCAGAACCTAGTGATGTAGGAAATGTGACACAATTGTTAGTTTTCTTCAAATGAATGCAAACACAATTCATTGTCATTTATCAATGTGACTGCAAACAGGTGGTCTGCAATCTTCGAGGGAGTGGCCAGTCGCCATGAGACTACTGTAGTCTAGAATGCACTGTCATTCTCATAGGATACAAAGGCAAAAGGTAGTACCTCTAGTCTCTTCAATTGGGTGTTCTTTATTATTTTCACTGATTTCAGCAGGAAAGATCTAAAACTGCAGCTTCTAATAAGGACCGTGAGTTTATTTACACAGACTAGCTGTTAAAGAACTAGCAATGCACTTGCAAGACTACAATAATGGTGTTATCAGCTAAAACTTGTAGAACAAAACTACCCACAACTAATTCCCCTTAAAGATAAAAAAAAATAAAACATGAGAAAGGGAGAGCAACGTACATATTACCCAGCCTTAATTTGTAAGGGAGCTAGGTGGAGCTAGCCCCTTTCCTCCAGTTGACAGGAGGATATCTGAAACAGCTTTTACATCTGTCAACACTATCAATCCTGGTGTGTAGCAACTGGGCATAAACAAAGTTACAGCGCAATTTTGAAAGGGCTAGAAATCCCTTTAGTAAATGTACAAATTTCATTGGCTCAATTTACAAGCATGAGGGCTGTATAAATATGGGAAAGCTGATCTGTTAATCAAAGTTCACATATACAATTATAAGCAGCGGGCAATATACTTGAGTCATAATATAGAAGTCAGCTTTTTATATTATACCTAAATGTATGCATTTTACTGAAACCTAAGGCAGATTAAAACTGCTCTGAATGGACAAATTGTGGTTGGAAATTAATGAAGTTTTGTGCCCAATTTCGACTTTGCTATTTGGGACACTTAAAATTAATATCCAAAACACTTTTTACATATTAAACATCCTCAGAATGTTTTCTACTAACTGCAGAGATTGGACATGGGATATATCTCATGTAGATCCTTAGAACAATGACTTTTGCACGCCTGCGCCGAGTGAAATTTCCATACGCAAATGCCCTCATTATGTGACACCATAACTCAAACAAAATTTTAATGTTAGGAGGTCATAGGATGAGTACTAGGCTTCATAAATATTAAAAAACGATTTTAAAAGCACTTATTTAAAAATAAAAAAATTGTCATAATTAATAACTATTTTAATAGATAATTCCACATATAAAAGCAAGCTGCATCCCTTGCCTATCATATTTAGACGCATTCATTCACAAGCCTAAGCACAGAAGCCTAACTTAAAACGTGAAAAAAATGTTGCGCCAATTATTATTTTTTTTTTTAAAGGACAATTGTTATTTAGCAACAGAACCAAGAATATGCTTACAAAAATGCTTAAAGAGAGGAAAATCCTTAATTGAAATGTTTTTCTGTAATACAAAATAATGAACCTCATTTCTGTAACCCTTTTTAAAAGAGTATTGTGAAATGCAACGCTACACCCGTGTTCAACTGAGAAAGTCCTGACTGAGTAAACATTCCTGGCTATTCGTGGGCTATAAAAACAACAGCTGCTGGCTTAGCGGCAATAATCGCTGTTTCTCAGTGTTGAAATGTGATCATGGTGGCAGTCTTATTTAAAACAGACGTTTCAAATTTTAAAATACTTTGGCAGTACAGCAAAATCCAATGTATTCAGATGATGTGTTTGCCTGTTAATGTCTAATACAACATATCTAAGGAAAATTCTTTATAATTGTTAATTCTATTATAAAACAGGTACTTTTCATTTTTGAGGCCTTTTATCCCTATTAAGGAATACTGAAAAGGAAACCTGGTGTCCTTTTAAGGAATAAAGGCATACCATATACTACCTAGGAAGCAGAACAGGATTAACTAGTACAGCATCAGAAAAATTCAGATCACCTTTAGCAAGAGCCACAAAGTTATAATTTCTTCCCTATGATCCAATCAGAGAATTATTTTAATCAAGGGCTGCCCGTTTCATAAGGGAAGGAGCAGTATCATGGCTAACTGCAGGTGACACACTTTTAATCCGGGATATATCTTTTGTTTGTCTTCAATACCATTATAACCAATTAGACATGCACTGGTGAAGTGTTGTCTCTTATGCTCAGAGCATGAAGTATCATATCTGTGAAATTTAGTAACTTTGAACAAGTTCCAGCCAACTGTAATTGTCGCGCTACTCCCCGGTCCACCGCAGCGATCTTAGGCTGTTTGTGTGCAGGGAGGAAAGCGCTAGTGTTGCCGGACTGTTCCGTGGTGGGCAGCCATTTTTAGCAAGGGCGACGGTCTAGTCTCCCCGCACCTCCCTGACTTCAAAAGGGCCGGACTTCAAAGCGGTCGAGAGATTGATTACGAACTCGACCGCGCTAACGGGAGCACTAGTGTTGCACTCGTGACAAAGTGTATAAAATTGGTAACTTTTAAAACTGACATTTTTAAAACTGTTTTCAACATTATTATTTTAATTTGAATCACTGTAATTGTCGCGCTACTCCCCGGTCCACCGCAGCGATCTTAGGCTGTTTGTGTGGAGGGAGGAAAGCGCTAGTGTTGCCGGACTGTTCCGTGGTGGGCAGCCATTTTTAGCAAGGGCGACGGTCTAGTCTCCCCGCACCTCCCTGACTTCAAAAGGGCCGGAATTCAAAGCGGTCGAGAGATTGATTACGAACTCGACCGCGCTAACGGGAGCACTAGTGTTGCACTCGTGACAAAGTGTATAAAATTGGTAACTTTTAAAACTGACATTTTAAAAACTGTTTTCGACATTATTATTTTAATTTGAATCACTGTAATTGTCGTGCTACTCCCCGGTCCACCGCAGCGATCTTAGGCTGTTTGTGTGGAGGGAGGAAAGCGCTAGTGTTGCCGGACTGTTCCGTGGTGGGCAGCCATCTTTAGCAAGGGCGACGGTCTAGTCTCCCCACACCTCCTAATCTTTATAAGCCTCTATCCCAAGCGCAGCGGTGACGCGCAGCGGGAGCGCCGAAGAGGCGCCAAAGAGAAGCCAGTCTGCGCCAGTCCGCGTCCAGACGCTTTGAGCTTCGTGGTCAGGCAGGATGGTAGGATGTCGCATTTCATACAGTGCTCCTACGCTGCACGCCTTACGACCCATCTCCAATCACTTTTGCACTATCTTTGTTCCTTCTTACCTCGATAATATTTGCTGCAAAACTTGTGACTGGGGCTCTTTACCTCCTAGTTTTGGTAAACAACAGCCCCAACATACTATGAAAATGATTTTGCTTAATTGTCGCTCACTCCCAAAGCATCATACTGAACTGGCACTATTGATTGAGGAGTACAACCCAGAGGCCCTCTTTTTAACCGAGACCTGGCTTCACCTCCAAAATGACCCCACAGTAGTGGGGGCCATTCCTCAAGGCTATACCATTAAGCGCCTTGATCGCCAGTCAGGCAGGGGCGGAGGATTAGCTATTATTTATAAGGACATCTATAGCTGTCGCGTTACTCCCTCGTCCACGTCTTCATGTGAAAGTTTATACTTTTCTTTGCATTTTTCCCCTACTACTACCTTCTCTGGCATTTTGGTCTATCGACCACCGGGTTCTCCCGGCGACTTCATTGCCGACATAACAGACTTAGTCGCTAATTCAGTGCTTACCTCAGCCAATTTCACTCTGTTAGGTGATCTAAATTTGCATTTAGATGATCCCCTTGATGTTGCTGCCAATAACCTTCGTTTAAATCTTCAGGCTATTGATCTGACCCAAAAGGGGTTTCAGGCGACACATAATAGGGGTCACCTTTTGGACCATGTTTTTAGCAATTCAGACAAGCTCTCAGTGGAAATGCCGATACCACTGCCTTGGTCTGACCATTTTTTAATCCCCCTCACATGGTCTATTAACACTCCTATTACCTCTCAAATCCACGATAGGCATTGGGGTAGGAAATGGAGTGCTCTTCCGCTTCTTACTTGGGAACAGGCCCTCTCCGAACAGCCGCCCTTGAAAACTATGAATCCTGACCTAGCAGCTCTTAATTTTCACAACTGGATCTCCAGCACACTAGATCTAGTCCTCCCGAAGTATTCCTTACAAACAATAAAAAGACCCAAAGTTGCTCCATGGTACTCTCCTACCCGTAGGATATTGAAACAGGCTTGCCGAAAAGCAGAGAGAGCATGGAGGAAAGACCGCTCTCTACTTAAGAGATCAGAGTACAGATCGGCATTAAGGTACTATAAGAGCCAGATAAAACTTGCCCAAGCTGAGTTTTATGGAACTAAAATTAATATGGCAGCCAACTCCCCTAGGGAAATTCTAACCCCTGCCTTAGCGCTGCGTGCTTAACGCTCCTCCTGCCTTGTAATTTTAAAAATATTGCTTTATCCCGTTTTACCTAGTTTGCGCCGAGCGCTTTGCGCTTTTAATCTGATATTGCTAGTACCGCTTAGGGGGAAATAAGGGAGCTCTCACCTTGCACTGTAACTGCTGCACACCCACATTTTGTGGGACAGAAGGGACTCGGGGGCATTGTAGTACCATCGCGCCGGTTTCCAGCGCCATTTTGGAGTGGGGAGAAGGTCCTTCCACTCTGAGCGCCATCTTGGGTGAGGGAGAGACACTCGCCCTGCCAGGACCCACGCATTGGAGGAGGAGGTAATAATAGTAGGACCTCCTACCTCGTCCCAGTCTGATTCTAACCCCTGCCTTAGCGCTGCGTGCTTAACGCTCCTCCTGCCTTGTAATTTTAAAAATATTGCTTTATCCCGTTTTACCTAGTTTGCGCCGAGCGCTTAGCGCTTTTAATCTGATATTGCTAGTACCGCTTAGGGGGAAATAAGGGAGCTCTCACCTTGCACTGTAACTGCTGCACACCCACATTTTGTGGGACAGAAGGGACTCGGGGGCATTGTAGTACCATCGCGCCGGTTTCCAGCGCCATTTTGGAGTGGGGAGAAGGTCCTTCCACTCTGAGCGCCATCTTGGGTGAGGGAGAGACACTCGCCCTGCCAGGACCCACGCATTGGAGGAGGAGGTAATAATAGTAGGACCTCCTACCTCGTCCCAGTCTGATTCTAACCCCTGCCTTAGCGCTGCGTGCTTAACGCTCCTCCTGCCTTGTAATTTTAAAAATATTGCTTTATCCCGTTTTACCTAGTTTGCGCCGAGCGCTTAGCGCTTTTAATCTGATATTGCTAGTACCGCTTAGGGGGAAATAAGGGAGCTCTCACCTTGCACTGTAACTGCTGCACACCCACATTTTGTGGGACAGAAGGGACTCGGGGGCATTGTAGTACCATCGCGCCGGTTTCCAGCGCCATTTTGGAGTGGGGAGAAGGTCCTTCCACTCTGAGCGCCATCTTGGGTGAGGGAGAGACACTCGCCCTGCCAGGACCCACGCATTGGAGGAGGAGGTAATAATAGTAGGACCTCCTACCTCGTCCCAGTCTGATTCTAACCCCTGCCTTAGCGCTGCGTGCTTAACGCTCCTCCTGCCTTGTAATTTAAAAAATATTGCTTTATCCCGTTTTACCTAGTTTGCGCCGAGCGCTTAGCGCTTTTAATCTGATATTGCTAGTACCGCTTAGGGGGAAATAAGGGAGCTCTCACCTTGCACTGTAACTGCTGCACACCCACATTTTGTGGGACAGAAGGGACTCGGGGGCATTGTAGTACCATCGCGCCGGTTTCCAGCGCCATTTTGGAGTGGGGAGAAGGTCCTTCCACTCTGAGCGCCATCTTGGGTGAGGGAGAGACACTCGCCCTGCCAGGACCCACGCGACACCCCGTCGGCCATATAAGATGGCCGCTGGATACGTGCGCAGCGACGGTGCGCAGCGGGGGCGCCGTAGGGGCGCCGGAGGTGCGCCAGAGGTAAGCCCGTTTGCGCCCGTTCGCGCAACGGACGCGCTTAGGGCCGCTACCTCTGGTCCCTCTGGCCCACTTCGCATAGTTTATACTCGGGCTGAGCTTCTTAGACTCAGACCATGTCAGGACCCGGTTAGGCCTGTAACCTCTAGGCCAATTTCCTGTGGCCTGCTTAATGTAAGATCTCTTTGCAAGCATTACACGGAAATAGCATTCCTCATTGAATCTGAAAATCTCGATGTCCTCTTTCTTACAGAAACGTGGACGCGGGCAGATTGTGAGGTCGAGTTGGGCTTAGCCTGTCCCTCAGGCTATAAAATCAACCACACCCCGCGCCCACTCAATCGAGGTGGAGGGATCGGGTATATCTATAGAGACTCGTTGACCCTCTCCCAGCTAAAGATCCGTGAAGTACCGGGATTCGAACTGATGGGTTTTTCAGTCAAACAGCAGGAGGTGATTTGCTGTTCGGGTGTTTTATGCTATCGCCCCCCGGGATCGGCCCCCTCTATATCCCTCCTTATTGACCTGATTTATGAACTCTCTAGCTCTCACTCCAAGTTACTGGTTCTTGGAGATTTTAATTTGTGGGCAGGCTGCTCGCTGGACAAGGCTTTCTTTTCCCTTAGCCAAGCCTGTACAGATATCCATTTAGAACAACTGGTGAACGCTTCCACGCATCAAAAAGGCCACATCTTGGACTTAGTGTTTGCGGACCCACAGTGGGTATCACTAGTGGACATCAAGCACCAGCATTGGACAGACCACGCTTTGATTATGTTCTCCCTCTGTCTGGAGGATGTTACTTCGAGAAAGGCCGGACTACCCCTAGCTAAGCTAGAGAGACCTTGGTCCCGAATCCTCAAAATCTCTCCATTACCGAACATCTTAGGTAAGGACTTTAAGCTTGGCAACACGGCTGAGGAGAGTTATACCCTGTTCTGCCAGTCCCTATCGAGTTCGTTGGATCAGCTGGCACCCCTTCGGAAGTCACGAGGAAGGGTGAACCGAGCCAGTCCATGGTACACGAGTGAATTACGCCAGCTCAAACTCGACTGCAAACGTGCAGAAAGGGTTTGGAGGAAACAGTATTTAGACTCTGAGAAATTGGTATTTAGGTCCGCCATGCAAAAATACAAGGCTCAAATCAAGATGGCCAAAGCGACCTTTCTTGAATATACCTTGAATCATGCCCCAAACAAGGCCCAGGCCCTTTTTAAAATTGTCAGAGACCTTGCCCATCCTACGTGTGTGGCTAGCACAGTCCCGGCATCGCAAACTCTTTGTGACTCACTTGCGGATGCCTTTGAGGAGAAAATCTGCAAAATTTTAGCGGGCTTGCAGGAGCCAGCTAACCCCACCACGGAGGCGGGAGCTCCGGAGGAGATGGCCAGTCGACCCCTGCAGAGGGTCGGCCACCTCTGTTTGGAAGCTCCGGCCACGCCCTCCAGTCGACCCCGTCCAGTGGATCAGCCCTCCAGCTTGGGAGTGCCGACGGAGGAAGCCAGTCGACCCCAGCGGAGCAGCTCTCCCTCCCCTTTTTCGGATCTGGCCCTCAGCGTGGGAGCTCTGGCGATGGAGGCCAGTAGACCCCAGGTGAGTGGCTCTTTGCCCCCAGCTTTGGAGTGGGCCCTCTGGATGGGAGCTCCGGCCAGTGAGGCCAGTCGACCCCAGCTGAGTAGTCTCCCTCCTCCCTCTGTGGATTCGGCTATCAGCTTGGGAGCTCCGGCGACTGCGGCCAGTCGACCCCAGCTGAGTAGCTTCTCTCCTTCCTCTTTGGATCCGGCTATCAGCTTGGGAGCTCCGGCGATTGTGGCCAGTCGACCCCAGCTGAGTAGCTTCTCTCTTCCTTCTTTGGATCCGGCTATCAGCTTGGGAGCTCCGGCGACTGTGGCCAGTCGACCCCAGCTGAGTAGTCTCCTTCCTCCCTCTGTGGATTCGGCTATCAGCTTGGGAGCTCCGGCGATTGTGGCCAGTCGACCCCAGCTGAGTAGCTTCTCTCCTCCCTCTTTGGATCCGGCTATCAGCTTGGGAGCTCCGGCGATTGTGACCAGTCGACCCCAGCTGAGTAGCTTCTCTCCTCCCTCTTTGGATCCGGCTATCAGCTTGGGAGCTCCGGCGACTGTGGCCAGTCGACCCCAGCTGAGTAGTCCCCTTCCTTCCTTTGTCGATCCGGCTATCAGCTTGGGAGCTCCGGCGACTGTGGCCAGTCGACCCCAGCTGAGCAGCTTTCCCCTCCCTTCTCTGGAGGAGTTTTGCTGTTTAGCCCTCACGATTTCATCTGGCTCGCCTCTGGATCCTCTTCCTCCAAAACTATGGAAGGTGTTTCAAGGGGATCTCTTCCAGCCCTTGCATGCTATCTGCTGCCAGTCGTTTGAAACAGGGATTGTACCGGGCTGTTGGAAGAAGGCAGTGGTTTCTCCGCTTTTAAAAAAACCCACGCTCGACCCTGGGTGCCTTTCTAACTACCGGCCAATTTCCCTGCTCCCTTTTCCGGTTAAAATCGTGGAAAAGTTGGTTACCCGCACTCTATCCGGTTTCTTAGAAGGGAACACCTGGCTGGATGAGACGCAATTCGGTTTTCGCCCTGCTCACGGGACGGAATCCGCGTTGGTGACCGTATTAGACAATCTGCGGGCGCGTGTCGACAGCGGTCGGGCAGCATTTTTGGTGCTGCTCGATATGTCGGCCGCGTTCGACACGGTCAGTCATCCTACCCTGATTTCGAGGTTGGAAGAATGCGGGGTCAAAGACAAGGCCAGGGATTGGTTGATCTCCTACCTGGACAGCCGTCAGCAACGGGTTTCGCTACCTCCCTTCAGCTCAGAGGAGCGGAGTGTGGGACAAGGAGTACCCCAGGGCTCAGCCATCAGCCCCATACTCTTTAATATTTACCTCCACCCTCTAGTCCAGCTCATTAAATCATTTGGTATCTCCGCATTTAATTATGCGGATGATACCCAGCTGGTCTTTTCCCTGGAGGGACAGGATGCAGTCCCATTGGAGACTATCCACCGGTGCATGCAGGCTACAGCGGAATGGCTCCGTTTGAACTCGTTACAGTTCAATGGAACCAAGACAGAGGTCCTGCACTGCTCAACTGATCGAGTTCCCCGAGATCTCCCTGCTGACTTTTGGCCCCCGTCTCTTTCAGAGACAGTGTCAGCCGCACAATCGGCACGCAATCTGGGCGTCATTTTTGGGCCCAATTTGCAGCTAGATCTGCACGTGAATAAGACCACCTCAACGTGCATGATGCTGATTCGCATGCTGCGCAAGGTTTTGCCCCTTCTCCCTGAGCAAGCCAGACCAGAAGTAGTGCGTAGTACCATCTTAAGTCGACTTGACTATTGCAACGCACTGCTTCTGGAGGCCCCGTTAACACTCATGGGCAAGCTTCAAAGGGTGCAAAATATGGCGGACAAACTTGCCCTTTCCCGTCCCTACCACAGCTCTTCCACGGCAGCGTTGCAGGAACTCCATTGGCTTCCGGTCCATCTACGCGTACGCTACAAGGCAGCGTGCATTGTGTTCAGGGCTATCCACGGCCTGGGCCCAATCCCTCTGCGGCGTATGTTTGCCTGGTACGTTCCATCTCGCGCCCTGCGTTCCTCGTCATCCAGGTTACTTGTAGTCCCGCGCTTCCAGAGAGTGAGGATGGGCGGTCGTTCGTTCAGAGTAGCGGCGGCCAAACTTTGGAACTCCCTGCCTCTATCCCTGAGAAGTCTTGAGGGACTTTCAGCCTTTAGAAAGGCTTTGAAAACTTACCTTTTCCCTAGGATGGGTTGAGCCGTTGCTTTGCTTGGTCCATGAGTCAAAAGCGCCAGGATGCCCTTGGTGGTGACAGGTGCGCTATATAAGTATACCACAATACAATACAATACAAATTTTTAAAATTGCCAAATCCTTGATATCTCCTCCTTCCGAGAGTGTACCACCAGAGGGGGCACAGGCCCGCTGTGAGGATCTTGCCACTTTCTTCTCTCAGAAGATTCAGGCCATTTACTCCCAACTAGCGATAAATGGCGATGGCATATGTTCCCCCTCCACTTTAGACTCAGACCCGCATTTATCCTGCTCTCTGGCCACTTTTCCACATCTGGACTCCAACACTTTAGATACTTTGGTCCAGAAGGTCACCTCAGGATCCCCAAATGACCCAGCCCCGCCTCAGACTTTAGTAAAAGCAATGGACGTTATTCGTCCCTGTTTGCTGGAGGTTCTTAACACCTCCATTACCTCCAACTCAGTCCCATCCACGTGGAAGTGTGCGTTGGTAAGGGCTTTGCTGAAAAAGCCAAACCTGGATTCTAACAACCTATCCAATTTTCGCCCCATCTCGCTGCTTCCGTGGATAAGTAAGTTGTTGGAGAGACATATTAATAAAACATTAGGGGTCTATCTGGAGTCCAACAAACTTCTACAGGTCTCCCAAACAGGGTTTCGTCCTCAGCATGGCACTGAGACCGCCCTTCTAGCGGTCACAGAGGCAGCCAGAGCCATAATGGACCGAGGTGGAAAAACAGCTATTATACTTCTGGACCTCAGTGCCGCGTTCGACACTGTTAACCATGCCACTCTATTACATCGTTTGAAGAGCATGGGGGTGTCGGGCGCGGCCCTGATGTGGCTGACCTCTTTTTTAGAGGAACGCTTCTTTCAGGTATTTGAAGACGAGGTGGTATCATCAAAACATCCGCTCAGTTGTGGGGTTCCGCAAGGCTCCTGCCTGAGCCCCACATTATTCAATGTCTATATGCAGCCTCTAGAGAAGGTAGTTCTCCCTTTTGGTGTGCGGATTGTCACCTACGCAGACGATACCCAACTTGTGGTCTCTTTGGACCACGAGGAGGGCTCATCTAACACCTTGGGCCCGTGTCTAGAGGCTGTTGCTGAGTGGATGCAACTCTCATACCTTAAACTCAATGGAGAGAAGACCGAGATTATGTTACTAGGCAACTCTTCTCCCGCCTCCTTGGTGTCCAACTGGCCTTCATGTCTCGGCGCTCCCCCTCCTCCTAAAGACCAGATAAAGAGCCTAGGAATCTGGCTGGATAGAGCGCTGGACTTCTCGGTCCAAGCTACTAAAACTGCCTCTGTATGTGTGGGGCTAATGAAAATGCTTCGAAAAGTGCTCCCCCTACTTCCATTCCTGGCAAGAAGGGTCATGGTACAGGCCCTGATACTTTCCCGCCTGGATTATGGAAATGTTCTATATCTAGGGGCCCCAGCAACAGTGACAAAAAAACTCCAAGTCACTCAAAATTGTGCCGCACGTCTATTGTTTAACATCCCTCGCTGGCAGTCAGCGAGGACTGCCCTTAAAGAGCTTCACTGGCTCCCAGTGGCTGCCAGAATACTATTTAAGGCCATGTGCATCTTGCACAAATCTTTTCATCGAACTGGCCCGGCAGTGCTGCACCCCTTAGTGTTGCCTTATGCGCCGCCCAGAACACTTCGCTCGGCCTCACTGCATTTGGCAACTAAGGCAAAAATTAAGAAAGCCCGTTGGGGTGGCCGCTCTTTCACCCACTCAGCGGCGAAGGCATGGAACTCCTTGCCTTTACCCCTCAGACAAAACAACAACTTGATGTCATTTAGGAGAGAGTTAAAAACCCACCTGTTTTCAAAATCGTACTAACTTTACCCGGTAGCCGCTCACAGTAATCAGTCTATAGCGCTGCGAGGCCTCCGGGTGGTTATGCGCTATATAAATGGAATTTTTCATTTCATTTCATTTCAACTGTTGCGCAGAGATGGACATCGTCATGTCCATCCCCTCACAACACAGGGGAACTTGTAGAAGTGTCAAAAATGGAAGTGTCAATATGACACAAAAACAAAATTATACATAAAATAAAAAACACATATGCTAAGCCATCAGGTATATTTGCTGCATACCAAGCACTGAAAGCATAGACAGATCACAGTAACACATGCAAATAAGCAGCGACGCACAACACTATGTCATGTACTTTATGCACAGTGAACCTGCAGCCCAAAACCCAATATTCTGGCCTGCTTAATTTGTCAGGCTTAAAATCAAAATTCCGTTTTTTTCCAATTTCTGTTTTACTTTCCTCACCCTCCTTTTGACAGTAGGTCACCCTAGTGGTGATAAGCTGTCAATACAACTTACTGTGTCACTTCTGACACACAGGACTAGCAGGAACAATTTGTGATAGGACAAAATGCACAAACATGAAAAACACATTTCTTTCCAAAGGAGTTATGCAAAAAACACATCTTGTTTCAACATACTGCTGACAGTACCCGTCTTTTACCCTTATTTCCTACCTATAACCATTCAGGGTGCACATTTCACCTTTTTCCTTTTACAACTATGACATTTTATTTTGTATGTCAACCAAACTCACGTGTCCTGTCAGCCTTAAAATCACCCAGAACAATCCATGAATGATCTGTGGGCAGAAGCAAGAATACACACCTCACAAAAGAGAAGCATTTGACATAACACACAAAAATATCAACTGTAACATTTAATCAGAAGACAAAACACAATACACATTAACCAACCACAAAATCAAAAATGTACTTAACTGTAACCGTCTCTGTCAATTTGCAATGATGTAAGCATGTTAAGTCACCTTAATTTTGACTTTCTCTTCCTTGCGCCACAATTTTTCTGATGAAAAATAAATCTAGATTTGCTAATCGTTTTTATCTAGGCATGTAGCCTTCAAAATTTTAATAAAGAGCTTGGTCATATTTTGTGTCTAAGACTTAATGCAATACTTCATTTTCTGTTAAATAAAAGTAACTAGGGGACATTATTTTTCAAGAGCAGAGATACAAATGTATCATTTCTGCAGAGCGTTTAACATGGTGTTGGGACTTTCAAAGAAACCCTTTTTTTATATTTTCCCTTTGGAATAAAGTTCTTTAATTTATTGATGTTCCTATGGAGAAACCAGATCCCCCCTTTTAAAGGCCCGGTTTAGCAAGGCCATTCACGCTTCACAGAGACAAGGCCCTAATTTACGAGGTCACAGATGTCGACAGGACAGCTTCCTTCCCTTGCTTACAGAGACTATATATAGAGTTTTCTTGGCTGTGAGCCAGCCTCTGCAGCTCTCCTAGCCCCCAGCTTCTGCTCACTCTGAAGCTGTCAAAGACAAAAGGCCTTCCTAATTCCTCCTAACCTGCAATAATTCACCCTATTTTAAAAATTAATTTCTCCATTTTAGGGGCTAAAAAGTTATCTCTATTCTCAGATTATTGAAAAACATTTACTGTGAATAATTCACAGAACCTAATAACACACATACCAGTTTTTAGAACAAATGCTTGTTGCAATGGTACACATTTCCTCAACCTTAAATGGATGAACGTCTCTGTAGGTCCTGCTAGAGTTAGAACCTTCATCCCTGATATTAAACACAAACCTCTGCACCAATCACATTGGCTCACTGAGCTATCAAGAACACAAACCCACATAGGAACAATTTACAAATTCAAAATACACACAATTATTCTCAGACTAAACTTTTAATCTGTCCCTATTTACTTTTCATTAGTACTTTTTGTACATTAAGGGTGTCATCAAATCACAGGGGTTGCTCTTTTTCTAGCTACACCCCTCTCAATTTCCTTTTTGTGACGCATTGATGGCGTTGAGACCAGATTATACTTACTCCTTAAAAATTCCACTTCTCAGAAATCTCTTACATATTCATAGTCATCCAATCACACACTCTTCCGGTGCCAGCAACATCCAAAACACAATTTGCCACAACACAACATTCTTATTCCCTAATAGCTTACTTCCATTCAAAAGAGCAATCTTACATACATACAATCTCATATCTACATGGCCATGTTACATACACTCCCATATTTTATACTGCAGTCATATATTCACCACTCACACATATTTTTCAAAAAGTGATTGAAAGCAAGAAAACAGCCGGCGCTTTTAACCAAAACAAAATGCAAAATAGGCGTCAATTCCAAATACCAAAGTGACACGTCTTCCAAATCAGAACGGAGCCCGTCGACTCCCGTTCGTGGGAACCGATCAAATCAGATACCAGACCACACAAATTCACAAAAGAG
This sequence comes from Lissotriton helveticus, assembly GCF_964261635.1. Classification (NCBI taxonomy): domain Eukaryota; kingdom Metazoa; phylum Chordata; class Amphibia; order Caudata; family Salamandridae; genus Lissotriton; species Lissotriton helveticus. The sequence continues at coordinate 633,291,432 of NC_136069.1, read as the reverse complement.
ACAGTCCGAAGACTGTCCTGAGATCATCAGACAGGTGAACCATGGACCCCCTTACAGACAATCCCATAGTCCTGTGCTGGTTGGGCTGGGATACTGGGCGCGTAGCTCCAGGTCCCAAGCTTACCCAGTTGCTCCTGGGGCTTTTCCGAAGGGGATCTAGCCAAGTGTACACCCCTTTTGTACCACCAGGGCGTCCGATGTTTTCTCAAATATCACCAAACAAGCCTGTGGGGCATCTGCCTGTGCAGCCACGTCAGACCCCCAGATTTCCTTGTGGTTCACTAACCACCAAATTCCAAATATAGTTAACCGTTTCCAAAAGCACCGCTCAACAGTGCTATTCCAAAAGACACCAACAATACAATTCACTCACCTGGTGCACTCAGGTCTGATTGGATATTCTCCACTGCCAGCTTCTGAAGACCAACATGGTCAGTTCCCAGGATACACCTCATAGGATTCCGGCGAGGGGTCAATAGCAGCTGGGGCTCCCTGATCGCGAGAGCGGAGTTCAGCCAGAAATATTGGCCAGTCCACCCCCTCGACTAGAGCGCTTCCCCATATGTCCTAATTTCACCCCGTAGTACGGGAGGACACCCCATATGCGGAATCCCGGACGGCCCCCAACTGAACTACCGAAAAATAAATAAGACCATGGAGCTATACTTACTAATAGCCCCCATTACCAATTACCAATAACCAGTCAGTTGGCAGTGAAGAAGGTTCAATCATTTATTCTAAATGGACTCTGCGCAGAGGAGCCCCCCGTCCACACCCAGTCAGTGTGACAAGAAGACTGCTGGCTTACAGTCAAAACCAGACAGATATACTTTCAGTGAACACATGAAATCACCACACATGGAAAGTTACAAGTTGGTTCAGAGTGAAGGAAGGACCATATATGGCACACATGATTAGTTCAAAGCTTAGCTATTCATTACTGGGGAGGTCAGGAAGGGTGACTCCCTTTTCGTTCTCAGGCACGAGAGTCTGCAAGAATGTGTTCATCCCACACGAAAGGCAGATGTAACCTTCAGTTTCCCAAGTTAGAATCAATGGTCCATTCATAGCCCAGGCCAACCTCTTAAACTCTCCCTTTACACAGTGACAGGTCACGTGTTTTCCTAGCAAGAGCAAGAGGTATGGGGAAATGAAACCAACATGGGGTTTCTTCAGAAAAGGCCCGATTCTTAATGTATACATAATTTGAGTATATTCACAATGGAGGGGTTAACCTAAAATAGTATGCTAATATATGGGATACAAAGCACTCTCAGTTCTGCCCAGCTCGTTATAGCAAGGTTGAAGTGGGTATATTAATGCTCAAACATTGTCAATGAACTAAGTAGGTGCATCACGCTAATTTCTAACTACTACTATGTGTTTTTAGTTTAATATCAGGGTCTAATTCAGAATTTAGTTCCTCAATATTTCTAAATCTGACATCATATTATTAATATTTTCAAAGTCCCAATCATCAGAGAAAGTACTAGGTGATACAAATTCACTTAAGGAAACCTTGAACGGGTGTGGATATTTCAAGAGTTCAACCGGGCATAGATGTTGTAATCAGTAGCGTCCCATGCTACACCACCAGGTATAGGAATGGCTGTGATGTTTACTGATGATAGTTCTCTTTTTTCAATGTGAGAAGATCTGTGAGGCTTTAGAACCAAGTTGATGTTCTGACTTGCTGTGTCCATTGTACTGTATTTTCCATCAATCATTCTTCCCAAGCTTAAAATCAAACTGAGCCAGAGTAGGAGGAAAAGTACACCTAACACAATCCACAATTCAACCTATGGTGAAATCAGATATGTTTCTCCAAGTTGATGAAAGAGTTCAGTTATTTTTTCTTTGAAAGTTTTATTTGCTGGCTTTTCTTCATGTTCACTTGGATCTTCAGAAAAGTCATCGAATTTGATAAAGTAGCCAGATGCAGTTCTATCAATTGTTGGAATTGCTTCAGGATTTTTATTAATCTTTGTAGTTGCTTCTTCTTTTGTCATATTAGTATAGTCAGAGGCTACATCATTGTAGACAGGTGTTTCTTGACGAGCTGTTGCAATTTGGGTTTCAAGAGGCACACGTTCCATGGCTTTGTCGCATAGTCCTTCTTTATTCACTGTAGGTTTATCAAATGTGATTATTCTCTCAGTTTGAACCTCTTGAATTGTAGCAAGGTTTGGTCTTCTGCTACATCTTGGGAGTCCACTGGGCCTGCTACTTATTATTGGCCACATGATTGTGGTTTTACCAGGTCGATTGATACAACTCTGTTCTCCTTTTTACCAGCAAGGGGCGGTAGTACCACTGACCTTGTTCCGCTGATAGCTAAGACAGGTACTTCCTTTCTGTAAGAAGGCCCAAATTCCTTCTTCACCGTGATCTTCTCTCTGACCAGATCCCCAATCTCTGGAATCCAGACAGGTCTTGCTGGGACCGGTGGTTTTTCTTCAGTGGCCGTTGGCTTTAGCTTTGTGTTACTTAGACTTCTTCTTGTTTCATTTAAGTCCTGTAAAACAGCCAAACGATCTTTGATATCAAAGGTTTTTTGTTCCGCCACTGAAGTCTGACTATCGAGGTCTTCGATAATCATTCTAGTACCAAACAAAAGTTCATAAGGAGTGATTCCACCCAGAGAATGTCTTGGCAGATTATTAAGACTACGTTGGACACTTATTAGATGTTTGACCCACCCATCACCCGAACCTAATACCCTCGCTGGTTTAGATTGCTTTTTGTCAAATTTTTTTCTCTCCACTACCACATTTCCCTCAGGATGGAAAGGACTAGAGTACCGCAATGCAATGCCCAAGCTGGCCATGGCCTCTTTGTAAGCTCAAGAGCTAAACGCAGGACCCTGGTCAGAATGTAGCATGCCAATTGCGTATGTGCCGATAAAGACTCACAAATCTTTTATAACAGTTCTGGCGTTAGCCGAGCGCTGGGGCCACATCCAAATGAATCTTGTCTTAATATTTATGGGATCGCATTTTTCCGTGTGGACGTCTGCGTGTAGATAGCCTAATGCTGTCTAATAGAGGTGTCTGGGCTGGTATCTGATCCGGTTCACAACTGCGATCTCTATTGCAGTCCTGACAATCCATTGCAAAGTTATAAATTTGCACGCTCATCCCCGGCCACCAGTATTGTGATTGCAATTCTATTAGAGATTTCAAGATCTCTTGGTGCCTCAGACCCATTCCCATATGTGCTTCTTGAATCAAGTAAGCCCTCTGGTTCGTGTTTGGAATTACTCTGTCCCCCACTCCAGGGATTCGAGCAAAAGGAACGGAGTTCGCATCAATTATGTATGTATTATTGAGTGGATATTTTAGAGGTAATTCCGCATAGTCGCCTTTTAATGAGGCTTTTACTGCCAGCATGGTTTCTCCATCTATTTGCTTTTTTAGAACGCTTTTTTGTAGCTACGGAAGCCGGTTGAACAGCTGCCGTTGTGGCTTTGTTAGCCAATGAATTCCCTGCAACGTGAACGCCATCACGTCGAAGACTCTGCATATGTATCACGTGAGTCTTTCGTAGTTCTTTCTGTAAAAGAACTACTTGTTCCCATAGTTTTTTATGCTTTATTGTGACACCTGTCTCATCTCTGTAACCATTTTCAATCCAGGTCTGCATGAAATCATTGTAAGACTGGATGCAATATTACTAATCGCACACTATTAGTGTGGGGAATTCGCGATCGGCATTCTCAAGCGCCATCTTTAAAGCTCTTAGTTCAGCTCGCTGAGCTGTACAGTTTCTGAGTGATTCAGTTTTAGTGACCATTGGTCTGAATTTACCTATGCGCCAGCGACCTTTAACAATCGCGCATGCTGCATTGTAAACTTGTTTATCCACAATGTAGTGTTGTGCAGATCCGTCGGTGTAGATTACACAGGCGTATTGTTCGAGACGCAGAATTTCGATCGACAGAGGACATTCATGTTCGTATTCTAGATGTTCTAGCTTTTTCATTTTGGGATCAAATGCGTGTATCACGTCTGTTGCAGCAAGAGAATTAACCCATTGTATCCATTTTGGATTTAATGCCACCGCATTTGGAATGCTCGCTCTTGTTACAGCCTCAAGGGCTGATACTGCTGTTAAAACAGATATGCTCTTCCCTTGAGCTTGGGCTCTTTCTTTTGCTACAGCAGTTTGGACTGCAGTCAGAATTTTTTCAGTAGAACTGAATTTTATTTCAGCTTGTGTGTACAAGTGTGATTTATAAGCTATTGGTACCGTTTCTCCCTCATTAGAGGTCAGGTACGTAAATCCGCATCTTCCTGGGATGACTCGGATTACAAGGTTGCGTTAGTTTGGGCGTGTTTGCAGTTTTGTTTTAGTTAACATGTCTGTTTGTATTGATCGTAAAATTTTTGTGTGTTTCTGTGTCCAATTAATTGGTTTGAAATCAGGTTTTATTAATTCGTAGAGGGGTTTAACCCTCTCTGCGTAGTTTAGAATGTAAGTTCTTCCGAAATTCAGGAAACCTAGAATTGATTGTAAGTTTTTCAGCGTTTTTGGAGCTTGGAGTACTGCACACTTCTCTAAGAAGTTGTCTGCTAGGCTTTTGCCTTCACTTGATAACTCATATCCTAAAAATAGGACAGTGAGGTGGGCAATTCGTGATTTTTTAAAGTTGAATTTGTACCCTTCAGATGCGAACCCAAGTATAATGGTGTTCACTCTTTTCAAGTGTGTCTCCAGGTCATCGTCTGTAAGATAGATGTCATTGACATATGATAATGCCACATCATCATACATTTGTAGTAATTCTGTTACCATGGCTGAAAATAATCCTGGGCTGTTCTTGAATCCATGGGGGAGACGACAAAATTGCCCTGGGCCCCCATACTGGAGAAAGCGGTCAAATACCTGCTTTCTGGTGCAATGTTTTGACAGAAGAAACCATTTGAAATATCTAATGTCGTTTTATATTTTTTGCGCACAATGTTATTCATTAGTGCTGCACTGTGTGAGTTTTGTACTGCAAATGTTTTGCAACAAGAGTTTAGGTGTCTGTAATCCAAAACTAGACGATATGAATCATCCGGTTTGGAGACAGGAAACAAAGGGTTGTTCATTTGTGAGGTGCATGTTTCAATCACCCCCTGGTATTCAAGTTGATCTAAGATCTCCCTGACTTGTATTTTAGCTTCTTGCTTAACAGGATACTGCCTCTGTGCAGTAGGTTGATTTTTTAACTGAATTTTATGGTGAGGAGAATCCTCATCCCATCCTACAGGATTTTTATATAATGCAGGGGCTTGGGCCACTGCCCATTTTCTAGCATATGTGTATTTTTTATGAACTGGAATGTGATTTGAGAAGGCAGGCATAATGATTTCTTAGCCATGTGGGCACTCCCTGACAAACTCTGGTGGCCAGTCTTTCTATGCTAGAAGGATATCATAGCCTTTAGATAGGTTCTCCCAAAAGAGACCTCTTATTTTCCTAGTTTTGTCCCCTTCTATACGTAATGTTATTTCATATAATGTATGGGGTACACTAACTCTGGTGTCTGCAGTTTCCACCTGAATGTATTCATTCGTGTCCACTGTCTTCAGAAGATTCATCAGGATCTTGCGAGCTTGGTCACTTCTGCTGCGCTGTCTAGCATTGTCTGGGCCCATTCTCCGTTCTTGAGCTGTGTCCTCAGAATCCTCGGCATGTTTTATTTTAATACTAGCTACCTTCTTTTTGGGAAATTGTAGTTTTCTACTTTGATGAGCAGGTTCCTTGTCTTTGGACTTGACGCGCTCTTCTTTATGTTCTGACCGTCCTCTTCTTTCCGATTTCTGTGAGGAAGTCTGAAAAGATCGAGAGGGAAGTGTATCATTATCTTGATATCTGTCAGGTTTTCTTAAATTATCCCTATTTCTAAGGTTGTATCTTTTTTCAGAGGGCTCCCGTTGTGGAGACCTGTCCCCTCGTCCTGGAGATCTATTTCTCCATTGGGGAGACCTTCCTCTGGACTGAAACTGTTTTTCTCTGGGAGTGGTTTGTTTATTACCCTCCTACTTCTTTTTTGGAGTAATGAGATTATTTTTAATAAAGCTTTTTTCAGGATTTTCAGTTAGTTGTGGTTTTAGTGGTTTCCCACCCAAACTATCTCTACCTAATTCTTCATAGCACTTTTCAATTATTCTGGCAAGTTCAAAAGGTTGTTCTGTTATTTCTGTTTATTTCAATTTTTGGCGGATCGCCACAGATGCTGCTTTTCCTTTTATGTTGGCTAGTAGTATAGCCGAGACTTGCTTAAAGTCTTTCAGTAATTTCATACCTAGATTTAAAGCAGACTCCGGACCGTATTCATTTTGAATCTGTCTTAGTACGTCTGGTATAACCGCCATAGACGGAACACCATGTGTTTTTGTGTATATTGAAGCAAAGACTGTTCCCCAAGTGTCACAGTCCTCCACATATGGTGCGATCCCCATTGGTAGACAGATTGTCAGAATTCTGTGTTTTTCATGAGGTGTACTATCAGGAAATACTGCCTCTATTTGAGTAATTTTTTGAGCTAACCAGAACGGAATTTGTTCCCGTTTTGCGGGTAATTTGCCAATGACTGATTGTATAGTCTGTGGTGTAATTTTATTTGTGTTCCCCTGGTGAGGGGTGTGCTGTGGAATTTTTAATGCTGGTTGGACTGTTAAAGTCCGCATGAGATATTGGACCAATTGTCTATGTATTTTAATTAATTGTTTTAGCTGAACTAAAAGTTCTCGGTCTGACATTCCTTCAATGTCAGGATGTGGTGTATAGCTGGCTAGAACTGGCCATGTGGCTCCTGGTCTACCTAGTGGACCGAGCCTGGTAATGTGATTTTGATGTTTAGGGCGCCATTAAACCAGAGCTGATGCTCTTGGTAAGTTTGTGGAATTTCAACGTCCTCGAAAGTAACGTATTCTGCTGGAGGTTCCTCTGCTTTGTAGAAGTGGATCTCGTGTGACACAGCATTTGCTGCTGGTAAAGTTATCCATGAATAGAATACCTCTGTCTGCCGATCTTAATGTGCCTCTACCACAAATATGACTGTACCACCTCTTGATGATACTCCATTTTCTAGAAGTGTTATAGTTATGGTTTTCCTTATATTTTCCGGGATGAATATAGCATCCGGGTCATTTTGTTGGAGAGCTGTGTCATCTAAGACTGCTTGAGCTGCTATTCTAGCTCTCTCCCTTTCTTCTTCACTTTCCGACATTTTTGCTGACAGAAAGTTTGCAGAGCAGGTTTCAAGGAAACAAAGATTAGGTGCACAATATTTTGGAACACTGTATCCTTCAACGTTGACTAAACCAAAAACGAATTCATAGGATTCTCCTCCTACTACGTTTTGGCGGATATTAACCTTTCACCCACTCCAGACGTCTATTGGAGTTTTTACGGGAAAAAGGGGTCTGTGTGAAAAGCACGACTGAGTTACTCTAGTATCTAGCGTTAAATTATCGCCTTACCAAACGTTGGGCGCCATGTAGTGTAGTTCCTATATTCCCAATAGGCTCTGAGCATGGAATAACATAAACGATAGTTTAGACGTAGGACTTAGGTGGACTAGGTCTCTATTGAATATGTTAGACTTAATTATGAATGCCAGCTAGCTCAGAGGTCACTAGAAACGTTCTCGAATTCACAAGAAGGGATTAGTTTCTGACAACCGCATAAACATGACAACTTTGCTCCCTCAAGAATAAGGAGTATACCTCCAGAGTCGCGGAAACAATAGATAGCTATTTTACTCAGTCAATCGTGCATGCTTAGTTTCACCAGAAATGCAGAGAAACAGAGAGACGGGCGTTTTCAATAAAAGAGGTTATTTATTGAACAGTCTTCTTTCTCATGCAAGAGAAGTGAATTGCTACAATCGCAATACTTGTCATGAAGTAATAGTGCGTACAGTAAAAGGAGTATTATAAAATAATACTGTTAAAGCATGGTATGGTTTCTAAGCCATATGGTGTTTAAAATAGATAAAATACATACAATGATAAAATCATGACTAAACATACTCAACTGGTGCTTCTAAGATAAGCCTACCCCGGTGTACCTAACCTAAGCCTAGTACATGGGAAGGAGTAAGTGAGATGTAGTTTGAGTTAAGATATTTTCTGCCAAGAATCTAAATCAAGAATTCTCTAAGGGTCTAATCAGCTCCGTACCTTGGTTATAGAATGAAGAAGGTCTTGTATCTCTCTCTCAGGACTCGATCTCCCAGCAACCCGCAAGGGTGACAGGGAAACACTGGAGCTGGATTTCTCGGCAGGAGAAAAGACAGCGTCTCTCTCAGTGCGTCAACGGGAGGGTCGGCTTCCTTCGGCACTTGCTACAGCAGGGCGTCGGGCAAGTAGATAGTCGATCTGCTCCAAACCACCGTGTGTTTTGCTAGGGCAGATGCTGGTATATTTATACCTGGAAGGTGCCGAGTTTGACGTAAGGTTGGACATAAGACGTCACTAAGAACTCGCAGTTCTTTCAGGACTCCGGGAGTTCTAGGACAAATCAATACAGAAGCAGGGGGAATTCCCGGGCTGCTGGAGGCTTGGTTTGTTTAAGAACACGTTGTGCTTTCTAGGAGTCTATGGGAGTAGCCTTGTAGTATTTGGACTGCATTGGCTATGTCTTAATATGGGTATCATTCTTATGCCTATAAAAGGATATGATTTGATATAACCACATAAGGGCATAAATCGGGAATATTTAACTAGAGTCCTAGATTCGTCTACAACAAGTGGGCTGCCTCTTTGTTACAACAGTGAAAACACATCAGTATCTCAGAATATTAGATATAAACGCTTTTAGAATTTCAACCATAGTGCCTGTGCACCATTAGTAGCCTGGCTAAATAGGGTATGGCACAGCTGAAAGTAAATCATGAAAACTCAAAGCTGTACTGAATAGGGGCCCCCAAAATAGTTTTGGACCTGGGCACCCAAAATCCTTAACATGTCCCTGCCACCACAAAGTCTGTCAGACAACATTGCTCTGAGGTAAAATAGACAACATCATTAATTTATTATTAGTTCTATTTTTTTTAAACATAAGCCCGAGGTGTCCTAAACCCCCATTGCTTCAGGCAAGCAACTTATCGTACCACTAAGGAATTCTCAATTAGGTGTTCATTCAGTTCTGTTCGGATCCATAACTGGTTGATGGGCAATTATCCCATTATAGTGCTGCCTAAAACATTTGTTAATGATTTCTAGAGAAGAATTGTTTCTCGTGTACCAGCTCTAAGCTAGGGAGTGCTTGAAAAATCTGACAACACTCTCTTCCTTACAGTCCCTGTTTTGGCTGAAAATGTCTGCAGAATATTCAGCGTTGAGAGAAACTGCTATCAAAACTCTCTTGCCTTTCAGCTCGTCCTATTTATGTGAGATTGGGTTCTCAGCACTTGCGGTATTAAAGACTAAGTACAGTTCAAGACTGGATGTGGAGCACAACCTGAGGATGGCAGTAGCAAAAATCCATCCACAGATTGACCATCTCTGTGGCGAAAAACAGGCACACCCGTCACATTTATGTTGTTGGTGTTATTATCAATCTATGTCATGTGTAAAACAAAACATCCTAGTAAGAAGAATTTGCGCACATTTTATCTTGGAAAAATTGTGTTTTGAGCTGTGTAATAAGCCTGTCATTTCACCACACCCACTCACAAACCTGCAGCTTACTAAACACTCTTATTGTGTTGAACATTATTTGCTGGATATGGCCTGGGATATGCACATGTAGTTGGTTATGTAGTGTACCAGATTCCAGAAATTTGTCAGGTGGTGGGGGGGGCCCAACATCTAAAAAAAATTCAGCTGGGGGGGCTCAACCTACAAACGTTTTAAGACCTCTGATGTAGTGTGTGCATCAAATTCTTTATTGCTGCGTTTTAGAAACTTTTGATCTATTTGAGCTAGAATCACTTTTTGTGTAAATATGCAAATTATGCAGCAGATTATAGCTAATCAATCAATCAATACTTTATTGTTTAAGTTAGTTAAAACCATAACAATGTCATGAGACAAATTTAGGTATCAATATTTTGTAAGCATATAAAAGATTAAAAATATTTAAAAGAGAAAGAGAAGAACATGTAACTTTTTTTTGTCCTAAAAGCTGAAAGTAATATCCCAATCCTGAAACCAGTAAAAAAAAAACTAAAACATGAATATGTAATTCTGTTTCATAAAATTGTTATCAGGATTGCGGTTTCGTCAAATATTAACATTAAAAAGCTTTTTGACATTTTACAATTGCAATAGAGTTCAAGTTCAAGTTCAAATTCTTTATTTCGGCTTTGATGCCATAAAAGAAAGAAAACATTACATTTGAATTGCTAAAATCATTATCTAAAACAATACATTTCATGTTGGAAGACAATCGGAGCACAGATAGACAATCTTAAAACCATAGGATGGACTGCTCACTAATTTCAAAATGGAGTTGATTCTAGTCCTGAAGTAAGATCAAATTACAACTGATACCCCAATTTTTTCCTTTGTAAGAAAATGCTATGTAAAAATCTACTGACACTGAATGTTATTGTTTGCATAGAGTTTGTTGTCAGGATTCTCAATGCCTGTGTACGTGACCTTAGACCCAGCAATAGACATATTGGTTTGATCCATCTTTTCCTGGCCTGGGCATACACAGGGCAGAAAAAGAGAATATGTTGCTCATTTTCTATCTGATTTAGATGACACAAAGAGCAAATTTCATCAATTACTAAGGATGATGAGTCTAAATTTCTAGCCCAACGTGCCAAAGTTGTCTTAATTAAAAGATTCCCATATCTAAATTTTAAAAACAAAGTTTTGGCAATTGGGGGCTCTATTTCATCCATAAAGGTCTCAAAAAGTGGGCCATCCTTAAAACTTAGGAAGTTTGAAACTAACGTCCCGCCAGAAGTAACACTTATAGTCCTATTTGCTATAAAGGACCAAAAGGCCCTTTTTAAGATTAATTTCGAGTTGGGGGGTAGTTGCTCAGGATTCTCCCAGAATTGTTTCAGACCAATGTTACTAAGCCAAACTTTAACATGCCTAAGCCATGGGATAACTTTTAGACTATCCAGCGCCATAATTTCTTTTAACCCGTCTCTATAATCTTGGAGTTCGGGAACATGCCATAATCTGACCCAAAGCATTAGAGGTCGGATCAATACTTGGTGGTCAGTTCTTTTGAAATTTAAATCGAGTTGCAGAGGTACTAGTGGAGTACCTCTCGGGACCCTTACCAAGCTTCGCATGAAATTATTATCCAGGACACTGAAAGTGTCCTTAGACCCCGGCCCCCAAATTTCTGCACCATATAGGACTGATGGTTGGACTTTAAATTTAAAAAGTTCAATCGCTGGGGACACAGCTTTACTAGTACTCAGGCTTTGTTCCTTGAGAGTTGGTTTTACGTTCTGGGCAAATATCAACTTGCTTTTCTCTATTTGGGCACTCCAGGAAAAGCTCGAATCTAGTGACACCCCTAAATATGAGAAGTGAGGCACCGATTCCAGTTTTACTCCTTCCAGAGTTAAGCAACCCTTATCTGATTTTGCTGGATTTAGGGCCATGCATTTGGTCTTTTTCCTATTAATCTCCAGCCCCTTCTTGCTACAGTATTCACTAAAGGTGTTCAATAATGTCTGGAGGCCTTTTTTGGTTTGGGAAATCAAGATAGTGTCATCAGCAAATAATAGTGATGTTACCCTTTCACCGTTCAGTTTTGGGGAGTCGTTGTTACATCCCTCTAAGTATGAGGGGATGTCGTTTACAACAAGGGAAAAAAGCGTGGGGGCCAGAACACAACCCTGGCGAACACCACGCTCGATGGGTATTTTTTGGGTTAATTCGCCTTTTGGACCCCATCTAATTCGCGCAAAATTCCCTTCATGTAATTCTTTAATCTGAACTATTAAATTGTTAGGCAGACCTGCTGCACTCAGGGTTTTCCATAAAAGATTGCGAGGCACTAAATCAAAAGCTGCCCTTAAATCAACAAACGCAACATATAAATGACCCTTTTTAATCTTTACGTATTTCCAATAGAGGCAGCAAAATCTAAAAATCTGATCTATTGTGCTAATTTTTGATCTAAACCCGGCTTGAAACTTGGTTAAAATTGTATTTTCCTCCAACCAATCACTCACACGCAATAAAATATGTCGTGAGTAAATTTTCTGGAGGATATCCATTAAACTAATTGGCCGGTAGTTAGAGGGGTCCATCCTATCTCCTTTTTTAAAAATTAAAACAATTTCTGCTCCCTTCCAACTTTCAGGAAATTCTAAAGTGCGGGATAGCATATTGCACAAATAATTAATATAAGGTGCCCATACTTTTAAGTCATGCTTGTATAAATCCCCCGGGATCTTGTCGAGACCTGGGGCTTTACCCAATTTTATTTGGCTTATTGCCAGCTCAGTTTCCCCTAATGTAAAATCAAGCTGATCTAATGATGTTTCGTAGCTTAGGATGTTCATGTCCATATGGGAATCATCATATTTTTTGTATAAGTTAGTAAAGTGATTAATCCAAGTTTGTTCATCCAAAAAGACGTCCTTAACCACTCTACCTACATTGTTTCCATTTGCTACTAGCCTCCAAAAAGCCACATTATCGTGTGATTTTGCGGCCAGCAGCATTGCAGCCCATTTATCTTCCTCCCATGCTATTTTGGAGGCCCTCTGGACGGACTTATATTTATTCCTTGCATTTTGAATGTCCAATAGGGACTTAGACTTAACTGCCAATAAAAGTTCCCTTTTAGATTCTCTGCAGGATCTATCGTACCAGGGCTTACTATGAGACAGATTCTGAATCTTTTGCTGATTCTTTTTGGGCATTTTAGTGACTAATAGTTTAAGATCAATAAAGAATTTTTGATGTATTAGCAAAAAGGAGGTTTTGGTTTCCTCTTCAGGCATTAAGCCCAAATAGGGTTCGAAGATCCCCGCGAAAAGTGTATAAATTTCACTAAGGATATCACTATGGTCCAATATAAAAGGCCATTTTAGTGATCTCCTATTGTTACTAATATGGAGCTCGATATTATCACCACTGTTTTCCTGTGATGGGGGCAATTGGGCTATATCATTGAACAGTGAAACATCTACTGTTAGATTTAAGGGAAAATGGTCACTTTCTAGCCTCTCCATTATGTCGAGGTCCAGAAGATACGACCAAATGGGTATGGAGGCGATCACAAAGTCTAAATTACTTTTGTAGTTAGTCCTGCAAAAGGTTGGTTTCTTCGAGCAGTCAGACGGCAACCGTCCGTTACAGGCCCTCAAACAGTGCTCCTTACATAGTTTATTCAACTGGAGAGCCAAAGTTGAACATTTCACTGGTTTAACGTTCTCCAAAATAGGGATTTTGTTTGCCTGATCTTCCTCAGCAAAAATGTCGCTAAGGCCCAAAATTGGCTCAAAGTTACAATTTAAATCGCCAGCCACGATGATAAGATCCTCCCTGGGATCCAGTCCACTTAAGAAGTGATCTAATTTAACTAAGGTTGGTGATTCACTTGATGAGGGTAGAGGCCTATTATAGATGTTTATTAAAAATAGATTTTTCCCTTTACACGTTGTAACTTTTAGTGCCAGTATATCTATAGAGTTTGTGTCCACCACCTCGATATGTACCCTTAAATTTACTTTCACCCAGGTCAAAAGTCCCCCCGAGGGCCTTCCACTTCTAGATGGAATCGCACCAATTCCATATGTCTTGTACCCCACTCTATGTGGTATGTCAATTGCCCAAGTTTCCTGTATCATAAAGAAATCAAAAGATTCAATGAAGCTCGCCCAAACCGGATCCCTCAGATTTTTTGCGATTCCGGCTATGTTCCAGCAGACTAGTTTTACCGGCTTCCTATGTCCAAATACGATCTCTGGGTGCACCCTTAATGTCTCTCTGGAACATACGGGGGCCACAGTATGTACTACCAAAGCTATTTCCTCAGGCAATGACTTTTCACTCGTTTTACTATGGGATATTACTAATACATCTGATTCTGTACAGCGTTCTCCTGGGTTTGTTACATCACTAAATCCAGGTTTATCCAAAAGGGGCTCAGAAAACGCCATTACTTTAATTTCATTGATGACACCCTCAACGGTAGGTTTTCTTATTCCACTTTCCTCGCCCCCCTCGCACAAAAACCATCAATCACAATCCTCTAGACCACTAAAAATATCGAATCTGTTATAAGTCTCTAAGGGAGTAAATGGTATGAGATGATCCATCCCTCTGTTCAGGCCATTCTGAGTTCTGACTGGTACATGATTCCATCCAAAAAGATCTGGAGCTGTCACAGGGTAGGGTACAAACTGTGAATTCCTAACATTCTGCGTTGTAGGAGGACACAATGTATATTGACTGTTCCCTATGTCTTGTACAATTGGGTGGCTAGATGGGTAGGTATAGGTTATGTGCTGTGTTGGTTGGTGCTGAGATGGAAACACCACAGACCTTGGGTAAAAATATGTTAATGGTCTGGGAACTATGGAGTTGTTGGAGCTGCCTATTGGCCAATTTAAGATAAATTGGACAGCATTTGGGTCCCTAAAATTCACGACCACCACATCGCCTTCGATGTCTTTAGGTCTACCACCCAACCATTGGAGACGTCGAACATGGATGATTTCGCCATTGATATGATTAGCAATTGGCCTGTGTAGTCTAAGCCAATGCATAATCTTATTTTTCAATTGCGCGAAGCCCCCCCGCTTGTTCTGTTCCAATACTGGCACCCTTGTTAGGACTACCACATAGGGTACTGCATAAGGTGGTAATTCTGGTAGTGGAGTCCTTCTAGGTTTCCCCTGGTGTACCTGGTATCCCCCATATCCCTTGACGGTCTCTCCAAAGATGTATTAGCCACGTTGTTGGAAGTTTTACTAATAGTAGTAGATGGCAATAGGTCTTGTTTTCTTTGTGGAGGTAATTTGGGGGGTGGATTTTGTTCGACAGACACTATAGTCCCCAGGGGCTTTGGGGTGGTTGATTGTAAGGAAGGGATAGAAATAGGAACAGTTATTAATGGTTTGGAGGGTAATAGTGTATTTTGTGATGCATCGTTCAGTGCTAAACCAAGTGCTTTATTTTGTGCAGTATTGATTACAACATCCTTATTTCCCAGAGCCTGCTCAATTTTACACAGTCTACATTCTACTTCCAACAGCCTCTCTATAATTGAAGCAGAGTAAGTTTTGATTAAACTTTCTAAACTAAGCAAGGTTACTGAGCCCTGATCCTCATTAGGCACAATAACAACCCTGCTAGTATCCATGCTATCCTCCCTATCTATAGGCAAACTTGATAAAGAAGGAGGTATAATATGCATTCCGTCTATGGCTGTTTGTACAATGTTAGATTTTTTGGCAGTAATATTCGCCTTTTTCCCAAAATCGGAACAACTCAACTTGGGTTGTTTCGAATCCCCCCTTTTCCGCCGTTTTTTGTTCGGCGGTGGGCCATAAGTTCTGGGCAAGGACATAGATTTTTTTGCCCTATTTTGGACTATTTTTGCAGGGGCCAAGGCAAGTGCCTTCGGTGTACTCGGAGTGCTTGGATCAATTATAATGAGCGATCCATTCACATCCGCCTCGGGGGAAATATTCAATATGGGCATAGTATCACTTGCTTCCGAGGGCTGGCTATTCAATGTATGTACCGGCACATCAGCTATTGGATCAATATCAGTAGTATGATTAGTAGGAAAGGATACCAATGAAACTGTCTTAGTTTTCATGCTTTCCACGGAGCGGCGGCGTTCCGCTCGCCGCTCCGCCAAAGCAGATTCCTTGGTAACATCTGGGGTAGATTTTGTGAAATACATGTCCAAAGTTCTATTCAACGGTACCCCCTGTTTGTCCAACACGAGCGGGTCAATGCTAGGCGTTAATGCAGACATTTGTAACAAGCAACCAGACTAATCAAACAGAAAAAAGAATATAAAACCTGATCCCAATCTCTCTCAGTAACGATGAACTTGCAATAAAATATAAAGGGTTATGCCCAGTCCGGTCTCCTCGGTGCTCTGAGGGTCTCAGAGGGTCCGCCCTTAGTCCGGGCTTCGTCCCGGGGTTTGTCCCGCACACGCGTCCCGCTCACGCGTTGCTATACCTATTCTTATGAAGGTGAATGGAGAGGGGGAGGGGTTACGGGAAGAGGCGGCAGGTGTGCAGATGATCCGCGCACAGCCTGGTGGGCCTCGCAGTCCCGTCCCGTCCCGAGGTCAGGATAACTTCCCCAGCACTATTCTCCTCACTTGCGGCAGCCTCCCAGCAGGGTTGAAGAGCAAACAGTTCAAACGCATCTCCGAGCGGCTCCCGCGAAGCGGGGGCCGCGAGGCGTTTTGTAGAGCGTTAGCAGAGGGGAGGGGACACGGGAAGAGGCGGCAGGTGTGCAGATGATCCGCGCACAGCCTGGTGGGCCTCGCAGTCCCGTCCCATCACGAGGTCAGGATAACTTCCCCAGCACTATTCTCCTCACTTGCGGCAGCCTCCCAGCAGGGTTGAAGAGCAAACAGTTCAAACGCGTCTCCGAGCGGCTCCCACGAAGCGGGGGCCGCGAGGCGTTTTGTAGAGCGTTAGCAGAGGGGAGGGGATACGGGAAGAGGCGGCAGGTGTGCAGATGATCCGCGCACAGCCTGGTGGGCCTCGCAGTCCCGTCCCGTCCCGAGGTCAGGATAACTTCCCCAGCACTATTCTCCTCACTTGCGGCAGCCTCCCAGCAGGGTTGAAGAGCAAACAGTTCAAACGCGTCTCCGAGCGGCACCCGCGAAGCGAGGGCCGCGAGGCGTTTTGTAGAGCGTTAGCAAGGGGAGGGGACACGGGAAGAGGCGGCAGGTGTGCAGATGATCCGCGCACAGCCTGGTGGGCCTCGCAGTCCCGTCCCGTCCTCGAGGTCAGGATAACTTCCCCAGCACTATTCTCCTCACTTGCGGCAGCCTCCCAGCAGGGTTGAAGAGCAAACAGTTCAAACGCGTCTCCGAGCGGCACCCCAATTGCAATAGAGTTACTGAACATTACTGGGTTGGCAG
The DNA here is from genome assembly GCF_964261635.1 of Lissotriton helveticus. Classification (NCBI taxonomy): domain Eukaryota; kingdom Metazoa; phylum Chordata; class Amphibia; order Caudata; family Salamandridae; genus Lissotriton; species Lissotriton helveticus. Next base: position 633,274,386 of record NC_136069.1, on the reverse strand, counting down.
TATCTGTTTCCATCAGCCATGTGGTTTTTTTCATAATGTAGTACGAATTTCATCATTTTACAGGTCAGCTGGGGGTCTGTTGTACCAAGTCCTCTAAGAATGGCCGCTCTACAAGTTCGGATCCCTCTTTCATTGAAAGCCTTTTTTAGGAACAGTACGCGTTTTGTTTTTAAGTTGGGACAAACACAAATAAGATGGATAAAGTATTGCCATGCTGCACCACATAAGCTACATGTTTTGACACCTTTTTACTTGGCAGGTTGGTCAGCCAAACTTGGTAATGCCCCGAATCTGATTGCCATTAACTTTCATTTCAAGTGGGGCGAATATGTTGTACCAAGATATTCCGCTGGTCGCAGTGATGTATAGGATTGGAGAACCATCCAGGCATGGGATCTTTTGGCTAAGATGCGTTTGTCTTCTAACAGGGATTGTAGCTTGGCCGCTTTGTTCGTGATGCTATGGAAGACTTGAAAAGAAGGATTCTGTGCCCAAAGGTCGGTTGTCTTAGTTTCCTTCAATGCCATTTTCAAGAATTTACCGTAACTTGAGCTTTGATCATCTTCCTAGGCTCGCCACAAGGCGTCATTTAAGGTGTTGGATCGATTCTGGCAAAGTTTGTACCAAGTTTTGCTTGCGGCATATTTTCTCCCTATCTCTTACTTAATAAGGCCGAATTCCAGTCGAACCTGGGTCGGGGATGCGTTCTGAGGTAAACTAAAGACTTTTTTATAGGCCTTTATTTGCAGGGAATCTAGGAGTATTCCGTCTTGGCCATTTAACGCTATGCTTGCATAGGTTAGTGCTGGTAGTAGTTTGGAACCCATCACTGCTGTTAGTGGCGTAAAGGAAGGACCATGTCGTTTTTTTGCAAGGGCACAGAAGGCGTAAATTATACCGATATTGCTTCTGAAATTGGAAGTTTAATTGTTTGTCTATATATACCCCCATATACTTATAAGTATTGACTGTTTCAAGGCTCGTCTCTCCCAGCTTGAATTGATACTGATGTCGCGTATAGTTTGTAATTGAAATAGTTTTTGTTTTGGTGATGTTAATTTCCAGGGCATTGCTATTAGCAAACATTAATAACTCGTTTAGGGCTCTCTGTACGCCCATTCTTGTTAGACTAAGCTAAACTATGTTGTCTGCATACGAGAGGTGCGTTATGGGCAATGTTGCCAGGCGCGGAGGATGTGTATTTGCCTGCTTCAATCTTGAAGAGAGATGTGCCATAAAAAGGTTGAATAGATGGGGGCTAGTACACAGCCTTGTTTCAGTCCGATCTCTGTTTGTATCTTCCTGGACAAATTTTCACCGTTTGCTATTTTCACCCGGACCCACGTGGACGTGTACAATTGTATTATTGGTTGTAAAATCGTTTCAGGGAGACCCAGGTTCTGTAGTTTGATCCATGACAGACCACGGTTCACACGGTTGAACGCAGCTTTGAAGTCTATAAAACACAGTTGTAGTGCTCTTTGCTGGCGTTTGCACTTATCCGATATTGTGGCGAGGGTTAAAATATTTGTTGTTGTGCCACATCCTTTGCGAAACCCTGTTTGGTTGAATTTAATCAGCCCTTTTGTATTGGACCATTCTACCAAATCCTCCAGGATTAATGAGGCAAAATATTTTGCTTCGACATCTATAAGCGCAATTAGCCTGTAGTTTGCCGGGTCTGCCCTGTCACCTCCCTTGAAGATCGGGTTAATGATTGACCCTTTCCAACTCGGTGGAAGGGTATTTGTTAAACCGATTTCGTTATAGAGACATATTAACGATTTAGCCCAGTAGTCGGGATCACCCCTGAATATGGCCTGCGGGATACCATTTGGGCCTGGGACCCCAGCCTTGCGTCCCAGTTTGATTATTCTTGAGATATCTTCTACTGTGTAGTGTTGGCTTTCCAGGGCTGGTAGTGCGGCTGTAATGGTCCTGAGGTCTTGTGATCCAGGGGAATTTTTCCCGGTGAGTTTAGGCTCCAAAGATTTACAATTACTGTCTGTTATACTTTTAGGGTCTGTTATGAGGTCTTCAAATATTTTACTTAAATGAACTACCCAGATGCCCTCCGTTACAGATGGATTATTTATTACTTCTTTTGATCTTGTTAAGCCATTTACTAATTCCCAGAAGTGCCTCTTATTTGTTTGTTTTGCACAAGAAAATAACTTTGTCCAGATGTCTCCTGTTGTGCTTTCTGGTCCTTCCAGATTTGGTTTTTATACTGCTTCTTGATATTCTTTATTTTCTCCCAGGAGTGGTTTGGGACTTTCGGTATATTGTTTTTCCTCACTGTCTTTCTCAGTTCTTTTCTTAGCAAGTAGGCCTTGCTGGAAATGTTTGCATTTGGCTTACACCTTGTTTTCTGTGTGTAGTTAATTTTGGATGCTTGAGTTAAAAATGTATTCGTAAAAGTGAACCAATTTTCTGCTGCATTGTTGCCAAGGGCAATTTTTCTTTCAATTATTTCTTTAGCTAGCAACAATAGTTCTGGCAGTGTTTCTACTGACCATCGAATACGTTTCAGATTGGTTGTGGTCAATTGACCCATTTCAATGGGAGCAAGGCGGTGTTTTAAGTTGCCTGTTTCCAATTCAAGTACCTGGTATGAATGATCACTGCAGGTTGAGTACTTAATAGTGTATTTCACCACACGGGCAAGTAGTGGAAGCGTTAGAATTGTATAGTCTAGAATTGACTGAGCGTGGGCACCCTGATAAGTCCATCGTGGAGGAGTATCATCTTTTGTTCTACCATTTAAAACTCTCAGGCCAAGATGTTCCAGTGCTAGAACCAGCTTTTACCCGTTCAAATCATGTATTTTTATTGTGGTGGATGTTTGTGAGGGATCAGACAACAGCTTGTTATCTGCTGTTAGTTGCTCATCATCATCTGGTGTATAGATTAGGTATGAATTGAAATCTGCAGTTATTATTATCTCCCATACTGGGTTTTCAAATCTACTTGAAGCGATTATTGACATCAGTTTTTCAGACTGTGCAATTGTTTTCCTAGCGTTGGGATGAAAATAGAGGTTAATTAATATTACTGTTGTTGTCAGATTTTTAGGCCCTTGGGTCATTTTTATTACTTGTAGGCCCAATATCATACTAGGTAACTGTTCAGTTTTAATGTTTAAAGCTGTTGATATATATACTGCTAGGCCGCCCTTTGGCCTTCCATATGTATGTGTTCTGGTTGCCATTACTTGGTGGAGTGTAAAATTGGCACTTCCTTGTACTCTATCAGCCATGTTTCTTGGAGCGCGATAATATCATAGTATTCCCAGTATGTCTGGCAGTGTTGTCCTGTAGTTCTCTTTTTGCTCCTGCGATGTTCCAGGATAGAAGTTTTACGCTATTATTATTGCTGCTTTTTCCCTTTGTGGTAAGTCATTCTTTTTTCTGACCGTTTAGGGCTGAGGCCATCCAATTCCATTTGTTTGTGTCTTGATGTGTGGTTTGACTGCCTGTAATATCTTCCTGAGGGCTTGTTTGTCCCCTTGCATTTTGTAGAACTGAGTACACTGGGATAATGCGTTCCTCTGTTTTAAGTTTCTTTGGCACATTTAGTAGAGGTGAAGGATATCGTGGCTTAGGTGGTCTTGCCATTGTAATGCCCCAACCTTCAAACTCATGTCTGGCATTCATTATTAAAGCCGCTATTTCATCATTTTTCCAGGTCGTCAGTGTTTTTTCCGTGTTGCTGCTTTTTTCTTGAGAAATAAATTGAATCAAGAATAAGTCTGTGGTGGTCAAATGTTGTAAGGTCCGGATTTCAGCCTTGAGTATCAGTATGTTCCCTCTATTAAGGAGATCTTGTTGCCCCTCAGAGATGTAATTGGGGGTTGATATAATCTGGTTCTCCCAAGTGTTTTCTTGTTTATTTTCTGTTGTAATTACTGTGGGTACAGAATGTTGTAATACCTCTCTTTGATTGATTCCAGGTCGAACACCTTTTTGCATATTCATTTTGATTGTGAACCTTTCCTTCGGAGCATCTTTTTTTAGAGGGCTTCTTTGCTCCATCTCTGGGCTGCCCATTATTTGCACTGGGTTATTCCTGATTTCAGATGATCGCTTCACAAGAGTCTGCTCTGATACCTCTCTTTGGTTGATTCCAGGTCTATCCCCTGTTTGCTTATTAATTTTAATTGTGAGTTTTACCTTCGGTGCATCTTCTTTTAGAGGGCTTCTTTGATCCGTCTCTGGGCTGCCTTTTGTTTGCACTGGGACATTTCTGATGTCAGATGGTCGATTCACCACAGTCAGTTCTGACGCACATTTTATTTGCCTCTGTTTTCCTTTTTTTTCTGGGGCGATGTCATCTCGGGATAAATTGACTACTTCACGTGTTGCTTGATTTACCGTTATTCTGTCTTTGTGTACTTCTCGACTTATACGTCTAGTTGTCTGGTTTGTTTCAAAGTCATATTTGTGTTGGGTTTGCGGGTTTGTTATGTTTACTTCCAGTGCTTTGGTGTTAATGAATGCTATTTGGGTTTGTGTTTGATTTGTCTCGATCATATTGATTGATTCATCTGTTTGTTGGTTGTGACTTAGTGAAGTTGACGACGAGAGATGTCCTTGTTTTTGCTCATCCTCTACTGTGGTCCTCTGTGTACTTGACATTTCTTGACATATTTGTAATTTTTGGGGTTCGATGATATGAAACCATCTCTTGCTACTATTTGTATCTTTTGTTGTGCTCTGATTGTTCTTTCTAGATTTCCTTGCTCATTTCCTCTGTCTCTTGGTTTGCCGGCATATTTCTGTCTTGCCTTGGATCTCTAATAAGGCCGGAGAAGGATTTACTTGGCCCATATCTTTGTCTAGCATCCTTATCCCTTCCAATATTATCTTTGGTCGTTCACCTATGAGTACTGCCTTTGATTGGTCCTTCCCGAGATTACTGATGTTATTTTTGAGGCCTGTAACACTGTCCGAGGTCATTGATGAATCTACTATAATTAGTACATCTTCATGACCAGCAAGGGATGTTTGTTGGTTTATCTTTGAGGACTTGCTGATAAGATTTGTATTTGTTATCTGACAATCGCCAGGCTTTTGCCTTTCCTTTATGATGCTTGATAGAATTGCTGGTACATTACTTAGCTTGTCGATTATTGGGCCACATACACAATCTGTGCCTGCTGCTGTATTTTTTTCTCGTTCCTTAATTATCAGGTCTGCTAGCGTTTCCAGTTTTGTGTTAATTCCTACGATATACGAAGCGATTATATTAATCAAGTCAATCTGTGTGTCTAACTTGTCAGATTGCATATTAAGTACTGTTATTGTGGTTTCCAGCACTTTTAACAGTGATGAATATGCTGACTGGTGGATACCCTTTTATTTCAGATGCTAGCCCTACTCCGCTTCTATCTCTGCTTCTATCTCGTTCCTTTGCTTTATGTACTATTATTATGTTATTCTGCTAAAGACTTGTTGTGGTGGAGCTCGTCCGCAACTTTGGTGTCGAATGTTGATCGTTTCTCTTTGCATTATGACTCATTTGGCTTTGCGTTTGCATGGGAGGTTCCCATGTACTCGATATTTCAATTATTGATGGCGAGTGTTCTATATCCTTTTCATTTATTGCTTTACTTTTTCCGTTCACTGATTGGTTGAGCGTTTCAGCTTCCAATGCCTGCAGGAGGTCAGTGTTACCGGATAATGATAATGAGAGCACCCATGAGTTGTATTGCTCAGAATTTGCCGGTTCGGGATTATCTAATGTTTCCGACTGTAGTTCTTCTGACATTTGCTTGAATGGTACTATATTTAGTACTGAGTGTGGGTAGTCAGAGGCATGGACTTGTGCCTGTATGACTAAGCGACTACTATTTTGTTGGTCTTTTACAATTACATTCTCATTAGTTTTAACGACCTTCTGTGTACTATTGGTGTCCGTGTTGCTAGACTCTTAAGAGATTTTTTGTGGTGTCAATGGGTTCGGAAGGCCCTCCAGTTGACCTGTTTCTGAGAAAATAGCTGTCGTTGGGTCTTTTAAAAACATGGATTTCCTATTAGGGATCGGTTTCCTAAATATAGAATACTGTAACGGTATTAGTGGGCCTGTCTTTTCTTGAACTGGGTTTCCGATTGATTTGTTTATCTCCTTGGATTTCTTGGAACCTTGTTTTCCTGTTTTTTGTACCTGTTGTTTTCTGGGTTTCCCTGCCCTCCTTTTTTTGCTTTTGTTGCAGTTAGTTTTACTTTGTGTACAATGTTTGGTTAGATGGCTGGTTGGGATGGTTACTATGGTTACGATGATTGTCTATCCTTGCTGAAGGTACAGTCTGTTTGCCCATAGTTCTCACCCAGTTTGAAACTACCCGCCCCCTTTTTTTTTTCCACTTCAGCCACCAAATCCAGCCAAGCCTGGTTGTATCTTTGGATTCTATTTGCTTTACTCTTTGCTCACTGCACTGCTCTTGCTCTGTTTCCCAACAAGAAAGGGAAACCCCCCCCCCACCCCCCGCACAGTGGCTTATGAGAGCCTGCACTCCTGTACCCCCCACGCCAGACCAATGCCTCTGGTCTAACGTGCTGTCAGCTGAATGCTGTATGCTGTATGCTATATGGTATATGGTGTGTGCTGCAGGGTGTAAAGCGTGGGTGACTGGATATTATGCAGACATGCAATCAGTGCTGAAAAAAGATTGCGGGATTCTAATGTTCAGGATTCTAATGTTCAGGGAGACACAGCTCCAACTCAAAACCTGAAGGGTCAGAAGAGTTGCGATCCTCTCTCAGCTCCCCTGCCGCCCGATCTTGGAGGCTGGAGAAGCCAAGTTGACAGTGCCGAGGGCTTTGAGTCTTAGGGCTAGGGTTTAATGCGTCCTTCTTTATACAGAAACACGGGCAATATTTAATCTACAATTGCCCCTACTTCATTAGAGGAGGAGATACTTCTGTGCCACTCACCGATGGAGCTTGATGGAACCCGCAGTCCACAGCCACAACAATCATACGTCCACAGGCTGACAGCAATCTGCAGTGAGGAGCAGCCTATGACCGCCTCTAAACTGCCTCTCAACCAAAGGTCGTCAGTTGCCAGGTCCTTCAGGAGCTCGGTCGCTTTTTACTCATTTTTCGCTCAACCCCCCCGCAACCACTTGCTAATAGCAGCCCGCAAGGGGAGCGAGGGTGAGCAAAAAGGAGAGACCAATCCGTTAGCTGGCTCCCCGGAGTTTGCGGCAAAATTGCGGCAGAATTGCGGCGGTGGTGGCTGCTCTCTCGGCGTTCTCGGCGGTTACTGCTCAGCTCCTCGGACACAAGCGTGGATAATTCAATTTACAGGTCTGTAAATGAGTTAATGTAGCATATGGAACAGCGCCTCTCTGACAGAATTGCTCAAGAGTGCACCACGGTCCTGACCCCTGTACCAGAAAAGCCCCCCATGGATGTTCCATGGGAAACTTCTCCCATCCATTAAAGAGGAAATGTGAGAAAGAGGTGGATAGAGATGCGTTTGTGCGCCTCAAACAGACTTTCTTGGCCAAGTCAGTTCCCCAGGAGACCACCCCTTAAATCTGCTCCCTCTTCTCCCAAGCCCCGTTGCACTGATACTCCTGACCAGTAGTATAGTGATTCCTGGGGGGACTCAGAGGATGAGGCGTGTTCCTCAAGGCCTTGGTGCCCGGCTGCAGACCCCATTTCCCCTCAAGGAGGTGATTCGTACAGGGTGGATCCGGATGACATAATACACCCAAGGTCAGCTGTGTGGGCCCCGGGGGACAAGATCGCTAAGTTTGTTGCTGGGCACCTCCACAAGCACTTAGAGAAGGAGGCACAAAGTTGCCTCAGACGGGAGTGCCCAGACCCTACCATGGAGGGTAAGGTGGCCCTCACCACCAACATTGATTAAAAAATGGCCACTTTCTTAGCAAAATACATGTAAGACTCTTAGAAGGACATAGCTAGGTAATGGCGCTCATGCAAGGACAAGCTGTTAGATGCCATAGGTCCCATGACCAAGATACCGAGGTTTTTTCGAATTGGGCACAGCACACAATCATTTTTATGGGAATGCAAACTGCGCCCTATCGACAGATTGGCGCCACTCTTTACGGATCAATGTCGATTCTAAGCTGCTCTCCTCTGAGGCGGGGGCAATAGCGCAAGGGGGCCTGTTCGGGGACCCCTTTGTTAAAGAACTTGGAAAGTTCATAGAATCTTTCACTTCCTTTGACAAGGCGCAATCTAACATCAAGCACATTTTTTTCCCACAGGTTTTCCAGGAGTCCGTTCGGGGCAAGGGCCGCTCGACCGGCTGCCCCTCATATCAAATCCCTCCCAGGGGACAAGGCTACAGGCTTGGCCAGTACCAAACTAATACCCGCTTCAACAACATTTACTCAACAAGAGGGCAACGCTTCCAGAATCAAGGTGTCTTCAGAGGACAGGCCGGAAGTCATCACAAGTAGTGAGTGTCCTTCCCACGACTCAGATTCAGGTGGGACGGCACTTGGCAGAGTTCTTCTTGGCCTGGGTGTCCACCACCTCAGACGCTTGGGTCTTGCAGACCGTACAGGGCTTCCACCCAGAGATTTACGACTGCCTTTTCCAGGTTACATATCCAAGGCCAATATGTTTTTCTGCCAGCAATGCAGCTATTATAGACAAGGAAGTCTTGGCTGTCCTCCACAAAGGAGCCATCTGTCACTCAGACCTGTATCCCAATGGTTTTTTAAGTAACATCTTTCCAGTCAAAAAGTCCGACGTCGGGCGTAGGCCAGTTATCAACCTCCGAGATTTCAACGAGTGGCTGGCATACGCCACTTCAAAATGGAAGTAATTCATCTACTCAGGGATGTCTTGCTCCTGTTGGACTGGATGGTGCACTTGGTTCTGAAGGATGATTACCTGTCCATCCCAGTTTTTCCTCCCCATCGCAGATTTCTGCAATTCCGGTGGCAGGCTCAGGTTTTAGATTTCACCACGCTCCCATTCGACCTAACATCATTGCCAAAATGTTTTACTAAAGTGCTCAGACCGGCAACAGAGTTCCTCAGAGCACAGTGCATCCAGTTAATTGTTTACCTCGACAACATGCTGCTCATGGCCCAATGCCCCCCAGAATTGATTTCCCAGATTCAGACCTCGATAGAGCTTTTGCAAATCCTGGGTTTTGTAATCAACAAGAAGAAGTCAAATTGCTTCCCCTCACAGAGAGCGATCTTCTTGGGCTTCATTATGGACTCCACCTCTGCATCGTTGTGCCTTCCCTCTCAGAAGATGGCCAAAATAAGTCACAAACTTTGCCAGATGCTGGCCAGGCCTACACGTCACTCCGGCAGATTGCCCGCCTGGTAGGCCTCCTCTCCTCCTTGATTCAGGCAATCTTCCTGGGTCTGCTTCATTAACAAACCCTAAAACTCCTGAAAGTGCACCACCTGAGGAGGGGTTTGACGTATGCTCAATCACTGTCAGGATCCCTAACGCTTTAGATATAAATTCTACAAATGTCCGTGACTGGAAACACTCTTGCGTTATTACTGGGCAGAGGACTGGACAGCAGTGGTCAAGTTGGTGGCATTTGCGCAACTGCAAGATGGCTGCTGAGGTGTTCAGGTCAGCAGTCTAGTCTTCTTACAGATTCAGAGTGAGGCTATGTGACGCGCCCACACCTGAGGTGTTGCGCACTTCACTGAAGCTTTTCACCGAAGAGGTAGTGTCCCAGAGCAAAAGTTACTGATTCCCAGTGAGCAATTGAGTGTTTAGGATCAACGCCAAAGTAGAGTAGTGTAATTTCAAGGTTCGTCTTGGAGGTGACAACGTTTCCTGTTTCCGAAGTCCGAGTTGTGAGAGCGAGTGAATACCGCGGCGAGCTAGCGGAGTCCTGCTCGTCTTCTGAGGAAAAGACTGGTGTTTTCGTCATTCTGCACAACAACCTGACTGAGAGCTAAGTGACAGAAAGAACGTATTTCTGTTGGAGCAACTTGATAAAAGTGTACACTGTATAAACTAATCGTTAAGGCAGTCTGAAAACGAGAGAGTTACCAAGTTAAATTTCATTTACGATTTATTAAGCAGACAAGTGGCTGAGAAACTTACCATTAGCAGATATTTCGATGTTTGTTACCTGCAAAAAAGAAAAGACTTTAAAATGACAAATAAAACTGTTTAGCTACGCCGAAAGGTTACAGAGTTACTAAGGGAGAAAAAACGATAGTGGAGAACACTTACCAGAGAGAAATACAGATTACTTAGGAAATTCCTTTTATGAAAAACCTGGTAGGTTACAGAACTAATAGAAAACTTTAATAAGAAATACAGAGAGAAAGAGCTAGAGATTAATTCCCTTCTAAAATGTTTTACAGATGCAATACCTCAAAACTTACAATAAAATAAAAGACTACATCAGGCACAGAAGAGAGGCAAGGTGCAAAGAACTGTGGGTAGGTAACACTCTTAGGAAAAATCAATAGGAATTAGAGTAGAGTAGGGAAGGAAATATATATAATTGTTGTGTGCTTAGTTTCCTAGGTGTCTTCATAAGCTGAGTACTAGCTGAAGAAGAATACCTGACGGAAATCAGAAGGTTCTGGACCTGTCTCTTCTTGTTCTTTATTATTTTATCCACTTTTCCCCCTTCCCCCTCGCTGATCAGTTAGCGCCAAGAAATCTGTTGGCCCTGAGTGATTGGTAGTGGGAGTCGGGAAGTTAGCGACTTCTGTTCCTGTGCAAGAACTACAGACCTAGCTGGAGAATAAGGTGAGCCCTCTGACAATCAGTGCCTCTAACGGACGAAGCCAGAGAGGAGATCAGACCCACATGGAGGTGTGGAATGGAATTGCAATCTTCGGTTCTGTTCCTGACCTGGTCATTGATTTGGATGCCAGCAGGTCGGTTAGGGCATCAGTTTATGGATTTCTCCACAAGAGGAATTTGGTCATTAGAAGAACAGAGCTTACACATAAACTGACTAGAACTCCTGGCGGGATCGTTCACAGTCCAATGCTGAACCAAAGACCAAATCCAATCCTGTGTGCTGTTAAAGATGGACAACATCTCTAAGGTGAGATATATCAATCATCTGGTGGAGCACCAGTTCCCGTATTCTGGCATACATTGAGAAGAATTTCTGAAAATTCTGTCGGAAGCATCACATCTCAGTCATGGCAGAATACCTTCCAGGGCAGGACAATCAGGTTGGGGATTGGCAATCCAGACATCTTCATTACTCCAATCTATGGAAGCTGAATCCTCAGGTCTTCCAGTGGATTTCTGCCTCCTGGGGCCCTTTCTTAGTAGATCTGCTTGAGTTCCTTCTCGATCTTTGGCTGCCCTGGTACTTCAGTTGGATGCCGTTCCCTCAGGCGGCAGCAACGGACGCGTTTCTCTGGGAATCTGGCCAGGAACAGGGCTTTGCCTTTCCCCCCTTCTCAATCATCACTCCGTCATTGGCTCAGGTTCCCTGGCAGGTGGCGGTGGTAGTCATTATAACCCCATTTGGAGGTCGCAAGTATGGTTTCCAGTTCTTCTGGAACTTTCTTGGGATTCTCTAAACTGACTCCCTGTTTCCACACATTCTTTTTGATCTTGATCAGACGCTGCATCACCTGGTATCAGAGGGTTTCCTCCAGTTGATGGCATAGCAGATAACAGGTGAATAGGTTGTTCCCAGGCCTTTTGCAACAGGCTGTGTTTCTCCTGTCCAAGGCCTGGGAGGACAGCACCACCAAACAATACCCTTCTTTCTGGATGAGATGGGTTTGTTGGTGTCTGTGATGGGATCTGGATCCCATGGTTGGTGATATAGTGGGAGGATAAAGCCTTATGGCTAGAGCGGTCGACCTCGAAGCTGGGGAACCTAGTTCGAGTCTCGGCAACGATGCTCAACATCCTGTGATTCTGGGCAAATCACCCCGTGCCTAACACAAATGAATGTGTCCTTGTGTAACGAAACTGGTACTCATGTAAAGCGCTTTGATACCCAATATCTTCGGGTCTAGTTCGCGCTATATAAAAAAACTTCTCTATATATAGTGCAGGTATTGAATTTCCTGTCCAGCTTGGTGGAGGACGGATTAGCCTTCCGTTCCATTAATGCAGACAGATCCGCCATTTTGGTTGGGCATTCCCCGTCAACGGGGTCTCGGTGGGTGAACACCCTTTTGTTTGCCAGTTGCTTCAAGCCATCTCCCTTTCTCTTCTCCCTGAACTGCGATATTCGTTTCTGTGGGATGTGAATTTAGTCCTGAACCTTTTTCTGTCCTGGCAGTCGAATAGATCTTTATCCACAAAGGAGCTTCCGGGTAAATTTTCGAAGCCACATTGCCCTATTTCACGTAGATGGGTCACGAATGTGCGAGCATTGGACATTTCAGCGAGGGTATTTTCCCTGGATGGGGTGGGCTTTACTGTGAGTCGATGTACCAAGTCAAATACTCGTAAAATCTCGAACCCAGCATTCAGTGATTCTCCCACGTTGTGCACTGTGCACTGACTTAAGGCTTATAAGGAAATGACTCAAGAGGCCTGTCCACCAGCCGACAGACATCTCCTTGTTGCATTCAGAAAACCATATAAGGCGGTATCCTCCCCTAAAATAGCCTGTTGGGTCTGCTGGGTGATGCAAGAAGCGGGCATAGATACCAAAATGTTTGGAGCACATTCAACAAGGGGAACAATGTCCTCTAAAGTATTTCATCTGGGAGCATGTCTGGAGGACCTGAAGTGTGCAGCAGACTAGTCCTCAGACTCGATCTTCAAGAGATTCTGCTTTAAGCCAGTGGCGCAGTTGGTGGTGAGTAAGCTTTGAACTTTGAATCCTCTCCTCTGGTCTTGACATAGAATGAAAATATGCCTAACAATGTGAAGGTAAGGTTTAATTCTATTAAGGACACGGAGGCGAGGATTAACCCACCTGGCGATCATCAGGATGCGGAGCCTCCCCGTATCATTGTAAGTAAGGATGTTTATCATTACGGATATTACAATTGAATGTTCTGATGTCAATCTGTTGAAGGTTCCCTGCCTTGTATGAAATTTATGTTTACCATGTGACATGTTTAGACAAAATACAATCCAAAATGATTACTGACATGGCATGTCTTTGCAGGAAACGATAGATCGAAACAGGACTCATGATACTGAACTTATGGGATGATTCGCACGAAGAAAGAAGGAGTCCAGGCAGTCAGGAAGGACTATGTGGGATCCTAAGTTGTAGACTTTAAAGAAGGACTCATGAACTATTTGCGTGTTTTCCCTTATGTTTATGGGAGAAAGAGTTTTTTCTGAAAGTTTTAAAATGGCTGCTGTTTGAAAATGTGGTATTAAAGTGAAGGAAGATATTTCATAATTTTCGCTTTCGTGTCCTTAATAGAATTCAAACTTACGTTCACGTTGTTAGGCAAATCTTAATTCTCCCGTTCACAAAATGTGTGGGTTTGCAACCACTAACATATTTTTCACTATGTACTAAACTCAGTTTAGTAGCAAGCAAACTTTTAGCAATTCCTAAAATATGTTTAAAAATGGTTTACCAATCACTATTTGGATGGGGTCATTTTGATCTGCCCTTGATAATATTGATTTGGTAACCAATGATTTCTGGTCACAAACATTGAGAAGTTACTTACTCCCAAGCTGGAGTGGTAGCTTATTTGCAAAAGGGAAGGGGTAAGCCTCTGGGTCCTTCCCCTTTGAGTACTTGGATACAAATTACAGGGGTAAAATTTTGTGGCTCAGGGGGCTAACTCTCACTGAAGCCTTTCCAAAAATATTTTTTTCAAAGCAGCCCCGTTTCATAAAAGGAAATCAGGTAGTTTTATTTTTTAAAAGCAATCAAAGGGATGATGGTCTGCTCTCAGTTGCAGAGCGCCATCAGTCTGCTCTCCCTTGCAGACCACCATCAGTTTGATTGTGGCCAATCATAGTAGGTCTGTGGATTGCGACCTGCCTGACATAGGTTAGTTTGCAAAATCTGAATCGGTTCACAAAACGTCAGTGCGCATTTGTAGCAATTTGATTCTTAGTACTTCTGGTCCTTAAAGAGGTAGCAACTATATGTTTTGAAATGTTATGTAAAAAAGGCAAGACATCTACTGTAAAGTGCAACAACAAACACAAAATTCTTCTTTTTCAATAAATCCCCGTTTTTATGTCTGGGCTCCTTTCGAGCAGCCTTTCGGCATTGTGTGTTCTAGTCCTATCAGATCGATCGGAATTTGAGATGGGGGATACATCAAATTATCCTGTAAAAGCCAGTATAAGGCTGAGTTTGTTTTAAGTGTGATGGAATTGGATACTTAATAAAAAGAACTTTATGGAAAAGACACCAACGTCTGGAAAATAATTGTAAAACGAGATATAGAAAGTAATTGAAAACAAAAGAGTGATTACAGATACATGCAATTCGAATTGGAAAGTTCAGTGTGAACAAGGAAATTAGGTTGCCCTCCTAATGTTTTGAAAACATTTACCGGGATTGATGTTTGTGGGCGGTCAGAACTATAAGGTTTGGATATTTGACCGGTGCCGTCCAGAAACACCACTGCTGGCTGTCTTTTGGAAATTAAAATTTGTATTAGCTAAATGTTATTGTTATAGGAGATATTAGGATTTATCAATTTAGTTGTATAGGTATGGGTGAATTTTGGTTAGAATAGACAATATTGAACTCTGTAGACTGATTCATAATTTACATACACATAATCAGTACAGGTCACATTATTGTATGCTAATCATATATTGATCAAGACTTACTCGGTACAGGACATTCATAATGGGAACATTCAGAAGATATGAGATTCATGTTTCAGTGAGGTCAACTTGAAGTGTAGTTGCACTATGGAACAATCTTTGTCTTACTGGAAGCAAGATCGATTTGATACAGATGGACAGCAATGATAACCCAGACCGCAGAGTGGTACAAGAATAGTCAAATGCCTCGTCATCTAATTAGTGATGCGCTTGATTGGATGAACGATATTCCCACTGTCCCTACCTAGTATCTAGCAAAACCGCAGCCAAGGGAATGGGCTTGGCAGAATCAGTGGAGAAAAAGCCCCTGTTGAACTAATTGTACGCATAACCATTGATGCTTCGCATACCTGATTCGTCTCACTGATAAAGCGCATAAAGTTAACTTATTTTTAAAGAATTTAAAATGATGTGCAGACAGTGGCGGCTGGTCCATAGGGGCGCCGGGGCAGCGCCCCACTAGACAGAATAAACAAGAAAAACTGCTCACAGGTAGCAAGAAATATAAGCAGACGGCAGACGCAATTCGTTCATTTACATTTCTGGCCTGTGCTGGCAGCTGCTTCACAGCCTGTACTGCGCATGACATTCATTCAACAAGCGCACGCACGCACGCAGGCGAGAGCAGCCAGCACTCCTACTGCGCATCTGCAAGGGGCGCTTTTTATTTAGCACTACTACTCCCTTCACATTACATAAGGTATGCTGCGCATGCCTAGTGTAGTGCAGGAGCCTGAAAATAGGATCCTGCTTGGGCGGTGACGTACAGTCGCCCCATGCCCTGTCAAATGGCAGGATTCCTCCGAGTAGCCGCTCCCAGTCGGATCCAGTCTCATGATTTGCCACTTCCCATGAGAGGACTCGGAGTGCGACGCGGGACCGGCTGAGGAGATGCCTCATCCTGGTAAGTTTATTTGTTTTATAATTAACCCCCCCCGCGCCTACCCCGAGTCATGCCTAATCCTTGTAAGTTTATTTGACCCCCCCTGCGCGTACCCCGAGTCATGCCTTATCCTTGTAAGTTTATTTGATACCCCCACGCGTACCCCGCCCCGAGTCATGCCTTATCCTTGTATGTTTATTTCCCCCCCTCCCACGCCTACCCCCGAGTCATGCCTTATCTTTGTAAGTTTATTCCCCCCCCCCCCCCTCAACCCCCCTCCCGCGCGTATCCCCGAGTCATGCCGGCCGCGAGGTTCCATTCAGAGTGACACCCTCCTTAGCTTTTCAAATGGCTAAACCTCGATGCTTCTGGGGATATCTGTGACACACTGCCCTATTGACTAGGAATTAGACTCATCCTTGCTCATACGACGATAACGTTTTATAAACAGAACTGTACTGTAGAAACAGAATTGTAGAAATGTAAATGGTCACAGTTTTTTTTTCGCCGCGCAGCATCGTGCAAGCTCTGAGTCTGTACTTTTCTGCATCATGGTGCCCCACTTATCACTGTCAAAGAACTCAATTAAAACGATGGCCTAGTTCGCTGGCACTGACTAACCTTCTTCCAAACTATGCATTTGGTGGAAGAAAGGTATTTAAGTAGCATAGCGTGCCCCTCGCACTGGAACTGAATTTGTAGATTTTGAGTATTTTTATTCATCCCGGCTGCCACATCTTCAGGACACGAGCTCCAAAGGCTAGGTACAAAAAACATTCAAATAGGACCACAATGTGAGAAACTGGAACATCGATTCTCTAGTCTAACTGTTTGTGATCTGCTGATAACAGGTTTACGTTGCACACCATGGTGGATATGTTTGCCTGAAGACAGTTTGGCATCCTGTATGGTACTTAGGAGGACGTTGACAAACCTGCTGGTGTGCACGTCCAGAGTGCACTCCATGTGGCTAAGCAGTACGTCCTGTTGTTGAAGTGATTCCCACCCTTCCATGTGCAGCTCTCCGTGCTGGGGCTTGTTTTGCTTGGTCTTGTCTATAGCTTGAAATGCCACTCGGACCAAGGATTAGAAAGTACAGCACAGCCCTCATATCTGATCCTGGTGCAGTTCTTCTGCAATGAGAAATGCGCAGAATACTGCAAGTTACAGCCTGGGTACTCGATGGCATTAAGGTCTTCTTGGCTGTTTGTGCAATGGTCACCTTCGGTGATTTTTGTTGAGTTATGCTTTATCCTGCCAGTATTGTCAGAATGCGCAAGGGGTGCCCCCGGGGTGGCCCAGGTTGCATGTTGGGAGGACGCACTCTTTGCTTATCAACTTGCTTATCAACTGAATCCATTTATGCAGGGGCACGTCCCCTCTGCAGTGCGACGGTGCTCTGGTGTAGGGGCCAGGTCTCATCACAGGTGTCTCCTTCACGTAAGGAAAGTAGGGCCTGCCACCTCCTGAGAGAAGGTATTGGCTTGCTCCTTTTTCGTCCTTCAGAGGGGCAAATCTGGTATTCAGGCTCCCACAGCACCACAGCATTCTACGGCTCTCTGGGTGGCCTGTCCAATGAGTCTCTGTTCCCCCGCGGCCCTCACTCACTGGTTACCAGCACCCACGCTCGCTACGGTGCATCATGACAAGTTTACGCCACACCACTTTCAAATGTCACCAGCCGCCACTGTGTGCAGATATACATTGTGGTTAGCAAGTTATTAGGGCAAAGCAACATTATTTTATCATTTTTAAGTGGTTATTGGCACTTTGAAGCACTGCCAAGTCAAGTTTATTGTCTGATTAATTAAAATCTTCACAATATATTCACAACAGCAATAATGTTCATTAAAACCAAACAGGCTAAAGTGCAATATTATCTTGTCACTGAGATTATAAGTGCAAATAGAGATTATTGAGGTCATTAAAATCATACAGACTAAAGTGGATTCAAAGGGCTAACAGTTGTGTTTGCAAACATGGCAGTGAAAGCTTGAAAAGCATAATTTTGCCGTCAAGCCCCATGCTGCAGAGGATCATAGCGATACAAAAGGGGATGATGGACGGAGCGTTTGAGCAAATCAAACACTCACCCCCAGTCAATTGATCTGGGTTTAATCCACCACCATTCTTTAGCCCACTCAGCCACCCCATTTCAGACATGGCTATATGCAAATCAGTCTGACCCTGTGCCTCATGGGAACAGTACAGCCCGAACTGCCAAGCCATGTCTTCCATGGACCGGAAACAAGCATCCTGAGGATCATAGCTACATCATCCGTAGGCTAGTCACACTGTTAGTCTTAATGTAGTAACAATAAAAAGAACATTCAAGTTAAAATCCATTCATGAGAGTTGAAACTATGTTTGCAATCCTAGCATGAACAAACATCACTAGTGCAGTTTGACAAAATTACGACGCATTAAAAGAATACAGTCTAAAGTGCAAACAGGCTATATGTGCAATCATAACAATACCAGTTTTAGCAGCATTGTCTAAAACCTAAAGCCACAGATGTGATTCTACATTAGTTAGATCATTGAGGGCATACAGGGTAAAGTGCAATACAGAGATAAGGCCATGTGGGCTAAAGAATAGTGATTTTAGCAACAATGTCATTAACTTAGAGTAACCAATATGCTCTAACATTATTTGATTCATTAAGGCCCTCCAGGCTGAAATGTGTTCAGAGAGTTTAAGGCTATGTCTGGAATAGAAGTGACAGTTTTAAAAGTCCATCTTAGGCCTGATGTCACAGATAACATTTTACCATTATCTAGCACATGAGACCACACAGTCTACAATACGTTTAGGGGCACCTTTCGAGGATGTGATGAAGAAATATAATCAGGTGATGCCGTACCTGAAAGTAAAGGTGCCTGCGAAGGAGACTGACTGGACTAGGATAGATAGAACCACTCAGAACCGAGATGAAACTGTACATGCATACTATGAACGTCTGTTACAGGTGTTCAAGCAGTACAGTGGACTGGACAATATTGAAATGAAAGACATGACCCATTTCATCTATTGATTTGTGTCAGGGTTAAGGCCTGAGATTTCACAGTGGATCAAAGACAATAACATTTGTTGGCAGGCTAAACCAATTTATGAAGTCCTTAAATATGCCAAGTACTGTGAAGATGAGCTAGAAATTATATGAAAAGAGTTGAAGGAAAAGGTCATGTGGGCACAGGTAAAATTAGCACAGCACCAAGAACAGCAGTTAAATAAGATGACGAGTAACCAGAATCAGGGACCCGGAAATGGGGGAAAGCTGAGGGGAAAGATGAGTAGAGAGGAGGCAAAGAAGAAGTTCCCCTGCCACGGGTACGGAAAGTTGGGACACTGGAAGGACGAGTGTAAGGCTGTGCAGAGTGGTAATGTGCAAATTATTGATTTAAATCCACAGACGCAGAATGAGGTGCCACGGATGACCCAGCAGCAGGTAAAGCCGAATCAGTTGCCTCATGCACCTATGCCAAATTATAGGAGCAAAGCACAACAGAGTGTAGATACCACAAAGTGGGAAGGTAGGGAGATACAGCAGCTTCACAGTTCCTGTTAAATGACGCATTCCTCTGTTACGAACCTTACTGACGGTACCTGAGGGGGGAGGACGAGGAGTGCGTGGTTGCCGCCTCCTTGCCGGTGGACCAGTCAGTGCCATACATTGAAGGAAAGGTTGAAGGAAATGACGTCACCTTTCTGTTGGACACTGGTGCTACCTGTTCTACTGTGAGAACAGTGGACATTCCAAACCTACCCCTCTCGGGAGAAGCAATCCAAGTAGTGGGTGTTTCTAATAAACAGATTAGTAGCCCAGTTACAGAACCCATGGAAGTCAGAATAGGTATTTTTAAAGAAATGCATAGATTTGTTGTCTGTGATTCAAGTCCTATGAATCTGTTAGGACGAGATTTGTGGTGCAAAATGAATTGTACCATCTTTTGCACTCCAAATGGCATTGAAATTCAAGCCCCAGACGAAGATGGAATGTATAAATTAATGTTAGCGAAACAGGAGACAGAAATCAAAAAGCTGACAATACAAGACTTACCAAAAGAACTCCAACAAACAGTAAAACCGGAGGTATGGGATTTTATTGGAAAAGACATAGGAGTAATGGCAAATGTTGACCCAATTAAAATAGCAATAAAAGAAGATGCAGTTTACCCAAATACTCAACAGTATAAAATGAGTGCAGAAGTAAAAGCAGGGGTTGCTATAGAAATAAAACGTTTGCTTGAAGCAGGAATTTTGCAAGAAGTTTTGAGCAGTCCTTGTAACTCTCCCATAATTGGTATAAAGAAACCGAGTGGTAAGTACAGGGTCGTACAAGACCTACGCAAGGTTAATAAAATTGTTGTTCCTTGCTGTCCAGTTGTGCCAAATCCTGCAGTGATTTTATACCAAATACCGTGGAATGCTGGATGGTTTACTGTCATTGACCTGTGTCATGCATTTTTCTCGATTCCATTGCATCCAGACAGCAAATTTCTTTTCTGATTTGAATTCAACAGTCATGTCTACCTCTGGAATCGTGTTCCTCATGGGTACACAGAGAGTCCCTCAATTTTTAATCAAATTCTGAAAAAATGCCTTGAATCTCTGATATTGCCCGGAAAGTCAGTCCTGGTGCAAAACATAGATGACCTCTTGGTGGCGTCTAAAAGCCGGAAAGACTGTGTTGTTGACACCATTGCATTACTGAACCATTTAGGTGAAGGAGGACATAATGTGTCACCAGTTCTGTACTTCATCAGTAAAATATCTGGGGCACCAGATAGAAAGGGGTACAGGAAAGTTACCACTGAGAGAATTAGAATAATTCGAAATATGGAGCTGCCTAACACCCAGAAAGAAATCAGAATGTTTCTTGGAGTTGTAGGATACTGCAGGCAGTGGATTGTGGGATTTGCAGTCCTAGCTAGACCATTGATAAAGATGACAAAGAAAGGAGCTAAGGACCCAGTGGAGTGGGATGACGAAAGCATGACTGCTTTTGTAAAATTACGAGAATGTCTGTGTACAGCTCCTGCATTAGGAATGCCTGACTATTCGAAAGAGTTTGCATTGTTTTGTGACACACGAGACAATTGTGCACTCTCAGTCCAGACCCAAATTCATGGCTTGACAAGACGTTCAGTGACTTATTTTTCTTCCACATTGGACCCAGTGGCAGCTGCATTACCTGGATGCCTGAAAGCAGTAGCTGCAACATGCATGAGTCTTGAACAGAGTGAATCCATCATTATGGGACATC
Organism: Lissotriton helveticus; assembly: GCF_964261635.1. Classification (NCBI taxonomy): domain Eukaryota; kingdom Metazoa; phylum Chordata; class Amphibia; order Caudata; family Salamandridae; genus Lissotriton; species Lissotriton helveticus. The sequence goes on along the minus strand of NC_136069.1, from coordinate 633,253,513 downwards.
CTGTAACTGTGTATGTTCCACATGCAGTTGTAATTTTGCTGACAAGAACAAAGACCCAGTATCTCACACCTAGTCGGCTGACTAAGTACGAGAGAATCCTTGTAGGTGCAGGAAACGTAACCATAGCTAGATGTAATATCCTGAATCCAGCTACACTACTTCCAAATTCACTCTCAGCAGAAGTAAAGGGAGAGGTTGAACATGATTGCATTGACCTGACTGAATATAGTACAAAACCACGACCAGACATAAAAGAAGAAACCTTAACTAATGTAGAATATGAGCTGTTTATAGATGGCTCTTGTATGAGACATGAGGAAGGAGGCCTAAGCGCTGCTTACTCGGTGTGTACTTTGGGAGGTCCAGTCGAAGCATCCTATTTACGTGGAGTCAAGTCTGCACAAGTAGCTGAATTGGTTGCATTGGCAAGAGCCTGTAAATTTGGAAAGAACTGGAAAGTAACCATATATACTGACAGCCAATATGGTTATGGAGTTGTGCATGACTTTGGCCAATTGTGGGTGCAAAGGGAGTTTGAGAAATGGAAAATATGTACAAGATTTACTGGAAGCAATCCAGTTACCAAAAGAATTGGCTGTGGTCAAGTGTGCTGCTCACAAATCTGGCAACGACAAAGTGACAGCAGGTAATCGATATGCTGACCAGTTAGCCCACATTGTGCAAGATACAAAATGGCTGTTAGCAAAAAAGTTGGGGTGAACGGACACAGCTGCCAACTTATGATGCTAGAAGGAATAAACACATGGGAAGAAGTGGGAGACTTACAGGACACAGCAGAGCCAAAAGAGAAGGGAAATAGAGGAGATTTGGTTGTCAGAGAAGGGTTGAAGATGGTGTCATTGTTTACCTTGATGGTATGCCTGTGTTACCAGACTGTCTGCTTGCTCCTATGGCTAGGTTGATACATGGAGACACACATTTGGGAAGAGATGCTATGATACGCATATTTAGACAGGCATGGTTTAACTCGAAATTCAGAAACATAGCAGAGGCACTCTGCCAGAGGTGTCTGGTTTGTCAACAATTTAACCCAGGAAAGAAAACAGTAGTGTTGCCAGGAAAAATTGGAAAGGCAGAGGGCCCTTTTATACGATTACAACTTGATTTCATTCAGTTACCCCCTTGTCGAGGAATGAAGTACATACTTGTCATTGTCTGCCTATTTTCAAAATGGGTGGAAGCCTACCCCACACGCAGGAATGATAGCATCACAGTAGCTAAACTGTTACTTAGGGAACTTATACCTCGGTACGGTTTTCCAGTTACAATTGAATCAGACAGAGGAAAACATTTCCATAGTGAAATAATAAATCAAATTTGCGAAGCATTCAAAATTACGCAAAAACTGCACTGTGCATATCGCCCAGAGGCTTCTGGAGTGGTGGAACAATTAAATGGCACTATCAAATCAAGATTGGGAAAAATGTGTGAGTCAACCCAAATGGAATGGCCAGATGCTTTGCCCCTTGTTTTGATGGGACTTAGAAGTATTCCAGACCGGAACACAGGCTTGAGTCTCCATGAGATACTGATGGGAAGAGCAATGCGGCAAGCATGGGAGCCAGGATACAAACTGATAAGCATATCTGATGATTTGGTACTAGAATACTGCAAAGAACTGGCTAACCAAGTGCGTTCTATCTCTCACCAGGTTGGGGAAGACGCTGTCGCCAGATCAGCAACTCCAGCACATGACCTGAACCCAGGTGATTGGGTAGTGATAAAGAAACATACTCGAAAAACTTGCCTTGCACCAAGGTGGGGTGAACCACGACAAGTCATTCTGGTTACCACCACAGCAGTGAAATGTGCAGGAGTACCACACTGGATCCATGCCAGTCACACGAAGAAAGTGACTGAACCTTGAGGAAACTGAGGCTGAAGGTTGTGCAGCTGAAGGGTCTCGAGAACTTGATCCAGAAGTAGCTGAAAAGGAACAACCGAGCTCCAGTCAAGATGATTGGGTCCCAGTAATCGACCTGAATGTAGACCCTTTGAGAACAAGAAGGCAAATCTATTGAGATAGACAATGGGAAAGTGATGACGAGGCAGGTGTAGAAGGAGATACTCAGATCATCGAAATCCAAATCAAAACTGATACTGAGGAGGATCAGATAGGGGAAGAGCAGGTAATCAACACTGCTCCCAGAACTCCTGAGCCTAAAGAGGGACAGATAGAAATTAGGGCAGAGGTTGAAGCGGAAGAAAATCAAAAGTTCGAAGAGCTTGAACAGGACCAGATAGGAAAAGACGATTGTGTTCAGGAAGAAGATAACGAAACAAACCAAAGTAAAATCCAACATATACCTGAACAAGGCCAGTTTAGAGACCAGGCAGAAGAAGCTGAAATAAGACCTGGACCTAGTTATTAAGGGAGAAAAACAGAAGACGATCTTGAAACAAATGTGCCACAACTGAATGAAAATAAAAGAGCATTCGAAGAGGGCCAAGACACAGTGCCAGTTAAAAGACTCAGAAAAGGAGATAAGTTGCCTAGATTTGTCAAAAGACTGAGACGACTGAGACTAAAGACAATCAGCGAAGAACCTGAGCAGGTGAATGAAGTCTTGAGTCAAGCTGAACCGTCTGTGATACAAACTAGAAGGAGGAGTCCCCGAATAAAAAGACTGAATAATAACTATTGAAGCCCTGAATGGACTTATCTTGTTTTGGAAGACTTTGAAAACCTGGGAATAAGTGACAAAAGTGATGAAGAATTAATTACTGACCAGACTGACGAAGAAGTGAGACCGGCCTGAAATCCAAACAGGAAAAAAAAGGCTGTGAAAAGTTACAAAGAGGGGTTGAAACTCCTTTAAGTCAAAATGGCTGATCCTTCTGTTAATGGAAGACCGAAACGAGGTTGTTTAAAAACATGTTGTAGAGTTGTAGAATATGTTTATGTAGTGTAGCAATAGTACTTATACTTTGGATAGGACTAACAATAGGTATTCCTTACATGATGAGTAAAGACTCAAACCTGTACCCTACTAATCAATTGCCACAAGACACTGAAAAGCTACAAACTAGAGATACACCACAAAGAGTAGATATACAAGAGAGAGCACTTAGCCTGAGACAAACTAAGGTAGACTTAGAAGCACCAGATGAGGAAGGACTGCATTATAATAGAATCAAAAATAGAACTAATTTTGTTATCAGGGGGAGGAGCTTCGCGCGATTCCAAGATGGACGCGTGAGCTAAGGGCTCCCGAGACCCTTTCCGCCTCCCGCGATTATCCTGCGAATGATCCTGATTATGACGACGGGTTCTTTTTATTGATGCCCTGCTGATGTCCACGTCTTTTTCAAAACTCGATTTGGCCGCCGGATATCGGACTTACTGCACTCTGGAATTCGAGGCCTACATCGTATGCCAGCCGGGGGCTTGAGTCCCCGAGGTACCCAGGTGGCAATTGAACAACAACGGCTGATGAGCCACGCCCTCTGCCCCTGGTGTACTTTCGGTTTCGTTTTTGGTCGCTGTGTGAACGCCCAGTCGCCGATCGGCGCTCCAGCTCTGTTCTCGCTGCCAACCTTCAGCCAGCGCTGTGTCCCTATCCTCTCGCCGTTCAGAGCTTGCCGAGACGGAGATCGTTTTGGCTAAATCCTACAGATCCCGTTGGAGCTCATTGCCCGTCATGGCGGGCAGGGCGGTCATCGAGAGGCGCACCGCTAGAGGCCCGTCCCGAGGGGGGGTCACCCAATCTCAGACCATCGATCGATTTACTCGACCTAGGGGCTCCCCGGGCGGGTCGAGTGGTGCCCTAGTGGAAGCTGGTGATGGTACTCCTGAAAGCGAGGAGCCAACTCTGAAGGACATTATGGGCGCTATTGCGAGTGTCCAATCCACCATGGGCCAGCAATATGAAACCTTGGCGGCCAAGATAGATACGGTGGCGATCGATGTCACCCTCATCAGAGCCGACCTGGGGAAAACCAACCAGCGTGTCAAATCCCTTGATATCAAGACTGCTAGTTTGACCACGGATGTCTCGGATCTCCAGACCACAGTCCGCAATCTTCGGACTACTTGTGATCTGTTCGCCAATCGGCTGGAAGATTTCGAGGGCCGGGCCAGACGCAATAATGTCCGCATCGTGGGTGTCCCGGAGAACTCTGCTGATCTGCCTGTTGATATCCTGGTGGAGGACCTCGTGCTGAAACATTTGGCACCAAAAGGCCTAAGTAAATTCTTGTCCCGGGTGGTAAGCCGAAGTTGGGAGCCGCTCCGCGGCCCATAATTGCCAGGCTTTTCAATTTCCGTGACAGAGACGCTATCCTACAAGCTTCACGAACGAATGGACCCACTAAATTTGAGAACGAACGTATCGATCAGTTTTTACCCGGACTTCACACAGGCAGTCCAGAAACAACGAATGGGCTTCATGGGTGTGAAGAGGCGCCTCAGAGAACTGGGACTGAAATATGCTATGCTTTTCCCGGCCCGCCTGAGAATTGAGCATGAAGAGCGTGCGTTCTTCTTCGACCGCCCCGAGGTGGTTAGTGACTGGTTGGACACTTTATCGACGCGCCATGAGGGCCCGGAGAACTCGAGAGGCGCTGAAGGAGGTTTGGAGGACCAGGAGCAGTGAGTCTACATCGGCAAGCCTGATTCTATGGCAGTGGCTCAGAGACTATGTTCTGTTATGGTGTGAATGCCCGGGGGTGGGGGGGGTTTAGGGGATCTTCCTCCTCTGGGGACCTTTCTCTCTTTTGTGTAGGTTAGTTTAATGGGGCGACAGGCACACTGCAAGTTGGGGTGGCTTTTAGGTCTACCGCAGGGGTGCAGGGAGGGGGGTTTGAGTTTGATGGGTTCACTGGGGGTGGTGGGGGGGGTTCTTTTCTCTTTGTTTGTTTCTGGGCTGTGCTTTGTTTTACATTTGCTATCTTGTGGCTGTTTCGAGGTGGGGAGAGCGGTCCGTTTTCTTCTGGGATGGGGGGTAGGGGACTTAGGGTGTTGAGCTGGAATGTTAATGGTCTTGGGGACAGGATAAAACGTGAGATTGTACTACAATACTTGAAGAGATGTTCCCCGGATGTGGTCTTGCTCCAGGAGACCCACTTGGTGGGCAATACATGTCATGCACTGAACAGACGAGGTTACCGTTTGGTGGCTCATTCCGGCTTCACCTCTGGCTCGAGCGGGGTTGGTATCCTGGTTAGGAACTCCCTCCCCCTGGAGATAGATGACACGGTGTTGGACGATAGAAGCCGTTACGCAGCTATTATGGGGAGATGGGAAGGGAAGTTGATTTCCATACTGTCTATTTATGTTCTGCCTGGCCTGCAGTCTACTACCTTCACCGACTTGGGTGAGGTAATTCTGGGGTTGCCCGATGGCTTGCTAGTGGTGGGTGGAGACTTTAATTCTGTGGTGAATGGGGAGAGTGATCGTAGTCCCCCCAGGCTCCTCCCTACATCGCAGCTATGGCTGGGGAAATTCTTGGATGCCTTTGGGTTGGCGGACTGTTGGAGACAACTGCACCCTGGCCGGCTTCAGTATACTTTCCACTCGGGAGCCCATGGAAGTCTCTCGAGACTTGATTATATCCTCGTGCCGGTGGTGCAGTTGGTCTCGGTGCGTGAAATCAAGCATTTGGCTAGAGGAATTTCGGATCACTCCCCGCTATGGCTCCACATCGATATACATCTGGGGGCTGGGGGCCAGATTGCCCCGATCAATCCATGGCATTTTCAGAACCCCAAAATCAGATCTGAGGTGGTCAAGTGTATGAACTTTTACTTTACTGAAAATGAGGGATCGGTGTCCTCCCCGGTCTCCCTATGGGAGGCTTATAAAACTGTGATCCGTGGTCAGACCCTGTCTTTGGTTGCTGGCGAGAGGAGGCGCAAAAATGAGGAGGTGGTGAATTTGGAGTCTGAGATTGCCGTATTGGAGGAACAGTTGGAAGCTGGGGTTACACCCGAGAAATTGCATGTCTTGGCTCTTAAGCAATCTGATTACAGGGCCTTGGTGACTGACTCGGCTGAGGCAATGAATCGTGTGCAGCAGGGGCGTCTGTATGATGTGGGTGATAAAGCGGGGAAGTTGATTGCTTGGCTGGATCGGCGAGACAGAATGAATCGTGTTGTGCCTGTAGTTGAGAAAGTTGATGGAACGCGAGTCGTGGACCCGGTTGAGATAGTTGAGGTGTTTGCCCAGCACTTTCGGGTTGTATACGCGCCGGTTTCGAGCATGCCGGAGGAGGACTCGCACTTGCTGCTTCGTGATCTTGAGTTGCCTAGTCTCTCGGAGTCGGACGGGGTGTTAATGGAGGCTGATTTTTCCATTGATGAGGTTGCACTCGCTATACGCTCCCTTCGCTCGGGGAAGGCCTCTGGTCCCAACGGTATACCGGTTGAGTTATACAAGCTATGCCCGGATAAAATGGCGCCATATCTGCTTCGTATGTTTGCGGCATCGCGAGACCTTGGATTCCTTCCCAGGGACCAGAGGCTGGCCTCTATTGTGGTTATCCATAAAGATGGCAAACCCCGCGAGCGCTGTTCATCGTATCGCCCTATCTCACTTTTGAATGCTGAACCCAAAATATTGGCGAAACTTTTGGCAAACCGACTGGTCACGGTGATTAGCGAGTTGGTTCACCCTGATCAGTCTGGTTTTATCCCCCAACGCAATACTGCGCTCAATCTTCGTCGTCTTCACGGCGTCATCGCGAGGGCGGGGTCTCTCAGCGAGCCGGCCATCTTGGTTTCTCTTGATGCCTCGATGGCCTTTGATACGGTTGAGTGGCCATATTTGTGGGCTACTCTTGCTAAATTCGGTTTTGGTCCGAAGTTTATTGCATGGGTTAAACTCCTGTATGAGCAGCCGTTGGCGCAGGTTGTGGTTAACGGTAGAGCCTCGGAGCCCTTTGTTCTCGGGCGAGGCACAAGGCAGGGATGTCCCTTGTCACCGCTATTATTTGCACTTGCGCTCGAGCCCCTTGCCGCCTGGCTCCGTTGGGAGCCTTCACTAAAGGGTATTCGGTGGTTTCCTGACTTCGAAGATCGTATATCATTGTATGCCGATGATATTTTGTTGTACCTGACGTCCCCCCGTAAGTCGCTAGGAGTCCTCTTTGATGTTTTGAGTTCCTTTGGACGTAACTCCGGGTTGGTTATCAATTGGTCCAAGTCGTGTATCTTCCCGCTGACCGGTGATCCTCAATCTCTGCCCCGAGTATGCCCGATCCCGGTTTCTAGTGATGGCTTTAAGTATTTAGGGATCTATATTTCACTTGACCCTGCGGTACGCTATGAGCGTAACTTGTTGCCTCCACTCGCCCGGCTTCGGTCGGACGTCGCTGCATGGTGTGGTCTACCCTTGTCCCCCCTGGGACGGGCGGCCCTGTTCAAAATTATGTCTCTCCCCCGTTTTTTGTATGCCGTACAAAACACACTTGATCTAGTGCCGGCTAGCTACTTTCGTGAAATCGAGTGCCTCCAGAGAAAGCTAGTTTGGGCTGGCCGACCCCATATTGCGTTGGCTAAGCTTACGTTGCCCTGGTACGATGGGGGCATAGCGTTACCTGATATAAGAAGATACTACTGGGCATCTCAACTGAGTGCTGTGAACCATGCCATGTACGGTCCAGTCCCGAATCCTGCATTCGAGATGGACCGGTGGCTGTTACCCGGGGGAGATTACTACAGGGCTCTCTACTCTCGGGGCGCTAGAAAGAATTTGACGGGACCCACTGCAGTGGCTGTGCGGGTGTGGGGCAGCGCGGCAGCGGCTACTGGATGGGTAGATAAGCTGACCAGGGCGACCCCTCTGTTTGCCGCGGAAAGGCTTGGTGAATTGTGGACGTCAAAGGGTTTCGATAGGTGGGACTTCATCGGAATCAGCAAGGTAGGTGACCTCTGGGTTCAGAATAGAGTCAAGTCCTTTGCTGAATTGAAACAGGAATACAGTTTGAATGACTCGGAATATTTTCGATACCTCCAGGTTCGTCATGCCATTGGGTCGGTTTTTCCGGCCGGTTCTGATATTCCGGAGAGCTCCCCCCTGGAAGACAGGGTGCTGGACGGACATATTACAGACAGCACTATCTCCCTTATTTATAAAAAACTTATCAATACTCGATCAGACTTGCTTGTTCAGCTTCATGGTACCTGGACTAACGATGGGCTGGAACTGGATGATGAGGATTGGCAGGCTGCGATATCCTCTCCCAAGGAGGTCGCGATTCCGGCGCGTCTGCGACTCGTTCAGCTGAAGATTCTGCACCGAGTCTATGTCACGGGTCCGCGACTGATGCGTATGGGTTTTTCTGAGGATGGACTGTGTCGACGTGGCTGTGGTATGATTGCTACCTTCCTCCACATCGTATGGGAATGTCCGGAAGTTGTGTCTTTCTGGACTAGAGTGCATGCGGTGATGAGTGAGGTGACGAATGTTGAGTTGCTACCTGAAGCCAGGCGCTGTCTTTTGAATATATGGGAACCGAACGATTGCACTGTTGCTCAGACTCGGTGGGTTACGCTGGGAAACATGGTTGCGAAAAGGGACATTGCACAGTTGTGGGGATCTCAGAGGGCACCATCAGTCTCCAAATGGGAAGAAAATATGGACTGGTGCATGTTCAGAGAGAAGATTGTTTATGTCTCCCGTGGCAGGCCCAAAAAATGGGGTAGGATATGGGACCAATGGAACTCATACCGTGGGGAGATATGTGATCCCCCTTCATTGATCCCCCTGACACTCCTTGTTCCCCTTGACTATACGTTTCGGCTCCCTCCTGTATCACATTATTGATATGTTTCTAGCTCTGGGTTCCCCTTTCCCCACCCCCTCCTTTATCTCCTGGAGGTTCTCCTGCTTTTCCATATTGTCTTTGATTGCCTCTCCCCGTATCGTATGGAACAGGCACAACAATTTAGGATACAGCCTAGTTTTCCTCTTTTTCTTAGATGTTTTTGTTTGCTTGTTTTGAAAAATGAAACCTTTCCATATCTTATCGTTATAGATTTGACCAATATCGTGCACCATTGCTGCCGGACCCTTGGTTGTCGGCTGATGAGCTGTGTAATGCTATACTGCTTTTCTGATATGTCACTGGCCGGCCCAGAGGATTGTAGGCCTGTAATTGTATTTTCTTTCTTGCTAAATAAAGGTTTAAAAAAAAAAAAAAAAAATAGAACTAATTTAAATGTATTTGCATACTTGTTAGTACACTATGTAGAAGCAATGGAAATAGAAGACTGCTATGTCTGTATGAAGCTGCCTACCTCGGTAGCTGAGGGTGTGACGTACCACCATCTGCCGCTAACCTATGGAATTTCATGTAGTGTTTTAGCTAGTTTATTTTACAAAAGAGGACCATTACAATACTATTATTCTAACCTAGACCTGATATATTCTGAACTCCCTGTACATAGAAACCTGAACCCTGTACATACCACTAGAGATGTGGCACGTTACATGAGTGAATATTTTCTAACTGTAGGTAAAATAAATATAGATGACGCACGCAAGAATAATTTGACATGTTTATTACAAGAAAAGGAGAAAATGTTTTTGAACATGGTAGAGAAAAGAAGAGAGAGTTTCCAAAAGAAAGCAAATGACAAAAGTCAGAAAAACCCTAAATGGGCCGAAAGCATAGGGAGCACCTCAAATGGTGGGGCTAATGCTGCTATGTTGCTGGATTTCGAAAAGAAGGGGACACTTTGTCTTCACAGAGAAAGAACCAGTTATGATAACAACATATTCATTGGTTCCAGTGAATGCGAACACAATTACAAAGTAATTGGGGGTTGGGGTTTCAAAGATGGATCACAACCTGTGTTTCCCGGAATTTATTACATATGTGGGAACAAGGCATATTTCAAACTACCAGATCACTGGTATGGGAGCTGCTATTTTGGTATTGTCTTCCCAAAGATATACCATGTGGGTAAAATCACTGGAAGCAATGAAAGAACTAATGAATTAGTACGTAGTAAAAGAGAAAGTGTTGGTGAAATAGAAGGTGATATTTTTTAAGCATGGGCGGATTTTGCGGATTCGCAATCCGCGAATTTGCGGATTTGCGTATTCGCGGATTGCGAAAATACGCGAAATCCGCGAATTCTCGCGGATTTGCGTATTTTTTGGGGGTGTGTGTGTTCGCACGGGTTTCTGCAAGTTCGCGAGGGTTTTGTACAATTTCGCAAATTGCGAACTTACTTGTCGGGTCGCCAGTTTTGCGAACTTGTTGTTTCTACGTGCCCAGCCTGTTTGCTAAGCTTTCTTCATCACTGCCACCCTCTGTCACCACTGGCACTCTCTTTGGTCACCCATGCCACCCTCTGGCTCACCCATGTCACCCTCTGTGTCATCACATCACCCTCTAGTTCACCAGTGTACATTATTGGGGCAAAGCAAAGCACTGCCATCCTCTGTCAACACTGGCACTCTGGTTCACCCATGCCACCCTCTGGCTGGCACACCCATGCCACCCTCAGTGTCATCACAACACCCTCTGATTGACCACTGAGTGAACAAACACCTGCTAAGTGCTTTAAGTTTTGCAAACAACAACACCTGCCCTGCCCCAACTGACATTAATGAAGGCTGGCACCTGCTTGTCTACTCCCTTTCCTTTTTGTTGCAAATGCAATGTAAATAATTTTTTTTAACAGGATGCAATGGCATACTTGTAACTATTCTGCGACTGTCAGAGCAGGGTCACACAATAGTTGCAAGTAGGCAACCGGATTCTGGAGGGCCCCTTCAGGAAGCACTACAGGTAAATGGTTACAAATAATGAGCTCGAACTTTTGCACCTGCTCGTTCGTTTTGCTTTTGCAAAACTCGTTTTTCGGTAATTTCGCCCTATTCGCGAGGCGCGTCGTAGTGCGAACTCGCCCGTGGAAGCCGCGAACTCGTGCGAGTTACCCCAAGGTTGAGTATGGGCGCCGCCATTTTGTTTGCGTGACGTATTTCCGTTTCCGCCCGCTATGTGTAATCTCGCGCGATGAGCGCCTTGCGAATACAAGTTCGCACGAGTTCGCGAGAGAAATCGCGTGCGAACTTACTTACGCGCACGTGATCGGGCCGCCATCTTGTTTTTCATTCATTCCTATGTGTCTGGGTATGGTGTTTCTATCCTCTGTATATCTCTGCCATCCTTTGCTTGTTTTAATATTTTTTTTATCTATTTAACTTATTTTCTATCCCTCTATTTTTCTAGATCTATATTTTTGTGTTTTAGGCTACTTTTGTTTACTTTTGAACTACTTTTTTAAACTTTTATTTCCTTCTTCCCTACTCTTATTCTTTTTCATTTTGTCTCTTCTTTACTGCTAACACCTGCCCAGAACATGGTCAAGACAGCTGTCAAGCTGCCCAAGACGGGCACCGCAGCCCGTGCCCGGCTCCCGTGTGGTCGCTTGAGGGCGGAAATGGTGGTGCCCCGGGAGATCTTCAGCCCTGAGGAGGTGGGCGCACTTGTTTTTTATGTGCAGCGCCGTCTCCCCAGGACCATCGCGGCAGGCGGCAGGATCGCTGCTGGTTACACCAACAGCCAGGAGCGACGGAAGCGGTGGGGGCAGGTGTGCCGGGCCCTTTTTAAGATCACGGGGGTCCAGCGCACCTACAATCAAGTCACCCACCGCTGGACCGACATCCTGGACCGAGAGCGTGACCTGCTAGACGTGCTGGGAGTGGAGGTCCCCGGGCTTGGTGAGTAGTAGTAGCAATTTTTTCATTACTCACTACTCTGTTTTTTCTCCTGCTCTATGTGACTGTGTTATATTGCAAATGTTTGCTTTAACTTTTTTACAAAGAGCAATAATGCTGCTGGTGATTACATTGATAGGAGAGGTAAATTACTATTTCAAAATCTTCTGTGCATTTCAGGTGCACTGTTCTCCTTCTCTGTGCCGGTGCCACTGCTTATTTGTTTTCTATTTTGTGTTCATTTAATTGGGCTGAGTAATGTATGAGTGTATTTTACAGAACTGCGTAATGCTAGACACAAAGGGGCAGATTTACAAGCCCCTTGTTCCACGTTTACACTGCCTTACCTGACGCACAGCGACGTAAACGTGGCGCATCCCTGCGAGTCATGTACAACGTGATGCATCTAAGGAGATGCGCCACGTGAAGGCCTGGGCCTGCGCCACAATGGGTGCGTTCCCACGCAGGGGGGGGGGGGTGGGGGTGGGGGGTGCCGGTCAGGCAGATGTGTGCCTCGCAAAAGTGCCTGCGTGAAATCTACAAGATTTAACGCAGGCACTTCCGCGACGCTGCTATGTCAATTCTTTATGCCTGCTTGCTTGAAGCAGGCGTAAGGACTGATGCGGTATGTTGAGTATTGGGCAGCCCTGAGCACTGCTATAGTTGCATCGCGCCCGCGACTCTAGAGATGCGCCCCTATTTCGTCACGAGATGCGTCACGCATCTGCCTACCCTTGCGCCAGGGTTTGCCGCATTGTAATAGCGGCGCATCTGCCGTGACGCAAGGTTAGTTTTGCGTTACGCATTTGTTCTGGTGCACATCTGGAGGTGTCCAGCTCAGAACTCGTAAGTATGCCCCTAAGTGTCAGATTAGCAATTACCTGCGCATCCCTGCAAAGTGTGCGGCACGCCAGCACCACCCATGGTGCGCCGTATTTACAATGCGGCACACCATGGTCCCAAAACGTCACCGAAGCGTTACGCATCGGTGCCGTAAAGGCGGCTCATTGATGGAGTTGCGTTGCAACGATGGCGCAGCTCCAGCAATGCTGCGTCAAGCCGTAAGTCTGCTTCATGCAGGCGCAGGGTTTCAGTGACGCATCATTGTCCTAAATGACTGATTGAAATTTTATATATTCCCCATAGCCACTTTTAGCATGCGTTCCTGCGCAGGAACGCCCTCCCTTGCGATGGAATGCTCCCTAATGGCGCAGGGTTTTAGAATGGAATGCATCTCCCATATGCGTCACGTTGTTAATATACGCCACAGCATGGCGCCTCTCTTGTTGTGGCGCTGCGTCACAAAATTGACGCAAGAATGGAGCAAAAGAGCTGCAAGGGGCTTGTAAATCTGCCCCTAGAGTAGAGGCTCAGGTGCAGTCCTTCCTTTGTAGCCCTCTTTTTGGATGAAATAGTAGATTCTTGTTCTTTCTAAATGTTTGATTTGGTTGACAAGGACATCGGCAAGCAGCAATCATCAATGTTTTCTGTTATTTCTTTCATGTTGTACGTCAGGTCCGCCCAGGGGCAAGCGGACCGAAAAATCGGATGCAGTGGCTCCAAAGGAGGAGGATGCAGGCCAGGGCGGCGAGTGCTCCTTTGCTGGCCCCAGTAAGTTTTCATTTAAATATAGAGGACCTATTGTTGTCCAAGCATTCCTAATTTAATTGTTTCGAAATAGTGTTTAGATAGGAGCAAAATCAATAATACTACTGTTGCAGGGACAATTCTCCACAAACCGAACTATGGACACCAAAGACCAGAGTAATAATATTTCAGAGTGGCGTGTTTGGCACACTGTATAAATAAACCTGGTAGTGTCAGCAGCACAGACTCCTCCTTGCAAAAATTGCAAAACTTTTCGCTCAGTCACTCTAGTCTGGAGGACTAAAAACCACAGAGTCTATTCAAGTTTAAAAGCTTTATTAAAAGTTTAAGTAAACACATATATTAAAATAAAGTTAGTTGGAAATGGAAACGTGCTTGGTGCTGAGTTGATGAGTAATGGATTGGAACACATTTCTTGTGGTCGAGCCGAGCTTTCACCTGGTTTGAAGTTGATGTTCCTCTTGTCCTTAGAAGTCCAGTTTCTGTCTGTTCAGAGAAAAATAGTGTGTGTTAAAATTAAGCAAGCATTCAACAATTGTGACAAAAAAATGAAGCAAGACAACAGCTTTCCCTGGAAGGAGGGACATTTTTACTTTAGACTAGAGTAGACAGTCAATTAATTTTTCTGTTGTTTTCACATTTTTTCATTCATAGACCAAATACTAGTGGAGTGGTGTAATCTAACATTCTTAAATCTACTTTGTAGGTGGAACATCTGGTGGCGGGGCCAGCTCGGATGTGGTGGTCATCATTGACTCGGAGTCCGAGGGTCAATCTGGGGAGGAGGCGGCGCTAGAGGAGTCGGACCAAGAGCAAGAAGTACAGACTGTGAGGAAGGAGACGGTGGCGGTGGCGAGTACAGGTAAGCTGGATCATGGTACTATCTGACTCTTAGATAGGATATGATGTGTATCCAGTGGTGGCCCAGTGACAAATTACAATATGGTAATTACAGCAGGCTGGGACCGACAGACAGATAGAGGCAGAGACAGAGAGAGAGGAAGACAGAAGGAGAGAGAGAGAGGGAGGGAGCCAGAGGGAGGGTGAGGGAGGGAGACAGAGAGAGAGAGACAGCGAGGTAGAGGGAGACAAAGGGAGACAGAAAGAGGGAGACAGAGAGAGAGAGAGAGAGAGAGAGAGGGAGGGAAACAGACATATCGCCTGGGCCTGGTGCAGATGATACGGTTGCTGGTGTGGTTAACGGCTCAGAGGAAAAATCACTCACTTCTGCCAGATCTCTTTCATATGAAAGAGCACCAAACCAAGGATACAAGTGAGTTGTGGGAAGGGAAATGGTGATTCAAGCGCCCCCCCTTGCCCCTCCCTGCGGACGCCCATGATACTGGCCTGAATAGTTTTGTACTGCCCTGGCTAGTTGCTAGTTGTACTGTGACACAACTTCCTGCTGAATCATTTTGTGTTAATCATATTCTTAAAGAGCATTGGTTACAGATTATGTCTTTCTTTCTTCATATAGTTGGCAATACTAAAACCTCCAAACCAACGAGGAGTATGCTGGCTGTACTGGCCCGGCAACGGAGGCTGGAAGCAACTGTTGCCGAATATCGGCGGCTGGTGGAACTGGAGGGGGACGACACGCACTCCAGTGCATCAAATCTAACATCATCTACATCCTCCTCCGTTACCCCACGTTCTGCCGGTAAGCACAGTGCTCCAGCGAACCGGAGCCGTGCTGGAAGACGCCACCGCCGAGCAGCAAAAGCTGCACCTCGCAGTACTGTTAAGGGTCGCTTGCGCCGTGCACTCCGCAGAGTGTCCGACCTAGAGGCGGAGGTCCAGAAATGGAACAAATATCAGAATGTGGTGGAGGGCCTCCGCCTAGATCAAGCCATCCTCCAGGAGAAGTATGATGCCCTGGCCCTAAGGCATGATGCCCTGGAGGCCAAACTTAACAGCTTGCATCCGCCTAGATCAAGCCATCCTCCAGGAGAAGTATGATGCCCTGGCCCTAAGGCATGATGCCCTGGAGGCCAAACTTAACAGCTTGCATCCCTAGAGTGTCCCTTGCCCCTTTTTTTGAGACTTTTGGGGGGTGGGAATTGGGAGTTGGGTTTTTTGGGGACTTTTGAAGGACTATTTATTTGTTGGGGTTAGGGAGGGTCTTGCGGGAGATTATTTTGTTAGGGATATAAATATACTTTTTCAAACTTTATCTGAGCATACCTGTTTTTTTACTACTTTTGAGCTGGGTGGGTGGTGGTTTTGCAGTAATTTCATTTAACTGAACACTGTCATCGTGTTGGTTCACGTGCAATAGGCCAAATGTTTTCCAAAGTAAATGCCTGTCACAGAGTTTGTTAATTCAAGAGCCCTAGGACTTTGCTGCTAGTACCACTGTCACTCTCACGCCTCTCCGAATACTGCATTATACTACCTCCCATCCAAACGCTTATCTTACCTGTAATTTGTGTTTGAGGGCTGGCTCCACCTGGAATTCACAGAGTCCTAAAGCGTTCTGCAGCAGGGCCACAACTGGAGTTTCCCGGCGTGGATTTTCTGCAAATCAAAAGCAATCAACATTAGAAATGTGGCAGCGGTGCTCACACAACCCTAAAACATAGAAGCCCCACAGACAGCACCCCTGAGACAGGCAAGCGAGCAATAATAACGCCTACACGTTCACGTGCAATAGGCCAAATGTTTTCCTAAGTAAATGCCTGTCACAGAGTTTGTTAATTCAAGAGCCCTAGGACTTTACTGCTAGTACCACTGTCACTCTCACGCCTCTCCGAATACTCCATTATACTACCTCCCATCCAAACGCTTATCTTACCTGTAATTTGTGTTTGAGGGCTGGCTCCACCTGGAATTCACAGAGTCCTAAAGCGTTCTGCAGCAGGGCCACAACTGGAGTTTCCCGGCGTGGGTTTTCTGCAAATCAAAAGCAATCAACATTAGAAATGTGGCAGCGGTGCTCACACAACCCTAAAACATAGAAGCCCCACAGACAGCACCCCTGAGACAGGCAAGCGAGCAATAATAACGCCTACACGTTCACGTGCAATAGGCCAAATGTTTTCCTAAGTAAATGCCTGTCACAGAGTTTGTTAATTCAAGAGCCCTAGGACTTTACTGCTAGTACCACTGTCACTCTCACGCCTCTCCGAATACTCCATTATACTACCTCCCATCCAAACGCTTATCTTACCTGTAATTTGTGTTTGAGGGCTGGCTCCACCTGGAATTCACAGTGGGGGACTCGTCAACGTTAAGTAAGTTTCTTCATTGTGCAGAATCCAGGCATCAGCATTATGGGTAATGGATAGGGTGAGTCTGGAGGAGGAGGACTCAGGATAGACGACCAGGACTGAGTTCTTGTCAACTAACTGTTGTGAACCTGAGGAATGCTGCGGCATCAAAATCAAGACAGTTCTGTTGATGGGCTTGTTGTTTTATTGGTTGATTACAGTTTTGTTGGGAATGTGATGAAGCACTTGCTAAAGAAAGACAGACACACAGGAATAAAAGTGAATAAGGAGGACTAATTACAATTAATGAATGATTGAGTCATTTTCAGAACTCGCTGTCAGGGAAGCAGAACTCGTCCTCATACTCTGCTAAATCATCAGTCGGGGTTACTTCTGGTAACTGAGGAGAACTTTCCTCAGGTAGGGCGGTGTCCTCTTCTTCCTGCGTGCATTCTCGTACTCTGTAATCTGGTGGTATGAAGTGCTGGTTCATCTTTATCAAGGTGAGCCGCTCCACATTTGCGGGCAAGAGGCGGGACCTTTTGGAAGTCACAATGCCACCAGCAGAACTAAAAACACGTTCTGAGGGCACGCTTGCGAATGGGCAAGACAAGTAATTGATAGCCAGGTTGGTGAGCTCTCGCCATATTTTTCTTTTCCCATGCCAATACGCCAATGGGTCCTCAGTAATATTGACCTCTGTTGAGTCATCCAGATAGGCCTGCACCATTGAAAGAATGTCCTCCCGGATTCCTGTACTTTGCACTTCTGTGTCCTTTCTAGGACCAGGAAACCCTAGCTGAGTTAGCCAACTCGCTTCAGACATATCGCCTGCGCCTGGTGCAGATGATACGGTTGCTGGTGTGGTTAACGGCTCAGAGGGAAAGTCACTCACTTCTGCCACAGGCACAGATGCAGAAGTGCTTTTTTGGGACGCCTGATGGCCTGCTGATTCACTAGTAGTACTGTCTTCTCCTACAGTTTCCTTCCGCTCTATTTCAAAACGAATGGCTGACTGAGCTAGCCAACCTTTGTACTCTGTAACATCCGATGTTTCAAAAGGAATTATTACTTTGCCAAACAATGGCTTTTTGTAACGTGGATCCAGAATAGTAGCACAAATGTAGTGCTGTTGTTTCTTGATATTTACAAGCCGTTCATTGCTAACTAGGCGTTGTAATAATCTCTGCGCCAACTCATGTGCTTCGTTCTTTCCAATGTCCTTTAATTGTGAAGACACCACCTTGACTTGGTGCTCGAGCTTCAGCAACAGTGGGATAGCTTTGCTCAAAGAACAGTCCTCCCTGCTGACGTCACGCGTGAAGACCTCAAAAGGCCGAAGCATGTCTGTCAGGCTTTTAACTAGCTGCCATTGCTCCACCGCTAGCATCATTTCTGTCGAATCACCACCCATGTTGTAGAAATACTCATTGACTACTGGAAACAGCTCATGCAGACGCTCAAGCATGTAGAAGGTTGAGTTCCAACGTGTTGCCACCTCCTGGATAAGTGCTTTCACTGGCATTCTACGTTCATTTTGCTTGCGCCTCAGCTCCTTCCGGGCCTTAAAAGAATGGTTGAAATGTGTGCATATTCTTCTGCAGATGGTCAGTGTTTTGTCGACTGCAAGTTCTTTTTTCAAAAAATTTTGCACAACAAGGTTGATACAGTGCGCCAAACACGGCACTCTGAAATAGAAACCGTCCGCCATGGCCTTAACTACATTACTGCCATTATCTGTAGAAACATAACCAACCTTGCAATGTCTTGGGCGCAGCCATTGCAAGACCTTTTTGTTAAAGTCAGCCAAAATGTTGACTGCAGTATGACTTTTCTCCATGCCAAACATGGCTAATGTTGCATGTTTACGAGCACCCTTAAAAATCTCGACCAAGTCACCACCTGCATTTATCTGTTTTATAACCCCTGAAAAAGAGACCCAGTGTGCAGTGATGCACATGTAATCAAGGGCTTGGCAACTGGTCCACATGTCTGTTGTCAGGTGTATAGTGTGAACAGCACTCTTCTGCAAAGCTGCCCCCACCAACTCAAGCACCTCTTTGTGTAGTGCTGGAACAGCAACCCTGGCAAAATAGTACCGGCTAGGAACCTTCCATTTAGGGGCCAATGTTGCCACGAGTTCAAGGAAACCCACACCTTCGACAAACGAAAAAGGGAGAAGGTCCACCGCTAGCATTTTTGCCAGCTTAGTGTTATACAGGCGTACAGTTGGGTGGTTGCGTTGAAATTGCGCATCTGAGGAGAACATGGCTGAAATGGTGCGCTGGACAAATTTACGGGATGATGCTGATGCCTTCTTCGACCCACTTCTGATCAGTGTTGACATTTCCCGCATTGGTGTGTCTCCCAGACTCTCAGTGTGCCTGCTATGTGTTACGGAGGGTGTGGTGCTGCCAGGGGTACTGGGTGCAACCAGACACATGTCTGACGCTTCTTCTACCTCCCCATCATCTTCAGATGAAACACCTACTATGGGTATATTTTGGCCACTTGCCCTTTGGGATCGCTTTCCCTTGACGTTTGCTAGGTGCGGAAACCATTCGACAGCGTGCTTTCTTTCAAGATGACCTATCTGGCCTCCGGTTCCATAGTTGGTACCAGTCTTACCACGGCTAACGCTAGTCTTACAAATGCAACAAACGGCTATGTTATCATACTTTTCATGGACACTAAAAAAGTTCCAAACTGGGGACTGGAAACTTCTGGTTTTGCTGCACGAGGTGATACTGCTGCGAATGCCAGATGAAGCAGTGGTGGATGAGCCTTGCAGACATCTACTGGGTTGTGCAATTATTGCAGCAACCTTACTTGAGGGAGTCGAGCTGGATGGAGTCCCCCTCCGGGGAGAAAATATGGGAGCTGTAGGTTTTGTTGAACTTGTGGTACTACTTGACTGCGTTGGTGGTGCTACCAGTGGCACGTCGCCAGGGTCACGCTCAGCATGACGTCGGGATAGGGTATAAATGTCTGTCTGCTGCATGGCCGGTGTGGCTGGACTGACATGTGTGATGACTAGGTCATTGCTGTCATCCTGTTCAACAACATCAGAATGCACCACTTCATCAAGTCCGACGTTTGGATCCATAAGTATGAGCTTTCCGGGGCCCTTCCTTTTAACATGTGATACCTTTCGCAGCTCATGGTGTGCCTCCCTCTCAGACGTCAGAGATGGTTGCCAATCTAGATCCAGATCATCATCTGATGGAGCGGGGCTTGAAGAGGAACTTCTACACACCCTCCTTGATCTTTTCCTTGCTGGGGAGCTGGGAGAAAATGAATCATCAGGAGGAGTGGCTTCGTCTTCCTGACATGATACCCCGGCTCCAAAGTCAATTTCCTCCTGTGCCCCTACTTCTGGAAGAACAACCATTGTGGGCACTTGCACCGCTCCATGCGCCGCTACATCGGCATCTTCACTGACCTCTACTTGCAAGTCTCCATGGACCTCTCCTTCTCGACCTTCTCCTTCTCGGCCTTCTCCTTCTCGGCCTTCTCCTTCTCGGCCTTCTCCTTCTCGGACAGCTCCTTCTCGGACAGTTCCTTCTCGGACAGTTCCTTCTCGGACAGCTCCTTCTCGGACAGCTCCTTCTCGGACAGCTCCTTCTCGGACAGCTCCTTCTCGGACAGCTCCTTGCGCATGTACTTCTGCTTGTACAAGTAGCCCATGCAGTTGTTGTTGCGGCTTTGGTTGTTGAATAGTACTTGTGAGATGAGTTAAAACCTGTGTTGATGGCGTGCTGCTACTTTCTTGCGATGATCCCACATCACTGGTCGTTGGTGATTCAACAACTAAACAGGCTACCTGTGCAGCACTCATGGTGGGCCTTTGTTTTTTTTGTTGTTTTTCCCCAAAAAATGTAGTGGTCGAGCCACCAGTCTCCTTGGTAAGTGGTGCCACTTGCTTCTTCTTCTCCTTAGTAGAGACATCTTTCTTGCAAGAGGACCTGCGGGCACCTCTTTTTGGAGCCATCTTCTTCAGATGTCGGAACAACAGGCCGCAGCAGCACTTCTTCCTGGCACTGATGCTCAACGATGATGCGGAGTTTTGTGCACCTAAAAGCAAACGAAGACAGAGGAACATCAGTAAATATATGTTGCATATGTAGCGCTTGAATAAACAGTTTGCAAGTAGGCATTTATGAATACACACGTGCACACCACACAATATGGAAATTTCAAAATTAGGATTTGCTAAATTTTTGGGAAACAGGAATTTAACATTGATCCAAGAGAGCACACACAGAGAGGGTTGTACTTTCATGTACCCCTGACTCCGCCTGGGCACAATGGGTGAAAGCAAGGCACAATGGGTGCAGGCCTATGTCTCAAAGCTCACTGCCTGCCTTCAAAATGGCCGCTTGACCCCCCCATCCACATGGCCAGGACCATGCCTCAAAATGGCCACCACCAACATAGCCAGCACCCAACCCCTACTCCAAAAAGTGAAAACACACAACACAAATCAAATCACCACAATCCAATGCCATCCATCAAGTTTCAGAAGGCTTATGCTGCCTGCTGGTGGTTTTCCGGTGCAAAATTGCAATTTTTACAATTTCGCGAGTGCGAGATTGTTGCTTCACGGCGCGAACGTGGCGAAAAACACGCAAAATACGCGAACAGACCGATTCTGGGCCCCTCTGGGCATAATGGATGACATCAGAGCACAGTGGGTGCAGGCCTATGGCACAAAGCACACAAACTGGCTTACAAATGGCCCCTAGACCCCCACCCACACGGGACCAGACAATAAAATGGCCCCCACCCACATAGCAAGCCCCCAACACCACCCCAAAAAGTCCTAAAACACACAAAAATCAGCACAATCCAATGCCATCCATGCCCTGGCCAGAATCATGTTAAAAAAAAATTCAACAAAACAGTTGTATCATGCATGCACCCATAAATAAGCCTGGTGGTTTTCAATTCATGTGCAGCAGAATTGTAATTTTTACAATTTCGCGAGTGCGAGATTGTTGCTGCGTGGGACACGAGCAGTGCGAACACAAGCAAAAACATCCTCAGCTCGCGAACTTGCAGATTTTCCCCCCCAAAAAAGTTTAAAAAAAAGCAACACACACAAAAATCACCACAAACAAACAACATCAACTTACTTCTTTGTGTTCTTTGTGAAATCAAATTTCGAATCCAAAAGTAATCCAAAAGGCCTCAAATATAAATATCCAGCAGCAACCACAAAAAGTAATCCTTCCCAGTCAAGATCGAAATCAAAGTGCCAAGGAAATGGAGGAGCTTGCTGGACAGGAACAGGAAGTTGGAGACTGGGGCACTTCCTTCACCCCACCCCTATGGGAGGAGCTTGCTGGACAGGAACAGGAAGTTGGAGACTGGGCCACTTCCTTTACTAATTTTTGTACTTTCGCTAGTGCGAGATTGTTCCTGCCCGCGCCGCGGACCGCGAGCAGCGCGAGCAGTGCGAACACAAACCAAAAATCCGCTTCGCGCGGATTTGCGTATTCTCGCCGCATCCGCGAGAGTTCGCGGATTGCGGATTCTCCGAAAATACGAAAAATCCGCGAGCGTAACGGATTTTACGCCCATGCTTAATATTTTTAATGCATTGATACCTACAGTGGGAGTGGCTCTGAATACACACAGAATCTGCAAATTGTCAACATTAGTGGATCGGTTATCAACTGACACTGCTGGAGGATTCATGATGGTCAATACCGAATTGGTTGCGATCAGATCAATGGTTTTACAAAATCGACTTGCTCTTGACACGTTATTGGCAAAAGAGGGCGGAGTCTGTAGAATGTTGAAGGCGCAACATTGTTGCACTTACATACCAGACAAAAGTGTTGAAATTAAAAGGTATGTAAGAAATATTACAAATCTGGAAAAAGAGCTTAAACCACTTGAGGTTGACAGTACATGGAAGAGGCTTACTGATGGTCTCTCCGCTGTAGGTAGTTGGTTTTCTAATTTAGGTAAAAGTCTTGTGAGCAAAATACTGATGCCAATAGCGGGAATAGGTTTATTAGTATTCAAAATAATGATTTGCTGCAAATGTCGAAAACACAAAAAGAAGTATTCTATGAATAGGCGAGGCGTAAAAAGGAATATTGAAGAGCTCGAATTGGAAGAGCTGAATAGCCAAATCTATAAGAAAATGAAAAATTCTCATAACAATACTGAGAAAAAGCAGAATAGAAAGTTTGAAGAGATTGAAATAGGTGAAATGTGAGAAGTTGGCATCTGGTTCCATTAATCGTGATGATATAAAATATCATCAAAGAGGGGATTGATGGAGCAAGGATTCGCATGTAAAGCGACTTGCTTGTATTCAAGAACATCGAATAAAAGTATTAATAAGTAACCAACATGTTTGTCCTACTCATCTTAAATGTTTCCGCTATATCCTGGGTGTCCGAGAGAAGCTTGCCTATGTGTTTTCTAATCCTAATACGCTTGCAAATAAAATGGCCGCTGCTACGCGGGAATTTCTACTTGCCATGCGTCTGTCATACCCACGTGACATGACGTACTCGCAGCTTTGGAGGGAATCTATTGCTTCTGCGCACTAGAGCTAATATGGCTGCTCTGTGTTCTCACATGCGAGAAGCTTGCACTGCTGCTTTTGCCAAGCTGTTTGTTTTGCTTAATTGTAATGCTATAGATAAAGATAAGGTAATGGGTATAGAGTAGAAGTTCATGGTATACAGTGAAATCATTTATTCTGTGTTCTAAAAACTGTTTCCTTTTACTTTTCATGTATCATAATCTTTGGGCCGGAGGGACGGGAATACTCCATTTTGAAAATCCGTTGCACACGGCACTCTACAAGAGGAGGGCTGAAGTCATTTGACATTGAAACCCAGCCAATACGGTCACAGCCAAGATGCGCCTGGGAAGCTGACCTCTCCCCTTGGTCGAAGAAGCCAGAGTGTACCTGTTGAATTACAATGTATTTATTAATAAAGTGACCATTGTGAAGTGAAATGCAGATGTAATGTGAACCTGAAAATGATGGGCGGGAACGTAAAAATTAATATTCAAAGCTGAAGTATCAAATATTTAGGTGGTGTGTCGACCTCTCCCCCCTCTCGTGTCCAATCGAAATTGGGGATCCTTACACTTGCAACATTGGGGGGTGGTACACTGACCTGGAAAATAGTATAACTAGCCTAGGTTTAGATAGAGAAGTTGTACGACTTGTCCGAATGGCTGACCTGTCACTGACCCAACGCACTCAATAGCTGATCGAGAACTGAGGTGCTGCGAAGCACTCTGTCAGAAGACTCGCTGACCCAATCGGGGTCCTGGGACCTGAAGTGCTGGGGAAGCACTTTGCTGGGGAATTTGATAACCCAATCGGGGTTTTGACTTATAGCTGCAGAGAGGGAGTAGCGCAGGCGTTGCAACTGAACTGCGGGTGCTGGTCTTAACTTTCGGTGGTCCGGTTCTGATACAAATCTGGTCTACCCTGTCCTGATTTCCATACTGCACCTGCTGGCCTACTGGCAACTGCATTCCTTGGGGTTTCTTCTGTCCTTTTAACCGACCCGTGGCCAGGGTTGGTCTTCACACCGTTCTAGGTAAATATAAATCTGTGTGGGTAACAAATAGTATATTTGCGTCCTTTTCTTACCCTCCCTGAATCTTGCTAAAGGCATAATTGCATATGTTCCTTTTCTTTTTCCCACCTTTGTGATAAATAACAAAGTTGTGATTCTTGCTATTTTAGCATGATCCATTTTCTCCCTCCTTTAGAATTGAAAATAAAGTACTGTCGATGAATATATAGATGTTCCTTTTTCTTTACCCTCCCTTAGAAGAAGCTGAAGGGGTGTTCTGAATTATTAGTGTGTTCCATTTTCTTACCTTCCCTATAGCTACATGGTTAATTCAGTTTCGTCATTATAATTTGTGTTCCCTCTTTTTACCCACCCTTTTGAAGAGATTAAACAGTGATTTATAGCATGTCCCTTATTTTTCCCCGTCCTTTAGAAAAAATCAATTCAGAGTCTGTTTTCCTATAAGTTCTTTTCAGTATGTTCCTTGTTCTTACCTTTCCTTTAGAATTCTAAATGGTTGGCATAATATATCTTTTGCATAGTTATACGCTGTTTGTAATTCTGATTATTGATAGTTTGCTTGCTGTTAATCTTTGGCTTATGACTTTTGATGAAGATTAGATAAAGATTTTCAAAACTTATCGAGTCTGTGGTTATTATATGAGTGCATATTGTTGTCTTAGTACCATGCATATTATGCTATACTCCCTGATCCCATAGGTTCACAGATACCGATGACCAGGAGAGTAAGTCAAGGGTATAGAACCTAGGAAGTACAAATATCTGATAGTCAGTGCCCAGGTTACCTGATTTAAGAAATTGTGATTAATTTGAATAGGGGCCTAGGTGAGTATTGATAAAATTGTAGCCGGGTGACCTGCGCGCTCTATTAAGATCATTGAGGGCGTACAGGGTAAAGTGCAATACAGAGATAAGCCAATGCGAGGTCAAAGATTAGTAATTTTAGCAACAATGTCATTAACTTAGAATAACCAATATGATCTAACATTATTTGATTCATTAAAGCCCTCCAGGCTGAAATGTGTTCAGAGAGTTTAAGGCTATGTCTGGAATAGAAGTGACAGTTTTAAAAGTCCATCTTAGGCCTGATGTCACAGATACAATTTTACCATTATCTAGCACATGAGACCACACAGTCTACAATACGTTTAGGGGAAGAAGAAAAATGAGAGTTGTATAGCTGATTGCGTTAATAAGGAAATAGAGTATATATTTGTATTGCCCTGCATCGAACAGCAGTCATTCTTGGCTACATCCTGTTTTTCTCTTTGACAATGCAATGCTATTTTTCTTTCTATGGGACACAACTCATCATGCTCTTGATTTTATTCTTTAATCGCAACACCATCATTTTTTCCTATATTGGACTGCCTTTTTGTTGATGCTACTGCATTCATGCAGTTGACCTGGAATCCTTCTTTGCCAAACTAATTCATTTTTGCTTCATATTTCCTTTTTTCCAATGCTCATGGACTCGCTCTTAGAGGGCGTTAAAATTAATTCCTTTACCCCTTTGCTTTAAATCTTAAGATGTTGTTAAAAAGGACTGAACTATTCTTCTGCATTTAATGGTGGTAGAAGTCTGTAACTTCATATCTGATGTTTGTTTTAAACCATCCTCTTTGAATTGAACTCCTGACTAAATGTGTTGTCTAGTACTACATGCTTTAATATTCTTGACTGAGATGCTTAAGAAATTGCTTATCTGTATCAATTGTGGAACATTAATACAATAACTATCAAAATTGTTGAGTGAATATTAAGACCTGATGTTCGTTATTTGAAACTGAATAAATTTTTCTCTTTTATTCTAAATGCGTTGTAGGGAGAATCAGCAAATCTTTTCAGAATATCAAGTTCTGCTTCTTCTATTCTGTTTCACAGTAGCAGAGGTTCTAGTTTGTATCATTCTAGTTAGACTTAATGAATTTGGGAGACTGGGTCTCCCCATTGTGATGCCAGCAGTTGTTGTTTGGGGAGAGCGGGGGACGCAGCAGGACTACCTGTCCCAGGAGGCTGCGAGCAGCCGACCGGCAGCACCACCCCCTGGACACCGGGGATCTTGAAATACTTCTCGTGCTTCCCACTTCATGGGAGACGCATCGACCCTGCCAGCAGTTGTTGTTTGGGGAGAGCGGGGGACGCAGCAGGACTACCTGTCCCAGGAGGTTGCGAGCAGCGGACCGGCAGCCACACCCCTTGGACACCGGGGATCTTGAAATACTTCTCACGCCTCCCGCTTCACGGGAGACTCATCGACCCTGCCAGCAGTTGTTGTTTGGGGAGAGCGGGGGACGCAGCAGGACTACCTGTCCCAGGAGGCTGCGAGCAGCGGACAGGCAGCCCCACTCCCTGGACACCGGGGATCTTGAAATACTTCTCGCGCCTCCCGCTTTGCGGGAGACGCATCGACCCTGCCAGCAGTTGTTGTTTGGGGAGAACGGGAGACGCAGCAGGACTACCTGTCCCAGGAGGCTGTGAGCAGCGGACCGGCAGCCCGACCCCCAGGATACCGTGGAGGATATATTTAATGGCTCATTTCCGGCCCGTGGGATGCGCGCGGGCGGCGCAGGGCTAAGGGTGGGCCTGTCCAAGCCCATCAGAGCCAAGGAAGAGACAGGGCAGGGCTTGATCCCTTTGATTTTGCCCAGGACTCTTAAAAGAGAGAGGTACTGTTTCGTGGTGAACTTGTTTCGTTTCATGATCATACTTAGGTTGTCCATTCCTATGGTTCTAAGTTGATATTCGGGAGTAATACTTGTTTCTGTCGCCTCTCCTTAACAGTACTCCTTTTGTACTATGGGGAAAAGGAAAGTGATGGAGGGAGCGGGGAGTAACAATGGGCAGATAATAGAGCAAAGGAAAAGGAAAAGGCTGAAGAAAATTGGTAAACATGCAGCTGCTAACTGTGTAATGGACAGGATAGATACTCTGATCGAAGAATGCGAGGATATGTTAGCCGGGGACTCCACCGTCCCCGCAGATGAAGTTTTACTTACCTCGCCTAGGAGTCCAGCACCTCCTTCAAAAAAGACAGTAATTCCTTCTATCTTCCAAAAAACTACTCGTGGGAAAAGAAAGGGGTATGTGGGCCTGCCCTGACTAGAAGTGATTCCCATTAGCGACCCTACAGCCCCGCATAATGCTTCCCTTAATAATAGCGGGGCGACACCTAGGGTGATCCCTTCTGTTCCATGCTCCAATAGATTTGCCCTGCTTGCGTCGCCTAGCGAATCCGCTGATCCAATTACACCCTCCTCTAATCCTGACATACTTAGGATACCACTTAGCTGCCCTTGCAGCCACACGAATAAGGATCTGTTGGTGGTAATAAGGGCACTTAGAGATGAAATTGACCAGATGAAAGGAATGATATCTGAGCTTCGCGCAACAGTCACCTCCGCACTAAAAACTAATAACTGTTCTGTGAGAGCGATTTCTCATCCTGCTAAGGATTATGGATTAAACAGGGGGGGGTCAACTACGAACACCCTAGATAGTAAAAGAGCCACGCTTGGTTCAATTCAGGCGATAGGATGTCCCCGCGAGCCAATACATAATACTCCCCTCCAATCTTGCACGAGTGCTGGCAGAACAAGCTCCTCAGTATTGAATTCTCCTTCATTACCAAAAATTTGTACAAGTAGAGACTTGGCTCCTGTAACATTTAAGGATCAAAGAAACTTCAGGAATGAAAACGTACCCCTAAATGTAGTCCATATGGTTAATGTCCCCAAAATTATCGATACTAGAAATTCCGAATCAAAGGA
This sequence comes from Lissotriton helveticus, assembly GCF_964261635.1. Taxonomy (NCBI): domain Eukaryota; kingdom Metazoa; phylum Chordata; class Amphibia; order Caudata; family Salamandridae; genus Lissotriton; species Lissotriton helveticus. The sequence continues at coordinate 633,225,654 of NC_136069.1, read as the reverse complement.
GTCTCTGATTAATAAATCGATTCATTGGCTCCGCCATGTACGGGGATGTAGTTCTATTATTAGGGAAGACATAGTTAATGCCAGAAGATGCATATCCCCTAACTCTGCTCTAGATAACATTGAATTAACCTTAGCAGATGCCAGTCTGGCCGAAAATTTAGTGGCGCTAGAGTATCGTACGTCCTCCCCTGATTCCTCGCACATTCAAATTAGGCGCTTTCCTATTGTACTAGCAAGAAGAGGGGGGAATGACTCTGTTCAGAGAACTATTGGGGCCACTTCAACTCTGGATGCAAATGATTGACTGCACCAGAAACCAGTAGTAGAGGGTGCAAGGAGTGGTAATTTACCCAGTCTTAGCTCCCACAAATTATCTATCCAGTTGCTCCCCTCGATCTCTTCTATGCCCACCTTACCAGAAAATGTTCTCTATACAGATACAGATAATTCCATCCCAATTTCAAATGGCCTGGTCCCACTAAAAATCCTTTCATGGAACATAGCTGGGTTAATGAAAAATTTGTATTTACCCTCCTGGAACAGGCTTGTGGAGGCTTACAACATATGTTTGTTCCAGGAGACTTGGAGTCTAACCATGTTGTGTAAATCCGGATACAATACTTTTCATATTCCGGCAGTTCATAAGTGTAGGGGTAGACTGTCAGGCGGTATAACCACATGGATTAGATTAGATCTGGGCTGTTCAGCCTTTCAACATAATACAGATAGTCCCGATATCATGTGGCTGTCAGTAAAAGGCCCGAGGGGGGAAGATTCACTGGAGCTTTTTAATGTCTACATAAGAGGGACTGGAAATGGCAAGTCCTCATCCACCGTCAGGCAGTTGGAAGAATGTTTATCCAAGTGTCACCCCTCCGTAAAGGTCATCGTTGCTGGTGACTTTAATTGCATGTTTGAGCTGTTAGGCTGTGAAGACCCGGTTGGTACTTTGGAAGAGGATTCCTCCTGGAAAGTGCCCCCTTTGTTACTCCCCCAGTAAAAAGATGGTCCGAGATTATAATACAGATTAATGCTCTGGTCTTAGAATATGGCCTTAGAGCCGTAAATGGCAGAACTATCTTTGACACACAGGGGGCTAATACTTTTAACAAACTTGTTTGCCCATCCCGAATAGATTACCTGTTGGTGGACCTATGCCTTTGGCAGGCTGTTATAGATATGGAAGTGGGAAAGACCATTGATAGTGACCACAATCCTCTATTGTTAAAAATGCCCCCCTTGTTACCAAGGAGTTAATCCTTTCTAATTGTGGTAGGCGCTTAAGGTGGTCCAAGGTGGTAGTGGAGAATTCTAAACTCTCACATATTGCTGCAATTTTCGAGGCCAAGACACTAGAATTAGAGGAAGCCTCCGCAGCAATGTTGGGGGAGGAGAAGATTCTTTTAATTCGGCAAGATACAATTGGGCTGATAAGTTCCCATTTTATCTCCAAACCTTATAAAGCACACAGAAAAAGCCAAACAAGAAGTACAAATTTATGGTTTACAGAGACTTGCAGGGAGAAAAGGAACACACTAATTCTAGCAGTAAAGGGGAAAAATCCCATAATGTTTAAAACTGCTAGTAAGGAATATAATTCTTCCCTGAAACAAGCTAAGCGTGACAGGGATGAGGCACACTGGGAGGAACTAAAGGAGGCTAGCTTAAAGAGAGATTCTACCGCCTTTTGGGCCCTACTAAAGAATAGAGAAAGGCAAGATAATATTCCCATTCCGAACCACATTGATAAAGTCTGGTGGGAACATTTTTCCAAACTGTATATGGAGGAAGTAGTAGGGTCCGACCCAATACAGCCCTATGAAATCCAGGACATAGCGGTACCTGAAGTTCTATATCCTTTCGAGCTGGATGAGATTGTGAATGCAATCAAGTTTATTATACCTGCAAAAGCGGCAGGACCAGATGGTATCCCGGGCGATTTGTTTTTAAAGGAACCCCAGAGTGGGCCTATTATATATTGTTCTTAATTAACAACTTATTGAAAGGAATGGATGTCCCAAAGTCATGGAAAGAAGCAGAGGTCATACCCATATACAAAAAGGGAGACCGCCAAGACCCTGCCAATTACAGGCCTATTAGTTTACTAGATTCCATGCAGAAAGTGGTTGGTAGATCTATCTTAAATAGGATTCAAACGTGGATGGAAGAAGAAGGCATCCTTTCCAAGTACCAGGCAGGCTTCAGAAAAGCCACTAGAACAATAGATCAAGTGTTTAGGCTACTTCTCCTTCATTGGAAAGTTGTCACTCTAGGGAAGGGTAGTCTCTACTTAGCATTCATAGATCTTAAGACCGCCTTTGATCTAGTTCCCCGAGAAAAGTTATGGTCAGTACTACACGAAATGGGCATACCCTCCTATATTTTATATTTCCTAATACGTCTTCATGAGGACACTTTTGCACGAATAAGATGGGGGCATCAAGGGCAAACTACTGAGAAGATAAGGGTTAACAGGGGGGTCCGCCAGGGATGTGTAATGGCCCCTACCCTCGTTTCACTTTTTGTGAATGCAGTGGTTAGATTTCTGAGCCAAGATCCAGCTGATGCCCCATCCCTGGCGGGCGAAAAAATAGTAACCCTCCTATTTGCAGACGATACCCTCTTAATCTCCAAATCCCCGATGGGATTGCAAAAACTCCTCACCTGCTTTCAAGAGTTCTGCACATTGAGAGGCCTAGTAATAAACATTTCAAAAACAAGTTTATGGCTTTTAACCCTGGGAAACATTTTAGAAATAACCTATCTCTCAACGGCTCTCCACTAGAGAGAGTCCATTCTTTTGACTACTTGGGCATTAGATTAACGGACAAAATGCACTGGGGGGTCCATCTGAATAAGATGCTATTGAACCATAAGCGGGTGGCGGGAGCTAAGGCTAGAGATCAGCGCTCTTCATATTCAAGATTTATACGCCCGGCATTGGCAGTTTATGGAGCGGAACTATGGGGCTTTGAAAAGACAACAGAGATAGGAATATCTGAGAACAAATTCTTAAGGGAACTTGCATCCGTCCCTACCAACACACCACTCAAGCCTTTGTTCTGTGATATGGGTAGATGCACATTCAGCAATGTGGCTAAACTTCGTCCTCTCCTCTATTGGGCAAGATTAAGACGCACCCCAGAACTTCATTACCACGCGACTGGCCTCGCTGAACTGATTGTCCTGGACACCAACAAAAGGATCAAATGGATCAGGGATATGAAAGGTCTGTTGTCCGAATTGGGATTGGCCGAATCTTGGGCAACTCAGATCCCCCGCCCAAGAACGAGCTAAAAAAGATCTATTGGAATTGGGTCTCCCATTAGTCCCTAGTTAATATCAGACAAGGGAGACTAACTGAGGAATTTCTTCAACATAAGCCAGCTTGTTCTTTGGAACCCTATTTGGACTTCATTAGGAAACCAAGAGATAGGGCACTATATATGCAGTTCAGATTTGGTTCCCTTAGGGTAAACGAGACCAGGGCAAAATAGGACTCCACAAATTCTTTCCCATCCAACCGTCCTTGCTGCAATGCTGAGCGGGAAACTTTATTACATCTATTGTTTGTCTGCTCAGCATACAGACAGGGCAGGCTTCGATGGCTTAAGCCAATATGCACACAATTGGGTACAAGAAGCCACCTAGAGGCTTTACGTATTTTGAAAACAGATTCCTCTAGGCCTTTGTTTGTTTGCGGTGTTGCCAAGTTTCTGGGTTGCGCGTGGATTATACGCACTAAAGCAATAAATAAGGAAGTTGTGTAAAACTAGCTACTGAGGCTCCAGAGCGCATATATAGATACAGGAATGCTTTTTAAAAAAAGGAAAGAAAAACAAAATCATTTTTGTAAATCGCCATCTTGGAGACATTTGTATTAGCAAAACAATGGGGCAGATTTACAAGCCCCTTGCGACACTTTTACGCTGCCGTTGCGTCACTTTTGTGACCGCCAAGACCCTGCCAATTACAGGCCTATTAGTTTACTAGATTCCATGCAGAAAGTGGTTGGTAGATCTATCTTAAATAGGATTCAAACGTGGATGGAAGAAGAAGGCATCCTTTCCAAGTACCAGGCAGGCTTCAGAAAAGCCACTAGAACAATAGATCAAGTGTTTAGGCTACTTCTCCTTCATTGGAAAGTTGGGTGGCTAACTTTGTGGTTTTGGACATTTTAATTCCCACCCCTCACTTTTGTGACGCAGCGGCGGCATAAACAATGCGCCACGTTGCGACTTATTTACAACGTGACGCATCTAGGCAGATGCGTCATGTTGTAAAGCCCTGCGCCACATGATACCTGCGTCAGGTTTCATGTGGGCGTTCTGTCGCAGGGTGGGCGTTCCCTCGCAGGAAAGCCCCGGAAAACTGACGCAGTGAAATCTACAATATTTCACTGAGTCAGATTTACGATGCTGCTGCGTCAAATCCTTACGCCTGCTTGAAGCAGGCGTAAGGAGTGACGCACCACGTTGAGTATGGGTGGCCCCTGTGCATTGCAGGAGTTGCGTCGCGCTTGCGACGCCACTCCAGCAATGCGCCGCCCATACGCCACGCATCTTCCCTTCCTTGCACCATGGTGCGCCGCATTATAAATGCGGCGCATCTGTGGTGGCGGAAGGAAGGGATTGCATGACGCATCTGTTCTGGCGCATCCCTGCTGATTTGCAGAGGTGCGCCAGAACATGTAAATATGCCCCAATATCTTTTACCTGATGGTGTAGTGTTGTCCCGGATGTACTGTTTGTACCTTTTTATATTTTTAACCATGTCATTATCGATAGCAAGGTTTTTATCTCTTTTTGTAATACTCTTTTTTAACTCTAATATTATGATGAATTGATAATGTTTTGCTTGCTGTGAATTACTTTTATGATACTTGCTGTCGAATAAAGCTAATTTGAATGAATGACACTTTATTTTTACAGTATGGTCTTGAGAGTAGTGTCTTTGAACCTTATTTCAAATTTGTGAATTGGTCACCAATGAATGGGTGGCTAACATTGTGGTTTTGGACATTTTAATTCCCACCCCTCCTATCGACGGAGAAAGATCCATCAGAGGACCATATGCCTCTGTGATTAGGGCAATGCTGTAATCTGTCTAGCTGTATGGGGCCCAGTACAGTTATATGGATAAATGAGGAAGTAGTGAGTTCAAAGTTAAACTTGAAATATGTATAGCGCTTTTGCTAGGATCAGGGGATAATCCTAACACTTCAATTGTACCTATATATTTTTTTAATGAATATGCATTTTCAAGAGTTTTGACTTTCATAAGGGGTTCCAACTGAAATTTTATCCGACCCAGACACAAAATTGACTCGTCCCCTTGAACTTGAAAATGAAATGAAAAGTGTCACATTAGGTCTAGAGTCCCCTTCTATACGGTCTAATATATACGCATACATGACCGACTCCCGGTGGAGCTGCTCCGACAGCTATAGGGGAGACTGGCTCTGGTACACCGCTATGGCCGTCACCTACCCAGCCGGACTTTGGACATTTGTCTCGTTTTCATCCCCGCTGCTGTCTCCTCCTGTGGTTTACCAGCTTTCCCCGTTCTTTCTGATCTTAATTTTCATGTTCATCTGGTTTTTTTTTTGTTGGTTTTTTTGGAACCTTATGTAAAGCCGTTGAGACGACATGGCAGTTGCCCGGTGGAGCCGCTTGGTTGACTATAGAGGAGTCTGGCGCCCGCGGCTGTCAACTGCCCAGCCGGACATTGATGCATGGCACTCCTCGTCCTTTCGCTGCTATCTCTTTATATCTTCTTCAGATGACCTCCTCTCCCTCTCTCAGAACCCCTTTTCTTGTCCCCATCTTCCTTCTCACCCTCTCCTCTGATCCTGACCTGCCGTCATGTTCCGTCCTTTGTCAGTTCCTTTCTCCCTGCTCCCACTCATTCCCACGTTTCCCTTCTCCCTCTTTTCCTTTACCCCTATTTTCCCACACTCCCATTGCTCCTTAATATCTTCTGTTTTTGTAATGATCTAATCATTAGATGTATTTGTATAACCTTGTTTTTCCTCTTCCTCGCAACGATCTTTCATGTAAATTTTGTAACGTTTGTAATATGCTAAATGCTAAATTCCTCATGTAAAGCGCTCTGATACCTCCGGGTCTTGCAGCGCTATATAAAACACTTAAAATAAAAATACATAAAAATATAGTTCTACATTTCTTTCTTTTCTTAGAATGTTCGTTAGATAGCTAGGGGGCTGCAAATGGTGAGAAAAATTGCTTTTTGAAAAAGCTTAATTCTATTGTGATGTGCTTTCGCTTTTTGGAGAAATTTAACTTTTAGGGAGCTTCGTAGGTTTTCTGCCAGAATCTTTTAGTTTACTTTTGTAAGCTCCACTGCAAACCAGTGGTATACATATAAACACACATACATAAGAGTGGATTTGAGTCAGTCCTCTTTATCTATTGGTCTCTTCAATACTCATGCACATTTTGCTTCCACGCCACAGAATATAAAAAGACCAATTAGTCAGCCCACTTCAGTCACTGGTTCTCTTCCACTGTGAGTGACTGCATTATTACATTATCACATGTGCACATCCACTTAAACAGAAGTGCACTTCTGTGTCAGGATTGGTGAGTCAATACTTATTGTGTCAATATTTTTTCTTTCCATTCTTTATTCTTATAATTCCTAATCATTGTGTGCTTAATATAGGACTTCAGGTTATAGTAATTTAAAGCCACTAGTAAATTTTCTTTCCAGCAATAAGAACCGTATATTCCTGTGATGTGTATTAAAACTTTAAAAGGGTTTCAATACGTTCTGTAAACACCTGCCTGCTAATCAGTTCTGTTCAATTAAAATGATGTGTGCATATTATACATTTTTTATATTTGTTATTACTAGTGTGTGACCACTACTTTTAGGTGGCAGCATGAATTCTTTTGTTCTTTTTTTCTTCTTAATGTCAGAACTATTGACTTTGCCAGTGCTTGTTTTCATTGTCTTCCCAACTTTGTGTGTTTCCTCTACTGTGCAAACATTTCTCTGCCTTAACAGAACAGCTGAGAAACTGCTGCCTTCCCTACTTGCTTTTCTTTGCTTGTACCAGGGCCCATGGAACCCATTCTCACCCATTGTGTCCTTCCAAGGTTGATTTGAAGTCTCACATCAGGTGACTAATAGTCGGATAATTATATAAAACATGCAAAATAATTCCAGAAAGAAGGAGACAAGTAGACAATAATGGGTGTTTGACCAATGTAGGTAGCAGTCTATATTCGGAAAAATTAGAGAGCAGTATCAGCACTATTTAAATTGAAATGTGGTGTAACCCATAAAATCTTGTGCACATATGTGCTCATGCGAAAAAGGCGAAGGGAGCAAGTTAAATAGCAAAAACAACACAAGAGAAACAATCATGTCAATAGTTACAAAAACTTTAATGTTTCAAAACAATTTGTTACAAAAAATTGAAAAGTTGCGCTAGGTGGTCAACAGCATTTCGACCTGTAAGCAGTTCAGGTCATCTTCAGGACCAGGTTACAAATATATAGGTGCTGTATGGGAACCAGAACAAAACTCCAACTAAGGGACCGTCAAAAAATGCACCCAAGATGTGATTTGCAGGTAGGTTAGGTGGATAGAGGAAGAGGCACTGCCTGCAGGGATGTCAAGGGGAAGTCCTGTGGGAGGAAGAAAAGGGGTAGGAAGGAGAAGTGGACTGAAGAGCAAGGATTCGTCTCTTTAATTACCAAATGGTAAAATGGAAGAGAACAAGCGGTGTTCTGGGATACAATCTGTGGCAATGGGACGAGTATGATGAAAGGCCACATGTGTGGTCCAGTATTACAAGACAATCATGGCAAGAAGAAGAAGAGCAAGCTCACATTTTCTGGATACCAGTTCTTATCTTGGTAGCCTTTGTCTTTTTACTGGGAGAAGTCTCAGGCCCCACCCTCCTGAGAAGTATTATTGGGGCCTTTATAGAACTCTTTCTTTTTGTATTGTTTTTTATTCACCTCCTTCCCCTGCAGAGAAGTCTGTGAACCCTTTTTCTGGTCACTCCCACCATTGGTCTTTCTGGACACCCTGGATCTGACCCATTTGCCAGCTATCCTCCCAAGCTCTCTGAGAGAAGACAACTTAGAATCCACCAAATGGTGATGCAATTTTTCTATGGTACAATTAATTAGAATGTGCTCCTTTATAATTAAATTATTCAGTCTATCATAAGTGCCCCTCCTCATTGTCTTTTATCCAGCTCTTAGTGCTTTGACGGAAGAGTCCACAGTGTCCACCCATATTTGGATTTGACGTTTATGGGTGTCCCTAAACTTTAATCTGTATTCTTCTCTATCTAGGTCTCCTTCATATTCTGATAGGACTCAGCTACCTCCTCATTAAAGGTCAGAATTGTATCTGTGCCCTTCACTAAGAATAACTCCCAAAGTACAGAGCCCCAGTGCAGGTGTACTATCCTCCTCATTTTGTGGGCCCTCACAAAGAAGTGCAAACCATTTCTCAATATCATCACCATCCCTAAACTTAGAAACAATTCCTTTGGGAACCTTAGGGTCCAAGAATTCCTCCTTCTCCCTGGTACTATTGTTGCTGCTCCCATCTTTTGGCCTAAGGTCCAACTTAACCTCAAGGGATAGGCTCCTTTCCTCACGTTCAAGCTTGTTCAACTCCAGGTAGTGTGTCAAGCTCATACTCAAGGGTTCCTACCACCTTAAAATTGGGGGGTCTACTAGAGTGACTCCTGTAACTTCCCACTGGTGAAGGGGGTCTATGGAAGGGTGGAGAGTTGATGTTGTCACCTTCTTCCCCATATATCTATCAATTTGAGCTAGGGTCTTATCCTCACCTTCTTCAGGTTATTCTTCTGAGGAATGGTCCTCCTTCTAGATTATTTCTCTCTCATAGGAGATGAGGAGCTTTTCCAGTTCATCCTTTTTAGCTGTCACCTTGTAGCTAATGCCCCTTGCATTGTACAACACCCTTAGATCTATGATCTTCAGGGCTGGGACGATTGCCTAGTCAAGATTCTGACCAGTCTGCATTGTGCCTAACTTTTTATTTAGTAGTTGGGACCTTTTTACAATTTAAAAACTTTTAGAACTTTTCCTAATTCACCTAAGCCTTTTTAAAATCTACTAATGGAATGGGGGTCTCTACACAGGGCCCTTACAACCCAATAAGAAATATCGAAACAATTCTGAAAAATCTATTTTTGCTGCTAAAGTCAATTAAGTGGATTTCTCTTGTAAAATCACTTATGACCAAGTGGTACTGTGAAACAATGGTTCAGGATTCCCACCGCTGTAACACTAATGTGGAAAAGTGGAGTATTATGTGGTGTGGGGCTTAGACCCCCATGTAATACTATCACAATACCCCAAAGATAGTCCTTGGATTTACACAAACAAATCCTTAGCTCAGTACTGGAAGAGTGGCAAAGGGCAGTCAGGCTTTACTAGAGGCACATGTGTTAAGCATTTCAGAGTACCAACATGAACGTTAAGTAATTGACGCAATTCAAGAGAAATTCGACACCGATTTTTAAAAATAGTAGTGTATTTTTATCTCAGTTTAGATACTAAACAGCATACATATAACCGGAATTTCAGGTTATGGAAGCAATATTAAATCAGTGCAAAATAATAGAGGAAAATATGCGGTCAATGGGAAAAACTACTAATGACAATTAGTAACTTGCAGGTCGAGTTAAGTGGAACCCTTACAGGGTGAAGGTGATGCCGGCCCCTGGATCAGACCAGTGCAGTCAGATCAAATTTTCTATCCCATGGAGTCGGGGTGCAGTGTTATATGATGGCTTTTGATGGAGACGTACCTATGGTTCCTTGTGCTTTTGTTTGTACCATGCAACTGTAAAACTAATAAAAATGTGATTCCAAAAAAAACAAAAAATTAAAAGGGCCAGTATCGCCGGAGCGACAAGCCACGGTTTTAGAACCAGGTGACCAACAATTGCAGAAGAATGTTCATGGAATCTAGAGACGCCACTGACGTAGGAGATGAAGCGAGAGCCTCGTCCCCTTGCAGAGAAAGTGTGTGAACCTTTTGAATTTCCAGCCGAGCAAGGGAGGTGTGCCTTAATTGATAGTGAGAGCGTCACCAGGCATGTTGAGCTTGGAAGCAAGGCCCTCAGGTTATATTGAAAACCTGTTGAAGAAGATGATTCTTTGTTATTGAGAAGGATCCTGTGAGACGGAAAGGCCAATAATATGACTGTCTTAGATCTAAGGTTGTGGTTGGAATCTATCCGTAGAGGGAGGGACATTGTTTGGGGGCATGAGCATGTGAGACCATTTATCTGAAAACAGTAGGTCTTTCAATATTTACTGCAAGTTTGTGATGTAATCAATGGTGCCAGACAACTGAGCTCAACATTCGGAAATTGGCTGGAGACTGACATTCATTAATTTGAGCTGAGTAAACTACTTACTGACGAAGTCCCACAAGACCCGGTGGCTTCCTTCACTCTAAACTACACTCGGCGCAGGTTCTGGAGACAAAATGAAACCAAGACACGGTCTCGTGGGACTACCTGGGACATCTGAACAGAGCAAAAGCTTATTAAATTAACAAATTAGTGGCGCAGGTTCTCAGCGACGACAAGATGCGAGCCCTGGCGGAGAGCTGGAGGTTGTACAGAAAGAGCGGCCCAAGTAACAACTGATGCGGTGAGACCAAGACTCTCTGGGGCTTGAGACTTCAGAGGCCTGAAAACGGAGAGTACATTGTCTCATCAGAGCCCCCACCTCTTGTACACTGTAGTCACACAGTTTGGGCTGCGAGAAGATGGAATAGAATTGTGTCAGCTTCTAAATGAAAATTAGATATTCCAGTGATAATTCTTTCTGATACAGTTGCGCCCTACGCAGAGAAATTATCTATAAAGTAAGATTCCTCTTAGGCTGCAGGGTTGTGTGCTATTCAGTGTCTTTAGAGCCTGGTAGCTGCCTGTTCGTGAGCACAATAGGTGTGCAAGGTTACTGCACAAGCCTGTGACAGAGTTCTAAAGCAGAGACCGCAGTATTAAGAAGCAGTGGCCTTCTGACCGGTCCGCCTCAGAAGTGTTAGAGTGTTAAACATAGTAGGGTGAGGCGTGCCTGTGATCTGTTAAGTTTATGGGAGATATTAAAGAGGTTTCCTAGGTGCAAAAGGAAAGATTATGACCTGCTGTGTTGGGTGAGGGATGTAATGACGTACCATATACCGAGGAAGGAAAGCAAATATGAGTAGGTGGTAGCCTGATACTGTACGGATTCAGAGGACCCTATTAGGAAAGTCGTACCTATTGGCTAATCATCACTGTTGAGACACTGGGATGAAACTGAGATCTGTATATTTTATTCTATGATGGATTTTGATGGAGACGTACCTATGGTTCCTTGTGCTTTTGTTTGTACCATGCAACTGTAAAACTAATAAAAATGTGGTTCCAAAAAAACAAAAAATTAAAAGGGCCAGTATCGGCAGGAGCGACAAGCCACGGTTTTAGAACCAGGTGACCTACAATTGCAGAAGAATGTTCATGGAATCTAGAGACGCCACTGACCTAGGAGATGAAGCGAGAGCCTCGTCCCCTTGCAGAGAAAGTGTGTGAACCTTTTGAATTTCCAGCCAAACAAAGGGAGGTGTGCCTTAATTGATAGTGAGCGCACCACCAGGCATGTTGAGCTTGGAAGCAAGGCCCTCAGGTTATATTGAAAACCTGTTGAAGAAGATGATTCTTTGTTATTGAGAAGGATCCTGTGAGACGGAAAGGCCAATAATATGACTGTCTTAGATCTAAGGTTGTGGTTGGAATCTATCTTATAACCGTAGAGGGAGGGACATTGTTTGGGGGCATGAGCATGTGAGACCATTTATCTGAAAACAGTAGGTCTTTCAATATTTACTGCAGGTTTGTGATGTAATCAATGGTGCCAGACAACTGAGCTCAACATTCGGAAATTGGCGAGAGACTGACATTCCTTAATTTGAGCTGAGTAAACTACTTGCTGACGAAGTCCCACAAGACCCGGTGGCTTCCTTCACTCTAAACTACACTCAGCGCAGGTTCTGGAGACAAAATGAAACCAAGACACGGGTCTCGTGGGACTCCCTGGGACATCTGAACAGAGCAAAAGCTTATTAAATTATCCAATTAGTGGCGCAGGTTCTCAGCGATGACAAGATGCGAGCCCTGGCGGAGAGCTGGAGGTTGTAAAGATAGAGCGGCCCAAGTAACAACTGATGCGGTGTGACCAAGACTCTCTGGGGCTTGAGACTTCAGAGGCCTGAAAATGGGGAGTACATTGTCTCATCAGAGCCCCCACCTCTTGTACACTGTAGTGACACAGTTTGGGCTGCGAGAGGGCGGAATAGAATTGTGGCAAAATCAAAGGTTAAGAACTAACTCCAAATCAAACAAGCAAGCACTTGCAAAGCCATTAGCTATTACCTTTGGGACCTGTTGGCTTTGGCAACGGTTCTAGGCATGCTACTGAGCAGCCAGGCTGTGCAGCATCCTCTTTTTTCTTTTCATTGCTTGCAGATCTGAGTTGGATTGGTAAAAAAAGTAGTCGCGTGGGAAGTGATGCAGAGAAAGCAACATGGAGTGGTAAAGAAATAAGAGAGGTGTGTGAAGAGGGAGAGAGAAGCGATGGATTGTTAGAGAGAACTAGAGAGAGGGGTGAAACAGAGAGAGATGGAGCTCAGCAGAGCCATAATGAGAGAGTGTAGCAGAAAGAGAGATGGGTATAACGAGTATGTTGAGCTAGATAGAGAAAAAGAGGGACATAGGAAGTAAGACAGATATAGGTATGAGCATACGTACACAGTTATCTCTACCATAATCAGACACTGGAACAGACCATTGAATGTTGGAATGTAAAATCTTGTCCCGCTTTGGGGTAACTTAAAATTTTGTTTGCTACTGGAATTTTTAAATATGAGAGAATGATAATTTGCTTTGGCAAGTCATGCATTGTAGACTGCACTTAGCCCACATGAAATGACACATGGGAGACCTGCTTTGGCAGTGAATTGGATCTGGAATTTCTGAGTTTAACCCCTTCCATGCTGGTGACGAACCCCAGCCGTCACGCTCCACGCTCGTGTGCTGATGACGGCTGGGGTTCGTCACGGCCCCGCCATGTTTGTTTGTTTACCGCACAGCGGCGGAAACGGGCCAGCATGGAAGGGGTTAAGGTTGCATGGTCAATATTTATGTGTCACTTTCATAGTTATTTAGACTGTGTTTCTGTTTTATACTGTTTCTGCCAATATGTAATCTTGAGCCACAGTTTTGGTTGAAATTGATTGAAGTGGCTCAGTTTATTTGGTGATTCACAATTCCAATCATGGGTAAAACCTGGCTTGTTAAACATAGATGAGATGTACTTGCAAATTGTTGGATTGCGTATTGCATTTCACGTTTTCCATTTGACCAATCTTTTGACTTCTTACCAACGAAATATGAGTGTCTTCCTGGTCGAGGACCACACTGCTTTTTCTCTTATCTGTCTTGTATCAAGAGCCTGCTGGACTATGGGGTGAAAGAAAGCTTGAATAAGCAGCTACCTATGTTATATGACATCTCTTTATTAATGTAATAACTGCACTTTCACAATTGTTTTATTAACCTTTCTGCTTTCTCAAATTTGCTTGAAAATGCACCATTTGTCCACTCTTTTAAAAAATTTCTCGGGGGAGAAGCCCCCCGAACCCTCCTTAGGTTGTTCAGGCTCGCTCGGTATGCTCGCTCGCTGCGGTGCAGTATGACAATCATTTTATGCCACCCCCCCCCACCACTTTTAAATGTCACCAGCCGCCCCTGTTGGGCTCTGTGCCCCAGCTGTTTAGCGCTCGCTTGACCGTGAAGAACATAACAACCTACAAGAATCCATACCCCCATGGACACTCTAGCTGTGGGGTCCCTAGGTGCCAAAGTTTGCTGCTGCATGCCTCACTAGCAGTCAAATACACAATAAGGCCAGTTTTGTCCCTACTGCACCCCTACTGTGTCTGCCATCTTGCTAATCCTGACTGTGTGAGGCTGGGAGAGTCAGGCTGGAAGAGTGAGTGACTGAAAATCCAGGATACACTGATTGAGGCACCAAAAAGCAGTTAGATTGAACCGACTTAAAGTAATGCAGAACTTTCAGAATTTACATTGCCTGTACCATGTCTATACCATATTATATACAGCCTACAGAATCAACTTGCTCATTTCCCTGTTCTGCATATCTGTGACCTCAGTGGTGCAAGGTTCAGACATGAGTAGAATGTAATTTACTGAACAGCTATAGAACACTTAATCATGTAAAATTTGATATTGTAGTGAAGAACAGCTTCCTATTTTTCATAAAGTTTTAGTAGCTCTGCAATCCAAGCATAGTATTGTATTATGTGTGTTGGAATCAATAACCCTCCACGTCTATCCAGGAATATGCCTTGACCTCAGAATATCGTAGACAGAATTTAATCTGCCCATACATTTTTGTAAAAAAAAATATCACCTGTTGAAGTTAAACAACCAAAAATCTACACTTAAAGGCACAATAGTTTTGTAAACAATATTTGAGACACAGTATTTATATCATGCAATATTTATATATATGCTATTCTGACATACAACCCTGTTTTGACTGGTCGCTATTGTACCCTCCTGAAAATCAAAACCTAAAGAGAAAGTTATTGACTTTTCAGTGACCTAGCAATATTACCTGGTTCTGGAGATTGAAGATCCCCACAAATCAAGCCTGGCACAACCTTTGATGTTTTCTGTTACTTCTCTAAAAATCAGGTCTATGACTGTCAATGACTGACATCAATGGACCATCTCCTTGTGGACTGCAGATCATAAGTTTCTCCATACGTGTCAACCTCTATCAGCAACACTTAACACCTTGCCCTTTTCTACTCTTAAAACCAGCCGAGCAACCATGCACAGAACACAACAGTTATTGATGAGATGCTTTTCCTCCATCTCATGCAAATATCTATCCTCAAAGGTAATGCCTTCACTTTTAACCAGTGACCATCACCATACTATGTGTGTGCTTGAGACCTAAAAACAGGTCCGGCCCGTCATGTAGTTAATATTGTGGACTTTGTCATCCACCAGTAATTGCAGGATTTAGGGTTTACAGACTGTAAGTTCACAGACAGTATTAAGCAAAAGCTAGTGTTCTCAGTAAAATGATCAGAAAAGCAGGATCAAAATATTGATAGCAAGACTAAATACTCAAGTTGTCGATACCAAACCACCAGCCTTCAACCACATTTCTTTCTGAACATGTATAGGAAAGTGGGTTTCTGTTGCAGTACCCCTCCACACACACTTTTTGCCAAATTTCTGATGCACTTTGACTGAGTGTGCCCTGGGTTCCTGCCAATCAGATTGACAGGGCTTGTGCTCTTTCCCTTACTGGTACCATTGTATCCACGATTGGCACAACTTTGGCCTACCTGTTAGCCCCTTGTAAGGGGTCACTATGGTACCAAGGGCATGGTGACCAGGGAAAGGTCTCTGAACGCTGCAGCATGCATTAAGCCACAATCAGAGACCCCGCACTACATATGGCCTAGGTAAGTAACCCTTACAGCTGGGTGCCCTATACCTCATGTGAGAACCTATCTGCATGAACAGACAGTTCCCTATAATATGTAAGGCCATTCTTAGATATTAAAGTGCCCTGAAAAGCCATCCTGAGTATATTGTCTGGAAACTGGTAATTTCGAGTTTCCTAACACCATAATGGCTTTACTGAATCCAGGGATGTTCGGTATCAAACATCTCACAATAATAAACCTGCACTGATTCCAGTGTCATATTTATTATTCCATGCACTCAGGGGTCCCTTCTAGAGGGGATCCCTGAACTAAACCAACCACTGGTGGGTTCCTGACATGTGAATACCAGCCTGTCACCACAAAACAAAGCCTTTCCTGGGCGGAGGTGTTTACACCTCCCCCAGGTCAGGAAAAGACATCTGTGGTAGGGGAGCTTCAAAGTCCTGGCCGCCTTTGCAACGTGACCCCCAACCTCTCCGGATATCACCTCCTTTTCAGCAGGAAGACATGTGGGAAAAATTTGAATAGCCCAGAAGGTGTGCCCACCTCTACCAACCCCACCCCTAAGGTGGGGGAGGCGAGGTAAAGGCCACTCTTCAGTGCTTGCTATCTGCCTCTTGAAGATGGCAGGCACCCTCAAATCAGGTTTAAGGATTGTGCCCACTCCCCCACGTGGGGTGAGCACACCAAGGGTGTAGTCACCCTAAGGTCAGTAGCCCATTGGCTAATGACCTAGAGACCCCTAAAACGCCCCCTAAATACAGTATTTAGGGAGCAGCTCTGAACCCAGAAGTGAGTTCTTGATGACCTAAGAAGATTGGAAACCTGAAGATGTTTCAGCAGTGAAAACTCCAGGCCCAACTGACTTGGCCCCAGCCCTACCGGCCTGCCTGCATCTCCTAAGAAAATGACAGCTTCAAAAAGGATCAGCAACCTCCACATTTGATGAGGACTGGCTCTGTCCTCAGAAGAAGATCCAGCCCCTGTGGCACCAAGAAACCATGCTCCAGTACTTACCTCTGCACCCGTTGTACACGACCCATGTCCCGAGGGTCCACCAGTCCTGAAGTGGTACCCCAGCAGTTTTGACTTCCAAACCATTGAGGGGTGTCACCTCCAGGGTTCCGTAGCAATGCCTGCAGCCTCTTCATAATGACCTCCCCTCCACCGCACCAGTAAGTGGATTCCTGAAGTCCAAATGCAGTCTCCGACCCTGCGACCTGATGACCCGATCCTGAAGTGTCATGACATCCCTGCTTACCTTACTTACCTGCCCAGCTGTTGGCTCCTCCCGGAAGACTTCCTGGAACGAGCCTGCAGCCGAAATACAAAGACGACAACCCCCATAGGATTGCAATGGGATCCCAACACCATCTAAGCACCCTGCACCCAGCCGCCTCTGTGCCACTGGTGGAGTAGTCTTGGTGCTCACTTGGGACCCCCTTTGCCCTCACCTGAACCCTAGGAGCTTGTCTCCCTTAACCAAGTGGCCCGCCAGTGAGCAGCCACCAAAAGAGCTACTCCCCAGCCCCATTGGCTCACATTGACACTCTACACCCTGCTGTCCTAATGCCGCTAATGGTGCCCCTCGAGTGCTCAACTGAACCTTCTGGAAACTTGGGCCTAACCCCCAAAACTTAGTTGCCAAAACCGTTTACTTACCTCTAACAGTTTTTTTTATAATCAATTTTATTGACTTTTGAATAAACAAAAAACCTTACAGTACAGATAACCAATAGCGATTGGTACAGTGCGAACTATTGATTTTGTCATGCGCACACATACATGTCAATCCATTTTTAAAACGTATTATCAATGCAATCAAAGTCCGAGAAGAGACAGAAAACCCATTCTTCCCAATTGGTTCAACCATTTGCCCCAGAGCTTTGAGTGTTTGGTTGGGCAACCCCTATCTTCGAACAAGGGCTTTTCTTGTGCTGCACACCAGCCACGCTCTGGTGCCATTTAGTTAAGCTTGGGGGGTCAGACTGTTTCCATGCTGCGGCAATGTCTCATTTTTCCACCATGGTGGCGGTACCCAGGAAGAGCTTGTCTGCCCTGGACCCGTCTAGGCCGCCCATGACTCCTAGGATGAGGTTCAAGGGGTTGTGAGCCACCTCCCAACCCAGAATATCCGTAAGTTTAGATTCCAGTGTTTCCCAATATAGGGTGAGGTGGGGATAGGACCAGACCATATGATAAAAATCAACCGGTTCATGCCCGCATTACGTACAGGATGGTGAGGATCGCAGACCTGCCCTATAAAGACAATCTGGGGTTAAAAAGGCATTATGAAGATAGCATAGCTGAATTAAGCGGAGCTTAGCTGAGGTGGTAATAGTCTTGGGGGCCATTAAAGTGATGCGCCAGTCCTCTTACTCGAGGGGACACAGCCACCCCTCCCAGTGGCGCCTGAGCGAGTCAAGTATTGTTGGGCCATTATTGGTTAAGGAGCGATATATCCGTAACACCTCTCCCTTCCCCAAGTCCCCCATCATGATCTGTGCTTCCATTGGACTGAACTCTGGAAATGTAGTGCCGATTGATAGGTGTGTACTGAGGGCGTGACCTAGCTGTAAATATTTGTAAAACTGTGAGGGATGGAGATTGTAGTGGTTCTGTAAATCTTGAATGATTGTATGTGGTCCCCCACCCATACATCACCCAATTGTGATATACCAATAAGGTCTTAGCCCCTGAATACCTCCAAAGCTCCCACCTCCCCCAGACACATGTCCTGCCATGGAGGTGTTTGTTGGGTCAATTTGTTGTCCCACCGAGTGTGACGTAAAGCCGAGCGCCAGGCCAGCAGGACCGCTCGAGTCACCGACGGCAGGGCTCTGGGCACAGGACCTCCATACAACATTGCCTGGATTTGTGGAAATCCTAATTCCCTTAATTCGGTCCTGTATGCTGGATCAGACCAGCCGCCACTAAACCAATCATGCAGGATGAGCAGTCGGTGGCTAAATAATATAGATAGAGATCAGTCATGCCTATGCCCCCGTCAAAGGGTGGATCCGGCTGTGGGCGAGAGCTATACGTGGTCTTGTGTTTCCCCATAGGAACTTTGTGACCATGATATCTAATTATCTAAACCAGGTTGGCAGTAGGTGGAATGGGGTGTTTTGGATAATGTACAAGAAACGGGGGAGGATCATCATTTTAAAAAGGGCCACTCTACCCAGCGGGTTAAGTGGTAAGGTTTGCCAGCCTCTGAGGTCCTCTTTAGCTTTCTTGATCAATGGGGTGATATTGAGCGCCCATTCCAATTCGGGGAGTAAGGCAATCCATATCCCAAAGTATTTGATCGATTGCTGCCTGATGGGGATGGTTGATTGGCAGTTGAAACATTCCCTTGAGAGGTGAAGGGGTACCAGTTCGACTTGGCAGGGTTTAGACATAGGCCTGAGACCTGTTCGAGGGCCTAGAGAACTTGGAGGCACCAGGGGTCTGGACTGGGCTGGGTCCGTAAGAAAGAGCAGTACATCGTCTGCGTATAGGGCGATTTTGTTAATGTGGTGATCCTTCTATTTACAGCTCTGGATCAGGTCATCCGCTCGGATGAGGCATGCCAAGGGTTCCATCGCCAGGTCGAAAAGGAGGGGCGAGAGGGGGCAACCTTGTCTTGTTCCCCTACTAATCAGGAGAGAGCTCTGAGAGAGCTCCATTTATGAGTACTCTCGCTCTTTGTTTGGAGTATAGGACACAGACGAAGCGGTGGAAGTGCTGTCCAGACCCGCTGCGGCTAAGACGTCGTCCAAGTATTGCCAATCAACTGTGTCGAAGGCTTTTTCAAAATCGAGCGCTAGATAGGGGGTGAGTGACTGGCGATTCGGACGGCCAAGTGTAGATGCCGCAGACAATGTCTTGTACTGTGCGCCAGCATGAAGCCGCATTGATCATGGATAGACCAATTTACTGAGGGATGGTGGTAGGCGTTGGACCAGGATCATGGCATATATCTTTACCTCCGTGTTGATTAGTGAAATCGGACAATAGTCCGTGCAGGCGGGTGAGGGTGGTTGAGTCTTGGGGATAATGACAATGGTTGCTGCATCTGTTTTGGAGGGGAATGCCCATGTCTCCGTGACATCTTGGAATAGAGCGAAGAGGTGGGGGATCAAAATGTCTCGATATGTATCATAGTATTCTTGTGGGAACCCGTCGGGGCCAGGTGTTTTCCTGCTGCTATCGAGGAGATGGCTTCACCTATTTCCTCTGGGGTGAAGCGGTGATCTCAGCAGGCCGCCTAGCTCGTGGTAAGGTGGGGAAGACGAACACCTCCCAGGTTAGTCATATCAGGAAGCGAGGCTTCAGGGCTTTGGGCTGAGTAAAGCCGGGATTAGTAGTTGGCGAAAGCCTGGGCTATCGCGGCTGTTATACGGTGGATGGCTCTGGAGAGGTCTCGGATCTAGGGAGCTATATGATTTGCTAAGGGATATGACACCAGCCTGTGCATTATTTTCCAATTTTTGTCACCCTAACCATACACCCGGGCGATAGAGGATCTCCATAGCAGCTAAGCTGATTCTAATGAGATTTGTAATCTCTTCCCAAAAGATCGCAAGTTGCCTTTCCCGCGAACCGTCTGACACCTCCGCAGAGTTTCTCTCCAGGCGAGTTGCCTGTGCCTCGAGGAGGGCAAGTCAGCTATCCTGGGATAGTCACTGTGCCTTGAGTTGGCCCCTGGTGAATCCACGAACAGTGGCCTTACCTGCTTCCCAGAGGGTATCCGGAGAGGGGACAGCGTCTTGATTAGTAAGGTAGTATTGTCGAAGTTCCTCCCCTATCGCATTTTTGATATCTTTGTTTTGGAGGAACCAGGCATTCAGCCTCCATATGGGATGAAGTGTGTTTGTTTTTGTATTTGTATTTGTATGTTGGATTTATATCGCGCCAATCACCTACAGGTCTCTAGGCGCGCGGAAATCGATGGAATTTATACCATAACCACATACAACACAGCGGTAATGCACCAGCCTACACTGCACCCAAAGCCCTCCCAAACAGCCATGTCTTTAGAGACTTTCTAATCCATAGGAGATTCCCCTCTCTGCGCAGTGCCTCTGGCAGCTTGTTCCATAACTGAGGGGCCAACACAGAGAAGGCTCTCCCTCCCTTAGTCACCAATCTGTACCGAGGACAGACCAGCAGCTGAGAAGCGGAGGATCTAAGTGAATGAATGAAATTTTTTTATTGTTTCAGTTAATTAAAACCACAACAATACATTTTAAAAGAGTCGACTAATATGTTTAAAATTTCTTGATATATAAGTGCGATCTCTGTTGGTATGTTCTAGAGCATTCTCAGTCTAATACCAAATTTGTTATTTAAATAGAATAAAGTGTAATTAAAATACAGTCTGTCTAACTTAGTGCAGAAGTTCTTGGTTTTTTTCTCTTTTAATGTTCCAGAGAGCTCTCTCCCCGAGCTACCACAGTTATGTTATCCTTTTATTGACTGGGTGCCAGGGTGTGCTTTAGCGCTTGGGTGTGGGCTGCAAGGAACTTTAGTAGTAGGCATTTCAATCGCGTGTCTACTGGGTTCAAAGTTGCCATAATTGCAGATCTGCACGTTCTTATGCCCCGCTCGTTCATAGACTTTTTTAAAAGAGAGCTTCGAGCTTGAGCTAGATTCGGGCAGATACAGACAAGATGGATGAAGTCCTCATTACTCGTCCCGCATAATCTACAGATTTTGGGTCCGTCGTGCACCCAGATTGGTTGGTCCATAGTCGATGGAAATTTCCCCAAACGGAGTCCCATCAGTTTCTGTTTTCTGTGAGCTGGGAATGTGATTGTTAGATATGGGGCTGCCACTAGTGTTTTGTAGTTTGATATGACCATCCATGCGTGTTTTCTGGTACTAAACGTGGCTTTATCGAGTAAGAGGGAATGAAATTTTGTCGACTTGTTTATAGCTTGTTTGAACGCCGGGTAGGGCAGGTTGAGTTCCCAAAGTTTTCTTGTTCCGGTCTCAATTATAGCCTTTTCAAGATACTGATTATATGGGGAATTAACATCAGATCTTATTTCTTCCCATAATGCTTGGTGTAATTCCGAGGCTGACGTGTTCTGTTTCAGTGTATACCAGTACTTAATGCTTGCGTACTTTCTTCCAAGTGTCTCGTTTATTATTCCGAATTCTAACCTCGTCTGAGCTGGTGAGGCTCCCTGATGTATATGGAAGGTGGATTTGAAGATGGCTGTCTGCATTTTGTTGAGCAGATCTGCGTCTTTCCCATGCAATCCTACACTGCCATATGACAGGGTTGGAAGAACTTTTGCTTTTATTGTTGCCAGTAGAGGTTTATATGATGGCCCCGAGAGCTTTTTAGCCAAAGATCTAAAAGCAAATGAGAGTGAGTTTGATCTCTGAGAGATGTACGACATTTGCTGCTGGTGGCTTTGTCGGTTATCAAAGTGGAAGCCCAAGTACTTGAAGTTGGACACGGCCTCTAGCTTTGTCCCCTCCAGGTAGATGTATGCGCTGGCTGTCCGCCGCCTGGTGATGAGCATTGTTTTTGTTTTTGTTGTGTTTATCTCCAGGTTGTTGTTTTTTATGAATTCTGCCAGCCCTGCTAATAACCTTTGGATGCCAATCTTCGTTAGGTTCAACAGTACCACGTCGTCCGCATAAGATAGATGAGTTAGCGGAAGGAGCCAAGTTTGGGTGGATGGGATGGGATCTTATTCAGACTTGATGTTAGGTCTGCCATAAAAAGATTAAAAAGATGGGGGGCTAGGACACAGCCCTGCTTTAGACCTTTACTGGTGTTAATTTTCCTTGAGAGCCGTGTTCCATTCCCCAATTTAACTGCCATCCAAGTGTTGGAATAAAGGAGTAAGATCCCTCTCAGGATTTCATCCGGAATGTTCCAACTGCGCAATTTCCTCCATAAGATGTTCCGATCTACACTGTCGAATGCTGCCTTTAGGCCAATAAAACACAGGTGAAGGGGCTGTTTTCTTCGAAGATATTTATCGGCTAGCACTGAGAGGGACATAATATTTGTCAGTGACCCAGTTCCTTTCCTGAAGCCTGTTTGGTTCACCGGTATTCTCTTTGTGTCGTCGGACCAGTTTATTAGATCTTCCAGGATGAGGGATGCAAAGTACTTCGCCTCCACGTCTAGGAGGACGATCAGTCTATAGTTAGCTGGGGATGTTCTGTCTCCTCCTTTAAAGATTGGTGAGATTATGGAGCCCTGCCAGCTTGACGGTATTTCGTTTACAGTTGTTATCTCTTCAAATAATTTTTTTAATTTCCTACTCCAAAAGTCCGGATCAGTTTTGTAGACTATTGGAGGGATCCCATTCGGCCCTGGAGCTCCGTTGCCACGTGACTTCCTTATGATTCTTCTTATGTCCTCTTCGCTGTACCTTGCTTGTTTGATCTTGTTTGTTGCGTCCTTCTTCTCCCGTGGGCTAGCCACGTCACGGTAAAGCCTGGTTACCAAGAGATCCCCGTCTGGTGATGGATTTTCTCTGCGTTCATCCTTATTGTTTGATGTTTGCATGCAAGAGGTTCTAATTCCACCGCTGGGAGTGATACTCCCTTTTCTTTTTTGGGCCACTTCATTGGTAGTTTGTTGGATTGCCCCCGAGTTAGACTGGTCTGGTGTTATCTCTGCGAACCTCTCTGTTAAAAACGCAGCCCAGTCCGCTTCTTGGACATTGGATGATGTTGGATTTGAAGGGTGATTTAAGCTGTTAATAATCCTCCAAAATGCGTTTGAGTTGGTGTTCTTGGCGGTGCAGAGTAGTTTTGCCCAGAAGTCATCTTTCAGAGATCTTTTGTGTTCCCACATTTCCTTTTTATATTCTTTCTTGAGGTTTTGTCTTTGGACCCAGTCTTTGGATGACGTAGTTGTATTTTTTAATGCTCTGGCATTTCTCCTTATCTCTATTTTGAGTTTTGCCAGGTTCTTTGGCAGAGGAATTTTCTTATTCCGAGGTTGTGCTTTATTTGGAACGGACGTACTTGCTGGTAAATTTTCTGTAAAACTCTCCCATTTTTGTATTTGGGTACCTGTTGTTCCCTCACCCTCTATTTTTAGTCTCTGCACATTTGCCTGCAGCTCATCGATGTTGGCCGTTGTCCAGTTAAGTCGTTTTAAGTTAGTGGTCGTGAGGTTATCTCCCACTGTATTGCAACTGTGATATTTGGTCAGTTTTAAATTGAAATAAATATGTTGATATGAATGATCACTTTTTGAGGTGTGTTCTATTGAAAATTGCTGGACGAATGGCAATAGTGGAAGAGAGACTGCTGTGTAATCGAGCCTTGATGCCGTCAAGGTTCCTAGATGGGTGTACTGTGGTGGATTGTCACCTTTGGTTCTTCCGTTAAGGAACCGCAGCCCTAGGAATTCCAAGCTAGTTACCAGTTTTCGACCAATTGGATCGAATCGCTCTGTTTGCAGCTGAGTTTGAGGTTTGACATTCCAAAATTCGTTGTCAGCTGCTATAATCTCATCATCCTCAGGCGTGTGGATTAAATTTGAATTAAAGTCACCTGTTACTATGATATCCGAGGGTGGATTATTATTTCGAGTATCCCTGATTATGGATACTAGCTGATCCAATGTGGCTTGTTTCTCTTTCGCCTTTGGAGGTGCATAGAGGTTAACCAGTAGTGTCGGAGTTGGTCGGCCTGGCATAGTTAGTTTTATTAATTGCATGTTTGGCCCATGAGGGGCTATTTGTTCTGAGTTAATCTTGATGTCCGACGCAATATAAACTGATAATCCCCTTTTCGGTCGACCGTAGAGGAAATTTTTCCTTGCTGGTATATTGAAGTGGGTGTACCCAACAAGATGTAACTCCTCCAGTGCCCATGTTTCTTGGAGGGCAATGATATCACATGCTGTCCAATTGTGAGGGGGCAAGCCTTCTTCCATCCATTTCCTTGCTCCGGCTATATTCCAGGACAATAGGTGGAAGATTTCCTGGGTGCTATCCTTTTGAGGTTTTTTGGGAGTTCAATTATTTTTCTGTTTGTTTAATGTGTCTGTTAGCCAGCGCCAGTAGGCGGCGTCATCCTTGGAGTTTATTTGATTACCTGTTGTAGTTAGGGGATGGGTTGTTGTTGAAGGGCTGTTCCCTCTAGCGTTCCGTAGTACTGAAATTGCCTGCTCCTTTTAGAGGATCTAAGTGTTTTTTTTGGGCTGTACACATCCAAACGGTCTTTGATGTAGGCGGGTGCATGGCCATAAATTGCCTTATGGGCCGTGCATAGACTCTTGAACTCTACCCTCTCTTTTATAGGAAGCCAATGTAGGCTCTGCAGTAGAGGAGAAGCTTTAGTCCTTCTGGGGAGTCCAAAAATCAATCGCGCCGCGTCGTTCATCATGACCTGCAATCTATTTGTCAGAGTTTTTGGGAGGCCAAGATAAAGGGCATTCCCATAATCTAATCTAGAGATAATGGTTGCCGCTACGATTGTTCGCAGCATAGCCTGAGATAGAACTGGGGCTAGCTTACGTAGCTGCCTGATGATATTCGTACAGCTCCCCACAACAGAGGAAATTTGGCTGCCCATTGACAAATCGCAGTCCAACTTAATCCCCAAAACTCTTTACAGTTGCACTCGGCTTCGGAGTTGGGCCTAACTCCGGAGGCCAGTAAAGATCGCTCCAAGGTGAGGTGGCCGATGTGATTACCAATACCTCAGTCTTATCTGGGTTGATCTTCAGCAGATTTCCCGTCATCCACCCAACCGTGTACCTCACGATATTCTGTACTTGGGACTGCACGGCCTCGGAGTTATCAATACTCAGCACAAGCTGAGTATCATCAGCATAATTGAAAACTCTACAGCCCATGCTGGCCAGAGACACCATCAGAGGCTGAAGATATAAGTTAAGCAGCAGTGGGGACAGCGCGGAGCCCTGGGGCACCCCACACCCTAAAGTCCCCACATTTGATGTCAAATCCCCCAGTTGTATCCTCTGTGTTCTTCCCGAAAGAAAGGATTTCAGCCACTTAAAGGCTACACCTTTAACCCCGAAGCTGTCGAGTCTTTCCAGGAGCATAGCATGGCTGTCAGTATCGAACGCCGCTGACAGATCTAAAAGAATCAGGGCGCTCGATTTCTTGATGTCAGCCATGCCCCTTAGTTCATCCAGCACTGAAAGCATCACCAATTCGGTGCTGTTGTGTGCTCGAAACCCTGCCTGTCGCTCGTGGAGTAGATCATGAGACTCCACGTAAAGGGATAGAAACTTCAGGACGTGCTGTTCTAGAATCTTGGAAAGAAAAGGCAGCTGAGAGATTGGTCTATAGTTCTTTAAGACCGCAGGATCGGCACCGGGTTTCTCCAATAAAGGCCTAACACGCGCTTCCTTGAATTCAACAGGTAGATACCCCGTTTTTAAAGATCTATTAAGGAGGGAGATAATACGCTCCTCCAGGATGGGACGTGCCTCGCGAAATACACTAGGGGGGCACGGGTCCGCTGGGGAACCAGATTTAGTTCTACCCATCAGTTGCTCCAGACTCAACACATCTATCTCTGAAAACTCCATGATAGTGCAGTCCATGGAGTTATGAGGATCAGGGTGTAGGACAAGTCCATTCACCGTGTTACTTTTTATTTCCGAGATGATGTTCTCCACTTTTTCTAGGAAATATTCCTGAAGGGTATTACAGTCTATGATGGTTTCTGAGCTTTCCAATTTCTTGCTCAGCTCAGCTAAGATTTTGAAGGTCTCTTTCTGAATATTCCCAGCCTTATTTAGACGAGACTCATAGTGCTCCGCCTTTGTTTGCAATATAAGTTTTTTATACCTATAAAGGGAAGCTTTGTACTGATCCCTGGCTATATCATGTTTAGTTTTCCTCCAGGATCTCTCCAAAGCCCGGAGCTTTCGTTTATGCTCCCTCAGGAGTGGGGTAAACCATGGAGCTCCTTTGCCTGGACCTCTAATGAGTTGTGTCCTCTCAGGTGCTATCTGATCAATAGCTTGACGCAAACTCCGCGTTAGGTCTGTATATTCCAAATCCAAATTAATTCCAACAAGAGGTCGAGCCACTTTCGGAAGTATTTCGGTCAGGATTTTTAAATCAATCTCATCCCATTTACGGGTTTTCCTGACTCTCCGAGGCTGATCACTTAGATGGCCATCGATATGGGCCTCACAATTCACTAGATAGTGATCGGTCCAAATACATGGTAGAACACCACTAAGTATTACGTTAGGATCTGAGGTCCATACAAGATCAAGGGTATGACCCTTAATATGTGTGGGTACTTCCACTAGTTGTTTAAAACTTAGGCAGGACATTGTAGTGTTCAATTGACGTGTGGCCAGATCCCTATGGGGATTATCCCAGTGTAAATTAAAATCTCCCGCAACCACGATTTTTTTGTATTGCGTGCAAAGATCGGACATAATGGGGGCAAATAGATCATTAAATAGCGAGGTCGAATTAGGTGGACGATAAACCGACAAGACTACCAAGCAGGAGTTGTTCAGGGTGATCTTTACCCCTAACAGGTCGGATAGCTCCACTGTTTCTGACAGTAATTTTCCTACTGACAGATTCCTTTTAAATAGAATCGCTACCCCCCCACCCCGTGCACTTCCTGCACGGTTATGCCAGATTGCGTCGTAGTTAATTGGGAGAGCCGCAATAATATCTGGCATGGAATTATCATTCGTCCAAGTCTCAGTCAGGGTCAGGACATCAATGTCATTATCCTGAAGCAGGGTAAAGATCTCCACATAATGTTTATGGAGTGACCTGGTATTTAGACTGGCTAACTTCAGCCGAGAAGACTGAGTTCCGGGCTTGCCATTATCAAGACGTTTAATAGCATACTCATCCAATTTTGATAAGACTGCAGAATCTAATAGCAGCTCACCCTTATCGAGTTGATGGAGCTCCTCCGACAAGTACGCTAGCCGGTAGCCAGGGGGCCTGGCCCCTGCGCCCGTCCGTGCGCGGACGGGCGCAGACGGGCTGGACTCTGGCGTGACTCCAGCAATGCTCTGGCGAGCCCGCAGCGCGTGACCGCTGCGCGTGACCGCTGCGCGACTACATGACCGGTTTAAGTACCGGTCTAGCGTCCTTGTGACGACTAGACCGCGCGAAGCATCAGGGCCATTCACCCCCCCCACCCAAGATGTCCGCCGCTAAGCTGTTCGAGGGAAAGGGAGAAAGGGAAAAAGGACCCGCACCAAACACGGTGTACTCCAACAATTACAGTGCAAGTAAGTGGCCGGTATTTAAAAACAGGGTATAAGGCTAAATAAGCACAAACAATAATGACGAAAAAGCTTCTAGTAGTTCCTCTGAGCGCGCTACGCTCTGCGCTGTATCCTTGCAGTTCAGGTTAGTTTCCAATGACTGGCCGCCTGATTTACCCGGTTTAAGTACTGGTCTAGCGTCCTTTGACAACTAGACCGCGCGAAGCGTCAGGGCCATTCACCCCCCACCCAAGATGTCCGCCGCTAAGCTGTTCGAGGGAAAGGGAGAAAGGGAAAAAGGACCCGCACCAAACACGGTGTACTCCAACAATTACAGTGCAAGTAAGTGGCCGGTATTTAAGAACAGGGTATAAGGCTAAATAAGCACAAACAATAATGACGAAAACGGGACTTTAAAATAAGCTTCTAGTAGTTCCTCTGAGCGCGCTACGCTCTGCGCTGTATCCTTGCAGTTCAGGTCAGTTTCCAATGACTGGCCACCTGATTTACCCAGTTTAAGTACCGGTCTAGCGTCCTTGTGACGACTAGACCGCGCGAAGCGTCAGGGCCATTCACCCCCCACCCAAGATGTCCACCGCTAAGCTGTTCGAGGGAGAGGGAGAAAGGGAAAAAGGACCCGCACCAAACACGGTGTACTCCAACTATTACAGTGCAAGTAAGTGGCCGGTATTTAAAAACAGGGTATAAGGCTAAATAAGCACAAACAATAATGACGAAAACGGGACTTTAAAATAAGCTTCTAGTAGTTCCTCTGAGCGCGCTACGCTCTGCGCTGTATCCTTGCAGTTCAGGTCAGTTTCCAATGACTGGCCACCTGATTTACCCAGTTTAAGTACCGGTCTAGCGTCCTTGTGACGACTAGACCGCGCGAAGCGTCAGGGCCATTCACCCCCCACCCAAGATGTCTGCCGCTAAGCTGTTCGAGGGAAAGGTAGAAAGGGAAAAAGGACCCACACCAAACACGGTGTACTCCAACAATTACAGTGCAAGTAAGTGGCCGGTATTTAAAAACAGGGTATAAGGCTAAATAAGCACAAACAATAATGACGAAAACGGGACTTTAAAATAAGCTTCTAGTAGTTCCTCTGAGCGCGCTACGCTCTGCGCTGTATCCTTGCAGTTCAGGTTAGTTTCCAATCTGTGTTGGAGGGGTCGCCCAGGTAAAGGAGAATGGGTGAATGGTCTGAGATACCTCGGGGGAGGATACTGATGTCAGACACTCTCTGGCAATCGGGGGCTGGCATAAAAATCATATTGATACTTGCATGTGTATGGTGTGCCGCTGAAGTGTGGATGTAGTGAGTGCCTCGAGGGTTCCATGTTCTCCAGAAATCACAGAGGCCCAGGGTGGTTGCCCAGTCTACCACTCATTTTGCGTGTGCCGTCCTACCAGAGGAGGGTATGCCTGTGGTGTCGAGGTCTGGTTGCATGACTGCGTTGAAGTCACCCCCTATTAATGTCTCATCCAGGGGCAGGGCGGAAACAATATCAGTAAGCTGTCTCAGTGACGATGTGAGCATGGCAGGTGAGACATATGTGGATATTAGGTTGAGGGTGATGGAGCAAGATTTTGTACGTAAAGAAACTTGCTCTGATTCAATCCTCTCAAAATAATATGTAATAATATAACCAACATGTTTGTGAAATACTAATAATTGCACTACACAGCATTTATTTCATCTAGGGGAAGCTTTACAATGTGCTTTACTAACAAGTAACCCAAGTGACTAAAGATGGCTGCTGAAAACGCTGGAACTCTTCTGCGCATGCGTCTACTGCATCTACGTAGGATGACGTCTTTCGCTTTGGTGGGAAATCTTTGCAGCTGCGCAGAAGCATTTAAAATGGGTGCTTGAATCTCACATGTTAATGCACATGCTACGCTGAAACTAAATCTCGCTTGTCTTACTAAACTGCTAATGCGATAGTGTTGGACTTGGCCCTTTTTGCAGGGTCCTCCCTGAACTTTTTGCCTTCCTCCTATATTTTTTCTGACCAGTTGTTGGTTATTTTATGGCTCTGGGCACTTTACCACTGCTGATCAGTGCTAAAGTCCCTATTGTGAATGAATGTATTAATTAGTGATTCCATGATTGACTATTTGGTTTACTTGTCAGACCCTAGTACAGTGCACTGCGTGTGCCCAGGGCGTGTAAATCCAAATGCTGCTAGTGGGATTGCAGTACTGGTTGTGCCACCCACAAAAGCTGCCTTGTAAAATGTGTCTAAGGTCTGCCGTTGCAGAGCCTGCATGCAGTCTGGTACTGTCATGCTGACTGGGCAAGTGCACCCACTTGCCAGTCCCTAAACCTTCCCTTTCCTTCATATTAGTCATCCCTATGGTAGGCTCAAGGGCAGGGTGCATTGTAAGTATAAGGTAGGACAAGCCCTGATGTGTGTGGCATGTTCTAATAGTCAAATTACAGCCATTTTCGTTTTTCAATATTGCAAGGCTACCTGTTCTCCATAGGCCAGAATAGGCTGTTAGAATTATTACATTTTATAATCCTAACGGACTCAGAGAACATGGTAGAAATTCGAGATTAGTATGCCTGGACTCAGAATGATTAACTACATCTTTTAGTAAAGTAGGTTTTAACATTCTGTGTTTGCAAATACCACTTTTAGAAAGTAGGTATTGCTTGTCTAACTATCCAAAGCCTGCCTCTGCTAGGTTGTGTATTCCTTTGTCTGGTTTTGTGAGTGACAGGGCTGGGGAATTCTAAGAGACAGGATGAGTCAGCCCAGTGGTGAATAGAGAGATCTGCATCTAGATGGGAAGGAGGAATTGCACCTGAACCTTGAATAGGGCTGTACCTGCCTTCCACAATTCTGGCTCCACCTCCTGTGGTGCGGCTGATGTCTCTGCCCTGCACACTGAAAGAAGAGAAGGAAGACTGTCAACAAAGTTCTCCAGGACTGTGCTTTCCCTCCAAAATGCTGGCTCCACCTCCTGTGGGGCGTCTGATGTTTCTGCTCTGCACTGTGAAAGGAAAGAGGAGTCATGTAAACAGAGTGCTCCAGAACTGGTTTGGACTGGGCAAAGGCCCCTCTGCCCTCAGAGGACAAAGGATTTGGGGGTGTAAATATGGGGACCCTGATCCCAAGAAATTAGATCATCTTTGGACTACAAGAAGAAACCTTTGCTGAGGAGAGAAACCTGAAGAAACTGAGGAGAGACTATTCCCAAGCTGAAGTGCTGCTTGGGATATTGGCCTGCAGTGGTTGCCTGACTGCCAAAGGAAGGAGAACGAACTTTGTGTACTTTACTTTCAACTTGTGAAAAGATCTCCAAGGGCTTGGAAGAGAGCTTGCCCCTTGACCGAAGTCTCAGGACCAGTAGACTTCACCAGCCTTTGTGGATTGCTGCTGGAAACGCTGTTTCAGTGGCTACGGAGGCAGGGAGCTGTGACCGACTCTCACGACCGACCCGTTGTCCTGTAGGCACCGCATAAAACAACGTCCGCCTCGAACAACGCAAGCTCTGAGCTCACCCACTCCATCCTGACGCCGTCACCGAGCCGTTGCCTGCACCGCGACTGGTGGACACCGTGACATGCAATGCCTCACTACACCGACTCGTACTGGTCTGACCGACGCGCTCACTGTTGCTGACTTCGAGTCCTGTGAACGCACCGGAGTTGGGCACCACCTCGCATGCTTCGCGATACACCGGCCGACTCGCACTGCTACCCGGACTGATCGACGCCAGCTCCCGAACTCCGGCTCTGTCGTCGCATCGCAAGCTGGAAGCACCGCAACGAAGCACCGTCTCGCCCTGAAACGCACGCCTTGGATCCACCAACTCTGTCAACGGGCCACTGCCTGCACAGCATCGAGGGACAACGCGTCCTGCAAACGCTTTCTTTTCTGCACGGCGACGAACACCGGAACCGGCTGGCACGTCCTTGCCGGCCGCATCAAGTAAAAGGTACTGTCACTGAGTCTGTCGACATTCGAGTGCGCCCGAACCGACGCGGTCCGCTGGATTTGTTAGACTCTGTGTTATTTCAGCAACGCTGTAGCCGGACAGGGCTACGGACTCGCACAGAACCTTGATTTAAGCCTTTTTAACCAGAACTCTTGAATTCTAATAGTATTGTGGATTATTTTTGTCGTTTATGGTCTTGTGGTAACTCTATATAAAAGAATACTTACTTTTTATATAAAACCTTGTGTGGTGTTCATTTGTAGTGTTGTCACTGGATTACTGTATGTGTTCACAAATGCTTTACACACTGCCTCTGAGATAAGCCTGTCTGCTCGTGCCAAGCTACCAAGGGGGTGAGCAGGGGTTATTTTAGGAGTGTACCCCCTTACCCTGACTAGAGGATAGGGTCCCTATTTGTCACAAGTGCCTACCTGTGCAAACTAGAGACCCCCAATTCTAACAAATAGCTAAAATAAAATAAGGGAATTAGAGTAGGAATAAGTGGTATACAGTACATTCATTTATATTCGTATTCTAACATGTTTTTCTTTGATTGTATTATTAGTTTGTAAATGGGCCTGGAGGGTGACTGAAAGCGACATCTTGTCGTGGGGGACGCAGGCACATTGGACGTTGTAAAACTTCACGATGTGACATTGAATTTCTACCAAAAGTACAGTGACCAGAAGATGCGCCTGGGAACAGCACCTCTTGACCCGGTGAGAGGAAGCAGAAAACTAAATTTTGCATACAATGTTGGAACTAAATATGAAATGCGGGTGGGAACAATAAAGCATGGGAAATAAGTAAGGGGAGGGAACATAGAACAATAAATCTAAGAAAATCTGACATTACATAGTATGGTGTGATGACTTCTCCCCATCCCATTGTCCAATCACCAGTAGGGGATTCACGGATATTGAAACATTTGGGGGTGGAACATACACTGAGAATAGTATAACTAAGGTAGGCTTAGCTAGTTAGTTTTTGTCACGGACTTGTCAGACTTATCACCGACCTGTCACCAACCCATCATTGCTGCAGAAGACGCCGGAGTCCACGGAAGTCAGAGATGCTGCTCGAGCACTTTGACAGAAGAATCGAGAAAGGAGAACCGGAGAGAGGGAAGAGCCGGAGAGATCGCTGAAGAAGACATACCTGCCCATCTAGAAGGGGAGAATTGAGAGCAGTACCAGAGAGGGGTGTAACGGAGGCATTGCACTTAGAAGAGGTTACCTGTCCTATCCTGAACCTATCCTGAACTGTTGACTCCTGACTACTCAGGAGTCTTTTTCCAGCCCTTGGCCTGGGGTTGGTCCTCACACCATTCGAGGTAAATATAAATCTGTGTGGTATGTCCTTGTACCATTTCCTTTTCCACCCATCCCAGGTACCAACGTTATGAGATTTTACAAAGTCTTTATGTCTTTACTTAGATCATTATTTTCTTCTTCGAAAGTTTGGCATTTGACGTGTATTGATATTTGAATCCCAAAATAATTGCATAGATAAAGGTTTTAAAACTCTTCCGAGTCTGTGGTCATTCAAATAAAAGTAAATGTAATGTATGCTTATTAGGCTAACAACCTGATCTATCGACCAGAGGAAAATTGAGAACTAAGGTGATAAGGTATTGGTAAGAAATGGTGTACAGGTATAGTTCAATATAAGGTAAAATTATACCCTGATCAGCAGCGGGAAATTATCAGCTTATTGTATGCGTGTTTATGAGCCTAGGTGAGTATGGGGTTTTAAACTAAACCAAAGCTGGTAATCTCGCACCATCCGTATTACATGGTAGTAGAGTTATGGGTAGGTTTTAGTTAAGATAGGTAGTTAGTCGTGTATTTGAATATTGATTTATGTATTGACCAAAACAAGTTTGCATTTTTTTATGTTGTCCAGAATTTCCCCAGGGGTGTTGTATAGCGGGTGGTAAATGGAAGCCACACTGCAGTGAGGTTACTGGCCTTGATGAAGAAAGTGTGGAAAGTTAGGCAGAACTTGAAGCACTAATTAGGGATTGTTTTCTGTATAAAAGTGATTGGTAGCAAAGAAGTTCGCTGGTGAAACTTTGGTCACCTAGAAAGGATAATACTGAAGGAATAACAGGTTCTTTTATGCTTGAGTGAAGAGTAAGCGGAAGAGGTTTTACTCGTAGTGTGTGAAAGGTAAACGGAAAAGTTTTACTCTCAGTAACAGAAATTGACTTTCCTTTGAAATTTGTCAATCAGGCACAGTAGCGAATGTATCTACGTTGTTAATTAATGAAATACGTTAGTAAAATTGAAAGAAATTGAGTTTCGTATTACCTTGCAAAAGGAGGGGTCAGTTGCGGGTGCTGCACTGACGTCACCGAGAGTCGCGCTGGGATTGGTAAAAACAGCAGGCGTGTAGCCGAGGTAAACTTGTTAAACAGGGGTGAGTCAGGAGGAGTGAACTTAACGTCACAGAAAAGCAGCGCAAGCATTGGTTAAAGTAACTAAGTAAACCAAACATTGATTGGTCATCAGAATAAAAAACGCACTGGTATTGTAGAAGCATTAGAGTAGAAGTAAACAATTGATTAGTCGCCAAAATCGAAGTTCAAGTGTTAATAGATAGTGGGGATTATATGTGGAACCCCGATCCTACTATAATAGGGACCCGTCCAGACAGAAGATTTTTAGGATTTGCTCACGAACAATACATTAGAGCAGTGGTTCGCAAACTTTTTTGTCCTGTGGCTCCCTTGACCTAATCGGCAGTTGGCAGTGGCTCCCCACGATTTTTTTACCGGTGGGCGGGTGGGTGGGGGGGGGAGGGTTATAGCCCGACTTCGGGAGTACCTCCTGATGTCTTCCTTAAAGTAATTGGGACACAACGATGGTTGGAATGCTTGAATTATTAATCTCATTCACTGGCAATCACTTTGGATGCATCCCAATCCATTGTTTTTGTCCCCAACAGAGTGCCTTGTCCCAAACCCTTATTTATGCCAGCTGCTGCTTTCAGTAGCTTTTGGTACTGAGACCTGCTCTGAGAAAATGGAACATTGAGTTTTGTCTGTCGTAATCAGTATCACCATTATTATTTTTGCACCAAAAAGGAGGACTCCTTATGAGTGGCTTTACCGACCCAGAGTGACGCATGCAGGTGCAGGACTATGCGTCCCAGTACCTGGAGAAAGCTATGTGCCTGGCTTTAGAACTCTTTCACCGCTAGTAAGAGAGGAGCTGGAGTGAACCAGGGCAGGCAGCTACATTGAAGTGCAAGAATAATCTGTCAAACGTTGTGTGCATGCATATGTGTGTTTGAAAGTGAGTGAGAGACAGGAGTGAGTGACTGCTATTGTGACTTAGAACTAGTGAGACTGAGCATGAGGGCAAGTGAGTGAAAGTGATAGTGCATTGTACTGAGTCAGTGCGAGAATGGAAGTGAGAAAGAGTGTGAGTAAGTGAGTTTAAAATGAGCATGAGTGAGAGTGTGTTTGTAAGTGTGCTGTAGAGCTTGCGAGTATGGTGCTGACCCTGGCATTTGTGGCGTCAACTTTCGTTGTGTTTCAAGCCGCTGCTACTTTAATGGCGATGTGCACTTTGCTGTGGGTGGTCAGGTGGCAAACCTTTCAGTGGGTGGTTAGATGGTGTACTTTGCTGTGGGTGGTCAGGTGGTGCACCTTGCAGTGGGTGGTTAGGTGGCACACCTTGCTGTGGGTGGTCCGGTGCTGCACCTTGCAGTGGGTAGTCAGGTGGCACACCTTGGTGTGGGTGGTCCGGTGGCACACCTTCCAGTGGGTGGTATGGGGCGGTGGGTGCTCAGTCCTCCAGCCTGCACCCTGTGCTTCTCTGGAAAGGATCCCTGTTTACCAGAGGATCACAGAGCTCGTTGAGGTAGAGCCGTGATCTCGGTGATGGAAGCCCGATGGTAGCCTGTTGGTCTATGCTGGAGAGCGGGGTATAATAAAGGATTTTGTTGTTCTTTACCAGATGCACATTTTTACTAATTATAAATAAAACGTGTTTAACTTGAGCAGTAATTCGCTCTGTTCCGTTTTATTTAATTCTTGGATTGCTTTCTGGGACCTTCTGAAATTGTAGACACGTACATCCTCACGTTCAGCCATTTTCAATGTATTTGAAGATGATGTATAAAGTATTATTTGCAGTTAAGAGCACAACAAGACTGAAGCTAAGTGTAGATTGAATGTGGCACAATTTTTCCACAGCTGTACTGGTATTTATAGAAATGTGAGCCTCCATGTCACACAGTCATTTTCTTTCTGTCACTGTTTTCTTCTTCTGCTCACTTTCGTATAATTTTTATGGCCTCAAGCACATAGGCGCATTTCTGAACTGATTTAAGAAGATAATGAGCGTAGCATATTTGATATCAGTAATAAGCAGGTTGGCTTTGCGGTTTTTCCCCCCATTTATTATCTGCAGCAGCGCTGGTCTAAGCAGAGCTCACACACGAGGGGAAGCGAGCAGTAGATGGGGAGAGGAGCTGCGGGAAGCAGCTTTGAAAGTGAAAGAATCCCAGAAAGTGCT
The DNA here is from genome assembly GCF_964261635.1 of Lissotriton helveticus. Lineage (NCBI taxonomy): Eukaryota > Metazoa > Chordata > Amphibia > Caudata > Salamandridae > Lissotriton > Lissotriton helveticus. The sequence continues at coordinate 633,189,419 of NC_136069.1, read as the reverse complement.
GATAGCTTCCAGCCCCTTTATTGCCCTTGAGCACAGGATGCATAGCGTCCCTCACCAGTACCGAGATGTATGTCTGCACGGGCGGGGCGGGGCGCGCCTTGAAAACCATCCTTCTTGCAGTCCTGGGAACAAAGCTGCCCGGCCGCAACGTCCTGTAGAAAACCAACTTCTGGCATCCCCTTGGCATCCCCTCGGCCGCCCCTCCACCCGTGAGTGGACTGTGGTGTAACATGAAAGCCTGCAGTACACCTTGGCACGGGGCTTTCGACAAAGACCTTGTGCAATTCGGCTTTTTTGCGCCTTTGCCTCCAACCACAAGTTACACAGCTTTAAACTGTGTCCAAGCCATGCCCGCCGAATGACTGACGGCTGAGGGCCGTTGGTAGCAATTTCACACAGCGTGCGCGCGGCGCCCCTGGCACCTCATTACGGCACACTGGGGTGCCGCGCCGCACAGTTTGGGAATCACTGCATTAGAGGGAATCCAAGAACAATGTATGCAGAGAAAAGGAAGATGTAATTTGTGCAGAAAATTAAGAACTATTTTAAAAAGGATAAACCCATTAAAACTAGAGAAGGAATTATTATTCCTCCCCGAATACACCTGTATCATATATGATGATAGAAAGATTAGCATTCCCTGAGTATGGAACATTCAATGGGAGAATTCTACATAATTTACGAACTCGCATCAATGAGTTAGAACCAAGAACTAGATTATCCCAGTATGAAGCCTTAGAAGAATGGGAAACTGAGGCCTTTGAGCGAGACAGACCACGATGTGACAGGAACTTGAGTAAACTTTATCTCGGATTTCCTCGTGAGACCCGAGACAAACAGATGAAACAATGGAGACAGGCCATGGTAGTGGAAGGATTATATCCTGTACTGACCACAGAAGAAAGGACAGGAAGTAAATGTACAGTGAAAACAAAGCATTTAATGGCTGGTAGTAGAGATTCAGAAGATGAATATTTTGAGGATATTTAATGAAAAATCCTCCACCTTACCAAGAATATTTAAATAGAATTACCCCTAGTGCCTCGCTTCTGAAAACACCCTTGGTGTTTGTGAAGCTTTTATTCGACATTTTGTCATAAAGCCAACAATTTAAAAATAATTAATATACATAATTTCTTAAAAAAAGAAAAAACCAATACAATAGGTACATAGATCAAATCCTAGGCAACATCACAATCCATTTACAATTTGCACAAGGGTACGTTGTTTTAAATTTGTGTTTTAGCATACAATTTATAATAAACTTCCAGATAAAGTTAATACGAGACCGGATATAAAAAAGAATTATAAACATGATATAAATAGATAAAAGATGCCAGTATAAAAAGTAAAAATACTATATTCTTAGTCCATGTTTCTCCCTAAGCAGACGCTATATAGATACCTACTGACTCCAAAGGTTATAAGCTGGGAAGTTGAGGATCTGAGTAGTCTTTCAGCCTCACTAAATGATCTTATGCCCAGGTTTTTACAGAGAGGCTTAATCCATTTCCTACGTTGTGTATTGTAGAGTGGACAGAAGAAAAGAATATGGGCCTCATCCTCCCTTTGCATCAATTCACACATCTTACAATTTGGGTCAGTCCCCTTAGAGTTGCCCCACCGACTGGTATTTGCATTTATCTTTAAAACTCCATATCTATATTGGAGATATACGGTTTTAGCCAATGGTGGTTCAACTTCATCCATAAATTGTTCAAATATGGGAGTATCCTTGAATTGCAAAAACTTTTGTGTCAGTGAACCAGTAGCAAGTTCATAAACTCTGCTGGTCATATAGTACCAATAAGCAGTTTTTACCTGTTCTTTAGAATTAGTTTGCAGTACAATTGGATTTTCCCAGAAGTGTAAAAGACCTATTTTTGTAAGCCAAGTGGATATATGTCTTAACCACTTGATTGAGTTAAGCGTATCTAGTTCCCTGATTTCCAATAATCCAGCTCTATAGTCAGCGAGTTCAGGGGTAGACCACAATCTTACCCAATAGAGTAGTGGCCTCAGCCAACATAAAAGATCTGTACATTTTAGATTGATATCTAGGTAAACAGGCACTAGAGGCGTTCTCTGTGGTAATCTTAGTAGGCGCCTGAAAAACACATTCTCATCAATATCAAATAGCTTGTTTGAATATGGCCCCCAAATCTCTGCCCCATACAGGGCTGCAGATTGTGCTTTTGCTTTGAACACTTCAATCGCAGGTGTTATTGCTTTTGAAGTACTCCCTCCGTGAATTTTTAAGATTGGTAGAGAGTTGTGTTTAAGTGTCAGCCTACTTTTTTCTAGTTGTTTTTTCCAAGATAATTTGTGATCAAGCCTGATACCAAGATAATCATTCTGCAGGTTGTACATGAGACTACAATGGAAAGGGTACTTCAAGAAAAGGAAAGAGAAGCAATAATAAAAATAGAAATTAGTTAATTCAGAAAATAACCCAGTTAAGTACAAATCCTGAAGCATTAACGATACCAGTGACTATAGGTCCCGTAGTTCCCTTAAATGGGGATAAGCCGACTCTGTCCTAAAACACCTGTTATGACTACACCGATCACACAACCTAGAAAAGAAAATATAATAATTGATGATCAAGCAAGTGAGTGTGAGTTGATAATTTCTTTAATGGATTTGCCAATAAGAGAGCCAATAAATGATTCATTCAGAAAAGTCACACCCCGATGCTCAAAAGAGGTACAGACTGAAACACCCACAGGGACAAAGAGTGCCACTGTAGTAACCCCAGAAGAAATAGAAAGATGGACACGAGATATAGTAAAGCCAAAAACAAGACCAAAGGTATTGGATATATTTAAATTACGAATACAATTGGAAGAAATGGTTGCTGGAAATGTAGGAGTAGAAAGATTAAATAGTTTCAGTGAAGAAGAGTTGTTATTCATATGCAGAAGCATAACCCGAAATACGAAAATATTCCACGAAAAACTAATGAATTTGGCTTCAGAAATCGGAATTGATGGGAAATTGCTTGAACAGGAGGAGGCAAGATGGCGACCAACTGACATCGACGTGAAGGTGCTCCGCTGAGCCTCCCCTAATGCGGCGGCTCTCTACTTGCCTCTTAGGTAGCGGAAGAATGAGGAGACAATAAATATTTGCGATATAATCCTCCTTAAAGCAATGTCACAGGAAGGTGAAAGAATGCGGTTGAAACCACAAGACTCACCTCTGCTACTTGTCATTACGCTCTGTCTTTGCCGTGAGGACGCCGAGGTAGCTCGGAATTCACGGATGAAACTTGGCCTGCGTGAGATTTCCTCGAATGGGCAGCGGAAGGGTGTTCGAAAGACGGCGCGATCTTCAAACAGAGAGGAGAAGTCTCCCACTGTGGCAGCACAGTGGCGCTGCAATCGGTACAGGATTGGAGTCGGAGCGTGGAGCAGGTTCAGCGCTGAGATACTTTGTTGCAGCAAGCGCGTCTCCTGTCAGGCCACCCAGGTAAGGATGACCGGCAAGGGGGTGAGGGCTGGGAAGACCGTTCTTGTGCCCTCTGAGTCAAAAGCAGCACTTGCACTCACACGTCAAAAAAGAGTGGATGCCTTAAGCGCGAAAGGCAGAGGTGGGGGTGAAAAAGGTGATGGTGTAAAAAAGACCTTGCAGGAGAAAGACTCGACATTGATGGCCGTCAGGGAGAAGGGCACCACTCACGCACCCAAGGAAGCCGATGGCTCACAACCTTTAATTACTAGTAGCTTCGCAGCAACAAGTGAGACAGAGTACAATATGCCTGTCAGCGGCGCAGTTAGCCAGGGTACAGGAGAGTCAGCATGCTCATCAGGTCAGCTTTTCGACACTCCTTTATCTGATGATCCAGGTAGAGCCCTCGCCCTTCTACCGGTAACCTTGCCAGCAGAGGTTAGCCCGGAGGGCAACTCAACCAGCTTGCACAATAATCCTACTACTTTGGCAAGCAACTTGACTGCTCCTAACAACACAGCAGCCACAGCTAACCCTCTTCCACTAGCGCCCCTTGTTGATCGTGCGCTTATAGACTGGAATTAAAAAACGCCAGACAATCAGGATAAGTTTTATTTTCTGACAGAGGAATCCAAAATGTCAAATGTCAGCATCTCGTTGTCTAGTGGGGAGGAAGGAAAGAAATGGTACAGCAGTCCCAATACGGACACCCAGAGTGGCAAATCTGGCATTAAAAAACTATTTTTAAAAAAAGAGCAGAGATCGTGCGCAAAGAAATGGCGACCTATCCGATAACGATAATGTGGGTGTAAAAGAGCTGAAATGGGACTACAACAACACCCTTCTCACTTTAGTCTAAAAATCCTCCACCGTTTCTATGCATAATCAAACAAGCATTGGCAGTGGCAAAGGGGGCGATCATCGAGACACAAGAAGTGAACCTGCCCTGACAGAGGTTTTACAGTCCATCAAAAGCTTCCAGGAGGAAATCAAGGCAGACAGTCGTAGAGCCCGTTTAGCGGCCAAAAAACTGCAAAGGGCAGTTAGAAAGGTTGGCAAAACCTGTGCTGATGTTGCAGATCGAATGGCTATGGTGAAGGGAAGGACGGAACAACTGGAAAAAGATGTTGCCTTGCCTCAGACTCAGCATGATGAACACGAGGGGGTGGTAAAATACATGATGTGGAAACTGGAGGAGCAAGAAAACCGATAGAGACGCAACAACCTCTGCTTCTTAGGAATTCTGGAAGGGGTTGAAAAAGACGATCCCAGGAAATGTATGATTACCTTATTGAAAGGGGCTTTTCCAAAACTGCAATCATGGGATTTGGACAGGGAAATTCAAAGGGCCCACAGATTTCCCTTGTTTCGCGGCAAACATGCAGCGGCATCACAGCACCCTTGTGCCATGCTTTTATTTCGGAAACTTCTTACTCCGCCAAACTCTTTTTGACTTAGCCAGACCCACAAAGAAATTAACCTTTGATGGAATAACCGTCTTCACCAGACCTGATTTTGCTCACGCCACCGTGGAGCGAAGGTGGAGGCTCCGCAGCTCTTTGAACCATTTCAGAAACTGGGGGCCGAGGTCGACCTACAGAATCCAGCCCGGTTGAAAATAATATACAAAAGGACTACCCGCAGTTTCGTTTCTGAAATTCAGGCGCAAAATTACCTAGAGGAACTCTCGGGGCACAAAAAATAATGTAGTTAATAATCTCAAAGTACACCTGGGGCAATGTGCTAAGTATGTTTAGATAATGCTTGAATAATATGTTGAAATTGAAGGCAGGCTACAATGCTTAGCAGCTCCTTCTTCCGCCGAATCCGCTTTATTGTTTATGACTTAGTTTAGTTATTTTTTCCCACATGCTGTCAGGCAGGCGGTTGTTTTTTGGGGGTAAAAGCTACCAGAGGTTATGGATTTATTTATTTTTGGTTATGTTTGGTAGGGAGGCTCAGCGGGATCGCGGGGCTCTGCACGTCTGATGTCAAACCCCTGGCTTGGCCAGGTAACCTCCAAAGGTGGTGGTGGGGACGGGGCAGGTCACACAGGTTGCACTAAAATGTAAAAAGAAAACTACAAAAATGAGCCAAACAAGTTTAGGATATCACCCGGTTTTGATTGTTGTTAAAAGGGGGGGGGGGGAAAGTGTGGCTATATACACGGAACATGTAGTATAAAAAGACGGGTCTGCTAAGGGTATTATCAATTAATATTTGTGGCCTAAACGATCTTAGAAAAAGGCAGGCGGTGGCAGTAGGACTTCAAACCTGGGGCACAAATATTGTTTGTTTGCAAGAAACGCATATTGAGGGGTCACAAACACATATCTTAAAATCATTAGGATATAGGTTGATTTGTGCCACGTCACGAGGAGCTAGGGTAAGGGGGGTTGCTATTCTAGTTAGTGGGAGTGGGCAAGTTTTTAGTCACTCTAAGGCAGATAAATTTGGTCGCTGGGCAATTACAGAATGGCAGTATGGGAGTGGGCAAAAGATGACTCTGTGCCATTTATGGCAGCAGCAGCAGCGACGAGGCATCAGTTGTTGATGAGATCTCAAACAAATTGATACATTGGACATTACCTTTAATGATTTGCGGGGATCTTAACATCAACCTGCCAAACAACTGATCCTTAAAGGATGGGTGGCACTATACCGGCCGTAAACCCAAAGTATTTAAAGCATTAAGACAAATGTGTTGCATACATGGGCTTAAAACGTGATGATCCAGGGTTTAAGTATTTCTCCAATCCACAACTTACTCATGCAAGATTGGATTATATGTTAATGTCTAATGCAATTAAAACCAAGTGCCAAATCGTGAAACTCCCCCGGATCCTATCGGATCATAATCCTCTCATTTGTTCCTTGGAAATAGACAATAGAAGCGACACATCTAGCTCATGGACTTTCGAGAAAGCCCTGCTCTTAGATGAGAATAATGGCAGCCATATCAGAGAGTGGATCCCTAATTTTTTATCTGACAATAAGCGGAGCTCTTCAATTGAAGTAGTCTGGGACATGTTAAAAGCTGGGATCTGAGGGGAGACCTTGCAATATTCTCTAAAACTTAATAAACTAGCCAGGGAAGCGATGCAGGGGCGACAAGATAATCTGAGGAAGGCTTAATAAGTGTTACAAAGGGAAATTCGCCAATAGGGAAGGAAGAAGTAGAGAAAGTGCAGAACCAGGTGGCAATTGCTAAGGCTCTAATTATGAATATTCTCATGGAAAAATTAATTAAAAAAGCACTCTCTCAAAGGAAAATGATACATGAAGTGAACGAGCAAATTGGACTTCAACTAGCCGTTCATATGAGACAACGGGCCTCATCAAACTTGGTCCGCGAAATCAGAGTAGCAGACCCTAAACTCATAAGAGAAGCTTTTTGGTGGTTTTACCAAGATTTATACACTGAATCAGGGGGTGGTGACCAGGCAAGCATTGAGGATTACCTAGATAAGTCTTCTAAAGAGAAATTTAAAGACGAGGATGCAAATCTCTTCGAGGAATCCCCGACAGAGGGAGAAATCATTGGCATAATCAAAGATTTGCCAAGAGGGAAAGCTACGGGGTTAGATTGCATCCCATCGGAATTCTATGCCGCTTTTCTAGATCAAATCAAAAGCATATTGATAGAGCTCATTATACACATCTTTAAAGGAGATCATTCCCCCGAAATCTTGGTCTTGGGCAAAAATAGTCATCTTCCCTAAAAAGAACAAAGCCGCGGAACAGCTGGGTTCATATCGTCCCATTACCCTCATTAACTCAAACTCCAAAATGTATTTGAAAGTCTTGGCCAATGGAATTGCTCCCATTATCCAAAAGGTAATTGCTCAGAGCCAACATGACTTTGTTCCAGGCAGGTCCACTATCAACCACATCCAGCGAGTAATCACCTTGTTTGATGGCATGGATGTTACGGGAGACCCTATGGCGCTGATTCTGCTTGATGCAGAGAAAGCTTTCGATAGGGTCTCCTGGCACTTCCTGTGGACTGCAATGTCCAGAATGGGTATCAAGGGTGGCTATATACAGGCAGTCCAAAAACTGTACGTGAACCCAAGGGACGAAGTGTTGGTAAATGGTATTTTAACTGAAGAGCTGATAATTTCACGTGGAACACGGCAGGGCTGTCCTTGCTCACCATTGCTTTTTGCAATTTATATAGACTCATTTATCCGGCGATTGCAAAAGGATGCAGAAATCAAACCTATTATATCACAGGGGTATTCCACTAAATCGTTAGCCTATGGGGATGATATCGCTATTGTGACATCCGATCCAAACACGGCTATGACTGCTATCGAGTGGGATGCTAAACAATTTGGAGATGTGTCTGGCTATGCACATAATCAGGGCAAAACTCAGATTGTTTTAAATAGGATAAGCGAATTGAGGGATGCTCGAGTTGTGGAACAGACTACGTACTTAGGAGTCTGCAGTACATCTGATCTTGAAAATCTGGTTAATATAAATCTGAAGCCAATAACAGTTGCAATGCAGAAAGATCTCCAAAGAGATCTCCAAAGTCATTGGAAGAGTGAACGCAATTAAAAGGGTCTTCTTTCCCATAATTTTGTATATGTTTAGGGCAATCTGCCTAGAATTCTCTTCATCCTGGCTTAAATCAATAGAACAGATGATCTCTAGTTTTATCTGGGCATATTCACAACCTCGCCGGGCCTATAAGTTCCTCACTCTCCAGAAGGAGCGAGGTGGATCAGCTCTCCCAAACTTGAAGGCATATTACTGGGCTACCGTGCTATTGTATAGCGAGGAGTTACTTCAGAATAATCGGGTAGGTGTGGAGGGAGAGACCTATACACCATCTATGTTCCAATTACTACTAGGTAGGGAGAGCAGAGGATACTGGTGGAGACATTTACATGACAGTTACCACAAAATGGTTACATTTAAAACACTTTTTAGTAAATTCAAGGTTTGAAAGACCATTAGGAAAATGCTTGGTATAGGGAGACTATCTTTCTATACGCCCTTAAAGAATAACCCATCGCTGCCCGAAATTTTCAATGATAGTTATATACACAAGTGGCATGATGTTGGTATTGTCCAGATCGGTTGTCTCTTTTCTTCCATTGGGATTCCTTCCTTCGAAGAATTAAAAAACAATTTTAGATTAGACTGGCAGGACTTAAGTACCTGCAAATTAGAGATTTTTTGTCACGGAAGGCAGGCGGGAGAGTGGGGGGGGTGAAAAAGTCGATCTAGTAGAAACACTTTTATCTGGCACAAAAAACACGATGGGATATTTATTCATGCATTAATACTATGTTTCCAGATGATATGGAGAAAATTGCGCAAAAATGGCTAGAGAAAACAGGAATTCCAAATGATGGGTTTAATTATGCTTATGAAATGTCGCAAACAATTTTAATGTCACCCAACTCCAAGCACAATTTTGTAAAACCTGTTTTTTTCTATATTATACACCGGACAAAATAGCCAAGTGGGGAAGTGGTAAGAGCACATGTTGTCCTAGGTGTATGCTTTTTAATGCCGATTGTATACACATTTTGTTCCACCTGCGCAGGGTTAACATCTGTCAAACAAGAGATAGGGAAATTTCCATCTACAGTATTGCATAGAACAATAGTTTTATCCAGCGGTGTTATTTTACTAGGGGCAACAGACCCCGGAAATGCTAGAAGAGGGCATGAACTTATCTTTATAGCAATGGCCGTTTTTAGGTTGTGTATAGCCTCAGCTTGGTTCGATGCTACCACCCCGACATTCCAACAATGGTTAGCCAGATTTCTCATCATTTCAAATATTGAAATTGCCATCTATAAATGTAAGGGCAGGAGGCGACGGAAAAGAGGTTTAAAAATGTGGTCCCCTCTAATAGAATGGTGCCAATTTCAAGGCTGTACGGAATGAATTTGTTTTTTTTTTACTTAAGGTGCAACCAGATCTGGGCGCACCAATGTGTGTATCAATTTTTCTTTTTGATAATGTAACTTATTCTATAAATGTATGTATACTTGTCTGACCTGGAGTGAGGGGGGTGGGCGGGAAGGCAAAAATGTGCTGTTTAAAAAACTGAATAAAGATATTTTAAAAAATAAAAGAGATCGGAATTGACAAAGGTAAATCCAAAGTATTGTAGAAACCATATAGAGCAGGATTTTCTGACAAAGATTTAGAAAACATGAATGTGTCAGGAAGGAAGTTACAGATAATGGAATTATTGACACTATTGAAAAAATGGGGAGACTTGGATAGGTGGAAAGCTAGATAGACAAAGAAAAAGGAAGAAGCACAGGCACATCGAACAACATCTGAGTATTTAATGAAAGAAGCAGAAAAGGGTGAAAGGTTGTGCCCAATGAGAGAAGTTCCAGGAGGAGGTTATGTACATGTCCCATGGACCCGACAAGAAATGTTATCATTTACAAATGATTTCCCAAAGCTTAGAGAAAAAACAGTAGAATGGTACAGGCAAGTTGAAAGGTTTGTGAAAGTTTCTAAAGTTTTGTTAAAGGATCTAGATGGTTTATTTGACATTGTTGTTCCCGCTGATTTATGGGCAGAATGTAAAATCACCATAGATTGGCCTAACGATGAGCACCCAAGAGATGCAAAAACAATAGATCTGTCAGATGAAGTAATGAAAAAATATCATCAGGTGATTACTTTTCTGAAAGGGAAAATTCCACCAAAAGAAACTGATTGGATACAAATAGACAGAACCACCCAAGAAAAAGATGAATCAGTACATGCATATTATGAACGTCTCTTACAAGTGTTTAAACAGTATAGTGGGTTTGAAAACATTGAAAACAAAGACATGACTCATTTTGTGTATCGATTTGTGTCTGGGTTGAGGTTGGCGATATTGCAAATAATTAAACAGCACATGTTATGCTGGCAAGCAAAGCCAATAGATGAAATCCTTAAGTATACAAAGTATTGTGGGGATGAGATCGACAATAGACAAAAGAAATTAGAAGAAAAAATAATGTAGGCCCAAGTTAAATTAGCAGAACAGCAAGAACTTCAGCTAAGTAAACAGGCAGAAAACTCAGGAAAGGGGCAAGATCAAGGTCAAAATAGTCGGGGCAAACAAAGAGGGCGAATGAACAAAGAGGAGGCAAAGAAAAAGTTTCCTTGTCACGGGTGCGGAAAATTGGGGCATTGGAAAAACGAGTGTAAACTTATACAGAATAATAATGTCCACACTCAAAATTTAAATCCACAGACGCAGAATGAGGTGTTAATGAGGCAACCGCAGCAGGTTGTACCGAGTCAATTGCCACCTGCCCCGTGACAGATTTTGCGAGTCAACCCAAGGCACAGTGTGGACACCGGATTCCGGGAGGGAAGTGGTAAGAAAAATTCTGTAACACCTCTGTTTGTTTTGCAGGATTAATTTTTTTGAGGCAGAATCTCAATGACTGTGCCTGAGAGGGGAGGAAGAGGAATGCGTACTTGGCGCATCCTCGCCAGTATATCAGTCAAGTCCATTTATAGGCGGTAAAGTTGAAGGAAATTACATCACCTTCTTATAGGATACTAGTGCTACCTGTTCTACTGTAAGAACAGCAGACATCCCAAACCTACCCCTCTCGGGAGAAGCGATCCATGTAGTGGGCGTTTCTAATAAACAAATTAGGACCCCAATTACTGAACCAATGGAGGTATGTATTGGCAACTTCAGAGAAATGCACAAGTTTGTTGTGTGTGACTCGAGTCCCGTAAACTTGCTAGGAAGGGATTTATTGTGCAAAATGAACTGCACAATATTTTGTACAAAAGGTGGTGTTGCAATTCAGACTCCTGATGAAGACGGAGTATACAAAATCATGTTAGCTAAACAGGGAACAGAAGTGAATGACATGTTATCCATGATGACACCAGACAAGTTACCAGACGAAGTCCAAACTACAGTAAATCCTGATGTGTGGGAATTTACCGGATAAGAAGTAGGATTCATGGCAAATGTAGACCCATTAAAAGTAACTGTAAAAGAAGGTGCAGTTTACCCAAATATCCGACAGTACAAAATGAGCCCGGAAATTAAAGCTGGTGTTGCAGCAGAAATTGAACGATTGGTTGAGCAAGGCATATTAAAAGAAATAATGAGTAGTGCCTATAATTCACCTATAATTGGTATAAAGAAACCTAACGGAAAGTATAGGGTGGTCCAAGAATTGAGCAAAATTAACAAAATTGTCGTACCATGTTGTCCAATAGTGCCTGAACCAGCAGTAATTTTATATCAGATACAGTGGAACGCAGGATGGTTCACTCTAATTCACTTGTGCCATGCCTTTTTCCCAATTCCACTGCATCCTGATAGCCAATTTTCATTTTCATTCAAATTTGATGAGCATGTTTACGTTTGGAATTGTGTTCCACAATGGTACACAAAAAGTCCTTCGATTTGTAACCAAATTTTGAAAAAATGTCTTGAATCTCTGGTGTTGCCCAATCAGTTTTGGTGCAATACATTGACAACTTTTTAGTTGCATCAAAAACTCGAAGTGATTGTGTTATTGATTCAATTGTATTATTAAATCACCTGGCTGAAGGTGGACATAAAGTGTCACCCGAGAAATTACAATTTCGCACAACTTCGGTTAAATATTTGGGACACCAAATAGAAAGAGGAGTCAGAAGAGTGACCTCAGATAGAATAAAAATAATAAGACATATGCAGTTATTACAGACCCAGAAAGAAATAAGAATGTTTCTTGCAGTCGTAGGTTATTGCAGGCAGTGGATTGTGGGATTTGCAGTACTAGCAAAACCTTTTATACAATTGACCAAGAAACGAGCAAAGGATCCACTAGAGTGGGATGATGAAAGCATGACAGCTTTTGTAAAATTACAAAACTATTTGTGTGAAGCACCTGCTCTAGGTATGCCTGATTATTCAAAGGAATTTGCATTATTCTGTGATGAGAGAGACAATTGTGCGCTTTCAGTCTTAACACAGAGACATGGCCTAATGCGACGTCCTGTGGCATATTTTTCTGCTAATTTAGACCCAGTGGCATCTGCATTGCTGGGGTGTCTAAAAGCTGTATCTGCAGCATGTATGAGTCTGGAACAAAGTGAATCCATCATTATGGGACACCTTGTAAAGGTGTATGTCCCACATGTAGTCGTAATGCTGTTAACACAAACTCGAACTCAGTATCTTACTCCTAGTCGGCTGACTAAATAAGAGAGAGTTATATTAGGTGCTGAGAATGTAACCATAGTCAGATGTACTGTCTTAAACCCTGAAACTCGGTTCCCTGATCCATATTTTGAAGAAGTAAAAGATGATGTGGAACACGAATGCCTTGACATCACTGAACTAAGTACCAAGCCTCGTCCAGACATACAAGAAGAACCCTTAAAGAATGCAGAACATGAGCTGTTTGTAGATGGCTTGTGTATGCGACATGAGGAAGGAGGATTGATCGCTGCTTATGCTGTATGCACATTGACTGGAATAGTCGAAGCATCCTATTTACCAGGTGTCAAGTCTGCACAAATAGCTGAATTGGTGGCTCTAATTAAAGCTTGCAAAATTGGGAAAAATTGGAGAGTAACCATTTACACTGACAGTCAGTATAGTTACTGGGTTGTGCATGACTTTGGCCAGCTCTGGATGCAAAGGGATTTCATGACTTCTTCAGGAACCCATAAAATAATTAATTGAAGCAGTTCAATTGCTATAAGAAGTGGTTGTGATCAAGTGTGCTGCTCACCAGTCAGGAAATGATAAGGTGACAGCTGGTAATTGTTATGCTGACCAAGTTGCTCAACATTGTGCAAAATACAAATTAGCAGTAAACAAGAAAATTGATGCATGTGGAATCAGCTGCCAACTTATGCTACTTGAAGGTGTAGGAACATGGGAGGAAGTGAGAGAATTACAAGATGAAGCAGATACAAAAGAAAAGGAAGAGTGGGAGAAAATAGGTTGTCAGAGAAGGACTGATGATGGGGTGTGGATTTACTTAGATGGAAGACCTGTGCTACCTGACTGTATGCTTGCTCCAATCGGCTAGAATGTATCATGGAGACACACACATATGCAGAGATGCTATGATTAGAGCCTTTCGACAAGATTGGTTTAATGCAAGGTTCAGGAATGTCGCAGAGAGTCTTTGCCAGAGATGCTTAATTTGTCAACAAATGAACCCAGGTAGAAAAAAAGTAATTTGCTCAGGAAAAATTGGGAAAGCTGCAAGCCCATTTATAAGACAGCAGATTGATTTCATCCAGTTACCTGCCTGACAAGGACTAAACGATGTACTTGTCATTGTTTGTTTGTTTTCAAAGAGGGTGGAGGCATACCTGACCAGAAGGAATGACAGCCTGACAGTGGCCAAACTCGAATTACGAGAACTCATTCCTCGATCCGGTTTTCCAGTAACTATTGAATCAGATAGAGGGTGTCATTTTAATAATGAAATAATTTGACTAATTAGTGAAGCATTCAAAATTGAACAAAAACTGCACTGTGCGTACCATCCAGAGGCTTCTGGAGTGGTAGAACAACTGAATGGCACAACCAAGTCAAGACAGGGAAAGGTGTGTGCATCTACCCCACTGGAGTGGCCTGATGCTTTACCTCTTGTCCTGATGAGACTCAGAAGCATCTCACACAACAATACAGGCTTGAGTCCCCATGAGATACTAATGGGAAGGACAATGAGGCAAGCATGTATACCAGAACACAAGCTGTTGAATATATCTGATGATTTGGTACTAGAGTATTGCAAAGAGTTGTCTGACCAAGTGCGTTCTATCTCTCACCAAGTTGGGGAAGACGCTGTTGCCAGGCAGCCGAAACAAGCGCATTATCTGAATCCTGGTGACTGGGTAGTAGTGAAAAATCACACTCGAGAATCGTGCCTAGCACTAAGGTGGGAAAAGCCATATCAGGTAATATTGGTTACAACAACAGCTGTAAAATGTGCAGGCTTGCCTAATTGGATTCATGCAAGCAATACCAAAAGTGTGCTAGCACCTGACGAAGTAGACTCACAACAAGCTCAAGCAGTTGAAGAAGCTGATAGTTGTACAGTTGAAGAATCACAAGCAAAAGATTCTGAAGTAGCTGATCAAGAACAACCTAGCACTAGTCAGGATGGCTGGATCCCAGTAGTGGACATACCTGAAATTATTGTGAGAACAAGAAGTCAAACCCGATTAGAAAGACAGAGCGATAGTGAGGTCGAGACAGGAATAGAAGAACGCACTCATATTACAGTAGATAAAGCTAATATGAGGAGGATCAGATAAGGAAAGAGCAATGTACTCAGACAGAAGAAAATAAAAGCAATACCCACGAGTCTGAGGAGGGACAGATAGGCATTAGAGAAAACGCCCAGGCAGAAGAAAAACAAGAAATTATAAGACCTGAGCAGGACCAGTTAGGTAAAGAAATACAAGTTCATGAAGAAGAAGGAGAACAATGTCAAATCAAACGAAATCCTGAACAGGGTCAGATTAGAAAAGACGAATACATCCAGGCGGAAACAGCTAAGGTAATAAGCCTTGGACAAGGTCAGATAGGGAGGAATTCTGAAGAAGGAAATAATCAAGTTGTGCCACAAATCAACGAAAATAAAAGAGCACTTGAAGAGACTGAAAGCACAGTGCAAACTATAAGACTCAGAAAAGGTGATACATGGCCTAGTATTATCAAGAGACTGAAATATCGCCTTAAGACAATAAATGAAGACCTGACCAAGAAATAAAGTAACAAGCCAATCTGGACCGTCCACTGAAAAGCCAAGAAGGAGAAGTCCACGATTGCAAAGACTGAATAATAAATTCAAGGGTCCTGAATGGACATATGTAATTCTTGAAAATTTAGAGAATCTGGAAATAAGTGGAGAAAGTGATAAAGAATTAAATGCTGATCGAATAGACAAAGAAGTGAGACCAACTTGAAAGAAAGAGATCCCATAGGTTGTACCCTGTACAAAGTTCAAAAAAGAGGGGAGAAATCTTCTTAATCTAAAATGGCTGATGGAAGAGTTTCTGGAAAACCAAAACGGAATTGTGTTGAAAGATGCTGTAAAATGTGCATATGTAGCATATTTTTTGTACTTATAGTATGGTTAGGATTGACAATAGCCATTCCCTATTTAATGATGTAAAGAAAGCAAAATAACACTAGTGCACATGGAATGGTAGCCAACATTAAACAAGACAGAGTAGAATTAGAAGCACCAGATGAGACAGACTTACATCACAGCGTATACAAAAATAATACAGATTTAAATGTTTTTGCTAACCTGTTAGTACACTATGTAGAAACCATGGAATTTAGCGATTGTTATGTGTGCATGAAAATGCCAACATCTGTAGCAGAAGGAGTAACATATCATCATTTACCATTGACTTATGGTATATCCTGTAGTATTTTAGCTAGTTTATTTTACAGGACTGGAAAGTTACAATATTATTATTCTAACATAGATGTGATTTTTTCAGAAATACCCTTGCATAAGAATATGTACCCCGTCCTTAGCAGTAGAGATTCACAATTCATGAGTGAATATTTTCTAACAATGAAAGCAATAGATATAGCTGAAGAACATAAGCATAATCTCACATGCAAGTTACATGAAGAAGAAAAGATATTTTTGAATTTAGTAGAGAAAAGGGGACAGTATTTCCATAAAAGGGCTACTGAACCGATACCTCAGATACCTAAATGGGCTGCGAGAGAAGACTTTGTTGCAACTGGCAAGACTCATGCTGCTATGACTCTGGATCTTGAAAAGAAAGGGAAAATCTGTCTTCATGGATTAAAAACAGAGTATAACAATATATTTATTGGTTCCAGTGAATGTTAGCACAATGTCTTGATAATAGGGGGTTAAGGACTAAAAGGTGGAACTGATCCAGTATTTCCTGGAATTTTTTATGTATGTGGGAACAAAGCTTATTTTAAGCTTCCTAAACATTGGTATGGGAGTTGCTATTTCGGAATAGTATTCCTAAAGGTCTATCATGTAAAAAGAATCACTGTAGGCAATGAAGAAAATAACGGACTAACACGCAAGAAAAGGGCTAGTTTTTCAGAAATTGTAGGAGATATATTCAGTGCATTGATACCTTCAGTGGGAGTAATTCTGAATACACAAAGAATTTGTAAATTATCAACAGTGGTATCGACACCTCTGGCATCCGCCGAGTCTCCACCCTGGGTCCCGGATCTCCCAGCTGACCTACTCGATGGGGAGCTGCCTCAATTCAGTCTCAGTCGCGAAAGATAGGAGACAAGGACACCAGCAGCTGCTCCGGTGGTGCGGCGCGCCGCGGGGTCTGTCGCTTTAGGCCAGAGACCTGGCTCAGTCGGGTCTTGCCACAGGTGCCACTCTGGTATTAGAACCCCCTCTGGGCCCTCCAAAGGGGTGCAGGGCTATTGGGTGTTTCAGCCCTGGAGGTTGTCTTTAGGCATTTCATCAGCAGCATCATTGTTCTCCGGATTCAGTGTCCGATCAGCCATTTTGTGGAAGCCGCCCCACAGGCCGTGGAGCTGAGAGGGCTGAAGGCGGGCGTCTCATGAGTTTCGCTCACCATAGGAGCAAGCCGCTGCGATGGTGAGTAATCGTCTGCCACCGGGAGTGATAATGGTCTGCCGATGGGCTATGTAGCATAGAGCGGATGACGGAGAGGTCCGGAGCACTCTTAGAGTGCGACCGCCATCTTACAAGCCACCACCTGTAAACTTAACACTGCTTTTTCCTCAATGGGATTGCATGGAGTGTTTTTCTCTGAAAATGGTTCTGTGTTTATCCTGGCTTGTACTGCAACATAAGTAACTTAGAGTCTTCGAAAGAGTTGACCTGCTTGCTAATGTACTACAATGCCCAAACTGTGTGATTAGTTTGTTTTGTGCAAAAGTAGAGAAGTAACTGAAAAGTAACTAAAAAGTAATATTAAGTAATTATAAGTATTCTGAAGAGCATACAAACCATTTTCTTGACTGCAAAGTAATTTCTATGCTCCTACAAAACTAGTACACACTGTATCTTGAAACGTATCATTATATTTGAAAGTATCACTTACCTGCTACTGAGTAAATCTTGGTTCTATTCATAAAAATAACAAAGTAACAACTTTTTATACAAACAATTGGACTGGATTCAGTCTTTGAGTGTAAGATATAATTTCTTGCCTTAGGGTGTACAACAAATGCTTAACACTACCTTCTGATACGCCTGGCTGCTCAACCACTCTTCCACAAAAGAAAGTAAGATATTATCTACTTTAGCCTCTGCTATACCTCTGGGGATCCTCTGGAGATCCACTGGTTTCTGTGCACACAATACATTACTTTGGTATAGTATTTACAGAGCTAGCTTCCCACAATATACCAAGAATACACATCCCTCTCAGCTATCACTATATTAATTTTTCAACCCCATGCCACCGTTAGGGACAAACTCCTTATCCAGGGTTTATTTCACCTCTCAGCCCAATCCTTCCTCCACACTCTTGATAATCATGGTTTACACTAAATCACATGTGGCCCTATCCACTCTCAGGCTTGCACTTGCCCTTCCCTGAAGCATGCAAGCCCACAACTCTACCACAATCCCTCAATCATGAATTGATCAATTAGCAACTATTGCAAACTAACCTATTCTTCTCACAGGGAGGGCCTGACTCAGATTGCCTGCAGCAATAGAATATCTAAACAACAATCCAAGAATACTCTAACTCAGCCCCTCCATTCCTTCCAACACATTTCACACAATGAATTTATGGACCTGGTCAAAGCAAGCAGGCCTCCCAGCAGCCCGTCTGACCTGTGTACACTACAAACTTTCAAGACAATTCTTCTAACAACCTCTGCTGCCACTCCAGTAAGAAGAATCATCAATGATTCCTTAACTACCAGAATATTTCCAGAAGAACTCAAAAAGTAATACATATGCCTTTTACTGAAGAAAACAAACTTGGACCCGCTGAACCCTGACAACTACAGACCCATTACAAATGGACCTTTCCTGGGCAAACTGATAGAAAGAGCAGGGTTCGCCCAGATGTCCCTTTTCATTGAAGACAATGCCATACTTTCAGACTTCCAAACAGGATTCCGTCCGGGAAGAGGCACAGAATCTGCCCTCCTTGCCATCTGGGATGACCTGAAGAACACAGTTGACCGCAACGGAATTGCTGTGCTACTCCTCTAGGACCTCTCAGCTGCCTTTGACATGGTTGACCATGACACTCTGGTACAAAGAGTCTACGAAGCCGGCATAGAGGGGACTGCTTTAGACTGGATCACGTCCTGCCTTTGAAAAAGAACTAATGTCATCCATACCCTGCCTTTCTCATACAAGCCATACTCCACAAAAGCTGGGGTCCCTCAAGGCTCTATCATCTCGGCCATACTTTTCAACATCTACATGAAGTCATTACCGGTGCTGATCAATCGATTTCATCTCACATGCTATAACTATGCAGATGGCACGCAAATACTCCTTCAACTGGAATGCCGCAAAGACATTGGAAACTTGGGCTCAGGGCTAAACGTGGCTGTGCCGTGACAAAGCCATGTTTAGCCCTGAGGATTCGCATAAGTGATGAAACACGTGTCGGCTGGCTGTCTTACACAATAAAGGATTTCATCGCACTACTCTCCCACAGGAGATCCCCAAATATTCTGTTGCTTTGTTTCTTTGTACAGTGTTACTGATTGTTACATAACTTATTATTAATTTCTTATGTGTGCATAGGGTACTTCCTTTATTAATGCACTACCCTATGTCTCCCCCTATACCTCTCTCAATATATCTTCTACCTCAACTCTCTGACTCTCAAACCTCTTTCTACGGCTCTCTCCAACGCACTACCCAATTTCTCACCCTATACCTCTATCAATATATCCTCTACATCCACTCTATCATTCATCCCAAACCCCATACCACTACTATGAACCCCAAAATAGCCCTTTCTAGACTCTCCCCTACTCTACCCCTCCTTGCGCCATCTGACACTTCTTTTACTATACCGATCCCCAAAACAAGCCTTTTTAAACTCTTCCCTCTGACTTTTCCCCTTCACATCACTTTTTACTGATCCCAAGCCTCCTACTAATGCAATGACTTCCCAAAAAAAAGTCTAAATACTTCACTCTTCTATTCCTCCAATAACTTTTTCAATCAAAATACCAGACCAACATGTCCACTTCTCAAATTTCATATTCAACTATACTAATTCACAACTCATCTTTTATGGGTTCCGGAGTAGCATGCTACTCGCAGAAAAAGCGCTTCAACGCCCCATCAGGGGTTACAAGTACTATATATATGCAAACCTTTTTCCCTCTTCTATCCCTCAACTACCCTTCTCAATCCAAATAACTGACTAACATATCCACCACTCAAATTACTTTCATATTTCACTATACTAATTCACCACTAATCCTTTATGGGTTCAGGAGTAGTGTGCTACTCGCCAAAAAAGCGCTTCAACACCCTATCGGGGGTAACAAGCACTATATAAGTGAAAGACATATTTCCCTCTTCTATCCCTCTGGTATCCTTCTGAATCCAAATAACTGACTAACCTATCCACCACTCAAATGACTTTCATATTTCACTACACTAATTCAACACTAATCCTTTATGGGATCCTGAGTAGCGTGCTACTCGCCGAAAAAGCTTTGACGCCTCTTCAGGGGTAGTAAGCGCTATATAAATGCAATTACAATATTGTTCCAGAATCGCTAACTGGTCTTAAATGACCAGTTCCATAGGATCTTTATCAAAATGAAGAGCACAAATGAGATCTACAATGAGTCACTCATGAAGACAAACCTATCACAAAAAAATCATTTAGTATCGCATTGGCAACAGGAGAGAAATGTATAGCATCTATTGAAGTGACAGAAGTATTTGGCATCCTCCACTAACCCTAACCATAAACCTTACTCCTTGGAAACAATGGTTTAATGCATTTCAGCAGCATCTCTTCTTACTGCTTACTTCATTATATTACCGTAGTTCCTCCATAATTCACACTCTGCTGTATATTTTGCAGGCTTCAACATCAACACAAAATAATTTCTAGCTCGAACTGATTAAATGTTACTAAGAAAAAGTGCGGCATTTTGAAAAGTTTAACTGCTCACCTTTTAGTTTAGCTTTGTGCATGCAGGTGTTAAACTGGTACTAATGAAGGGAAACCTATTGCCTAGGTAGCGTTAATGCATGTTAAAATAGCAAAACAATGAAATACCACTGCCACAGACCACAGATCTAGGATCTCCGCACTCAGTAAATGCTGCTGTTTTAATATACTTTTATCCGCCACAAGTTTTATTTTAATGCTATTTTGAGGTTTGTGTTGGGTGGGGGGACTTTATCTTCATGGTTTCTAGCCGCTCCCTCTAGTCCTCAACAGCTGATCGTACTTTCTGTGTGGAGAGGGGGGCGTTGCCATTCTTCATGAAGTTTGAGCGTACTCTCTTCCTGTTGTTCGGTACCGCACCGCCAATCGGTGGTTAGCGGTCTAGCATGCAGTGTATCGGACCCTTTAACAAGCACCTACTTAAGGAGCATGACAGGGCGCACGCGTTGCCGGTTCCTCGCATTCTGTAGCTGTTAGTGGTTAAATGATTGTAGCCGCAGCAAATTGTATTTGAATCTTACTTTGGGGTCTGTGTGTTGGGACTTTACTGCTTTGGTTTCTAGCCGCTTCCCTCCGTTCCGCCGCAGCTGCTTGTGCTGTTTGTGCGGAGAGGGTGTTGGCATTCTTCAGAAATGTTTATCTTATGCACGTTCTATTGTTCTTTATCACGCCGCCAAATCGGTGGTTAGCGGTCTAGACTGCACAGTGCATCAGACCCTTTGACCAAAGCGCATGGCAAAGCGGATGCTCTGTAATTGCTACTGTTTTTAATACTTATAACTGCCGCAAATTGTTTTTGAATCCTATTTTGGGGTCTGTGGTGGGACTTTACCTCTTTGGTTTCCCCCCGTTTCCCTTCGTTCCGCCGCAGCTGCTCGTGCTGTTTGTGCGGAGAGGGTGTTGGCGTTCAGGACGTTTTAGCTCACTCGCTCGCTGCTTTTCTGTATCGCACCCTCATTTTGGTGCTTAGCGGTCTCCTCTGCCCAGTGCATTAGACCCTTAACCTGCACCGACTTAAGGCGCAGGGCACTGCGCAGCGCAAGCAATTAAGACGAGGGAAACCTATACATGTCTGTTTTTATTCCCCTTTGAGCAACGAGAAACTCTAATGTGGGAGACGACTTGGGAGTGTGTGTGTGTATGCAGCAGGATAGTGCGTTTGAGGGCTGGAAAGAGTATATATGTTTTATTTTTTATTTTATTTAAAGCGATTTTATATAGCGCGAACATTACCCGAAGGTGTCAGAGCACCTTACAAAAGAACCAGTTGCGTTACATAAGGACTTTGGGTTACAGAAGAGATACAAACAGAAAACATTTTTGCAAAAGTACAAGTTGTAAAGTCACACAAGGAAGAGATACAAACAGGAAAAAATTGCAAATGTACAAGTTGTAAAGTCACACAAGGAAGAGATAAAAACAGGAGAAAAAAATTGCAAATGTACAAGGTGTAAAGTCACACAAGGACGAGATAAAAACAGGAAAAATTGTACATGTACAAGTTGAAAGACACTCAAGGAAGAGATACAAACGGATAAACTCTAAAATCACGTAGGAATGGTAGTAAGTATAAAAGTGTACTACATATACTAGTGGTTAGAATTCTATATAAACAAATTCACACAGGAATACATTTTAACAGCAATTAGGCTTGGACATTTATATAATGCGTATGAGTACTGGGTTGTGTGTAAGACTGCGCCAGTGAAACTGATTTATGTAAGATGTGGGAGCATTCAAGTTATTATATGAAGGTGTTGGTTTGTGTGTGTGCTTAAATGAGAATACATGGCAGGTGTTCATGAAACTGTGTAAGCACACCAGGCCTGGCGCCAGGACTTTTTATTTGGGTGGGCCAGGGTTGCATTCTGGTGGGCCACTGCAGGCCCAATTTGTTGCTTCTGGAGGTAGCCTACAAGCCCTATATATCCTCATATCTACTTGCAAATAGAATGAACCTACGGATTGCTTCTGTGTGTATACAGAGCCTGGGGGAGTAATCTGAAAGTAAGCGCGATGTCTGGACCTCACTGCAAACCCTCATATTCCAGCAGGCCAGGCAGTAAGAGCTATGTCTGGATCTAACTGCAAACCCTCGAATTCCAGCAGGCCTGGCTTCAACGCAAGTACTAATTCTAAGAATATTATAATGGTTCAAGATTAAGGAAGTCCCTATTACCACACAAAAGCTTTGACACATTTGCACTAGAAAGGCTGGCTATTTACCCGTTGCAATTTGGAAAAAACACTTTGTTGTCTGCCCAAATTTAACTTAATACATTTTATTTTCTTGTCATTCTTTTGCGATGTACTTTTTATAGATAAAATCTCGAAAAACAGTAACACATATGAAAAAGAGGAGCATTTTTGAAATCTGCCAGCAGTTTTCACACCAACCATTTCAAAACTAGCAGTTTCAGTCAGAGGTAACCATCTATTCTTTGAAAACTCCCTTACAAACTCATCCATACATAGGTTTGCCGTGAGCTCCTTCTCATGTGCTAAAATAGTCAAATTCTGTTTCCGATCATGATTCATTGTGCGTTGGGAGTGTGTGTTGTGAGATACGGTTGAAAAGGAGCTCTTACTGGCTGTGGTTGAAATCTTTATTACCAGTGCAGATGCATAAATTTCATGAAGTGCTGGGAAAGCTTCATCATAATCACGCACCAGTTTACAAATGTTGGCAACATCTGCACTATCTGGGACTTTTTTTGTAACAATGGTTTTGCAACAGTTCTGCTGCAAGAGTAGCTTTAATTACATTATTTTGGTCAAGAAGGGGTGCACACTTGTTCACATCAAGAAAATGAGGTAGTGAGGGAACCAAGATAATAATGGCTTCGATAAGTTCAATGTTCTTCTGCGAGAATCAGGTCTCTGTTTCAGCTATTGCTCTGTCCAGAATGTTCAAGATGGGCTACTTGAGAACTTGCTGCTCAGAAAAGGAAGAGTCCTCTGCAGATTGTCCAACTGTTGAAAGTATCACTGAATCTGAAAATCGGCAGTTGAGAGTCCTCCTTTTTGGCCCATGATTAACACGTGTGGTTTCGTCTAACACATCATCAGAAGAGCAGTACTTGGTAGAAAACATTGGATCTGCACGCATTGCTTTCAGGGCACTAAGTGTGGACTGTACAACTTCCACTGCAAAACACAAATGTGTTTGTTGTCTCAAATACAGCATTAGCAGGTTTTAAAGTTAAAATTAGATCTTGTAAAAATTGCCCATTAATATAAACATATTCCATTTGAATAGAAGATAGTAAACAAAAAGCTTCTGCCTTCAACTCAGATGCAGCATTGTCATCATGATATATCTGATATAAGCTCCAAAGGATGTGGGGCAAAGTAACACCCCACTCTGGGCGCATAGCCATAATGTATGCATATCAAAGATGCACCCAATGTTCCAATCTTGCCAAAAATATTTTTATTTCCATTTAATCCATTGCTTGTTAAAATGTGATCTTTATCGTCCAGTCACACAGTGGACACATATGATTACACAATCCTTAATGCTGTAGAAATGCCGTAGGCCTTTCTCTAGAGCATGGTGCGTTACATAAGTCCTCCTTAATGAAATGTTCTCAGTACCCAATGCATTTCGGGCCCTTTTATTTGGCCCTTCATCAGGGGTTTATCTACAAAATTCAAAACAAGGTTGTTGGGATATGTTTTTCAATGTATCATATTTGTCACTTTATGCACATAATAAACATTTAAACCAAACATTTTTATAACTGGGAAAACCCCATAATCAAACGTTTTGCCCGCTGAATTCCCAGATGCAAACTCAATCTTTCCCATGCCTGCGCTAAAATCCATTAAACCCTTCCAATGTATGCGCTACATCACTTCATCCAAACATCCCCCTATCATATGGTAAAGCAAAATAGTTTTCAAAACCAGCCCGTACCTTGAGCGTTCAACTGACTGTTTTCCCTCCAGTTTGAAATCTCTCTAACAACTGTTTTCCCTCCAGTTTGAAATCTCTCTAACAAATCCACTCCTATTGTTCTATTTCAAATACCTGTGACATGCCCCTGCCCATTAAACCTGTCCAATCCATCAAACTGCGAGACCCATAATGCACTATATCTGTCATAGGAATGATCTGTTTCTAAATACTTAATGATCCCGAGTTTCCATGTTACCCTGTAATGCGATCACAAATATTGGAATGTTTTTACACAAGTAGTTTGATTTCAAATATCTAGACCATGCCCTTCTCCGTTCATAACTAAAAGATCAGAAATGGTGTCAATGTTTTCAACAACACATTTTGTAACCTCATAATGGCTGGTCCATTGGATCTCAAGAAGACATTTGAGAGTTGGTCCATTATATCGTTGACTCGCATAAGACGATGAAAGAAATTGTACAGCTTATTACGAAGATCAAAGAATCACTTTGCCCTTGGTTTACTTTGGATGGCATGTATGACAACAAGATGAAGCTCATGATTGTAACAGTGTATGTTGGGGATATATTTATCTAATCTTCACTGTATAACCGCCTGAACACCCCATTGCATCCACTCATCACTGATGCTCCATCATAGCACTGACTTAATGTCTTCTGGCTTGAAATCACTGGCACCCAAGTTGCTTAAGATCCGATTAGCTATATATTCAGCATCTAATTGTTCTTTCTGTAAAAGACCAATGAAATTCTCCTCGGGCTTGGCTTTGCTCACAAAATGCACCATGAGGTACAGATTTTCAATGTTACATTTATCGCAGGTGCAATCGCTTTTAATACAAAAACTTTTTGAATCACAACTTTTGTATTGCTTTTTGACTTGTGAGAGAACCATGCCATTTAAAGTATCTATTACTTTGTTTTGGATACATTTAGGTGTATATTTTGCATTTAGGGGAATAGTGTATAATTCCTGCTAGCTTTTAATCTTTTATCCGAGTGTTTTGGAAACGCTTTTAAAATAAACCACTTGTTGAATCAAAAACATCTTCATTGTAACTACTCCGGGGAAGTTCATTCACAACAAGAAATTGAATGACTTCTCCAATGCTTTTTAAGTAATATTGATTATTTTCTATTACTTTCATCTCTAATAAAAAGGCAATTGTATATCTTTCCGCTCTCTTCCACGCCTCTGCTAGAGCTTGTAAAACATGTGTTTAGCCACATGTTGAGCAAAACCTGTGTCAGATGCTAGTGCATTTTTCCAGTTACAGAATCCCGTTACAGTAAAAACTGTATCCTTATTATTTTTCCAATTAGTAATCATGACATGGGAAACAAAAGCAAGCATCTAGACTAGCAGAGTACTCCAGCCATGATAGAGTTTTGTACCAGTCCAAGCTGAATGCCCTCTCACGGTCGCCAAATCTACTTTGTGGATAAGAATTAGGAAATGGTTGGGATGGGTTATTCCTATGCAGATCAGTAGCATTGCTGCAAAGATGACCTTGAAGCTTTTTAAGGTCAACAAGGTTTTTATTCCCAGCAGTACCATGATTTCGGTGAGCATTTGTTTTTCTTTCTTTTTCAATTTCCATGGGGGGTGCTGGTACAGGACTTGGATTATGATACAAGGGATTACGGCTGGCATCTAAAGTACCTCTCCGAATGACGAGTCTTTCCATGATGCCCAAGCTAGTCTTAAAAGCAACTGAAAAAATATTTAAATATAAAAAAAAATCTTTGGGTAGGTAATGTTCGTGCAATATCTGATAAAAATACGACGGGGTCAAGCTCCATAAAAAAAGTTATTGAAAATCCATTATAGTGCCCATACAATGATTAAAAAGTAAAAACAGCAATACCTGAGGTGTGTGATTAAAAAGTAGAAAATTCCTCAACAAGCAGTATACAATTGCAGCCACGGATAGCTTTGGTATCTTGAAATTATCTGGATTACACATAACAGACCCTGGTCTTTCATGGCAAATCTTCCAAGAGTCGCATGTTTCATTTAAAATAAGAATCCTGAATTATAAATACCCGAATGAAGGTGCAGTGCTGCACGAGCAATGATTGAATGTGTTCTATTGGAACCATTTCAACTCTCTCCCTCAATCCAAGGAATTTCAAGTTAGCATTCTGTAGGCTTTTTGAACTGCATACATCTCTGTATGGTTCATGGGGACTAAAACTGTCTAAGGTATGTTTGCTCATTATCTTCTCTGGATTATTCTTCTTGTAACAAAGAAGCCATTTGTTTTGTCTTTTCCAGTCACAATACAATATCCTGTATTTTATCTGCCCATGGTTTCCAAAATTAACCTGTTTGAGGATTAGTTATAAGAGTGGTGCAGCGCAGTGTGGCCTACTTGGGGAGTCGTTCAGTATTGTGCATGAGTGATCAGAGTGTTGCTGTTATGTTTTATTAGGTCATTGCAAGTAGATGTTTAATAGCAAGGAGAGGAGAAGGAATACTTGTAAATTACATACATTTTTTGTTGCGAATGATTGAGCAGGTTACTGTAGGATCCACCTGGCTACAACAGATGAGCGAACCACCACATGTTCTAGAACAGCAGTCATGGTATAGCTCTATAATACCCCCAGATTTACAGAAGAACACCTAATAGCCCTGAATGGTATATAGCTAGCCATGTCAAATCCTGAGTCCAAACAGCAGCGATGATACAAGATCCAAAGTAGTGCAACCATTAGTGGCAGCCAGAATAGACCTGCCTAGGGAAAGTATTGCATGGATACGGGCATATAGGCAGGTAGATCGGTGGCTGTTGGGTTAAGGGCCTCCTCCGACCCAGCGACTGGAGAGACTCATTTCGGCAGACACAGCAGGCTTTCTCAATCTAATGTGCTCATTTTCATTAAAACCTTTATACCATGTCCCTCACATAGACCTAGAAAACATTCATACACATGGAAAAAATTCCATTGTCACTCATTATAAAGTCACAAACTATGTATAAAAACACGGAAATACATTCACATACAGTTCATCAAATATGGCTAGTAGAAATTACTGCTGCTAAGAACATAAAAATGCATAGTGCATTAAAATGTACCCCCTTAAATGCATATTGCATCTTCAAAATTGACTAATACACAGGGAATGTATCTCCTTATGTTGGACCATGTAATACTGTACACTGTAATTTTAAAACCAAATGTTTAGCACAAACCCCCTCAGGTAGTGTTAATCAACTCAAACATGATGTGCAAACAAATAACCCATAGGGACATATTTAAACTCAATTAATTCCTTGATTGGCATGGATACATCTCCAGGCTGAGCCTGTGACTGTTGCTTGCAATTGAAAGCAACACTATTCAGTGCCAATTTTAATTTTCACACACAGACTTAACAGATTAGGACAATAAAAAAACGAGGCCAACAAAAAGAAAATATATATATATATATATATATATATATTCCAAGAAAACTCCCAACCTCCAATCCAACAAGATCGGTGAAGCAGGAGACAGACCACAATTGAGGGTAACAATTCTTTACTGCAGAAAAGGGTCAGATGATAAAACCGGCGATGGTGCGTTTCGGGCCCAGCGGCCCTTGCTCACATGCAGAGAGTAGCAGAATGTAATTATTTTTATAATGCAATACACCCCGCCTACAACCCGCCTCCAGCTTATACTAGACATGGTAAAAATACTGTTGTTGTCGAGGCTAAATACAAATACATGCCCGTTTTGTTCTATAAATACTAAAACAACACCGGAAACATGGTGCAATATAAATTGCATAAATGCAATGACAAATCGATCAATACATTGAATTCTCAAGGCATAAAAATGAGTATATAACTATACCAAGATTACAATAACTCACTGGATAAATCCATTATGCCGAGCAAGTCTTAACTTGTTCAACAGAAATGATTGTAAAATACCACGTCACTTGTTTCTCTTAGAAACAATCCAAATTTACACTGGGACTAACGTAGGCTATGAGGTGCAAAACGTGCTAATAAATATATACAATAAAAGTGGCTAACCACCTCTGCCTAATGTGCAAAGAAGCTTTTAATACAGTGCAAAACACATCTATAAAAGTGCAGAAGTGTATAATAAAAAAATTCTGAATATAGAAAATGAATCAGAATATTAGCTCTCTAAAAAATTGGACTAAGCCTTCTTATTATCTTAAAAGGTAAATATAAAACACTTTAAAAAACAGATATTCATTATTATTATATACAATGTGCAAAAAGTCACGTGAATACTTTTTTTACAAGAGGGGAAAAATAGTAATCAACCTGGAGATCTAGAAAAGTTGATGATTAAACAACTTAAATAATAAGAGGAATTTCATAATAACATAGATAACAGTGAACCTGACTATCAGGATCAAAAACAATCAATGAATGAATACCCAACCCCATGGGAACAGACAATCCAAATGAGCAACAGGGAACCTGTCTACTCATCTGGTGGGGTATATGCGACACCAGGAGATATACTGCATGTTATATAGAGACTCTGTCAAAGCCCAACTGTGATGTTTGTCATAAAACTCGTAGTCATCATAGGCTAGCACCCATATACAGGACAGGCTAAAAGGTATTAGAGATTTCTACAAAAAGTTATGGATGTCCTCAGTAGTGTTGAGGCCATTGGGCCACTTACTGTCGAACTCCAAAATAAACCGCGTCTCCAATTGCCTCAGTAGCAATTCCCTATTCCCTCCTCTTCGAGGTTTAGGGACTGATCCTACCACATAGTAGGACAGGCAACTTAGAACTTTATTATGCTTTAATGCAAAGTGCCGTGCTACCGGATATGTGGTAT
Organism: Lissotriton helveticus; assembly: GCF_964261635.1. Taxonomy (NCBI): domain Eukaryota; kingdom Metazoa; phylum Chordata; class Amphibia; order Caudata; family Salamandridae; genus Lissotriton; species Lissotriton helveticus. Next base: position 633,160,088 of record NC_136069.1, on the reverse strand, counting down.
CGTTGTGTAGTATAGCTCTGAGGTGTTGGAGAATCCTGACGTGCACCTGTGCCTTCGTACTTTCGATGTAATTTAATCCACAGGTGCATGTCAGGACATAAACTGCAAAGTCTGTCTTACATGAGTGATTGCCTGTGATAGGAATTTCTTTAGGGTCGAATGGTATGCGATAGTGTGTTTTATTCACACCAAATTTACATGCCCTACAGTGAGAACATTTCTGGAAACCTGCCTTGGGCTGCAGCCATGTATTCTTTTGCTTAAGCTCCAGACTGCTAATATCAAGAGTAGCGCCCATGCTTTTAGCTCTTCGAAATGTAACCAGAGGCTTACTGGGTAAGGCTGAATTCAGTCTATTATCAGTAAGCACAATTGGCCAATTTCTTTGGATGATATTTCTAATCTTGTGTTCTTCATTACTAAAAGCAGTGATAAATCTCGGGCAACTCTTGGATTCTTCACCCTAATTAGAGCCGGGGTCCAATGTATCTGCAGCCATAGTTTCCGTTGGTAGCAGACTTTTCCTAGTTCTCAGTCTAGCTTTAGCCAAAGCTTGTTTGAAAATCCTATCAGAATAGCCTCGTTCTTTCAGTCGAGCTCTGAGACTAATAATACAAGTCTCTAAGTCACTAGGGGAGCTACAAATTCTTTTAATCCTTAAAATTTCCCCATACGGAATGCTGGAGATGGTATGCCTAGGGTGTAAGCTGGAAGCATGCAGAGTGGTGTTCCCTGATGTGGGTTTTCTAAAAAGAGTGGATTCTAGTCTGTTGGCATTGACATAGACCTTAACATCAAGGAATTCAATCTCTTCTCTGCTAATATGCAACGTAAATTTGAGGTTTAAAGAATTGTTATTAATCTCTTCAATAAAGAGCAGGGCCTCCACTTCATCACCCTGCTAAAAACCACACCATTTTTTCATGTACCCATACAACATGTGTGGTGTTCAGAACCTGCTCCTCCCACCAGCCCACGTGCAAGCGCGTAGCTGGGAGAGAAGCAGGATCCCATAGCCACTCCTCTTAACTGTTTCCACACATCCGTCTCAAAGATAGTAATTGTTGTTAAGACACCACTCCATCAAGCTTAAAATAACTTTGTTATGCTCGTAAAGTTCTGCAGGTCTTTTGTCCAAAAAGTGCTTGGTTGCCCTCAACCCATCCGTGTGCCTGATGCTTGTATATAGGGACTCAATGTCCAGCGTAATCAATAACCTGTCTTCCTGCCATTCCAATTCATTGATTTTCTGCAGGAAGTCACTTGTGTTCCGGACGTAGCTAAGAAGGCTCTTTACCATGTCCTGCAAAAAATAATAGATATACTGTCCCACATTTTCACAAACACTGTTAATAGCCGATATTATCGGTGTTCCAGGCGTAGGCAACATACCTTTATGGACCTTAGGGATCAGGTAGAATGCTGGGAGAACTGGAAATTCTTTGAACATATATTTAATTCTTCCCCAGAAATCAGCCCTGCTCTCCGCCATTTATGCAGAGGTTTTTCCAAAGTTATTTTAGCGTTCAAGTATTCTTTGTTGCTGTATTTTTCATTGCATAAAGTGTCATGCAGCTGTCTATAGGCCTCGATTACATAGTCTATCTTCGACCAAATGACTATGTTTCCACCCTTGTCCGAGGTCTTTACCACAATGTCAGGATTACTACTTAGCTTCTTCATAAGCGCATGATAATTGGCTTCTTTTTGGTAGAATCTATTTCTCTTGTGGTTACAGGTTTGAGTATATAGCTGTTTAATTTCAGACCCTATGCAACCTTGGAATGTGTCAACGGCATCTTTGACCATCAAAAGGATAAATTTGGACTTACTCTTAAAGGGAGTGATCCCAGCTCCTTTTTGTAGTATATTGATATTAGTCAGTCTAGTTTGTGTACTGCCATCAGTGTCAGGACCCATTGGTTGAGAACAGGTTGCTTGGCGCAAACCATTGAGTGTTAAGAAAGTTGGAACATCAGCAGCAGTGACACCTTCCAACTCTTCCGCTGATCTTGGCAACTCCGAGATGTTGGTGTCATTATTCGTTTTGAGTCTTTGTAACGCAAAGAATTTCTGGAGTTTGATTTTTCTAATGAAACAGAAAATGTCAATTCGGGTGGCAGCGTAGTTGAAGGGCTGCTTTGGACAAAAATCTAGCCCGAGAGATAATAGTTGTTCTTCGGCCTTGGTAAGAACAACATTTGACTAATTGATTATCGATCTGCCCCCTACTGTTTCTTCCTTTGCCAACCCTGTTTCGATTTCTTTGCCTGTACATTTTTGTTTGATCCGTTTCCTTCTTTCTCGCCTTTTTTATTTCTACGTTTGTTGCCAAGTTTCTTTGCCTCGGACGCAATGTCCTTAGTCTTTCCTCGACTAAAAAATTGAATTCTTCCTCCAAATTTAGGATAGGGGCCATTTGTCCACTCCTATCAGAATCCTGACTGGACTCGCTCGTGAGGGACGTCATCTCAACACTTGTTGTATCGTCGTCAGTAATGCCAGCTTCGTTGCGGCCACAAGGTGGAACACTCTGCTTTTTGGTTTTTCCACTGTATTGCTGTCGTTTGGTCACACTATATTTGCAGGCGAAAGTAAATATCTGGCCTTGGGCATAGTCGACTTGGTCACGTGCAAATTTATTGAACTTTCTGATTTTTATTTTATCTTGATGTTTTTTAAGCCTTTCTTCCATTGCCTCCTTCAGCTTTTTTATTTCCTCAGTTTCCTTCATTTTCGCGATGTCCTCATTTAGTTTCTCAATATTTTTCAGGATTTCTTCCCTATCAGAAGCGGCATATTTTATGAGAATGTGGACTAAGTTCATTGATGCCGCTAAATTACTTTGTCCCCATTCTTTCAGCATTTGGGGGTTAGGTTTATCGAAGCTTGGTGCTAACATAATACGTAGTCCCCTAGGTACACGACCTGCATCCGCATACTTGGTCAGTGAATAGTGTTCCCACCATTTGGTTATCTCCAAACGCTTCTGTTTTTCTAAGTCCTTGTAGAGCGTTTTAATGCTCCGCATTTACAGGGGCCGTGCTCAATGTTGTACCTGATGTTGGTATCTTTCCAAACAACTCCTCAGCCTCCACCTCCCTCGCACGGAAAGCCTCCGCAGATATGCTGTAATCACCAACGACCCATATATATATATATATATATATTCCAACCATGATTCCTCCAACGTTCGTCAAGAATCCACTCGAGCCCAAATTTCTTTGCAGCATGATAATTTATTAAGACATGCAGCAAGTAAAACGCCTGACGTGTTTCGGCGCAGAAGCACCTTGGTCACGGGTCGAGAACTGTTTCTAAGTGTACTTTGCATATAGTGCAAATTTCATAGAAATTAAGGTAGGACTACTTGTCTCTACACTCCGTTTTTTGCAGCCATTTTGTAATGTTGTTTGTTTGCATTATCGACAATAGCATGGTGATTTCAATAAAGTTTAAAAAAAAACACAATTCTTGCAGTATAGCTCATACATAATTATATATTGGTATATTAATATCCATATACCCATATTTATATGGCATAATACCAAAAAAAAATCATGATTTCAGCTGGAATATTCATCCATACAATGGCGATGTTTACCATTCCGTCAACATAAATACAATGAACCAAGTTCAATATGCTACCACACATCTTTTTATATATATATATATATATATATATATATATATATATATATATATCATCATCCAGGGGCTCTCCTTGCGGAAAGAAATGAGGCGCACTCAGCACAGGAAAGGAAACTGCGTTTTATTTCACCAATTTTACCGGCTCCATTGTCCTAATGCATTTCAGCCGAACATCGGCTTTCTTCAGAGGGGGTGGAGCATTCCGACATCCGTGGCTTTCCTTGAACACACCCAGACCCGCTTTCAAATCTTGCTTTCACATTCAATAATCGCCCTCAGGTGGGTCTCAATTGTGCTGCAATTTTGAGGCATGCTGGTCTTTGAAGTGCGTCTTCAGCCTTGTGATTTCAATCCTCCAGTGGATGATGTCACGGAATGTTTGCAAAGTTATTTGGTGATGCCTGTGTCCCCTTGAGCACTATTTTCGAGAGTTCGGGGGCCCATTCCAAGGTGCAATCCTTGGTGGCGCCGCTGCCAAGCTGGTTTTCACCATCTTCAAAAAAGGTCCCGATTGTGGCAGAATCCGGCGCGCTTTCGTTGGGGGTGCGTCCCTCTCGGCCAGGGCCAGGCCGTGTTAATTCATCCAGGGGCTCTCCTTGCGGAAAGAAATGAGGCGCACTCAGCACAGGAAAGGAAACTGCGTTTTATTTCACCAATTTTACCGGCTCCATTGTCCTAATGCATTTCAGCCGAACATCGGCTTTCTTCAGAGGGGGTGGAGCATTCCGACATCCGTGGCTTTCCTTGAACACACCCAGACCCGCTTTCAAATCTTGCTTTCACATTCAATAATCGCCCTCAGGTGGGTCTCAATTGTGCTGCAATTTTGAGGCATGCTGGTCTTTGAAGTGCGTCTTCAGCCTTGTGATTTCAATCCTCCAGTGGATGATGTCACGGAATGTTTGCAAAGTTATTTGGTGATGCCTGTGTCCCCTTGAGCACTATTTGCGAGAGTTCGGGGGCCCATTCCAAGGTGCAATCTATATCTATATCCTACTTATTACCTACTGGCGGTCGCCAGTAGGTAGTTTTAGTTAGGACCTAGTTTCCATAGGAAATCCGCAACATTCTATTGGGAATAACCTTGGCGTTGATGGACGGAATTGCACTGCTGATGTCACATATTACATCATTCATGACATGATTAGTGACATCACTGATGACATCTCAAATGACATCACTGATGACATCATCCATGTGATAATACAATACACCTCCTCACACTCTAATCTAACACATGATACACCTAGTGTTAAATACAAACTACCATTCCTGAAACCATTGACACAGTAAAACCACTTACCACATACGCACTCACTGATTTCTAGGTCTACACACACATCCACTCATCCACTCATTCACCCATACAATCTTTCATACATACAGTCACTCATCAATACAAGACCAACATATGCACTCATACACCTATACTGAGACTCACACACTGCCACTCATCCATGGAGTTACTCATACACCTAGTCAGTCATGTAAAGAATCAATCACACTCCCATTTCCACAACTATACAGTTATACACACAAAACCTTGCTTATTTACACATAGACTAACACATACTTACTGTCTTTTACAATCACTGATACAAGTACATATTGATAGATAGTCACTCATGCAATCACAGGCTGTTATATATAGTCATTTATATATGACAACTCTCACATGCAGCAGCTTACACAACAACAAACATAATGATGTACACATTCAGACAGTTTAGTCACTAACCCATGCATTCACTAAGACACATTTAATCACTCACTCATACAGTCAGTCACGCACCTACTAAATCCTTCATCCAGACACTCATACATACACTCATTGTTCAATATGTAAAACATATTTTAACTTTACAGAAACACACAGACACTGGATGAAGTCATCAGTGATGTCATTTGAGATGTCATCAGTGATGTCACTAACCATGTCATGAATGATGTAATATCATCAGCAGTGCATTGCGGGCGCGCGAGTTATAGTGAGTCCAACTAACTATAACGTGGGAATTTCAATGGTTTTATGTCAGTAAAATTTCCAGCTAACTATAACTGGTGTCAAACCTATGGTTTTTTCAGTGAATATATATATATATATATATATATATATATATATATATATATATATATTGCATCCACGTAGGTGCAACAGAGGGGTATCTTAATCCTTTCATCAGATACAGGTTGATGATGCGCCCCCCCCCCCACCCAGCACTGCTTTCACAGCTTAAGTAGGGGGGTGTTGACTCATCTCAAGAAGTAGCCGGCCTGCACTAGGGCCCACGATACACTGGCTACGATACTAGACATTTGAGAGAGAGGCAGAGAGCAGGTAGGAAGAGTGAAATTAAGGACGCATTAATGGATAAACTGTACTTCTGTATGTGGTAGAAAGGCATAACTGGTGATTTACCTATTTTGGTATTTCCCCACGAAGGGGTGTGGGGAAGTAGTAGGGTCTGGGGACATCGAGGCCTGCTTCTGAATGCCAAGGGCCACCTTCTAGCAAAGCTGGATAGAGGTGGAAAGCCACTGAAGGCTTGAGCCAGATGCCTGGTTCAGCTCTAGGTCCTCATGGACCCTCGTGCCCCAAAACAAGCCTGGTTTCATTTGGCTTCTGCCTGCTGCCCAGCATTTAATGTCATATGCCAAGTATGAAAGATAAAGCATTAATCCTTAATGAAAAACAGGAGAATGAGACACCCATCTAGTGGCTGAATTGCACAATGTGAAACTATAAAACCTGGGATCAATCCTGGCTTCCATGCTTGACCAAATTGTGTATTCCTAGCCAAATCTTTATTTTCCTGAGCCTCCTTTATTCATCATCACTTGAGAGCACCTTCATATAATGAGGCTCTAAACGTGCACTGTACAAAATCCCCTTTCCGCTTAATTTAGTCTACTATGATAGTGCTTCATCTGCACTAAGATTTTTAATCCACAAGTAGGGCGCACATAACAGACTTGCCTTTTAGTTCAGATTTAGTTAATACAGAAACCGCTGTAGGCAAGAATCCTTGTTGATGTGTACAGAGTGAACTGCGAGTGAGTTTTAACAATGTGAGTTTTTAAAGGTTCAAAAACAGTAGGGCAAGAATCCGAGCCTGAAGGCAGTTTTCAAGAGGGCAAGCAGGGATAATACAAGTCACTGTTTAAACGTAATGTAAAGTGATTGTTAATGCAGAAACAGCAGGGCTGCAAATCGGGACTTAGTTGCATTGTAAGCGCTCAAGAATCATGTTTACCTTGTGCTTTAAATGGAAATCCAGAAGTGCAGGAGCTCTGTGTTTAGAGTACCTATTTGCTACAGAGAAGTACTGGTACTTTCTATTCAGAGTATCTATTTGCCCCAGAGAAGTGTCAGTACTCTCTATTCATGGTAACTATTTACTCCTGAGAAGATGCAGTACTCTCCTTTCGGACTAACTATTTGCTCCTCAGAAGTGCTGGTACTCTCTATGCAGAGTACGTATTTGCTCTAGAGAAGTGCTGGTACCCCTCTGCAAAATCTCTTCAGCATTTAAGAAAGGACTTTTTTGGATGCTTATAAGAGATTTCACGGGTGGTATGTTGAACAATTTACAATGCAGCTTTTTTAGTTTTCGGCTTGTTGCCAGGGGTTTTGAACCAAGCCAAACATTTGGCTCAACTGTCTCGGCTTTTCCTGTTAATTTGTTGTCTCACCCACCCCTAGAGATGAGCCGATATAGCTAGCCAAGCCTCCTTCAGGGCCCTCCTTTATTTCTACTTAGTTTTACATGGCCCAGTAAAACGCATTCTTTTCCAAATCTCTTTCTAAACGTTAACTCTCTCAAAAAGTGTTTCTTTCCCAATGTAATGTCCCTTTGTAATGTAAATGTATGTAGGTGTACTTATATAGCGCAATGTCCCTTTGATAGGAAGAGGAGGTTTCTGAGGTGGGAGTATCAGATAAGTAACACTACTCAGCCTCCTTCGTTGCCAGCTGTCAGAGCAAATCTATCTTCATTACTACCTCCATCTGACCCCAGACTCTGCAGCACACTCCCTTCCAGGCCTGATTATCCATGTTCTACCATCCCTCTACCGTGCACCTTATCTCAAAGCTGACCTTGGGCCCCAGCCCCATATCAGCCACTACCTACCTCCATTTTCATTATTCCCAGTAAAAAAATTAGTAAAATTACCTTCAAACTTAAAACATTGAATATAACAGTAAATATCATTAGCACACACTCTAAAATGTTACACAGTAGCCCTAATGACCCAAATGCTAATTAAATAAAGAAAAAGAGAAAGGTCATTACAGGGCCAGATTTAGCACTGGTGCAAAAGTCTTTATTAGTGTCCCACCACTGACCTCTTTCTCTGTTGATACCTTTACTACCACACTTCAACAGCGCACTTCTTCTCTCCATAGCCCCTCTCCCTCATGACCTGCTCCTCAGACTCCCTCACTACCACCACCCACTAGTGCCCCTCATCGCTCCAAAGCCCCCTCCCCCTCATGACCCCCTTATCGGATTCCTTCATTCCCACCCTCCACCAGTGCCCCTCCTCTCTCCGCAGCTCCTCCTCCTCATGACCTCCTCAGACTCCCTCACAACCACCCTCCACCAGTGCCCCTTATCTCTCTGTAGCTCCTCCCTCCACCCCATGACCACCTCTTCGGATTCCCTCATTGCCACCATCCACCAGTGCCCTTCATCGCTCCATAGCCCCTCCCCCATGACCTCCTCCTCGGATTTCCTCAATGCCACCCTCGTATGCATTTTATTGTTTGGATAGCACTACTCATAGTGTAGGGTGTCACACTACTTTACATCACGCACACATTATGCAGAGACAATGAATCATACACGTATGTAAATCACCCTATAGGGAATGACACATAAGCTAATGAGGATTACCAAGTGTAGGAATCACATGTATATCTTCCTGAACAAACTCGTTATAACATTAAAATAATGAAAGACTGGGGAAATCCTAACTGTATCACAATACAAAAAAAGAAGAAAAAAAAAGTTCTATATATATACTATTCAGGTTTGTATGCAGCTCTTTGATGACAGTTAATAGGTCACTGTCCTGTTAGGATTGTAACTTCTGAACTGCAAGTCACAAAAGGATCTCTGTAACAAAGGCTATCCACATAAACTACAGTTTATCTGCATTTCAAAACTACAAACAGACAAAAGATTGCTCTCCAGCAGGATCATTAGTCACAAGAGTTATCTGGACATTTTAATAGTTGTCCCGCATCCGTGGCTGAGTCAGTCATGATAATGATACAAATGATTTCAATGAAATATACAAGGCACACACAATATCTGTGTCTTGTTAAGCCCTCACAGATTTAAAAAATATGTACAAATAGCCACACATTCTCCAAGCATACACAAAGTATGTATCTTGCTGGGACTTTGCAGATTTTAAAAAACTGAACAATAGCCACACATTCTCTTACCTGCTCTGTTTGAACTGTGTGTCACAGCCCGATCTGATAAGCAGCATAAACAAACTCCAGCACTGAAATAAGGAAATCTCTTCGCAGCAGGATTGTACACAAATCCAGCAAATGATCATCCTGATTCATTGCTACATGTGAGCTCTGACTGAGAGTGAGGAGGCAGAAATGATTTGACTGCAGTTCCCAGTCAGGGAGCTCAGATCTGCACTTGATCTCATTCATGACCTTGTGCCTCTGCAAACAAAACTTAACTGCAAATTTCATATTAGCATAGCAAGTGGGTCAGAGATAACACATACTTTTGAGTTTGCACTTGTTGCTTACTTCGAGGTGAGTGGAGTTGTGCTACGACAACAGCGGTCCCCACTAGAGACTGACTGGCCAACAGGCTCATGATGAGTCAGCCGGCGGCGCTGGTGGGGCTGGGTCAGCCACAGTCTGGGTCCAGGCTGCCCTGTGGGACATACCATACCGGAACTGCCGCAGTGGTATGAGAGCGGCGTGCTCAGCTACGCCAATACCCAGACTGCAGCTAGATTAACTTGAAATGCCGCTCGCCCTTGGGGCTACAGGACACCAGATGCGCCTATTAAAATTAGTCTGTCAACTGAGAGACTCGCACTGTCTCCATAATAAGTAGCCATTGGGCACACAGTCACTGACAGTGACATCTCTCTCCTGACAGTTATGGTGTTGGGGTGATGTGTTGCATTGTAACACAGTAGCTAGCACCCAAGCCTACAGGGAGCAGCTCACACTGCACTGCCGCAGCTTTCAGTATAGTTTATAGCGCTCCAGCTTAACACTAGGCAGCACATAGTGCAGCAGTGCAAGTAGAGGCCAGGAATGCACCATATCATGTTAAATATGGCACATTCCTGCCCTCTCCCTGTCCTGGGACGCAGTGCTGTAATGTGCAACGTAACGCAGCACAGCAAGGTATCTTGCTGCGCTGTGACATTTTGATAAATATGGCCCTCAGGGCCATATTTTACTTTTTTCACACAGCGCAACACAGCAAGACACCTTTAAGATATCGTGCAATCCTCTCTCTACTTGCGCTGGCACACTTTTGCTACCTAGTGCTAACTCGGGCACCCTTGCACCGCGGTACAAGGGTGCATGCGCTCTGGCAGGTTTGTTTTGTGCATCAAGGGACACTCCTGCACAAAACAATCCTTGGAGGATTTTAATTTTGTGTTTGCTGCAGAATGATTTTCTGACTGGTTGATTTTCATAATAGCCAAACAATCCAACTGTAAGGCAAGCAAATTTAAGAATTTTGGCATCTACCTCGAGGACAAGAGCAGAAACATCCTTTGTGCTTATCTTCAGGACTCCAACATTAGTAAAAATAAATGGTTTAAAATGCAACATCAGTAATTCATGACCCCCTGTCAACCACCAGCCAACCCTGACCCTTCAGTGACCGTACTGCATTTTTTGTCACTAATTTCGTGGAAGTAATTTTTTAACAAATTCCTTCCTCATGGGTTTAGAAAAAGACACAACAGCAAAGTTTATTCTAAGGCCACTAAACAAAATTGAATGTTAGGTGGGGGTGGGAAGGATTGTCTAACATTTTTGGTTTGACTATGCTGCTACAGAGGGAAGCTATAATTGTACATATGCGAGCAAAACCACCCCAAAAGCAGCAGCATGCTGGGTCCAACTGCTACGTAATGTACCTTTTACACCATAAAGCAAGCACCTAAATACGCATTTCACCCCATGAGTGAGGTACAGATTAAGTGCAACAAGGGACTAATTCTGTTTTGGATATAAACTCCAGCTTTTGCTACAAATAACATGTATTTCTTTATTTAATGAGTTTTATATAGCGCTGGCTAGACCCGAAGGTATCAGAGTGCTTTACATGAGGTTCCACAAAGTTACAAAAATTACAACATGTAACAGGTTGCGTCAATTACTAGTTATACATTTAAAGAGTATAGAAAATTAGATAAATGGAGCATAGAAGGGTAAGGGGGTAGGAGGGACATACGACGGCGAGATGAGGTAAAGTTGGCCCCAAGTCCGGCTGAGTAGGTGATGGCTTAGGGAGAAGTTTATGGCCCATCTCCTCTTTAGCTATCAGGTAGCTCCACCGGGCATCGGCCAAATAGCAAGGTCTTGGCTAAAAAACATATAAAGAGCATCGGAAGGCGAGATAAATGGAGCGTAGAAGGGAAGGGTAAAGGGGAGGGGGGAAGGGTAAAGGGGAGAACATTATTAGTCAGTCATTCTTAGGTGGAATTTGATAATACGCTAATTGCACATGCAATATTTACCTATTCATAAATTGTGCCCCAATTATATTTTCCCACAATTATGTGTAAGGTAAAACCAGCCGAGGACTTTGTTGTCAAAGAGAAAAAAAATCCAGATTTTCGTTTTTTAGAACTTGTTTGAGGATATGTTTTTTAAATTCCACATTATTTGTCAACAAAATCCTTGCGAGTTTTATATGGCAAAGAACCCCTTGATGAGAAAAGGCCTGCAAAAATGAGGTGCGCCTGCTAATTTGCTTTAGTTTAGGTTGAGCTAATTGATATGATTACCAGTTTGAAACATGGAAAGGCGGAATAGCATACAAATGGCTCATGATTTCACCCATTATCATCGCCTGCATTATGTATGTAGTGCACTGCCCCAGTCTGTTTGTCAGAGCACGTTTACCTGCCCCCTGCCCAGCCACAAACTTGCAACTGGTCTGGGGCAGTGCGTTGGTGAATATCGGACCGGCTGCTTGCATTAGTGAGAGGTGGTCCAAATGTTTGTATCCAATAGTTCATTACAAAGGAGTTCCCCCTGCACATGGTTGCAGTGACTCACTGCATCAGTGTGAAGAGGAATGTCTAGCAGCTCCATGAGACCACCATTTCCCCCTTTCAGGGTGCAGCTTCATGGGCACCTTTATCCCTCAGAGCCTCTAACTCCTTTCCATAGATTTTTGGTCTTTATACTTCTCCAGGCTTAGAGGAAATACCACCAATGTTTCAATATCAGCCCCACAGAGGGAAACTAAAGTAGCCTCTGTGTATGCTTTTGCCTCTCCATAGTACACTTCTACCCCCACTCGTTTGCTAACCAATCCCCTTGGATTGCCAACCACTGGAAGACTTTGTGGAGCATGCTGCATCTCCTTTCCTATGACCTACCTGATGAGTCATGTCAACCCAGAAGTCTTTGCTGGGCCCCGGTTTTTACTTTGATACCCTTTTGTCTTTTTATGGGCGAAGTCTCAGACCCCGCCCTCTGAGAAGCATTTTGGCAGCCTTTATATAAACTCCTTTTTGTCTTGCTTGTTGCTCACCTCCTTCCCCTGCTGAGAAGTCTGTGAACCTTTTTTCTGGTCACATCTATCATGGGTCTTTCTGGACACCCTGGTTCTGACCCATTTGTCAGCTACATTCCTTTATTATCTGGGAGAAGACAACTTGGAATCCACCAAATGCTGATACAATTTATCTGTGGCACAATTAGTTAGAATGTGCTCCTTCATAAGTAAACTATACAGCCCATCATAAGTGTCCCCTGCATTCTTTTATCCAGTCTTCTAGTGCGTTGACTGAAGAGACCAAAAAGTCTACCCATGTCTGGTTTTGACCTTTTTGGGTGTCCCTAAATTCTTCAGTATTTAGTCCAAATCCTTCTGTCAAGGTCGCCTCCATATGCTGATAAGACTCTGCTATCCCCTCATTAAGGGTCAGAAGTCTATCTCTGCCCTTAACTGAGAAACTCTCAAAGTACAGATCGCCATCACAAAACTTGGGGACCATTCCTTTGGGAATCTTGGGGTCAAAAGATTCCTCCTTCTCCCTGGTACTATTGTTGCTGCCACCATCTTTGGGCCTAAGGCCCAGTTAACCTAAATGGCTAGTCTCCTCACATTCAAGCTTTTTCTCCTCCAGGTCGTGTTGATCTCATCCTAAAGGGTTCCTTCCATCTTACCATTGGGGACTGGGGGGGATATTTTCTTGGGACTGACCTTCCTTTATTCTTTCTCGCTCATTGGAGCAGAGGAACTTACCAAGTGCTTCCTTTGTAGCTGTCACCTTGTAGCTAATGCCCCTTGCTTTGCACAACACCATAATCTCCATGATCCTCATGGCTGGGATGATTGCCAAGTCGAGATTCTGACCAGTCTGTAATGTGCCTAACCTTTTACTTAGTAGTTGGGACCTTTTTAAACATTTGTTCAAACGTTTAGAAATTTTCCATACTCATCTAAGCCTTTGTAAAATGCACTAATGTAATTGGGGAGGGGCAGGGGGAGGGCTACACAGGGCCCTAATAACCCAATAAAAAAAAAGAATCTGAAAAAGTTTTTGATGCTAAAGTCAATTATGTGGATTTCTAGTGCAAAATCACTTCTGACCAAGTGGTACTGTGTAACACAGGTTCAGGATCCCCACCGCTCTAACACCAATGTGTGAAAGTGAAGTACCATGTGGTCTAGGGGTTAGACCGCACCATGTAATACTATCACAATACTCGAAAGAGGTTCATTGGATTCACACTAATGAATCCTTAGCTCAGTCCTGCTAGATTGGCACAGAGTAGTCAGACGTTACTAGAGGGACAAGTGTTAAGCATTTCAGAGTACCAACATGGACGATAAGTAATTACACAACTCTAGAGAAATCCGACAGTGATGATTTAAAATAGTGTATTTGTTATCCTAATTTAGACACTAAAACAAATGAATTTGAATACAGGTAACCAGAATTATAGGTTTTTGAAGAAATATTAAATCAGTGCAAAATAATACAGGAAAAATATGTGGTCAATTGGAAAAACCACTAATGCCAAATAGTCACTTGCAGGTTGAGTTAAATGGAATCCGTACACAGTTAAGGCCATGCGGCCCCTGGACCAGGTCATGACAGTCAGATACATTTTTCATATCCTGTGGAGTCGAGGTGCAGAGTTGTCCTAGCTGTCCATACCGCTTATGATACTGCAAGAAAAGCATCAGAACTACAGCTGCTGACGTCTGATTGATGCTAGATGCTGGATTGGTGATCAACAAGCCTTTACAGGTGTAAGCACAGTTAAAAGGTATTGGAACTTCATTGGGTCTTGGGGCTAGGTAGTGGCCTGACATTTTGTGACAAGCAAGACTACAATTCCCACAATTCACTGGACCCCCTGGATTTGGGCGATCACACTGAGGGCTGGATGGGCAGCAATCTTTCTGATCCGATGAGGGTATTTACCTACAATTTGAAGGGGGCTAGTGCCACTGGTCCAGAGGAGTCTGGCTTCCACAGGGGTCCCTCTCTCGGGGAGGGCCACGTTTGAACAAAGGACAAGGCTTGTTCACTCTGTTCCAATACCTCTTTTGCTTTTGTTCAGTGGGCAAAGTCCCATTGATGGTGACACTGGTCTCAAATTGGTGTTTCCTTGATGGAATTTGTTTAGACCTGTGGCTCTGGTGTCAGAGGGACCCCTTAAATCCTATATTTAGACGAGTGGGAGCTAGTAGCCAATGAGTGTCACGTTTTTTACCCAGAAACCTCTATTCTGCCTTTCCTAAAGATGGCAGAAATGCAATTTTGGTATGTAGACCAGGGGGGGTGGGGGTTGTACACGTCCCTGCATAGCTAATTTCCCACTTGCCCCGATGCAGATATGCCTGGGGCAGGTTAGGGCTCTTTCCTTCACTAGGAGTCAGCCCTGATGCATTTCAGAGGCAGTGCAGTTTTTGAGGGTCACTGTGTTGATGTGCCACTTCACTACCCTGCTTAGGAGGAAGGAGGTGTGACCTCCTTCCTGCTCAAGCCTTTGTTCTTGACTTTTGGAAGTGATCACACTGCCTGGCATGATGTCAGAATCCTGTTTTGGTGGCAGTAGGCACAGGAAAGCCTGGGCTTGCCAGACAGAGCACAGAGAAGCTGGGGCAAGCAGGTGGGCAACTTCTACGGTCGGTACCTGGGTGTATGCCTTGTCACCCAGGACATGAGATTTGAGTCGGGTCTGGGAAGACATGTTGTTTGAAGCCAAACATGACATTTTGGCAGTATTATAATGGAGATGCTAACCTCTAGAATACCATGGTTGAAAGCCCATGTTATCCTCTGGACCACTAACACTTATAGTAGTTTCTAAAGAGGAACACCACTTTATAGGCATATAGGCTTGCCCTCGTATGTCTTCACCTTTAATATACTTCACCCTGCCTCCTGGGCTGAGGAGGCCTATCTTAGGGGTGCCGGGCCTATATTAAAGGTAGTTCATTTGACTAACTGTGCCACAGATGATGATGGCACAGACTAGTTTGAGCAGTTGGCACTGCTCCTGCAGTGTGCAATGCAGGCCTGCTGTCAGTACTTGACCTTGGTCACCCAGGAGGGTGCAGTACTGTAGTGAAGCCCTTGCGTCCCCCTTACCATCTATGCCCTGCCCAATACAAGAGACTTACAAGGGGGTAAAGTCTTAGCTAATTTGTATTATCAAGTCTAACATAACCTTTGGCGTGACCATACAAAAAGAGCACTTTGCTACGAGGGTTAAAGACCTAGCTTTTTTAGGTCTAGAGTTAGCTATAACCTTTGGATTTTAGCAGTATTATATACTCCCTTATAGGGATATCCATTGTATTTTTTCTTGTGAAATTCACACTTTTCTACTGCCAATTAAAGCATAAGGCCTGTGGCAATGACTCTGTCCACTTCATCCACTGGCTAGCCTTCCTGAGAATGACAACATTCATCTTTTACAGAGAGCACATCCGCACCCAAACTAGTTCCTTTCAGTGTCCGGGTGTACTACAGCAATGTATGCTTTTGAGAACAAAACATGTTTTTGTTTTATTTTTCATGTGTTTTTTATTTTTAATTTTTAATATTGGTGGGAATAAAGCAGCTCTTACAACAAAGGTTTGTAGAAACCATGGCAATACAATAATGACAAAGATAAAATGCTGACAGCCAACCTGAATTCACTTTGACATTCCTTCATTCCTTTGATATTTGAGTCACTGTCTGGATCATGCTATTTGTTTGTTCTAATGGGCCTCACCCAGCTGTGTTTAGAGACAGAAAGACAGATGGACACACACAAGGCACTTTTTGCCGTAGTGTATGGTTTGATCTCAAATCAACTTTTTTTTTTTTTTACACAAAAACTCACTTTTTTGATTTTTTTAAAATTTGTTTTACAACAAAAAAAGTTTGCAAGGAGTTTTTAAGTTGTCCTATTTTTAAAAAGTGTTTTTTTATAAAGGTGTTGGAAGCAGTTTGTCTTTAGGCCATGGGCGTTTAACATTTTTGTATTTTATTTTTGTTTGTTTAGGGTAATTGATGCATCAAATTAAGCCTTTTGTTATGTTGATTCTCAAGCCAGAAATGTTTTTTTTAAAAATGTAACCTCACTCATTTATATGCAACTTTCTCAAGAGGTTTTTTATTTGAATTGTAAAAAGGCGAAATTTAGGATTTTAAAAAAAAAGTAAAATATTGGGTTTACCTGTTTTCACATTAGGCTTCATACACACAACACCTGTCATTCTCACATACATAGGGAAGATATCGGCATACTCATTCCAGTCCCGGACAGCACATCAATCGCCTCTAGTCTGCGATCACTCCGACCCACTTGCACCACATTCGACAAAATTTCATGGGACAACCTCTGGCTGTTCCTGTACGGCACACCCTTCCACTCCCCTGTGCCATCGCGCCAATGTAGGTGCAGTAGTGTTCAGCCAGCCAATGTAGATGCAGTAGTGTTCAGCCAGTGAGCTGCAATGTCCCTCTTGGCCACCGCCAGCGCTGTATTAAGAAAGAGCTGGTACCATCCAGCCCCTCGGTGATGCCCAAAGGTACGTTCATAGAGTCAAGGGGAACCTCCCAGCCCAGGACCTCAGTGAGCTCTCCAGTCACGGATTCCCAACACTTCTGGATCGCAGGCCGAAGCCATACCATGTGATAAAAATCTACCGGAGGGTGAGGGCAGCGGTAACAGGAAGCATCAGGCCAAAGCCCAGCATGGTGGAGGTGCAGCGGTGTAAGATAGGCAGCGTGAAGGAAGTATATTTGACTAGCCGAAGCCTTGCTGAGACTGCAATTATTTTGGGAGCCATCAAGGTGTCTCTCCAGTCGGTGTCCTCCAGGGCCCCAAGCCAACCCTCCAACTTTTCCCGGAGTCGAGATAGTGAGTTGGGGGTGTTGTTTGTAAGAGAGCGATAGATGCGGGAGATTCTTCCTTTCCCCAGATTACCAGTCATGACCTGAGCTTCGGGTGGGCTATATCAGGTAAGGAAGTGCCCTCTGATATATAGGAGCGGAGGGCATGGAGTAGCTACAGATATCTAAAGAACTGGGAAGAGTGGAGGGAGTACTGGGTCTGTAAGTCCTGGAAGGAGCTTAAGTGGGTCCCACTCCAGACCTCACCAAATAGGGAAATCCCAATGAGATCCCAAGGTTGGAATCCCCACAAGAGGGTATACTGGGTCAATTTGTGCGACCAGCGGGTATTTATTTATTTAGCTATTTATGTATTTATATAGCGCTCTGTTACCCAGAGGCGTCTAGGTACTTTTGAAGGTAGTCCGCGGAGCACTGCCTGTAGGAACGAATGCAAGCCCAATTACATTGTGTAGAGCCACGTTTTCAGTCCTTTCCTAAAGGATAAGATATTGGTGCAGTTTCTTAAATGAAAAGGTAATTTGTTCCACAATCTAGAAGTGACTTTGAAAAAGCTTTTGCCACCCCACCTTTGGAGGCTGGGGGATGGTACCCTGATTAGCTTTAGGGAGGCCGAGCGGAGTAAGCGGGCTGGTAAATACCATTGAAAATGTTTATGTACGCTGGACCCATGTTCTGTAGGGCCTTTAAAATCGACACACAATGCTTTAAACCTAATTCGCTTCTCGATCGGCAACCAGTGCAGTGTGTTGAGGGCCTGTTTGGCTGATGAATATTTGGACAGGCCAAAGAGCAGTCTAGCAGTGGAATTTTGGATAACCTGTAATTTTGTTATTACTGATTGATTTGCTCCAAATAGTATTCCTTTACAATAGTCAAGCTTGGACAGCACTAGGGCTGCCACTACTGTTTACTGTTTTCTGCAATCCTATTGGTATAAAGGGCAATATCTTCAGGATTTTCAGAATGTAGTAGATAAAGGCACATGTTTGTTTACGTGGTGTTGGTAGGAAAGGGTGGTGTCTATGATGGCTCCAAGATTTTTTGCCTTACTAACTGGTGTTGGGAGGTCCCTAACTCCGCTGGCCACCATTCTGACCACCAAAAGAAGGTAACTTTCCCAAAGAGAAGTACCTCAGTTTTGTCTGAGTTTAGCTTGAGACAGTTCTCGGCCATCCATATGCTAACACATCTCATACACTCCTTGAAGTTCTGTGCTATTTTAGAATTGTTGCTAGAGACATACAATAATTTGGGTGTCATCCTTGTATGACACCAATTCAAACCCATAGGATTTAATGAGATGTGCAAGAGGAGCAAATATAAGTTAATAAGGGTGGGGCTCAATGATGAGCCCTGTGGCTCCCCGCAAAGAAGCTGGAAACATTTGGATTTGTAGCCGCCTATTCCGACAAATTGTTCTCAATTGAGCAAGAAGGATCTGAGCAGTGCTAACGCTAAGTTTTTTACTCTGGCTTCCTGAAGCCACTGAATCAAAATGCCGTGGTCCACCGTATCGAAGATGGCCGATAGGTCTAATAGTGTTAGTGCTGCCGATCCTCCGTTGTCAACCGCCCATCTGACTTCCTCCGTTGCAGTGATCAAGGCCTGTTCAGTGCTATGTCGGGCTCTAAAGCCATATTGAGTAGGATCTAAGATGTGATTGTTCTTGATGAAAACCGTCAGTTCCTGATTCATATGTTTCTCTAATACCTCCGCTGGTAAGGGTAGCCGAGAAATAGGTTGGTAGTTTCCTGCTTCTGTTTTATCTAGATTTTATTTCTTTAACAGAGGTAGTATTGATGTTTTCTTCCACATTACGGGGAAATATCCTGTTTCTATGGCCGAATTAAGGACCTCCATAAGTGGCGAGGCAATTGACTCCACCAACAGATGTGTTATTTGCAGGGAACAGGGATCGAGGGGGAAACCGGATTTTGTTGCTAATAGAAGCTTAGATGTTTGTTTGTGAGGGAGTAGTGGAAAATTAGCAAGCTGAGACTTGGTGGTATTGGTTGCCGAAGTGGTCTGGACTGGGGTAGAACAGGTGGTAACCGATAGGATACCCTGGGGATTAACTTGTATTAGGACAAAGGTGTTAAAGATAGTGCTAACTTTCTTGTGGAACGAAGAGGCCAGTGTGTCACAGTACGTTTGGTCTATTGTGCCACTATTGGCATCTTGTATTTGGCTGCGTTTCAGCACTGTTGCAAAAAGTTCCTTCAAGTTTTTTTTTTTGCTCCCTCAATTTTTTCAGAGAAATAAATGATTTAGTTTTTTTTAATCAATTCTTTGTTTTGTACCAGAATTGACTTGTAAATTTCCTTTTCTTTAGGATCATATTGTTTTCGCCAACGTCTTTCGTGACTGCCACACTGTCTTCTTGAAATCTTTAGTTCTACAGAGACTCAAGGTTCAGTAGGTGTGTCCTGCTGGTTTTCCCTGATCTACGAGGGACAGTGGTGCTGGCTGCTGCAGCAGCAATCCAGTGATGGTATTGTCCAGAGGCAGCATCGGGGTCTTTAGTGAAGCACAGCTTGTTTTTATTCAGCTGGGTAGAGAAATCGTTGCTATCTAACTTGTTCCATTGATACCTTGATTCACTGCTCACTGGACCATGCTGAGAAACTGTAGGTGAGGGAGGAGTAAGGGTAAACATCACGGCATGATGGTCAGTCCTGTGAAATTGTAAGGTATTATTATATTTCAGCAGTGACCAGTCTGTGAATATGGTGTCTAGGAGATGGCCTGCAGTGTGGTTTGGGACAGTCACAATTTGCTCCAGTCCTGTGCTTGTCATTAAGTCAAAGATGACCTTGAAGTCCTTATCACCCGGGTAATCTAAGTGGAAATTAAAATCACCCAGAATGGTAAAATTTTGAGATGTTATTTTAAGTTCTAGTATTTGACTCATGGTATGTAAAAAAGTTTGTTCTAGAACCTGGCGGTTGGTAGACTAGTATTACATTAAATGAGTAGACATGGCTAACTGATATCTTACCATTAAATCAATGGGGTGTCACCCACAGAATCAAAGGACCTGTGTATAGGTAATATAAAAAACAAGGTGGTCCTCGATGTTGATTCAAACAAAAATATATAAGTATAAATTATGTCTTATTTGTGCGATTAAATCCAAACACATTGATTCAAGCAAAGGGAGGGAGATATATTAGCATTGATATTGTTTATAAACACATTGAATGCAATGAAAAACAGTACCCAAAAATAGCAATTTAAGCTAAACAGGAAAGATGGATTTTAGCCACACTCTGTATTCTTGTTATACCAAGATTTGTATATTTATTTACATCATCATAAAACAAATATATATACGGCGCACAGGACTGTCTGAGTACAGTCAGAAAAAGAAAAAGGGGGTGCTCTCGTGATTTAGAAATGGAAAGGAAAGAAAGATAATTAATATAATATACAATAATAGTATTTACACATAAAGGGGCGGAAGCTATCCGCTGTACTATGAGCCTGTCCACATCAATTAAAAAAGGGGATAAGATTAGGGTGGGGGAGGTACAGGCCAATTATAGTAAACCGTCGGTTTACTATGACAGTCCTGTGCGCCGTATATATATTTGTTTTATGATGATGTAAATAAATATACAAATCTTGGTATAACAAGAATACAGAGTGTGGCTAAAATCCATCTTTCCTGTTTAGCTTAAATTGCTATTTTTGGGTACTGTTTTTCATTGCATTCAATGTGTTTATAAACACTAACAATGCTAATATATCTCTCTCCCTTTGCTTGAATCAATGTGTTTGGATTTAATCGCACAAATAAGACATAATTTATACTTATATATTTTTGTTTGAATCAACATCGAGGACCACCTTGTTTTTTATATTAACTGATATCTTAAACAGAAGTACTTCGGCTTCCTTGTCTAATGTGGTGTCTCTAAATGATGCTTTCAGGTAATTTCTGTAAATTATTGTCAGTCCTCCACCTTTTTTGCCCGGGCGATCTCTTCTGGTTATTGCAAATCCTTGTGGAACTGCTGTCACCAAATTGGGACTTGATACTTCATCTGCCCAGGTTTCCGTGACAAATATCAAGTCCAGGGCATGGGCGTCAAAGAATTGACTGAATTCGAATTGATGTTTAACTAATGAACGTGCATTTACTAGTGCACATAACCATTTTTTGGGATGATGTTAGTATCTTATGTGCAGTGTATTTACTCCCTGGTTCTATTGAAGAACCCTTATGTATATTGGTAGGACCCTGCTTAGCATAAGGCTTACATTTGATGTCTGAGAGCCTGAGGTCACAGTATTGACAGATCTGCTTCTTCGTATTCTTTGTGCCTTCTAAGATTGGGCCAGTACATACCAGAGAGCTGCACGAAAGTGCCATGAGCTCGCTTCTGGTGTATGATATTGTGGTTTTCATTCTGTCCATAAAACTGAAGCGTGGCTGGCGCTGAGAGAGGCACGAGCACGGACAGGTGCAGACGGGCTTGCCTTTGGCATGCCTTCGACTCTCTGGTGGCGCACCCGCCTCGGTGGTGATTTAATAGTCTTCCTGTCAGGCCGTGGAATGACTAGAGCAACACCCAACGTAAAATGGCGGCCGTTTCACACTGGTTCCAGTAGTGCCTGGCTTGCCTGATTTTCCCAGCTCCCTCCACAACAATCCGCTATTCAGGAGCCGCGGTGGACTGGGGAGCGGGACTAGAGGGGTAATTCAGACACTCGACGAGCAGCACAAGGAGGCCCGCCAGGCCAGGAGACCTCTGTGTTTGACCTCAGGGAGAGCTTGGGAAACAGCGTTCCCATACATCATCCCCTGGTTATTAGACAAACCCAGGGTGTGCAGTTCCAGACGATACCCCAGTTCGGACCACTCGCCATTAAAATAGTCATGCACGGGAAGGAGCCGAGTCGCTAAATAATAAAGATATAGGCTCGTCATCCCAAGACCTCCGTTAAAGGGATCTGGGATTGGGCCAGGGTCAGCCTGGGCCTCCGCCCTCCCCATAACCTGATGGCCAAACTGTCCATCTCAAGAAACCAAGATCTGAATAAGGAGAGGTGCGGATTCTGGAGCATGTATAGAAATCTGGGCAGAATCATCATTTTAAATAGGGCTATTCTACCCAGAGGGTTCAGTGGTAGCGTTTGCCATTTAAAGAGGTCAGCGCGGACTCGCTTAACCAGCGGGGTGACATTAAGTGACCTGGTGAGGTCGGGGAGAAGGGCTACCCAGATCCCCAAGTACTTGAAGGACTGCCACCGAAGAGGGATCGCCGACCGCCAATCAAAGCACTCCCGTGAAAGGTGAAGGGGAACCAGAACGGACTTGGTCGGGTTTAACCGGAGGCCTGAGGTGCGCTCAAGGAGATCCAAGGCCCAAAGGAATCGGGGTCCCGAGTAAGCAGGGTCTGCCAAAAATAGCAGCACGTCGTCCGCACGGAGCATGATTTTGTCCTCCACAAAGCCGGGCCACCTCCACCCCGTGAGAGAGTGGTCTGAACGAATAAGATAAGCAAAGGGCTCCGTTGCTAAAGCAAATAGAAGCGGTGAGAGGGTGCACACTTGCCTCGTGCCCCTTCTGAAAGGAAAGGGTCGGGACAGAGCTACATTGACCAGGACCTGCGCCCGGGGCTGACAATATTTCTGAACCAGGTTGCGAAAGGGAATTCCAAAGCCAATCTCTTCCAACACCGCCTCCAGGTAACCCCAATCTACCGAATCGAAGGCCTTCTCAAAGTGTGTGAGAAGGAGAGACAATTTGGGGGACCGCAGGTGCCAATTCGCGAGGGCAAGGTGAAGGTGTCTGAGGCAATGCCTGGTCCCTCTGCGAGGCATAAAACTGCATTGCTCTGGGAGAACCAGACTGGTCAAGTGCGGTCGTATGGCATTGGCCAAGACAGAGGTTGGTAGTCTGAGCAGCAGTTTGAGGGGGCTGAGACTTAGGGATCACCACAATGGTGGCTAAGTCGGTCTCTGGACGGAAGGAGCGGCAATCCATTGCCTCACGGTACCTCACCAAAAGAGGCGAAACGAGGGTGTCCCGGTAGGACGCATAAAACTCTTGAGAGAACCCGTCTGGTCCCGGCATCTTACCGGCCACCATGCGTGATATGGCATCCTGAACCTCCTGGGGATGATCGGGAGGTCCAGTGCCTCTGCCTCAGATTCACTAAGGCGTGGAAGGGGGAACCGTTTGCTTTGGAGAAGCTTCGGGAGTGAAAGGCTAGGTGTCCGTGCCAAATGGAGAGTGGCATAGTAAGTAGCCACTGCCGCTGGGGCATGGTGAATCTTGCCGCCTGTGCCGATCACCTCTGGTATTATACGGTTGGTCATAGGTATGTGGCCAGGAGATGGAGGAGCTTCCTGTTTTTATCTCCCCATCCATATACTCATTCTCCCTTTTTTATGGACACATTTTCTTATTACGCGTAAAGTAAAAGCTGCATAGGTGACATAGGCCTATTTCAAGGAGGATTTTTACGGTAAAAAAAACAAACATGCTTTACAATGCATTTTCATCTATTTTTCAATTGTAACTCATTATAAAAATGTTAAGGATTCATGTGATGCATTATGAGCAAAATAGCATATAAATCCAATTATAAACAACATAGGTTTCAATGGGTCGGCTGCAGCTTCAAAATCGCGTTGAGGAGTCAACTTCAATTTTATGTAACTTCTGTACATCCCAGAGGCATGTAATTTGGCACACTGCAGTGGGCTATACTATAGAATGTGCTGCAGTTGAATATGAAGCTCTATCTATTCCGGATCATGACTTATGGCACAACATATGTGACAACGTTTGCAAATATTTGAGATAAATTCTTAAAAACATGAATGTAATCAGTGAAAGATTCATACTACTTCTAAACATGCCACAATGTGACATGACGTAATTGACATCGTATATCCAACTTCACATTTTGACTACTTTCCAATAGGCCACATACATAATTCACATGGGTAAGTGGAACACAGTTAAGAACAGGGTGTTTAAAGTATGTCTCTGTCATATAGGGATTGTGAATTATAGCCAAAAGCATAAAGTGTTCTTCAACCTACCTTAAAGCGAAAAAGAAAACGTTACTTGATGTTTACCCTTAATTTATACCTTGTCTCTATAAGCCAGAAACATCAGAATTGTCACAATAAGGTGTACATGTCTTAGATACATTCTGAAATTTAAATTAAGTCAGTACCTTATACGCTTCAAGAATTATAGTGCACCATATACTATCCTTTTCAAGAGGGTGACCAGATGACCGCAAATGAAAAATCGCCTCTTATGTACTCAACTTGCATTGTATGTATCTTGTGTGTGTGAGCCACATGCATTTAAAATGGCACACGGTAGTAGGCTATGCTACAGGATGTGTTGCAGTTACAAATGAAGCTCTATCTAGTATGGATCATGATGTATGACACAATATATGTGACATATTTTGCAAAAACTAAATGCAGAATTTTAAACAATGCATGTAATCAGTGAATGATTCGTACTACTTCTGAACATGACACAGGCATGTAAATTGATACAGAACAGTGGAATGCCGTTATCATTATGCTGCACTTTAAATTAATGCTTCAGATTGTATCGTTTTAGTATTACATGATAAACTGGAAGGATTACGTTTTCAACCATGTGACACAATTAAAAATCATCATCATATTCAACTTCACATTTTGACTACTTTCCAACAGGCCACATGTATGATAATTCACATAGGTAAGTAGAACAAAGCCAAAAACAACAGGTTGTTGTTTAAATTATGTCTATATCATATATGTATTGTGAATTATAGGCAAAAGCATCAGGTGTTCTTCAACGTACCTGAAAGAGAAAAAGAAAAACTTACCTGAATGTTACACTTAGTTTAACCCATATCCCTATAAGCCACAAACATCAGAATTTGCCCGATAAAGTGTACATGTCTTTGCTACATTCTGCAATTTAAATGAAGGCAGACCCTTATACACTACAAGAATTATAGCGCACCACATACTGTGTAGTATATCCTATCCATTTCATTAGGGTGACCAGATGGCCGCAAATTGAAAACTGTCTTGTATGGATTCAATTCAGAAAGGGGGTGGTGATGGACAGAGCATCTGAGTTAAACAGAACACTCATACCCAGTCAAAAGATCAGGGCTTGATCCATCACCGTTTTTTAGCTCACTGCACCATCCCAGCTCAGAACCTGGCTACATGCAAAGTAGTCTGTCCCTGGCCCAGTGCATCATGGGAACAGGGCAGACCAAACTACCAAGCCAATTCTTTACTGGAAAGGAAACCAGCTTCCGGGGACCGGTTTCTGGCATTGCAGCCGTCTTCGGCCCGGCTTGCTTGAATCCTGATGGTGCAGTGAGCAAGGGACTCATGTCTGAGCATACCCTACCCCCCTTTTTGAATCGTTTTAGCCACCACAAGTGTGGAAGGGTATACTCAGATGTGAGTCCCTTGCTCATTGCACCATCAGGATTCAAGCAAGCATGGCCGAAGACGGCTGCAATGCCAGAAACCGGTCCCCGGAAGCTTGTTTCCTTCCCAGTAAAGAATTGGCTTGGTAGTTTGGTCTGCCCTGTTCCCATGATGCACTGGGCCAGGGCCAGACTAATTTGCATGTAGCCAGGTTCTGAACTGGGATGGTGCAGTGAGCTAAAAAAACGGTGATGGATCAAGCCCTGATCTTTTGAATGGGTAGGAGTGTTCTGCTTAATTCAGATACTCTGTCCATCACCACCCCCCTTTTTGAATCGTTTTAGCCACCACAAGTGTGGAAGGGTATACTCAGATGTGAGTCCCTTGCTCATTGCACCATCAGGATTCAAGCAAGCCGGGCCGAAGACGGCTGCAATGCCAGAAACCGGTCCCCGGAAGCTTGTTTCCTTCCCAGTAAAGAATTGGCTTTGTAGTTTGGTCTGCCCTGTTCCCATGATGCACTGGGCCAGACTAATTTGCATGTAGCCAGGTTCTGAACTGGGATGGTGCAGTGAGCTAAAAAACGGTGATGGATCAAGCCCTGATCTTTTGACTGGGTAGGAGTGTTCTGCTTAATTCAGATACTCTGTCCATCTCCACCCCCCTTTTTGAATCATTGTATGGATTCAGCTTGCATTTTATGTACCTTGTGTGTCGGCCACATGCATTTAAAATGGCACATTGTAGAAGGCTATGCCATAGGATGTGTTGCAGTTACAAATGAAGCTCGATCTAGTATGGACTATGACTTATGACACAATGTATGTTCCATAGTTTACAAAAACTGAATGCAAAATGTTAAAACAATTCATGTAATCAGTGAATGATGCGTACTACTTCTGAGCATGCCACAGGCAGGTAATTGGCCAGAACAGTGGAAGGATGTTAGCATTATGCTGCACTTTGAATTATGGCTCCAGATGGACGAACACCCATTACAACGAGGAGAGCACATCGCGGGTGCATTACAACGCACATTTTACATTGCGGAAATGTTTACATAGAATGTCATCACAACGCATGCGGTTACATTTATTTGATACACAGTGGATGGACTATGACGCACAGAACATTTATTGGATACAATGGATATGACAATTGGATATGATGTTTGGCGACGTACCCTAACTATGACGTATGGTGAACATTTATTAATTTATTAAAAACGCGTTAACATCATGGTATTACATTTATTGTATTGTATTGTATTGGTATTACATCGCTATTAATGTTACATTTATTGGGCTATTAATGTTAATGTAACATTTATTGGATACACAGTGAACATTTTTTGGATGGACTATGACACTGACGCACAGAACATTTATTGGGTACAACGGATATCACAATTAGATCTGACATATGGTGACGTATACTAACTATGATGTATGGTGATGTAAATGATCTTTAGAAACAGTGAACATTTATTAATTTATTAAAAACGTGTTTAATGTTAATGTAACATTTATTGCATTGCATACATTAACATTTACTAGCACATGCATCAACCAAAATTGCCCTTGGTAAAATAGCGAATCGGTAAAACAGGCCGTTACCGAACTCAAAACCTGATTTCCCAATGCATCAACCCTATTCCGAATAAAATTAAGAATCGCAAATAAACCCACGCGCTAAATTACCAAATTGCAAAATAGCGATTTAATACCGAGAAATGCATTTGCTCCCAGAAATAGCGAATCGCAAATAAAAAATCGCAAGGGAATGCATCAAAATTTGCTAATACCGAAAATCCCCAAAATCGCTATTTAGCATGAGCTGAATCTCAACCAGGAGGTAAAGTCGGTGAAAGGAAATAAATAAATAATTTCGCAACAGGGGAATTCAATCAGAAACCCTTCAAATATGCCGCTGTATGTTATCCAAAATGGCTGCCCTCTACGTGCTTTCTAGGAGGATGAGAATCAATGCAGCTGCACAGCGCAGGAAAAGGATCCAGGAGAGGGTATTCAGGTTGCGCATCACATTGCTGGGCCAGAATGATGACGAAATCTATGACAAGTACAGACTGAATCGTGCCATGATCATGCGCCTAATTGCTGACCTGGAACCAATACTGCAGCACCAGACCCGTAGGACCAATGCCATCCCTGCGCACGTCCAGGTCCTATGCAGCCTGCAACTGCTGGCGTCCGGAAGTTTCCAGGGGGTTGTAGCAGTTGCTGGAGGCGTATCGCAAAGCGCACTTTCACGCTTCTTCATCAAATTCCTAGATGCCATGCTTACAATGATAAGGTCGTGCAGGTCGTGTGCAATGCCAAGCACATCATTACGGACATTGTAGCTCAATTTCCTGGGCGCACACACAACGCCTACATATTCAGACACAGTGGCATCCACATGTGTCTGCTCAACTGTGAATTTGGAGAGGGACACCTACTAGGTACATACCTATGCCTAATTTTCTAACGCCATCATCACATATGTAATAGTATTCATGCTGCTAACCCTTTGCTCTCCACCCTGCAGGTGACAGCACATACGCCTTGCGTGAATATCTCCTCACTCCCTACCTCAACCCAGCAACACCTCAGGAGCAGCGCTACAACGCAGCACATATCAGTACCAGGAATGTGGTAGAGCGAACCTTTGGTATCCTTAAGAGTCGCTTCAGGATCCTACAGAAGGCGGGAGGTGCATTGCCGTATAACTCTGTAACCTGCTGCAGGATAATAGCAATGTGTGCTATGCTGCACAACATTGCCACAAGAAGGGGGGGATACCATTTGAAGTGAACAGAGCTTACAATTTTCGTGATGAACAACCCCCCCACAACACCGACAGGCACACATACTAATTGTCACAGCTGTTCATATATCATGCCCATTCAATGTTTGGCCTCTCTGCAGAGCACACAGTAATTGTCACTTATGCGCAGAGGTAAAACATTCTCATGGGTGGGGTGGGGGCGGGGCCTGGGGGGGACAACTGCCACACAAAAATACCTGCTTTTCCTGAAGCCTCGTATACAAAGAAAATACGCGTACGTGTCATGTTGAGGTCTCACTAGAGTGATCAATAGGGGGGGATGGAATATGCCACGTATGATTCACAAAATTTCATGGGACACGTATGACTTAAAAATACTTATTACTAATTGATTCATGTACGGCTTAACAGGAAATGCTAGGACAAGGTTTGGATTCTTTAAAGTTTTTATTTACATGTGGGCAAAAAATAAATTAACATTATTACATTTTTTTATTTATATGAAGCTTCATAAGGTAAGATGAAAGTGTTACATTATGTATGTTACAAGGGAAGTACTACAATAGTTACGCATAGGAATTCAGTATGTGGGCCAGGCTACAAAGGTAATCTGAAGCCACAGACACATTAAAGAGCTGTAATGCTGCCAATAGTCTTGCCGACATTTCCTTAGCTCTGTGGGAAATACGTGGGTTAAGACTACCTTTCGAAGATTGAGACATGCGCATTTCTTGAAAACTTTGCTCCTTAACCAAAACTTCCTACATTTTTTACAAATTAGGGTGCGGTTTGCCTATTGAGTGGTTTAATGAGTTGTGCCATCCCTTGATGACATTATTTGTCTTTGCTCCTCCCTCTAAGCAGGTAGAGTAGCAGTTCCACCAGTCCACAAGAAAACATGGCTTCTTCCTGCAACCTGACCTGCTTAGAAAGCCAATCCATGTGTCTTCAAAATATCTGAGGATAGGTGCCAATTTCCCTTAACTTGACGTGAAGTAATCAGACTTTCAGGTGGAACAAAGCAAAGTGCTGTTAATTTTTTTTAACTCAAACTACAGTTTGCTGTCAGACACATCATCTGCAATTAGAGATGTTTTTTTATTTTGTCAGACATATCATCTGCATTTAGAGATGTTTTTTGGATTTTGCGGCAGCAGGCCTGAGAAAAGTGGAAAAAACAACCTTGAAGTTTTGTCTCGCAGTACAATTTTGTTACATCATTGGCAATTCAGAGTCCTACTATAACTTTATGAGGACTTTTGCCAGAGGTCTTGGATTTTACAACTGATAAAAGCTCACTATATGTGGACGATTGTTTGTCTGGGAGCAAACTGTACACCAAGGGGATAATTGTGTTACAGTACCCATGAATTGTATATATTTGTGTGTAAGGGTGGGGCTGCTTTTAAATATACCATCCATCATCCACACATCACTGTTTTCCAACCTAACAAGGTCTCTGGGTGTGCTAAAGATTAAAATGCGCTTTTGATCGTTTGCGGTGTCATATAACAGGAAAGGTTCATTACAAACCATGACACTGTTGCGGAGGATTAGATATATCGGAGAATGTTTGAGGGGTAACTCTTTTAGTGTTGCATGCCTGTTTTTTGCGTTGTATAATTCTACGCAAGTTTGGGATACTAGGCATACTCGTTGCAACATGTTCAGGGATATGTTGGGCTCCCTCCCTTAAAATTGCACTGCACGGTTCATTAGCGTTGACTGCAATTTCTTTCATTTCATTAACAGATTCTCTCACTTGAATCGCTGTTGCAGAGTCAGAGTGGATATGGCCTGTGCTTTTTAAAACAGTCACGCATAGTAACCACTCTGCCTCTGCAATGAGTGGAGTAGTATTGCACACACCTCCAATGGCACCGAGGGTCAGAATTTCACTCTTTGCAATACACATAACCACTGTGTTCTAGTCGGCGGTTTCCTCTGCTGGAGGTGATGTATTTCGCCATCCTTGATCCAGACATTAGCTCAGGGAAAAACGAAAAAACAAAATATAGTACTTTAAATACACAGACAAGTTGACAGATTCAGGTTGTAATAAAAGAGAAATTACACCTAATGTCAAATGGTGATTTTACAGTTAATATACAAATAGGAACACTGTAATTTATACTTTGCTGTTTGTATGCTGCTCTTAGATGACAGTTAATAGCTCACTGATCTATTATAGGATTTTAACTTATAAACTGCAAGTAACAAAAGGATTTCTGACAAAAGCTGTAGCCCACTGACCTTTTTACTTTATGTGCACTTTGTGATCTGCATGATATATTTTCTTTGCAGCATACATTAACCTTCTGAGCTACCTTTCCATGTTTCAAAACTTCCACTAGACAAAATTCTGACCTCTCTCTAGGAAGAACATTAATCACCAGCGTCGTCATGACATTTTATTGTTGCTGAAAATTGCTGGAGGCCAGGAAGGAGTCACAACCCCAACCACATTATACTAGCAAACATGATGTCTCCACCTAAAGTCAGCACCTGGTGCGGTCACACCAGTTGCACCGTCCTAGAGCACGGACTGACATTTGCTGCATTTAGTGTATTTGAGCTTTATATAACATAATTACCCTAGCTAAATCCAAGGTTTTGATGATGAACACTTTGGCAGTAAGTCCCTTAATCTACTATCAGGAGCAGGCGGACTAACAACTCCATTGTCAGCCTACTAGTGGCAGGAACTTCAATCTTCTACTTATTACTTAACTTACTAAGATTACACCAGGCAAAAGCTGGCTGACTTGGACGCATTATTTGGTTTAAATAGAAAACTGTTACTGATCACGGTTGGGTGGCATTTCACACTCCTCCAGCTCAAAAACAGCTTACCACCCAAATGAAAAGAGCCCACCCCGAGCTGAAGCCTGATTAAATCGCGGATCAAAGTAACTGTTGATAGCAGTAGGAGAACCGGGTGTAGCGCTTCACAAGGAGTTTTTGTTTCTTTTTATAAGAATGCCAACTTTGGCTGCAACTGTCTAAGATCTGAGCCATTACAGGTTTTGCCTTTTTTATATTAAAAAAACCATGGAGAGGTTGTGTTTGAGCACCAAGCCATCACAGGTGCGTCTGCTTCTGGGACACCAATGCCTCACCACACATGCCGGCTGTGCGGGTTCTTCACTGGTCTGCTTTCAGATCCTCCTGCCCCAGCTACCTGCCATCCTAAATTTCTAGATATCTCCTCTTTTGCTCAAGACTATCCCAGTACTCTTCCTCACCTGTCATTATGCTCCTTCCCTCAAAACAGACTCAAAGCACCTGTTTTCCTGGCAGTCAGCAGCTTCTAGGTTCCTGTTCCTGAATCAGGCAAAGGGAAGTAAGTAATCCGAGATCCCAGCCCTGCAGCCCGGGGGAGCTTTTTAGACTTCACTGCTATGGGCCCTGGATTTGGGCTGATGACAAATATTGGGAAAGTGATTCTTGGTTTCTGTTCTACATATATACCAATTCAACAGACAGTTTGTGTAAGACACTAGTCCAGGTCTGTGCCCGGCTTCATTCAGCTCCTGATGTTTGTGCATTCCTTTAAGACAAGTCAAGTCAGTCATTTATCTCTGATGCCAGAACGAAGGTGGGGAAGAGCTAGGGTCTCCCTCCAGGTGATACCCAAAAGAAGACACAAAAGAGGGACAGGCTTCCCGACTTAACAACCTCTCAACTTGTGGGGAATACTTTTCTAGTCAAAGGCCGGGGAAGGGGTTTTACTGCACTACAGAGGGATTTTCTACCTCCTATTCTCCACGTCCTAGACTCTGAGCATCTGAGCACCCACAACAAAGCACCTCAAGAATGCTTTAGAGGAACCCTGCAATCCACATTACTAGCTGGGAGGCAACTCACTTCGGCAAGTGATAGGTTGAAAGGCTTTCTGCTAACCTATTCGGGTATTGCTCCCTCGAACGTCTTCCTTGGTTAGAATTTTAAATACTGATATGCCTGAAATATCTTTCCTGGAAAATCTTTCCCCCCGGGAAGCCTCTTAACACTCTCTCATTTTTCACCCTGTTTATCATGTTTCATTTTATCAATGAGTGTATCGACTTCCTCCGTGGATCTGAGGATATACATGTGGTTATTCCACATTGCCCGGATAGTTGCTGGGAATCTTAATTGTGCCTTAGCTCCAAGGCTGTTGAGCTCTTCCAGTCTCTTCCCCAGCTCCCACTGCCTTGTAGCTGTTGTATTCGAGATGTCTGATCTTATGAGAAAAGAGAAGGTAGAGTTTTCAGGTAGTGTTGACACAATACTTCCTTCTTTTAGTGCAGCTGAGAGAATGTGCTCCTTAACAGAGTACGACAGGAAGTTCACTAGTATTTTGCGTGGTTTTTGCTTCCCAAGCTTCCTTTTAAAGGGGTCTCTATGTGCCCTTTAAATCTCGTGGTCAAGATCAATGCTTGGTTGGTTCTCTAGGACAGTAGCTTTTAACAGAGTGATCAAGAATGCCTTTGTCCCCCCCTTCAACAGACTCTGGAACATTTAGGAATTTCAGATTGTTTTGATGTGAATGATTCTCTAGGCGCTCTAGATCGTTCTTAAGCTCTTTATTCTCGGAGGCAAGAGACTCCAACCTGAATGTATTAGATAATGATTCCTTCAATTTAGGAATCTCTTCCTCCAATGCTTCAGTCCTTGCTGTGATCTCCTCCAATTTTTTAGCCAGGGCCTCACAGGATGACCGGATTGCAGCCTGGTTTGCCTCTGACACTGTGAACCTAGAAGCCATTTCTGCCTGGTTTGCCTCAGACAGTAAATCTTGATGTCATCTCTTCCTTCATTGCCAACAACAGGTCCGCCAACGAATGCGGGACTGTGTTTGAGATGGGGGGGAGGTAAGGGGGCTGACGCGTTTCTAACCAAGTTCTTGTTCGTCTTGTTCTTCAGCCCTATTTCCTAGTTGAGCAGCTGTTTGGGCCTCCTCATCCACCTCTTCTAACAGAACATACTTATTGGAAAGATCTATCTCCGGGTGTATTTTCCGTTCCTGAGGCCCGTCTATGACTGATTTTGCAGACTGGGCAGGTTGTTACATACTCACAGGTTTATGCTCGGGTGTCTTAACTGTTTTAACCTTTACTGACTTCCCTGATTTCTCTTTTGGCAGTGGGGAGTGGGTTGAAGAAGTTATGCTCGGTTTCCCTGTTGGCTGGCCATCTAAGGCCCCCTTAATGGGATTAGGCATGGTGTTGATTTGCATTTGCTGGATTTTATTTGAGGTTGATGAGGTTGTTGATGAAATAACTTGATAATAAGTTTTCAGAGATGGGGTAACTTTTGATTTAATTGTGGGTTTCTTTTTCCTCCTTTCCTGTGGCCTAGATTTACCTTGCAACTGCTTAGATGATGTTTGCTCTCCTGAAATTCCGTGAGCCCCCCCGTACTGCCTGCTCCTCCTTAAGCTGTTTTACTGAAGCCAACGATTTACTCTTAACTTCTGGGGCTACTACCACTGGGAGAGGAGTACGTTGAGGAAAATGCGTAATATCTCTATTTGCAGCTAAATGTGCGGCTCTTGCACGCAATGAATATCTACTTATTTTCGGGGGTGGGGGGATAAACCCTTAGCGTCGATGCCCCTCTCCATACAATCTTGTAGTAAAAGTACTTCCTTCATGTGGTGGCACCCCAAACACTCCCCCCTCGTTATCCGTATTTACAATTACAATTTCGCCAGCCTTTTTTTCAGAGATTTGCTTACTTAGAAAGAGAAAACAGTCAAGACTTTGGATTTTCCGTCCCCTTTAAACTTTCCCCACATCGGGAACCTCGATCGTGACCACAGGCGCTCACCGGGTCCCCCCTACCTCCTGCATCACCCAGTACTCTGTTGGTGGTCGTTGGGTCTGTTCTTCCCCCGGGGGCAGGCTACCACGGAGCACACTCAACTGCTCCCGTGCGCCGCTGCTGCCGCTACCTCCCACCTCCAGCACGGCCCGCCTTGGATCACTGCTCCGCCCATGCCGGAAGCTCCAATAGAGCCACCTTGCTCGCCGCTGGAAGAGACCGCCAAGCCCCCAATCGATCCTCCAGCATCACAGACCAAGCAAGCGAACGTACCCGGGACTCTCAATCGCCCCTCAGTTCCACAGGTAAACTTCGGAAAGCATAACTAACATTCTGGCATTGAAAATTTAGGAAGCGTCCGAGGGAGCAGCCCCACGACCGCTCAGACGACGACCGCCATGTTCCTCTCCTATTGGAAGGGAGGGTTCCTCAAGGTAAAGGGGGAGATGCAGGGCACGAATGGGAGGATCAGGGAGATCGAGGGTGGGGAGCAGAGTAGGGGGAAAATAAAAATAAAAAATACCTCATCTTTTCCTAACTTTCGGATTTTAAGTGAGAAGGCTGTAAGGGAGTGTAGTAACGGTGATGGTCCCCAAGGCTGCGGTGGGTAAAGTGACAGATGGCCGCAAAATACAATATTTGTCATGGAACCTAAATGGCCTGAGATGTCCACGTAGGAGGAGATTGATTCTGAAATATTTAGAATTTGCCTCAGTACAGATTTGCTTACTGCAGGAGACACATTTAAGTGCAAATGAATTTAATGAGGTTTTCTCTAAGACCCCTTGGGTACAGTGTTTTTGTGTCTTGCAACAGACACTGAGTAGCCGAGGGGTAGCAATTGTGATTAAGAAAGGCGTGGCCTGTAGTATTAAGTCTGTCCAAACCGTTCAGTCTGGTAGGTGGGTAATTGCTCTTTTAGATTTTGGGGGGGTTGAGATGACATGTTCATCGTATAATGGTCCGAATACAGACGGTCCTTCATTTGTGATTAAATTACAGGGTTGCTTAATGTTGGCAAATCCTCCGCTGATAATTGGTGGAGACTTTAATATAAGACTTGACCCCGAGAAGGATAGCTCCAATTTAAAGTATACAATTGCAACCCCTAAATCATGAAGGGTAATGAAAAACTTAATTCTAAATTTAAACTTATTGGAGATCCAAGAAAGGAAATGTCCAGGGGTTTATATACTACAGTAAAAAATATAGACCCTCCTCTCGGATTGACTACATGTTGGCAAATAAAGAAAATGTAAACAACATCATAAGCATCTCGGTCCAGCTAATACATTTATCAGACGATGCCCCCTTAATAATTGGATACGCCATCAGCGGGAAGTGTGTACATCCCAGATGGACATTGAATAGAATGATGCTTGCCGATGATATCATACAATCAATCAGTAGATCCTCCATAGAATCTTTTGCTATTAATCTGGGATCAACCTCCATCGACCAGGTATGGGATGCCTATAAGGTCAACCTGAGAGGCCATCTGCACGCCCTAATAAGCTAAAAAAAAACGACAAAAAGCCTGAGATGTACAAGCAATAGAAGGGATGATAGCTGCCCTGGAGGGAGAAAGGAGCAAGCTTGGCATAGGAGACCAAGGGAAATTTTGAGTCGGTGGATAAAAAGTTAGAGGAGGCTAGACAAAAATGTAGGTTACTTTTGGATCAAAAATGTAAAGCGCAGTGGCAATACAGGAACATGGAGAACTTTGAATATGGAGAGAAGGTGGGGCACTCCCTGCCTGGAAAGCCAGGCTAGATAGAGCCAAGAACGATTTCAATGAATTAATCATAGATAACAGTGGCAATAAATGAACTAACCAGGAGGATATACAAAACACCTTACTCTCACTTTTTTCGGATCTTTATAAAGAAGATCTTGAACCAACTCAGGTTGAGATATCCTCCTGGCTAGCAAATAAATCCTTGCCCACCACCACGGAGGCCTCTAGAGAGACACTTGATGCCCCCATATCGACAGAGGAAATAAAGATTCAAATAAAACGAGCAAAAAAAAAAGCCGCTGGTCTGGATGCCCTCCCCAATGAAATATACACATTATTACAGGAAGATCTCCTGCCGGTGCTTTGAACTCTCTTTAATTCAATATACTGCTCCAATGGGGTGATGCCAAAATCCTGGAGTGAGGCTACGTTGGTGTTAATCTTAAAACCTTGAAAGAACCCCCTGGCCGCAGACTCTTATCGTCCAATCTCCCTGCTGAATGCCGACTATAAGATCTTCATGGGCATTTTAGCAGGGAGATTGGCGAAATTGGCATCTAATTTGATCAATCCAGACCAGAAGGGCTTTATGCCAGGCAGGGTGATTCAAGAACAAATTCAGTTGCTTATAGGCAACATCGACCTTGCAGTTGCAAAGATAGATCCCTTAGCAGTAGTTGCAATCGACGCTGCTAAAGCCTTTGACTGGGTGTGTTGGAGGTAATCTCTGGGGAACATTAGAGGCCATGGGTTTGGGCCAAGTTTTCATACAGATGGTGAAGCACTGTTATTCAGATGCTTTGGCTAAAATTGTTTTGAAAGGTTCTCTGACACCATGTTTCTCAATTCAGAGGGGGACTAGGCAGGAATGCCCCTTGTCCCCCCTTCTATTCAACCTTTATATAGAACTCCTAGCGCAGACTATCAGACTGAACAATGCCATTATCCCTTTTAAATCATCGGCCTATGAGTGTAAACTGGCATTATATGCCGATTACATTATAGTTTACACCAGCAATCCTGAACAATCTATGCCACAACTCGAATACACTCAGAGGGAATTTGGTAAGGTTTCAGGGTTCCTTGTAAATTCAGATATGACAAATAATGTGCTGGAATACAGTATATAGAAATGGTTCTGAAAGTAGAGAATTTAGATACCTTGGATTCAAAGTAGTCAAAGAACTAGATAAAATCCTGTTGATAAACCTGGGGCAAATTGAGAAAGATTTAGATTATCTGTTTGCTAAATGGAAGAACCTCCCTTTGACCATCTATGGGAGGGTCATTTAGTAAAAATGTCAATGCTTCCAAAACTTACATATATCTTCCACGCAATCCCACTAATCATTCCCAGTAAAAACATCAGCAGAATACAGGGGAAAATTTGTAGTTTTATCTGGGATCAGAAGAAGGCCAGGATGTCATGGAAAAAGCTGAGGAGGAAGCTCCTCAAAGGAGGATTAGCACTCCCGGACATTAACTGGTACCTGATGGCTTTCCAATTTAAGTGTATAAGGATGCTATTATCCTATCCTGAACACTCGGCATGGGGTAGACTACTCAGGGAATTGGTTCTGGTGAAGGGGGGAGGACCCCATGATGTCTTTTTGTATACATATGGTGCACCAACATTTCTTAAGAGAATTCGGCTTAAGGTGTTAAAATCAGCACTTTCTATTTGGTATAAAATAAGAAGCATATGGGGCGTAGGATATTTTTCAGATTTTGCCCCAATTTGGGACTCCCCAGAGACACCACTCTGCCTGAAAGATAGCCTGGCGACACTAATTAAAGACTCAGGGATTGTCAGATCTGGTTGATTCAGAGGGCATTCTTCCCTGGGAACTTTTACAAGCTAAGATAGGTCCCCAGTTCTCAAGATTTAAACACATTCAATTGAAATCTTGGTATGAATCAGAAGCTGAGGACATCTTAGGAAATTTGTAAGTAGAACAGCTTTTGGAAGATTCACGCCCAAGGAAGAAAGAGATAGCTCTTTGGTATGGACAAATCCAAGAAGCAGATGAAGTTAAGGTTCCACTCTCCGCATCAATTTGGAATTCAAAGCTACTCGCTCCAAATATCGAGGAATCATTTGAAACTTCCTTGAGGCTCTTATATAAATATGTAAAACCGGCCACACTGAAAAAAAACCATTTGTTTGTAATAAACAGGCTATATTACACGCCAGCAAAAATTTCAAGATGTGCCCTAATCCACGTGATGACTTGCATATTTTTTTCCAATGCCCAATATTAGATATTTTTTGGAAGGGCCTCGGAAACACGTTATCATCTATTTTTGATATTGATTTGGAAGTTGACCTACCTCTAGTCTTCTTTGGTATGAACGATTTAACCAAGGGGGTATGCTCACAGAACCAAAAAGCTCTCCTACTGTACTTAATACTTTTAGTAAGAAGAGAGATCTGCATTAAGTGGAAATCTGCTAGCCCCCCGGGTAGGGAAGACTGGCTTAAAGCGGCAGTCAACATGTCAAGACTAGAATAAGATACTGGAAACTACGACCCCCCCAATATTTGGCAACCCTTCACAAGATGGGCACGGCATAGGTGCTTGAATAATTAATTAAAGTTTTAATAACAATAATCAAGATCTATTTATTTATTTATTTCGGCACCACGGTCCTATGATTACACCAGTCCTCAATCGCGTGCGGAAGACCAAGGGGCCTAGACGAAAACAGTGAGCCAAGGGGCCCCGAGAAGCAAATAGTGTAAATTGGCTTGTAAAATCTGCGAAAGTCTTGGTGAAGATGAGAACAAAAAAAGAAAAAGGCTTTCCGCTACCATCTGAGTGCACATCGCGGTTGCATTACAACGTACATCTTTAAGATTACACCAGGCAACAGCTCACCTCTGCATCATCTGTAGTCCTTATCACATGGGAGCCGCGTCTTCCGATGTGGGGATTGCGTGGCACGTCTCCACAGCAACTCTACACTTGAGCACCACTCTCTGCCTAAAGTATTGTCTGGTGGGCAGGCAAGCGGTGTTTGCCTGCCGCCTACAACCGGTTTTGCTGCACCAGGAGCACGATCTAAGTGGTGTAGTTTTTATGATTTCCCCAGGTCCCAGATATATTCTCCCCAGTGGTCCCCACTGTGGCAGGGAACTCCTTCGCCAATGGCTCTTCCACATGTGAGTTTGTCCAATGGCATGTGAAGCATCAATGACTGACTCGCTATCAGATCAGCAAAGTATGCATTTTGGTAACACACGATCACAGGCTTACTCCATGATGTTGCCTTCGATGAGAGTTTAGTCATTTAAATAGTTAATGCCACGATAGGCAGGACGGCATTAAACTTTATTCACTTTGGAATGTATTTACTTTCGGTTACATCACTTGCATTGGAAAGAATTACTGATTCGGAGAAAAACATCGGGGGAACGTGTACGGTGTACTTCGCAATCTAGGAAGTTTGCTGATTTTCGGCCGTGTGCCTCTGAAAGGCACGGCCTTGAGAAGAGAAAAACAAAATTAGTTTATGTGCAATTGCCTACAATCAATAATTGCGAAGAGCGGGTTAAATGCTCAGCCATTACTGGGTTCAACTTACTGAATATGGCGGATGTCTGGGCACTGGAACGTTGGAGTCACGTCTGGTCAGCTGGACAATAGTCAGAAATGGCTGTAGACACGGTGGACAACACCTTTTATACCCCCCATTAAGTTTTTCCGAATATTGAAGGGAAAATTTTAAATAATGTAGTATTTTAAATTGTTCAATTTATTGTCACAAAAAAAAAAGAGAAATAAAAAAATAGAAAAGTATTAGCGTCGTGGGAAGGGTGGGGGGCATTGGGGGCCGGTAGTTAGAGGCGGGATCATGCTTTTGGCAATAAAAATTCAGAAACTGTGGTAGGACGGGCAACGCACAAAGAACTGGTCTACATGGACATTATGCGTTGTAATGACGTGCGCTTTTGCAGTGTGCGATGTAATGTACTTGGCAATAGGAAACACTGCATTGGCGTTGCAACGCCGTGCGATGCGAAAATTGCCGGTGTAACGGTGTTTGGGATGTATTACACACGTGGTAAAAGCACGCGTTGGAATAGTGTGCAATGTACGAACATACATCCCTCCAGATGGTATGGTTGTAGAATTATTTACAAACTGTAAGGCATACTTTTTCAAACATGTGACACAATTGAAAATCATAATATATTCAACTTCACATTTTGACTACTTTCCAATAGGCCACATACATTATAATTCACATGGGTAAGAATCACAAAGCTAAGAATAGGATGTTTAAATTATGTCTCTATCAAATATGAATTGTGAAATCTAGCCAAAACCATAAAGTGTTCTTCAACATATGTGACACATTTTGCAAAAACTGGAGGCAAATTTTTAAA
The DNA here is from genome assembly GCF_964261635.1 of Lissotriton helveticus. Classification (NCBI taxonomy): domain Eukaryota; kingdom Metazoa; phylum Chordata; class Amphibia; order Caudata; family Salamandridae; genus Lissotriton; species Lissotriton helveticus. The sequence continues at coordinate 633,119,682 of NC_136069.1, read as the reverse complement.
AACCTGCATGTAACCAGTGAATGATTCGTAAAACTTATGAACACGCCCCAAGATATCTGGGAACCTTTACAGAGCTACCTCCTGTCTCACGCACGGGACCAAAATGAGACCGCATGGCAGGCGAGTAGGGAGGAGTGGGGAAGACGTTATCCACAAGCGCACAGCCAGCGCAGATCCTTCAGCTTGCACACACGTCCTCCTTGGAGGCTAGAGAGCACCCCCACTTATCTTCTTCTGTCTGGCTTTTAACCCTGAACTATGGACCATATGTATCAAAATGGGTTTTTGGGAATCTCAAAATGCAAATTTTCACGAATCGCAATTTGAGAATGATGTGTATATATAAAAAATTGCTAAATCAAAATGCGGACACCCATTTTGCAATTCCTTAATTGCGAATTCTCAAATAAGGAATCGCAAACTTAAGAATCCCCAATTCTGGTGCAGCTTGATGACAGAACAGCCAGGAAGTGTGACTGCCCATGCTGCACCTGATTGCCAGAAGCTGACTGGGAGGAGTGAAAGAACTGTGCACTGGTAGTCCGAGAAGGAGAAATGGATCCCAAGGAGAAGAGTATGGAGCATGGAGCATGGAGCAAGAGGGGCAGGAGGAAAACACACCGACAATCCCTGTGACATGGAGACAGCGCCTCATAGTGCCACCACTCCCACAGCTGGAGGCCAGACCACAGGACACAAGTGGAGAGCCAGTCCAGGGCAAGCGTGCAGTTCAGCACAGAGCTCAGTCCCCTGACCACCATGGTGAATGAAGTGGGTTCAGATGCAGGGCACGGCTGTCCACCAGCACTGCTGCCGTAGACTAACACACCATGTTTGACGGGCTTGATGGCACCATGGTTAAAGTCCAGCGTCTGCAAGCAAAAGCAATGCGGTCAATACAGCATCAGTTTGCCTCACACAACCATAACATGAGCGAGATGAGGGATGGGTTCAGGGACATGACAGATGCACTACAAGGACTGTGTGCCGAGATGAGGAGAGACTGGGCAGCCAGGCCCAGTGAGAGACAATGTCTCCACAGCCAGCTGGACATGTACAGCAAGGCTGTCAACCGCCTGTGTACTGCCACCTCCCTGCTGTCCCGTCGCTGTGTAAGCATGCAGGTGGAAATGGCTCACTGCTGCAATGATGTGGCCAAGAGCCTCATGCAGGTTACACATGCGGTGGACAAGCTGCAGAAAGAAACAAACAATGATGGTTCTGTCGGGGAAAAAAAATGTCATTCAACACGGCATTTCGACCTGTGATCTAAGACTTGTGTCCCTGGAGGGGTAGAGACGTTCTAACATACAACAATCAACACTGACCCAAATGGCTGAGAAAGGAAATCTTTAGTATTCAGCTTTCTCGCGTTTTTTACTTGCATCAAGCAATACTTGTGCTGTCCAAAAGACAATTAGACATATATATATATATATATATATATATATATATATATATATATATATATATATATATATATTACCTACTGGCGGTCGCCAGTAGGTATATATAGTTAGGATTTTTTCTCTATGGGATTTTTGAAAATTCTATGTCTAATAACTTTGGCGTTTGTGGACGGAATTGGCTGAAATTTTCAGGAAAATGGAACATTTTGTTTCTGAGCAGCCCCTGAAAATTTGGGGGGGTTTCGTCAAGGGGGGGCCGAGAAAAAAGGGGGTCCCAAAACGTGTTTTTAACATTGAGTTTTCCATAGGGCGGTTGGCCTCACTTTTAGCCCGAACGGCTGAATGGATTTGCACGAAACTTGGCAAAATTGTAGGGACTGGTAGCCCGATGTGCCTTTGCTAGGTCTCAATATATGTGCTCCAGTGGATTTTGAGAAATTAACGTTCAAAAAAAGATATATATCTGTAACAGCGGACCGGGCAGCGCTCCAGTTCGCGTACTTTTCGCGTTACGGAGCTTTGTGAAGCGAAGCTGATTGGTTCTCCGGCGTCTGTAAACATTCCAAACAGTCCGTAGCGGCTGCCATCTTGTCTCTCGGTAGGATCGAGAGACAAGAGGAGGCCAAAGCGAAGGGGCAAATGACCATAAGGGGGCATAGTAGATCCTTGCTGACCCCCTAGGTTTGATGTGGAGGTTTTAAAAGGGCCCCGCGGGGCAAAAAAAAATAATAATAATCGAACGGCTGAATGGATTTGTACGAAACTTGGCAAAATATTAGGGACTGGTAGCCCGATGTGCCTTTGCTAGGTTTCAATGTATGTGCTCCAGTGGATTTTGAGAAATTAACGTTCAAAAAAAGATATATAACAGCGCTCCGCTTCGCGTACTTTTTGCGTTACGGAGCTTTGCGAAGGTGATTGGTTCTCCGGCGTCTGTAAACATTCCAAACAGTCCGTAGCGGCCGCCATCTTGTCTCTCGGTAGGATCGAGAGACAAGAGGAGGCCAAAACGAAGGGGCAAATGACCATAAGGGGGCATAGTAGATCCTCCCTGACCTCTTAGGTTTGATGTACCATTTTGCCAAGTTTGGTGTAATTCCGTTCAGCCATTCAGGCTGTAGACGTATCTAAATGTCCTATGGAAAATTGCATGGGGAAAACACATTTGAAAGTGTTGAAATTTAGAACCAATTAAAATGTTACTTTGGTTTTGTATTTGTGTGTGATGAAAGTTAATTGGTTATGTATATATCTAAAATGAGAGGAAACCACAGCCATTTTGTGATACTACTGTCTGAGGTACATTTGTGAGGAATTTTTGGTGCTCAATTTCTGGTGTTTGGTTTACACAGTACTAACACTTCTCCTACGTTTAAAAAGGTGAGTTGTTAATTTGTAAGGGGAACTATGTTGTACACTTTAAGATAATTTGAAAAATGTTTTCTGTTATTTATTTACAGTCCTTCTGTTATACTAAATACTAAAAACGATAAATGAAAGTGATTATTTTTTTCTGCAATTTACAGCAAGCAATTTCAAAATAAAAATGGCTCACAATGAAGAGACCGTGGCAATTTCTTTTGAATTATCCACTACATTTATTGAAATTGACAGCACCAATAATGAAGTATTCTCACAAGGAGGAGATGACTTGAATGATTTTTTGGATCAATCTCTTGATGGCGAATTTATCGAATGTTTGGAGACCATAGAGTTACAAGAATCATCATTGCAGACTTTTCATGAGGAGATTCCAGATGAGATGATTGAAGAGGAAATTCCTGATGAGGACATGTTACTAGTTCTTTCAAATTTTGAAAATTCAGAAGAATAAATTTATATTTAGAAATACAAAAATTGTTTGAGACATTATTCATTTTTATTTTTAATTTATGAGGTTGTAGCGAAGTGATTGTAGTATAAAATGAGACTTATAGTATAGAGTGGAACATTTTTATGTTACATGGTAAGTTTACTCATATTTACTTCCCTTCTCCCACTATATTATCTCCAATGTGTATTTGACATCTCTTCTTCATCTCCGGCCTCCTTTCTCTCACTGTCTGTCTCTGATGCATCTTATCGCTGCCATTTTGTGTAATTACAGAAGAGAGTAAAATAAAATAGTTCGGAACGTGAAAAGGGGGCAAAGTAGAGTACCCCTCACCCCCTAGGCCTTCTCAGGCAGTCCCAAAAGGATCAGTTTCTGCTTTCCTGAGAGATTATGGTATGAGTTCCATATACCACAATAACTTGCATTACAACATGCAAGATATCTATCTCCTATTACCAACTTTTGGAGATATTCGCGCTAAGCGCGAATATCTCCAAAAACTAACACCTGCCCTGAGCAGTTCTTAGCCATGTTATCCAATGGGAGGTGGATAACATGGCTAAGAGCATTAGCTTGGTAATGCATGAATATCGCTGACTTTTTAGCGATATTCATGCATTGCGGCCGTTTTTTATCGCATTTGCGATAAACCTTGATAATAGCAAGGTTTATCTTCGATAATTTCTGACGATGCTTAGCGGTAAAAAATTCGTTGCTAAGCATCGTTAGCGATAAATATCGCTTAACTTTGGCAATATGCACCAACGTCTGTTAACGTTCGATTCGAAGGAAATGAGGAAGTGTTGAAAAACATTGTCTGCGCCATCTTGCCTTTTTTGAAATGCCACACTTTTGTTGTGCACGGCAGCCATTTTAGATGCCTTGACCAGACCCACTCTTTGCACGCTGTCGATTCGTAGCATGGCTCCCCACCCTCGCAAGCATCTTCCCCAGGCACTGCTCACCCCCGCTCTCTGTCTTATGCATGGGCAATAAACCTCCCCCCATCTGCGCTGCTCTTCCCTGAGAATCACACTCTGTGCCCGCCCGACACCTCCCTTTCGCCCTATTCACTACCGCACCCTCTGACACTCCTCTTCCTCTGTGTCCGATTGTCCAGGCCGGTCCTAGGCTATCAGCTAGCCCTGCAGATGTAGTTTATGGCCCCACCTGTAAAGAATCACCCCTCTTCAAAGGAGTTATAGTAGATCAAGGCCCACACCCGATGAGATCCGTCACACCACACGTGTTCATACTATCTGAAAACCATCCTGTATTGTGATTGGGGAGGGGACCGAGCCTGAAGCGGAAGATTCCAGGGATGACTCTTTGTACATCAAAGTTTTTACAATTATGTGTCACATTAAAAATATATAGCACTCCAACAAAGTAGTAGGAATATAAAACTTTAATAACTTATAAATATATACAACAAAACAAAAACAGTAAAAACATTTAAACAACGAAGAGACCGTGGCAATTTCTTTTGAATTATCCACTACATTTATTGAAATTGACCGCACCAATAATGAAATATTCTCACAAGGAGGAGATGACTTGAATGATTTTTTTGATCAATGTCTTGATGGCGAATTTATCGAATGTTTGGAGACCATAGAGTTACAAGAATCATCATTGCAGACTTTTCATGAGGAAATTCCTGATGAGATGATTGAAGAGGAAATTCCTGATGAGGACATGTTACTAGTTCTTTCAAATTATGAAAATTCAGAAGATGTTGCCTGGGTGCCGCACTGATTTGGGTATCCGGCGTGGGGCGTCCCGGGGGGTGGGTTGTCAGTAGCGGTCTGTTGTGCGAATAGTTCCAAGGCAGCAGACCGCGCTGAAATCTGGATGTCACGAAGGTGATGTCTAGTAAGTTGCCGCCCAGCAAATAACGGCGTGGGGCGCCGCGGGGGGGGGGGAGGCAGTCCAAAGTTCCGTTAAAAGGGCAAAGGAAAGGATCGGTGGTTTGAACCATCAGTCAAAAAGGGGAGGGGGTGCAACAATTTTTCCTACCGGGTCACACTGTGCTTTCACCGGAACTGAGGTCTGCAGGATTCTAGTCATTCAAACTGAGGCTGGCGCCAGCATGGGAGCGCCGACGTCCCGCGGCTACAGTTTCGTCACTCCACGGACGATCATGGCAGTCATTCCCCATCGGGGGTGTCTGCGGGGGTCGGGGACTCCCGCGGCTCCTCTAGAATCTTCAAGGTCGTGGAGGACTACGGTGGTGGAGTCAACCAGTGACCGGGCCATTTCTTTATGCTGGGCCCGCTCTTGCCAGGTCGACCGCCATTTTGAGAGTTCGGTAGCTACTGGCGATCGCGGGGTCAAATGAGCGGACGGGCTTCACCCTGCCGGGCGAGACGTTGCAGCATCGCCACAGTGGAAGAACCCTTTTCCGGGCGCCTGGAGCGCTGAGGGTGCAGCTGGGAAGCCTCCACCTGGTGAGGCGGGAGAGGCCTGTTCGCACCGTCTCTCCCTCCCAGTGCACCCCACGGCGTCTCGCTTGAGATTTGTTATGGCTGGACCAGGCGATGAGGACGAGAGGGGGGGGGGGTCGGAGGCATGTGCAAGACATCCCCCCCCCCCCCAGGGTTGTTGCAGCAATTATTCAAGAAAGAAGAAATGTCCCGTCCGTCTTTGGGCCGGACCTCCGGTGGATGGCGGCCGGACGCCCTTTGCTCTGGCCCCATGAACGGGTTCCTTGGCTCATCGGCTGCAGCTGGATCCCGTCGGCCCCAGCCCCCGGCCGTTGGTGGCCGGACCGGAAGAGAGTGTGGAGGGACAACCTGCAACTCTCAAGGGCCACCGCGGCCGGACTGGGAGAGAGAGGGGAGGGTCGAGGACACGGACACTCCCCCCCCTGAAACTCTCCAGTGTTGTCAATCCCCCTGGCCGGGTCCCGCTGGCCTCGGCCTCTCCTCCGGCTACACCCTACGTGATGATCTCCTGGCCGAGGCGTGGCAGCAGGACCCGCCTTATATGTGTTGCTTCCGGCTGGGCGTAGCCGAAAACCTGTTGCCCTTTGGAAGTTTCTAGAATGGGGCGGATGTCTGCTGACTTCTATCTTTCCCAGTTTGCCGTTATTTGGCCGTGGCAGGCGGTGGGAGAGACACGTTTTGGGGCAGTGAGGGGCGATGTTTTCAGGTTTCTTATTACGGGCTTACTTCTAACGTTTCTTGTTTCTAGGACAATAATAGGTTTTATCATTACGTATTGTTATCGTTTCTTTGTTTGTTATTTAATAAAAAGTTCATCAGTGGCCTACTGATTTTCGTTTTCCTATTCTTTTCTTTCCAGGTTGTTTCATGCTAAAGTTTCTGTTAACAGGATACAGTGATCACTTCGTTATTATTGCATATGTCCTTTTCACTAGGGGTGCTCTCTGGTCGGGCCAGATGACCTATCTCTAGTAAATGGTCCGGGTGAAACAGGTGCATCAATCAGTGGGGAGTAGATAGGCATGACAGATTACAACGGGGGAGAAAGGTCCGCATTACGTACCCTTTCACTACTTGCAAAGATTTTCCTACGTTTATTTGCAAACAGGGAATACTTAAAAAAAGAACTAATTCCCAAACAGTCAATGTTCGGACAATCAATCAATCAATGAGGAATGAAATAGGTACGACGTGTTAAAGGCTTGCGTTACCTACCCTTCACTATCTGCAAAGGGAGAGAGAATATTCCTATTCTTCCTCGTTTGCAGGCAGAGAAGATCCTTAAGAGAACCAACTTCGAACAATTCAATGCTCGATTCAAACAATCAACAAGGGGTACTGTGAACACAAATGAACGCCGCTTATGTACATACACATTGCTATTTTCAACAGGTTGTTCCTAATGTTTCTATTTTAGCGAGGTCAAAAAGAGATCCCATTAGTGGCCTACTGATTTTGCTCGATTCCTTTTGTTTTTTTACACGATTTTTCGCTATCTGCAAAGACTAAACAGAGTATTGCGACTCTGTGCTTGTTTGTAAATAGAGAATGAACCAAAGAGAACAATCAATCAAATGGAGAGAGAAGCAGGCACGACGGATTACAACGGGGGCAAAGGCCTGCGTTAACTACCCTTCACTATCTGCAAAGAGAGAGTACTCCTAATAGAAATGAGGGGTGGGGGGCAGCATTCAAAGCAGATCAGTGTGCATGAACACGAAAATGTTTTTACTTACCACGTACTTGACATTCGACAGCTTATGATATTTGCTATTAAAAAACCATTGAAATTCACTGAAAAAACCATAGGTTTTAGACCATATATAGTTAGGAATTAGCATTTACAAAACCTTGAAAATTCACTGAAAAAACCATAGGTTATAGACCATATATCGTTAGGAATTAGCATTTAAAAAACCTTATTTTACTCACACAAAACCATTGAAATTCCATATATAGTTAGTTGCACTAACTATATATCGCGCACCCGCAATCCACTGCTGATGATGTCACATATTACATCATTCATGACATGGTCAGTGACATCACTGATGACATCACTGATGACATCTCAAATGACATCACTGATGACATCACTGATGACAACATCCAGTGACTGTATGTTTCTGTAAAGTTAAAATGTGTCTTACATATTGAAGAATGAGTGGAAGTATAAGTGTCTGGACAAAGGATTTAGTAGGTGCATGACTGAATGTATGAGTGAGTGATTAAATGTGTCTCACTGAGTGCATGGGTTAGTGACTAAAGTGTCTTAATTTGTGCATCATTATGTCTGTTGTTCTGTAAACTGCTGCATGTGTTGATCAGTAGCTATATGATTAACTATATGGGTTACTGATTGATTGTCCAAGTATTTGTATGGGAGACTGAGTGTGTGTGTGGCTGGCTGGGAGGTGTGTGACTCTGTGCAGATCAATGTGTACTTGTATCAATGATTGTATAACAAGGTAAGTATGTGTTAGTATATGTTTGAAAATGTAAGGTGCTCTATGTTTAACTGTATAGACAAGAAAATGGAAGTGTCATTGATTCTTTACAGGACTGACTAGGTGTGTGAGTAACTCCATGGATGAGTGGGAGACTGTGAGTGTTTGTATAGGTGTATGAGTACATATGATAGTGTTGTAAAGATGAGTGATTGTATGTATGAATGATTGTATGGGTGAATGAGTGAAGGTGTGTGTAGACGTAGGAATCAGTGAGTGCGTATGTAGTAACTAGTATTGGTGTGTCAATGGTTTGAAAAATTATATTCTGTATTTAACACTGGGTGAAACAGGTTATATTAAAATGTGAGGAGATGCATTGTATTGTCACATGAATGATATCATCAGTGATGTGGTCATTGATGTCAAATGAGATGTCATCAGTGATGTCATCAGTGATGTCATCAGTGATGTCATTTGAGATGTCATCAGTGATGTCATCAGTGATGTCACTGACCATGTCATGAATGATGTAATATGTGACATCATCAGCAGTGGATTGCGGGTGCGCGAAATAAATAGTTAGTGCAACTAACTATATATGGAATTTCAATGGTTTTGTGTGAGTAAAATAAGGTTTTTTAAATGCTAATTCCTAACGATATATGGTCTATAACCTATGGTTTTTTCAGTGAATTTTCAAGGTTTTGTAAATGCTAATTCCTAACTATATATGGTCTATAACCTATGGTTTTTTCAGTGAATTTTCAAGGTTTTGTAAATGCTAATTCCTAACTATATATGGTCTATAACCTATGGTTTTTTCAGTGAATATATATATATATATATATATATATATATATATATATATATTCACAGAAAAAACCATAGGTTATAGACCATATATAGTTAGGAATTAGCATTTACAAAACCTTGAAAATTCACTGAAAAAACCATAGGTTATAGACCATATATAGTTAGGAATTAGCATTTAGAAAACCTTATTTTACTCACACAAAACCATTGAAATTCCATATATAGTTAGTTGCACTAACTATATATCGCGCACCCGCAATCCACTGCTGATGATGTCACATATTACATCATTCATGACATGGTCAGTGACATCACTGATGACATCACTGATGACATCTCAAATGACATCACTGATGACATCACTGATGACGTCTCATTTGGCATCATTCTTGTGCTAATACGATAAACTTCTTCAGACTCTAATATAACCTTAGATACACTCAGTGTATACAGACACTCACACACTGCCACTCATCCATGGAGTTACTCACACACCCAGTCAGTCATGCAAAGAAACAATCTCACCTCCATTTCTTCAACTATACAGTTATACACACCTTACTTATTGAAACATATACTAACACATATTTACTCTCTTATACAATCCCTGATACAAGTTCACAATGATCGATACAACCACTCACTCAGTGGCTCTCATGCACAGTTATTTATATATGCCAACTCTCACATGTACTGTGTTTGACATATGTACTTACTATGACATGTAGCATTGAGATATCCATTCACTCATCAATACACTCATGCACACAGTCAACTGCCCATGTAGCTGTTTCCACATGCACTCTTGAACTCATACACCTAGTGAATAAACTGCTCACACATCTATGCACAGAGTCACACACCTTCCAGCCACCCCCACACAAACTCAATCTCCCATAGAAATACTTGGGCAACCAATTAATAACACATATAGCCTCTCGTATAGCTAATGATCAACACATGCAGCAGTTTACATCACAACAGACATAATGATGCACAAATTAAGACAGTTTAGTCACTAACCCGTGCATTCAGTAAGACGCATTTAATCACTCACTCATACAGTCAATCACGCACCTACTAAAACCTTCATTCAGACACTTATACATCCACTCATTCTTCAATATGTAAAACATATTTAAACTTTACAGAAACACATAATCACTGGATGTTGTCATCAGTGATGTCATCAGTGATGTCACTGACCATGTCATGAATGATGTAATATGTGACATCATCAGCAGTGGATTGCGGGTGCGCGATATATAGTTAGTGCAACTAACTATATATGGAATTTCAATGGTTTTGTGTGAGTAAAATAAGGTTTTCTAAATGCTAATTCCTAACTATATATGGTCTATAACCTATGGTTTTTTCAGTGAATTTTCAAGGTTTTGTAAATGCTAATTCCTAACTATATATGGTCTATAACCTATGGTTTTTTCTGTGAATTTCATTGTTTTTTTAACAGCTAATATCTGTAGCTGTAAAATGTATTCTTCTTTAAATCCAAAAATATATTTTATATGTTTATGAATAATTTTTTTTTAAAATATTTTTTTTTCTTCGTTCCCGCTTCGCGAATCGGGAAGCTTCCCGTTAGCTGACCTTGATGCCGCGAAATAGACCGCGAGCCGGTAAACGTTTCTTTACCGCAAGTGCCGCGTTAGAAAACAACATCGTGACGCCTCCCGTCCGCATGACGTTCCACGTTGTCGCGTGATACGTCATATGACGTGCTACGTTAGCGAACTGGTACGCGAAGCGAGTGCCAAAGCGCAGGTTTCTGGAAGCAAACCGGGAGGCCCTGCAAAGCGCTTAACGTAAACACAGCAAGTCATGTGACTTGGTAATAACACTTTTCATTGGTTCATTTCACTTTTGGTTTCCTAATGATGTAAGACTAGGTCATATAATCTAAAATGAACACTTTTGATTGGTTGAGAACTCTTGTTTTTCCCAAATGATGAAAATCCCTCCTTCTTTCCTCACTCTGACTTTCATCATTGTGAGAGAAAGACCCTTTGTGATCACTGAGCAATGGCTTCTTTAGTAGCTTCAGCTGGTGCTTCCCCACCACCTCCACCACATCCAAGGAAGAGTGGACCACCTGCTCAAGTTGTAATTCAACAAGAAGAAGAAGAAGAGGAACAGGAGGACGAGCACGAAGAGAGGCAGTTTTTGCCTGAGCAGCCCAAGACGTCTCACCGGAAAGAAAACTTCATTTGGCAATTTTTTAAAATTCCCAAAGGTCAGAAAAAAGTAAATGCAAGATACGTAACTTGCCTTATATGTCAAGATAGACTGTCCAGAGGGACCGACAAAAAATACAGTTTCGGAAACTACACAATGCATCGCCATATGACTAGGTGGCATCCTAACAACTACAGTGCTGCACAGTTTCGGAACGACCTAGATAATCTCCCTATTATGGCCAGAAGATCTGTTGTACCGGAAGTAACGGGACCAGAGGGCAGGGAGATGGTGCCAAATATACAAATGAGATTTGGTGAAGTAAAACACACCTGCGTATTTTGCGATGGATTCATTTCCTACGGAGAAAGAAGCATCACTCTGATCAACAGAGCTATTGACTATCATATGCAAGTTTGTCCGAAACGCCCAAAATAATAAATACTTCTTTTTTTTGTTTTGTTGCTCCTGTTGAGCCCTTTACAATGAATCGTTTTCATTGCCCCCTCCAAGAAAAACCCAAAAAAATATAAAACTGTTCCGAAAAATTCAAAAACATTAAAAAAATGTTCAGAAAAATAAAAAAAAAAGTTCTTTTCAGAACTACCTCCCCGTTATTAAAAAATTGGTACAATATTTGGAACTGTGCCAACCTCTATTTCTCTTAGTTCGCTTCCTAGTTCGCTCGCTGGTACGCGAACTGGAAGCGAACCAAAAACAGTAAGTATAAGGGAAGGAAACACACACTTATGTTAAAAGAAAGACAGCTATAGGGGAGTAAACTAGAGATACTATTACCCATAATCCACTACTGATGATGTCACATATTACATCATTCATGACATGCTCAGTGACATCATCAGCAGAGGATTGCGGGTTTTTTGGCAACATGCCTTATCCACGGTTTAATAACGCTGCCTTTTGCTTTATATAAGTTTTCAAATTGTATGAAATATATACCAATAGGTCTTTATGAACCTTTAGGTAGTGCTTTTGTTCATGAGGTCTGGTCGCTTCCATACACATACAGATGTTTCAAAGATGATCAAGAAGTTTATCTGAATGGAGAGGAATGCACTGAGACGCCAGATCATTCACTAATGTGTAGGCACATACAGTTACACGATTCATGCAACAAACACCGACCAAATATGGCTTGCGTGTTGCAAGGCACGCCAGTTCCTGCTATCATCCCCACGTTCAAGTTGTTGGAAAATGGTAGTTATTTGATGCTCAATAATGAAGATTGTTCTGAGTTAATTAAAAGTATTCCTTTTATCGTAACAGTAAGTGAACGGGTTATTTGCTGCAGAAATGTTCTATTTCCTCCCACACATGAACATAGGGAGTTTTCAATCTGGCCACAAATACCAACCTTGGGACACGTTTCAACGGCATGACAAGAATAAGAGCTCTTTTGTCTCAGAGAGAGGTGGCCTTGAGTTCGGCCCGTGAAACTTTCGTACTTCACATAGCGAACACCCGTACACAGGTTTGCCTTTCAATTTCAGCAACATGTTTCCGACTATCTTTAACGCATCCTCCACAAAATCCCTGGCACACTTTTTTAAAGTTGTTACCAGTGGTCTCGTGACTTCATTTGAGAAAATCTTTGGAGTCATCCCTGCTCCCTTTCATTCCATTTTCTCCACTCTGGTTCGTGGATTGCATTTTTACTTGCATTACCAGCGGACGCTCTTGTGCTTTTTTACATTTTTAAATATGGATGTCCCTCCTATGCAACCTCCGACCCTGCAGCTGCTGACACTGTTCCGCAATCGCATGCTAGAATATTATGGCACAATGCCGTTGGCGATATTAAGCACGGCATATAGATTATCTTTTCGGTTCTCCTACTTCACCTGTGTCCAGCCTGTATTTCACTGCCTGACCTGTGATTTCGATTGGGCCATTGATTTGTGTCTCTGCGGACCGGTTTCTCCTGACGTCGACTTTAATCAGCTGATGACTCCTATCATTACTCACGAGTTGATTTGTCCTGGCGAAAGGATTATGGCTGTGGCATTGATGCATGGACTACTTGGTCCCTGGAATTTACTGGCGGCAGCACAGTCTTTCTTGGAACACAGCTTTCTTGAAAACCCACCGAGCTGTCCTCTGATGGTGATAGAGGATCCGGTGCTGGGAGAGCACGTATGTTCTTTTCCGCTTTTAAATTGGATGGCTGAACTGTTTTCGGATGAAGACGGTGACTTCCTGTTGGAGGCTGTTGCAGCTTATTTTGCATACACAGTTATGTCATAGACCTTTTTCATGTTTCATATGCTGAGTACTAGCATTTCATTGACAATTCATTGACTTAATTGTCAAGTTTTTATTATTTACCTTGCCTATTGGCTTAAGACTCGATAAAGTACTTGGCTGTTTTATTTTTCTTTAGCATTGAATTTTCCTAGTTTTTAATGCTTTACCTTGCGGACCGTCCACATATAAACTTGCAATCTGCTCTCATGAGATGGCACTTCTATTATCTTATTCAGTTCGTTTCCGGATCATGAGGAGGTGTCATCTAGGTCCTGGATATCTTTACACCGTGTTAAGTTAGCATGGGCTCATTACCGGTTTAAACGCCATTTTTCCTTTTTTGCAACTTCTGCACACGACATTTAGTTGTTGCTTTAGCTTTCCACCTAGTAGTTCATCGTGGTTTACATGAGAATAATATGTTATTGGTCTACTATCTGCTTTACTTGTTAAACTATATCTGTACAGCGAGTGCTAAAGTTTCAAGAACAACACGATACAGAATTGTTATGAGGTCTGATCTCCACGACTTCATACTCATAACATAAGTGCAACTTCTGCCAATTCTGGGCATGAGGCGGGTTTTATATTGCTTTGCCGAACACACATACACAACAGTTGATGCGGTTCACATGAAGAGAGAGCTGGTGTATGCTGATGTGATTCCTTCAAATCTAAGACACTAAAGTATGGGCACGCCCTAAACCAACACAAAGAGACCTTCTTAGCAAATAATATAATATGTGTATTAGGGAGGGTGAGATATAAGCAGCCGCGGGCCGTGGAGGGAGTTACGGTGAGGCAGGGAGGCGGGGAGGGGGAGAAGCAGGGTGGAGCCCTCTCTACCTTGCCCCTCCCCCTCCCCGCCTCCCTGCCCCACCGTAACTCCCTCCACGGCCCGCGGCTGCTTATAAGTGTTGCTAACTCTTATTCATTTACAGCATGTTAACATACTGTCACCATTCGCTTTTTATGTACTAGTAACTATGCTGGTAATTTTGCTACTGATAATATGTGTACTTGTATTCTCCACCCTGCTTCTCCCCCTCCCCGCCTCCCTGCCTCACCGTAACTCCCTCCACGGCCCGCGGCTGCTTATAAGTGTTGCTAACTCTTATTCATTTACAGCATGTTAACATACTATCACCATTCACTTTTTATGTACTAGTAACTATGCTGGTAATTTTGCTACTGATAATATGTGTACTTTTATTATCTAAGGTACTACGCCTGAGAAGACGGCATTAGTAAATAAACATTTCAAATACACATGTGTTCTTCTTAACTCCATGTTCTGGTTTCTAAGAAATATATAACGACCGACTGTTCATGAGTTCCACGTATCCTGAGGTACTATAAGTTCATATTCTGGATTGTCTAAACATTGAGAGTTTGTTATATCCAATGTGACACTGTACCTAGCTTGCTAAATAGTTTTTGATTACTAACGTGAGTTTTGGGACACCCTAATTCGCCGAGGTTCCAATCCTCTGTCCACAGTTCTGTGTGAGAACAGAAACCCTGCGACAGGGGCACCCCCGACCCTTGCTGGACCTTCATCACACTTGCGATACAACTCCAGCAATGCGCCACCTTTACGGCACAGATACATCACGCATCTGTGCTGTTTTTGCCCCGTGATGCGCCGCATTGTAAATGCAGCACACCATAGGTGACGGAACAGCGGCACAGAATGACTAACACATCCCTGGTGATGCGCCAGTCATCATAAATCTATCCCTATGCTTCTTATCTTGTTAGAGATGAACCGCCATATGTATCATCAAAGTTATTTGCATTTCCTAAATAGCGAACTTTAAGGAATAAATAGCGATTCTTTACCATTCCTAGTTTGCGATGAGCTATTTGCTAATTAGCCGAATGTAGCCCAATGAAGCCCAATGTAGCCCAATGTAGCCCAAAGATGGCCGCCAGACACACAAAAAAACAAATGTAGCCCAAATATCAGCCAGATGTAGCCCAACTATAGCCCAGTGACAGAATGACCAATCAGCTTCGCAAACCTCCGTTACGCGAAGCGGAGCGCTGTTACAGATATATATCTTTTTTTGAACGTTAATTTCTCAAAATCCACTGGAGCACATATATTGAGACCTAGCAAAGGCACATCGGGCTACCAGTCCCTAATATTTTGCCAAGTTTCGTGCAAATCCATTCAGCCGTTCAATTATTATTTTTATTATTTTTTTTTGCCCCGCGGGGCCCTTTTAAAACCTCCACATCAAACCTAGGGGGTCAGCGAGGATCTACTATGCCCCCTTATAGTTATTTCCCCCTTTGTTTTGACCTCCTCTTGTCTCTCGATCCTACCGAGAGACAAGATGGCGGCCGCTACGGACTTTTTGGAATGTTGACAGACGCCGGAGAACCAATCAGCTTCGCTTCACAAAGCTCCGTTGCGCGAAAAGTCCGCGAACCAGAGCGCTAACCGGTCCGCTGTTACAGATATATATCTTTTTTAAAACGTTAATTTCTCAAAATCCACTGGAGCACATATATTGAGACCTACAAAAGGCACATCGGGCTACCAGTCCCTACAATTTTGCCAAGTTTCGTGCAAATCCATTCAGCCGTTCGGGCTAAAAGTGAGGCCAACCGCCCTATGGAAAACTCAATGTTAAAAACACGTTTTGGGACCCCCCTTTTTTCTCGGCCCCCACTGGACGAACCCCCCCCAAATTTTCAAGGGCTGCTCAGAAACAAAATGTGCCATTTTCCTGAAAATTTCAGCCAATTCCGTCCACAAACGCCAAAGTTATTAGACATAGAATTTTCAAAAAACCCATAGAGAAAAAATCCTAACTATATATACCTACTGGCGACCGCCAGTAGGTAATATATATATATATATATATATATATATATATATATATATATATATATATATATATATATATATATATATATATATATATATATATATATATATATATATATATATAGTGAAATACAACGTGGTTTGTGAGGGACTAATACAAGTTACAGAACATGAAAACATGAAGATTGCAATTGTTCAAGATTATCAACTGTAAATACAATAGTCATTAGGCAAAATGATTTATTTTGTTCCTAGCAGACTTTGTACAGTTAGATTTATAGTGGTGCATCGACGTTTCGATCCTGGTGGTGATGCGCTGACTATGTGCATCAAGGGGGGGGTCTTCATCAGGACTGGGACAAGGTTTGGACAGCCTATGGGTAAGAATAACAGTGTGTCAGGGCTTTACAGGGGTCAGTGGCGGCTCTGATTAATGGGTGGGGAACCTAAGATTGTGCTCACCTTGTTACTATGTCTTCTTTAGGGTATCTTCAGGTGTCTGTCAGCCGACTAGGCACACTGGATGCGGAAGGGTCGCTGATCCTAAGAAATGTTGTACATAGAGCTTCCGTATCTATCTTGTGGGCTGTGGTATAATGCTAACAATGTTTATATTGTCCACATACCTTGAGAATTACTTCTGTGACAACTAGTGAGATTAGCTGGTCAACAAGCGTCTGCTACTGCCTGCAATGACAATTGAACTAGGTCTCAGGCTCCATGGAATTCGGAGAATGTAATTCGACTGATTGTGGTGTGAAAAACGCATTGAATAACACGTGTGAGCATACACCGTTGGGAAAGCGATATAGTTATAGTGCAATTAGATGCATTTCACAGGTCGGAGTGTGTCTCTACATAAGATGATCACCGTTATTCCCATGGTGGAAATATTACAGATTGGCCAGACTGAGTTAATGTACGTGCCTGATCGCTGATCCGCTAGTGCCGTGGTTATCTTATACTATGTGGGGGATGCGAGGTGAAAAACATATTAATCTCCAAATTGTGTATTAAAATAGCGCGAAGGTTCAATGTCCGTGATATTTAAAAAAAGGCGAGTTTTCCAGGCTGTGCGTGTATGCTCAAGATGAGTTGCTCGTTACCACTACCGAGGTTATTCAGAACGGGAGAAACCGAATGAAGAATTGTTAAACTCCTGTGTATACATATACTTAGCGCGAAGGTACAAGACCCGTGATATTTTAAAAAAGTGCAGAGTTTTTTGAGCTGTGCGTTTGTGCTGTAAAATAAGTTCCTTGAAACTACTAACAATTATAGTCAGGGAGTGCTGGCGATCCCGTGCTTACAGTCTATCGGGCAGTGATTATGCAGAAGCTAAACATCTAAAAGTCTACTTACTCGAGCATGAGAGATGGGTGACCGTCTCCTTCAACTTCCTCACCGTTAGTGCCGACACGAGATGTTCAGATCAAGCTATTTGACCTGCGCCTGTCTGTATGTGCGCGCGTGCGAAATGTGGCTGACGTGCCGTGTCATGTTTAACTATTTGCCGTCCAGTGCTGTGTGTCTGCTTGTACACAAGTGGTTCATTAACAGTATTCCTAACAGAGATACCACCGGGTTGTAGTATTTGGTGGTATCGTGGCGATTAACTAGTGTCTATGTCTAGATATTATGTTGAACCATTATCTGGGAACTGTTGGGAGCAGATTATTAAGCCTAAAGTAGCGTGATGTGATTCTCAGATAAATTATATTTACATCACTAGATCATGGTTTCAGCATAATGGGAAACATTACTGCATATATTGGGCTATATATGACGATTCCCAGTTACAATTATGAGGACATGTATACTGGAATTCATGTTCAATCATCGCGGAAATTATAGTGGAATTTTGATGTGACATTTCAGAAATGGGCTTTTATAATGGTGCAATTTATACAGTTGTGATGTTATAAACAATTTCTAACTGGAACACTTGTGTGCACAATCTATTTACAAATTATGACCAAAACATAGTCTATGAAAAGATGCCTTACAATTGATAAACCTTGTCACAAATTACTTTAGCATATGAATTCCTTCTATCATGTGTAGTTACTTTGAACACTAGACCTATGCCAGGTTTCATGTACAATTTGATACTCTATTTGGCGAACGAATAAAATTCTCTGCCATCCATTATAGTCCTGTATCTGAGTGTGGCCTTGTGGCATCACTCTGACACTATCTGGGGTTGAAACTGCATATGAGGGCTAAATTCATGGGTGTGAGCCCTGGTGTATTAAGGAGAGTTAGTGCCGTCTTTGCTACAATCTGCTCATTTGAACATAAGTCTCTTCCTGCTCATTGAGACCATGAGGGGTAGCTTCCGTGGTATGTATCCACCGACATTCTTTGAAGTTCAGTTGGCTCATGATGTTTCCTCCCCTTTGATGAAGGATAACTTTTTCCAACACTGTCCATTCTATTTCATTGGGCGTGTGCCCGAGTGAGGTATAACGTTCCACCAGCGGCGCCCCTTGCACTTTACACTTGATCCTGCTTTGGTGTTGCAGAACCCTACTTTTAACCTTCTGGGTAGTTTGTCCTATATAGATGAGTTGACATGGGCATCTAATAGCATAAATGACGTTTTGGCTGTTGCAGTTCGTGAACTGGTTTAAAGTGTAGGTTTTTCCTCGGTGTATGATTTTGTTTCCCGTTATTGCATATTTACAGGCTTTGCAATTGCTACATCTTTGATGTCCTGTAATTGGTGGGAGGCCCAGCTGTGACCGTATATCTGGAGCAGGTGGCATGTCCAAAAATGAGGAAACAACGTGATCCTTGACATTTTTTGCTCTTTTAAAAGTAAACATTGGTGCTTCAGTTATACCAATCTCCGGGCCCACTAGGTCCCAGTATTTCCTGATGTTGTTGATTTCATGGCTTTTGGTACTGAACGTGGTCACACATATCAACCTGTCTGTTTTCTTGTCTCTTGGTTGTATTTCCAGTAGTGTTTATCTCGGTCTGTACCACGCTCTTTTTCTTGCTCGGTTGAGGAGTCCTTTGTGGTATCCTCTGTCTCTTAGTTTGATGATGAGTTGGTCACTCTCATTGAAATAATCCTTGCTTCTTGTGCAGTTTCTTCGCACTCTCAAGAATTGACCGTAGGGCAGGTTGTCATTCTGGTTTCTGGGGTGGTGTGAATTGTACTTTAAAAGTTTATTTCGATCCGTTGGTTTTTTGAACAAGTTCATTATGATTTTTCCATCTTCTATCTCAAGTATGAGATCCAGGAAAGGGATAGACTCCTTGCTCTGTGTCATGGTAAACTGAATGTCAGTGGAGCGAATGTTCAACCAGGTTAAGAATTCTTTAAGTTTTTCTTATGTTCCTGTCCAGATCATTATGACGTCATCTATATATCGGTGCCAAGATTTTACATTCTCTTTATAAGTGTTGTGGTCAGGGTACATGTGTCTGTGCTCAAAGTTGTTCATGTACAGGTTCCCAGACTTGGAGCAAAGCCCGCGCCCATAGCCACTCCCTTGCACTGGTAGTAGAAGACATTCTGGAATATAAAGTAATTTTGTCATGGCTATCCTGAGTAGTTGAATTAGAAATTCAGTTGTGATGCCGGGCGGGTATCCAATACTTCTTTTATCACAGTGATAGCCTCTTCTTGAGGTATGCTTGTGTACACTGAGCACACATCTTGTTGAAAATTAGTACGGTTTGGTGAACATTATCTGCGCCATCTTGCCTCTTCCCCTGATGCCACACTTTTGTCGTGCGCACCCGCCATTTTAAGATGCCCTGATCAGAACGAACCCTTTCGCATGCCGCTGGCCCCTGACATAGCCCTTCGCCCTCACTAAGCCTGCACGCTGACCAACCCCCCTGCTTGCACCTGCCTTGAATCATAAACCCCTCTTCGGCGCTGCTCTGCCCCAGGCCCTCATCCTGTTCCCAGCGCGACACCTCCCTTCTTCCCTTTCATGATCCCCGGCCCTTAGATGCAAACCCCCTTTTCCCCGTGTGCCCGTTTGTCTTCCCCGTTCCCAGGCCGACACCCAGCTTTGCCGATACTATCCCTTGCCCCTCCCCGTGCAATAGAAAGCTTCCCTCATCAAAGGACCCCCGAGTTGATCAAAGCCCCCACCCCATGAGATCCGATCGAACCCCGCATTCCATGAATTGGCGGAATATCCAGCTGCGCGATAGTCATCACCTGCTGTGACCAGGGTGGGGACTTCTACTGTAGATATGTGTGGGAACGGGCCCGAAGGGGGATTCCGGGAATGTCTTTCCGTACATCAAAGCTTTATCATATGTATGTAAACTGTAATAAAAACCACAAACACTGTATATAAGGGGCCAGGCCTCAAACGTAAGTTAGAGCACCTCAGAACGATACCTGCTGTCCGTTTTGCAGTGTTCTCCTCCGGAGAGAATAAAAACCTTGTTTCCTGCTTTCCAGTCTCCAGCCCCTGCCTCTTCATTGATTAAATAACTAGAGGGTCACAGAGGCAATACCGCCGGGCAAATATCGATTGTCCCCGACCCGACTCAGGTTTTAACAATTGGCGCCCAACGTTGGGCCCATCAGCGACTCGTGGATCCAGTGGGAGAGGTCCCGACGACAGAGTGAACGACTGCAACGATCGGGAGAGCTCTTGCCCAATAGACCCTCGTCTGGCAGCCGATCATCCGAACTTCACTAGCTCCGAACAGACCTCTCTCGAGTGATCTACGGTCCTGACTGGGAACCATTAGGAGTGCCGTGAGAAATACGAGAAAAAGAGGACGAACGGGCGCTGGATTCGGAAGACAAGAAACTGTCCGTACGGTCCGGGTAAGGTCGTGTAAACACGACAAGTGCGAAATAATTGCTTGATTGTTTAAATACTAGTATTGCTCGTTATTTGACTTATTTGGAGATTCACTGTCTGCACACGGAGAAACAGTAGGCTCTTTCCCTTTTGCAAACAGTGAAGGATAGGTAACGCAGCCGTCGTACCTATTTTTCTCCCCCACTGATTCTATTATTTATTAACGGTTTTCAGGAGATTCCCTCTCCCACACTGATTAACTGGGTTCCTTGACCCCGAACTGCGGTTCACAGATTGTCTTCTGGAGATTCTCTGTCCGCAAACAGGGAATAACAGATTCCTCTTTACGGATAGTGAAAGGGTAGAGGACGCAGACTTTTGCGCCCCTGCTTACTCTCCCCATTGATTCTATTCTAGTTCTTTATCATTGATTGTTCTTTATTATTGATTATTCTTTGATATTCGTTCATGAGGTATTCACTGCCTGCAAACAACGTAGAATAGAAATATTCTGTCTAGTCTTTGCACACAGTGATAAGATAGGCAGTGCTGACTTTTTGTCCCTCGTTGCGAGCCGTCATGTCTGTCTTCTCCCCATTGATTGATACTTGGTTCAACCCGGACCGTCTGTTAGAGGTGGATCATCTAGCCCCGCTGGAGGGTACCCCTAATAAGGACATGTTCATAAACTATGGATTAGTTACCATAGCCTATAATAAATTGTGGCACAGGTATACCAAAGAAAGTCAAGACAAACAGTGGCCACTGATAGG
The DNA here is from genome assembly GCF_964261635.1 of Lissotriton helveticus. Lineage (NCBI taxonomy): Eukaryota > Metazoa > Chordata > Amphibia > Caudata > Salamandridae > Lissotriton > Lissotriton helveticus. Next base: position 633,097,872 of record NC_136069.1, on the reverse strand, counting down.
ATCCTTCGACCTTGATAAAATAGAAACGTTAGAAATAGCCCTTCGTAATAATAAGACGACGCCTATTATGCTCGACAGTCTCGGTATGTGGCGAAGAGAGGCAATGCAACGACAGAAAAAAGACGAGGACAGAGCAGGTAGAGGAACATATCAACAGGACAACCCCTGGACACCACGACCCGAAGGTTATCCCCCGACACTACGCACAGAACGCCAGACTTAGGGCCAGACCAATGTGCTTTTTGTAGATATGTCGGACACTGGAAAGCCCAATGCCCGACTCTACTGAGCGTGAGTAGGGGCAGAAGGCCGACAGGAGTAACAGGCCAACAGAAAGGGAAAGGGCGCGAGACAAAGAAGAATCAGACTCACATGGACAGACCAGATAGAACCACCACGTTCGATTATGCCCGATGGCACAGATTTCGCCAGAACAATTTCAGCGGCATGTTCGAGTTTTCCTAGGTCGGACAATATAAAAACGGGAACCCAGCCTAGTTCTAAGTTAACAGACGGAAAAAGATAATTTTGGCCAAATAATCACTGTTTTATGTTTGTCTTCGGATCTTGCGTGTCATACTTTTCTACTACCCCCCGTCTGAGTTTGTGTGTACGTAATATATGAATCTGCGTCATCCCCCTGCACGTGCTTCCATGTTACATAAACTATGTTAATAGAAATTTTAGCATGAAACAACCTGGAAAGAAAGAAATGGGAAACGAAATCAGTAAGCCACTGATAAACACGAACTTTTATTTTAACATAACAGGCAAGAGAAAACACAATAACGCTAGAAAAACAAGAACGGTAAACTGTAGAACATGAAAGTCAATAGAACATTCGCCCCCCCCACATTCTGGAACCTTCCAAAGTAGGGCAGGGTTACGGCTACGCCCAACCAGCGGCAACCCATATAAGGCGGGCCCTGCTGCCAACTCTTGGTCAGGAAATCTTAACGTATGGGGGAGCCGGAGGAGAGGCAGGAGCCAGCAGCCTGGGCAGTTGTAGGTAGTCCCGCCACATGTCCAGAGAAGAACGAGGCACCTCTTTCTTTTCCCTTCCGTAACAACCGCAGCAGCTCTGGGCGGCGGGATGCCCTGTCCATACCTCTGCAGGAATGCGTCCAGGTCGGGCTGGGAGGGAGAGGCGACGCGGACGAGCCTCTCCCACCTCCACCGATAGGAGGTCTCCCGGCCCAATGCCGAACACCCCCAGTCAGGCGATGGTGCCCCAATACTTGCGCAGCACCGAACGTGCAATGGTGCCCATATTCTCGGAACACTGAACCTGCAATGACTGCACCGATACTTGCGGAGCACCGAGTGTGCGCCACAGATGGCCATACTCCCACGGCACGGAGCACACGACTTGAGAAGCACCGGATGGGGAGAGACCTTCGTGCGGGCCGATGAAAAAGAGCAGCATGGGGTGCCCCGGAAGAAGGAGACGGCGCAAACGAGTCTCCCTCGCCCCCAGGTGGGGGCATCACAGCTGCACCCCAGCCGAACGTCCCGCTCTCACAAAACAGAGCCCTCTTCCTTTCACTCCGAAGGGTCTCTTCCACTCTTGCAAACTCGACGAGGGTGGCCCCTGTAGGGCCTCAAAATGGCGTCTGGGTCCGCTGGAAGGCGGGCCCCGGCCGCTAGAGTAACTTTGACCAGCAATATAACTCGGACACTTGCCCACTGGGGCACGAGCCCCCATCTCCGACAGCATCTCCGCAGCCTTGAAGATTCTACAAAGGTCCTCGGCGGAGCCTTCGGCCTCTGCAGGCTTCCGGTAAGGGACGGCTGCCTTGATCGCCAACGAAATAAACGTGACATTGCCACTCCCTCTGTTAGCATGAATTCTAGAACTGCCGAAAAGGACTCTGGTCCAACTGCCAGTAATGGGAAACATTTCCCCCTGATGCTACTTCCGGACTGAGCCGGCCCCGCCCAAAATGGCTCCGGTATCAAGAGGGACTTGCGAACACCTCGTGGTGTTCCTTCGCACTAATACAAACTTGATGTTCCGAGACTTATATGATCCTTCGTACACTTGGCTAGAAAAGACAAGGAGAGTTCACTCGACGAACATGGTGAAGGGGTCCCGTTAAAAATGTCGATTACAAATGTGCGGTGTATTATATTTTCGTTGGTGATGTATAACCCCATTTATGACGCACACATACGGTATGCATATAGGAAATCTGATTGCGACTATTATGATTATGCTTCTAAATTATGAAATAAATGCCCCCGAACCCCCAGCCAATTAATAGACGTTTTAGTTTCTTACAAATGAATGAATAAAACTTTCCAATGTATTTATTGCTGCAAGACGACACCCCCACTGTACGCACTTTAGCCATTGCCACGTCCGGCCAAATACGACCGCACCCTCATAATCCACGTGCTGAAATGATTTTGCCAAATAAAGGTTTTCGAAACTATGGACGGGTATTGCATGCTTTATTTTAAAAAAAATGTGGGATCGGTGGGAAAGTTCTTTTCTGTGCACCCTACTCTGCTCTCTCTTTAAGGTTAAAAAAAAAAAAAAAAGAAAGATGGTTGCCCAGCCCTGGAGGTCGGATCGGATCGACAACACGACACTCTGCCTTCAAAGTACGCGACTGAGTCATGAACTCTCGCATGGAGGAAGACCTCGACTTCCAAGGATGGGTAAAACGAACGGTGTAAATGGGGAATGTAAAAGAAGGGTGAAATGAAATGATGTAAATATTATTAAGTACAACGCTCGAAGGTACTAGGGAACAGAGTTGACCAAAGAACTAATGAACCGCAGAATGTCACAACGTTGAAGGAGATTTAAGGACCCCGATAGCTAGATGCACCTACCAACTGGATACCTCACACTAGGTATCTTTGGTTTTCTTCTTAACGTTTTCCTACACCCGACCTATAAGGGCACACTGCCCCTCTCCCCTCCCGACCCCAGAAACCATACCCCAGGGACTCTGCCCCGAGGAGGAAAGACGAGTAAGAGGTAAGTAAAGGACTTATGAATCCATGTATTTGAATATGCTCGAATGCTGTCTCCCCCACCCCCTTTTTCCTCCCTCTGCAGGTTACATCAGAGATTACAGCCGAGGTATGGCGAAGACCTGAAGCCTTGCCAGGTCTAAATGTACGAAGCAGACTAGCGCTGCAAGGTGGTGCCTAAGCACGCCTACTAACTACTCACGTATCGAACAAACCCGTAAAATTAGTATGACCTGATAAAAAGTGATCACCCTTAAACCAGACCACACGAATGAACCCATGTCACGTATGATGCGAAACTATGAGAGAATGTGTGTGTGTGTGACTGAGGCGTTGACCCAACTGGTCGAAGGACCGAGAATGCGAGAAAGTGCGACAAAATGGTACCTCCTTTCTTCTTTCCTTTTTCTCAAGGCACGTCCCCTCTACCCTGTCTAATGCTCAAACTGCATGATTACAAGATTCTAACGCAGACCCGTGAATGTCCTTTACTGTGTAATGCACTAAATAGCCTTTCTTGAATACACTGCCACCCTCTCTGTTGCACGTGTACTATTTAGCCTGCCGTTGCTTTCTCTCTCTCTCTCTCTCTCTCTCTCTCTCTCTCTCTCTCTCTCTCTCTCTCTCTCTCTCTCTCTCTCTCTCTCTCTCTCTCTCTCTCTCTCTCTCTCTCTCTCTCTCTCTCTCTCTCTCTCTCCCTCTATTTTTGCACTCCCACTCTTCCGAGTGGTTAGCCCCGAAATTGGCAGACTGCCACCCCTAGCACACCACCTAATTGGCTTCAAATAGCGTCAGTATTTGCACAAAAACTTGTCTTTAATACAATCACCCTGAGACCGCGTCATTACCTCTCCTTTTCCGCTAGAAGTCAATGAACCGAGGTTGGGCCGTAAGGGAAAGGACAGGTAAGACGACAAAGGTTCCCTAATCTGACCCGTAATAAGGGAATTACATGTCAACGGCTCCTATGGTATAAAAAAAAGGGACCTCAGAATACGCGACCCTCCCCGCCCCGAATTGTCGCAATACCCAAACAGGAAAAATGATCACCCCTGTTACATCCCCTGTATCAGCCGCTCCAAACTGGAGTTATGAAACTACCCCTCACTCCCGGTTGTGAGAGATGGGTCGATTTACGCCCTTACCATAACTTTTCTATGTCCCTAGTTGTTTCCCATAAAACCCCTGTCTTTTCTGATTAAGTAATCCGGCCGTAGGAAGCTACGTAGGAACCAGAATGATGTTTTACAAGGTTAAAAGACTAGACCAAAGTGAAGAAATAGTTGAAATGAACCCTGCCGAAAGTGAAAAATGTTTAGTTGAAAAACAGGACGCATTGATAAAAAGAAATGTTTAGCCTATGTTCGTCCCTCAGCAAAATACCTGTTTAGTACCATGTCGATAGCACACAGTACCCTTGGTAAATATAAAGCCCTAGAGAACGGCATATCTTTGTCAAACCCGTCTTACGAAGGTGGGTCTCCATCAGATAAACTGTCGAAACTGTAATAAATAATTATGAAGGAAAGTCATAGTACATCCAACAGGCCCGTCATCGGTCATTTATATGTTAGTTGTGAACCCTAAAATAACGGACGTTTTCATTTCTGTCTGAAGCTGGGAGAGAAATAGACTTTTGTGATTACCTTCCTCTGCAAATTCTCTAAAGACTGTCTTTTCAAACTCGTTTAAGGGTACGGCTGTCAGGAGAGAGAAGGACCGGATGTGGGAGCACGAGGCCTGACTGCAGACTATGGAACACCTGCGACATGGGCCAAGGCGAGACCGCGACAGAACAGAGCTACAGGACGAGGCACTACCTCCAGCAAAGTGAGAAGGAAGGGCTAACCTGATGCCCCCGCTCTATGTCCGAATGTGTGCCGAAAGGTCCCCGCTCTCTAGACTCGGTCACGAGCCCGCCCATCTGAAGTCTCTCGTTCCCCTAGTTTGTTCCTAATTTGGCCTTGCTCCATCCCCCTTTTCCTCCGACCTACCCTATGGACTGTTTTGTACGCTCTTCTTCCATCTGAACTTTCTGACAATCACCTCAAAGGACACAGGGCGAAAAGGACCTTTCCGACCAGGAATACGAGGTAAAGGTCGTGCCCTGCAACGCGAGACCTAGAATAGAGCTGGACCCGTAGCTCCATCGCCGGTGCTCCACAGCGCCAACGAAAAGACAACAAAGAATACTGAGAACTCGTTAACTACGAACACTTTGACGTCCTCAATCACCATTTCTGCTGCGCCTCATTTCTCTCCCAGCCGCCATTGTATTGATCATGCTCCAATCCGAATCTGATATATGTAACAACCTGCCAGTCCACGTTATGAAATGTACTTGCTGCTCTCGCTACAGAATCGTTTTTGTATTGCATTCCTATGACTTTCCTGCTGAACAAGTTTATCAAAGTTTATCAAATAGGTCCACCTCCTAAAAACTAGAAATCTCAAAATGTATTGTTTACAACTCTTTTCATCTAGGGTTCCTACCGTTTTCTTTCTCATGCCCACCACAATAGAACCAAGTAGAAAATGAACCAGCAAGATGTCTTGAATATGTTAAAGGGAGGACTGTTGAAAATTAGTACGGTTTGGTGAACATTATCTGCGCCATCTTGCCTCTTCCCCTGATGCCACACTTTTGTCGTGCGCACCCGCCATTTTAAGATGCCCTGATCAGAACGAACCCTTTCGCATGCCGCTGGCCCCTGACATAGCCCTTCGCCCTCACTAAGCCTGCACGCTGACCAACCCCCCTGCTTGCACCTGCCTTGAATCATAAACCCCTCTTCGGCGCTGCTCTGCCCCAGGCCCTCATCCTGTTCCCAGCGCGACACCTCCCTTCTTCCCTTTCATGATCCCCGGCCCTTAGATGCAAACCCCCTTTTCCCCGTGTGCCCGTTTGTCTTCCCCGTTCCCAGGCCGACACCCAGCTCTGCCGATACTATCCCTTGCCCCTCCCCGTGCAATAGAAAGCTTCCCTCATCAAAGGACCCCCGAGTTGATCAAAGCCCCCACCCCATGAGATCCGACCGAACCCCGCATTCCATGAATTGGCGGAATATCCAGCTGCGCGATAGTCATCACCTGCTGTGACCAGGGTGGGGACTTCTACTGTAGATATGTGTGGGAACGGGCCCGAAGGGGGATTCCGGGAATGTCTTTCCGTACATCAAAGCTTTATCATATGTATGTAAACTGTAATAAAAACCACAAACACTGTATATAAGGGGCCAGGCCTCAAACGTAAGTTAGAGCACCTCAGAACGATACCTGCTGTCCGTTTTGCAGTGTTCTCCTCCGGAGAGAATAAAAACCTTGTTTCCTGCTTTCCAGTCTCCAGCGCCTGCCTCTTCATTGATTAAATAACTAGAGGGTCACAGAGGCAATACCGCCGGGCAAATATCGATTGTCCCCGACCCGACTCAGGTTTTAACAATCTAACGTCACAAGCAGTTGATTTGATTGATCGAAAGGTTGATTTTCTAAGATGTTAATTGTGTGCATTGTGTCCCGTAGGAAAGATGCAGTTTCCCATACAAATGGTTGTAGGAAGTTGTCCAGGAATTGATTGACCGGTTCTAAGATAGAACCACACCCCGAGACTATGGGTCTTCCGGGTGGACGTTGTAGATTCTTGTGAACCTTTGGGATCGTGTATATTGTGGGGATCCTTGGTGTTTCATTGTTCAGAAATTTAGATTCAGACTCTGAGAGGAATCCTTTCTCCACCCCTTTCCTTGTCAGATCTTTAATTAGTTTGGCAATTTCCTTTGTGGGGTCCCTTGGTATGCAGTCATAGCTATTCTCGCATTCCAGTTGTTGTGTGATTTCTGTGATATAGACTTCTCTATTCTGGATCACCACTGCACCACCCTTGTCCGCGTTCTTTATAACGATTGCTTTGTTATTTTTTTAATGAGAGTAACGCCTCTCTTTCTTCCTTTGAGATATTATGCTTGATGTATTTTGTTTTCTGTAGTTTGTTCATGACTTCTGTCATTACTACTTTTTCGTAGGCTTCTATCCTTTCATTCATCAAATGCTTCCCTGGGTTGAAGGTAGATGGGGGACGGAATGTGGTGGCTGCAGCTTTTCTTATATATTCATCTTTTTTAATGAAGACATATTTAAGCCTTATCTTCCTGAAAAATTGTTGGAGCTCCAGTTTGATGTTGAATGAATTTGGTGGAACAGTGGGTACAAACAATAACCCTTTGGCTAGGATGTCCTGTTCTGCTTGGCTAAGGACGTGGTCTGAAATGTTCAAAATAGGGTCCTTGTTTATAATGATGTTAACCCCATCCATATTGTTTGCTTCTGGGGTGATGTCATTGTTTGTTCTATCCATTGAGGTGGAGGATATTAGCAGCGGTTCTTGAATCTGGCATTGGTTTCATAATGGCAATGTCATGATTGTATTTCCTTCTCTTGGGGTGGGGAGCATTGTCGGCGGGTCTTGGGTCCATACAGCTGAGTCCAGTCTTACCAGCGGTAGGTCTGTTGCCTAGTATTTATTTCCCCGTGATTCTGTGGTGGTTGTGTTTGGAATCTGACTCTGGTGTTGCCTTGGCGGTTGCCTGTTCCTTTGTTCCATCTCTGTGGACGGTTCCAATTGGGGTCTCGGTTGCTCCACGTAGGATCCGCTAAAAAGGACGCGGAATTCTGTTGAGGTCCAAAGGAATCCTGGTATTGTTGGCCTCTACGTGGTTGTCCTCCTGTGGGGTATCCTCTTGGCTGTTGATAGATTAGGCCTTGTTGGTATCCTCTGGTATATGAGCTGGTGCAAGCCCCTTCGGAGTCACTTTCTTTTCAAATACCGAATGAGGAGTTTGAAAATGTAGCAAATCTTCTGTTTGACTGTTTATTGTGATGTGTGTAGTATCCCTGGGCGTCTTGGATATAGTATTCTTCACTGATGTATGGGTAAGTCAGTTTTTTGTCATATGTCTTAATATCTTTGGCAATTTATCCAGTTTTTTATGTAGAGTGACGGTGTTGAATTCTGCCGTGGCTTTTTCTGCTCCATTTAACGCTTCTCTGGCATTTCTTAGGGATTTATCTTGCAGGATTTCCTTCTTTAGATCGGCGATTTCCTGTGTTAGTTTTTTAACATATTCAAGCGCAGTCTCGACGCCTAGCACCATCCAATGCCTACTGCAGCTGTTCGCCACAAAGCTGAATCGTTCATGAAATGTTGGTAGTTCAATAAAGATTCCTGGCTCATTACATATTTGCAAGCCCTTGGGTATGATGTTCTCTTGTAGGTATTTGGTTAGGATATGCCCATGGAGACGTGTGAGTATCAATTTCTTCTCCAATCGTTCAGGTGAGTTAGTTTGTCATTAAGTGTGGTATCAATTGGTGTTAATCCTGTGCCTAGATAATCAAATTCACCTCGTTCTTGAATCAGTTTCGTAATATACTCCTCTGTGTAGGAAAGTGTTTCTTTTTCTGACATGTTATCTGACAGTCAGAAATAGCTATGAATGAGGGAAAAAGACCCTTGCAGGTGTGCACCTGCGCTAGAAGACCATTAAGTATAATGGGGTGACCCTATAACCCTTAGAACCTGGGCGGGTAATAGAAACAAATAATATTGGTTCTGTCTGGGAAAAAAAAGAGTAATTCAACACGGCATTCAGGCTCCAGAGGTGGTAGAGGACCCCTGAGTTCATGGGAGAGTGAGGATCTGTTGAGCAGGAGCAGCATCACTCCACCAATTCCCCAGAACAGACGGCAGAGTATGTGGCAGGGGAGAACACCTGATGACTCAAGGGAGAGCAGTGAGCAGGCTGAGCGAGGGGCAACAGGCCGTGGCCGTAGAAGATTAGGTGGCATCAGTGGAACATGGCAATGAGTGAGGCAAGAAGCACAGAGGGTACAAAGTTCCCCGAGAGTGTCTAGAGACGGAAAACAAGGGGAGGGAGAGAGAGGACGGAGTGTGCAACCCGAACGGGTGGAGTCAGGGAGCGGAAGGCACCCTTGTTAGAACTCAGAGGCCTCACACACCCAGCGAGCTAGATGTCAGGCTTCATCATTGGCCTCTTGCTCCTCGTCAGGCTAGCGCTGCAATGCCTGACGGGCGCCTCAAAGGCGCTCTTTGTCGGAGATCTTTAGTTCAAGCCAACGGTTGTGTGCGTGTGAGGGTGAATTATGGGGTGTAGTCATGTGGGGAAGGTGATATTAAAAAAGGTGAACCAATTCACAAGGATTTTTATTAGCGTGACTGATTCCCTTGGTTAAAAAGGTGGGAGGGGAGATAGAGACTGTAAGGGGCACAGTGGAACTACCTCGACCCTCTGATCAGGTCGACATGTTTCTTGCTTAGTATCGCAATTCCTCAGGACCTCAAATACAAAGTACTACACAGTGAAAAAACAACAAAAGTGGAAAAAGTGGAAGAAGATCAATACAACCTCTCTGGGTCTGTAAGGGTGCAGGCCAAGTGGTTCTGCATTGAGTGGTTGACCTAGAAGAAACATGAGAGAACCAGCCACAGAGTTTATAATGGCACCATCACCTCATCTAATCATAGGTCACCCTTAAATCTTTTCAAGGAATATGCACACTCCAAAATAAGTTAAAAACAAAGGCTCAACACAATACAAGGCCTTAGTACGTTAAATAACAAATCATGACGATGGAGACAACACACACGTATGAATGCATAGGCTGATGCTTACCCTAAAGGAAGTCCTTAAAGGGCCTCGCAGTCTGTTCCCGTGGGGCAGCACACAAAGGTAGAATACCCTGGGGGGGAAAACAATAATACAGACACACACTGATTCAAGGTAGCGGTTAAAAGGGAGGACTGAGAAGACCAGTGTGTAATAAATGGCTATTGGAGTTCCACTGTATCGGGAGGTCAGGCGGAACAACCGCCAGCAACGTTGCCCGACATACGAAGCACCCCAAGGCAGATCCAAATCCACTGGACCCCCCTGACATTAGGGTGGCGTGCAGTGCGGCCCCAAGATGTAGGCATGTTGGCACCATGAGCAATCCGTCATGGCACAAGTGTCCAAAAAGATCAGCGTACCGAAGCCTCCACCGATTCAATGGGTGGTTGTGAGGGGCGGAAGCCAGGGACATTCGTTCCGTAACCAGAATTGGACACACGTCAGAAGGCCTCGGTGTACAGCCCCATTGTGGCCGCACGCAACCCCACCCAGCACAGCGGGGGCCAGCGCGGCCGGAGTGTAGGCTCTGGAGGCAGGCCGGAAATCGTGGACCCCGTATTGGCGTTGAGGGCGACCAGAGTCACGACACAGGTGGGCCACCATGGGGTAAAGGACAAGCAAAAACTCTTACCTGTTGTCAGTGCAGCCCAAGGCTTGCGAACCTACCCGCACGCGAGGCGCTCACTCGGTAGCGCGGAACAGCTGGTCATGGGAGTACCGTAGCGTCAGGATTATAAGCTGTCCGCCACTCCACCTCGGCAGCCGGGCGGGGAGGGCGTGGTCGCAAGGCTAGACTGACTGCGAATGCGTGGGAAGAGTTTACTGGCAGGAACCGGGATTGAGAGTGAATGTGGCGGCCATCTTAGCGTGGTGCTCTAAGGCGCCGTTTAAAGCATAAGTGGAATTCACACTGCGCGAGCATGGTCACAGCAAGTTATATAAATGGATACCAGGGGAGATAAATCAGGTGGACAGATAGGGGATAGTGGTGCTCGGCTAAAGAGCCAGGTCGAAAGCGGGCGACCACTGTCGATCTGTTGACCCAGAATTAGTGGCAGACATATATCTAACCCATCAGAGATGCCCATGGGACCGAGTCATTCAGACCAAGGGTATCTAACTGCAAGCGGTGAACCCAACGTTGCTCAATCCTGAATAGGGCTTGTTGTGTGATCGAGGGGTGTGATTCAAGTACCACCCACTTGATGCTATCGGCACGGTGGTCGTGTTGTAGGTAATGCTCATAGAGGCGTGTGTGTGTTTTGGAACACCGGATGTTGCTCTTGTGTTCCATTATTCTTTGCTTGATCTGCCTCATTGTCATGCCGATATACTGTTTTCCACAGGGGCAGACGAGCATGTAGATGCAACGGAGGCTGTTACAGTTTGTATGTCTGTTCAGGTGCCAGGTGAACGTGTCGGACAGTTTAATCTCTTTACACTGGATTGTTTGGGGACATACAACACAGCCACCACATTGGTAGTGGCCCACCACCGGTGGTAAATTCCATAGGGTGTTTTGACTGGTGGAGGTTTGTTTCTTGGGACGTGTGTGGATGAGGGTATCTTTGAGATTGGATGTGCGCTTATAGGCAAAACGGGGGTGTGGGATGTCTAACTCCCCTGTGTTCAACAACCCCCAGTGTCTATTAACAGTCTTTTTAAAGAAGGCCACATTTTTTGTGAAACAGGTCACACAGGTGATCAAATAATCACGTTCTTTAGGGTATGTTTCCAGCAGTGCCTCTCTGGGATTGTTGAGAGCCCTTTTGCGTGAGTCACGGATAAGCTTAGTGGGGTAACCTCTATCCTGCAATTTATGTTGAAGTAAGACAGATTCCTTATTGTAGTTGGAGCTAGTGGTGCAGTTTCTACGTATCCTAAGGAACCTTCCAAAGGGAAGGTTATCTCTCAGGGCCTTTGGATGATGACTGCTGTAAAGAAGTAGACTGTGTTTATCTGTCTCTTTACGAAACAGGGTGGTACTCAGTCCCTCCTGGTCCAGACTAATAGTTAGGTCTAGGAAAGGTATTGTTGTGTCTGAGATGGTTCCTGTGAATTTCAGGAAGGTGTTCTGTTGATTAATCCAGGTGCAAAAGGCGTCACACCTCACCTGATCTCCTCGCCACAGGACTAGTATATCATCGATATACCTACGCCAGAGAATAATATTCTCAGAAAAGGGGTTGTGGTCTGGTCTAATGATATTGTCCTCAAAGGTGGCCATGTAGATGCAAGCTAAGCTGGGGGCGAAGGTAGAACCCATAGAAGTCCCACGGATCTGGTGGTATAGTTGGGACCCATACTGGAAGAAGTTCTCAGTGAGGGCTATGCTGGCACAGGCCATGATGAAGGGGATAGGTGTCTGTGAAGACCACTCTACCGAACGGAGAGTGTCCTCCACTGCATCCAAGGTAGCCTGTTGGGGAATGTTGGTGTAGAGAGCTTCGACATCCAATGTGAGGAGTAGGTCGACGCTCTCTCCCCCCTTGATGGAATCAACCAGACGTAGTACATCCCTGGTATCCTGTAGATAGGATGGGATTTTCTTCACCAGTGGTTGGAAGAATACGTCGCAAAATTTTGAAAGAGGTTCAAGGAGTGAGCCAATGCCAGATACAATGGGCCTACCCGGGACAGGTGTTGTTCCCTTATGGATTTTGGGTAGGGTGTAGAAGTAGGGAATGACCGGGTCAGTTGTCAATAGAAACTCTGCCTCCTTTTTAGTGATCCACTTGTTAGCCTCTCCTTCCATAATCAAACTGGTGATCATGGTGGTCAGTCTAGGAGTGGGGTCTGCAGGTAGTGGCCTGTAATGGTTGGTATTGGCCAGTTGTCGTTTGCACTCTGTATCATAGTTGTTGGCGTCCTGGATAACTGTTGCTCCACCTTTGTCCGCCTGTTTGATAACAATGGTGTTGTCATTGCCAAGTGATTTCACGGCCATACTCTCAGCGTTACTAAGGTTGTTAAAGCTGCTCATGTTGGGTTTAGCCTCTAGAGACTTCAGAACTGCTTTCTCAAAGACCAGCACTTCTGGAGGGACCATACCATCAGTTGGCGTGAACCTGGATGGTCTATGCAACCCTGTGTCATTTGATTCTTGGTCTGGTTTGTCATTGAAAAAGGAACGCAAGCGTACTTTTCTGAAAAGTTGCTTGACCTCACACATTTCATTGAATTTATCAGGGATGGGGGTTGGGACGAAGCCTAGCCCTCTTTCCAGCACTCTGATTTCAACGGGTGTGAGGGATCTAGTGGATAGGTTAACTATCAAGCTCTCTTCCCTCTGGTTGTGCTCCTGGTCTCTACCGATGTCGATGCTGCCGACTGGTCCTGCCACTGTACCCCTTTCTGACCTCCTCGCTTGCGCCTTCTTCCTTTGCCCCAACCTCTGTCGTGAAAAGGAGGGTTCATAGGAAAAAACTGAGGTGGACCCTGAGGGTAGAAGGGGTATTGCCAGGGTGGTAGCATTTGGGGGGGCGGTCCTTGGAACATCTGTCCCTGATTGAAACCCTGGTTCCAATTCTGACATCGCTGGTGTTATTAGTGGGGTTACCACCACTAGAATCACTGCCTGAGGAGCCTCTCCGGCTACCGTTATCTGAATTGTCATCAGAGGAGTAGCTATTCTTCTTATTGGAGTATCCTTCCTTGAGGTATGGATAGACCTTTATTTTATCAAATTTATCCAAATCCTTCTGGAGTTTCGTCATTTTTTGTTTGATTAGAAAGTCTTGGTTATCGGTAATTTCTTGATTGATTTCTGTCAGTTTGGTAGTGAAAGGAGTTTTGGTCAGAGTGCTTCTAATAGCTGTTTCCAAGGCCGTGATTTTGACCAAGAGAGCATCTGCAAGTCTCTTTGCTGTCTTCACAATTAAAAATAGAAGATCTTTGGTGCACTTCCATGACACCTGGCACCAATCACCTTTAAATTGGCCATCTTCAAGGAAGAGTCTTGGCATGATGGTGACCAAGAGTCCCTGCAGGGCTATATTAGCCCTTAGGTATTCAGTCATAATAATCCCATGAACTGAGATTCTCAGCCATTCTTTTTTCAGTCCAGTGAGTGTTGTCCAATCGTCATTAGTGGAGCCTGAGGCAGTAGCTGCTCCGACTCCCAGGAGTTGTGGAGTCGATCTCAGAGCCTCGGCTATAGCGTCTTCATCGAAGCTGAGACCAGGGACGTCCTCCATGGTCAGAGGATCAAAACCTGGTGGGGGTGTAATATCCCCTAGGCTAAACAATGAGGGAGAGGAGGTTTTGTCCTAGAAACCCGCAGGGGATTCTAAAAAATGGGTCCACACAGTGGTTTGTCACTGTAGGTAACCTAGGGAGGTTCCATGGGAGTTCAGCCCACGCTCGAGGTTCAAATACAAAAGGGGGAACCAGTTTTGGACAATATTTAGCGGGGTCCAGTGTACATGTCCAGTCAAACATGAAGCACAGAGGGTACAAAGTTCCCCGAGAGTGAGGCAACACATTGCATGTTGACTTATGTTTATGCAACATCCTTGCACTGTGGGTCTAACATGTGAAAGTAATTGTGACCCACATTAGGTATACGCCAGGCTGTGTGACAGATATGTTCTTGTACCCAAAAAAATATACACAGTTGTGCGCCAATCTGTAGCATGGAGTCCTCATTACTCACCTAGAAATAGTTTCTGTGTGATCTCATCTCATCTCGTCTCTGGCGCCCAGGAGCCGCCCAACACCCCCTGCTGGTTTCCACCATACAGCTGGGCCCTCATCTCATGACTCGGAATCTGTGAGCTCCACTGGGGTGCCTTTCTTTGTGGCGATGTTGTGTAGCATGGCACGTGTGGCTACGATTTTGCAGCATGTCTCTGGACTGTCCTGTAGCGCTTCTCCACTCTTATGTAGGCAGCGGAAACGGCTCTTCAGGATTCCAATTGTGCTCTGAATGGCACAGTGTGTGGCTCTGTGAGCGCTGTTAAACCTCCGCTCCCCTGCAGTCGCTGGATTCAGGTAAGGAGTCAGAATGAAGTCCCATACGCACTGTCCCTTGCATGGTGACAAGAATTAGGTTAAGCACTGTCCTACCACTTCAGACCTTTACTGATTGTGTGAATGAATGCCATGTATTTACCTAGCAGGTAGCCCTCACCAAACTCGCGATCTGTGAGTGGCCGGTATATTCCACTGTGGGGAAACATGAATGAGTCGTGTGTGCTGCCCGGGTATTTTGCAACAATATCAGTGATGACATGTTTGGTATTGCACACTACCTGTATGTTCAAGGAATGATAGGACTTGCGGTTCCTGAAAACATACTCATTCTGTGATGGGGTGAGAGTACGCCATGAGTCCCATCTATGCAGCCAATTATGCGGGGAATTGGACTATCCGGTGGAAATCCTGCTTAGCCTGATCTAGTGCCTGTTGTGTGCTGTAGAATTGGATGTGGTGATGCAGCCTCTGGACCATTGCATCCAGGAAAGCGTGAAAGCAGCACAACAGGTTACTCTGGGAGACCCCTCCTGCTGCAGCTATCACCCCCTGAACACTCCCTGATGCCAGTAAGTGCAGTGAGCACAGGACCTGTACATGGGTGGGAATGATGCATGTCCTGCGTTTGGGGTGTTCTAGTATGGGTTTTAGCCCATCTATTAAGTCCATGATGCTGGCTGTGTCCAGCCTATACTTCACATGGAGCTCCTCCTCGGTCTGCTGGAACAGGGTGATGCACACTCTGAAGATCCTTTCCTGGCGTCTCCTCTGTGCAGCAGCTCTGATTCGCACCCTCCTGGCTATCACAGACAGCACATTAATTGTGAAACCCCCTGTAGGATTGTGGTCCTATTTAGATAGTTTGCACGTGGCTACAAGCTGCTCAGAGTTGGTGGTAATTACAATGTGCCAAACAGGGAAATTCGCATAATCGCAATTTGCGATTTTTACATACATCTATGCATTTTTGCTATTTGCGATCAGGTTATTAGCGATTATCTCAAATAACGTGTCGCAGATATAATTCGCAATTATTTTTGCAGATTGTGTGACTTGCAAAATTGCTAATCGCAAAATTTGCAATATCGATTTTGCACTTCGGGTCCCTTTTATACAGAGGAACACTCTGTTTTGCGATAGCAACCACTGTTTTTTTGTGAATCGCAGTGTTTGCAATCACAAAACAGCTTGATAGATATGGTCCTGTGACCTTTGGGAATCAGGATAGGTTGTAAGGCGTTGTTGGCGTAAGAGAAGGGCAAAGAAGGTCTTTTAGATGTAAGTCAAAAGGGTTTTATTGAAGGTAAAGATAACAAAATATAATGACAGTAATAGGCGTAAGAGTCTGGTTGGACACTTCCTCGTGTCTAGGGAATGGGATCCAGTAAGGGAAGAAAACAATAGTCCAAGAAAAACAAAGACAGTCAGTCTGAGTTCATGGGATTGCTCCTTGTTCAACAGTCTTTCAGTGGCCTCCCTCTGGGCAATTTTCGGTGGCAGAGATGAGCGATGGATCCCACAGCGATAGAAAATAAAAAAAAGAATTGAAAAGCAATCAGAACTTTGCTCTTGCTTTCCGGGGAAGATAAGGGTATAAGTGCTCCTGTCACAGCTATTCCTCGTGTGCAGTGCCTACTGTGCTCACGGACAATTTAGTGAGTAAAGGGGTGGTGACTTTTGATCCCTGCCCACCAACCCCTTAGCGCAACAAACCCAGCCCTGGACACTTGCCTTAGCCGGCGGCCCTCCTGGGTCGTGGGAGTAGGAGTCTCAGTCTCACCTCCAACCGGTGGAGTGCTGGACTCAAACGCGGTGCTCCGAGAGCGGCTGCTTGAACACTGCTCCTCTTCTTTGGGTTGCTGCGTGCCTCTGAACACAGTCTCCCCCGCTGTGCTCATCTTTTCTTCCTTTATTGTCGCCTCCGTCTCCTTGCTCGCCTCCTCGTCTTCCCGGATGCCGCAGCTTTTCCGGTCCCGCCTCCTTATCCTCCTCAGCTTCCTCCTGCCGGCCCGTGATTGGTGCGCCACCTGTGACGTCAGTTTGTGCCACTAGACCGCTAACTCGACTTCCTGCTTGGTCGGCGGCGACCTCTGTAGTGTATACATCGGTTGTCCTGTCGATGCAAAAGAGGACTCTCACAGGCCCTATGTGAGCGGGGTGCTCTAACGTGCAAGGAAACGAGAAACAGGTATAGATCTTTCAGTCAGTTAGTAATCCAAAACTAAGAACCACAATATTTCTTGACTGTTCGAATGTGCTTAATAACTGTCCCAATGTAAAGGTTATGCTAAAGATGTACTGTGTTAATATTGGTACTTAATAAAACCGATTTCAAAAAAATGTGGATAGAAACGGAATGTGAGTGCTTTTTGAGTGATTCTAAATACACTTTGCCATAACTGCCTATCCAATTACTGTGTTGATTGTTGGGTAAGGGGGTTAAAACAAAATTTGAGTAAAGAGGCTTAAAAAGCAGTAGATATGCACAAGGCTGATACTGAAATGTGCATATCATTGAAACCTGGCAGGCATTCAAGTATGACTGCCTATTTATTGGTTAACTAAATGTGGAAATATACCAGTTTCAGCTACATTCACAAAGTTTTTTATTAAAAAAATAAATATGGATAACTACAGAAAGTTGACCAAAAATAAATATGGCTAAATACAGACTGAAATGTCAAAAAAAGAAATGTCATAAAACCGGGAGCCCTAATTAAGACCTTGCTATAAATGGGATAGAACATCCGTCACATTTGTGATGGAGTGAGCATTCCTCCAAACTCTGAGAAAGGCCCAAATCTTTTGTGAACATTTGTTTAAGCAGTCCAGGGTGGCACCTGTCCTCTGTGGGCTCTGGTTGACAGAGTAGTCCTACTTAAGTTCACATTTATTCCTAATAGTTTCCAATGCCACAAACAATTCGCATATCTACACGTGTCAACTGCGAGAATTGCCTCTAGCACTGGCTTAACATTACATTTCTCTTTTTGAAGTGTATAGCAATATACCAGGAGTTATGATTGTAGGGTGGCATAAACATGGACAAATGGTGGCATTCATACAGTATGGATCCTTATGATTTGTAAAATAATAAGTGGTTCATCTCATTCTTATGGAGTTCTTTTATCTTGTGTAGTCCTTCATCCACAGAAAATATATGGCCACGAAAATCACACACCACCTATCCTTTATGAAAAATGCAATTAGTTATGACCGTCATTGTACCTTCTTCAACAATTTCAGAGACTCCACTCCATCGTTGGCGATGCACACATGACTGAATGTGTTTATCAACCATTGGTGATGTAGCTTCTAGCTGTGAAGGACATCTTGTATGTCTGGGGCATTCTTCATCCATGTCAGTTTTTAGAAAAACTTCAGCACCAGCTTTTCTGTAGGTCGCCTTTGTGAAAAATGTTTCGTGATTTAAACAAACAAAACAAATTGAATAATGCTATCTAAAATGTATATTTGTCAATACATTTCAGTGAATCTGAATGTTCACTTACTCATGGTTTCCTCCTTTCTCATAAGTTGCTCTCTAATACGCCACTTCTTATACACTTGCCGTTTATGAATTCCAGCGAGTGCAGTTTGATCTTTTTTGTTTTGTGGATTCCCATTCAGTGTTACTGGGAATTTGTTTTCAGTGTTCAAAAGAATATCATGCCAATTTTCTGCAGAACCTTTGGATATAGACTTCTCGCTCTGATGTGCCCTTTAAATATAAAACAAAATATTGAAATGATGGCACTAACAGAACACAGTAGTGCTGTGTGATAAAAAGGGAATCCATTTGAAAGAGATTCACAGGTTTGGTTATTTTAGATTTGCAAAATGCAGGAAACCCTTTAAATGTTAGTAGCTGAATTCTGAAACACCATCTTCCAGAATATATGTGTAAATTAAAGACTAGAAAAAAGTAAAACATGATCTACAAAGTTGTCATACATTTTTGACAGAGAAGCATATATGAAAAAAAAGAGAACATATTACATTGCATACCTTTGATGTTGCTCGTTAGGCAGGTCTGCAAGTCTCTGTAAATGAAAACAAACAATATTAATGGCTAGTGATTGTTTGAAATAAAGCACAAATGTAATAATTATTTATCATTAAAGTATAATGATTATGGGTATTGCTACTAGGTTTTCTAACAGTCAGTGAGAGCAAGAAAGTGATTGTTTTCTCATCATGGTATTTCCTGTGTAAGCTTATTCAGCAGTTTTGCTGCAGCCCAAATATTGTCCATTCTCTTCATTCGGTAATGCTTTTCAGCAGTTGGTGTGGAATGTACCATATAATCAGCAACAAGGATATTTTCCACATCGGAGCAGTCTCTTTTATGTTGCTGTCTCATATACACGTCTTGCTTGTGATCGAAGGAACATTGCATCTGTAAGAATTATTTACATGCGACACCTGTTCGACCTACTATCAATATTTATTTACAGGTTTTATATGGCTTATGAGCTGTAACCATTCTCAACAGAAGTAATACTAAAGTCCTCTATTTGGATGCCAAATGAACCCCTATCCATATAAAACTTGTAGACAAACAGCCATTATCAATATGTGAACTCAAAAGTGTTTTATCCATCACTGCAATAATACCTTTCATGAAAACAGTGGAGATCATTCGACAGATTTTATATTGCTCCCCCAGTGGATGATAAAAAAAATGGATTGTTTTTTGTAGCAGTCTTCCTTTTCCTTAACATCTCAGCCTGATCATGGTGACATGTTGCTTAAACCACTGCAGGTAAAGAGGGAAACTAATATGAATTCACATTGAAAATAAATAGTATAATACCAGCAATGTATCTGGTAAAGAAAATTCCTGCTTGTTGGATAGTTTTTCTATGACTTGAAGGAAGTCTTCCTTTGCTTTAACCAGTTTCAGTTCAAAGTGCTTTATTCGAGTTTTACTCATAAAAGCAAGACATACAAACATATAATAAAAAACGATTAAATTTACAGAGTCAATTTAGACAAAGCATATACACAATGTAAACATTTTAAAAAGTATGACACCTACAAAATTTAAACAATTAATAAGACTATGACACATCATATATACAGGTGCAAAGATCATTGCCATTAAAAAACCAGAGGAATAATAATTGTAATGACAATGTGAGAATCCTCTAAAATCCATAGCATTAAAAGTTCTAACCGATGACACATTTAATAAACATTAGCAAAAAATAGACAAAAATCTAGCAGTCTCTGATCAACTAAAAATTACAGAGAATAAACAGTAGTTTAGCAGTCTCTGGACTATTAATAACAGTTACAGAGAATAGACATTTGTCTAGCAGTCACTGAACAATTTGGTAGTGGGTGATTAATTTACCAACAGTCTCTGCCTTAAGACCCAGGCCCACCCCAAATACTTTGCAATGGCAATATTGATCCAATCTTCAGTAGTGGATTTTACAATACGCAACGCCACCATACTACTTTTTGTGCCTAAGTTCCTACACATAGGAGCCAACCAGACACGCCTTGGAACAGAATATACTGGGCAACAAAACAAAAAGTGACCTAGAGTTTCATTTCCTACCCCACAGACTGGGCAAGTGGCTATGCCCCCAGATTTCCATTTAGATGTTAATTTACGAAGAGGGAGCGAGCCTGCCCTCAGTTGGAATAACAATTTTCTGTCCATGGGGATCGTGATGTAATCCCAATACTTTTCATAGTTGGGATACATCTTGATTTCTAGGAAACTGGTGGTCAAGGTCCCACTATTAGTACTAAGCATGCTCCTATTGGCAACATGTTCCCAAAAAATATTTTTTAAAGCGATCTTAGTGGGGAATAAAGCCCCAGCAGGATCGGTCCATAGAGCATTTAGTCCTAAGTTGAACAGTGCAGTTTTTAATGTTTTAAACCATCTAATTTTATGGTAATGGTCAGCTTTAATAACATCAATGAACCCATCCGCGTAGTGAGAGAGCTCTGGCGTAGTCCAAAGTCTACGCCAGAATAGAATCGGACGTAATTTAGCCTTTTCCGAAATTTCTCTCCTTCCTAACTCATAACGCAGGGGCAATAGCGGACTGCTCTGCGGGGTACCTGTTAACAACCTAAGAAATTTATTTTCTGATATTTGGAGCTCTTGGAGATTTTCATTCCCCCAAAGCTCCGCACCATACAAGGCAGACCCAATTGCTTTTGCCTCGTATATTATCAAGGGGGGTTTGATGGGTTTTGTCAGTGATTTCCTATATTCCTTGATAATAGTGCCAGCTAGCTGCTTGTGCCTCAGTGTGGCAATATTTAGATGTTGTTGCCACTTATTATCATTGGAGATAAGAATCCCCAAATAAGTGAAAGATTTTACAAGTTCCAGAATGCGACCACTCATGGAAATATTTGATTTAAAATTTCTATGTGGATTAAAAGCCATGAGTTTTGTCTTGGACGCATTCACTTCCAGACCGTGATCAACACAAAACTCATCAAATATTGCCAATGCCATTTGCAGACCACTTGGTGTTTTTGATAAAATTAAAGTGTCATCGGCGAACATTAAAATAGGGACTTTCTTACCTGCCAAAGAAGGGGCATCCACAGCCCGAGTTTGCATGCGGGCAACTACACCATTAATAAAAAGGGTAAACAATGTAGGGGCCATTGAACAGCCCTGTCGAACCCCGCGCTCTACGGGAAATTCGGCAGTGTCATTCCCATACCCTCCCCAGCGTATCTTGGCATAGGTGCCCTCATGCAAACGCATAATTAAAGTCAACAGGTCCCCAGGGACACCTAGTGTCTCTAACACTTCCCACAGTTTAGCCCTAGGAACCAGGTCGAAGGCAGCCCGCAGGTCAACAAATGCTGCATACAGGCTGCCTCCGCCTAGCACCACGGTCTTCCACTGTATCAGTTGGAAACGGAAGACTTGATCCACAGTGCTGGTTGCCCTGCGAAATCCAGCCTGGAAGGGGGATAAGATGTTATTGTCATCAATCCAATCTAGCAACCTATTGACAATTACTCGCCCCACTACCTTCTGGATAGTATCAATTAAACTAATGGGGCGATAGTTACCAGGCTGAGCTCGATCTCCCTTCTTATATATAGGGATAATTACAGCACCCCGCCAGGTTACTGGGATGTCTGCACCTCTGGTGATATAATTTATTAACAAATAAATGTATTTGCACCATTTTTCAGTGTCATTCAAAAAAACGTCTGCCGGAACCCCGTCAATACCAGGAGCCCGCCCACTTCGAACAGTATTAAGAGCAGTGACTATTTCGCTCTGAGTGAAGATGTCCTCCTCTGCTGGTACAGAAGGCATGCATCTTCTATCTACTGCCTGGTCTCTGGAAGCATACTGTTCACAAAAGAACTTGACCCAAGCATCCTGAGGGACATTATTAGAACTAGCCTCTTCTAACCTATCATGTCCCCATTTGACTAAATGCCAAAATAACCTAGAGTCCTTTCGGTCACTTGCACTTTTTAAGTTGTTCCAATGTGCCTCATCCCAATCTTTTTTCGCTTTTGCTATGCACTGTTTGTATTGCTTCCTGGCTAATCTAATAACCTCTAGATTTTTGTTTTTAATTGCATCACCCAAAAATGTTCTTGCCTCCCTACATTCATGATTGTACCATCTTGCTGCTCTATAGGTGCAGATCCGCCTTTTATTTACCGGTTTCAGAAAGTGGCATTTGATTTCATTAAAAAAAGCTTCATGGACCTTGGTAACAGTGTTTTTACTAAAGGGGAGCGCAACCTCACCCTCGAGGGCCATGATAGCCTTATCGGTTGCCATACTTATTTTTTCTAGAACCAGCTGATCTGTTTTAACACTAGTCCACCTTAGCCGGCGTAAATCATTAGTTGGCACAATCAGTGGGGGTAAAGGATCAGCAAAAATACTAGGTGCAATAACATCAAACAGACACAGTTTATGGAGAACACATAGGGGGTTATGGTCACTCTCAGGCCTTTCCTTTACCTCCATATCAATAATAGATGACCATAAGGACATACTACATATAACATAGTCAATGCGGCTCTCGGATCTGCCATTATTAAAAGTCATGGCTGGCACTCTGTCTGACTTAGTACGACCATTCAAAGCCCTTAACCCGTGTTCGAGGCACATAGCATTTAAACCTAGAACATCCTCAGTCCAACGAGTTATTGGGATTGAATCAAGTGCGGGGATGTCCCAGATCTTATCTTCCTCCGCACCTAAAAAAGCCTCACCAGTATCAAGGGGTTCAAAGGTACGATTTAGGTCACCTGCCAGTATGATATTATTCCCAGAGGAGTGAGTGTCTAGGAGATTATACAGAGACGATAGGACTACAGATTTACCTCCACTTCCTCCTCTAGCATATATATTATAAATGTCAATGGAGGGGGATGAGTCCCTCTTTAGTCTAATAAGCTGTATATCTTTGAGGTTAAGCTCCAGGTTTTTTACTACAATCCTCAGGGACTGGCGGACCCATATAGTGAGACCCCCCATCGGTCTCCCTTTGGGGCCTTTGGAAGCTGGTACGTTAAAGTTCAAGTACCCCAAAGCAAAGACAGGATCACAGGCCCATGTTTCTTGAAAAATACAAACATCGTACTTACTGACAAACCCAAACCATTCTCCACAGTCCATTTTGGAACTAAGCCCAGCTATATTCCAGGATAATAAACTCTCAGAGGCTCGTACCGTACTTATTACAGAACTGTGATCAGACCCATTCAACTCTGCATCAACAGTAACATTAACATTATTATTTGCAGGAAGTAGTCCTACAGCGGCATCAAGGTTACATAGCTCATTTGGTGCACCTATAACTCGACTATGCCCCCCTGTTATACAAGCATCTGAACAAATTTCTAGCAGGGGCAAACAGCTAATTGTTTGTCAATCACAAGCATATAAATTGGAAAGGGCAGAAAATCTGTTTTCCAGACCTAGACCCCACTCAACGCAGCCAAAATTCTTGCTGCCCCTTTTGGGTATAACATTCCATTTTGTTCTTAGAGTGCTTGGATTGGGGCCTCTGCCTTTTCGGGGATAGAAAAAGTCAAGAGTCAATGGAACAATAGAAGTAGATCGTCTCTGCGGCGGAAAAATATGGGGCAAGATGTTTGGTAGAACCTCAGGGTCAGAGAGATTGAGGACTACACAGTCTCCCTTAAACTTTTTTTCCTTATTCCCGATCCACTCAACTCTTCTTGCATTTACCAGTTCCTCAGCCAGTTGCTGTTTGCCCCACGGAGATATGGACATGTTGTCAGATAGCCAAGATAAGGATTTATTAAGGAGTGATGATGTTGATTCAACTTCACCAGAAACTAAAGGAGGCACATTAGCCAGTACAAGAACTAATGGTGAGGCTTCCACCACCAGCTCAAATGACCCTTGCGCAGTATTGGGTTCACCAAGAAGAGGGGCAGAAGGTACAGCACCAAGGGTATCATCCGTTGGATTTATCAAGGGGGCCATTAGGAGGTTTGGGGCAACAGTAGAAGACAGTCCATTAGATTTAATCAATTGAATTTCGCTCACCAAGGGTTGAACACTAGAGGTAATAACTTCTGGGAGTTTTCCCACCTCTCTCAGGGTTTTTCCAAGTAAACCTTCCAGTTTAGATACCTCTGCGGATAATTTATCAATTTTACTTATCAAAGGTTTAACTATCCCTTTGATTTTTGTGTCCATCAAACTGCAAAATTTCTGGAATTGAGCATTAGAGAAGGTCACATAAGTTTCATCAGACGAGTCGTCCGCCTCCTCAACAGAATTTTTCCTTGGTGGCGAAGCAATTTTGTTTTTGGCTGACCTTAGTCCCCCCCGTTTTTGTATAACTTTCCTTTTGCCCCCTTTAGCCCTCGGAGCTGGAATAGGAACAGATTTAACGATGCTGGGCTCACTGGTTGAAGGGGTCACAGTCACTACTTCATAATCATTGTTATCTGCAGTACTGGCTACTATACCACTGGGCTGGATGGTAACAGAGTCCTGAGCAGAAGCATGAGCCTCCCCAGAGAGACTACTGTTTAGCAGATCAAAGGAATCCTCGGTCTCTTTATCTAGTAGTGGAGATTGCGTGGATGAATCCAAGCCCAAGGAAGACCTTCTGTCGCTATTTATCCTAGTCACTTTTTGGACTAGGTAGTTCTCCATGGTGTTTGTAACAGGGGTTAACTTTCTACCAGGCATGTATGCAATGATATACAGACGTAGTGCAGAATCAAGGCTCAAAACAAAATGAGGGGAAATAATTGTACCTGTGGGTCGATGGATCAGGAATGCAGCAATCCTCTGCGGGCCTATAAAAAGTTGTGCAGAGTCCCTGGCCCAACCCAACCTTGGCCGACCTCAGACGGCCCGCCCTTTGCCCGGGCTTAGTCCCGGGCGTCCCGCTCGCGTCCTGCGAAGCGGGTTCCTGGCCGCTTATGACCGCCTCCCCTGGCGCCCTCGCGGTGTCAGGATGCGCGCTGCCGGGATTTGTGGTCCCGGAGCGGCGACGCGTGTATTCAGGTAGTAGATGACTCTTGGCGGTGGCGGCGTGCTTCAATGTGCCTGGCAGCGGTAATGTCGGCGTCTCTCAGGTAAGTGCAGCGTTTCCCCCTGCTTCGCCGGTTCCTGGCCGCTTATGACCGCCTCCCCTGGCGCCCTTGCGGTGTCAGGATGCGCGCCGCCGCGTAGGCTGCCGGGATTTGTGGTCCCGGAGCGGCGACGCGTGTATTCAGGTAGTAGATGACTCTTGGCGGTGGCGGCGTGCTTCAATGTGCCTGGCAGCGGTAATGTCGGCGTCTCTCAGGTAAGTGCAGCGTTTCCCCCTGCTTCGCCGGTTCCTGGCAGCTTATGACCGCCTCCCCTGGCGCCCTCGCGGTGTCAGGATGCGCGCCGCCGCGTAGGCTGCCGGGATTTGTGGTCCCGGAGCGGCGACGCGTGTATTCAGGTAGTAGATGACTCTTGGCGGTGGCGGCGTGCTTCAATGTGCCTGGCAGCGGTAATGTCGGTGTCTCTCAGGTAAGTGCAGCGTTTCCCCCTGCTTCGCCGGTTCCTGGCCGCTTATGACCGCCTCCCCTGGCGCCCTCGCGGTGTCAGGATGCGCGCCGCCGCGTAGGCTGCCGGGATTTGTGGTCCCGGAGCGGCGACGCGTGTATTCAGGTAGTAGATGACTCTTGGCGGTGGCGGCGTGCTTCAATGTGCCTGGCAGCGGTAATGTCGGCGTCTCTCAGGTAAGTGCAGCGTTTCCTAACCAAGATATGTAAGCAGTTTCCAGGGGTAGTTTTTTCTGCAGTAAACTCCTTGTACCTAAGAAATATTTGAAAAGACATAGCAAGTGTCAGAGAGGAATTGCGGATCTGCAATTAAAGGAAATGTTGTTGTTTCTTTTTATCTAATGGCTATTGTACTTAACAAATCATAAACTGTTACCTTCTGTTTGTCACTTCTTTAGAAATGCCTCGACTTATTTTTTTCTGCATATCCTTCATTACGCAGAGAAAATTTTGAGCGGCTGTATATAGGTCATTTTCACGCTCTCACAAATCTAAAGCAACAATAAGATAATGGATGAAACCCTTTAGATTTTTCTTATAGTTAACAACTGTCTCCTTTGCCAAGCCTGTTGACTTTAGGAGATTGAAAAACGTGCGTGTCCGAGGGATGTCCTTAATGAAATTCTTAGTTGGTGCTGCAGGATTGTAGAAAAATAAGAATCTTGCTACATTTTCCAGCTTCAATTAAAACAAATACAGATAAGTTATTATATATTTTGCTGAACATTATGATTACCAGTAGTAACAGTAAGATCAACTATAGTAGTAAGAGCCTTTTTGCATTACCTCTTGCTTGAAGTTGCAGACGGAGACATCCTCTTTCAAATAGTTGCGGAAACCAACTAAGTTTGCAATCCAAAGAATGCTTCCTGTAAAGTCCAATGTCAATAACCTTCTTCGTATGGATGTCTGCCATGATTTTCCTCTTGGACTGTTGAATTGAATGGTGAATTGTTTTAGAAAACAAACTGTTTCAAAATAAATAGTTAACCGAGACGCATGTGATGCAAACAGACTGGGGTTATTTAAACTTACAATTGATATAGTTGAGATTCTTTATCAAATCCTTCTTCTTCCTCTTCTCTCTGAAGTTCAGTATCCATTTCTTGTTCTGATGTCACAGGAAGTCTGAAAAGGACGGGTTATATTTGAGCTTTAAAAATGGAGTGGACAAATACAAGAGGTAATAAAACATAGGTTTCCTTACAAGGTTGCAACAATATGCATGAATAGAATAGAGATCCTCCTAAGAATTAAAATCATCTGTTAGCGAAATAGAGAAAATATAACAATTGATAATGTTTAAAGAGTTAACAATTATAGCAAACTAACAATAATGACCAAATAATTGTTTACTTACACAACTGGATCAACAGGCTTTCCAATAATGAAACTACCATTTGTTTCCAACATTTTGATAAGTTTTCAGGGCCCATTCAATGATAATGTAGTATAGTTCCTATATTCCCAATAGGCTCTGCGCATTGGAATAATATATCCTGTAGATTAGACGTAGGACTGAGGTCGACTAGATCTCTACCGAATATACTAAACTTAATTGTGTGTGCCAGCTAGCTCAGAGGTCACTAGAAACTTTCTCAAATTCGCAAGAAGGGATTAATCTGACAACCGCATAAACATGACCACTCTGTTTCCGCAAGATAAAACTGATCTTCAGAGTCATGGAAACAATAGATAATTATTTCAATCAGTCAATCGTGCATGCTTCGTTTCAGTCAATCGTGCATGCTTCGTTTCACCAGAAGTGCAGAGAAATAGATGGGCGTTTTCAACAAAAAGGTTTTATTGAACAGTCTTCTTTCTCAAGCATTAGAAATGAACTGCTACAATCATAAAACTGGTTGTTAGATATAATGCGTACAGTACAAATAGTAGAATAAAATAATATTGTGAGAGTATTGTATGGTTCCTAAACCATAGATAAATACATACATAAATAACAGAGGCTAAAAGTACTCAACTGGTGAATCTAAAATACGCCTACCCCAATGTACCTAACCTAAGCTTAGTACGAGGGAAGAAGTAAGTGAGGTGTAGCATAAATGTAGGATTCTTTTTGCCAAGACTCTGCTCAAGTTTTCTCTAAGGGTCTAATCTGCTCTGTACCTTAGTTTAGAATGAAGAAGGCTGGTCTCGGGACTCGATTTCCCAGCAACCCGCAAGGGTAGCCTGGAAACACTGGAGCTGGATTTCTTGGCAAGAGAAAAGACAGCGTCTCTCTGTGTGTCTGCTGGAGGGTCGGCTTCCTTCGGCACTTGCTTTAGCGAGATGCGTCGGGCAAGTAGATAGTCGAACTGTTCCAAACCATTGTGTATTTGCTTGGGCAAATGTGGGCATATTTATAACTTGAATGTGCCGGGTTTGACATATGGTTGGACATAATAACATCATCAAAGAGTCTCAGTTCTTTTAAAACTCCATGAGTTCTTGGATAAATCAATACTCAAGCAAGGGGAAGTCCCTGACTGCTGAAGGCGGGTTTTTCCAAGAAATCGTTGTGGATTTTCGGAACTAGTGGAAGTAGCTTTGCCGTATTTGGGCTGCATTAGTTATGCCTAAATATGGTTATGATTTCTATGCCTATATAAGGATATGGTGAGTTATACCTTTATTAGGGCATGAATTGGGAAACTTACAATAGGGTCCTAAATAATACATAACAATAAGAAGCTTGAAATTCTCATAATTGTAGATCCTTCCCTTCGCAAGGCGGTCAATCATGGATGATCTAGCTTCTTTAACTGTTCTAATCTGTTCAGGAGTGCTTCCCTTCATGGAGACTCTTGACAAGTGAAGTGGCAACTGTACACTGTTTTTGAAACATTTCATGCAAATGAGAGGAATGCGATTGACTTTGCTAAGAAAAAAGAAAGTTGCACATTAAGAATAGCACATTTTTTGACAAAACAACATTCAATATATTGCTATTAAAAGTCATACTCTATGTATTAACTCAGAAATAATGAAAGATATAAAAAGGATATTGAAACCCATATGTCTGTAAAATATTTAATTCTTGACAGGCAGGTTGAACTTTGGATGTGATCTGGCTCTCTGATGGCTATGTTAATGTAAGCATCAAGTGTGACCTTATCCTAATCCTTCAGCTCAGGGTGTTCAGAACTTAACATGACAGGCAGTTCGCACCAGGCTGAAGGAAGGGTAGGCCCATTAAGTCAAGCAGCCAGCTGCAAACACACTCCTTGTTGATGTAATGAAAAATATTGCATTGAAGAGCTAAAAGTTTTATCACGTCCAGAAAATATGACATAGGCATTGAAGCAGACTACCTTAGCCATATGCCAAATGTATGGAAATTGGTGAACTGGTTCTGTGAAGCCATACAAACTAAAAGTTCAAGTATTAATTTGTCCCATTTAAAATTCAGCCAAAGGCATGAAAATTGGCTCAGGTGGGCACTCTACGCTCAGCGATATTGTGTATCTATCACTCATGGAATGGGCTAGAAGCATGAACGTTGGCACCAGTGGGCAACTTTACCTCAGCAATATTGTGCATTTTACATTGTGATTCTGTCTATCACGATTCCTGAGTTATAGTGTGAAACGTGTGCTTTAAATGTATAGTTATTTTGCTATTTAGCCTCTGGTCAAACAGAGTGTCAGCTCCTCCCGCCAGCTGCGAGCTTCCAGTTAAGGTTGCCCATATGGGAGCAATGTCAGTCCTCATTAGGGTCAGCTCCTCCCACTAGCTGGCAGCTCCCATCTCAGGCTGGGCAAATGGGAGATATTTCACACCTCCCTAGTATCAACTCCCCCCGCCAGCTCCCAGCTCTGGTTGTGCACCTGGGAGCAAAGTCACACCTCCCCAGTATCAACTCCTCCCACCAGTTGCCAGCTCCCAGCTCATGTTGTCCATCTGAGAGCAATGCAACACCTTAATAGGGTTTGCTTCTTCCACCAGCTCCAAGCTCAGGTTGTGCCTGGGAACAATGTCACACCTTATTAGGGTCCACTCCTCTCACTAGCCGCAAGCTCTCAGCACAGGCTGGGCAGATGGGAGGTAGTTCACAACTCCCCAGTATCAACTCCTCTCACCAGCTCCAACCTCTGGTTATGCAAATGAAGGAAATTTCATACCGCCTGAAGGAAAGGCTTGACGGCACCATGGTGAAAGTCCAGCATCTGCAAGCAAAAGCATTGCGGTCAATACAGCATCAGTTTGCCTCACACAACCGTAACATGAGCGAGATGAGGGATGGGTTCAGGGACATGACAGATGCACTACAAGGACTGTGCGTAGAGATGAGGAGAGACTGGGCAGCCAGGCGCAGGGAGAGACAATGTCTCCACAGCCGGCTGGACCTGTACAGCAAGGCTGTGAACCGCCTGTGTACTGCCATGTCCATGCTGTCACGGTGCTGTGTAAGCATGCAGGTGGAAATTGCTCACTGCTGCAATGATGTGGCCAAGGGCCTGGTGCAAGTTACGCATGCCGTGGACAAGCTGCGGGCAGCCGCCACAGGTGGCA
This sequence comes from Lissotriton helveticus, assembly GCF_964261635.1. Classification (NCBI taxonomy): domain Eukaryota; kingdom Metazoa; phylum Chordata; class Amphibia; order Caudata; family Salamandridae; genus Lissotriton; species Lissotriton helveticus. Next base: position 633,067,669 of record NC_136069.1, on the reverse strand, counting down.
CAGGACCCCTGAGTTCTAGGGAGAGTGAGGATCTGTTGAGCGGGAGCAGCATCACTCCACCAATTCCCCAGAACAGACGGCGGAGTGTGCAGCAGGGGAGAACACCTGATGACTCAAGGGAGATCAGTGAGCAGGCTGAGCGAGGGGCAACGGGCCGTGCCCGTGGAAGATGAAGTGGCATCAGTGGAACATGGTAATGAGTGAGGCAACACATTGCATGTTGACTTATGTTTATGCAACATCCTTGCACTGTGGGTCTAACATGTGAAAGTAATTGTGACACACATTAGGTGTACGTCAGTCTGTGTGACAGATATGTTCTTGCACCTAAAGAAATAAACACAGTTGTGCACCAATCAGTAGCATTGAGTCAACATTACTCACCTAGAAATAGTTGTGTGATATCTCATCTCGTCTCTGGCGCCCAGGAGCCCTCAACACCACCTGCTGGTCTGCACCGTGGAGCTGGGCCCTCATCTCATGACTCTGAATCTGTGAACTCCACTGGGGTGCCTTTCTTGGTGGCGATGTTGTGTAGCATGGCACATGTGGCTACAATTTTGCAGCATGTCTCTGGGCTGTACAGTAGCGCTCCTCCACTCTTATGTAGGCAGCGGAAACGGCTCTTCAGGATTCCAAATGTGCTCTCAATGGCACAGTGTATGGCTCTGTGAGCGCTGTTATACCTCGGCTCCCCTTTAGTCGCTGGATTCAGGTTCGGTATCAGAATGAAGTCTCATACAGCATACACACTGTCACGTGCATGGAGACAAGAATTAGGTTAAAAACTGTCCTACCACTTGGGTCCTTTACTGATTGTGTGAATGAAAAAGCCATGTATTTACCTAACTGGTAGCCCTCACTAAACTCGCCATCTGCGAGTGGCCGGTATTTTCCACTGTGGGGAAACATGAATGAGTTGTGTGTGCTACCCGGGTCTTTTGCAACAATATCAGTGATGACATGTCTGGAATTGCACACTATCTGTATGTTCAAGGAATGATAGGACTTGCGGTTCCTGAAAACATACTCATTCTGTGATGGGGGTGAAAGTTCGCCATGAGTCTCATCTATGCTGCCAATTACGCGGGGGAATTGGGCTATCTGGTAGAAATCCTGCTTAGCCTGATCTAGTGCCTGTTGTGGGCTGTGGAATTGGATGTGGTGATGCAGCCTCTGGACCATTGCATCCAGGAAAGCGTGAAAGCAGCGCAACAGGTTACTCTGGGGGACCCCTCCTGCTGCAGCTATCACCCCCTGAAAACTCCCTGATGCCAGTAAGTGCAGTGAGCACAGGACTTGTACATGAGTGGGAATGATGCGTGTCCTGCGTTTGGGGTGTTCTAGTGTGGGTTTGAGCCCCTCTATTAAGTCCATGATGCTGGCTGTGTCCAGCCTATACCTAACATGGATCTCCTCCTCGGTCTGCTGGAACAGGGTGATGCGCACTCTGAAGATCCTTTCCTGGCGTCTCCTTCTCTGTGCAGCACCTCTGATTCGCAGCCTCCTGGCTATCACAGACAGCACATTAATTGTGAAACCCCCTGTAGGATTGTGGTCCTATTTAAATAGTTTGGACCTGGCTACAAGCTGCTCAGAGTTGGTGGTATTTGCAATGTGCCGAACTGCGAAATTCGCATAATCGCAATTTGCGATTTTGACATACATTTCTGCATTTTCGCTATTTGCGATCAGGTTATTAGCGATTATCTCAAATAACGTGTCACAGATATCATTCGCAATTATTTTTGCAGATTGTGTGATCGCAAAAATTGCAAATAACGATTTTGCACTTCGGGTCCCTTTTATACAGAGGAACACTGTTTTGCGATAGCAAACACTGTTTTTTTGTGATTCGCAGTGTTTGCAATCGCAAAACAGCTTGATAGATATGGCCCTGTGACCTTTGGGAATCAGGATAGGTTGTAAGGCGTTGTTGGCGTAAGAGAAGGGCAAAGAGGGTATTTTAGATGCAAGTCAAAAGGTTTTATTGAAGGTAAAGATAACAAAATATAATGACAGTAATAGGCGTAAGAGTCTGGTTGGACACTTCCTCGTGTCTAGGGAATGGGATCCAGTAAGGAAAGAAAACAATAGTCCAAGAAAAACAAAGACAGTCAGTCTGAGTTCATGGAATTGCTCCTTGTTCAACAGTCTTTCAGTGGCCTTCCTCGGGGCAATTTTCGGTGGCAGAGATGAGCGATGGATCCCACAGCGATAGAACATAAAAAAAAGAAATGAAAACCAATCAGAACTTTGCTCTTGCTTTCCGGGGAAGATAAGGGTATAAGTGCTCCTGTCACAGCTATTCCTCGTGTGCAGTGTCTACTGTGCTCACGGACAATTTAGTGAGTAAAGGGGTGGTGACTTGTGATCCCTGCCCACCAACCCCTTAGCGCAACCAACCCAGCCCTGGACACTTGCCTTAGCCGGCGGCCCTCCTGGGTCGTGGGAGTAGGAGTCTCAGTCTCACCTCCAACCGGTGGAGTGCTGGACTCAAACGCGGTGCTCCGAGAGCGGCTGCTTGAACACTGCTCCTCTTCTTTGGGTTGCTGCGTGCCTCTGAACACAGTCTCCCCCGCTGTGCTCATCTTTTCTTCCTTTATTGTCGCCTCCGTCTCCTTGCTCGCCTCCTCGTCTTCCCGGATGCCGCAGCTTTTCCGGTCCCGCCTCCTTATCCTCCTCATCTTCCTCCTGCCGGCCCGTGATTGGTGCGCCACCTGTGAAGTCAGTTTGTGCCACTAGACCGCTAACTCGACTTCCTGCTTGGTCGGCGGCGACCTCTGTAGTGTATACATCGGTTGTCCTGTCGTTGCAAAAGAGGACTCTCACAGGCCCTATGTGAGCGGGGTGCTCTAACGTGCAAAGAAACGAGAAACAGGTATAGATCTTTCAGTCAGTTAGTAATCCAAAACTAAGAACCACAATATTTCTTGACTGTTCGAATGTGCTTAATAACTGTCCCAATGTAAAGGTTATGCTAAAGATGTACTGTGTTAATATTGGTACTTAATAAAACCGATTTCAAAAAAATGTGGATAGAAACGGAATGTGAGTGCTTTTTGAGTGATTCTAAATACACTTTGCCATAACTGCCTATCCAATTACTGTGTTGATTGTTGGGTAAGGGGGTTAAAACAAAATTTGAGTAAAGAGGCTTAAAAAGCAGTAGATATGCACAAGGCTGATACTGAAATGTGCATATCATTGAAACCTGGCAGGCATTCAAGTATGACTGCCTATTTATTGGTTAACTAAATGTGGAAATATACCAGTTTCAGCTACATTCACAAAGTTTTTTATTAAAAAAATAAATATGGATAACTACAGAAAGTTGACCAAAAATAAATATGGCTAAATACAGACTGAAATGTCAAAAAAAGAAATGTCATAAAACCGGGAGCCCTAATTAAGATTAATATGGAAAAAGCAAATTAATTATTTACAAAGCATAGTTTGTACATTTTCACAATGAGAACTGCTGTCCAATAACCAAGATACAGAGAGTTCTATGGATAAGGGTCTTATTTAGAATCTGGCGGAAAAAACACTACATCAAAACACTGTTGCCTAACCATCATCTGTATCCTAAGTCCCCCAGGTCATAAGGACCTTGCTATAAATGGGATAGAACATCCGTCACATTTGTGATGGAGTGAGCATTCCTCCAAACTCTGAGAAAGGCCCAAATCTTTTGTGAACATTTGTTTAAGCAGTCCAGGGTGGCACCTGTCCTCTGTGGGCTCTGGTTGACAAAGTAGTCCTACTTAAGTTCACATTTATTCCTAATAGTTTCCAATGCCACAAACAATTCGCATATCTACACGTGTCAACTGCGAGAATTGCCTCTAGCACTGGCTTAACATTACATTTCTCTTTTTGAAGTGTATAGCAATATACCAGGAGTTATGATTGTAGGGTGGCATAAACATGGACAAATGGTGGCATTCATACAGTATGGATCCTTATGATTTGTAAAATAATAAGTGGTTCATCTCATTCTTATGGAGTTCTTTTATCTTGTGTAGTCCTTTCTCCACAGAAAATATATGGCCACGAAAATCACACACCACCTATCCTTTATGAAAAATGCAATTAGTTATGACCGTCATTGTACCTTCTTCAACAATTTCAGAGACTCCACTCCATCGTTGGCGATGCACACATGACTGAATGTGTTTATCAACCATTGGTGATGTAGCTTCTAGCTGTGAATGACATCTTGTATGTCTGGGGCATTCTTCATCCATGTCAGTTTTTAGAAAAACTTCAGCACCAGCTTTTCTGTAGGTCGCCTTTGTGAAAAATGTTTCGTGATTTAAACAAACAAAACAAATTGAATAATGCTATCTAAAATGTATATTTGTCAATACATTTCAGTGAATCTGAATGTTCACTTACTCATGGTTTCCTCCTTTCTCATAAGTTGCTCTCTAATACGCCACTTCTTATACACTTGCCGTTTATGAATTCCAGCGAGTGCAGTTTGATCTTTTTTGTTTTGTGGATTCCCATTCAGTGTTACTGGGAATTTGTTTTCAATGTTCAAAAGAATATCATGCCAATTTTCTGCAGAACCTTTGGATATAGACTTCTCGCTCTGATGTGCCCTTTAAATATAAAACAAAATATTGAAATGATGGCACTAACAGAACACAGTAGTGCTGTGTGATAAAAAGGGAATCCATTTGAAAGAGATTCACAGGTTTGGTTATTTTAGATTTGCAAAATGCAGGAAACCCTTTAAATGTTAGTAGCTGAATTCTGAAACACCATCTTCCAGAATATATGTGTAAATTAAAGACTAGAAAAAAGTAAAACATGATCTACAAAGTTGTCATACATTTTTGACAGAGAAGCATATATGAAAAAAAAGAGAACATATTACATTGCATACCTTTGATGTTGCACGTTAGGCAGGTCTGCAAGTCTCTGTAAATGAAAACAAACAATATTAATGGCTAGTGATTGTTTGAAATAAAGCACAAATGTAATAATTATTTATCATTAAAGTATAATGATTATGGGTATTGCTACTAGGTTTTCTAACAGTCAGTGAGAGCAAGAAAGTGATTGTTTTCTCATCATGGTATTTCCTGTGTAAGCTTATTCAGCAGTTTTGCTGCAGCCCAAATATTGTCCATTCTCTTCATTCGGTAATGCTTTTCAGCAGTTGGTGTGGAATGTACCATATAATCAGCAACAAGGATATTTTCCACATCGGAGCAGTCTCTTTTATGTTGCTGTCTCATATACACGTCTTGCTTGTGATCGAAAGAACATTGCATCTGTAAGAATTATTTACATGCGACACCTGTTCGACCTACTATCAATATTTATTTACAGGTTTTATATGGCTTATGAGCTGTAACCATTCTCAACAGAAGTAATACTAAAGTCCTCTATTTGGATGCCAAATGAACCCCTATCCATATAAAACTTGTAGACAAACGGCCATTATCAATATGTGAACTCAAAAGTGTGCCGCCATCACTGCAATAATACCTTTCATGAAATCAGTGGAGATCATTCAACGGATTTTATATTGCTCCCCCAGTGGATGATAAAAAAAATGGATTGTTTGTTGTAGCAGTCTTCCTTTTCCTTAACATCTCAGCCTGATCATGGTGACATGTTGCTCAAACCACTGCAGGTAAAGAGGGAAACTAATATGAATTCACATTGAAAATAAATAGTATAATACCAGCAGTGTATCTGGTAAGAAAATCCCTGCTTGTTGGATAGTTTTTCTATGACTAGAAGGAAGTCTTCCTTTGCTTTAACCAAGATATGTAAGCTGTTTCCAGGGGTAGTTTTTTCTGCAGTAAACTCCTTGTACCTAAGAAATATTTGAAAAGACATAGCAAGTGTCAGAGAGAAATTGCGGATCTGCAATTAAAGGAAATGTTGTTGTTTATTTTTATCTGATGGCTATTGTACTTAACAAATCATAAACTGTTACCTTCTGTTTGTCATTTCTTTAGAAATGCCTCTACTTTTTTTTTTTCTGCATATCCTTCATTACGCAGAGAAAATGTTGAGTGGCTGTATATAGGTCATTTTCACGTTCTCTCAAATCTACAGCAACAATAAGATAATGGATGAAACCCTTTAGATTTTTCTTATAGTTTACAACTGTCTGCTTTGCCAAGCCTGTTGACTTTAGGAGATTGAAAAACGTCCGTGTCCGAGGGATGTCCTTCATGAAATTCATAGTTGGTGCTGCAGGTTTGTAGAAAAATAAGAATCTTGCTACATTTTCCAGCTTCAATTAAAACAAATACAGATAAGTTATTATATATTTTGCTGAAAATTATGATTACCAGTAATAACAGTAAGATTAGCTAAGTAGTAAGAGCCTTTTTGCATTACCTCTTGCTTGAAGTTGCAGACGGAGACATCCTCTTTCAAATAGTTGCGGAAACCAACTAAGTTTACAATCCAAAGAATGCTTCCTGTAAAGTCTAATGTCATTAACCTTCTTCGTATGGATGTCTGCCATGATTTTCCTCTTGGACTGTTGAATTGAATGGTGAATTGTTTTAGAAAACAAACTGTTTCAAAATAAATAGTTAACCGAGACGCATGTGATGCAAACAAACTGTGGTTTTTTAAACTTACAATTGAGATTCTTTATCAAATCCTTCTTCTTCCTCTTCTCTCTGAAGTTCAGTATCCATTTCTTGTTCTGATGTCACAGGAAGTCTGAAAAGGAAGGGTTATATTTAAGCTTTAAAAATGGAGTGGACAAATACAAGAGGTAATAAAACATAGGTTTCCTTACAAGGTTGCAACAATATGCATGAATAGAATAGAATAGAGACCCTCCTAAGATTTAAAATCATCTGTTAGTGAAATAGAGAAAATATAACAATTGATAATGTTTAAAGATTTAACAATTATAGCAAACTAACAATAATGACCAAATAATTGTTTACTTACACAACAACTGGATCAACAGGCTTTCCAATAAAGAAACTACCATTTGTTTCCAACATTTTGATAAGTTTTCAGGGCCCATACAATGATAATGTAGTGTAGTTCCTATATTCCCAATAGGCTCTGCGCATTGGAATAATATATCCTGTAGATTAGACGTAGGACTGAGGTCGACTAGATCTCTACCAAATATACTAAACTTAATTGTGTGTGCCAGCTAGCTCGGAGGTCACTAGAAACTTTCTCAAATTCGCAAGAAGGGATTAGTCTCTGACAACCGCATAAACAGGACCACTTTGTTTCCGCAAGATAAAATTGATCTTCAGAGTCATGGAAACAATAGATAATTATTTCAATCAGTCAATCGTGCATGCTCCGTTTCACCAGAGGTGCAGAGAAATAGATGGGCATTTTCAACAAAATTTTTTATTGAACAGTCTTCTTTCTCAAGCATAAGAAATGAACTGCTACAATCATAAAACTGGTTGAAAGATATAATGCGTACAGTACAAATAGTAGAATAAAATAATACTGTAAGAGTATTGTATGGTTCCTAAACCATAGATAAATACATACATAAATAACAGAGGCTAAAAGTACTCAACTGGTGCATCTAAAATACGCCTACCCCAATGTACCTAACTTAAGCTTAGTACGAGGGAAGAAGTAAGTGAGGTGTAGCTTAAATTCTTTTTGCCAAGAATCTGCTCAAGATTTCTCTAAGGGTCTAATCCGCTCTGTACCTTAGTTTAGAATGAAGAAGGCTGGTCTCTGGACTCGATTTCCCAGCAACCCGCAAGGGTAGCGTGGAAACACTGGAGCTGGATTTCTTGGCAAGAGAAAAGACAGCGTCTCTCTCAGTGCGTCTGCTGGAGGGTCGGCTTCCTTCGGCACTTGCTGTAGCGAGATGCGTCGGGCAAGTAGATAGTCGAACTGCTCCAAACCACCGAGTGTTTGCTTGGGCAAATGTGGGCATATTTATAACTTGAAGGTGCCGGGTTTGAGGTATGGTAGGACATAATAACATCATCAAAGAGTCTCAGTTCTTTGAAAACTCCATGAGTTTTCGGATAAATCAATACTCAAGCAAGGGGAAGTCCCTGACTGCTGAAGGCGGGTTTTTCCAAGAAATCTTTGTGGATTTTCGGAACTACTGGAAGTAGCCCTGCCGTATTTGGGCTGCATTAGTTATGTCTAAATATGGTTATGATTTTTATGCCTATATAAGGATATGGTGAGTTGTACCTCTATTAGGGCATGAATCGGGAAACTTACAATAGGGTCCTAAATAATACATAACAATAAGAAGCTTGAAATACTCATAATTGTAGATCCTTCCCTTCGCAAGACGGTCAATCATGGATGATCTAGCTTCTTTAACTGTTGTTCTAATCTGCTCAGGAATGCTTCCCTTCACGGAGACTCTTGACAAGTGAAGTGGCAACTGTACACTGTTTTTTAAACATTTCATGCAAATGAGAGGAATGCGATTGACTTTGCTAAGAAGAAAAAAAGAAATTTGCACCGTAAGAATAGCACATTTTTGACAAAACAACATTCAATATATTGCTATTAAAAGTCAAACACTATGTATTAACTCAGAAATAATGAAATATATAAAAAGGATATTGAAACCCGTATGTCTGTAAAATATTTGATTCTTGACAGGCAGGTTGAACTTTGGATGTGATCTGGCTCTCTGATGGCTATGTTAATGTAAGCATCAAGTGTGACCTTATCCTAATCCTTCAGCTCAGAGTGTTCAGGACTTAACATGTCAGGCAGTTCGCACCAGGCTGATGGAAGGGTAGGCCCGTTAAGTCAAGCAGCCAGCTGCAAACACACTCCTTGTAGATGTAAAGAAAAATATTGCATTGAAGAGCTAAAAGTTGTATCACGTCCAGAAAATATGACATAGGCATGGAAGCAGACTACCTTAGCCATATGCCAAATGTATGGAAATTGGTGAACTGGTCCTGTGAAGCCATACAAACTAAAAGTTCAAGTATTAATTTGTCCCATTTAAAATTCAGCCAAAGGCATGAAATTGGCTCAGGTGGGCACTCTTCTCTCAGCGATATTGTGTATCTATCACTCATGGAATGGGCTAGAAGCATGAACGTTGGCACCAGTGGGCAACTTTACCGCAGCAATATTGTGCATTTTACATTGTGATTCTGTCTATCATGATTCCTGAGTTATAGTGTGAAACATGTGCTTTAAATGTATAGTTATTTTGCTATTTAGCCTCTGGTCAAACAGAGTGTCAGCTCCTCCCGCCAGCTGCGAGCTTCCAGTTAAGGTTGCCCATATGGGAGCAATGTCAATCCTCATTAGGGTCAGCTCCTCCCACTAGCTGGCAGCTCCCATCTCAGGCTGGGCAAATGGGAGATATTTCACACCTCCCTAGTATTAACTCCTCCCGCCAGCTCCCAGCTCTGGTTGTGCAACTGGGAGCAAAGTCACACCTCCCCAGTATCAACTCCTCCCACCAGCTCAGGTTGTGCCTGGGAACAATGTCACACCTTATTAGGGTCCACTCCTTTCACTAGCCGCAAGCTCTCAGCTCAGGCTGGGTAGATGGGAGGTAGTTCACAACTCCCCAGTATCAACTCCTCTCACCAGCTCCAAGCTCTGGTTATGCAAATTAAGGAAATTTCACACCGCCTGAAGGAAAGGCTTGACGGCACCATGGTTAAAGTCCAACGTCTGCAAGCAAAAGCATTGCGGTCAGTACAGCATCAGTTTGCCTCACACAACCATAACATGAGCGAGATGAGGGATGGGTTCAGGGACATGACATATGCACTACAAGGACTGTGTGCCGAGATGAGGAGAGACTGGGCAGCCAGGCGCAGGGAGAGACAATGTCTCCACAGCCGGCTGGACCTGTACAGCAAGGCTGTCAACCGCCTGTGTACTGCCATGTCCATGCTGTCACGTCGCTGTGTAAGCATGGAGGTGGAAATGGCTCACTGCTGCAATGATGTGGCCAAGGGCCTGGTGAAAGTTACGCATGCCGTGGACAAGCTGCGGGCAGCTGGCACAGGACCCCTGAGTTCAAGGGAGAGTGAGGATCTGTTGAACGGGAGCAGCATCACTCCACCAATTCCCCAGAACAGACGGTGGAGTGTGCAGCAGGGGAGAACACCTGATGACTCAAGGGAGAGCAGTGAGCAGGCTGATCGAGGGGCAACAGGCCGTGCCCGTTGAAGATGAAATGGCATCAGTGGAACATGGCAATGAGTGAGGCAATACATTGCATGTTGACTTATGTTTATGCAACATCCTTGCACTGTGGGTCTAACATGTGAAAGTAATTGTGACACACGTTAGGTGTACGTCAGGCTATGTGACAGATATGTTCTTGCACCTAAAGAAATAAACACAGTTGTGCACCAATCTGTAGCATTGAGTCCACATTACTCACCTAGAAATAGTTGTGTGATATCTCATCTCGTCTCTGGCGCCCAGGAGCCGCCTAACACCACCTGCTGGTCTGCACCGTGGAGCTGGGCCCTCATCTGATGACTTTGAATTTGTGAGCTCCACTGGGGTGCCTTTCTTGGTGGCGATGTTGTGTAGCATGGCACATGTGGCTACAATTTTGCAGCATGTCTCTGGGCTGTACAGTAGCGCTCCTCCACTCTTATGTAGTCAGCGGAAACGGCTCTTCAGGATTCCAAATGTCCTCTCAATGGCACAGTGTGTGGCTCTGTGAGCGCTGTTATACCTCTGCTCCCCTGCAGTCGCTGGATTCAGGTTCGGAGTCAGAATGAAGCCTCATACAGCATACGCACTGTCACGTGCATGGTGACAAGAATTAGGTTAAACACTGTCCTACCACTTTCGACCTTTACTGATTGTGTGAATGAAAAAGCCATGTATTTACCTAACCGGTAGCCCTCACTAAACTCTGCATCTGTGAGTGGCCTGTATTTTCCACTGTGGGGAAACATGAATGAGTCGTGTCTGCTGCCTGGGTCTTTTGCAACAATATCAGTGATGACATGTGTGGAATTGCACACCATCTGTATGTTCAAGGAATGATGGGACTTGCGGTTCCTGAAAACATACTCATTCTGTGATGGGGGTGAGAGTTCGCCATGAGTCTCATCTATGCTGCCAATTACGCGGGGGAATTGGGCTATCTGGTAGAAATCCTGCTTAGCCTGATCTAGTGCCTGTTGTGGGCTGTGGAATTGGATGTGGTGATGCAGCCTCTGGACCATTGCATCCAGGAAAGTGTGAAAGCAGCGCAACAGGTTACTCTGGGAGACCCCTCCTGCTGCAGCTATCACCCCCTGAAAACTCCCTGATGCCAGTAAGTGCAGTGAGGACAGGACCTGTACATGGGTGGGAACGATGCGTGTCCTGCGTGTGGGGTGTTCTAGTATGGGTTTGAGCCCCTCCATTAAGTCCATGATGCTGGCTTTGTCCAGCCTATACTTAACATGGATCTCCTCCTCAGTCTGCTGGAACAGGGTGATGCGCACTCTGAAGATCCTTTCCTGGCGTCTCCTTCTCTGTGCAGCAGCTCTGATTCGCAACCTCCTGGTTATCACAGACAGCACATTAATTGTGAAACCCCCTGTAGGATTGTGGTCCTATTTAAATAGTTTGCACCTGGCTACAAGCTGCTCAGAGTTGGTGGTAAATGCAATGTGCCAAACTGCGAAATTCGCCTAATCGCAATTTTCGATTTTTACATACATCTCTGCATTTTCGCTATTTGCGATCAGGTTATTAGCGATTATCTCAAATAACGTGTCGCAGATATAATTCGCAATTATTTTTGCAGATTGTGTGACTTGCAAAATTGCTAATCGCAAAATTTGCAAATAACGATTTTGCACTTCGGGTCCCTTTTATACAGAGGAACACTCTGTTTTGCGATAGCAAACACTGTTTTTTTGTGATTCGCAGTGTTTGCAATCGCAAAACAGCTTGATAGATATGGCCCTGTGACCTTTGGCAATCAGGATAGGTTGTAAGGCGTTGTTGGCGTAAGAGAAGGGCAAAAAGGGTATTTTAGATGCAAGTCAAAAGGGTTTTGTTGAAGGTAAAGATAACAAAATATAATGACAGCAATAGGCGTAAGAGTCTGGTTGGACACTTCCTCGTGTCTAGGGAATGGGATCCAGTAAGGGAAGAAAACAATAGTCCAAGAAAAACAAAGACAGACAGTCTTCCAGTGGCCTCCCTCGGGGCAATTTTCGGTGGCAGAGATGAGCGATGGATCCCACAGTGATAGAACATAAAAAAAAGAAATGAAAACCAATCAGAACTTTGCTCTTGCTTTCCGGGGAAAATAAGGGCATAAGTGCTCCTGTCACAGCTATTCCTCGTGTGCAGTGCCTACGGTGCTCACGACAATTTAGTGAGTAAGGGGGTGGTGACTTGTGATCCCTGCCCACCAACCCCTTAACGCAACCAACCCAGCCCTGGACACTTGCCTTAGCCCACGGCCCTCTTGGGTTGTGGGAGTAGGAGTCTGTCTCACCTCCAACCGGTGGAGTACTGGACTCAAACGCGGTGCTCCAAGAGCGGCTGCTTGAACACTGCTCCTCTTCTTTGGATTGCTGCGTGCCTCTGAACACCGTCTCCCCCGCTGTGCTCATCTTTTCTTCCTTTATTGTCACCTCCGTCTCCTTGCTCGCCTCCTCGTCTTCCCGGATGCCGCAGCTTTTCCGGTCCCGCCTCCTTATCCTCCTCAGCTTCCTCCGGCCGGCCCGTGATTGGTGCGCCACCTGTGACATCAGTTTGGGCCACAAGACCGCTAACTAGACTTCCTGCTTGGTCGGCGGCGGCCTCTGTAGTGTATACATCGGTTGTCCTGTCGTTGCAAAAGAGGACTCTCACAGGCCCTATGTGAGCGGGGTGCTCTAACGTGCAAGGAAACGAGACACAGGTATAGATATTTCAGTTAGTAATCCAAAACTAAGAACCACAATATTTCTTGACTGTTCGAATGTGCTTAATAACTGTCCCAATGTCAAGGTAATGCTAAAGATGTACTGTACTGTAATGTAATATAATGTAATACGTACTTATTGAGCGCAGCTGTCACCCAAAGGGTATCCTGGCGCTGTGACCAAAACATTACCGACAGATGTTACGCATTACACTACTCTTGGGAAGAGATAGCTTTTTAAACCCTTTTTAAAAGCCGCCAAGTCCTGGCAGCTCCGCAGGGGCAGAGATAAGGAGTTCCAAAGTTTTGCAGCTGCAAAACTGAACGACCGGCCGCCCATCCTCACCCTTTTAATCCGTGGGACAACTACCAGGAAGGCTGAGGAAGACCTCAGCGGTCTTGCGGCTGAGTACCAGGAGAAGAGATCTTGTAACATCACTGGCCCCAGCCTATGTAAGGCCCTAAAAACAAGGCAAGAGGCCTTGAAATTAATCCGTTGCTGAACAGGCAGCCAGTGAAGGTCCGAAAGCGCCAAAGACGATGACGCTGAGCGTGGACGAGAGAGGGCCAGCTTGGCAGCCATGTTCTGAATCATCTGCAGCTTAGAAACCAAGATGTTAGGGGCTCCTAGAAGCAGTGCGTTGCAGTAGTCTAACCTGCTGAGAATGGTACTACGCACCACTTCTGTCCTGGCGCAGTTGGAAGTAACGGAAGAATCTTCCGTAAAGTGCAAAGCAGGAACATACAGGTCGCCGTGGTTTTATTAACAAAAGGGTCAAGCTGCAGGCTAGGCCCGAACATGACGCCAAGAGTCAGCAGCAGTCACTGCGCCCAAGATTGAAGAAGGCCAGAACCCATCCGGTAGAGGGCGAGACAACCGGTCCAGGGAGCAGTGGAGCACCTTGGTCTTCTCTCCATTGAATTGGAGTGAGTTGTGGCGTAACCAATCTGCCGTTGCAGTCATGCAGCGGTGAAAGGTTTCCCTCGAAACCACATCCCCTCCTTCAAATGAAAAAATAAGTTGGGTGTCATCGGCGTAGTTAAAAACAGATATGCCGAATGACCTAATCAAACTTATTAATGGACGAAGATATAGATTGAAAAGGATCGGGCTAATTGCCGATCCCTGAGGCACGCCCTGCTTTACATTCTTCACTGCTGACCGAAAAGGTGGAAGTGTCACAGCCTGCTGCCTGTTACAAAGATAGGAAGTCAGCCAGTCCAAGGCCAGACCAGTCACCCCGGCCTTCTGAAGCCTGCCCAGTAACACCGCGTGGTCAACCGTGTCAAACGCTGCCGACATGTCGAGCAGCACCAAAAATGCCGCTCTACCCATGTCGACACGCGAGCGTAGGTCATCCAACATGGCCACAATGGCAGACTCCGTACCGTGGGCCGGCCTGAAGCCAAACTGGGCAGCGTCCAGGCATGCATTGGTTTCCAGAAAGTTAGACAGGGCCCTTGTAACCAATTTCTCCAAGATTTTTTATAGAAAATGGCAAAAGCGAAATTGGCCTATAATTAGCCGGATTCGAAGGGTCCAAGGTGGCTTTTTTTTAGCAGGGGTGAAACCACTGCCAGCTTCCAACTATCTGGAACCATAGCTGTGGCAAGTGACTGACAGCAGATGGAGTGGAGCGGTGGAAAAAGCTCAGCCTGAAACACCTTCCAAAACCTATGGGGCATAGGATCAAGTGGGGAGCCAGAAGAGACACCATTTGCCACCAAACAGAAGTCCTCCAAGGAAGGAATAGGAAAACAGGTCAACAAGGACTGTTCTGACTGTGTTTGCAATCGCAAAACACTGTACTGTGTTAATATTGGTACTTAATAAAAGCAATTTTAAAAAAATGTGGATAAAAACGGAATGTGAGTGCTTTTTGAGTGATTCTAAATGCACTTTACCATAACTGCCTATCCAATTACTGTGTGGATTGTTGGGTAAGGGGGTTAAAACAAAATTTTAGTAAAGAGGCTTAAACAGCAGTAGATATGCACAAGGCTGATACTGCAATGTGCATATTTTTATATTGGTGTATTGATTTATCTTCTCTGGGTGTTCATATCATTGAAACCTGGCAGGCATTCAAGCATGACTGTTTGTTTATTGGTTAACTAAATGTGGCAATATACCAGTTTCAGCTACATTCACAAAGCTTTTTATTAAAAAAATAAATATGGATAACTACAGATAAAGTTGACCAAAAATAAATATGGCTAAATACAGACTGAAATGTCAAAAAAAGAAATGCCATAAAACCGGGAGCCTATATGGAAAAAGGAAATTCATTATTTACAAAGCATGTTTTGTACATTTTCACAATGAGAACTGCTGTCCAATAACGAAGGTGTAGAGAGTTCTATGGATAAGGGTCTTATTTAGAATTTCGCGGAAAAAACACTACATCAAAACACTGTTGCCTAACCATCATCTGTATCCTAAGTACCCCAGGTCATAAGGACCTTGTTATATATGGGATAGAACATCCGTCACATTTGTGATGGAGTGAGCATTCCTCCAAACTCTGAGAAAGGCCCAAATCTTTTGTGAACATTTGTTTAAGCAGTCCAGGGTGGCACCTGTCCTCTGTGGGCTCTGGTTGACAGAGTAGTCATACTTAAGTTCACATTTATTCCTAATAGTTTCCAATGCCACAAACAATTCGCATATCTACACGTGTCACCTGCGAGAATTGTCTCTAGCACTGGCTTAACATTACATTTCTTTTTTGAAGTGTATAGCAATATACCAGGAGTTTTGACTGTAGGGTGGCATAAACATGGACAAATGGTGGCTTTCATACAGTATGGATCCTTATTTGTAAAATAATAAGTGGTTCATCTCATTCTTATGGAGTGCTTTTATCTTGTGTAGCTGTGAATGACATCTTGTTCCGTGATTTAAACAAACAAAACAAATTGAATAATGCCATCTAAAATGTATATTTGTCAATACATTTCAGTGAATCTGAATGTTCACTTACTCATGGTTTCCTCCTTTCTCATAAGTTGCTCTCTAATACGCCACTTCTCATACACTTGCCGTTTATGAATTTCAGCGAGTGCAGTTTGATCTTTTTTGTTTGGTGGATTCCCATTCAGTGTTACTGGGAATTTGTTTTCAATGTTCAAAAGAATATCATGCCCATTTTCTGCAGAACCTTTGGATATAGACTTCTCGCTCTGATGTGCCCTTTAAATATAAAAAAAAATATTGAAATGATGGCACTAACAGAACACAGTAGTGCTGTGTGATAAAAAGGGAATCCATTTGATAGAGATCATTCACAGGTTTGGTTATTTTAGATTTTCAAAATGCTGGAAACCCTTTAAATGTTAGTAGCTATATTCTGAAACACCATCTTCCAGAATATATGTGTAAATTAAAGAATAGAAAAAAGTAAAACATGATCTACAAAGTTGTCATACATTTTTGACAGAGAAGCATATATGAAAAACAAAAGAGAACATATTACATTGCATACCTTTGATGTTGCTCGTTAGGCAGGTCTGCAAAATGAACAGTAGACATTTGTTTCAAGTCTCTGTAAATGAAAACAAACAATATTAATGGCTAGTGATTGTTTGAAATAAAGCACAAATGTAATAATTATTTGTCATTAAAGTATAATGATTATGGGTATTGCTACTAGGTTTTCTAACAGTCAGAGAGAGCAAAAAAGTGATTGTTTTCTCATCATGGTATTTCCTGTGTAAGCTTATTCAGCAGTTTTGCTGCAGCCCAGATATTGTCCATTCTCTTCATTCGGTAATGCTTTTCAGCAGTTGGTGTGGAATGTGCCATATAATCAGCAACAAGGATATTTTCCACTTCAGAGCAGTCTTTTATGTTGCTGTCTCATATACACGTCTTGCTTGTGATCGAAGGGACATTGTATCTGTAAGAGTTATTTACATGCGACACCTGTTCGACATACTATCAATATTTATTTACAGGTTTTATATGGCTTATGAGCTGTAACCATTCTCAACGGAAGTAATACTAAAGTCCTCTTTTTGGATGCCAAATGAGCCCCATTCCATATAAAACTTGTAGACAAACAGCCATATCAATATGTGAACTCAAAAGTGTGCCGCCATCACTGCAATAATACCTTTCATGAAATCAGTGGAGATCATTCGACGGATTTTATATTGCTCCCCCAGTGGATGATAAAAAAAATGGATTGTTTGTTGTAGCAATCTTCCTTTTCCTTAACATCTCCGCCTGATCATGGTGACATGTTGCTCAAACCACTGCAGGTAAAGAGGGAAACTAATATGAATTCACATTGAAAATAAATAGTATAATACCAGCAGTGTATCTGGTAAGACAATTCCTGCTTGTTGGATAGTTTTTCTATGACTTGAAGGAAGTCTTCCTTTGCTTTAACCAAGATATGTAAGCAGTTTCCAGGGGTAGTTTTTTCTGCAGTAAACTCCTTGTACCTAAGAAATCTTTGAAAAGACATAGCAAGTGTCCGGGAGGAATTGCGGATCTGCAATTAAAGGAAATGTTGTTGTTTATTTTTATCTGATGGCTATTGTACTTAACAAATCATAAACTGTTACCTTCTGTTTGTCACTTCTTTAGAAATGCCTCTACTTATTTTTTTCTGCATATCCTTCATTACGTAGAGAAAATGTTGAGTGGCTGTATATAGGTCATTTTCACGCTCTCTCAAATCTACAGCAACAATAAGATAATGGATGAAACCCTTTAGATTTTTCTTATAGTTTACAACTGTCTGCTTTGCCAAGCCTGTTGACTTTAGGAGATTGAAAAACGTGCGTGTCCGAGGGAGTTCCTTAATGAAATTCATAGTTGGTACTGCAGGATTGTAGAAAAATAAGAATCTTGCTACATTTTGCAGCTTCAATTAAAACAAATACAGATAAGTTATTAAATATTTTGCTGAAAATTATGATTACCAGTAGTAACAGTAAGATCAGCTATATTAGTAAGAGCCTTTTTGCATTACCTCTTGCTTGAAGTTGCAGACGGAGACATCCTCTTTCAAATAGTTGCGAAAACCAACTAAGTTTACAATCCAAAGAATGTTTCCTGTAAAGTCCAATGTCATTAACATTCTTTGTATGGATGTCTGTCATGATTTTCCTCTTTGACTGTTGAATTAAATGGTGAATTGTTTTAGAAAACAAACTGTTTCATAATAAATAGTTAACCGAGACACATGTGATGCAAATCGACTGTGGTTATTTAAACTTACAATTGATATAATTGAGATTCTTTATCAAATCCTTATTCTTCCTCTTCTCTCTGAAGTTCAGTATCCATTTCTTGTTCTGATGTCACAGGAAGTCTGAAAAGGAAGGGTTATATTTGAGCTTTAAAAATGGAGTGGACAAATACAAGAGGTAAGAAAACATAGGTTTCCTTACAAGGTAGAAACAATATGCATGAATAGAATAGAATAGAGACCCTCCTAAGAATTAACATCATCTGTTAGTGAAATAGAGAAAATATAACAATTGATAATGTTTAAAGATTTAACAATTATAGCAAACTAACAATAATGACCAAATAATTGTTTACTTACACAACAACTGGATCAACAGGCTTTCCAATAATGAAACTACCATTTGTTTCCAACATTTTGATAAGTTTTCAGGGCCCATACAATGATAATGTAGCGTAGTTCCTATATTCCCAATAGGCTCTGTGCATTGGAATAATATATCCTGTAGATTAGACGTAGGACTGAGGTCGACTGGATCTCTACCGAATATACTAAACTTAATTGTGTGTGCCAGCTAGCTCAGAGGTCACTAGAAACTTTCTCAAATTCGCAAGAAGGGATTAGTCTCTGACAACCGCATAAACATGACCACTTTGTTTCCGCAAGATAAAACTGATCTTCAGAGTCGTGAAAACAATAGATAATTATTTCAATCATTCAATCGTGCATGCTTCGTTTCACCAGAGGTGCAGAGAAATAGATGGGAGTTTTCAACAAAAAGGTTTTATTGAACAGTCTTCTTTCTCAAGCATAAATAATGAACTGCTACAATCATAAAACTGGTTGTAAGATATAATGCGTACAGTACAAATAGTAGAATAAAATAATACTGTAAGAGTATTGTATGGTTCCTAAACCATAGATAAATACATACATAAATAACAGAGGCTAAAAGTACTCCACTGGTGCATCTAAAATACGCCTACCCCAATTTACCTAACCTAAGCTTAGTACGAGGGAAGAAGTAAGTGAGGTGTAGCATAAATGTAGTATTCTTTTTGCCAAGAATCTGCTCAACATTTCTCTAAGGGTCTATGCCGCTCCGTACCTTAGTTTAGAATGAAGAAGGCTGTTCTTGGGACTCGATTTCCCAGCGACCCGCAAGGGTAGCCTGGAAACACAAGCTGGATTTCTTGGCAAGAGAAAAGACAGCGTCTCTCTCAGTGCGTCTGCTGGAGGGTCGGCTTCCTTCGGCACTTGCTGTAGCGAGATGCGTCGGGCAAGTAGATAGTCGAACTGCTCCAAACCACCGTGTGTTTGCTTGGGCAAATGTGGGCATATTTATAACTTGAAGGTGCCGGGTTTGACGTATGGTTGGACATAATACCATCATCAAAGAGTCTCAGTTCTTTGAAAACTCCATGAGTTCTTGGATAAATCAATACTCAAGCAAGGGGAAGTCCCTGACTGCTGAAGGCGGGTTTTTCCAAGAAATCGTTATGGATTTTCGGAACTAGTGGAAGTAGCCCGGCCGTATTTGGGCTGCATTAGTTATGCCTAAATATGGTTATGATTTCTATGCCTATATAAGGATATGGTGAGTTATACCTATATTAGGGCATGAATCGGGAAACTTACAATAGGGTCCTAAATAATACATAACAATAAGAAGCTTGAGATTCTCATAATTGTAGATCCTTCCCTTCGCAAGGCGGTCAATCATGGATGATCTAGCTTCTTTAACTGTTGTTCTAATCTGCTCAGGAGTGCTTCCCTTCATGGAGACTCTTGACAAGTGAAGTGGCAACTGTACACTGTTTTTGAAACATTTCATGCAAATGAGAGGAATGCGATTGACTTTGCTAAGAAGAAAAAAGAAAGTTGCACATTAAGAATAGCACATTTTTTGACAAAACAACATTCACTATAGTGCTATTAAAAGTCAAACACTATGTATTAACTCAGAAATAATGAAAGATATAAAAAGGATATTGAAACCCATATGTCTGTAAAATATTTAATTCTTGACAGGCAGGTTGAACTTTGGATGTGATCTGACTCCCTGATGGCTATGTTAATGTAAGCTTCAAGTGTGACCTTATCCTAATCCTTCAGCTCAGGGTGTTCAGGACTTAACGTGACAGGCAGTTCGCACCAGGCTGAAGGAAGGGTAGGCCCATTAAGTCAAGCAGCCAGCTGCAAACACACTCCTTGTAGATGTAAAGAAAAATATTGCATTGAAGAGCTAAAAGTTGTATCACGTCCAGAAAATATGACATGGGCATTGAAGCAGACTACCTTAGCCATATGCCAAATGTATGGAAATTGGTGCACTGGTCCTGTGAAGCCATACAAACTAAAAGTTCAAGTATTAATTTGTCCCGTTTAAAATTCAGCCAAAGGCATGAAAATTGGCTCAGGTGGGCACTCTACTCTCAGCGATATTGTGTATCTATCACTCATGGAATGGGCTAGAAGCATGAACGTTGGCACCAGTGGGCAACTTTACCCAGGGCTGGTCCTAGGGTTCATGGGGCCCTGGGCAGAATAGAAAATGCGAGGCCCCTATAATTTGCATACGATTTAACTAAACAGGAAGTGACATCATAGGAAGCCATTTCAATTGGCCATTAATTATATTGATATTGAAATTGTTTATAGAGCATGCCAATGTGGCACTGCCATCTGCAGCTGTAACAGTTAATAAAGCTAATTGGGCAACATAGTTGAAAAGAGCCAGGTTTTATGTTTGTTTCTAAAACAGATAATAATGGACTGGGCTTTAAAAATGCAAAGACATTTTGTTTCAGAGTTTGCAAGGAATGAGATAAAGCTTCTGCCACACCAGGACTCTTTGTTTATTTTCGGTGTTTCCACTGTTTCCGAGGGGGTTGATCGAAGAGCTCCCCTAGGTGTGTACCATATGAATTTTCTCCAAGGTACTCACGACCTATGTTGTGAGCAGTATACAGTGCCTTGAAGGCTACTTCCTTTATAAGGTAAACTCTCTCGCTCCTCAATGCTTTACACTTCACATCATCTATCTGCCTGACTCTTAGAGTACCCATTGACTCTGCCCCTCTGATATCCAACTCTCACTAGTCCCTCTCTCTCCCCCTCCACTTTAGTTCTCTGCTGGCACTGTGTCTCTGACCAGCTCCCATCCATGTGCTACCCTTCACCTATCAACTCTCACTCGAGCCTTGAACCTTGTCTCACTGTTTCTGAATCTCTTACGCCCATCTGCCTCTTATTTTCCCCACTGATTCTTCTTCTCTTTCACCCCCTCTCTCCTCTGTGCTGTGCATTTCATCTCTCAGCCTCTAAACTTTTCTCACTGATTCTGCCCCTGTAATGGCTACCTCTCACCGACCTCCCTACTCAGCCTCCTACCTTCTATTGATGTTCCTGACCTCTTACATCCACCTCTCACTTTCCCCTCTTCCTGCTACTTAAATTCGCCTAATTCTTTTATATCTACTGTTCCCATTCATGCACTATCTTGCACCTTTTATTTTTCTCTCCAATTACAAATTATTTTCACTGGTTCTACACTCTTTAGATCCACCTCTTCCCTCCATGTTCTACTCCTCGTGTTTCAGCACTCCCCCATATCTACTCTCCTCTTGCTGGTTCTGACCCTGCTCTCCCTGTGCTGATCTTCGCCAATCTTCCCCCAGCCTCTTATTATTTTTTACTTGTTCTTCTCTTTACATCCACCTCTACTCTTCCTCTATCCTCAATCCTTTTACCAGAGCCAGCTGGTGCTTGAGGCTGCTAGAACACCGCTGCCTAGTATCAACAGGCAAAAAGAAGCTGCTTTGAACAGCTTTGAAGGCAAAACGTATAACCACCCAAACTTACAGTCAGTTTGCCTGTTTGTTTTCGTCAGTGCTATGCTCCTTTACGCACTTTTCACACATTCACAAGCCATAGAGAAGCTGAGCATGCTCCCTGAAATGCACATCTGTGAAAGACAGGCACATGCTTGGGCGTTGATGCATTTGTAGCATTGTCATCCCAAGGCCTATCAGAAGCCATGATACAGTGAGGCTGTAAATGGGTCAGCCCCTGTTCCTATCCTGTCTTCCTATAGCGTTGTCAGCAAATTCATGGCAGAGACACAGACAGAGGACAGTGAACCAGAAGAGAAGAGCTGATACGTAGAAACCGGTCTCACAACCACTTGGGAAGTTGAACTGTTTCCACTGCTAGTTTTTGCTCCTGTCCGTTTTGTTGCCCAAAAGCCAGGTTGTGTTTCCACACTAAAGCCTTAGCATGCTGTGCAGGTGGTCACACATTGGGTCAGCTTTCTTAGCCTTTGATTACACTGTGAAAAATCTTTGAGCTGGGAATCGCCTATGATCATACAGGGTCACCTACCTGAGAAGACTGTCACAGCATGCTGACTTTTTGAGTGACCAGTAACAGGCCCTTATTGCATTTGTAAATTAAGATGGATTCCTTAAGTACTAACTGTAATTGTACATTGAGCTTGGACAATGGATCAATATGATGTGTTGGCACAATTCTCTCATGTATCTCCTGTGTTGCAGTATTTCCTGTTTCCGAGTTTGACATATTTTTTGTGAAAACATTGAGAGTCCTTGGTATAAAGCAGACATATATTAATTTGATTGAACTATTTTAGACTGGCAATGTCTACCCTTGAGTAGGAACACATTTCAAGAGGTGGAAATGCTTCAATTGCAAAGAAAAGTAAATGGAACACTAGCAGCTAGATTCATGAATGGAAATTGCGCTCGCAATAGCTGCGAATTCGCAATTGTGCTCGCAATTTGAAGGGAAGGAATTCAAGAAACCCAAACAACCAAAATAGCGAATTCGCAATTTAAAAATAGCGAATTCGCTATTAAATTCGCAGAATCCTGGAGGATGGGCATTTGCGAATCGTAAATAGCGAGAATCCATGGATTCTGCAAATTTAATAGCGAATTCGCAAAAAAGCCATTCATGAAAAATCGCTAAAAGCGAAAAACGTGAAAATCGCTATTTGCGACGCGCAATTTAAGAACTCAAATCAGGTGGTAACGAGTACTGATTTTTTTTTTAAAAAAAACAGTTAGGTCACTCCCAACAGGTGCAGGGCTGATCAAACACATTTAAGGACATGCAGCTGGAGCCTGGTGATTCCCACAATGCCTGGACTTTACATGCTGGTGAGGCGGCGTAGGCTGCAGCGAGCTACACGCAACAGACGGAGGATACAGGAGCGGATATTCCGCCAGCGGGTCACCCTTCTGGGCCAAACAAGGGAGCAAATCTATGCCAAGTACCGCCTGAGTGGGGCCATGATAATCCAGCTCATCCGGGACCTAGACCCCCTGATGCAGCACCCTACAAGGAGGACCAATGCCGTGCCCACACATGTGCAGGTATTGTGCTGCCTGCACCTCCTGGCCTCCGGAAGCTTCCAGGGGATGGTCGCAGTTGTAGGGGGGAGTTTCCCAGCCCACCTGCCTAAGGAGTTTCCTGGAGGCAATGCTGACCCGGCTACACCACTATATATCATTCCCCACCAGCCAACAGGACCTCAATGATACAAAGCTGCAATTTTACAATGTAGCTCAATTCCCACACGTCATTGGATGTATTGACTGTACGCACGTCCATATTTGCCCACCTGCTGAGACGGAGTACATGTACCGCAACCGGAAATGCTACCACTCCCTCAACATCCAGATGGTGTGCAATGTCAAAACAATAATCACGGACATTGTGGCACAGTACCCATGGAGCACACATGACTCCTTCATCTTCAGGCACAGCGGCATCCACACATGACTGGCCAGGGGAGACTTTGGGGAAGGACACCTACTAGGTAAGTACACATTCCCAAATGTGTACGTTGTGATCATGTAGCTGCGCAGAACAGGCACTCACTCTCTGCTCCTTACATACAGGTGACAGCGGCTATGCTCTCCGTGAGTACCTCCTCACCCCATACCTCAACCCTGCAACTCCACCACAACGGCGATTTAATACATCACACATTCGCACAAGGAACTGTATTGAGAGGACATTTGGCCTGTTGAAAAGCAGGTTCTGCATACTGCACAAGACAGGTGGGTCCATGAAATACGATCTTGAGGTCTGCTGCCGCATCGTGGCCGTGTGTGCGATCCTTCACAACATTGCTACCAAGCGCAGGATCCCTGTTGACATCTCTGGCAGTGAGTCGGAAGGGGACAACCGCCCACCTGCACATGTGCGCCACACACGCGGAGAGAATCCTGCTTAAGGACAGAGGCGCCGCAACCAAATCACCATGAACTATTTCTAGTGCACCCACTCCCCACACCCATTACTCAACTCATGCATGACAACATTAATAATGACATGAGTCAGATTAAGTTAATCAGAATTTTTTTATGTTACTGCACAATAAAATGGTCATTCTGTTAACTTCAACAAGACTGACATATTGCGTCATATGTCTGTATGTCTGTAGGGCATGCTTGTGGCGTCAGCATGTACCCTCATGTGAATGTTCTACAGTTCAGTGGCGTCTCCGGGTAGTTGCCCCTGACCTCCTCTCAACGTCCTCCTCCTGAGTCTGCCGTGAGGCAGCAGAGGGCCTGCTGCTGCGGCAGGGTGCTACAACCGGCGGAAGGGACTGGCTGCTGTGGCTTGATGTAGCCTCGCTGGTGTCGTCTGCCTGCCCATGGCCGGTAGCCTGCATGCCCTGCATGGCTGTAGAAATATGCTCCAGGGCTGTCGCAACGTCCTGGCAGCACTGGGCCATTTGGACCTGCATGGCCAGGGAGCGTTGCGAGAGCTGGGAGGTGGCGTTGCCCATAACATAGTTTGAGCTCGTGTACGCCGACAGGCGGGTCATCAGTTGTCAGTGCCTGCGGCGATTGAGATCGCGCTGTCTGGACATGGCCTGTGTGTTGGCCTCAAGAGCTGCAGTCATCCTATCCACATTACGTGCGGTCTTATCAAGTTGTAGATGGATGGCGGCTAGGTGACGGGCCTGAGTTTGGTGCACATGTAACATCCTGCGCTCGATGGAGAGCCCACCTGCACGCATGTTTCTGACCCTGCCAGCACTGGGGGTGTTGGTGCGCTGCTCTCTCGCCAGTCCACTAGTCTGGCTCCTCACAGCCGCAGGGCGGCGGGTTGTTTGGCGACCTGCTGCTGGTGTTGCAGGCCCCACTGATGGTTGAGTGCGGCGCGGTGGTACAGCTGCGCCTGTTGGCACAGGGGTGGTAGGGGCCACAGGGGCAGGTGGTAGGATGACCGCTGGCGCAGCAGCTTGCCCTGATGGTCCGGGCTGTGGGGTATGTTGTGTGTCTCCCTCCGTGTCCTCAATCACCAGGGCCTTGCTGTCCGTGCTGGGGACATCAGCGCCATCTGTGATTTAAGGTGGACGTTGATTAGTGACATGTTCCGTACACGGTTAGGCTTGCTACATGCATGCAGACTACCATTCCCTGACTCGCTGCAGGACTGACTAACACTGGGCATGTCAGGCTTAATGGTACAGGATGGTAATTGTGGTCAGACTACATGTCCCACAATGCAATAGCGCTATAGTGGTGTGCTTTGGCAGCATGATTAGGGTTTGCTATGGGATGCACTGGAGTCATGGACTTGTTAGGGGCCAGGGGGTCGCTGTCGCATGGCACTTACCTGTTGTGTCTTTGGTGGGTCGGGAGGAGTCCAGATGGGTAAAACCCACGCAGGCCTGTGGATTGATGGTCTCCTCCACGCGGTCCTCCAGTGGTGTGTTCTGTGGGACAGTGGGCTCCCCTCCACCTGTCGCCACATGCTCCCCCAGCCTCTCTGCAATCTTTTCCTTTGCCCGCCCTCTTAGGTCGTACCAGCGCTTCTTCAGCTCGTCCACCGAGCGCTGGGTCACCCCTACTGCGTTCACTTTGGCACGGATGCGCTGCCATATGCGCCTTTTGTCGGCCTCAGGCACCCTTCGGGAGTCACTGCCAAATAGCCAGTTGTGGTCCCTTGCTACTCCTTCTATGAGGTATTCGAGCTCCTGCTCAGAAAACTTGATTTTCTGCTTTCTCCCACTGGTGGAAGCTCCTGCTGCATCCTGTGACATGCCTGCCACTGTGGTGTCTCCTGCTGTACTCATGTGGAAAACACTGGAGGGGAGCTCTGACACTGCTGCCTGTACTTCAGCCTCTCACTGCAGAATGAGGGTGTGACCTGCCTACTTCCTGGTTGTGATGTCATCACTGTGCTCAGGATGCGACTTCCCGTTTTTGCGATCTTGCAGTTAGCGAGATCACAATTTGCGATTTCGGTAATTGCGAGATCGCAATTTCAACACGGGAATCGGCGGAATCTGTGAATCTTTACCGATTTATTGGGACTCGCTATCGACGATTGCGACCGCTTGCGAATCGCATTTTTTTCTCGCTATTAATCATGAATGCCGTTCTGCGAATTCTAAATTGCGATTCGCTTTTAATCGCAATTTAGAAATCGCAGATTGAGGCATTGATGAATCTAGGTGTAACTCTTTTATAAAATGTTTAACACATTTGCCGCTCTGTAAATATGTTTTATTAATAGCCAATTCAAACTTGTGACCTGCTGACCATTGCAATTACGGCCCAAATAGTTGTAAAAATAATTTTCACCTGATTTAGCACCTGTTTTATCCACTAGGAAGAGAGGAGACAACATAGGCACAGCACACAAGGGATTATAATGGTGTTCTAAAGAGGAAGGAGCTTAGAGAGCATAATGTTGAGCACTAGAGAACATTACACTATAAAGAGAGGTGATTGTGTAATGTTCTCTAGTGCTCAACATTATGCTCTCTAAGCTCCTTCCTATAAAGAGAGGTGATTCCTCTATCTATTTAGAGCTATCCCCCTTTTTTTAAACTAAATGGTTCAATTCATTAGAGATTATTTTGAATAGATTCATTTGGGCACAGGGTAAGACCAGAAGGGCTTACAGATTTATGGCTTTACCGAGAGAGAGAGAGGGGGCTGGGGAGTACCTGACTTTAGAATGTATTATTTTGCGGCTGCCCTGCAATATATGCAAGGGTTAATAGGGGGGAGTGGTAATGAGCAAAAAGTGACAACCATGTCTACAGAAATTTATGCGGCTGTTCTAGGAGAGGAAGCAGAAAATTGCTTCTTAAAATGCACGGATTATGGGTATTACAAAAGGACCAGATTTAAAACACTTAATGCAGCAGTCAGAATTTGGAATGCTTTTTTAAAAAAGACGGGCCTTGGAAGATTCAATAGATATACTAGGCTATATAAGAATAGGTCATTTCCTGCGGCAATCTTCGCAGACAGTACAATGGCTAGCTGGGCTGAACGAGGAATTGTACAGATCAGGGATTTGAGGGACACGGAAGAGATAGTACAGTTTACAGACTTTACGGCGAAATACAATATTGATAGGAGGTCATTTTTTAAATACCTCCAGATTAGGAGCTTTTTGAGTAATAAACAAGGAGGACCCGCTGGGTACCAAAGAAACGAAATTATGGAGAAAATACAAATCTCTGCAGAATGTACAATTAGGAGTTTGTATGCATGTTTGGTGAAAGGGAAAGTAGATGATATGGAAAAGTATTGTAACAAATGGGTAGATAAATTGAGCATTCCAAATGAAATATTTCAGGAGTCACTTGAACTTGCTTGTATGGTATTGTGCTCGGCTCCCCTTCAATCCCAGCACTACAAAACTCTGTACTTTTTATACTTTACCCCAGCGAGAATAGCTAAATGGGGAGGCACTACTGGTATTACCTGCCCAAGGTGTAACTTCCTCGAGGCAGATATAGTTCATGTCTTTGCTACCTGTCCACAATTGTATACCCTGATTTAAAATATAGAAGGCTTCTTAAATAGATCACTGGATTTACAAATAACCCTCACCCCCTCATTGTTATTGTTGGGGATAGACCATGATTGGGGAACTGCACAGAGAGAATTTATTTTTGTTGCTGCCGCAGTCTACAGATTGACTATAGCTAGAGCATGGCTTGATAAAAATCCACCTGTCATGCAAAACTGGTTGGCTAATTTATTAGCGGCTCATAATTTGGAAAAATCTATATATGCTCGGAAAGGGGTAAGGGGTAAAATGAGAGGATTGAGAATCTGGGAACCTATATCTAGGTGGAAAGAGAATATGGGTTTGCAGTAAGATTAAGATTTTCATGGTAATGAAGAGTTAAAAGATGTACTGTATATATATAATAGAATGAGTTATTTTCTTTGTTTTTTTTACATGTGATTAATATGAATTGTATAAGTGTACAATGTGCAATGTGCAAAGTGTGGAAATAATAAAATATATTTAAAAAAATAAAAATAAATAAAGAGAGGTGATTAATAGGGGCGAAAGTGTTTTGATTGAGAGGGTAAAATTGAGCATATGGGAAAGTGGGGATTACAGAAGGGAAAAGATAGGAGTGCAGTTCTTACATGCGAATGAGGCACGAGAAAGTGGTGCAGACCGGTAAGAATGGGTCACACATGACCTGTGGACTACTTTTTGGGGGAAATGGGCCAAAAACACTATCTTCTGCATTTTTCAAAGTATTCTTGATGAAGGTGAAACCCCAAAACCACTAGGAAGTGGGAGGCATGGCTGGCACACAACAAATTATCAAATGTTTCATTAGGAACCTCTGCATTTCAGAGTTCACCAGTTTCCCTGCCTCCTACCATTTTGCATGGATTCCACCCCTCTTACATCCTTGTCTTTTGAATGTAATGTCCTTCACCTCGGCTCTTAATCTCTCTACCAGCCTGTTCGCATGGATTCTGACCATTACATCCATATCTCCTCTTCCCTGTCTCCGTTTCTGCCAGCTACAGGCCTGTCACCCCAAACACTCTTAATTTAGTTTAAATGTCGCATGGTTAGGTGATTTGAAATTTCTTATTTACCACCGGCCAAGTAATCTTAGGCTATTCACAACCATCCGAGTGTCGAAGATTAATATGATACTCACACAATCAAACTGTCGCTCTACCATCACCCATCAGCAAGTGTTAATGGGAAACAGTGTGGAGAAGAGAGTGAGCCCCTTACGGAAGAACCGCCAATCGGGTTTACCTGACTAGCAATTGTCAGTAATCCCAATTATCATCATTGGTGACTCACTCTCATAACAGTGGGAAAAGGAAACAAACACCAGAAAAAGACCAACAACATATAACAGTGCTTTTTCTCAACATCAGCCCCACAATCTGCTGATTGTTGTTATCATCGCGGGTTGACGTTTTTACCCTTACTCTGCTTGTGTGCACAAATAACACAAACACAAAACCCCCCAGTGAGAACAAAACGTGAATCTCACACAGTTAAAAATGGAAGGATTCACTGGCCACTATGAATTTATTCTGGGCTGTGAATACTCCCAGATTAAAAATGACTCACAGCATATGCAGTCTCAGGTGGGTCATGGGTGCCAACATGTTTCGTTGCAAATATTTTCCGCAACTTCTTCAGGGCAAACGGGGGTTACCCACTGTATTTGCCAATTTCTTTCAACACACACCTAGGATGGTAAGAACGACATGAATGTAAAATGAGCCAAGAGTTAAAGAACCCTCAATTGTTTAAAAGTACCAACTGTAGTCCATGGTAGTGGTATTCAAAAACAAAACACATAATCACCTGGGGTTAGCGACTTTCACGCATACCTGCTACCCCTTTATCTGCCAGTATACTTGTGTCCAACAGGATCACGTATTGATTCTCGGAACCCGCTATCGTCGGGTCTTCTGCACATAGAGACAAGGACAAAAACATAGATCGAATTCAGTTAATATGGCGAAGTCAGTATTGCGCAAACCCGCTGTCTCCACTGAAACAGCTCACAGCACCCTCGGAACTGTGGTAAGGTTATGGCACGCCTGGTTCTCAAAGGGCACCCTCCCGACCAAAAGCCCCTGAGTGAACGCCCGGTTGCATCCAACTGCCTCCCCCGTTTGCCAACAGTTCACCGCCTTTACCGAAGTTGGAACGCTTACCCGTATTCGGTCACCGGCACTGCGTGTCCTCAACCGCGTCCTCAACCGCGTCTCACTGAGCTCGGAAAGCCGAATATCAGTGGGCGCGTCTGAACGCACAGGGCGTTACGTATCACATGACCGCGAGGCGTCCCATGTGGCGGCCATCTTACAGTGTGTTTTCACTCCCACGTATTGAATAGTAATGCTGCAACAACACCCTCATTGCACACCCAACAGGTAATGTAACACCTTACCACTCAGGTAATGGCAAGATTACAAAAAATTAAGTGTTTCAAATACATAACCACTCTAACGTGATAAAACGTAAACATTAAAAATAGTGGTGTATATTATCAATATAATCGCCACAGGTTCGTAGTCAAGCAATATCGGAAACATTATTCTCCAATGGGAGTCAGCATTTTAAATGTCGGCAAAACTGTCAGGGCAGTGGTGGGAGTCACATATTGGGGATCTGCACTGTACTCTGTGTTTAAAAAGGGGTACCTGAGTGTATTCTGATGCTGGAAGAACTTGTTAATCAGAACTCTACACTCTGTGTCATGTATTAATTGAAAAACCGCTACTACACTCCAAGATTGGTAACATTAAGGTTAGGGAAAATAATTAGCGGAGATATCCATCATAATATACCCTCATCGTTTGGTGATTTTGTTCCACTCGATAAAATCGTTCAGCCCCTCACGATCTACTTGTTCCTGATATATCCAGCGGGCTTCCTTTCTCGCCAAAATGTTTTCCACATTATGACTCTCACACATCACCCTCTCCAGTACAACCCACTCCAGATCCTTGGGATCATGTCCCATTTCATTGAAGTGTTGTACCAATTTCGTGGTCAATTTTCTTGCTCTCAGGGTGCTAAGATGTTCTTGAATGCGGACTTTCACCCTCCTGGACGTGAGTCCGATATAGTGAAGCCCACATTTACATGTCAATCTGTAAATTACATTTACAGTATTGCAATTACTGAACCTGGTGAGATACCAGACTCTGCCATTTCTCAAAGTAACTGACTTCGTAGTTTTTGTTAAATTGCACACTGAGCAGCTAGTACATGGGTGATGGCTCGGTGGTAACTTATCTGTGTACACAGGTTGAGGGGTCCGGGTATGGACCAATTTGTCCTTCAAATTTGTAGCTCTTTTAAAAGCAAACCGTGGGGGTGGCATCGTTCCCAAATTCGTGTCAAGGATTGACCAATGCTTCCTCACAATCAGCCGCAATTTGGTGGACAGGGGGTCAAAGGTAGTCACCACCGGTATACACTCCTGTTTTGTTCTAACATGACGTTCAAGCAGTGCTTCACGGGGCGTATTCAGTGTGCGTATGCGCGCTTGCTTGACCACCTTCTTGGGGTATGCCCTTGCCGTCAGTTTCACAGCCAATTCCTCCGATTGCTCAACGAATGATTCAGTGGTGGAGCAATTGCGCCTATAGCGCAAAAATTGCCCAACAGGAAGATTATCCCGTAGAGCTCGTGGATGAAAGGATGTATAGTGGAGCAGAGAGTTTTTGTCAGTTTTTTTATGATGTACAGTGGTGACCAGTTTATGATCCACCACTGTAATGTCAACATCAAGATAGACAGCTGTTGTTCTATTGATAGACCATGTGAATTTGAGACAATCATCTATCTGATTGAGCCATCCCAGAAATTCCCGGAGGAGGTGATCTGTACCAGTCCAGATACAGAGGACGTCGTCAATATATCTCCTCCACAGGGAAATATGTTTCCTGAAAGGATTGTTGTTCCGATGGAGGACCACATTCACCTCGAACTGGCCCACATAAATGCAGGCCAGACTCGGGGCAAATGTGGCCCCCATAGATGTCCCAGATACCTGCAGGTACAATTGGTTCTTATACTCAAAAAAGTTCTTGGTCAATGCAAGTTCAATGCACTGCATGACAAACGTGATGGGCGTATCGTAGAACCACTCCAATTCACCCAGGGCCCGCGCTGCTGCCACCAGCGTGGCGTCCTGGGGAATGCTGGTGTAGAGTAACTCAATGTCGACGGTTACTAGAAATTGTGAGCCAGGGTCGAAGTGTACTCCCTCCAGGACATTTAAAATGTCAGTTGTGTCCTGAACATAAGATTCTTGAGTGATCACTGCCTCCCGTAGGAAAAAATCCGCAAATTGCGACAGGGGCTCCAGAACTGACTGGATACCCGAAACTATCGGGCATCCAGGGGGTGGTCTCTGGGGTTTGTGGATCTTCGGCAAGATGTAGAACGCCGGAATGCGGGACTTCTTGCTGACAATGAAGTCCGCCTCTTTAGGTGTTATCCACTTCTTCTCCAGACCATCTGCTACTAAGCCTGTGATCACTTCAAGTAAGTCAGATGTGGGATCTTTTGAAAGGGGGTGATAATTAGTGCGTGCACTCAGTAGTCTCAATACTTCTGCCTCATAGTCGCATGTATTTAACACAACGACCGCACCCCCCTTGTCTGCCTGTTTAATTGTTAACAGGGGATTGTCTTGAAGGGATTTGACTGCTTCCCAATCCGATTTACTCATATTGCAACCCTGATGTGGTTGTGGGGCTTGTTCTAGGGTGGCCACGTCATATAGCACTTTCTGTTCAAACACTGCCACCTCAGGACCTAAGGAACTACTGGGTGGACAAAAATTCGAGGGACGCCGGAGGTTTGTGTTGAACACTGATTGATCAATCTTATCTTTGCCAGTGAAAAACTTGTGGAGTTTAATCTTCCTCATCATTTCGTGTAGTTCTAATCTGCAGTTAAAAGGATCGTGGCGGGGGGTCGGTACAAACCCCAATCCCTTATTTAGAACTCCTACTTCTGCAGGTGTTAACACATAGTCGGATAGATTCACCACAATATCATTGGGTATTGTCTGTATCCTGGCAGAGCTCATAGTTGGGTTGTCCTGCCCCTCTGGCGAGTTACCCGAGGGGAGTATTGTTGCCAATTGGGCTGGAAATGTCCTCTGCCCCTGCCTTTGCTTTTCCCTTGGAAGGTTTGATTTCCACCTCCCCGTGTGCCTCCCTGGTTTTGGCCTAAAAAAGACCTTAACAGAGCGCCCAGATCTTGGTCTGTCCTTGTCTCAGGTGCAAAATTAACCCTATTGGGGTTTTGAGGGGCCGAGTTGGTAGATGTATCCTCCTCCTCACTACTGGTGTTATCAAACACCCAGTTATTCGGTATTCGTCGGTGTTGTTGTCTATTGCCTCCTCGCTGGGGATACTGCCCTCTCTTTTGGAAATTGGTCTGTCTTTGCTGATCTATCTGTGTATCATAGTACTGATCCTCGGTGTATGGGAAGGCCCAAGAGTGAGTGAACCTTTCCAAATTCTTTTTGAGCCCCCTTATCTTTTGATTGACTATATAGGTCTTGTAATCATCCAAATCACTTTGGATCCTTTCAAGTTGTTCTTTTGCATCAGTAAGTGCTGGGTTGTCCTTTATATTTTCCTCCAAATCTAGTATTTCTTTGAGCAGCTCATCACTTAACCTTTTAGCGGTGTTAATAATGAGGATCAGCCAGTCCCGTGTGCACTTATTTGAAATATAACTCCAATCCACACGGAACTGTCTGTCCTCTAAGAAGATCTTTGGTTCAAGTTTAACTATCAGGCTTGGGGGTGCTGCTCCTGCCCGCAAATACTCTGTCATCAGAGCCCCATGCAGAGCTACTCTAATCTGCCGCTTTTTAAGCGTCGATAGCTTGTCCCATTCCTCTCGTGCTGTGGAACTGGGCCCCAATGGGACGTCAGGTAAGAGAGAAGGACCAGACAATATTAGGGCTATTTGCTCTTCAGAGAATGCCAGGCAATTCATCACTCACTGCACTCAAGGGCTGGCTCACAAAGAAATTATTATGTGTAGAGTTTACCAAAACCACAGCCAGGTGAAAACAGAAAATTTTTTATGTATATAAAATTGGCTCAACTCGTAAAAAACGTGAGTACCAAAAAACAACTGCGGGCCGCAGTTAGACTCTCACGGCTGGGCCGCCGTACTGAATCATGTCTAATTAGTTGGAGTCTCAGGGGGAGAAAAAAGGGGTACAGGCCGCCCCCCTCTCAAATCATAATACACAGCTACAGGCCTGTCACCCCAAACACTCTTAATTTAGTTTAAATGTCGCATGGTTAGGTGATTTGAAAAATTCCTATTTACCACCGGCCAAGTAATCTTAGGCTATTCACAACCATCCGAGTGTCGAAGATTAATATTATACTCACACAATCTAACTGTCGCTCTACCATCACCCATCAGCAAGTGTTAATGGGAAAAAGTGTGGAGAAGAGAGTGAGCCCCTCACGGAAGAACCGCCAATCGGGTTTACCTGACTAGCAATTGTCAGTAATCCCAATTATCATCATTGGTGACTCACTCTCATAACAGTGGGAAAAGGAAACAAACACCAGAAAAAGACCAACAACATATAACAGTGCTTTTTCTCAACATCAGCCCCACAATCTGCTGATTGTTGTTATCATCGCGGGTTGACGTTTTTACCCTTACTATGCTTATGTGCACAAATAACACAAAAACACAAAACCCCCCAGTGAGAACAAAACGTGAATCTCACACAGTAAAAAATGGAAGGATTCACTGGCCACTCTGAATTTATTCTGGGCTGTGAATACTCCCAGATTAAAAATGACTCACACCATATGCAGTCTCAGGTGGGTCATGGGTGCCAACATGTTTCGTTGCAAATATTTTCCGCAACTTCTTCAGGGCAAACGGGGGTTACCCACTGTATTTGCCAATTTCTTTCAACACACACCTAGGATGGTAAGAACGACATGAATGTAAAATGTGCCAAGAGTTAAAGAACCCTCAATTGTTTAAAAGTACCAACTGTAGTCCATGGTAGTGGTATTCAAAAACAAAACACATAATCACCTGGGGTTAGCGACTTTCACGCATACCTCCTACCCCTTTATCTGCCAGTATACTTGTGTCCAACAGGATCACGTATTGATTCTCGGAACCGGATATCGTCGGGTCTTCTGCACATAGAGACAAGGACAAAAACATAGATCGAATTCAGTTAATATGGCAAAGTCAGTATTGCGCAAACCCGCTGTCTCCACTGAAACAGCTCACAGCACCCTCGGAACTGTGGTAAGGTTATGGCACGCCTGGTTCTCAAAGGGCACCCTCCCGATCAAAAGCCCCTGAGTGAACGCCCGGTTGCATCCAACTGCCTCCCTCGTTTGCCAACAGTTCACCGCCTTTACCGAAGTTGGAACACTGAGCTTTCCGAGCTCAGTGAGACGCGGTTGAGGACACGCAGTGCCGGTGACCGAATACGGGTAAGCGTTCCAACTTCGGTAAAGGCGGTGAACTGTTGGCAAACGGGGGAGGCAGTTGGATGCAACCGGGCGTTCACTCAGGGGCTTTTGATCGGGAGGGTGCCCTTTGAGAACCAGGCGTGCCATAACCTTACCACAGTTCCGAGGGTGCTGTGAGCTGTTTCAGTGGAGACAGCGGGTTTGCGCAATACTGACTTCGCCATATTAACTGAATTCGATCTATGTTTTTGTCCTTGTCTCTATGTGCAGAAGACCCGACGATAGCGGGTTCCGAGAATCAATACGTGATCCTGTTGGACACAAGTATACTGGCAGATAAAGGGGTAGCAGGTATGCGTGAAAGTCGCTAACCCCAGGTGATTATGTGTTTTGTTTTTGAATACCACTACCATGGACTACAGTTGGTACTTTTAAACAATTGAGGGTTCTTTAACTCTTGGCTCATTTTACATTCATGTCGTTCTTACCATCCTAGGTGTGTGTTGAAAGAAATTGGCAAATACAGTGGGTAACCCCCGTTTGCCCTGAAGAAGTTGCGGAAAATATTTGCAACGAAACATGTTGGCACCCATGACCCACCTGAGACTGCATATGCTGTGAGTCATTTTTAATCTGGGAGTATTCACAGCCCAGAATAAATTCAGAGTGGCCAGTGAATCCTTCCATTTTTAACTGTGTGAGATTCACGTTTTGTTCTCACTGGGGGGTTTTGTGTTTTTGTGTTATTTGTGCACACAAGCATACTAAGGGTAAAAACGTCAACCCGCGATGATAACAACAATCAGCAGATTGTGGGGCTGATGTTGAGAAAAAGCACTGTTATATGTTGTTGGTCTTTTTCTGGTGTTTGTTTCCTTTTCCCACTGTTATGAGAGTGAGTCACCAATGATGATAATTGGGATTACTGACATTTGCTAGTCAGGTAAACCCGATTGGTGGTTCTTCCGTGAGGGGCTCACTCTCTTCTCCACACTTTTTCCCATTAACACTTGCTGATGGGTGATGGTAGAGCGACAGTTTGATTGTGTGAGTATCATATTAATCTTCGACACTCGGATGGTTGTGAATAGCCTAAGATTACTTGGCCGGTGGTAAATAAGAATTTTTCAAATCACCTAACCATGCGACATTTAAACTAAATTAAGAGTGTTTGGGGTGACAGGCCTGTAGCTGTGTATTATGATTTGAGTGGGGGGTGGCCTGTACCCCTTTTTTCTCCCCCTGAGACTCCAACTAATTAGACATGACTCCGTTTCTGCCAGCCCATGCCTTTAAACTGGCTGAAAATAAATGAGTGGGTCTCTAAAAGGGGTGTGGTCTATGTAATTAAGGTTGTAGCTTAAATAGGTTATCTAAATTTCTGTGATTCCACAAAGAGTTCAATCTGACCAGTACTTTGTTTCCTCTATGGGCTTTCCGTGATTGAAAACAGAAATATAACACAACAACTGACATACACCTAAAAACAGCCAGGAGTATTGATTTTGTCAATGGTTGTTAGCTGTTTCGGATAAATGAGTAACAACAACAAATTATTTTACTTTTACCTTGTCACTGTTTTGACCAATGAGTGCCTCCTTCACACACATTTGCACAGAATCACACCTGCAATTTGAATACTGTATTGTTGCTCTGTGTTCTCTGCAGAGAGGCCATGTATTGAATGATCATGCATTCTGAACACCTTTTTGATCCCCAGGTAGGCACAGTGAGAAAGGTATACTGCCTTCGGCCTCAAATAACAAAGCTCTCAATTGTAGCCTGTTATAAACACCTGGATGCAACTCAATACAAAGTGTGCACCATACAAGAGTAAAATGCAGTGAAACGAATTACAGAAACACACATCTTGGAAATACCTAAGATTTTTAACCCCTTCCACGCTGATGACGAGCTGGGCTCGTCATGAGGTAGCCTCTTGCTACGCTGATGACGAGCCCAGCTCGTCACGTAAAATGCGGTTTCGCAAAACTCCGCGTACGAGCGGAATTCCGCCCGCACGCATGCGGTTAAGGAATGCAAAATTAAGTGAAGCACGTGAACTACAAACAGGAACTAATTTGTTGCCATGTATTACCCTAACATACATTGTCAGACTGAGACATGAAATAGGCCCCAGCACCGAAATAAAAGTGGCCCCATTAGTGAATTAGGCAGCTAGAAAAATGTCTGTATTTGCAAATTATATCAGTTTTTAATTTGTAAAGATGCTGCATACGATTTTGTAAGGTATGGAAGACTGCATTTATTTGAGTTTTCTGGAAGCAATGCTTGTTTTAAAATATCATGAAAATCAACAGTAAAAAACGGCTCATGTGACCATAAAGCAGGCCTGTAAACATAAAAAAAAACAGCCTACATACTGACCTGACAGATTAGACCATTGGGCACAGCCTGATTTGATTGCCCTATAGGTCAGTCCGACCCTGTAAACGTGTCATACCTCATTGGGCAGACACTAGACCAGTTTTTTTGCAGGTCAAGTTAGTACATGAATATAAGAAAAGATATGGGGCCCGTTTCAATCTCCGTTCTAATTATTTGCTGGGTCTAAGACACGTAAAGCCTTGCTCCAGCCACTTGTTAATGCTGTGTCTGTTCCTTTGCCTGCACCCCTTGTCTCAATCAATCAATCATGCCATTTGTATAGCGCACTACTCACCCGGGAGGGTTTCAAGGCGCTTGGGGGGAGGGGTATGCTACTGCTCGAACAGCCAGGTCTTGAGTTGTTTCCTGAAGGCGAGATGGTCCTGGGTCAGCCAAAGGTGGATGGGGAGGGAGTTCCAAGTCTTGGCAGCCAGGTAAGAGAAGGATCTTCCTCCGGCGGTGGCTCTTCGGATGCGTGGTACGGCTGCGAGGGCGAGGCTGGTGGACCGTAGCTGGCGGGTGGGCGTGTAGAAGGTCAGGCGGTCGTTGAGGTACTTGGGGCCCAGGTCGTGGAGAGACTTGTGTGCGTGGGTGAGGAGCCGGAACGTGATCCTCTTGTCGACGGGGAGCCAGTGCAGGTTCCTCAGGTGGCTGGAGATGTGGCTGCGTCGGGGGACATCCAGGATGAGTCGGGCGGAGGAGTTCTGGATGCGCTGGAGTCTTTTCTGTAGCTTGGCTGTGGTTCCGGCGTAGAGGGCGTTTCCGTAGTCCAGTCGGCTGGTGACGAGTGCCTGGGTCTCGGTCGGGATCCAGCGGAAGATCTTGCGAAGCATATGCAGGGTGTTGAAGCACGATGAGGAGACAGCGTTGACTTGTCTGGTCATCGAGAGGGAGGGGTCCAGGATGAAGCCCAGGTTGCGTGCGTGGTCGGTTGGCTTGGGTGCGGTGCTCAGGGCTGGGGGCCACCAGGAGTCGTCCCAGGTGGAGGGCGAAGATCCCAGGATGAGGACTTCCATCTTGTCCGAGTTCAGTTTCAGGCGGCGGTCCTTCATCCACTCGGCGACGTCTTTCATCCCTTCGTGTAGGCAGGTTCTGGCGGTGTTGGGGTCTCTGGTGAGGGAGAGGATCAACTGGGTGTCGTTAACAGATGATGTTGAGGTTGTGCTGGCGTGCGATGGCTGCGAGAGGTTTCATGTAGATGTTGAAGAGGGTGGGGCTGAGTGAAGATCCTTGCGGGACGCCGCAGATGACTTCGGTGGCCTCGGAGCGAAACGGGGGGAGGCGGACTCTTTGTGTTCTTCCGGCGAGGAACGAGATGATCCACTCCAGTGCCTTCTCTTGGATACCGATGTTGCTGAAGCGCTGGACTAGGGTGCGGTGGCAGACCGTGTCGAACGCAGCGGAGAGGTCCAGGAGGATGAGGGCCACTGTTTCCCCCTTGTCGAGCAGGGTCCGGATGTCGTCGGTGGCTGCGATGAGGGCGGTCTCGGTGCTGTGGTTGGCTCTGAAGCCGGACTG
The DNA here is from genome assembly GCF_964261635.1 of Lissotriton helveticus. NCBI lineage: Eukaryota > Metazoa > Chordata > Amphibia > Caudata > Salamandridae > Lissotriton > Lissotriton helveticus. The sequence continues at coordinate 633,028,421 of NC_136069.1, read as the reverse complement.
CGAGGGGTCGAGGGATCCGTTCGTCTCGAGGAAGGCGGTCAGCTGTCTCTTGACGATCTTCTCGATGACTTTAGCAGGAAAAGGGAGGAGCGAGATGGGGCGGAAGTTTTTGAGATCGGTGGGGTCCGCTGTAGGTTTCTCAGGAGGGCGCTGATCTCGGCGTGCTTCCAGCTCTCCGGGAAGGTGGCGGTGTTGAAGGAGGCGTTGATGATGTTCCGGAGTTGGGGTGCGATGGTGGAGTCGGCCTTGTTGAAGACGTGGTGTGGGCAGGGGTCGGTCGGTGATCCGGAATGGATGGTGTTCATCATGCGGGCTGTGTCTTCGGTGGTCACCGTGGTCCAGGTGCGAAGGGTGGCGGTGGGGGGCATTGGTTCGACGGTTGGGTGCGTGGGTGGGGCGCCGAAGCTGTTGTGGATGTCTCACTGTTATACTCACACCTGTCTGCCCCCCCCCTTTTTTTCTCACCTCTATGCTTCCTTTGCCAATTTTCCCTCATCCTAGGTGAGCAGTTTTCAAGTGACAGAACGTCATTCTATCCTTTGTTGTGCGCCCTGCAGGATATCCTGCTTTTCATTCATAAAGGGGCAGGGCGCACTTCACACATAAGGGCAGTTTAAGTACCTATGAAATCGCTGCCATCATCATGCAGCTGCAGCGATTAGGCCCTGCAAGAGGGGCCAGCAGGGGAAATGGGTAGAACCTTTAAACTCTTAGCCCCCCCCCCGGCCTCGAAATACCGAAGTCGTTAAAGGTGCGAGGCCCCCCTCCTGTGACCAGACCCGGGGGCCCTGGGCAGCCGGCCATGCTGCCCATGCCTAGCGCCGGCCCTGACTTTACCTCAGCAATATTGTGCATTTCACATTGTGATTCTGTCTATCACGATTCCTGAGTTATAGTGTGAAACGTGTGCTTTAAATGTATAGTTATTTTGCTATTTAGCCTCTGGTCAAACAGAGTGTCAGCTCCTCCCGCCAGCTGCGAGCTTCCAGTTAAGGTTGCCCATATGGGAGCAATGTCAATCCTCATTAGGGGCAGCTCCCATCTCAGGCTGGGCAAATGGGAGGTATTTCAGACCTCCCTGGTATCAACTCCTCCCGCCAGCTCCCAGCTCTGGTTGTGCACCTGGGAGCAAAGTCACACCTCCCCAGTATCAACTCCTCCCACCAGTTGCCAGCTCATGTTGTCCATCTGAGAGCAATGCAACACCTTAATAGGGTCTGCTCCTTCCACCAGCTGCCAGCTCCCAGCTCAGGTTGTGCCTGGGAACAATGTCTCACCTTATTAGGGTCCACTCTTCTCACTAGCCGCAAGCTCTCAGCTCAGGCTGGGCAGATGGGAGGTAGTTCACAACTCCCCAGTATCAACTCCTCTCACCAGCTCCAAGCTCTGGTTATGCAAATGAAGGAAATTTCACACTGCCTGAAGGAAAGGCTTGACGGCACCATGGTGAAAGTCCAGCGTCTGCAAGCAAAAGCATTGCGGTCAATACAGCATCAGTTTGCCTCACACAACCATAACATGAGCGAGATGAGGGATGGGTTCAGGGACATGACAGATGCACTACAAGGACTGTGTGCCGAGATGAGGAGAGACTGGGCAGCCAGGCGCAGGGAGAGACAATGTCTCCACAGCCGGCTGGACCTGTACAGCAAGGCTGTCAACCGCCTGTGTACTGCCATGTCCATGCTGTCACGTTGCTGTGTAAGCATGCAGGTGGAAATGGCTCACTGCTGCAATGATGTGGCCAAGGGCCTGGTGCAAGTTACGCATGCCGTGGACAAGCTGTGGGCAGCCGCCACAGGTGGCACAGGACCCCTGAGTTCAAGGGAGAGTGAGGATCTGTTGAGCTGGAGCAGCATCACTCCACCAATTCCCCAGAACAGACGGCGGAGTGTGCAGCAGGGGAGAACACCTGATGACTCAAGGGAGAGCAGTGAGCAGGCTGAGCGAGGGGCAACAGGCCGTGCCCGTAGAAGATGAAGTGGCATCAGTGGAACATGGCAATGAGTGAGGCAACACATTGCATGTTGACTTATGTTTATGCAACATCCGTGCACTGTGGGTCTAACATGTGAAAGTAATTGTGACACACATTAGGTGTACGTCAGGCTGTGTGACAGATATGTTCTTGCACCTAAAGAAATAAACACAGTTGTGCACCAATCTGTAGCATTGAGTCAACATTACTCACCTAGAAATAGTTGTGTGATATCTCATCTCATCTCGTCTCTGGCGCCCAGGAGCCGCCCAACACTACCTGCTGGTCTGCACCGTGGAGCTGGGCCCTCATCTGATGACTCTGAATCTGTGAGGTCCACTGGGGTGCCTTTCTTGGTGGCGATGTTGTGTAGCATGGCACATGTGGCTACAATTTTGCAGCATGTCTCTGGGCTGTACAGTAGCGCTCCTCCACTCTTATGTAGGCAGCGGAAACGGCTCTTCAGGATTCCAAATGTGCTCTCAATGGCACAGTGTGTGGCTCTGTGAGCGCTGTTATACCTCCGCTCCACTGCAGTCGCTGGATTCAGGTTCGGAGTCAGAATGAAGTCTCATACAGCATACGCACTGTCACGTGCATACTGACAAGAATTAGGTTAAACACTGTCCTACCACTTGTCACCTTTACTGATTGTGTGAATGAAAAAGCCATGTATTTACCCAACAGGTAGCCCTCACTAAACTCGGCATCTGCGAGTGGCCGGTATTTTCCACTGTGGGGAAACATAAATGAGTCGTGTGTGCAACCCGGGTCTTTTGCAACAATATCAGTGATGACATGTTTGGAATTGCACACAAGGAATCTTCAAGGAATGACTTGCGGTTCCTGAAAACATACTCATTCTGTGATGGGGGTGAAAGTTCGCCATGAGTCTCATCTATGCTGCCAATTACGCGGGGGAATTGGGCTATCTGGTAGAAATCCTGCTTAGCCTGATCTAGTGCCTGTTGTGGGCTGTGGAATTGGATGTTGTGATGCAGCCTCTGGACCATTGCATCCAGGAAAGTGTGAAAGCAGCGCAACAGGTTACTGTGGGAGACCCCTCCTGCTGCAGCTATCACCCCCTGAAAACTCCCTGATGCCAGTAAGTGCAGTGAGCACAGGACCTGTACATGGGTGGGAATGGTGCGTGTCCTGTGTGTGGGGTGTTCTAGTATGGGTTTGAGCCCCTCTATTAAGTCCATGATGCTGGCTGTGTCCAGCCTATACTTAACATGGATCTCCTCCTCAGTCTGCTGGAACAGGGTGATGCGCACTCTGAAGATCCTTTCCTGGCGTCTCCTTCTCTGTGCAGCAGCTCTGATTTGCAGCCTCCTGGCTATCACAGACAGCACATTAATTGTGAAACCCCCTGTAGGATTGTGGTCCTATTTAAATAGTTTGTGTAGGAAGGTGGCTACCTGACTGTGGTTACCCCAGATGTTTTTGCCTTGTGTTTAGCTGGTTTTTGACTTAGTTGACCTGGTTCCCTGCCAATCAGGGCCCCAGGCCATCTGCTCTCTCTGTAAAATGGATTCCATGTACCCTAGGTACATACCACAATTGGAAATGAACTCCTTGTTAGCCCCTGTACCATGCACTATAGGTGCTCAGGGCATAGGTGCCACCAAGGCCTACCAGGGGCTGCAGCATATCTTTTGCCACCCCTGGCTAGTTGTTAAATTGACACAACTGACTGATCACTCAGCTGGGGCAAGTTGGTGTAATCACCTCTTGCTTAGGTATAGTATACCTATATCTAAACCTATATCTGGACACATATAAACCTGTGAGCCACTCCTATGGAAGGCCTCATCAATCCTGGAGGCAGAGTGCGTGGTTTAATGTGAGATGGAGCTCTAGCATGAGCTGAGCTTGTCTGCAACTGTCGGGAACAACTCCCTAAGCTGTTTCAGGATAATGCCATACCATATACTATTAAGTGCATTATAATCCTCGCGGTTATATAGCAACTTTGGTTTGGCTTTATCAAAACATGTCGTGTAAGGTGTCATACGATTTGGAATACTATCCCCTTGCCAGTTCTGGCGACGGGGATAGCATTCCACCCCTCTAGAGGGAGAAGACATGTTACTTTACTGAAATGCGGTTAATTTCAAAAGAGCCTCAGATCCACAAAATGGATGCTTCTGCCACAGACACAGGTCTGACCCCCTGTGCCTGACCGAAACTCAGCCAAGGGGGCTTGGACAAAGGGTTTCCTGTCGCAGGGCGGTGTTACCCCCCCCCAGACAGGAGATAGTGGATTGTAGCAGGGAGGTATGAAAGAAACCAGACACTGCATGGGGAGCACAAGGCTGCCCCTTGCATAATCCGGCCAAACCGGTTCTGGGGCACTCCAGCCCCCGTCCCAGCACGGCCAGGATCAAAGGAAGGGGGTGTATCCACCCACTTCCTGGGTCCCACCCATAGGAGGGGACCTAGCAGGTAATCCAGCCCCCTAGATTCGAATAAGAGTGGGAGCAGTGCCAATGCACTTCAGATTATCCTGATGAAACTTAAGAAACGAAACTCTGGACCCTTCGACATCCTACTCGACGTAGAAGACTGAAGAATCTCCCTTGTGGTCAAGGAGTGACCACCCTGTGCAAACAGGCACCATCCCGCCATCGACGTCTGCTTTGTTGCAGTTCCTGCCGGAACTCGAGCGACAGAGATCGACGAGATCAAGCTTGCCTGCCTTCCAACAGCCCGATCCACAGTCCCTGCAGAGCTGAGACCCGTGGAGGTGACCGGAAGCGTGGGGCACGCCATCTTGAAAAGACCACGAGACGCTGACCGTGCAGCCCACGAGTGACCCTCGAAGCTGTACACCGGGGTTTGAGAAGCCCCAACCCTGAGCCACTCTTGCACCGAAGTTCAGCCCTCCACACTCGACGAGTGCTGCGTGGGGCCCTTCTGCTTCTTTTGGCTCAACGCGTTGGCCCGGTCACTTGCCAGCTGGCTTGTGGCCCCTGTGCCAACGAAACTTGAAATACGACTTGTGATTCTAGTTGCTCCAGATTTGCACCCGCTCCCCTGAAAAGGAGCACCCACTCTGACCCTCCTGGACCGAGTGAGAAGCAATCTTCCAGTTCCTCGTGGATTGCTTTTGCCAAGTGTTGTTTGCTCCTATCTTGAAGCCGACAGCGCCAACCACGAGAGCCTGCGTGAGACAGATCGTGACCTGCTCCTGGACATCGTAGATGCCCCAGAGCCCACGTGACAGCGGAGAGAAGCTCCTCAACAACCACCTGATTGCGCCCGACATTGCCTGGTTCCGTCCTGGTTCCACCCTGGTCACTGCTGAGTGACCCAGACTCTGTCCCCTCTACCTTCAGGTACTTTTCGACTTGGGTCCACCCTTGGACCCCACCGGACACTTCTCCTTCACCTCGCCTGCAGCCCTTTCAGCGTCAAGCACCAAGAACCTGTGTGACGAAACCCGACTCAACTTCGACCCTGTGCACCCGCTTCCTGTGGGTGAGGTAACATTGCAATGCCGGTGTTCCCACACTGGTACACACCTCTAGGGTCTGTGTCTAAAGTTTTGTCTTTCTAGGTTCAGCGGAAGTGTCCTTAAACTCTATTTGTGTAACTTTTACGCACCGTTGGTTAACATTGGTACATGCTTGTGCTTTCAGCACTGCACCCGAATCCCGCGGGCTTTTCCCGACTTCAGCATTGCTTGTCCCGACTGCTCCCAGCGATTCCTTAGGCCCTAGGCCTAACCACTGATCGATTGGTATCTCTTATACCACTTTTTTTAGTATATGGTTTGAGTGGCCCCTCGCCCTCATCCAAAATTGTGCAACTTTGTATGTTATACTGTGCTTTTAATTTAACGCTTGTGCCCCTTTGTTCATAAAGAATACTGGGGATTGTTTTTAGTAATAAATACATATATTTTTATAATATATACTTGTGTGGTGTCCTTTCATTTGATATTACAGGATTGCATTTGGTAAAACAGCTCGCTTAACATGACCTCTTAAGTTAAGCCTTTAGGCTGCTTAGTCCATGCTACCCCTAGGATAGCTTGTCTAATAAGGTTGACTTACAACCAGACACCATAAGGGATTGTTTGGACTGATACAAGGTGGTTCCAGAATTGGAAACATCATATATCAGGCCAACTTCTCACATTGGTGAGCAGCGGTGCGGATTTGAGCTTGCTGTTTGTTTTACCATTGCAATCTTTTTATCAAATTGAAAGATCACGTCAAGTACCTTAGTTACATATAAATCAAAAGCTTAGCATATTTAAGTTCTACTGGACTTAGTAGTTGTAGATTAAAGGGATTAGCACACCCTGACTACAACTCACTAGCAAGGTACAGTAGGTAAACACTTAGTGTAGGTAGGTGCATCACTTACACCACACTAGAGTCATTTCTGGCACAGGTGAAGCTTCAGGCTCTCTGCCTGTGACAGTTGACCTTACCCAGGCAACTTCCAGTTATGACAAACTAACCCACAAAGACTTGGTTGCCTTGTGCATATCAAGAGGGTTAAAAAGGGGCAGAAGTCCCACCAGTCCTTCCCTGATAGCCATTCTAGAACAGGATGACTTAGATAAGGCAACTGCAGTTCCCTTAGGATCAGGAGATGGAGTACAACCCCCTGAGAATGAGATTCCCTCAGTGGAAGAAGAGGAGGAGGACTCAGATGTAGAGGACCCTGAAAGTCAGGATCAGAGGGGTAACCAGGTTATAGTTGCCAGGCTTAGCCAGGCCAACTTAGACCTACTTGGGAATGGAGAGGGCCAGCACCTCCCCAGACCCTATAACATTCTCCCAGGCAACAGAAGAGTGAGATCTCCAGCAGGGGACTCTCATATTTCTAGTGCCTCAAGAGAATCTCAGAGAGGAATGACTCCCTCTCAGAAAAAAGAGCATGAGGCAAGAATGAGGGCTGTCAAACTCCAGATAGAGAGGGAGGAGGTAGCCCTGGCTCAAGCTAGACTTGCCTTGGCAAGAGAACAGAAAATGTGTGGCTTAGATGCCACTGGTGGCAGCAATATTCCTAAAGAGAAACCCAGGTCCTATGATAGTAGAAACCTGACAAAGATTGTACCCCCCTACAAGGAAGGGGATGACATCCACAAGTGGATAACTACTCTTGAGAGAGCCTGCATGGTACAGCAGGTTCCTGAGGAACAGTGGGCAGCAATCTTATGGTACTCCTTTTCAGAGAAAGGGAGAGATAAGCTCCTCACTGTTAGACATGAGGATGCAAACAATGACAAAGTCCTGAGGAGTGTCCTAATAGATGGGTTTGGCTTAACCACTGAACAATACAGGTTGAAGTTCAGAGACACCCAGAAGACACAGACACAGGACTGGACTGATTTTGTAGATTGTGCTACTAAGGTTCTGGAGGGTTGGCTACATGGCAGCAAGGTACATGACTTCACAGGATTGTATAATTTGATTATGAGGGAGCAGATCCTAAGTAATTGTCAGAACCAGCTCTTACACCAGCACCTGGTGGACTCAGATTTGACCTCTCCCCAGGAATTGGGAAAGAGGGCAGATAAATGGGTCAGAACCAGGATTAGGCCTAAGAATCAGGACAGTAACCAGAAGAAGGAGTCTACCAAGCCTCAAGAAAAGGGTGAGGATAAAAGTAAAGAAAAGACTTCCCCAGGGCCCCAAAACTCCAAGAATGGGGGTGGGTCCCAAGACACTTCTTCAACTCAGAGAAAGCCTTATTGTCATGTCTGTAAACAGGTTGGGCATTACAAAACAGACAGCTGTTGTCCCAATAATGGCAATAAAGAAAATATACCTCCAAAGCCAGTTCCAACACCTCCTGTTACTGTCAGCAGTAATCCCCCAGGAAGTGGGAGCACATCCAGGAATCTGGGTGGGTTTACTTTTGGAGCACAGGTGGACCCTGGCCTATCCAGGTCCCCATCACCCAATAATCTTGTTTATGAGACTGGCATGGGGTTTGCCAACTTCTCTGATTGCTCAAAGTATTTGGGCAAATATAGACAAGAACCCATCATCAATGGTTTGAAAGTTGAAGCCTTTAGAGATACAGGGGCTAGCATCACCATGGTGGCTGACTGTATAGTCCCCTCTAAGCAACTTTTACCAGGTGCCACATACCAGGTAACAAACATTGATGGAATCCAAACAAATCATCCCATGGCAGTAGTAAGTCTCAGCTGGGGAGGTGTCACTGGCCCAAAGAGAGTGGCAGTGTCATCAAACTTGCCTGTAGACTGCCTACTTGGTAATGATTTGGAAATCTCAGCCTGGGCTGAGGTTGAACAGGAAACCCATTCTAGAATGGTATATTCCAATGGAAAGGCTACAGCCCCAATTCAAGATGTCCTTCCTGAAAAGGTTGGTAGGGCTGAGCAACTCTCTGCCCCATCTTTAACAGAAGCTCTTCCTGAACAGAATAGCAAAGCTGTTATGATAACAGCAGAAACCCAAACTGAGTCCCCTCCTGAAAAGGTTGGTGGGGCTGTGATGGCCGCAGCCGAAACTCAAACTGATATGTGTGTTGTGAAACCTGAAATGATGGATAACTCCAAACAAACTGAGAGCACAGAGGAGGACGAGAAATCTCCCCCTCACCAGACTTTAGGAATGGATCAGCCTCCTCAGGGAACTGATCTTACCCCTGATGAAGGAACTGCCCCAGAGGTGGTTGGGCCTAGCCTGACAGAGCCTCTGATGTCAGTGGACCCTTCTCAGGTGGGACCCAGTCTGGAGCAGGTAACCTGCCCCTCTCTACCTTGCCTTAGTCAGCCCAGGGCTGCAGAGGACAAGAAGGACAGTGAGACCCAGAGGGCCCCCTGTCAAATAAAGCACCCCCATCAACAGATTAGGGGCACCAAAACTAGTAGCTCTAGTGAGGTGAAAACTTTACAAACTCCTGAGGGAGCCCCCTTAAAAGTAGCTAGGGACCTCCCACAGATGGATTCTGTTGGGCACAGCCAAACCTGGGACCCAAAGGCCCAAACCTGAACTGTCCCTCCAGCAAACCAAACAGAGGGACCCAGCCTCCAGCTTTAGGTAGCCAGAGGTTGACCCTGAGAGCACAGTGCAACTCAGTTGAAGAAAGAAAGGCACACATGGTGGAAGATAATTGGAGGAAGCTGAGCCCTAAATCAGTGGAGCCTCACTTCAATACTCCATATCCAAACCAGCCTTTAACTTTGCATAAACACACCCAAGGTAGTGATTCCCTATGGTGGAGACCCTCTAATACCCCAAGGGTGAGGGACTGCTTAGTGGACCATGAGACAGGGGGTACCCATGCTAGTGCAGGTACTTCCTTATATGGCCACTCAGGCAATATAGGCTTACCTGGCCAAGGATAGCCTTATCTCCTTTCGTTTGGGGGGGGTTATGTAGGAAGGTGGCTACCTGACTATGGTTACCCCAGATTTTTTTGACTTGTGTTTAGCTGGTTTTTGACTTAGTTGACCTGGTTCCCTGCCAATCAGGGCCCCAGGCCATCTGCTCTCTCTGTAAAATGGATTCCATGTACCCTAGGTACATACCACAATTGGAAATGGACTCCTTGTTAGCCCCTGTACCATGCACTATAGGTGCTCAGGGCATAGGTGCCACCAAGGCCTACCAGGGGCTGCAGCATATCTTTTGCCACCCCTGGCTAGTTCTTAAATTGACACAACTGGCTGATCACTCAGATGGGGCAAGTTGGTGTAATCACCTCTTGCTTATGTATAGTATACCTATATCAAAACCTATATCTGGACACATATAAACCTGTGAGCCACTCCTATGGAAGGCCTCATCAATCCTGGCGGCAGAGTGCGTGGTTTAATGTGAGATGGAGCTCTAGCATGAGCTGAGCCTGTCTGCAGCTGTCAGGAACAACTCCCTAAGCTGTTTCAGGATAATGCCATACCATATACTATTAAGTGCATTATAATCCTCGCGGTTATATAGCAACTTTGGTTTGGCTTTATCAAAACATGTCGTGTAAGGTGTCATACGATTTGGAATACTATCCCCTCGCCAGTTCTGGCGACGGGGATAGCATTCCACCCCTCTAGAGGGAGAAGACATGTTACTTTACTGAAATGCGGTTAATTTTAAAAGAGCCTCAGATCCACAAAATGGATGCTTCTGCCACAGACACAGGTCTGACCCCCTGCAGCTGACCGAAACTCAGCCAAGGGGGCCTGGACAAAGGGTTTCCTGTCGCAGGGCGGTGTTACACCCCGCCAGACAGGAGATAGTGGATTGTAGCAGGGAGGTTTGAAAGAAACCAGACACTGCATGGGGAGCACAAGGCTGCCCCTTGCATAATCCGGCCAAACCGGTTCTGGGGCACTCCAGCCCCGTCCCAGCGCGGCCAGGATCAAAGGAAGGGGGTGTATCCACCCACTTCCTGGGTCCCACCCATAGGAGGGGACCTAGCAGGTAATCCAGCCCCCTAGATTCGAATAAGAGTGGGAGCAGTGCCAATGCACTTCAGATTATCCTGATGAAACTTAAGAAACAAAACTCTGGACCCTTCGACATCCTACTCGACGTAGAAGACTGAAGAATCTCCCTTTTGGTCAAGGAGTTACCACCCTGTGCAAACAGGCACCATCCAGCCATCGACGTCTGCTTTGTTGCAGTTCCCGCCGGAACTCGAGCGACAGAGATCAACGAGATTAAGCTTGCCTGCCTTCCAACAGCCCGATCCACAGTCCCTGCAGAGCTGAGACCCGTGGAGGTGACCGGAAGCGTGGGGCACGCCATCTTGAAAAGACCACGAGACGCTGACCGTGCAGCCCACGAGTGACCCTCGAAGCTGTACACCGGGGTTTGAGAAGCCTCAACCCTGAGCCACTCTTGCACCGAAGTTCAGCCCTCCACACTCGACGAGTGCTGCGTGGGGCCCTTCTGCTTCTTTTGGCTCAACGCGTTGGCCCGGTCACTTGCCAGCTGGCTTGTGGCCCCTGTGCCGACGAAACTTGAAATACGACTTGTTATTCTGGTTGCTCCAGATTTGCACCCGCTCCCCTGAAAAGGAGCACCCACTCTGACCCTTCTGGACCGAGTGAGAAGCAATCTTCCAGTTCCTCGTGGATTGCTTTTGCCAAGTGTTGTTTGCTCCTATCTTGAAGCCGACAGCGCCGACGGCGAGAGCCTGCGTGGGACAGATTGTGACCCGCTCCTGGACGTCGTAGATGCCCCAGAGCCCACGTGACAGCAGAAAGAAGCTCCTCGACAACCACCTGATTGCGCCCGGCATTGCCTGGTTCCACCCTGGTCACTGCTGAGTGACCCAGACTCTGTCCCCTCTGCTTTCAGGTACTTTTCGACTTGGGTCCACCCTTGGACCCCACCGGACACTTCTCCTTCACCTCGCCTGCAGCCCTTTCAGCTTCAAGCACCAAGAACCTGCGTGACGAAACCCGACTCAACTTCGACCCTGTGCACCCGCTTCCTGTGGGTGAGGTAACATTGCAACGCCGGTGTTCCCACACTGGTACACACCTCTAGGGTCTGTGTCTAAAGTTTTGTCTTTCTAGGTTCAGCGGAAGTGTCCTTAAACTCTATTTGTGTAACTTTTACGCACCATTGGCTAACATTTGTACATGCTTGTGCTTTCAGCACTGCACCCGAATCCCGCGGGCTTTTCCCGACTTCAGCATTGCTTGTCCCGACTGCTCCCAGCGATTCCCTAGGCCCTAGGCCTAACCACTGATCGATTGGTATCTCTTATACCACTTTTTTTAGTATATGGTTTGAGTGGCCCCTCGCCCTCATCCAAAATTGTGCAACTTGGTATGTTATACTGTGCTTTTGATTTAACGCTTGTGCCCCTTTGTTCATAAAGAATACTGGGGATTATTTTTAGTAATAAATACATATATTTTTATAATATATACTTGTGTGGTGTCCTTTCATTTGATATTACAGGATTGTATTTGGTAAAACAGCTCGCTTAACACAACCTCTTAAGTTAAGCCTTTAGGCTGCTTAGTACATGCTACCCCTAGGATAGCTTGTCTAATAAGGTTGACTTACAACCAGACACCATAAGGGATTGTTTGGACTGATACAAGGTGGTTCCAGAATTGGAAACATCATACATCAGGCCAACTTCTCACAGTTTGCACCTGACTATAAGCTGCTCAGAGTTGGTGGTAATTGCAATGTGCCAAACTGCGAAATTTTTACATACATCTCTGCATTTTCGCTATTTGCGATCAGGTTATTAGCGATTATCTCAAATAACGTGTCGCAGATATCATTCGCAATTATTTTTGCAGATTGTGTGACTCTCAAAATTGGTAATCGCAAAATTTGCAAATAACGATTTTGCGCTTCAGGTCCCTTTCATACATAGGAACACTCTGTTTTGCGATAGCAAACACTGTTTTTTTGTGATTCGCAGTGTTTGCAATCGCAAAACAGCTTGATAGATATGGCCCTGTGACCTTTGGTAATCAGGATAGATATTAAGGCGTTGTTGGCGTAAGAGAAGGGCAAAGAAGGTCTTTTAGATGCAAGTCAAAAGGGTTTTATTGAAGGTAAAGATAACAAAATATAATGACAGTAATAGGCGTAAGAGTCTGGTTGGACACTTCCTCGTGTCTAGGGAATGGGATCCAGTAAGGGAAGAAAACAATAGTCCAAGAAAAACAAAGACAGTCAGTCTGAGTTCATGGGATTGCTCCTTGTTCAACAGTCTTCCAGTGGCATCCCTCGGGGCAATTTTCGGTGGCAGAGATGAGCGATAGATCCCACAGCGATAGAACATAAAAAAAAAGAATTGAAAACCAATCAGAACTTTGCTCTTGCTTTCCGGGGAAGATAAGGGTATAAGTGCTCATGTCACAGCTATTCCTCGTGTGCAGTGCCTACTGTGCTCACGGACAGTTTAGTGAGTGAAGGGGTGGTGACTTGTGATCCCTGCCCACCAACCCCTTAGCGCAACCAACCCAGCCCTGGACACTTGCCTTTGCCGACGGCCCTCCTGGGTCGTGGGAGTAGGAGTCTCAGTCTCACCTCCAACCGGTGGAGTGCTGGACTCAAACGCGGTGCTCCAAGAGCGGCTGCTTGAACACTGCTCGAACACTGCTCCTCTTCTTTGGATTGCTGCGTGCCTCTGAACACCATCTCCCCCGCTGTGCTCATCTTTTCTTCCTTTATTGTCGCCTCCATCTCCTTGCTCGCCTCCTCGTCTCCCCGGATGCCGTAGCTTTTCCGGTCCCGCCTCCTTATCCTCCTCAGCTTCCTCCTGCCGGCCCGTGATTGGTGCGCCACCTGTGACGTCAGTTTGGGCCACTAGACCGCTAACTCGACTTCCTGCTTGGTCGGCGGCGGCCTCTGTAGTGTGTACATCGGGTGCCCTGTCGTTGCAAAAGAGGACTCTCACAGGCCCTATGTGAGCGGGGTGCCCTAACGTGCAAGGAAACGAGACACAGGTATAGATCTTTCAGTAAGTTAGTAATCCAAAACTAAGAACCACAATATTTCTTGACTGTTCGAATGTGCTTAATAACTGTCCCGATGTAAAGGTAATGCTAAAGATGTACTGTGTTAATATTGGTACTTAATAAAAGCAATTTTTAAAAAATGTGGATAAAAACGGAATGTGAGTGCTTTTTGAGTGATTCTAAATACACTTTGCCATGACTGCCTATCCAATTACTGTGTGGATTGTTGGGTAAGGGGGTTAAAACAAAATTTGAGTAAAGAGGCTTAAACAGCAGTAGATGTGCACAAGGCTGATACTGAAATGTGCATATTTTTATATTGGTGTATTGATTTATTTTCTCTGGGTGTTCATATCATTGAAACCTGGCACGCATTCAAGCATGACTGCTTATTTATTGGTTATCTAAATGTGGAAATATACCAGTTTCAGCTACATTCACAAAGCTTTTTATTAAAAAAATAAATATGGATAACTACAGATAAAGTTGACCAAAAATAAATATGGCTAAATACAGACTGAAATGTCAAAAAAAGAAATGCCATAAAACAGGGAGCCCTAATTAAGATTAATATGGAAAAAGCAAATTAATTATTTACAAAGCATAGTTTGTATATTTTCACAATGAGAACTGCTGTCCAATAACCGAGGTACAGAGTATATTTTCACAATGAGAACTGCTGTCCAATAACCAAGGTACAGAGAGTTCTATGGATAAGGGTCTTATTAAGAATTTAGCGGAAAAAACACTACATCAAAACACTGTTGCCTAACCATCATCTGTATCCTAAGTCCCCCAGGTCATAAGGACCTTGTTATAAATGGGATAGAACATCCGTCACATTTGTGATGGAGTGAGCATTCCTCCAAACTCTGAGAAAGGCCCAAATCTTTTGTGAAGATTTGTTTAAGCAGTCCAGGGTGGCACCTGTCCTCTGTGGGCTCTGGTTGACAAAGTAGTCATACTTAAGTTCACATTTATTACTAATAGTTTCCAATGCCACAAACAATTCGCATATCTACATGTGTCACCTGCGAGAATTGTCTCTAGCACTGGCTTAACATTACATTTCTTTTTTGAAGTGTATAGCAATATACCAGGAGTTTTGATTGTAGGGTGGCATAAACATGGACAAATGGTGGCATTCATACAGTATGGATCCTTATTATTTGTAAAATAATAAGTGGTTCATCTCATTCTTATGGAGTTCTTTTATCTTGTGTAGTCCTTCATCCACAGAAAATATATGGCCATGAAAATCACACACCACCTATCCTTTATGAAAAATGCAATTAGTCATGACCATCATTGTACCTTCTTCATCAATTTCAGAGACTCCACTCCATCGTTGGCGATGCACACATGACTGAATGTGTTTATCAACCATTGGTGATGTAGCTTCTAGCTGTGAATGACATCTTGTACGTCTGGGGCATTCTTCATCCATGTCATTTTTTAGAAAAACTTCAGCACCAGCTTTTCTGCAGGTCGCCTTTGTGGAAAATGTTCCGTGATTTAAACAAACAAAACAAATTGAATAATGCTATCTAAAATGTATATTTGTCAATACATTTCAGTGAATCTGAATGTTCACTTACTCATGGTTTCCTCCTTTCTCTTAAGTTGCTCTCTAATACGCCACTTCTCATACACTTGCCGTTTATGAATTCCAGCGAGTGCAGTTTGATCTTTTTTGTTTGGTGGATTCCGATTCAGTGTTACTGGGAATTTGTTTTCAATGTTCAAAAGAATATCATGCCCATTTTCTGCAGAACCTTTGGATATAGACTTCTCGCTCTGATGTGCCCTTTAAATATAAAACAAAATATTGAAATGATGGCACTAACAGAACACAGTAGTGCTGTGTGATAAAAAGGGAATCCATTTGATAGAGATCATTCACAGGTTTGGTTATTTTAGATTTGCAAAATGCAGGAAACCCTTTAAATGTTAGTAGCTGAATTCTGAAACACCATCTTCCAGAATATATGTGTAAATTAAAGAATAGAAAAAAGTAAAACATGATCTACAAAGTTGTCATACATTTTTGACAGAGAAGCATATATGAAAAACAAAAGAACATACGCGTGCAGCGGGCGCGCCGGAAGCGCGCCGAAGTCGAGCCAAAGTCAAGCCCGTCTGCGCCTGTCCGCGGCAGACCGGGGCTCGGGGCCAGGAACCCTGGTCGTCCTGGAACCCCCTATATACGGTATGGAAGACAGGAACTGCTGGATCTATGTCCGGCACTTAGATTACCCTGTTGGCACACTATGGAGGCAGCATTTATGCATAGCTGCTCTTTATGCCCTTTTACACTTGATAGAGCACCGCCTAATGACTCTGATAAAGGAATGCTAAAAGCGGGACTGTTAAACTGTAGATCTCTCAGCAAACATAGTATTCAAATATTTGACTTGCTTGAAGACAAAGCACTTGATATCCTGTTTCTAACAGAGACCTGGTTAGGAGAACACTCTGACCCCGATATCATAGAGGCTATGCCACCTGGCTACTCTCTCTCCAGATTGGATAGGAAGGAGGGTAGGGGCAGAGGGATTGCAATTGCGGTCAAAGCTCCGATGGAATGTTCTCTATCACCCCTGACGATTGACCACTGTGAAGCTGGTTCATTCACGATCCTTCTGGGGCCTCAACATTCCCTACCTATTTTGGTATATAGACCTCTGGGCAGGCTATATGACTTCACGGCTTGCCTAGCTGAAGCCGCAGCCCACCTAGCCGTAAGAAAAACCAGATTTATGGTGCTAGGAGATATGAATGTCCACTTTGACGATCTCTTCGACAAAGAAGCTAAGGACATCAGGCTAGAACTACAATCTCTACAATTAGACCTAAAAAACTGTGCCCCTACTCACAGACTTGGTCATTTGTTGGACCCTATCTTCGTGAATTGGACCGGAGTGCAAGTTCAGCCACCTTTTCCGATACCTTGGTCAGATCATTCCCTGATTCCATTCCATTTACGGATATTAGAGCCTGACACAAAAAAAGATTGTGAACACCGTTACCAATGTCGGAAATGGAAAAACTTCTCTCAAGAAACCTTTAATAAAAGACTTGAGCTAGGTGGGCCGCCAGGAGGCATGGATTGCGAAACCGCGCATACTAGACTGCAGGAGCGCATATTAACGGCTTTAGAGAGCACGGCCCCTATACGTACTATCAAAAAATCTAGCATCAGGAAGAAGACCTCCCCGTGGTTTACTCCTGAACTACAGGCAGCTAAATCCTCATGTAAAAAACTAGAACGTGAATGGCGCCTTAACTTCTGCCCTATAGTCAAAACTCAATACAAAAAAGCTCAAAAGGATTATTACATTAAAATACGCACCACCAAAGCCTTGCACTACAAATCTCGCATTGGGGAAGCAGAGAACTCCTCTAAGGAGCTATTTAAAATCTTTAAAGAAATCTCTGTGTTAACCAATGACAATACCTCCCTAACCGATTCTGTGGAAACATGTAATCAAATTGCTAACTACTTTTCTGGTAAGATAAAAGACATCTATGCCACTTTCTCTGGTAACATGACATCTGGCCATGATTTTGTAGAAAGGGAAGGAGTTAGCTCCACAGAGACATGTTTACAGTGTTTCTCGGTCCCCTCTCCAGAAATTGTCAATAGCATATGTAAAAGTATCTAGTCAGGCTCTCCCCGTGATCCGGCTCCCCCTAAGGTACTAGGAGCGAGCCTGACAGTACTGGAACCTTTCGTTAGACATGTGCTCCAAGTCTCCTTTGCCTCGGCCAGACTTCTGGAAGTATGGAAGAAAGCAATTGTCCTCCCGATAAAAAAGAAACCTAATGTGAGCCAAGACACCCTTGAAAACCTACGCCCTATTTCCCTGCTTCCCTATTTAGCAAAGGTGGCGGAGAAAATAGCCAACAAACAGCTAGTGGCCCATCTGGAAAACAACAATCTTCTTCACAACTCTCAGTCGGGCTTTCGGTCGGGTTACTCCACGGAGACTGCCCTTCTGAGAGCGACTGAAACCCTACGATTAGGAGCAGATGCGGGTCATACTATGGCACTTATTATGTTGGACCTCAGTGCCGCGTTTGACACTGTAGCACATTCCATCTTGCTACAGTGCCTAAACAAAGCTGGGGTCACCAAGTCGGCACTGGGCTGGCTGAAGGCGTTCCTTACTGGCCGTAGTTTTCAGGTACAGAGGGGAACCTACTTCTCAGACAGCATAGCCTTAGAACAGGGGGTGCCTCATGGCTCTGCCCTGAGCCCCACCTTGTTCAACTTATACATGGCCCCTCTAGCAGATGTGGTGAAATCGTACGGTGTTGATCTAGTATCATACGCCGACGATACCCAACTGCTCATCTCCCTATCACAAGATCCTACCACATCAGCTGCCAACTTTAAAGCCTGTCTGCAGAATCTGGCTGGCTGGATGAATCAACACTGCCTGAAGCTTAATGGCTCCAAAACGGAGGTATTAGTGATAGGTGGAAATTATGCAAGCTGGACAAAAGAATGGTGGCCAACTTGTCTTGGCCCTCTACCTGCTCCCTGTGAGGAAGCTAAGAATTTGGGTATCTGGATTGATCCCAAACTATCTTTTGATGGCTACATTCATAAAGTAGTGGGAAAATGCTTCGGGGTACTGAAGAATCTCAATCGCACCTTGGATCTTCTACCCTTAGAGGCCAGACGAACCATGACCCAAGCCTTAGTGACTTCCCGTATAGACTACGGCAATGTGCTATTCCTAGGAACTACGGAAAAAAACATCAAGCGACTGCAGGTTCTCCAAAATACCGCAGCACGTCTGGTCCTTCGACTACCTAAAAGAGCAGCTTCCAAGCCAGCTCTGGCTGCTCTACATTGGTTACCTATAAAAAAAAGGATCTTATTCAAAGCGCTACTAATGTGCTATAGGATTACATCGCACACAGCCCCTCTCTATCTGGTGGACCTAGCCCTCTCCTATGAGTCTCGCAGAACACTCCACTCTAGAGGAACTGGTCTACTTATAACTCCTCGTGTAAAAAAAGCCAGAATGGGTGGCCGCTCTTTCAGAGTGTTAGCGGCCAAGAATTGGAACTCCCTTCCAGTCAACATCAGGTTAGCGGACACGGAAATTAAGTTTAGAAAACTGTTAAAGACCGATCTGTTCACCCTTTAGTTTGGCCTCCGGTCACGGCTTCCTCTCTCTCCACAGTGCGGGGACACGCCGGGATGGCGTCGCCATGCGCTCTACAAACTCCTTTATTATTATTATTATTATATTACATTGCATACCTTTGATGTTGCTCGTTAGGCAGGTCTGCAAAATGAACAGTAGACATTTGTTTCAAGTCTCTGTAAATGAAAACAAACAATATTATTGACTAGTGATTGTTTGAAATAAAGCACAAATGTAATAATTAATTGTCATTAAAGTATAATGATTATGGGTATTGCTACTAGGTTTTCCAACAGTCAGAGAGAGCAAAAAAGTGATTGTTTTCTCATCATGGTATTTCCTGTGTAAGCTTATTCAGCAGTTTTGCTGCAGCCCAGATATTGCCCATTCTCTTAATTCGGTAATGCTTTTCAGCAGTTGGTGTGGAATGTGCCATATATTCAGCAACAAGGATATTTTCCAAATCAGAGCAGTCTCTTTTATGTTGCTGTCTCATATACACGTCTTGCTTGTGATCGAAGGGACATTGTATCTGTAAGAATTATTTACATGCGACACCTGTTTGACATACTATCAATATTTATTTACGGGTTTTATATGGCTTATGAGCTGTAACCATTCTCAACAGAAGTAATACTAAAGTCCTCTATTAGGATGCCAAATGAACCGCCTATCCATATAAAACTTGTAGACAAACAGCCATTATCAATATGTGAACTCAAAAGTGTGCAGCCATCACTGCAATAATACCTTTCATGAAATCAGTGGAGATCATTCGACGGATTTTATATTGCTCCCCAGTGGATGATAAAAAAATGGATTATTTGTTGTAGCAGTCTTCATTTTCCTTAACATCTCAGCCTGATCATGGTGACATGTTGCTCAAACCACTGCAGGTAAAGAGGGAAACTAATATGATTTCACATTGAAAATAAATAGTATAATACCAGCAGTGTATCTGGTAAAGAAAATTCCTGCTTGTTGGATGGTTTTTCTATGACTTGAAGGAAGTCTTCCTTTGCTTTAACCAAGATATGTAAGCAGTTTCCAGGGGTAGTTTTTTCTGCAGTAAACTCCTTGTACCTAAGAAATATTTGAAAAGACATAGCAAGTGTCAGAGAGGAATTGCGGATCTGCAATTAAAGGAAATGTTGTTGTTTGTTTATTTTTATCTGATAGCTATTGTACTTCACAAATCATAAACTGTTACCTTCTGTTTGTCACTTCTTTAGAAATGCCTCTACTTTTTTTTCTGCATATCCTTCATTACGCAGAGAAAATGTTGAGCGGCTGTATATAGGTCATTTTCACGGTCTCTCAAATCTACAGCAACAATAAGATAATGGATGAAACCCTTTAGATTTTTCTTATAGTTTACAACTGTCTGCTTTGCCAAGCCTGTTGACTTTAGGAGATTGAAAAACGTGCGTGTCCGAGTGATGTCCTTAATGAAATTCATAGTTGGTGCTGCAGGATTGTAGAAAAATAGGAATCTTGCTACATTTTCCAGCTTCAATTAAAACAAATACAGATAAGTTATTATATATTTTGCTGAAAATTATGATTACCAGTAGTAACAGAAAGAGCAGCTATAGTAGTAAGAGCCTTTTTGCATTACCTCTTGCTTGAAGTTGCAGACGGAGACATCCTCTTTCAAATAGTTGCGGAAACCAACTAAGTTTACAATCCAAAGAATGCTTCCTGTAAAGTCCAATGTCATTAACCTCTTCGTTTGGATGTCTGCCATGATTTTCCTCTTGGACTATTGAATTGAATGGTGAATTGTTTTAGAAAACAAACTGTTTCAAAATAAATAGTTAACCGAGATGCATGTGATGCAAACAGACTGGTTATTTAAACTTACAATTGATATAATTGAGATTCTTTATCAAATCCTTCTTCTTCCTCTTCTCTCTGAAGTTCAGCATCCATTTCTTGATCTGATGTCACAGGAAGTCTGAAAAGGAAGAGTTATATTTGAGCTTTAAAAATGGAGTGGACAAATACAAGAGGTAATAAAACATAGGTTTCCTTACAAGGTTGCAACAATATGCATGAATGGAATAGAATAGAGACCCTCCTAAGAATTAAAATCATCTGTTAGTGAAATAGAGAAAATATAACAATTGATAATGTTTAAAGAGTTAACAATTATAGCAAACTAACAATAATGACCACAAAATTGTTTACTTACACAACAAATGGATCAACAGGCTTTCGAATAATGAAACTACCGTTTGTTTCCAACATTTTGATAAGTTTTTATGGCCCATTCAATGATAATGTAGTGTAGTTCCTATATTCCCAATAGGCTCTGCGCATTGGAATACTATATCATGTAGATTAGACGTAGGACTGAGGTCGACTAGATCTCTACCGAATATACTAAACTTAATTGTGTGTGCCAGTTAGCTCAGAGGTCACTAGAAACTTTATCGAATTAAGTAAGTAAGTAAGTAAGTGAGGTGTAGCATAAATGTAGTATTCTTTTTGCCAAGAATCTGCTCAAGATTTCTCTAGGGGTCTAATCCGCTCCGTACCTTAGTTTAGAATGAAGAAGGCTGGTCTCGGGACTCGAATTCCCAGCAACCCGCAAGGGTAGGCTGGAAACACTGGAGCTGGATTTCTTGGCAAGAGAAAAGACAGCGTCTCTCTCAGTGCGTCTGCTGGAGGGTCGGATTCCTTCGGCACTTGCTGTAGCGAGATGCGTCGGGCAAGTAGATAGTCGAACTTCTCCAAACCACCGTGTGTTTGCTTGGGCAAATGTGGGCATATTTATAACTTGAAGGTGCCGGGTTTGATGTATGGTTGGACATAACATCATCAAAGAGTCTCAGTTCTTTGAAAACTCCATGAGTTCTTGGATAAATCAATACTCAAGCAAGGGGAAGTCCCTGACTGCTGAAGGCGGGTTTTTCCAAGAAATCGTTGTGGATTTTCGGAACTAGTGGAAGTAGCACTGCCGTATTTGGGCTGCATTAGTTATGCCTAAATATGGTTATGATATCTATACCTAAATAATGATATGGTGAGTTATACCTATATTAGGGCATGAATCAGGAAACTTACAATAGGGTCCTAAATAATACATAACAATAAGAAGCTTGAAATTCTCATAATTGTAGATCCTTCCCTTCGCAAGGCGGTCAATCATGGATGATCTAGCTTATTTAACTGTTGTTCTAATCTGCTCAGGAGTGCTTCCCTTCATGGAGACTCTTGACAAGTGAAGTGGTAACTGTACACTGTTTTTGAAACATTTCATGCAAATGAGAGGAATGCGATTGACTTTGCTAAGAAGAAAAAAGAAAGTTGCTCATTAAGAATAGCAAATTTCTTGACAAAACAACATTCAATATATTGCTATTAAAAGTCAAACACTATGTATTAACTCTGAAATAATGAAAGATATAAAAAGGATATTGAAACCCATATGTCTGTAAAATATTTAATTCTTGACAGGCAGGTTGAACTTTCAATGTGATCTGGTTCTCTGATGGCTATGTTAATGTTAGCATCAAGTGAGACCTTATCCTAATCCTTCAGCTCAGGGTGTTCAGGACTTAACATGTTCACACCAGCCTTAAGGAAAGGTAGGCCCATTTAGGTCAAGCAGCCAGCTGCAAACACATTCGTTGTACATCTAAAGAAAAATATTGCATTGAACAGCTAAAAGTTGTATCACGTCCAGAAAATATGACATAGGCATGGAAGCAGACTACCTTAGCCATATGCCAAATGTATGGAAATTGGTGGACTGGTCCTGTGAAGCCATACAAACTAAAAGTTCAAGTATTAATTTGTCCCATTTAAAAATCAGCCAAAGGCATGAAAATTGGCTCAGGTGGGCACTCTACTCTCAGCGATATTGTGTATCTATCACTCATGGAATGGGCTAGAAGCATGAAAGTTGGCACCAGTGGGCAACTTTACCTCAGCAATATTCCTGAGTTGTAGTGTGATACTTGTGCTTTAAATGTATAGTTATTTTGCTATTTAGCCTCTGGTCAAACAGTGTCAGCTCCTCCCACCAGCTGCGAGCTACCAGCTAAGGTTGCCCATATGGGAGCAATGTCAATCCTCATTAGGGTCGCTCCTCCCACTAGCTGGCAGCTCCCATCTCAGGCTGGGCAAATGGGAGATATTTCACACCTCCCTAGTGTCAACTCCTCCCACCAGCTGCAAGCTCCCAGCTCTTGTTGTGCACCTGGGAGCAAAGTAACACCTCCCCAGTGTCAACTCCTCCCACCAGTTGCCAGCTCATGTTGTCCATCTGAGAGCAATGCAACACCATAATAGGGTCAGCTCCTCCCACCAGATGCCAGCTCCCAGCTCAGGTTGTGCCTTGGAACAATGGCACACCTTATTAGGGGCCGCTCCTCTCACTAGCCGCAAGCTCTCAGCTCAGGCTGGGCAGATGGGAGGTAGTTCACACCTCCCCAGAATCAACTCCTCTCACCAGCTGCAAGCTCTTGTTATGCAAATGAAGGAAATTGCACACCGCCTGAAGGAAAGGCTTGACGGCACCATGGCGAAAGTCCAGCGTCTGCAACCAAAAATATTGCGGTCAATACAGCATCAGTTTGCCTGACACAACCATAACATGAGCGAGATGAGGGATGGGTTCAGGGACATGACAGATGCACTACAAGGACTGTGTGCCGAGATGAGGAGAGACTGGGCAGCCAGGCGCAGGGAGAGAAAATGTCTCCACAGCCAGCTAAATATGCAGAGCAAGGCTGTCAACCGCCTGTGTACTGCCATGTCACGTCGCTGTGTAAGCATACAGGTGGAAATGGCTCAATGCTGCAATGATTTGACCAAGGGCCTGGTGCAGGTTACGCGTGCCCTGGACAAGCTGCAGGCAGCCGCCACAGGTGGGACACCCCTGAGTTCAATGGAGAGTGAGGATCTGTTGAGCAGGAGCAGCATCACTCCACCAATTCCCCAGAACAGACGCTGGAGTGTGCGGCACGGAGAACACCTGATGACTCAAGGAAGAGCAGTGAGCAGGCTGAGCGAGGGGCAACATGCCGTGCCCATAGAAGATGAAATGGCATCAGTGGAACATGGCAATGAGTGAGGCAACACATTGCATGTTGACTTATGTTTGTGCAACATCCTTGCACTGTGGGTCTAACATGTGAAAGTAATTGTGACACACATTAGGTGTACGTCTGGCTGTGTGACAGATATGTTCTTGCACCTAAAGAAATAAACACAGTTGTGCACCAATCTGTAGCATTGAGTCGTCATTACTCACCTAGAAATAGTTCTGTGTGATCTCATCTCGTCTCTGGCGCCCAGGAGCCGCCCAACACCACCTGCTGGTCTGTACCGTGGAGCTGGGCCCTCATCTGATGACTCTGAATTTGTGAGCTCCATTGGGGTACCTTTCTTGGTGGCGATGTTGTGTAGCATGGCACATGTGGCTACGATTTTGCAGCATGTCTCTGGGCTGTACTGTAGCGCTCCTCCACTCAAATGTAGGCGGCGGAAATGGCTCTTCAGGATTCCAAATGTGTTCTCGATGGCACAGGGTGTGGCTCTCTGAGCGCTGTTATACCTCCGCTCCCCTGCAGTCGCTGGATTCAGGTATGGAGTCAGAATGAAGTCCCATACAGCATACTCACTGTCACGTGCATGGTGACAAGAATTAAGTTAAACACTGTCCTACCACTTCAGACCTTTCCTGATTTTGTGAATGAAAGCCATGTATTTACCTAGCAGGTAGCCCTCACTAAACTCTGCATCTGCGAGTGGCCGGTATATTCTACTGTGGGGAAACATGAATGAGTCGTCTGTGCTGCCCGGGTATTTTACAACAATATCAGTGATGACATGTTTGGTATTGCACACTACCTGTATGTTCAAGGAATGATAGGACTTGCGGTTCCTGAAAACAAACTCATTCTGTGATGGGGGTGAGAGTGCGCCATGAGTCTCATCTATGCAGCCAATTACGTGGGGGCATTGGGCTATCTGGTAGAAATCCTGCTTAGCCTGATCTAGTGCCTATGTGTGCTGTGGAATTGAATGTGGTGATGCAGCCTCTGGACCATTGCATCCAGGAAAGCGTGAAAGCAGCGCAACAGGTTACTCTGGGAGACCACTCCTGCTGCAGCTATCACCCCCTGAAAACTCTCTGATGCCAGTAAGTGCAGTGAGCACACGACCTGTACATGGGTGGGAATGGTGCGTGTCCTGTGTGTGGGGTGTTCTAGTATGGGTTTGAGCTCTATTAAGTCCATGATGCTGGCTGTGTCCAGCCTATACTTCACATGGATCTCCTCCTCGGTCTGCTGGAACAGGGTGATGCGCACTCTGAAGATCCTTTCCTACGCACTCTGAAGATCCTTTCCTGGCATCTCCTTCTCTGTGCAGCAGCTCTGATTCGCAGCCTCCTGGCTATCACAGACAGCGCAGCCATAGTGAAACCCCCTGTAGGATTGTGGTCCTATTTAAATAGTTTGCACCTGGCTACAAGCTGTTCAGAGTTGGTGGTAATTGCAATGTGCTAAACTGCGAAATTCGCATAATCGCAATTTGCGTTTTTTTACATACATCTCTTTGCATTTTCGCTTTTTCCGATCAGGTTATTAGCGATTATCGCAAATAACGTGTCGCAGATATCTAATTCGCAATTATTTTTGCAGATTGTGTGACTCTCAAAATTGGTAATCGCAAAATTTGCAAATAACGATTTTGCACTTCAGGTCCCTTTTATACATAGGAACACTCTGTTTTGCGATAGCAAACACTGTTTTTTTGTGATTCGCAGTGTTTGCAATCGCAAAACAGCTTGATAGATATGGCCCTGTGACGTTTGGTAATCAGGATAGATTGTAAGGCGTTGTTGGCGTAAGAGAAGGGCAAAGAAGGTCTTTTAGATGCAAGTCAAAAGGGTTTTATTGAAGGTAAAGATAACAAAATATAATGACAGTAATAGGCGTAAGAGTCTGGTTGGACACTTCCTCGTGTCTAGGGAATGGGATCCAGTAAGGGAAGAAAACAATAGTCCAGGAGAAACAAAGACAGTCAGTCTGAGTTCATGGGATTGCTCCTTGTTCAACAGTTTTTCAGTGGCCTCCTTCGGGGCAATTTTCGGTGGCAGAGAGGAGCGATAGATCCCACAGCAATAGAACATAAAAAAAAAAAGAAAACCAATCAGAACTTCACTTTTGCTTTCCGGGGAAGATAAGGGTATAAGTGCTCCCGTCACCGCTATTCCTCGTGTGCAGTGCCTACTGTGCTCGGGGACAATTTAGTGAGTAAAGGGGTGGTGACTTGTGCTCCCTGCCCACCAACCCCTTAGCGCAACCAACCCAGCCCTGGACACTTGCCTTAGCCCACGGCCCTCCTGGGTCGTGGGAGTAGGAATCTGTCTCACCTCCAACCGGTGGAGTGCTGGACTCCAACGAGGTGCTCCAAGATCGGCTGCTTGAACACTGCTCCTCTTCTTTGGGTTGCTGTGTGCCGCTGAACACCGTCTCCCCCGCTGTGCTCTTCTTTTCTTCCTTTATTGTCGCCTCCGTCTCCTTGCTCGCCTCCTCGTCTTCCGGACGCCGCAGCTTTTCCGGTCCCGCCTCCTTATCCTCCTCAGCTTCCTCCTGCCGGCCCATGATTGGTGCGCCACCTGTGATGTCAGTTTGGGCCACTAGACTGCTAACCTGACTTCCTGCTTGGTCATCGGCGGCCTCTGTAGTGTATACATTGGGTGTCCTGTCGTTGCAAAAGAGCGGGGTGCTCTAACGTGCAAGGAAACGAGATACAGGTATAGATCTTTCAGTTAGTTAGCAATCCAAAACTAAGAACCTCAATATTTTTGACTGTTTGAATGTGCGTAATCACTGTCCCAATGTGAAGGTAATGCTAAAGATGTACTGTGTTAATATTGGTACTTACTAAAAGCAATTTCAAAAAAATTTGGATAAAAACGGAATGTGAGTGCTTTTTGAGTGATTCTAAATACACTTTGCCATGACTGCCTATCCAATTACTGTGTGGATTGATGGGTAAGGGGATTAAAACAAAATTTGTGTAAAGAGGCTTAAACAGCAGTAGATATGCACAAGGCTGATACTGTAATATGCATATTTTTATATTGGTGTATTGATTTATCTTCTGTGGGTGTTCATATCATTGAAACCTGGTAGGCATTCAAGCATGACTGCTTATTTATTGGTTAACTAAATGTGGAAATATACCAGTTTCAGCTACATTCACAAAGCTTTTTATTAAAAAAAAATATGGAGAACTACAGATAAAGTTGACCAAAAATAAATATGGCTAAATACAGACTGAAATGTCAAAAAAAGAAATGCCATAAAACCGGGAGCCTAATTAAGATTA
The DNA here is from genome assembly GCF_964261635.1 of Lissotriton helveticus. NCBI lineage: Eukaryota > Metazoa > Chordata > Amphibia > Caudata > Salamandridae > Lissotriton > Lissotriton helveticus. The sequence goes on along the minus strand of NC_136069.1, from coordinate 633,001,498 downwards.
ATATGGAAAAAGCAAATTCATTATTTACAAAGCATGTTTTGTACATTTTCACAATGAGAACTGCTGTCCAATAACGAAGGTGTAGAGAGTTCTATGGATAAGGGTCTTATTTAGAATTTCACGGAAAAAACACTACATCAAAACACTGTTGCCTAACCATCATCTGTATCCTAAGTCCCCCAGGTCATAAGGACCTTGCTATAAATGGGATAGAACATCCGTCACATTTGTGATGGTGTGAGCATTCCTCCAAACTCTGAGAAAGGCCCAAATCTTTTGTGAAAATGCGTTTAAGCAGTCCAGGGTGGCACCTGTCCTCTGTGGGATCTATCGCTCATCTCTGCCACCAAAAATTGACCCGAAGTAGGCCACTGAAAAACTGTTGAACAAGGAGCAATCCCATGAACTCAGACTGACTGTCTTTGTTTCTCCTGGACTATTGTTTTCTTCCCTTACTGGATCCCATTCCCTAGACACGAGGAAGTGTCCAACCAGACTCTTACGCCTATTACTGTCATTATATTTTGTTGTCTTTACCTTCAATAAAACCCTTTTGACTTGCATCTAAAAGACCTTCTTTGCCCTTCTCTGACGCCAACAACGCCTTACAACATATCCTGATTACCAGAGGTCACAGGGCCATATCTATCAAGCTGTTTTGCAATTGCAAACACTGCGAATCACAAAAAAACAGTGTGTTCCTATGTATAAAAGGGACCCGAAGTGAAAAATCGTTATTTGCAAATTTTGCCCAGCGGCGCCAGAGTCATGCCCAAAGTCTTCGGGTTCACCTGTCTTAGAATACAGAGACACGGGATACTTCTGAGTGGCGTCAAAGATCAAATTTATTGGCTGCAGCCAGTAACAGAAGTCCTAGTAATCATCACGGTATGAGTTCTCAGGAGACTGCTCAATTTTACAAAGCAAGTCATTCCTTTTTATGCCAAACATTATGCTTCAGGCAAACGTTCCTTGTTTACAGTTTAACCAATCACATGTTTCTACAACAAAAGTATTGCACGACGACAAACCCATTTTTCAGTTGCCCAGCCCATGATCAATCATCGGTCAAACCCAACATTCTTCTTTAGACAGGTCGAACGAACCCATAATAAAAAAGGCCACAACCCAATGATAAATAGACCATAAAGAAAGGAGCAGAAACAGGTGAGAGTAGGATAAGGCATATTTGTGTGCAGTAAAACTTTGATGTCCTGTGCTCTGATCCTTAATCTTGATCAGCTAAAGGGCAGGAACTGGTTTAACAAGGTCAGCTTCAGGCAACAGGGTCAGTTCACTCAGGTCAAACAGAAGTCAGCACGAACTGGAGCTAAGGTGTACATGTCCTTAAAAAGACTAGTTCAGCCACAGTCATCGGCCTATGTGAGGGCAACCACAAAATGGCAGCCATACACAAAATGGAACCCAAGGGTTCAAAACGAAATCCCTAAATACATAGTGAATCCATCGGTCTAACGTGATGAAAGCACTCATACTTGCCGCACTAACTAGTTACGGTTCGCTAATATCAAATTCGTAACGAAACTATGACCTTTATGAAATGGGTTCAGAATTCACGGAACCTCAGACCCTCCTTTTGCCCTTACATAGGCAATAACCTAAACTCACGTCAATCTGAGTCCAGGTCTATATTCATCAGATCATCAAGATGTTGCTGGAGCATAATCCTATTACTTAGTACCTCTCTTGGGGCAGGCCTCCTTGCACACGTAGTAGCACAGAGGCCACATATAGCAGGAGCGCACTGCACACAAAGGCAGAACAGGAAAAGAATCGCTAAAGCCATCCCAATGATCATCAGAATCTTCCATCCCCAAGTGGATAACAATCCCCAGAACCATCCCATCAACGACCAATCTCCTTCGTCCATGTGTACAGACTCGGAGATCTTATGGAGCTTGGAAATTGCCTGGTACACTGTAGGAGCATTGTCTGGAATGAAAATGCAGCAGCTCGATTGAATCAATTTACATACCCCTCCTCTGTCTGCAAGTATGACGTCTAACGCAACTCGATTCTGCAACGTCGTAAGACGATCCGATTGGAGCTCAGCAGTCAAATTACTAAGGGCACCGGCAGTCTCAACTATGGTGGACTCAACCACTCTCGTCAATTGCCGTATGTTCCTACTATTAACCATAGGTCCCCAAAACGGCAGGAAACCCTTAAGAAAATCTCCAAATTCTTGTCCTGAAGTATCTTCCTTACTGAAGACACCTCTAACTACTCTACTCTAGTTCTGTGGTAATCTGCCGCTGCAGTATACGTAGGGGGCAACAGATACGAAACATAACATGTTCCCGAAAAATCAGGGGGCAACCATGTATATGCTCTATCATGGCAGACAAAATACGTACCCTTAGCTGCTAAAAACGGTGGGGAAGTCTGGGACGCAAAAACATACGTCTCAGTACAAACACTCTTCCCTAACTGAGCTCTCAGATTCTTGCCATTACCTTGCAGACAAAAATGACCACGATGGGGCACGATCCAAATCGGGGATGATTTTTCCCTTCGCTGCTTTTCACTCAGACTAACACCATATCCAGTCACGTTACAACCAATATAAGCTAGTGTCTCATCTTTAGGGATAGTCTCATAGGAATCGATTCCTCTAATCATATCTACTATTCCTTTCACTAGAGCACTATTACTTGGATTATCTTTCATAGAACGCAGGGGGTAACCTTCATGGGCATAAATAAACATCGTCCTATATGCCCATACAGATCCATTATAGCTGAATGGCAGAATCAGGTAAGGAATACCTTTATCCGTGGTATGAGACATAAGACCACACATCCAGCAATTAGTGGTGTTCACTACTAACTGATGCTGATGCAGAAGCTGCACAAAGGAATTAACGAATTCCAATCTTCTGATAGATTCATGTTCAGGCAAAGGATGAAAAGAATGCGAAGAAGTAGTAGTAGGAAAAGACATAGGTTGTATGGTGGGTGCAAAAGTCACTTGGAAAGAAAAAAACAAGATATCCCACTAAGAACATCATTATGCTAAGTAACATTAAAAGACATGTTATCAAAAAACATTTGCTACTCATTAGTCTACACAGTATCGTCTTAAAGTTCATTTCTACAACAGCTCTCTCGATCTCAAAAAACTCCATCCTCTAACTGTGCTGTTCGCGGCAGGTGGTTCTCTTCGGCTCAAAGGTACGTCTGTAAGTCCAGGGAACGCCCTAGAGCAAACCAGAACCGTCGACCTTATGTCTACACGGCTGTACACTCCAAGGCTTCATACCGCGACCCTACAGCTGAACACGGATGGCGATTCAAAAAAGAAAAATAGATCAAAACAGCTTTTTGGATGAGAGAGCGTTTTTTTGTTTTCAAAAGCAAAAAGGAATTAATTGTTTATTAGTCCATCGGCTCTCGGTCGTAGATTATAGCGGCCTTTAGCAGGCACTGTCTGATCTCGGAACAACAACTCAGGCTCAGTAGTGTCCAATCGTGCAGGTGGAGACACAGCTTCTTGCAAAATATCGTTATCCTCGCGCTCAGAACTTGTCCCAACCAAACGTGCATCACTGAATGGAACGTAACGTGGCACTGTATCAGTCTCTGAATCACCCTCCTGGACACATTGGTCGTACGGCAGAGGCAATGATACCCTCTTACAATGTGCGCCGTGGATCCAGTTCTTCTTGCCCTGAACTCTCACTGCGGTACGCATCGATAAAAGGACTTGAAATGGTCCAATCCAGCGGGGCTGATCATTCTTTGTCCGCTGAAAGTTGCGCACCAACACCCAGGAACCAGGGTCAATGGCGCGTCCTGAATCTTCAGATGCTTGAGGAAGTGTATCGTAAACCTGTTGGTGTAAGACACGCAATTTAGCCGTCAAATCATACAAGTAGTCAATCAGCACGGGATGTTCAATCTCGCTAAACTTTGTTGGCCTCAGCACTCCCCATACATTTGCCGGGCGGCCAAACACGATCTCATCGGGACTAAGACCAATTCGGGAATGCACTGTAGTCCTTTTTGACAAAAGTGCCAACGGGAAAGCATCGGGCCATTGAAGACCAGAGCTCGCCTGAATCTTGGCTAGTTTCAGCTTCAGAGTGCCATTATAGCACTCGACTAGGCCAGCTGATTGGGGGTGATTTGCAGCATGAAATTTCTGACGGATGCCCAAACCCTCACACACTTTCTTCATGATCTGGCCCACAAACTCACTTCCATTATCACTCCACACCATCCTTGGCAATCCAAACCTAGGGAAATATTCTTTGAGCAAGACTTTAGCTGTGGACAAGGCAGTGTTATCTTTTAGGGGGTATGCTTCTACCCATCTCGAAAAGGCACAAACAACTACAAGGACGTATTTTAGATTATTACACCTTTCCATGTGTATGAAATCCAATTGTAGCACCTCGAACGGATACGTCGGAGGTGCAAAGTGACCAGCTGGAGTTGGGGATCCCTTGCCAGGATTATACATCAGACAAACCATGCAGTTCTTGACCAGATTCTCCGCACACTTAGGAATTCCAGCATTCTGCCATACTGGAGCCAACAACTTACAAATCCCTTTCGCACTAATGTGAGCCATTCCATGCGCCATCGTAACCACTGCAAGCACATACGCATCAGGTAACAACCATCGCTGATGTTCTGACAACTCAGTCCAACAACCAGTCGAATCCAATTTTCCCTTACTCTCTCTCCACACACTCAATTCTTTCTCCGTAGCTTCAGCCTGAATTGACTTCACACTCTCTATCGTATCTTCACACATTCCTCTATCCAGAACCCATCTTGCTGGGCCCGCAACATACATTCAACTCGTCACATCTTTCGCCGCTTCTTTCGCAACTTCATCCGCAAACGCATTACCACGAGAAACATCATCGGTAACCTTCTTATGTGCACTGCATTTCACCATCGCAACTTGCATCGGCAACAGAAGTGACTCGAGAAGCTCATTCACCAACTGACCATGCTGAATCTTCGTACCATGCGAAGTAAGAAATTCACGTTCTTTCCACAAATGCCCAAAACTATGAGCAACACCAAACGCATACTGGCTATCGGTATACACAGTCACTCTCTTTCCTTTCGACAACACACACGCTCTCGTCAGTGCAATCAACTCTGCTGCTTGGGCTGAATTTTGTGGGATACGTGCAGCTTCAACGATCGTACACAATGTCGTCACAGCATATGCTGCAGTCGTATCACCATTCGGGAGCTTGTAGCATGACACATCAACCCATAGCGTACCATCAAGATCCGAAAGAGGAGTGTCTTTCAGGTCGACTCTACCCTTCGTCTCCTCTTCCGTCCTCAAAAAACAATCATGCTGTTCCTGACCATCTGTATCTACAGAAATCGGCAACAATGTTGCTGGATTCAATACATTACGCCGCTTGATGTGCACATGACTAGCCAAAAGTGTCAACTCATAACCCGACAACCTCACACTAGTAAGGTGCTGAGTCTTTGTTCTATTTAACAGAGTATCCACTGCATGTGGAACCATCACGACCAACGTATTATCCATCACCAGCCCAGCAGACTGTCGGATAGAAACAGCCGCTGCCGCTGTAGCTCTTAAGCAACTTGGCAACGCTCTAGCTACCGGATCTAAAGTCGACGAGAAATACGCACATGGACGTTGCTTATCACCGAATTGTTGAGTCAAAACTGACAATGCACAACCCTCTCTCTCATGGACGTACAGTGTAAAAGGCTTACTGTAGTCAGGAGTACCCAACACTGGAGCAGAACACAATGCATCACGCAACTCAGAAAAACTTTTCTGACAATCGTCAGACCAAGGAAGAGGATTCGGTGTATCCTTACAAGTCAATGCCAATAGAGGTTTTGCCAATAAAGAAAAGTTCGGAATCCACTGTCTACAATACGACGTGATAACCAAGAAAGCACGCACTTCTCTCTGTGTACTTGGCACAGTCATTCGAGCAATCGCTTGAATTCGTTCTGGGTTCAACCTTCTTCCCTCCTTTGACAAGAGATGACCTACTGCAACTTAGAAGGTGACACTTTATGATGCAAGTCCGACAAATGTCGCAACAAAGAAAGAGTAGCTTCTTTACAAGTTTTCTCATCATCAGCAGCCACTAATAAATTGTCAACATATTGAATAAGAGCAGTACCAGCAGGCAACGCAAGAGTATCAAGCGGAGTCTTCAAAGCCTGGCTATAAATAGAAGGACTTTCGCAATAGCCTTGGGGAGCTCTCTTAAACCGGAAGCTTCGGCCTCCTAAAGAGAAGCCAAAAATATCTCTACTTTCTTCGGCAATTGGAATGCTGAAGAAAGCATTCTTCAGATCTATAGCCGAAAACCAGGCAGCTGAAGCAGGAATCAAAGTCAACAAAGCAGTAATATCCGGAACAACTGGAAACTGGCACAACAATCTTGTTAACCTCTCTAAGATCGATCACAAACCTGTAAACAGGTGGCTGAGAAGAGTCAGTGCATTTCAGGACAGGCAAAACAGGACTGTTACACACATTACCTCTCGTTTCTTCAATCACACCTTTCTCAATCAAATCATAGATGATCGCTAAAAGCGCTCTTTCACCATCGCTGGAAATCCTATATTGGGGGATGCGCGGCAATTTAACATTCGCTTTAAGCGTTACAACGTAAGGTGGAATCTCCAAAAGACCCACATCATTAGGACCAGTAGCCCAAAGAGTATCAGGGAGAGAACGCAATTCGGTGGAAGCCAATCTTTAGACAAATACATCGGAGAGATCACTCTCTTACCCAATGTAAGCTGTACTCCCGAAGGAGAACAACGTAATGTTGCATGCAACCTTTTCAACAAATCCAAACCCAACAAATTCTCACCACAACCTGTCGTAAAAATGAGGTGCTTCCAACTCACAAGGCCCTATAGAAAGAGGCAAGGGACTAGAAACTGGGTTACGAACTGGGGTGCCAGAGAATCCTACTGAAACATTAGTTAAGCCAGACAAAGGTGCGCCAGGGAGTTTAGAGTGCATGATAGAACTCTTCGCTGCACCAGTATCCAAAAGAAAAGGCTCTACCACACCCAATGTGGCTACTGCAACATAAGGCCCACTCTGATCTACTGGAACCGACACTACTCCCTCTCTTTGTCCATGGCTGTCCTAGCAATCATTATAATCAGCATTCTCACTCTCAATATAATAGTCATCAGCATAGTACTGAGTCGACTGACCAGATGCAATTTTCTGTTGATCAAAGCAATTCATAGAATTTTTTGGGGGGAGAAAGGAACGTTCGTTCTGAGGAAACGCACCATGTCCTCTACCTCTTGACACTTGCTGAAAACCACCACGGCCTCTCGGGCCGGCATACCACTCGCGCGTTGTCATAAAACAGGGCACTCATTTTTATAATGACCTTCCTCCCTACAGTACGCACACTGATTCAAACCCAAGGGGGGTCTTGGAGGAAAATACCCAGTGTTCTGTTGCGGTCTCTGAAACTGTGGAGGTTGCTGAAACTGTGGGCGTTGCTGTGACTCTTGCTGATTCGAGCGAGGCGGATACGCCTGCTGCAAAAAAACCTTTGTCTTTAAGTCTTTTGTCTTTTTCTCTGCTTTTTCTTTCTCGTCCTTATCCCTATTCTCATAGTACTGTGCAGTCGCCAATATCTGGGCCGACGATGAAACAGCCCAAGAACTTTCAGAATCTTTCAACTTATTAGAAAGTTCAGGGACCAAATTAAAGACAAATTTGTCCACAAATAATCTTTGCCCACCTTCCGTACTCATGTCCTGACCACTATGATCTATAAATGTTTCTTCAAACCTAGTGAAGAAATCCGATATACTTTCATCTTTCTTCTGCTTACGTGCTGCTAACTTATCCCAATTCACTCGTAAAGCAGGCATCATCGTCTTCATTAAATTAATAATTCTACCTGGCTGTTCCGTAACCAAAGGTTCAGGTTTAGCACCTCCCTGTTGTCTACCATCTGCAGCAATAATATTCGCCCAAGTATCTCCTAATTCTGCCGCATTGTTCTCATGACGAATCTTCAGCCACAAAGGTTGCGGAACTACATTACCCATCAACATATCGATGTCGGCTAAATTTATAATACATGCATCTACTATCTGGGACAACTCTTTGTAATAACCAGCAGGATTCTTACGAGGATCTGCTGAAGAGCCAAGACCTCTGCTCTCTTCCAAGGGACATGTACCCATACTCACTGAAAATGATCCGGTGCGGCAACAATACCCTGATTTACATTAGCCTGAACTGCTTCCTTCCATACAGGAGGAACTTCTCTCATGGGATACTGTCTCGCTTTTCTTCTAACAGAGGAATCAGGTTTGTACAATGTCTGAGGCGGAAGGCTAGATCTAAAAGCCCGTATCGTCTCTACGGCATCTGTAATATCAGATTCCACTATCATCCTTTTAGCAAAATCCGACTGAACATCAAGTAGTTCCTGCGGGATCAAACCCAAATCATTATCTTCCCATTCCTGTCGCAGAAACATACACATTACATTAAAAACATACCTTTGCTTGGGCGGATCCCACTGAAAGAAAACATCCATAACCGCTGGCAAACTATACCTTGAGGCATTCATAATCCATTTACGAGCTAACAAATCCAACACAGCCCGTTCCTCGGAACCAGGAAGCTGACTACGACTCTGCCTATGTTCTGAAACAGGGGTCATATTCAATGACCCAAACAATGGAGACAATAAACTAGAAACAGTCTCTGTCATTCGTTTTCGAACAGAAGGAGAAGAAGCAGACATAAGAACAGGAGCATAAGTATTTTGAGGCAAAGAAGGTGTAGGAATAAGAACAGTCGGAGTCGAAGAAAGAGAAGTAGAAGGCAAAGGAGCTTGAGGCAAAGCTGGTAGCGAAGCTTGCGACCCTAGAGCGGGTTGCGCAGGAGGAGGTAAAGCCATCTGTGGAGTACCGGGTGGCTGAACAACAGCAGGAGGTTGAACAACAAAGGGTGGAACAACCGGTGGTAATGGAGGCGCAGTAGCACCCTGCACATAAGGAGGTGGCAATCTCAGTAAATGAGAGATCAAAGAATCTTTTTCAAGATCTTCAATCGCTTTCGGAGGAGAAGACGGCAAGGCCGGATAACATTTATCTATGGCCATGCAACGTTGCCTATCTGACACCTCAATTGCTTTATCTTCTTCATCCTCTTTAAACTTCCTAGCAGCTTGCATTATCGACAACCCCTTTTCTCTCTTATCTCTTTTAGCTTGTTTAATTTCTCGTTGTCTGGCTTCTTTACGCCAAAGGCGAAAGGAGTCAAACATTGCCGGCCGGGCTTTCTTTTTAAACAATTTTGTTTCTAAATTATCTAAAATCTCGGTATCAAAACTACCATATTGGGGCCATCGTAAAACTCCATCTTTCCTAGTATAGTGGACCCATACTTCATTAAACGTAATGGGGCCCACACCGTGTTTAGAATAGAGCTCATAACTCGGAGTTCCAACTGGAGGTATCGGACATGAATCCTCCAATCGGGAATCCCTGTTACAACCACAACAGAATATTCTCCCAATTTTGCTAAGACCAGGCATTTTCGCTCACTAATCTAGCTTCAAACTTCAAGGGATTATCTACAACGATAGTCTCGCAATTATACGAGTCCCTCGGCTTTGGAAATTGCAATTTTCAAATCAAAACTAAGGACCAAACAAACTAAGAACCAAAAACTAAGGACTGGGAGCGACCCACTTATACTTAACTGAGGTATCAGTCACGCCACCAGAAGACCCGTCTATCGTCTCGCCGTACAAAGCATCACAAATGGGTCCAAGACAGGGTGACAGTCAGGGCAGCAGTCCTTTGTAGCCGTCAGGAAAGCGGGAAGCCTCGCAGCAAAGACCTTCAGTCAACATTCGACATGCCGGGGTCGATGAAGTGGTGGCCGTCACGCAGAATTTCCTCATGATCTTCAGGCTTGGACCGGTACCGCTGAAGTCGCCCCACGTTGGAAGCGCCAACTGAAGAACCGGGTTTTAGAACCCAGCGGCGCCAGGGGCACGCCCAAAGTCTTCAGGTTCACCTGTCTTAGAATACAGAGACTTGGGATACTTCTGAGTGGAGTCCATGATCAAATTTATTGGCTGCAGCCAGTAACAGAAGTCCTAGAAATCATCATGGTATGAGTTCTCAGGAGACTGCTCAATTTTACAAAGCAAGTCATTCCTTTTTATGCCAAAAATTATGCTTCAGGCAAACATTCCTTGTTTACAGTTTAACCAATCACATGTTTCTACAACAAAAGTATTGCATGACGACAAACCCATTTTTCAGTTGCCCAGCCCATGATCAATCATCGGTCAAACCCAACATTCTTCTTTAGACCGGTCGAACGAACCCATAATAAAAAAGGCCACAACCCAATCATAAATAGACCATAAAGAAAGGAGCAGAAACAGGTGAGAGTAGGATAAGGCATATTTGTGTGCAGTAAAACTTTATGATGTCCTGTGCTCTGATCCTTAATCTTGATCAGCTAAAGGGCAGGAACTGGTTTAACAAGGTCAGCTTCAGGCAACAGGGTCAGTTCACTCAGGTCAAACAGAAGTCAGCACGAACTGGAGCTAAGGTGTACATGTCCTTAAAAAGACTAATTCAGCCACAGTCATCGGCCTATGTGAGGGCAACCACAAAATGGCTGCCATACACAAAATGGAACCCAAGGGTTCAAAACGAAATCCCTAAATACGTAGTGAATCCATCGGTCTAACGTGATGAAAGCACTCATACTTGCCGCACTAACTAGTTACGGTTTGCTAATATCAAATTCGTAACGAAACCATGACCTTTATGAAACGGGTTCAGAATTCACGGAACCTCAATTGGGCTATCTGGTAGAAATCCTGCTTAGCCTGATCTAGTGCCTATGTGTGCTGTGGAATTGAATGTGGTGATGCAGCCTCTGGACCATTGCATCCAGGAAAGCGTGAAAGCAGCGCAACAGGTTACTCTGGGAGACCACTCCTGCTGCAGCTATCACCCCCTGAAAACTCCCTGATGCCAGTAAGTGCAGTGAGCACAGGACCTGTACATGGGTGGGAATGGTGCGTGTCCTGCGTGTGGGGTGTTCTAGTATGGGTTTGAGCCCCTCTATTAAGTCCATGATGCTGGCTGTGTCCAGCCTATACTTCACATGGATCTCCTCCTCGGTCTGCTGGAACAGGGTGATGCGCACTCTGAAGATCCTTTCCTGGCATCTCCTTCTCTGTGCAGCAGCTCTGATTCGCAGCCTCCTGGCTATCACAGACAGCGCAGCCATAGTGAAACCCCCCGTAGGATTGTGGTCCTATTTAAATAGTTTGCACCTGGCTACAAGCTGCTCAGAGTTGGTGGTAATTGCAATGTGCTAAACTGCGAAATTCGCATAATCGCAATTTGCGATTTTTACATACATCTCTTGATCAGGTTATTAGCGATTATCGCAAATAACGTGTCACAGATATCTAATTCACAATTATTTTTGCAGATTGTGTGACTCTCAAAATTGGTAATCGCAAACTTTGCAAATAACGATTTTGCACTTCAGGTCCCTTTTTATACATAGGAACACTCTGTTTTGCGATAGCAAACACTGTTTTTTTGTGATTCGCAGTGTTTGCAATCGCAAAACAGCTTGATAGATATGGCCCTGTGACCTTTTGTAATCAGGATAGATTGCAAGGCGTTGTTGGCGTAAGAGAAGGGCAATGAAGGTCTTTTAGATACAAGTCAAAAGGGTTTTATTGAAGGTAAAGATAATAAAATATAATGACCGTAATAGGCGTAAGAGTCTGGTTGGACACTTCCTAGTGTCTAGGGAATGGGATCCAGTAAGGGAACAAAGCAATAGTCCAGGAGAAACAAAGACAGTCAGTCTGAGTTCATGGGATTGCTCCTTGTTCAACAGTTTTTCAGTGGCCTCCTTTGGGGCAATTTTCGGTGGCAGAGATGAGCGATAGATCCCACAGCGATAGAACATAAAAAAAAGAAAAGAAAACCAATCAGAACTTCACTCTTGCTTTCCGGGGAAGATAAGGGTATAAGTGCTCCCGTCACAGCTATTCCTCGTGTGCAGTGCCTACTGTGCTCGGGGACAATTTAGTGAGTAAATGGGTGGTGACTTGTGATCCCTGCCCACCAACCCCTTATCGCAACCAACCCAGCACTGGACACTTGCCTTAGCCCACGGCCCTCCTGGGTTGTGGGAGTAGGAGTCTGTCTCACCTCCAACCGGTGGAGTGCTGGACTCCAACGCGGTGCTCCAAGAGCGGCTGCTTGAACACTGCTCCTCTTCTTTGGGTTGCTGCGTGCCTCTGAACACCGTCTCCCCCGCTGTGCTCTTTTTTTCTTCCTTTATTGTCGCCTCCGTCTCCTTGCTCGCCTCCTCGTCTTCCGGACGCCGCAGTTTTTCCGTTCCCGCCTCCTTATCCTCCTCAGCTTCCTCCTGCCGGCCCGTGATTGGTGCGCCACCTGTGATGTCAGTTTGGGCCACTAGACTGCTAACCTGACTTCCTGCTTGGTCGGCGGCGGCCTCTGTGGTGTATACATTGGGTGTCCTGTCGTTGCAAAAGAGCGGGGTGCTCTAACGTGCAAGGAAACGAGACACAGGTATAGATCTTCCAGTTAGGTAGCAATCCAAAACTAAGAACCACAATATTTCCTGACTGTTCGAATGTGCTTAATCACTGTCCCAATGTGAAGGTAATGCTAAAGATGTACTGTGTTAATATTGGTACTTACTAAAAGCAATTTTTAAAAAAATGTGGATAAAAACGTAATGTGAGTGCTTTTTGAGTGATTCTAAATACACTTTGCCATGACTGCCTATCCAATTACTGTGTGGATTGATGGGTAAGGGGGTTAAAACAAAATTTGTGTAAAGAGGCTTAAACAGCAGTAGATATGCACAAGGCTGATACTGTAATGTGCATATTTTTATATTGGTGTATTGATTTATTTTCTGTGGGTGTTCATATCATTAAAACCTGGTAGGCATTCAAGCATGACTGCTTATTTATTGGTTAACTAAAGGTGGAAATATACCAGTTTCAGCTACATTCACAAAGCTTTTTCTTAAAAAAATAAATATGGATAACTACAGATAAAGTTGACTAAAAATAAATATGGCTAAATACAGACTGAAATGTCAAAAAAAGAAATGCCATAAAACCGGGAGCCTAACTAAGATTAATATGGAAAAAGCAAATTCATTATTTACAAAGCATGTTTTGTACATTTTCAAAATGAAAACTGCTGTCCAATAACCAAGGTGTAGAGAGTTCCATGGATAAGGGTCTTATTTAGAATTTCGTGGAAAAAACTCTACATCAAAACACTGTTGCCTAACCTTCATCTGTATCCTAAGTCCCCCAGGTCATAAGGACCTTGCTATAAATGGGATAGAACATCCGTCACATTCGTGATGAAGTGAGCATTCCTCCAAACTCTAAGAAAGGCCCAAATCTTTTGTGAAAATGTGTTTAAGCAGTCCAGGGTGTCACCTGTCCTCTGTGGGCTCTGGTTGACAGAGTAGTCATACTTAAGTTCACATTTGTTCCTAATAGTTTCCAATGCCACAAACAATTTGCATATCTACACGTGTCACCTGCGAGAATTGTCTCTAGCACTGGCTTAACATTGCATTTCTTTTTTGAAATGTGTAGCAATATACCAGGAGTTTTGATTGTAGGGTGGCATAAACATGGACAAATGGTGGCATCCATACAGTATGGATCCTTATTTGTAAAAAATAATAAGTGGTTCATCCTATTCTTATGGAGTTCTTTTCTCTTGTTTAGTCCTTTATCCACAGAAAATGCATGGCTTGAAAATCACACACCACCTATCCTTTATGAAAAATGCAATTCGTTAAGACCGTCATTGTACATTCTTCATCAATGACTGAGACTCCACTCCATCGTTGGCGATGCACACACGACTGAATGTGTTTATCAACCATTGGTGAGGTGGCTTGTAGCTGTAAATGACATCTTGCACATCTGGGGCAATCTTCATCCATGTCATTTTTTAGAAAAACTTCAGCACCAGCTTTTCTGTAGGTCACCTTTGTGGAAAATGTTCTGTGATTTAAACAAACAAAACAAATTGAATAATGCTATCTAAAATGTATATTTGTCAATACATTTCAGTGAATCTGAATGTTCACTTACTCATGGTTTCCTCCTTTCTCATAAGTTGCTCTCTAATACGCCACTTCTCATACACTTGCCGTTTTTGAATTCCAGCGAGTGCAGTTCGATCTTTTTTGTTTGGTGGATTCCCATTCAGTGTTACTGGGAATTTGTTTTCAATGTGCAAAAGAATATCATTCCCATTTTCTGCAGAACCTTTGGATATAGACTTCTCGCTCTGATGTGCCATTTAAATATAAAACAAAATATTGAAATTATGGCACTAACAGAACACAGTAGTGCTGTGTGATAAAAAGGGAATCCATTTGATAGAGATCATTCACAGGTTTGGTTATTTTAGATTTTCAAAATGCAGGAAACTCTTTAAATTATAGTAGCTGAATTCTGAAACACCATCTTCCAGAATATATGTGTAAATTAAAGAATAGAAAAAAGTAAAACATGATCTACAAAGTTGTCATACATTTTTGACAGAGAAGCATATATGAAAAACAAGAGAACATGTTACATTGCATACCTTTGAGGTTGCTCGTTAGGCAGGTCTGCAAAATGAACAGTAGACATTTGTTTCAAGTCTCTGTAAATGAAAACAAACAATATTAATGGCTAGTGATTGTTTGAAATAAAGCACGAATGTAACAATTATATGTCATTAAAGTATAATGATTATGGGTATTGCTACTAGGTTTTCTAACAGTCAGTGAGAGCAAAAAAGTGATTGTTTTCTCATCATGGTATTTCCTGTGTAAGCTTATTCAGCAGTTTTGCTGCAGCCCAGATATTGTCCATTCTCTTCATTCGGTAATGCTTTTCAGCAGTTGGTGTGGAATGTGCCATATAATCAGCAACAAGGATATTTTCCACTTCAGAGCAGTCTTTTATGTTGCTGTCTCATATACACGTCTTGCTTGTGATCGAAGGGACATTGTATCTGTAAGAATTATTTACATGCAACACCTGTTCGACATACTATTAATATTTATTTACAGGTTTTATATGGCTCATGAGCTGATACCATTCTCAACAGAAGTAATACTAAAGTCCTCTATTAGGATGCCAAATGAACCGCCTATCCATATAAAACTTGTAGACAAACAGCCATTATAAATATGTGAACTAAAAGTGTGCAGCCATCACTGCAATAATACCTTTCATGTAATCAGTGGAGATCATTCGACGGATTTTATATTGCTCCCCCAGTGGATGATAAAAAAAATGGATTGCTTGTTGTAGCAGTCTTCCTTTTTCTTAACATGTCAGCCTGATCATGGTGACATGTTGCTCAAACCACTGAAGGTAAAGAGGGAAACTAATATGAATTCACATTGAAAATAAATATTATAATACCAGCAGTGTATCTGGTAAAGAAAATTCCTGCTTGTTGGATAGTTTTTCTATGACTTGAAGGAAGTCTTCCTTTGCTTTAACCAATATATGTAAGCAGTTTCCAGGGGTAGTTTTTTCTGCAGTAAACTCCTTGTACCCAAGAAATATTTGAAAAGACATGGCAAGTGTCAGAGAGGAATTGCGGATCTGCAATTAAAGGAAATGTTGTTGTTTATTTTTATCTGATGGCTAGTGTACTTCAAAAATCATAAACTGTTACCTTCTGTTTGTCACTTCTTTAGAAATGCCTCTACTTTTTTTTCCTGCATATCCTTCATTACGCAGAGAAAATGTTGAGCGGCTGTATATAGGTCATTTTTACGCTCTCTCAAATCTATACCAACAATAAGATAATGGATGAAACGCTTTAGATTTTTCTTATATTTTACAACTGTCTGCTTTGCCAAGCCTGTTGACTTTAGGAGATTGAAAAACGTGCGTGTCCGAGTGATGTCCTTAATGTAATTCATAGTTGGTGCTGCAGGATTGTAGAAAAATAGGAATCTTGCTACATTTTCCAGCTTCAATTAAAACACATACAGATAAGTCATTATATATTTTGCTGAAAATGATGATTACCAGTGGTAATAGAAAGAGCAGCTATAGTAGTAAGAACCTTTTTGCATTACCTCTTGCTTGAAGTTGCAGACGGAGACATCCTCTTTCAAATAGTTGCGGAAACCAACTAAGTTTACAATCCAAAGAATGCTTACTGTAAAGTCCAATGTCATTAACCTTCTTCGTATGGATGTCTGCCATGATTTTCCTCTTGGACTGTTGAATTGGATGGTGAATTGTTTAGAAAACAAACTGCTTCAAAATAAATGGTTAACCATGTGATGCAAACAGATTGTGGTTATTTAAACTTATGGTTGATATAATTTAGATTCTTTATCATCTCCTTCTTCTTCCTCTTCTCTCTGAAGTTCAGTATCCATTTCTTGTTCTGCTGTCACAGGAAGTCTGAAAAGGAAGCGTTATATTTGAGCTTTAAAAATGGAGTGGACAAATACAGGAGGTAATAAAACATAGGTTTCCTTACAAGGCTTCAACAATATGCATGAATAGAATAGAGACCCTCCTAAGAATTAAAATCATCTGTTAGTGAAATAGAGAAAATATAACAATTGATAATGTTTACAGAGTTAACAATTATAGCAAACTAACAATAATGACACAAAAATTGTTTATTTACACAACAACTGGATCAACAGGCTTTCCAATAATGAAACTACCGTTTGTTTCCAACATTTTGATAAGTTTTTATGACCCATTCAATGATAATGTAGTGTAGTTCCTATATTCCCAATAAGCTCTGCGCATTAGAATACTATATCATGTAGATTAGACGTAGGACTGAGGTCAACTAGGTCTCTACCGAATATACTAAACTTAATTGTGTGTGCCAGCTAGCTCAGAGGTCACTAGAAACATTATCGAATTCACAAGAAGGGAATAGTCTATGACAACCGCATACACATGACAACTTTGTTTCCCCAAGATAAAACTGATCTTCAGAGTCGTGGAAACGAAAGATAATCATTTCACTCAGTCAATCGTGCATGCTTCGTTTCACCAGAGGTGCAGAGAAATAGATGGGCGTTTTCAATAAAAAGGTTTTATTGAACACTCTTCTTTCTCAAGCATAAGAAATGAACTGCTACAATCATGAAACTGGTTGTAAGATATGATGCGTACAGTACAAATAGTAGAATAAAATAATACTGTAAGAGCATTGTATGGTTCCTAAACCATAGATAAATACATACATAAATAACAGAGGCTAAAATTACTCAACTGGTGCATCTAAAATACGCCTACCCCAATGTACCTAATCTAAGCTTAGTACAAGGGAAGAAGTGAGGTGTTGCATAAATGTAGTATTCTTTTTGCCAAGAATTTGCTCAAGATTTCTCTAAGGGTCTAATCAGCTCCGTACCTTAGTTTAGAATGAAGAAGGCTGGTCTCGGGACTCTATTTCCCAGCAACCCGCAATGGTAGGCTGGAAACACTGGAGCTGGATTTCTCTGCAAGAGAAAAGACAGCGTCTCTCTCAGTGCGTCTGCTGGAGGGTCGGCTTCCTTCGGCACTTGATGTAGCGAGATGCGTCGGGCAAGTAGATAGTCGAACTGCTCCAAACCACCGTGTGTTTGCTTGGGCAAATGTGGGCATATTTATACCTTGAAGGGGCTGGGTTTGACGTATGGTTGAACATAATAACATCATCAAAGAGTCTCAGTTCTTTGAAAACTCCATGAGTTCTTGGATAAACCAGTACTCAAGCAAGGGGAAGTCCCTGACTGCTGAAGGCGGGTTTTTCCAAGAAATCGTTCTGGATTTTCGGAACTAGTGGAAGTAGCCCTGCCGTATGTGGGCTGCATTAGTTATGCCTAAATATGGTTATGATTTCTATACCTAAATAAGGATATGGTGAGTTATAACTATATTAGGGCATGAATCGGGAAACTTACAATAGGGTCCTAAATAATACATAACAATAAGAAGCTTGAGATTCTCATAGTTGTAGATCCTTCCCTTCGCAAGGTGTTCAATCATGGATGATCTAGCTTCTTTAACTGTTGTTCTAATCTGTTCAGGAGTGTTTCCCTTCATGGAGACTCTTGACAAGTGAAGTGGCAACTGTACACTGTTTTTGAAACATTTCATGCAAACAAGAGGAATGCGATTGACTTTGCTAAGAAGAAAAAAGAAAGATGCACATTTAGAATAGCAAATTTTTGACACAACAACATTCAATATATTGCTATTAAAAGTCCAACACTATGTATTAACTCAGAAAAAATGAAAGAGATATAAAAAGGATATTGAAACCAATATGTCTGCTAGTTTGTTGTTGTAGGGTTATATTCGTGTCTTCTGTATATAAGTTTGAATAAAAATTAGCAAAAGTATTTACAATGCCACTAGTTGTGTCCTGAATTATACCAGACTGATCTTTGACCCTAATGATCTGACTGGCTACAGCCTTTTGTTGTAAGCGTTTTGCTAAAACCTTGCCGGAATTTTCCCCCAACTTATACATTTTGGTTCGATATTGGAAATATTTGATCGCTATATCTTTATAAAAAGGATCTAATAGGTTAGATTTTGCTATATCAACTGATTTCAGACTAGCTGCTGAATCTTCCCCCATAGAAATATTAAGAGTTAAATCCAGTTCAGCTTGTTGAAAAGCTGCTAGTCTAGTTTTAACCAATTTCTGTTCTGACTGCCAACGATAGGAAGCAGATCTTTTAGTTTCGCCGCACAATGCGGCTTTGAATGTGTCCCAAACAATACCAACCGAGGCTGTACCGACATTAATTGCAAAAAACTCTGAGATCCAACGAGTGAGTTGTTCCTGATATAGTTTATCTAATAGGAGTTTCCTATCAAAAGTCCATGGTCTAATTTGATTAACGGGACGGTCCCAGGGACAACTAAAGATAATAGGATTATAGTCAGATATAGTCCTTGGGTTAATTTCAATCTTGACAGACCCCACAATTTGAATAGAAGTAAAAACATAGTCGATGCGTACAATTTTATTATGAGGTATTGAGTAAAAGGTATAGCCCGCTTGATTTGAATAATGGTGATGCCATAGATCAGTCAGGCCATGTTCAATTAGAAGAGTCCGAAGCGCCTTATAGACTTGGGGCTTTTGTCCTACATATGTCCTATGTTTTGCTATATCTAAATGACTAGGGATATTAATATTAAAATCCCCACAGAAAAACATTGGATGGGGCCACGTGGCTAACTCTAAGTTTAAATTCCTCAGGACCTGTGGGTCGTCGAGGTTAGAAGCATATATCGAGCAGATAGAAAACAATAGGCCATTGACCAATAACTCTACTATTAACCATCTTCCAAAATTGTCTTGCATTACTCTTTTAACACGCCCTACCCCGGTTTTCAAAATGATGGCGACACCCCTGATTGTGGAGGTTTGTCGGGTACAAGCCACTAATTCATAGCCCAGAAATCTAAGATAAGCCCGATTACCCCAAGGAATATGAGTTTCCTGCAGGCAGATTATATCCACCTGCATCATTTGTAACAACGTATTAAGAATCCTGCGTTTTTTAGGGTCATTCAATCCACAAATGTTCCAGGTTGCACATGTTAATCTAGAAATAGCCATAAAATGCGATTAAAGAAAAGAGAGCCCTAAAGAAACCTGTTGAGCATTTTATAACATACAAGATTACAACCAAACTAGCTGCAAAGTTTTGTGTCAGTTCAAATACATTTAAGAGATACACCCAGCTGTTAATAAGAAATCCGGTCATCTCCGTCCACCACCACAACACCACCCCAAAACCCACCCAGAGTGACCCGCCAACCCCAGCTAAACCCACCCACCCAAGGAGCCCCCACACCCCTCACCCCCCACCCCTCACCCCCCACCCCTCACCCCCCACATTGAGCAACAGGACCTTGGTCCTTATGATGGTTGAGTAAGCGTTTCATCGCACTCCTCTGAGCTACAACTTCTCCCCCTTTCCTAAGAAATATCAGATAATCCTGAAACATCAGTAAAAAAGAAAATACAGAATTTTTATATATATCCCTCAAGTCATCAGAAAAAAAAAAAAAAAAGAAAAGGAGAGAGAAAGATAGAAGACATAGAAATACACTCCACCCTATGCTTTACCATCAGGATAATACATTGCCTAACTTCAAAAAACTATATTGAGTCCAAAAATTCCTTAGCAGGTATCTCTGACAGAAAAAACTTTGTCTGACCCTTGAAGAAGATTTTTAGTTTTGCTGGAAAAAGTAAAAATGCCTGAGCACCCTTCGCCTGAAACAGAGGAATCTGTTGTCGCAGATGCCAGCGGCGAGTAACCGTCTCTGAGCAGAAGTCCGGACGGACAAAGAATTGGCACTCCTTAGCTGACCGCTTCTTGTTAGGTCTGGTGAGGTCAAATATACGTTCACGAGCAAGGAAGTTGTTGAAGCATACCAAAATAGCACGGGGATAGGGATTATTCGCAGCAGCAGAGGATTGTTTTTTATTATTTAATGGAAAACGGTGCGCTCTTTGTATCTCGAGATTCCAATCCCACTGGGTGACTTCTGGGAAAGCCTCGGAAAAAAGCTCCACTATAAACTGCCGAGCATCTTCACCCTCTTTGTTTTCCTCTATTCCCAAAACGCGAAGATTATTCCTTCTCGCCCGATTTTCAAGATCTGAAAGCTTCCATAGTATGTCCTTACGTTGTTCTTTGACCTCTGAGACTAAGTCTTTCTGTGTAATATGGCATCTTCAAGAGCTGAGATCCTTTCTTCAGCTTCAGTAATCCTGGTAGTAGTCTCAGAACAGGTTTTAATAACCCGTCGTAGAGAATTCTGCATTTTGCGGCAGGCGCCCTGTGTACGCATATTTTCTTGCCTGGTGGTTTCTCTGTGCATCATTATAGTTTAGTAAATCGTTACCAATGAAACCTCTTCAGGGATTCCTGACACAGTCTCACTAGTGCCTCCGCATACATCCCTCAAATTTAATTGAGACTGTTCAATAGACAATTCCTTCTGCAGATTTTGCTGGTTAGACTGAGATGGAGCCTTGATACCCGGAGCTTTGCAGATTTTGCTGGTTAGACTGAGATGGAGCCTTGATACCCGGAGCTTTACTAACTGTATCAATGTTCAAATCTTTTGATGCCTGGCTGGGGGGCCAATCCGTAGAGTCGCTATCATAACCAGACCACTGAAGGTCTGGGCGATCAACATCATCGTCCCCAGACAAAGATTGATCAGAAACGGAATAAAAGTTCTCCGTAGACTCACTCAGTACACTGAGCACAGATCCCCTAGTATCGTAGGAGGACTCTGTAGGTAGTTTCAGAGTAGTAGATATATGACCATTGGTAGCCTGAACTACATCATCCAGCATGCATTGGGCTGAGGAGGACTGAAGGGTGGAGAGGTCTGGAGCTAAACCTGGTGTAGGAATTGCCTCCTTTAATGTACTATTATGATTTGTTAGCACAGGGATTTCAAGAGAGTCGTTAGGAGGGGGGAGAGTTGCAGCGCCAGAAATCACAGTAAGAGGTACTGTTAAAGAGGTATTCACCTCCCCCTTTCCAACAGAAGCTCCGGATGATCTTAAGTCTTTTCCCTGGGCAAAGTCAGGAGAGCCATTGTTTCTGACCAAAGATTTACCCTTACCTCCCAGCCGGTCGAACATTGCCGGTAGCGTCTATCCCTTGACTGCGGCTGGAGTTGGGATAGCAGGCGAGGGCTTGTCCGTACTTGGAGGGCGAGTCTTCTGAGCCACGGACGCAGCACCCTTCAGATCCGCCTCCTGCTGACCGCGGGTAGAGCTACGGGATTCGAGAGTACTTTCGGCGGCGGCATCCTTTTTTTTTTTTTTTTTGCCAATAGCGTTGGTCGATAGCCGGGAAGACCGCTGCCAGATCAGAACGGAGAGTTTACTCTCGGGACACCAAACCAGGTGTGCTGCGGAACGAAGCGCACAAGCTGCCCAACAGCTTCCGAGGGATACCAGCAGCTTGTATTTCGAATAGCCGGTTAGTGCTGCGAGCAAATTGATCGCTTTTTCACCGCTGAGAGGTGTTAGGGCATATCAGATAAGAAGGGTGGAGCAGTCGGTTCAGTTGGTTCAGGGGGTCCGCTGCAGCTCAGGAGAGCAGAACGCCGACTCACTCGACCGAGAGCACGGCCGCCATCTTGCTCCTACCGGCTCACTCGACCGAGAGCACGGCCGCCATCTTGCTCCTCATTTTTCCAGCCTATGGATACTCAAAAGATCACAGATGAACAGAACCAAACTCTGGCGGAACCTATTAGTTGGGAGGAAGTTGTTATTGCTATGAAATCCCTCTCTAATGGTAAAGCCGCAGGGCCAGACCTTATTCATCTGGAATTCTACAAAACTTTTGCACATTTATTCCAGCACCAAATGTTAGAAGTCTTTTGTCTCGCCCAGACTGGGGTAGTTCCTGATTCATGGCGACAATCCACTATTGTTCTTTTCAGAAAGAAAGGCAAGGATGAACTAAACCCAGCATCATATCGACCCATAGCGCTAATCAACACAGATAGCAAAATCTATTCAAGGATACTGGCTTCTCGGCTAACCCAAACAATTGTTCCTTTGGTCTCCATTCGTCAGCATGGGTTCATTCCCGGCCGGGATACTACGGACCATATCAAGCGTGTAGTAGCCTTATTAGACTGGGCAAAAGTCACAAATTCTGCGCTCGGGGTGATCCTGTTGTGTGGAAAAGTAAATTTTACCATGTCATATGTGCCTACGTGTTCCCCATGTTATGTCATATGTGCATGATCGATATGCATGTATCCCCTTTCTGATCGATTAAAGATGCAATTACAGTTGTGTCCATCTCTAGTATGCCAGTTTCCAGTCCTCGTGAAAACAACGAATATTAGGCCTATGTAAAGCTACGTTGCCACGTTTCACAGTGTGCACGTTAATTCATTGAATTATCCCTGTTTCTAGGCCTCAAAAGGGCCCGGACTCAGATTCAGCTCCTGTTTCCTGAACCCTCTCCGAGGAGCGATACAGCCCCCACCTGTATCCCTGACCCTTCACTTACTTCATGCCTCGCAGTGCCCGGCTAGGCCTGGCTCTGCCTCCCAGTCTGCCAAGAGTATGTTATGTTTCTAGTTATCAGTCCAGCCCTCCTTCTCTGCATTCCTAAGCTACTGAATCACATCAATAGTTTCCGTCATGGTCTAGCCTTTATGTCTCCATGTAAGAGAAATACTGTATTAATATTCATAGAATATTCCTCGCACACGCACTACATATAGAATTATGCATGCACCAGTCTTAGTGTCTGTTAGCCTTTACCCTGATAACTTTTGGATTCTATCAACATGTACTATAAACACCAGATACTAGATATGCCTAGGTACATGTCGCTCTGACCCTCCAGACTTTCGTCTCCTCTTCTAGTGCAGAAGTCATAGCCCCCAGTTCTCCCTGGTAACACGTCATTGCCAGTTTGCGCGCACCACTAGGTTAAAGGTCCCAGCTGCTCAGGTAGCCCCCTCCATGTTTCCGCCCCGTTTATGACATATTCTGTTACGTTTACATCACATGTCTATGTATACGCCCTGTACACACCTCTTGTTACACCCACTTTATGCCTTATCTTTCGCGACTGCTACAAACTCCGCCTACTGCTACGCCCCCTGTATTGAATGTAATGTATTTGTTTAACTATAAATATTGTGCACTGTTATTAAAAGTTATCCCTTATGCTCCCAGATCCTGCCCCCGGCAGCTGCCATCCCATTCCCGTACAGGCTGTCCTGTTCCTGTCCTTTATGCTTATTAAAGCCTGTCAAACTTCAGCTACCTCGAATCTTGACTCTTATTTATTGAGCTACCCGTTTATTGATTATAGTCAAAAATAGATCCGGTAATTAATTATTTATTTACCACATAATGGCGCCCGAATAGGGACTTGCCCTTTCCCCACGCGCCGGAGAAGCCACGCAGGCCCCCTGATCCTCTGCAGCCGTGACGGAACCATACCGGCCACGTGCAGATATTTCTGCTTCAAGTATCCCTCAGGCCCACGGAGGAGACGGAGGTTGCGGTCCAGCGTCCAGACGAGGCGGTGGAGGAACGCGGCGAGTCCCGACCAGAGCCCAAGCCGAGAGTCCAAGGTCCGAGGTATCCGGAGGCCCACCTGTAACTGAAGTCCGAAGTTCGTCCGTCTGTCGTCGTAGCAGTCCAGTCCAGTCCGAGGCCTTCCGTTCTTGCTGCCCGGTGAGTACCGTTGCTGGGGTAGTATCTAGACAGGGTCAATTAATTTGTCTCTGGTCCGTGGGTTTGGGTACACAGATCCAACACGAAGTGTCCACCTAGGTGGATGCGGGTCCTGACGTGTCTCTTTATGAGACCGGTAAGTTTTCGTACTGTTTTAACAGTACATCTAGTCAGTCCAGTCAGTTCTGTTCTCGAGAAATTCATGTGTTTCTGTTTTCAGTATTTCAGGTAATATTCTGTCCGAACTGTTATTTTAAATGTTATTTCATGTGTTTTCAATGTCGTGGTATGAGTGATTTGTTTTCAAGTTATTATTGTGTTTATCGTGTATTGTATTGTGTCCAGATTCCAGTCTAAGTCATGCCTCTGTTCTCGAAATTACGTCAGTTAAAAACCAGAAAAGGTCTGCTCGAAGAAGCAGTTCCTGTCCCGCCTAGGGACAGTCCAGGTCATTTTATGTATCATAAACATGGCATAAGTGCCATATTATATCTAGACTTATGGGTCGAGTATACTAAAGATCTAGAAGAGAAATATAGATGGCCTGTATCAGGTACATGGGATGCCGAGTGCATCATGCGAGTAGAAGAAGTATTATGGAAAAAGAAATCCAGACAGTCCCAGAAAGATGCCATCGAGTTATGGCGCAAAGAATCTCATAAAAGAACCGAAAAAGAAATCAGAAAGTTAGAATTAAGTAGGGAATACTCAGAAAGAGCCCAAGAAAGGGAATTAATCGAAATAGGTGAACGAGTTAAAGCCGAACAGTCAGACAGACAGAGAAATGCCCTTATTAAGGGTATGTATCCTCTTCTTGCCGAGGGCTTGCCAAAAGCAACCCCGGAAGCACCATGTAATTTTCCGCCGCCATTAGTTCCGATTAAGCTACGTCACAAACAGACCGCAGCTGATATTTTTCTCTCGTCCTATTTGGACGACACAGTCCCAGAATATGCAAATCCTGCTCCGCCAGCTCCTGTAAATAATGTAATTCCTGTTCCTCCAGCCACCGGGGCACCTGTCACAGTACCTGTTACGGTACCCCCGGTCCAGCCCATAGTACAAGTTCCCGCTACATCGGTCACTCTGCCAGCACGAATAGTACCAGTCGACGATTCTAGTTTAGGAGCCGCGGGGGGAGGTCCTCCTGGTACCCCGCCACCACACAAACGTGTAACGTTAGTCGAGTTACATGAACATGCGTTACAGCGTACGCCCAAACATCAGTCCGTTGCAGATATCAAGCGAGCTCTTACCGAATGCCGTTATGATCCAGTCCCAGGCGATGATAATATGGTTATATATTCATTGCGCGTAAGACGGGTGACCGAGTATTTGGACACCCTACCGAATATGAAAGAAGATCTAGACAGAGTATATCGTTTCATCCGTACAGGAGAGGATCCAGAAAGTATTGGCGAAATCATGTCTCAAAGGAAAGCTGAGACTCAGCTCATGCTTTTAAAGTTTCTAATTAATTGTTTAATAAGGGAACAAGATTATCCGACTAAAGATCCGACCGAAATGAAAGTCCTGACAAGGTGGAGTGATAATATAGCCGAGGGAAGACACAGGACATTAAGTTGTATAGAGAGTATGTACAAGAAAATTCGTAAGGAAATAATAAAGTTACACGAGAAACGCAAAGCAGCACAAGTAAGCGAGAAAGAAGACGACTCTTCTACTGAAGAGGTAGACGACGAGAATCCTACCAGAATAGCGTATGTAGGTAAAACTAGACTTCCCGACCGACATTCACGCCTAGAACACAAGAAAGTCTTTCCTCCTCCAACACCAGAACAAGGCTCTCTTGAACAAGTATTTCAAGTTACCGATCACATTCTGAAATCACGAATCGGTTATAGTGAACTTAGTACTATGCATGAACAAGAACTAGCCCGATCAGCAGTCCGATGGACTACTGATTCTACCACTTTTCCAGACGAAATAGTGGCACAAATGTTTCTGAAACTGCCCCCAGCCGAGCAGCGACTGGTGGGTATGTATATGATCCAGCACCTCATTACACTGTATGAGGGACAACATTCTGATCCAGGTCCGTTACACGATGTTCTGAACGAGTTACTCCAATATAGATGGAGAGGTTTAGGTACCGATTTAATTAGTGTCATTCTAGAACAGCGCCACAAATATAGAACGTTTCTGAATCCGCATTTTGTTCACGTCTCACCCCCAGAAAGTAAATCATTCTACATAGATAGACAGCATCCGTTACGAGAAGTACACCCAGTTAGGACAGCGGGTGGTGAAATGCAACGAGTATTTGTTTACACCCCTATCACAAAGATGGAACTCTTAGAGATGAAGAAGTTAATTCCCTGTCACGACAAAGACCCAGCAGGGTTCCATCGAGAATTAAAAGACATGCTCCGTATGGGAGAATACACGTATCCAGATATCATTAAAATGCTAAAAGTCCTG
This sequence comes from Lissotriton helveticus, assembly GCF_964261635.1. Lineage (NCBI taxonomy): Eukaryota > Metazoa > Chordata > Amphibia > Caudata > Salamandridae > Lissotriton > Lissotriton helveticus. The sequence continues at coordinate 632,974,718 of NC_136069.1, read as the reverse complement.
TTGCCCGCAGGGGTATATGAAAAACTCAAGGAAAAAGAATGGGAGGTGGGAGAGAAAAAGATTGATTGGACAGCTCTAGAAGCTGAAGATAAAATACGAGTACCAGGTACCGGTCTTGGGGACAAATGTAAAGAATTGCCCGAGTTATTGATACAAGTTTTGCCAAGGTTACTAGCCACGAAAAAGGAAGATTGGGATGCAATCTCAGCATGTAAACAGAAACAGGATGAAGACACTAGTGATTTTTATTCCAGATTTGAAAGATGCTTTATTATTAACAGTGGTTTGAAGACAAGTAGCGAGTCATACCCTCACCTTTTTGTTACTAAACTAGTCGAGAATTCAAGTCCACAAGTTAAAAATCGAGTTTTGAAAGTCGAAAGTACCTGGCAAGCTAGTACCCCGTCACAAATGCTTCAGATGCTCCAGTATCACCAGAACAGAATCAGGGAAGAGCAAGAACACGAAAGGAGACGTATGAAAGACACGAAAATGAAAGTATTAGTTGCACAATCTGTTCCACAAGACAGTCAGAAGAGGGGTCCGAATCAAGCCAGTCATCCTGCAGCTCCCGTTAAAGGGACTTGCAATTACTGTAAACAGCCAGGTCATTTTATAAACGAGTGTGCAGTTCTGAAACACAACATAGCTACTGGTAAGACTAAAGAAAGACCACGTCCGCCTAGACAAGAACAAGTTTCACAGATTTCTCAGTCACCACAGAAGGCACAACAGACAGTTCCAGCACCGCAGCCTATCGCTGCAACACAGCATGTTACACAGCAGATGTACCAGTATGCTCAGTCAGAGTATCCAGAGTATCAACAGTATTCATGAAACAGCCTAGAGAGGGAGGTAGGCTTGCCTCTCATCGAGATACCTGTAGATCAAGAGGGTCCCTATGTACACAGTCAAGTATTAGGGAAAGACAGAAAGTTTTTGATTGATACAGGGGCAAGTAGGACTACCATCAGTCATGACGAGGTTCCAGGGGCTCCGCTCTCAGGCTCTAGAAATGTTTCCCTTGGATTTTCAGGAAAACCTATTGTTAACGAGATTTCAAAACCAGTTTCCCTAGAAGTTGGTCCATTGTCCCGAACTACTGATTTGTTGCTTACGAAGTCATGTCCAGAAAATTTGTTAGGCATTAAAACATTGAAAGAATTAGGTGCAGTTATTTGCTGCTCTCCAGAAGGAATACGTTTGTTTTTGCGTGACTTCAAAGGTCACTATGTATTACGAGATTTTGATCCAAGACTATCAAATGTACCGCAGCATTTATGGGCGCAAGGTCCAACTGATGTAGGTTTTATGCAAATCACACCCCATCGTGTGACTCTCAAACAAGGTATAGTTTTGCCACGAATCAGACAGTACAGATTGCCACCTGAGGCTGTAGCAGCCTTATCCAAAATTGACGAGCTTATTGCTCAAGGAGTGGTTGTAGAAACTGACTCCAATGTATGTAATTCTCCTATCATTCCAGTCATGAAACGTACTGATCCAAATGCACCTCCAGTATATCGATTAGTGATTGACCTTCGAGAACTTAATAAATGTATCATACCCCAGTACCCAGTAGTCCCAGATATTTCATCCCTATTGACAGCCATTGATTCTGAAGCTACATTTTTCACTGTTATAGACCTCAAGAATGCATTTTTCAAGTCAAGTCAAGTCAAGTCATAAAATTTGTATAGCGCACTACATACCCAGAGGGTTTCAAGGCGCTTAGGAAGGGGAGGAGGATTATTTGTCAAATATCCACGTTTTAAGCTGCTTTCTGAACGCTAGGTGATTCTGGGTGAGGCGAAGGTAAGCGGGGAGTGAGTTCCATGTTTTGGCAGCCAGGTATGAAAAGGATCTGCCTCCCATGGTGGTCTTGTTGATGCGAGGTACAGTGGCGAAGGCTTGGCTGGAAGAGCGAAGTTGGCGGGAGGGGGAGTAGAAGGACAGTCGAGAGTTGAGGCAATCTGGTCCGATGTCGTAGAGTGATTTGTGTGCGTGGGTAAGCAGTCGGAAAGTGATCCTCTTATTGACGGGTAGCCAGTGGAGGTCTTTAAGGTGACCAGAGATGTGTTCGTTGCGTGGGATGTCTAATATGAGCCTGGCTGAGGCGTTTTGGATTCGTTGTAGTTTCTTCTGGAGTTTAGCGGTGGTACCTGCGTAGAGGGTGTTTCCGTAGTCCAGTCGGCTCGTGACTAGAGCGTGGGTGACTGTTTTCCTTGTTTCGGAGGGGATCCAGCGAAATGTTTTTCTGAGCATGCGAAGAATGTTAAAGCAGGAAGAGGATACGGCGCTGACTTGTCTGTTCATGGAGAGTGAAGAATCCAGGATGACGCCAAGGTTCCGTGCGTGGTCTGTCGGGATGGGTGCTTTTCCGAGGGCTTCCGGCCACCAGGAGTCGTCCCATGCAGAGGGGGATGTACCTAAGATGAGGACTTCTGTTTTGTCTGAATTCAGTTTCAGACGGCTTTGTTTCATCCATTCGGCGACTTCTTTCATTCCTTCGTGTAGGTTAGTTTTGGCGGTGCTGGGGTCCTTGGTGAGAGAAAGGATCAGTTGAGTGTCGTCCGCGTAAGAGATGATGTTGAGGTTGTGTTGGCGGGCGATGGCCGCGAGGGGGCTCATGTATACGTTGAAGAGGGTGGGACTGAGTGAGGATCCTTGAGGTACGCCGCAGATGATTTCAGAGGCCTCGGACTTGAATGGTGGGAGGCGGACTCTCTGGGTTCTTCCGGTGAGGAACGAGGTGATCCATTCCAGTGCTTTTCCTTGGATTCCGATGTTTCTGAGGCGTTGTAAAAGGGTGCTGTGGCAGACTGTGTCGAAGGCTGCAGAGAGGTCGAGGAGGATGAGGGCGACTGTGTCTCCATTGTCCAGTAGAGTTCGAATGTCGTCTGTTGCTGCGATGAGGGCGGTCTCAGTGCTGTGTTTGGCTCGGAAGCCAGATTGTGAGGGGTCGAGTGATTTGTTGGCTTCGAGGAAGGCGGCGAGCTGGTTGTTGACGGCTTTCTCGATGACTTTGGCCGGGAATGGAAGAAGCGAGATGGGGCGGTAGTTTTTGAGTTCGGTGGGGTCTGCTGTTGGTTTTTTCAGAAGGGCGGTGAGTTCAGCGTGTTTCCAGTCTTCTGGGAAGGTAGCGGAGTTGAAGGAGCAGTTGATGACGTCTCGGAGGTGCGGAGCTATGACGGAGTCTGCTTTGTTGAAGATGTGGTGAGGGCATGGGTCTGTGGGGGATCCAGAGTGGATGGAATTCATCAGGCGGATGGTGTCCTCGGTGGAGATTGGGTTCCAGTCGTTAAGGGTGTTTACGGGGGGAAGATGGTCAGCAGATGGTAGGGTGTGTTGGCTTCCGGGTTGGTTGTCAAAGCTGTTGTGGATGTCAGCAATCTTGTTGTGGAAAAAAGAGGCTAGGGAGTCGCAGAGGGTTTGAGAGGGGGTGATGTCGTTGGAGTTGGCCGAGGGGTTGGAAAATTCCTTGACGATGTTGAAAAGTTCCTTGCTGTTGTGGGCGTTGTTGTCAAGTCGATCCTTGAATGCTGTTTTCTTGGCTTTTCGGATCAGTTGGTGGTGAGTACGGGTGGCGCTTTTGAAGGCGTCCTTGTTGATGGTGGATGGGTCTTTTTTCCAGGCCTTTTCAAGGGAGCGGCACAGTTTCTTGGACTTCTTGAGATCATCGTTGAACCATGAGGCCTTCTTGTTGCCAAGTTTGTGTTGACGTTTTTTCAGTGGTGCTAGGGTGTCGGCGGTGTTGGATAACCAAAGGGAGAGGTTGGAGGCGGCTTCGTTGGCGTTAGAAGAGAGGGCTGGGGAGGTTCGAAGGAGCGATGTGGAGATCTGATCCGTGGTGATTTTGTTCCAGTTTCTTTGTAGAGTTGGTTGGAGGTGGGTGATGGGTTTCGGCTTGTTGTAGGTGAAGTGAACGCAGCTGTGGTCAGTCCAGAGGAGATCCGTAGTGTGGCTGAAGGAGACATGGTTGCTGGAGGTGAAGATGGGGTCGAGTGTGTGACCTGCGATGTGGGTGGGGGAAGTGACCAGTTGTTTAAGTCCGAGGTTGGCGAGGTTGTCTAAGAGGGTGGCGGTGTTGCGGTCGTTGATCTTTTCAAGGTGGAAGTTGAGGTCTCCCAGAAGGATGTAGTCTTTGGAGGGGAACGCGTGTGGGGTGATGAAGTCCGTGATGTCTTCACTGAATTTTGCGCGGGGTCCTGGTGGTCTGTAGAGGAGGGTGCCTCTGAGAGTTGTCTTGGGGTCGATGTGGATCTGGAAGTGAAGGTGTTCGGAGTTAGCGAGGTTGGCGTCGGAGCTGGTAGAGATGCGGATGGATTTCTTATGGACGATAGCGATTCCTCCTCCTGTATGGTCGGTGCGGTCCTTGCGTGTGATCTTATAGTCATCAGGGATAGCGATGGCGATGTCAGGGGCGGATGAAGCGTTCATCCATGTTTCCGTTAGGAAGGCGACGTCAGGAGAGATGGTGTCTAGTAGGTTCCAAAGGTCAATGGCGTGCCTGTGGACCGAGCGGGTGTTGAGAAGGATGCATTGTAGGTGGTTGGGGTCGGGAATCTGTGGTGTGGTCGTAGCGGAGATGTTGTCGGTGCCGCTAAATTTGCAGGAGAAGCAGGAGAACGGTCCATGGGTGCGTCCAGGAGCGGCTTGAACGCAGTTGGGGGCGCGACCGGGGTTAAGGGCTAGGAGGGTGGCGGCATCGTAGGTAGTGCGGGGGGGCTGGGCAGCGCGAGGGGCAGGGGGTCTGGCGCTGGGCGCGGTCCAGGCGTAGACGGGCTTACCTTTGGCGCACCTTCGGCGCGGATTGGGCGCGGTCGCTGCGCGCGGGAACTCCTGTCATATATGGAGAGTGGAGGGGGAGGGGCGAGGGCGTCTCAGCTGGGAGGCGGGGCGGGCACACGAGGACAACAACAAACAAAATGGAGGCGGAGGGGGGAGCAGAGCGGAGCGCTGGAGTCAAATGCGCTAACAGGCTACAACAGCAGAGGGCAATTACACAATCAAGCGCTAGCGAGGCAGAGCGCAAAATAAGCTACACAGCTGGCGAAATGTGACAAAAACAATTTCAAATTGCACAGTTTGACCAGTCAAGCGGAGCGGCGCTAGGATCTAAAGCACACAAGGAAATGGTATGAATTGCACAGTAAGCAGCTAAACACAGCAGCGCTACGATATAATTAACACAGCAGGCAATGAGAAAGCGTTTTTAAAGGCAAGTTAAGCAGTGCAGCGCGACTAATACCAGATGCCTGCAAGAGACACTGGGAGCGACCTCTCTGCCTGAAGCGAGGAGCGAGTCACAGCGAGTGTAGGGAGAGGAGCGCTATCTCTACTCTGTGGGAGGGCGTCTCAGCTGGGAGGCGGGGCGGGCACACGAGGACAACAACAAACAAAATGGAGGCGGAGGGGGGAGCAGAGCGGAGCGCTGGAGTCAAATGCGCTAACAGGCTACAACAGCAGAGGGCAATTACACAATCAAGCGCTAGCGAGGCAGAGCGCAAAATAAGCTACACAGCTGGCGAAATGTGACAAAAACAATTTCAAATTGCACAGTTTGACCAGTCAAGCGGAGCGGCGCTAGGATCTAAAGCACACAAGGAAATGGTATGAATTGCACAGTAAGCAGCTAAACACAGCAGCGCTACGATATAATTAACACAGCAGGCAATGAGAAAGCGTTTTTAAAGGCAAGTTAAGCAGTGCAGCGCGACTAATACCAGATGCCTGCAAGAGACACTGGGAGCGACCTCTCTGCCTGAAGCGAGGAGCGAGTCAGTGTTCCCATTCATCCAGACAGCCAGTACCTTTTTGGTTTTTGTTTAAATGGAAGGAGCTATAAATTCACACGAGCTCCTCAAGGTTTCACAGAAAGTCCTAGTATTTACAGTCAAGCACTTAACAGACAACTAGACAATATTCACATGCCAGCTGACACTGCCCTGCTCCAGTATGTCGATGATCTATTGATCACAGCCCGTTCTGAACGTGACTGCGAGCGTGCGTCACTTACAGTCCTGTATTTTCTGGCCGAGCAGGGGCACAAGGTGTCCCCTTCCAAATTACAATTCTGTGTCCAGCAAGTGATCTACTTAGGCCACTTACTGTCCAAGTGGGGTAGGCAGTTGACACCAGATCGTATCCAGTTAATAGCAAAGTCTTCCACAGCCCAAGACACAGAAGGAGGTACGAGCTTTTATTGGCCTCACTTCTTACTGCAGACAATGGATTCCTCAGTATGCATTTCTAGCTAAGCCACTGATACAGTTAACGACACAGGAGGCAGCCGTATCGACTATCCTCCCTTGGACATCTGAACATACACTTGCTTTTAATGAATTAAAGAAAGCCTTATGCCAAGCACCTGTTCTAGCAACACCGAACTACAATAAGACTTTTACACTTTTTGTCACAGAACGTGATGGTACTGCATTATCTGTTCTCACACAAGATCAAGCAGGACAGTACAAGCCCTGTGCTTATTTTTCGAGCACACTAGATCCAGTAGCCCAGGCTTTGCCTGCGTGCCTCAAGTCAGTTGCAGCTACAGCTCTAGCTATCAGACAAAGTGATTCCATAGTATTAGGACACTCCCTGACAGTACAAGTTCCACACTCTGTGGAAGTTCTTTTAAACCGAACACAGACTCAGCACTTGACAATTGCACGTTTAACAGGTTATGAACTGACACTGTTCCAGCCACACATAGAAATCAGACGCTGCAACATTCTAAATCCTGCTACACTGTTACCGTCAGTTACTTCAAATCCTGCCACACATGACTGTGTGGAAGTCATTAATACTATGACCAGGCCAAGACAAGACCTGACAGACATTCCATTACCTAATCCCGACCTCACACTTTATGTGGATGGTTCATGTATGAGAACAAGTACAGGAGAACTAGTAGCCGCGTATGCAGTGACTACTGAAACTGAAGTTATTGAAACACACCGTATTGACACCCTGTCTGCTCAAGCAGCAGAGCTAGTTGCTCTGACCCAAGCCTGCATACGTGCCAAGAACCTGAAAGTAAACATATATACAGATTCACGTTACGCATTCGGAGTTGTACACGACTTCGGAGTGCTCTGGCAGGAGAGAGGTTTCATGACTTCTCATGGAACCAAGATTCAGCATGGTCTCCTCATTCAAGCTCTGTTAGATGCAATACATTTACCGACAGCTATCGCTATCATGAAGTGCAAGGCACACACGAAAATTACTGACATTATTTCCCAAGGTAATGATCTAGCAGATCGAACAGCCAAGCTTACAGCTCAGACACCAGACATTCCAGTTAACAAGACACAGACATCCACTCCAGATCCGACTACTTGTATGACAGTTAAGGACCCTACACAAGATGTCATAGACATACAGTTACATGCTACTCCCGAAGAAATCAAGAAATGGTCTGAACAAGGAGGGGTCCAGACAGATCAGGGATGGGTGACGAAGGGAAAAGCCACATGGTTTCTCCCCGACTCTATGGTTCAAGTCATTATTAATACCGCACATAGTCCAGCACATCTAGGAGAAAAAGCTATGTTAGACAGTATCCAGAACCTTTGGTTCAACAAGCACTTACGAGCTGCAGCCAAGCAGAAAGTCCGTACTTGTATGATATGTTGTCAATTCAATCCAGGTAAAAGTGTCCCGGTGGAACAAGGTGGATTCCAACCCCCTGACCACCCTTTTGAAGTCCTCCAGATGGATTACATTCAGATGGAGCGATGTCGAGGTTTCAAGTATGTCCTCGTAGTTGTATGCGCTTTGTCCAGGTGGACAGAAGCATATCCAGTCCCAGATTACACCGCCGCGACCACTGCCAAGCAGTTGGTTCGTGAATTCTTTCCCCGTTATGGACTCCCTAGGGTCGTGTATTCTGATAACGGCCAGCCATTCTCATCTGAGCTAATGAAACATGTTTCCCTTCTGTTAGGGTACCAGTGGAAGTTCCATTGTGTGCGCCATCCTGAAGCAGCCGGTCTCGTAGAGAGACATAATCAGACCCTGAAAATCCGCATTGCAAAAGTTTGTAAAGAGAAAGGTGTAGACTGGCTTGTTGCCCTGCCAGTTGCTTTATTCTACATGAGAATGGTTGCACATTCCAGATCAGGTCTGTCCCCTTATGAGGTCGTATTCGGCCGCCCCCAAACATGTGGGGTACACCTAGACCCCGCAGTATTACAGATGTTTCCAGTAATATGCTGACAGATTACCTAGCTTCCTTGATGTCTGCCCTACACTCTTGTCGTTCACAGGTTGCCGCTGCATTTCCAGACAATACTGAAGTGAAACCACACGAGGTCATTCCAGGCGACCTCGTGTTGGTCAGGAACTTTGATCGTTCAAATCCGCTGGAGCCTCGCTGGAAGGAACCGAGACTAGTCCTTCTGACCACCCGCACGGCCGTGAAGTTGGAAGGCCGCAAGGGATGGGTCCATCTGTCGCATATCAAGAAATTCCATGGACTCCGTGACAAAACTTTTGCCAAGAACATTTCCAAAGACTGTTCCATCTCTAAAGACTGCCTGAAACCAGACTCTAAATCAGACATTAATTCAAATCCCGAACTGAAAGTTCCTCTGTTAGAGAAAACTCCGCAGCAGGAGTATAAGTTAAAACTCCGGTCTAGTAAACTAAGTCAGCCAGTTTAATTGTCTAAGTCCCTCTCGGGTGAAACGGTTAGACAGGTACCTGACATGTACGAGATAGACCCCCATAGTGAGAGAGTTAGTCAAAACTCTATCAGATGTATCGTTTTTTTAAGTTTCTTATTGTTTCTAAGTTTGATGGTTACCTGCACAAGTTATGCATTGCATTTATGTTTTCCAAGTTCACATGTAAATATGTTTTCTAATGCTACAGTAGAGCACACATTTAGTGATCTGCCTCCTCACGAGCTATCCTATCGTCTTGCTATGCGAAATAATACATTTATCAGAATGTTACACTATTCACACCAGACCAGCAATGCCACTAATTGTTGGGTGTGTGGTCGACTTCCCCCTTTCCAGACACCGAAGGGAGTTCTGCCACTCTTTCCTTATCCGTTTTCACATAATGGTTCGTGTGGAGCATGGTCCATGTTAACGTTATCTTCAAATGATATGTCCCTTCTGAACAGAACATGTTTTCCAGACAAGCAAGGTCTCTCCCATAGAACAGGGTTAGATCTAGAAAATGAAGTTTATAATTTAGGTAATTATTCTTCGAATTTTATGGTCCTGAATGTTCAGTCTGATACTACTCCAGATTTGCCTGCTATTTCAGTACTACCAGTCAAAGGCGAATTATGTGTCAGAAAGAATGGTTCCGCACATGTAGGACATAGTGATTGTACTACTACTGTCGAGTATAGTGACAGTGGGAAATCTATTTTCAAAGCCTCACGTCATTCTTATTTTGTTTGTGGTCAGACCGCATATATTCGTCTGCCCCTCGATTGGGATGGAACATGTTACATTGCCTTCCTACTGCCACCAGTTTTTCTAGCCCCATCTGATTATCATAGAAACACACATCTGGTACACGTCAGACATAGAAGGGAGATCGAGTCCCCAATTGTCGATCAAACTGAAACTACTCTAGAACAATATCAAGACTTCAATAAAGGTTTCTTCTTCTTTATAGGACCTATCCAGAATAGTAAGTTCATACGTAGACTAACCAGAACCCTTGAAGCAGTAGTGAATGAGACTACTTCTGCTTTAGGTAACTTAACTGAAGAGCAATCTGCTATGAGATTTGTCGTGCTCCAAAATCGTCTCGTTCTTGACGTCATACTGGCCGATAGAGGAGGAGCATGTAGAGTCATCGGATCTAGTTGCTGCATTTTCATTCCTAATAACGCGCCATCTGTTTATTCAGCTATAACCAGACTTCATAAAATTGCCCATCAGTTACACCAGAATCCAGGCACCTGGACATGGTCCAGTTGGCTCTGGAGTATTATATCTGCCTGGGGATGGAAAGTATTGTCATTCCTAGGTATTGCAGTAATGATCATATTCAGTTGCTGCCTCTGTATACAATGTGGCCCTGCGATTTGCGGCATTTGTGCTACCTCTTGTATTCCTAGTCCTATGTCCCGTTCCAAGACAATTCGAGACGAGCAAATGATGCTATATGAAATGATAGATGGTATCATGAATATTGATGTTTCCTGATGGAAACGTAGGGCACAAGGAGGGAATGTGGAAAAGTACATTTTACCATGTCATATGTGCCTACGTGTTCCCCATGTTATGTCATATGTGCATGATCGATATGCATGTATCCCCTTTCTGATCGATTAAAGACGCAATTACAGTTGTGTCCATCTCTAGTATGCCAGTTTCCAGTCCTCGTGAAAACAACGAATATTAGGCCTATGTAAAGCTACGTTGCCACGTTTCACAGTGTGCACGTTAATTCATTGAATTATCCCTGTTTCTAGGCCTCAAAAGGGCCCGGACTCAGATTCAGCTCCTGTTTCCTGAACCCTCTCCGAGGAGCGATACAGCCCCCACCTGTATCCCTGACCCTTCACTTACTTCATGCCTCGCAGTGCCCGGCTAGGCCTGGCTCTGCCTCCCAGTCTGCCAAGAGTATGTTATGTTTCTAGTTATCAGTCCAGCCCTCCTTCTCTGCATTCCTAAGCTACTGAATCACATCAATAGTTTCCGTCATGGTCTAGCCTTTATGTCTCCATGTAAGAGAAATACTGTATTAATATTCATAGAATATTCCTCGCACACGCACTACATATAGAATTATGCATGCACCAGTCTTAGTGTCTGTTAGCCTTTACCCTGATAACTTTTGGATTCTATCAACATGTACTATAAACACCAGATACTAGATATGCCTAGGTACATGTCGCTCTGACCCTCCAGACTTTCGTCTCCTCTTCTAGTGCAGAAGTCATAGCCCCCAGTTCTCCCTGGTAACACGTCATTGCCAGTTTGCGCGCACCACTAGGTTAAAGGTCCCAGCTGCTCAGGTAGCCCCCTCCATGTTTCCGCCCCGTTTATGACATATTCTGTTACGTTTACATCACATGTCTATGTATACGCCCTGTACACACCTCTTGTTACACCCACTTTATGCCTTATCTTTCGCGACTGCTACAAACTCCGCCTACTGCTACGCCCCCTGTATTGAATGTAATGTATTTGTTTAACTATAAATATTGTGCACTGTTATTAAAAGTTATCCCTTATGCTCCCAGATCCTGCCCCCGGCAGCTGCCATCCCATTCCCGTACAGGCTGTCCTGTTCCTGTCCTTTATGCTTATTAAAGCCTGTCAAACTTCAGCTACCTCGAATCTTGACTCTTATTTATTGAGCTACCCGTTTATTGATTATAGTCAAAAATAGATCCGGTAATTAATTATTTATTTACCACAGTTGGACGCCGAAAAGGCGTTCGACAGGGTCTCCTGGGAGTATTTATGGGCTGTTTTACGTTGGAAGGGCTATGCACCAGAGTTTATTCAGGCTCTACAAGCATTGTACATATCCCCAACTGCCAAAATCCGTATCTCTGGAAGTGAATCACAGTATTTTTCTATCAGCAGTGGCACCAGACAAGGATGCCCCTGTTCTCCCCTCCTTTTTGCTTTGTTTATTGATCCTTTTTTATGGTTAATAGAGAAATCTCAGATCATTACTCCTGTTACAGTTCATGGAATTGAATATATGCTGACGATATTATCGTTCTAACTGATAATGTGGCCCAATCTTTCTCTGCATTGGAGACCCTTGCAGCTCAATTCGGTTCAATTTCTGGATACAAATTAAACATCGCAAAGACGCAAATTTTACAATCTTCGGCTATGCCAATCTCTCATGTTCCTACAACTATGGAGGCAACATACCTCGGTATTCAAATCTCTCCTGATATAGATCAGATCTTGGATCTGAATTATTCTCCCATTATTGATTCACTCCATAATAAATTAGAGCGGCTGGATCATTTACATCCTTCATTATTTGGCCGATCTAATATTCTCAAAATGTTTGTCCTCCCTAAATTTTTATATCTTTTCAGATCTATTCCACTTTTAATTTCCACTTTAATTTTAACAAAGGCAGAAACGATATTTCAACGATTTTTATGGTCATACCGTAAATCTAGGAGGGCAGCTAAGTGGACCTGTCTTCCGCAAGATCGTGGGGGGTGGACAGTCCCGAACCTAATGTATTATTATTATTGGGCAGCTATGGTACAACATTTTGCCGTTCCATTACTAGGTGATGCTGCTGAGCTTCCGGTACATCTCTCACCATCTATATACTCAATATCGTTGGGAGATTCTACAAAAGGTATATTAACCCGTATCCTAGAACCGAGTTATTTAAAAAAAACTAAATTTAAGGTTCTGTGGGCATTATTTTCGGTTTGGCAAAAAGCTTGTTGCCATTTTCATATTCCTAAACTCAATTATTATACCCCATTAAATGCCTTTCGATTACTCCCAACGATATTTCAAGAGGGGGTTGCAATTACTTGGACAGCTCATGGTCTGAAGGAGATCGGCGACTTAGCCGATCTCGGGCAAATGGCATCTTTTGTTTTTTTGAAGGAGAAATTCCATTTGCAGTCCAATCATTTTTTCAAATATTTACAATTGAGAAGTTTTCTTGATAAAAAGCTTCCTCTAAATCCAACAATGTTCCAAAAAATTACTATTGTCGAATCTGTTAGAAAGAAAGTAAAAATTGGCAGTCTATATCAGTCTTTTCTATTGCAACTTCCTGATGATTTAGATGACCAGAATAATAAGTGGGCGACCAAATTTGGAGTACCTTCTATTGATTTAAAACTTCCTCTGTTAGCCAGGTCTGTTTTGGTCCCAGGCTCTCTTCGCTCGCAAAGTTACATAGCTATGTTTAATCTTTATTATACACCCGCAAAACTTGTTAGATGGGGGGGTTGTTAGTGGGGGCAAAGGGTCGTTTTGTGCAACATGTAAATTTCCGTCCGCAGATTCTGTTCCTATTTTTCATAGCTGTCCAGAGTTATCTTCTTTCCTTAACCAAATTGAATATTTTCTTACTCAGATTACTCAAACCTCAGTTAAAATCTCAGCGGAAATGGTAATTACTGGCTATGAATACTCTACGGCCCATGAAAAAACAAGACATTTACAAGCGTTTCTTTTCATTGCCATGGCTATGGTCAGACTTTGTGTTACAACACTTTGGATAAATCCTGAACCCCCCACCTTCTGTCATTGGAAGACCAGGATGTTGGGCTGGTTCAAATTAGACACTGCCGTTCAGGCTTTACGAGGAAAGAAAAGACGTCTAACTGCTTCCAAGAATTGGGCACCATTTGAAAAATTGTTGGCAAATTAATAAGTTTTTTAAAATCATTATTGTATAATTTTTTATGTCTGTATCATGTATGATTAATGTTGTCTAATTTAATCTCTCTCCTACCACCCCGGGACAAAATGGGGAAAAAAATTCAATAAAAAAAAAAAATGAAACCCATATGTCTGTAACATATTTAATTCTTGACAGGCAGGTTGAACTTTGGATGTGATCTGGCTCTCTGATGGCTATGTTAATGTAAGCATCAAGTGAGACCTTATCCTAATCCTTCAGCTCAGGGTGTTCAGGACTTAACATGTTCCTGAAGGAAAGGTAGGCCCTTTTAGGTCAAGCAGCCAGCTGCAAACACACTCCTTGTACATCTAAAGAAAAATATTGCATTGAACAGCTAAAAGTTGTATCACGTCCAGAAAATATGACATAGGCATGGAAGCAGACTACCTTAGCCATATGCCAAATGTATGGAAATTGGTGGACTGGTCCTGTGAAGCCATACAAACTAAAAGTTCAAGTATTAATTTGTCCCATTTAAAAATCAACCAAAGGCATGAAAATTGGCTCAGGTGGGCACTCTACTCTCAGCGATATTGTGTATCTATCACTCATGGAATGGGCTAGAAGCATGAAAGTTAGCACCAGTGGGCAACTTTACCTCAGCAATATTCCTGAGTTGTAGTGTGAAACTTGTGCTTTAAATGTATAGTTATTTTGCTATTTAGTCTCTGGTCAAACAGAGTGTCAGCTCCTCCCACCAGCCGCGAGCTACCAGCTAAGGTTGCCCATATGGGAGCAATGTCAATCCTCATTAGGGTCGCTCTTCACCGGCCTGTGTACTGCCATGTCCCTGCTGTCAAGTCGCTGTGTAAGCATGCAGGTGGAAATGGCTCACTGCTGCAATGATGTGGCCAAGGGCCTGGTGCAGGTTACGCATGCCCTGGACAAGCTGTGGGCAGCCGCCACAGGTGGCACACCCCTGAGTTCAAGGGAGAGTGAGGATCTGTTGAGCAAGAGCAGCATCACTCCACCAATTCCCCGGAACAGACGGCGGAGTGTGCGGCACGGAGAACACCTGATGACTCAAGGAAGAGCAGTGAGCAGGCTGATCGAGGGGCAACAGGCCGTGCCTGTTGAAGATGAAATGGCATCAGTGGAACATGGCAATGAGTGAGGCAACACATTGCATGTTGACTTATGTTTGTGCAACATCCTTGCACTGTGGGTCTAACATGTGAAAGTAAATGTGACACACATTAGGTGTACGTCAGGCTGTGTGACAGATATGTTCTTGCACCTAAAGAAATAAACACAGTTGTGCACCAATCTGTAGCATTGAGTCGTCATTACTCACCTAGAAATAGTTCTGTGTGATCTCCTCTCGTCTCTGGCGCCCAGGAGCCGCCCAACACCACCTGCTGGTCTGCACCGTGGAGCTGGGCCCTCATCTGATGACTCTGAATCTGTGAGCTCCATTGGGGTGCCTTTCTTGGTTGCGATGTTGTGTAGCATGGCACATGTGGCTACGATTTTGCAGCATGCCTCTGGGCTGTACTGTAGCGCTCCTCCACTCATATGTAGGCAGTGGAAACGGCTCTTCAGGATTCCAAATGTGTTCTCGATGGCACAGTGTGTGGCTCTGTGAGCGCTGTTATACCTCCGCTCCCCTGCAGTCGCTGGATTCAGCTACGGAGTCAGAATGAAGTCCCATACAGTATACGCACTGTCAAGTGCATGGTGACAAGAATTAAGTTAAACACTGTCCTACCACTTTAGACCTTTACTGATTGTGTGAATGAAAGCCATGTATTTACCTAGCAGGTAGCCCTCACTAAACTCTGCATCTGTGAGTGGCGGTATATTCCACTGTGGGAAAACATGAATGAGTTGTGTGTGCTGCCCGGGTATTTTACAACAATATCAGTGATGACATGTTTGGTATTGCACACTACCTGTATGTTCAAGGAATGATAGGACTTGCGGTTCCAGAAAACAAACTCCTTCTGTGATGGGGGTGAGAGTTCGCCGTGAGTCTCATCTATGCAGCCAATTACGCGGGGGCATTGGGCTATCTGGTAGAAATCCTGCTTAGCCTGATCTAGTGCCCATGTGTGCTGTGGAATTGAATGTGGTGATGCAGCCTCTGGACCATTGCATCCAGGAAAGCTTGAAAGCAGCGCAACTGGTTACTCTGGGAGACCACTCCTGCTGCAGCTATCACCCCCTGAAAACTCCCTGATGCCAGTAAGTGCAGTGAGCACAGGACCTGTACATGGGTGGGAATGGTGCCTGTCCTGCGTGTGGGGTGTACTAGTATGGGTTTGAGCCCCTCTATTAAGTCCATGATGCTGGCTGTGTCCAGCCTATACTTCACATGGATCTCCTCCTCGGTCTGCTGGAACAGGGTGATGCGCACTCTGAAGATCCTTTCCTGAGCACTCTGAAGATCCTTTCCTGGCATCTCCTTCTCTGTGCAGCAGCTCTGATTCGCAGCCTCCTGGCTATCACAGACAGCGCAGCCATAGTGAAACCCCCTGTAGGATTTTGGTCCTATTTAAATAGTTTGCACCTGGCTACAAGCTGCTCAGAGTTGGTGGTAATTGCAATGTGCTAAACTGCGAAATTCGCATAATCGCAATTTGCGATTTTTACATACATCTCTTTGCATTTTCGCTATTTCCGATCAGGTTATTAGCGGTTATCGCAAATAACGTGTCGCAGATATCTAATTCGCAATTATTTTTGCAGATTGTGTGACTCTCAAAATTGGTAATCGCTAAATTTGCAAATAACGATTTTGCACTTCAGGTCCCATTTATACATAGGAACACTCTGTTTTAGTTCAAAGCTATTTTATTTTGAACACAGCGGTAAGCCTACAACCTCATGTCGAGGGAAAAAAGCTTTAACACAGCGCCTTGCCTACAACCCTCTCAGGAGGGCCGGCCGCATGGTTTACAGATGCAATGTCGAAATGTTTGCCGCAGGCAGGAGGGTATCCGCTTTAGCAAGTAGGATATGTGGAGGGCGGGTAGCCCACCTGCCTCTAACTGCCTAACGGGGCGCAACCGTCTCAGAGAGAGACAAGTGCCAGAGTGGCAAGCAGGAAGAAAGAGAGTGGGAAAGACAGAGAATCCTAAGCGTGGACAGAGAGGGGGGGGGGGGAAATAGAATGCCGGGTACAGGCGTTATGGCGGAGGGCAGCTGGTAAGGGGGCATGTGTGTCCGCAGCCGCAGCTGTGTTGCGCATGGTGGTCAAGGATGCAGTCTGGCCGGGTCTCTAGGAACAAGCGCGTCCTCAAAGAGGTGCAGAGTGCGGAGTCTAGTGGGCATGTGTCGCGCATACTCTACAGAGCAAAGGTGTCGCACCAAAGGCTCCCAGACCGCCTTGAAGCGCGTAGCCTGCGCCTGCAGACGTGCCGTAAGGAGCTCCATCGCAAGGACCTGCCAAAGGCGCACAAACCAGGAAGCAATGGGTGGTGCCTCCATTCGCTTCCAGTACAATGCAATGAGTTGTTTAGCGGCACCTAGCATTTGGAGCGTGAGGATCCAGTCGCCGCGGGTAAGTGCCTTGAGCGCAGCAGGGCGTATGCCAAGTAGGATCGTGCTCACTTCTTCGGGTAAAGGGAACCCCAACACCCCCTTGATATGGCTAAGCACTTCCTTCCAGAAAACCGCAAGGGTCGGACACTTCCACCATATATGCACAAAGTCACCAGTCGCAGAGTTACACCTCCAGCACATCGGGGAAGCATTGGGGAACATATGGCTAAGGCGGAGAGGGGTGTAGTACCATTGCGTAAGTAGCTTGTAAGCGTTTTCCCTCTGTGGGATGCTGCGATATACCTTGGGTATATCCCGCCACAGTCTGCTCCATCGGGAGGGGCCAATGTCTGTGCCCGATGCTAATTGCCATTTCTTCTGATAGGGATGTGCAGGCGCCAATGTGGGGTGTTGCATTATGCTATATATTTGGGAGATCAGCCTCTTCAGTCCCCCGAGGGAGCGCGCCAGCTTCTCAAAGGGCGTGTACATTCGGGTAGCTGCTTGGTACATTTCGTCGCTGGTAGTCCAGTGGCGTAGCTGAGTATGTTGAAGGCTAGCCTGTGGTGGCACCCGAAATTCCTCCCTGCAGTCTTTCCAAGTTTTGGGCATGCCCTCAAGGAAGAGGTCTCCAGCTACTCTACAGTCCCCTTGAGTCCATTTGTCAAACGCCCGAGTCCGGTGGGAACTGCGGATTCCCTGCTATCGGGGTGTGTGGGGACGGAAACGAGGTCAAACCTCTTTTCAAGGCTATGCTATCCCAAATATCCAGCACTGTTTTTGTGGGGATTGCAAGGTATGCGCTTCTGGAGCGCGCCGCCCGCGGAAGCCAGGGTAGGTCCCATATGGTACGTCCCGTGACCGCCCGGTCCATATGGAACCAGTGCTTATCACTTTCGCGTGTGCCCCATTCCACCACGAAGCGGAGGTGCGCCGCCCAGTAGTAATGCACCAAGTTGGGGCATGCCAGGCCTCCTCTGTCTCTTGGCTCCATGAGGACCTTTTGCGAGAACCGGGGGCGCTTCCCACCCCAGATAAAGGATGTGATCTCGCGCTGGAGACTCCGAATACAGTGCAGTGGGATAGGGGTGGGCAAGCATTGGAATATGTAGAGGATGCGAGGGAGGATCGACATCTTGACTGCGTTGAGGCGCCCCAGCCAAGATATCATCAGAGGTTTCCATTTCCTAAGGTCTTCCAGCACTGCTTTGCGGCATTCCGTCCAGTTCACC
This sequence comes from Lissotriton helveticus, assembly GCF_964261635.1. Taxonomy (NCBI): domain Eukaryota; kingdom Metazoa; phylum Chordata; class Amphibia; order Caudata; family Salamandridae; genus Lissotriton; species Lissotriton helveticus. The sequence continues at coordinate 632,956,614 of NC_136069.1, read as the reverse complement.
GAGGACCAGGAGTCTAAATGAGGGGTAAGGGCGAGGCCCAAATTCTAATGTGGCTCTCCGCCCATTGATAGGGCACAGCCTCCTTTAGGGAGAGGACGTCCTCGGCAGACACAGTGAGGTTGAGCGCCCAAGATTTAGTATGGTTTATTTTGAGGCCCGACGCCTGTTCATATAGGCAGAGGACGTCGTGGACCGCTGGTAGAGACGCCCTAGGGTGTGTGAGAGTGAGGATCAGGTCATCAGCGAAGAGCGCCACCTTATTGACCCTTCCCCCATGGGCTATTCAATGTATTCTGGGGTCACGTCTGATCAGCGCCGCTAGGGGCTCCACTGCCAGGGCAAACAGGAGTGGCGAGAGTGGACATCCCTGCCTCGTGCCTCGGTGAATCGCCAGTGGTGATGTTAACTGGCCATTTACCCTGATCCTGGCCTGCGGTCCCAGGTATGGGGCCATGATGTTTGCTATCATTTTGGGGCCAAGGCCCAGCTTCCGGAGGACCTCCTTCAAGAAGGTCCAGTCCACCCGGTCAAAGGCCTTCTCTGCGTCGAGCGAGAGAAGGCATGCGGGGATGTCCCAATGTCGCACCTTGCCCACCAGGTGAGCCAGTCTGCGCACGTTGTCGGCCCCCTGCCGGTCTCGGATGAACCCCACTTGATCCGGGTTCACCAACCCCGGCATGTATGGGTCTAGTCGCTTAGCCAAGATCTTGGTATAGACTTTCAGGTCGGTGTTTAAGAGGGCGATAGGCCGATAGGAGGCACATAGCGCAGGGTCTTTCCCTGGCTTCGGTATGAGCGCGATCTCCGCCATTCCCATGTCGGGGGACGGACCCACCACGTCCGAGAAGGAGTTGTACAATCGCAGCAGCTGAGGGCGAAGCTGGGTTTGGAAGACTTGGTAGAAAGATGGCGGCAAGCCATCAGGTCCCGGAGTTTTCCCCACGGGGAGATCTTTGAGAGCCGAAGAAATCTCGTCTTCTAGAATGGGCTCTTCCAGCTCCGCTGTTTGGGTTGGCGATAGGGGGGTCCCCTCAAAGTCAGCGAGGACGGACGCTCGCGCCTCCGCCGATGTAGGTTCCTCTGCGTAAAGGGAGGTATAGTAGGCCGCAAAGGCGTCCTGCTTGGCTCGCTCAGTGACAGCACACGTGCCATCCTGATGCCGTAGTGTAGCGATATGAGCTCTGGCTGCCCGTGCCCTCAGTCGTCCCGCCAGCTGTCTTCCCACTTTATCCCCCCCTTCGTAGTATTTCTGTTTCAACGCTAGAAGGGAGTGTTCTGCCTTGTTGGTGCGTATGAGGCGAAGTTGTCCCCTGAGATTCGCCAGCTTCCTTCTGGACGCCAACGAGGGCCGCTCCCTATCTTGTGCCTCCGCCTGCTTGATCTCGCTTGCCAAATCAGCCTCCAGCTTATATGCTGCCCTTCTTCTCGCAATCGCCAGGGAAGTGATGTGCCCCCGTATGGTGGCCTTAAAGGCATCCCACACCACCTGAAATGGCGTCTCCGGAATATCATTGAGGGCGAAGTACGAGTCTATGGCTTCCCGAATGTTGTCAACGTCTTCCGGGTCTCGAAGGACGCTCGGCGGAAGAGTCCAACGTCGCTCCCGGGGGGCGCACGCCTTTGGGTCCTGCAACAGCAGTTCCACATGCGCATAATCCGATATCGAGATATCGGAGATGGTAACCTTCAGCGTGTCCCGCGCCAAGTCGAGAGATGTGAAGAGATAGTCAATGCGCGAGTACGTTCGGTGGGAGTGCGAGTAAAAGGTATAGTCACGGACTCCTGGGTTGTGGTATCTCCACGCATCTACTAGCCCTAAGTCCGTAATCTGTTCCTTTAGTGTGGCCGACATTGCGCCCGTGCCACTAAATGCATTGTCCCCACGATCTACGTCTGGGTCCCACACTAGATTGAAGTCCCCGCCTAAAATTGTGCGCGGCGCGCCAGACTGAAACTGTTCCCGTAGAAGTGCCTGAAGGAACTTATCCTGCGACTGGTTAGGTGCATATACATTGGCTAGAGTGTACTGTGTTTCTCCCATCTGTACCGTAGCCCGGAGGAAGCGTCCGTCACCACTCTTGTAGGGCTTTGTGGTTCCCTGTCGAAAGCCAGCTCGGAACACTCTGTTTTGCGATAGCAAACACTGTTTTTTTTGTGATTCGCAGTGTTTGCAATCGCAAAACAGCTTGATAGATATGGCCCTGTGACCTTTGGTAATCAGGATAGATTGTAAGGCGTTGTTGGCGTAAGAGAAGGGCAAAGTAGGTCTTTTAGATGCAAGTCAAAAGGGTTTTATTGAAGGTAAAGATAACAAAATATAATGACAGTAATAGGCGTAAGAGTCTGGTTGGACACTTCCTCGTGTCTAGGGAATGGGATCCAGTAAGGGAAGAAAACAATAGTCCAGGAGAAACAAAGACAGTCAGTCTGAGTTCATGGGATTGCTCCTTGTTCAACAGTTTTTCAGTGGCCTCCTTTGGGGCAATTTTCGTTGGCAGAGATGAGCGATAGATCCCACAGCGATAGAACATAAAGAAAAGAAAAGAAAACCAATCAGAACTTCACTCTTGCTTTCCAGGGAAGATAAGGGTATAAGTGCTCCCGTCACCGCTATTCCTCGTGTGCAGTGCCTACTGTGCTCGGGGACAATTTAGTGAGTAAAGGGGTGGTGACTTGTGATCCCTGCCCACCAACCCCTTAGCGCAACCAACCCAGCCCTGGACACTTGCCTTAGCCCATCGGCCCTCCTGGGTTGTGGGAGTAGGAGTCTGTCTCACCTCCAACCGGTGGAGTGCTGGACTCCAACGCGGTGCTCCAAGAGCGGCTGCTTGAACACTGCTCCTCTTCTTTGGGTTGCTGCGTGCCTCTGAACACCGTCACCCCCGCTGTGCTCTTCTTTTCTTCCTTTATTGTCGCCCCCGTCTCCTTGCTCGCCTCCTCGTCTTCCGGACGCCGCAGCTTTTCCGGTCCCGCCTCCTTATCCTCCTCAGCTTCCTCCTGCCGGCCCGTGATTGGTGCACCATCTGTGATGTCAGTTTGGGCCACTAGACTGCTAACCTGACTTCCTGCTTGGTCGGCGGCGGCCTCTGTAGTGTATACATTGGGTGTTCTGTCGTTGCAAAAGAGCGGGGTGCTCTAACGTGCAAGCAACGAGACACAGGTATAGATCCTTCAGTTAGGTAGCAATCCAAAACTAAGAACCACAATATTTCCTGACTGTTCGACTGTGCTTAATCACTGTCCCAATGTGAAGGTAATGCTAAAGATGTACTGTGTTAATATTGGTACTTACTAAAAGCAATTTAAAAAAAAAAGTGGATAAAAACGGAATGTGAGTGCTTTTTGAGTGATTGTAAATACACTTTGCCATGACTGCCTATCCAATTACTGTGTGGATTGATGGGTAAGGGGGTTAAAACAAAATTTGTGTAAAGAGGCTTAAACAGCAGTAGATATGCACAAGGCTGATACTGTAATGTGCATATTTTTATATTGGTGTATTGATTTATCTTCTGTGGGTGTTCATATCATTAAAACCTGGTAGGCATTCAAGCATGACTGCTTATTTATTGGTTAACTAAAGGTGGAAATATACCAGTTTCAGCTACATTCACAAAGCTTTTTCTTACAAAAATAAATATGGATAACTACAGATAAAGTTGACCAAAAATAAATATGGATAAATACAGACTGAAATGTCAAAAAAAGAAATGCCATAAAACCGGGAGCCTAATTAAGATTAATATGGAAAAAGCAAATTCATTATTTACAAACCATGTTTTGTACATTTTCACAATGAGAACTGCTGTCCAATAACCAAGGTGTAGAGAGTTCTATGGATAAGGGTCTTATTTAGAATTTCGCGGAAAAAACACTACATCAAAACACTGTTGCCTAACCTTCATCTGTATCCTAAGTCCCCCAGGTCATAAGGACCTTGCTATAAATGGGATAGAACATCCGTCACGTTCGTGATGAAGTGAGCATTCCTCCAAACTCTAAGAAAGGCCCAAATCTTTTGTGAAAATGCGTTTAAGCAGTCCAGGGTGGCACCTGTCCTCTGTGGGCTCTGGTTGACAGAGGGGTCATACATAAGTTCACATTTGTTCCTAATAGTTTCCAATGCCACAAACAATTTGCATATCTACACGTGTCACCTGCGAGAATTGTCTCTAAGCACTGGCTTAACATTGCATTTCTTTTTTGAAATGTGTAGCAATATACCAGGAGTTTTGATTGTAGGGTGGCATAAACATGGACAAATGGTGGCATCCATACAGTATGGATCCTTATTTGTAAAAAATAATAAGTGGTTCATCTTATTCTTATGGAGTTCTTTTATCTTGTTTAGACTTTCTTCCACAGAAAATGTATGGCCTTGAAAATCACACACAACCTATCCTTTATGAAAAATGCAATTCGTTATGACTGGCATTGTACATTCTTCATCAATGACAGAGACTCCACTCCATCGTTGGCGATGCACACACGACTGAATGTGTTTATCAACCATTGGTGATGTGGCTTGTAGCTGTGAATGATATCTTGTACATCTGGGGCAATCTTCATCCATGTCATTTTTTAGAAAAACTTCAGCACCAGCTTTTCTGTCGGTCACCTTTGTGGAAAATGTTCTGTGATTTAAACAAACAAAACAAATTGAATAATGCTATCTAAAATGTATATTTGTCAATACATTTCAGTGAATCTGAATGTTCACTTACTCATGGTTTCCTCCTTTCTCATAAGTTGCTCTCTAATACGCCACTTCTCATACACTTGCCGTTTTTGAATTTCAGCGAGTGCAGTTCGATCTTTTTTGTTTGGTGGATTCCCATTCAGTGTTACTGGGAATTTGTTTTCAATGTGCAAAAGAATATCATTCCCATTTTCTGCAGAACCTTTGGATATAGACTTCTCGCTCTGATGTGCCATTTAAATATAAAACAAAATATTGAAATTATGGCACTAACAGAACACAGTAGTGCTGTGTGATAAAAAGGGAATCCATTTGATAGAGATCATTCACAGGTTTGGTTATTTTAGATTTTCAAAATGCAGGAAACTCTTTAAATTATAGTAGCTGAATTCTGAAACACCATCTTCCAGAATATATGTGTAAATTAAAGAATAGAAAAAAGTAAAACATGATCTACAAAGTTGTCATACATTTTTGACAGAGAAGCATATATGAAAAACAAGAGAACATATTACATTGCATACCTTTGAGGTTGCTCGTTAGGCAGGTTTGCAAAATGAACAGTAGACATTTGTTTCAAGTCTCTGTAAATGAAAACAAACAATATTAATGGCTAGTGATTGTTTGAAATAAAGCACAAATGTAACAATTATATGTCATTAAAGTATAATGATTATGGGTATTGCTACTAGGTTTTCTAACAGTCAGAGAGAGAAAAAAAGTGATTGTTTTCTGATCATGGTATTTCCTGTGTAAGCTTATTCAGCAGTTTTGCTGCAGCCCAGATATTGTCCATTCTCTTCATTCGGTAATGCTTTTCAGCAGTTGCTGTGGAATGTGCCATATAATCAGCAACAAGGATATTTTCCACTTCAGAGCAGTCTTTTATGTTGCTGTCTCATATACACATCTTGCTTGTGATCGAAGGGACATTGTATCTGTAAGATTTGTTTACATGCAACACCTGTTCGACATACTATTAATATTTATTTACATGTTTTATATGGCTCATGAGCTGATACCATTCTCAACAGAAGTAATACTAAAGTCCTCTATTAGGATGCCAAATGAACCGCCTATCCATATAAAACTTGTAGACAAACAGCCATTATCAATATGTGAACTAAAAGTGTGCAGCCATCACTGCAATAATACCTTTCATGATATCAGTGGAGATCATTCGACGGATTTTATATTGCTCCCCTAGTGGATGATAAAAACATGGATTGCTTGTTGTAGCAGTCTTCCTTTTTCTTAACATGTCAGCCTGATCATGGTGACATGTTGCTCAAACCAGTGAAGGTAAAGATGGAAATTAATAAGAATTCACATTGAAAATAAATAGTATAATACCAGCAGTGTATCTGTTAAAAAAAATCCTGCTTGTTGGATAGTTTTTCTATGACTTGAAGGAAGACTTCCTTTGCTTTAACCAATATATGTAAGCAGTTTCCAGGGGTAGTTTTTTCTGCAGTAAACTCCTTGTACCCAAGAAATATTTGAAAAGACATGGCAAGTGTCGGAGAGGAATGGCGGATCAGCAATTAAAGGAAATGTTGTTGTTTATTTTTATCTGATGGCTATTGTACTTCACAAATCATAAACTGTTACCTTCTGTTTGTCACTTCTTTAGAAATGCCTCTACTTTTTTTTTCTGCATATCCTTCATTACGCAGAGAAAATGTTGAGCGGCTGTATATGGGTCATTTTCACGCTCTCTCAAATCTATACCAACAATAAGATAATGGATGAAACGCTTTAGATTTTTCTTATAGTTTACAACTGTCTGCTGTTGACTTTAGGAGATTGAAAAACGTGCGTGTCCGAGTGATGTCCTTAATGAAATTCATAGTTGGTGCTGCAGGATTGTAGAAAAATAGGAATCTTGCTACATTTTCCAGCTTCAATTAAAATACATACAGATAAGTTAATATATATTTTGCTGAAATTGTGATTCTTATATTTACATGACTAGAGAATCTGGATTTCATTAAAGACTCGGAGGCTGACATTATGCATATATCTTTAATGAAGATCCCAACAGCCGCATCACAATATAATAGTTCCAAATAGAACAAAGGCAACAGCTAAGAGCCATGAGCCAACAACACACAGCCTCTTTTAAATGAGGAAATAAAAGTAGAAAAAGTTCAAGAAGAGTTCAAAGGCTTGAGGAGAAACTCCGCAATGAAGGAGATGAAAAGCAGGATATCTCGAAACTTGAGTGTAGAACGTAGAAGGAAGAAATCCAGGAAGGACGTTCTCTTTAGAGACGTATTCAAGATCAGGCATTATCTGAAAGGATAAAGAAATTAGTCCAAGAAAACCAACAGACACAAATCCAAACATGTCATAAGAAGTTAATTAAAGACAGTAAGCATTACAATAAATTTTACAAGGTAAAATGTAAAATTGAAATGCCTCCGGTGGAGGGAGGGGGGGGGGATAATGTCAGCCTCTGAGTCTTTAATGAAATCCAGATTCTCTAGTCATGTAAATATGAGAATCACAATTTCATTACAAGACCGGAGGCTACATTATGCATGTTGGAAGCTTCCTAAAACAGCATCAGACATGTGTTGGATAGGTTTACAATAATGACGAGCAAAGGTACCGGTATTGGACCAGTCAGCAGCTTTCAAGATGTCATCCAACTTACCTCCAGACCAAAGTGATTTGCTAGCCATAGCACCTCTAAGGGAATGAGCTTGAAATTTAGTCAAATCAACTCCAGCTAAGCTCATAACAGATTTAATCCATCTAGCAATAGAGGAGGAGCTAATAGCCCTATGAGGTTTAACAAAGGAGATAAGCAATTGATTAACGCCAACTGGACGAAGTTTACCAGTAGTAAGAGCCTTTTTGCATTACCTCTTGTTTGAAGTTGCAGACGGAGACATCCTCTTTCAAATAGTTGCGGAAACCAACTAAGTTTACAATCCAAAGAATGCTTACTGTAAAGTCCAATGTCATTAACCTTCTTCGTATGGATGTCTGCCATGATTTTCCTTTTGGACTGTTGAATTGAATGGTGAATTGTTTTAGAAAACAAACTGTTTCAAAATAAATAGTTAACAGATTGTGGTTATTTAAACTTACGGTTGATATAATTTAGATTCTTTATCATCTCCTTCTTCTTCCTCTTCTCTCTGAAGTTCAGTATCCATTTCTTGTTCTGCTGTCACAGGAAGTCTGAAAAGGAAGCGTTATATTTGAGCTTTAACAATGGAGTGGACAAATACAGGAGGTAATAAAACATAGGTTTCCTTACAAGGCTGCAACAATATGCATGAATAGAATAGAGACCCTCCTAAGAATTAAAATCATCTGTTAGTGAAATAGAGAAAATATAACAATTGATAATGTTTAAAGATTTAACAATTATAGCAAACTAACAATAATGACCAAAAAATTGTTTACTTACACAACAACTGGATCAACAGGCTTTTCAATAATGAAACTACCGTTTGTTTCCAACATTTTGATACATTTTCATGGCCCATTCAATGATAATGTAGTGTAGTTCCAATATTCCCAATAAGCTCTGCGCATTGGAATACTATATCATGTAGATTAGACGTAGGACTGAGGTCAACTAGGTCTCTACCTAATATACTAAACTTAATTGTGTGTGCCAGCTAGCTCAGAGGTCGCTAGAAACTTTATCGAATTCACAAGAAGGGAATAGTCTATGACAACCGCATACACATGACAACTTTGTTTCCCCAAGATAAAACTGATCTTCAGAGTCGTGGAAACGAAAGATAATTATTTCACTCAGTCAATCGTGCATGCTTCGTTTCACCAGAGGTGCAGAGAAATAGATGGGCGTTTTCAATAAAAAGGTTTTATTGAACAGTCTTCTTTCTCAAGCATAAGAAATGAACTGCTACAATCATGAAACTGGTTGTAAGATATAATGCGTACAGTACAAATAGTAGAATAAAATAATACTGTAAGAGCATTGTATGGTTCCTAAACCATAGATAAATACATACATAAATAACAGAGGCTAAAAGTACTCAACTGGTGCATCTAAAATACGCCTACCCCAATGTACCTAATCTAAGCTTAGTACGAGGGAAGAAGTGAGGTGTAGCATAAATGTAGTATTCTTTTTGCCAAGAATTTGCTCAAGATTTCTCTAAGGGTCTAATCAGCTCCGTACCTTAGTTTAGGATGAAGAAGGCTGGTCTCGGGACTCTATTTCCCAGCAACCTGCGAGGGTAGGCTGGAAACACTGGAGCTGGATTTCTCGGCAAGAGAAAATACAGCGTCTCTCTCAGTGCATCTGCTGGAGGGTCGGCTTCCTTCGGCACTTGCTGTAGCGAGATGCGTCGGGCAAGTAGATAGTCGAACTGCTCCAAACCACCGTGTGTTTGCTTGGGCAAATGTGGGCATATTTATACCTTGAAGGGGCCGGGTTTGACGTATGGTTGAACATAATAACATCATCAAAGAGTCTCAGTTCTTTGAAAACTCCATGAGTTCTTGGATAAACCAGTACTCAAGCAGGCGGGTTTTTCCAAGAAATCGTTGTGGATTTTTGGAACTAGTGGAAGTAGCCCTGCCGTATTTGGGCTGCATTAGTTATGCCTAAATATGGTTATGATTTCTATACCTAAATAAGGATATGGTGAGTTATACCTATATTAGGGCATGAATCGGGAAACTTACATAGGGTCCTAAATAATACATAACAATAAGAAGCTTGAGATTCTCATAATTGTAGATCCTTCGTAAGGTGGTCAATCATGGATGATCTAGCTTCTTTAACTGTTGTTCTAATCTGTTCAGGAGTGCTTCTCTTCATGGAGACTCTTGACAAGTGAAGTGGCAACTGTACACTGTTTTTGAAACATTTCATGCAAACAAGAGGAATGCGATTGACTTTGCTAAGAAGAAAAAAGAAGGTTTCACATTTAGAATAGCACATTTTTGACAAAACAACATTCAATATATTGCTAATAAAAGTCAAACACTATGTATTAACTCAGAAATAATGAAAGAGATATAAAAAGGATATTGAAACCCATATGTCTGTAAAATATTTAATTCTTGACAGGCAGGTTGAACTTTGGATGTGATCTGGCTCTCTGATGGCTATGTTAATGTAAGCATCAAGTGAGACCTTATCCTAATCCTTCAGCTCAGGGTTTTCAGGACTTAACATGTTCCTGAAGGAAAGGTAGGCCCTTTTAGGTCAAGCAGCCAGCTGCAAACACACTCCTTGTACATCTAAAGAAAAATATTGCATTGAACATCTAAAAGTTGTATCATGTCCAGAAAATATGACATAGGCATGGAAGCAGACTACCTTAGCCATATGCCAAATGTATGGAAATTGGTGGACTGGTCCTGTGAAGCCATACAAACTAAAAGTTCAAGTATTAATTTGTCCCATTTAAAAATCAACCAAAGGCATGAAAATTGGCTCAGGTGGGCACTCTACTCTCAGCGATATTGTGTATCTATCACTCATGGAATGGGCTAGAAGCATGAAAGTTGGCACCAGTGGGCAACTTTACCTCAGCAATATTCCTGAGTTGTAGTGTGAAACTTGTGCTTTAAATGTATAGTTATTTTGCTATTTAGCCTCTGGTCAAACAGAGTGTCAGCTCCTCCCACCAGGTGCGAGCTACCAGCTAAGGTTGCCCATATGGGAGCAATGTCAATCCTCATTAGGGTCGCTCCTCACCCGCCTGTGTACTGCCATGTCCCTGCTGTCACGTCGCTGTGTAAGCATGCAGGTGGAAATGTCTCACTGCTGCAATGATGTGGCCAAGGGCCTGGTGCAGGTTACGCATGCCCTGGACAAGCTGTGGGCAGCCGCCACAGGTGGCACACCCCTGAGTTCAAGGGAGAGTGAGGATCTGTTGAGCAGGAGCAGCATCACTCCACCAATTCCCCGGAACAGACGGCGGAGTGTGCGGCATGGAGAACACCTGATGACTCAAGGAAGAGCAGTGAGCAGGCTGATTGAGGGGCAACAGGCTGTGCCCGTTGGCATCAGTGGAACATGGCAATGAGCGACGCAACACATTGCATGTTGACTTATGTTTGTGCAACATCCTTGCACTGTGGGTCTAACATGTGAAAGTAAATGTGACACACATTAGGTGTACGTCAGGCTGTGACAGATATGTTCTTGCACCTAAAGAAATAAACACAGTTGTGCACCAATCTGTAGCATTGAGTCGTCATTACTCACCTAGAAATAGTTCTGTGTGATCTCCTCTCGTCTCTGGTGCCCAGGAGCCGCCCAACACCACCTGCTGGCCTCACCGTGGAGCTGGGCCCTCATCTGATGACTCTGAATCTGTGAGCTCCATTGGGGTACCTTTCTTGGTGGCGATGTTGTGTAGCATGGCACATGTGGCTACGATTTTGCAGCATGTCTCTGGGCTGTACTGTAGCGCTCCTCCACTCATATGTAGGCAGCGGAAACGGCTCTTCAGGATTCCAAATGTGTTCTCGATGGAGAGAACACATCCGCTCCCCTGCAGTCGCTGGATTCAGGTACGGAGTCAGAATGAAGTCCCATACAGCATACGCACTGTCACGTGCATGGTGACAAGAATTAAGTTAAACACTGTCCTACCACTTCAGACCTTTACTGATTGTGTGAATGAAAGCCATGTATTTACCTAGCAGGTAGCCCTCACTAAACTCTGCATCTGCGAGTGGCCGGTATATTCCACTGTGGAGAAACATGAATGAGTCGTGTGTGCTGCCCGGGTATTTTACAACAATATCAGTGATGACATGTTTGGTATCGCACACTACCTGTATGTTCAAGGAATGATAGGACTTGCGGTTCCTGAAAACAAACTCCTTCTGTGATGGGGGTGAGAGTTCGCCATGAGTCTCATCTATGCAGCCAATTACGCGGGGGCATTGGGCTATCTGGTAGAAATCCTGCTTAGCCTGATCTAGTGTCTATGTGTGCTGTTGAATTGAATGTGGTGATGCAGCCTCTGGACCATTGCATCCAGGAAAGCTTGAAAGCAGCGCAACAGGTTACTCTGGGAGACCATTCCTGCTGCAGCTATCACCCCCTGAAAACTCCCTGATGCCAGTAAGTGCAGTGAGCACAGGACCTGTACATGGGTGGGAATGGTGCATGTCCTGCGTGTGGGGTGTTCTTATATGGGTTTGAGCCCCTCTATTAAGTCCCTGATGCTGGCTGTGTCCAGCCTATACTTCACATGTATCTCCTACTCGGTCTGCTGGAACAGGGTGATGCGCACTCTGAAGATCCTTTCCTGCGCACCCTGAAGATCCTTTCCTGGCATCTCCTTCTCTGTGCAGCAGCTCTGATTCGCAGCCTCCTGGCTATCACAGACAGCGCAGCCATAGTGAAACCCCCTGTAGGATTGTGGTCCTATTTAAATAGTTTGCACCTGGCTACAAGCTGCTCAGAGTTGGTGGTAATTGCAATGCGCTAAACTGCGAAATTTGCATAATCGCAATTTGCGATTTTTACATACATCTCTTTGCATTTTCGCTATTTCCGATCAGGTTATTAGCGATTATCGTAAATAACGTGTCGCAGATATCTAATTCGCAATTATTTTTGCAGATTGTGTGACTCTCAAAATTGGTAATCGCAAAATTTGCAAATAACGATTTTGCACTTCAGGTCCCTTTTATACATAGGAACACTCGGTTTTGCGATAGCAAGCACTGTTTTTTTGTGATTCGCAGTGTTTGCAATCGCAAAACAGCTTGATAGATATGGCCCTGTGACCTTTTGTAATCAGGATAGATTGCAAGGCGTTGTTGGCGTAAGAGAAGGGCAAAGAAAGTCTTTTAGATGCAAGTCAAAAGGGTTTTATTGAAGGTAAAGATAACAAATATAATGACAGTAATAGGCGTAAGAGTCTGGTTGGACACTTCCTAGTGTCTAGGGAATGGGATCCAGTAAGGGAACAAAACAATAGTCCAGGAGAAACAAAGACAGTCAGTCTGAGTTCATGGGATTGCTCCTTGTTCAACAGTTTTTCAGTGGCAATTTTCGGTGGCAGAGATGAGCGATAGATCCCACAGCGATAGAACATAAAAAAAAGAAAAGAAAACCAATCAGAACTTCACTCTTGCTTTCTGGGGAAGATAAGGGTATAAGTGCTCCCGTCACCGCTATTCCTCGTCTGCAGTGCCTACTGTGCTCGGGGACAATTTAGTGAGTAAAGGGGTGGTGACTTGTGATCCCTGCCCACCAACCCCTTAGCGCAACCAACCCAGCCCTGGACACTTGCCTTAGCCCACGGCCCTCCTGGGTTGTGGGAGTAGGAGTCTGTCTCACTTCCAACCGGTGGAGTGCTGGACTCCAACGCGGTGCTCCAAGAGCGGCTGCTTGAACACTGCTCCTCTTCTTTGGGTTGCTGCGTGCCTCTGAACAACTTCACCCCCGCTGTGCTCTTCTTTTCTTCCTTTATTGTCGCCTCGGACGCCGCAGCTTTTCCGGTACCGCCTCCTTATCCTCCTCAGCTTCCTCCTGCCGGCCCGTGATTGGTGCGCCACCTGTGATGTCAGTTTGGGCCACTAGACTGCTAACCTGACTTCCTGCTTGGTCGGCGGCGGCCTCTGTAGTGTATACATTGGGTGTCCTGTCGTTGCAAAAGAGCAGGGTGCTCTAACGTGCAAGGAAACGAGACACAGGTATAGATCTTTCAGTTAGGTAGCAATCCAAAACTAAGAACCACAATATTTCCTGACTGTTCGAATGTGCTTAATCACTGTCCCAATGTGAAGGTAATGCTAAAGATGTACTGTGTTAATATTGGTACTTACTAAAAGCAATTTAAAAAAAAATGTGGATAAAAACGTAATGCGAGTGCTTTTTGAGTGATTCTAAATACACTTTGCCATGACTGCCTATCCAATTACTGTGTGGATTGATGGGTAAGGGGGTTAAAACAAAATTTGTGTAAAGAGGCTTAAACAGCAGTAGATATGCACAAGGCTGATACTGTAATGTGCATATTTTTATATTGGTGTATTGATTTATCTTCTGTGGGTGTTCATATCATTAAAACCTGGTAGGCATTCAAGCATGACTGCTTATTTATTGGTTAACTAAAGGTGGAAATATACCAGTTTCAGCTACATTCAAAAGCTTTTTCTTAAAAAAATAAATATGGATAACTACAGATAAAGTTGACCAAAAATAAATATGGCTAAATACAGACTGAAATGTCAAAAAAAGAAATGCCATAAAACCGGGAGCCTAATTAAGATTAATATGGAAAAAGCAAATTCATTATTTACAAAGCATGTTTTGTACATTTTCACAATGAGAACTGCTGTCCAATAACCAAGGTGTAGAGAGTTCTATGGATAAGGGTCTTATTTAGAATTTCGCTGAAAAAACACTACATCAAAACACTGTTGCTTAACCTTCATCTGTATCCTAAGTCCCCCAAGTCATAAGGACCTTGCTATAAATGGGATAGAACATCCGTCACTTTCGTGCTGAAGTGAGCATTCCTCCAAACTCTAAGAAAGGCCCAAATCTTTTGTGAAAATGCGTTTAAGCAGTCCAGGGTGGCACCTGTCCTCTGTGGGCTCTGGTTATTTGTGTATTTTGTAGAGCGCGCAGCGGCCCCAACGGGGCATCCCGGCGCTGGAAACTCTGACCACAGGAGGTACTAGGTCGGGGTACTAGACTAAGAGGAAAAGAGATGGGTTTTCAGGGATTTGCGAAATACTGGTTCTGCTTGGCAGGTGCGTAGAGCTAGCGGGAGCTTGTTCCAGTGCTTAGTGGCACAGACCTCAAAGGTTTTTCCCACCTGCACGGGATCGTTTGAATCGGGGAGTTTCCAGAAAAAGTAGGGAGTTGGAGCGTAGTGCCCTGGATTTGACGTATGGACGTAGGGTGTTTTTCAGATGGGCCGATCCGTTGCCTTTAGATGCACGGAAAGCCAGCGTCATTGCTTTGAAAACGCATCTTTTCGCAATGGGTAGCCAGTGCAGTTTACGTAAATGTGGAGAGATGTGTTGTCTGGCAGGGATCCTCTCCACCAGCCGAGCGGCGGCATTGTGGACCGTCTGTAGTTTGTGACACAGGCCAGCTGTGATGCCAAGATAGAGAGCATTGGCATAATCAAGATGGGATATGATTAATGCCTGGATCACAGTCTTACGGCAGTCCTCCGGCAGATAATTGATGAGCCGTTTAATTGTTCTGATTTTGGTGAAACAGGAGGCTGCTACTGTTTGTACCTGGGTGTTGAAGCTGAGATGGTTGTCCCAGCGTACTCCTAGGTTTCTGACCGAGTCTTTGGGCGTGGGGGCTTGGCACAGGTCTTCGAGCCACCACAGACTGGAATCCAGGGGAGAAGGTGAGTAGAAAAACAGGATCTCCGTTTTACCTGCATTGAGACGGAGGGAATTAGCATCCATCCAATTAGAGATATCTCTAAGGCAGGATTTCAGCGGGTCGAAAGCAGAAGCAGAGGGGGTATTAAACGTAAAAAGTAGCTGAATGGCGTAGGATGTGGATTTAATCCCAGTCTGAGCAATCAGCTTGGCCAAAGGGGTAAAATAAACATTAAACAAAAGCGGGCTTCGGGAAGAGCCTTGTGGGACTCCCCATTTAAGTGGTCTGGCAGAGGAAGTGAAGTGAAGGGAGGGGTGAAAACTTGCTGTGTGCGGTCGGACAGGTAGGATGACAGCCATTTCAGCACAGAGCTGCCCAACCCTAAGTCCTCCAGCCTTCTCAGCAGGATCTTGTGAGAGACGGTGTCGAATGCTGCTGAGAGATCCAGCAGCACTAACACCGCCCTCGACCCTCGGTCAAGCGTCCACCTCACCGAGTCGGCCTTTTCAATAAGGGCCGACTCCGTGCTGTGGCCCGACCTAAAGCCATGCTGGGAGTCATGGAGAAGCCCATTGGACTCGATGAAATTCGCCAATTGGGAGTGAACCAGCTTTTCCAGGATCGTAGCTGGGGCAGGCAGAAGGGAGATGGGCCTGTAGTTGCTAGGAAGGTCGGGGTCCAAATTGGGCTTCTTCAGAATAGGGACTAAGGAGGCATGTTTCCATTTGGTAGGGAAGCTTCCTGTTCTGAGGGAGTCATTCCAGATGTGATTTAGATAGGGGTTGAGTAGGGGTGCCAATTTTTTGTATTCCTTGGCTGGCCAGGGGTCGTTTGGAGAGCCTGATTTACATTTAAGTAGCTCTGTCATAGAATCGGCTTCCGATATTACTGCAAATTCAGACAGGATGGACGGCGGCGGTGTGAGAGGGATGGATCGCACATCACCTCCTTCTCCGTTGGGGGGTGGAAAGGATGAGTAAATGGTCTCAATTTTGTCCTCACAAAATTGAGTTTGTTGCATAGCGCCTGTGAGGCGGGCTGAGATCGGATCAACGCGGTAGGATCTGTGAAGGATCTAACAATGTTGAAGATCTCCCTGGCACCATTGCTAGCGAGTTTGATTCTGGAGGCCAGAAAATCCCGTTTATGCTCCTCGATCATTCTCCGATATTCTTTGAGGGCAGTTTTATAGATGGTTTTGCTGTCCGGAGAATAATTCTGTCTCCAGTGGCGTTCAAGAGATTTACAGAAAGCCTTTTTCTGCCAAAGTTCGTCGGAATACCAGGGGGCTGATGGTACTGCCCTGTAAGTTTTGATGGGTTTAATGGGGGCCAGGGCGTCTAAGGCCTGACCGATCCATGCGTCTAGATGGTTAATAGCCAGGTCAGGGTCAGACGACGGGCAGGGTTGGGAGTTTTTGAGGTATTTTTGGAGCGCATCCAGGGTGATGCGACTCCAGTTTCTGCCTGAAGATTTAGGAGTGATAAAAGGTCTGGTGGGGCGGGGGATGTCGATCTCAAAAGAGATAAAGAAGTGGTCGGACCAAATAACCGGAATGGGGGGGGGGCGCCCGGATGGAGGGAAGGTTGGAACAGATTAAGTCCAGTATGTGGCCCGCTTTGTGCGTGGGTAGAGTTATTATTTGGACTAGGTTACATGCCGCTAGCGTGGAGATAAAGTAACTGCTGTGCGAACAAGATTCGTTGTTAACATGAAGGTTAAAATCTCCTAAGGCGGTGAAGTTGGCATATCAAGTGCTAAGCTGAATGATATAGTCCGTCAAAACCGGTAAGTGCGATAGATTGGAATGGGGGGGACGATAGATGAGTATTCCCGAACAGGAGGAGGACGGAGAGGTTTGGATGCTAAAAAGCAGGCCTTCTATACAGTCAATTTGGTCGAATGGGGGAAAGGTAGCCGTCCAAATGGATTTGTGGATTAGGGCAACACCGCCTCCCGGTTTACCATTGGGTCTATTAGCGCAGCTAATACTGTAGCCCTCCGGTAGGGCAAGTGAAATGGCGGGGTTCGTGGTGTCGTTCAGCCATGTTTCCGTTAGGAAATCAGATCCCAGTTGTTGTCTCGGAGGGACTGCCAGATGTCAAAGGCATGTTTGGTCAATGATCTGCAATTAATAAGCGCAGATCTAAGGATCAGAGGGGGGTGAGCACCTGAAGTAGAAGCCGGAGTTGGAGCGAGGATTGGACGGGTTGTTAGGCCTGAGGATGAGAAGGAGAAGTGACAGGCTGTTGGAGTTCTGGACTTTTTGGTTCCGTCCAGAGGTGTCAGGGATAACACCCGAAGACCCCGGAGTTCCACCTGTCTTGGTGCACAAACAAACAGAAACACGGGCTTCTCGATGGTGGCGTCAAAGACCAAAGGTTTATTACTGCAGGGACACAGAAGTCACAGAAACTACACATGGGCAGTATCTAGGAGCCTGTTCGATTTGTACAAAGAGGGTTGCTCCTTATATACTAAATATTGGGCTTCAGGCAAATTCTTTACATGTTACCACAGTTCTAAACATTCGTGTCTTAAACAATAAATATTTGGCGTTGCACAGGGATCGTCAACAGTATCTGATGTCAAAACATTACAAATGAGGGGTTCCCACTAGTCCATCATAATCCCATGTCAATTCTTCATTCAAGACCCGGACCGCCTCATCGTAAATTTCGTTACCTCCCCCTAATAAAGGCCCAGAAGGAAAGGAGCAGAGCCAGGTGCAGAAGATAGAAAGACAGGATAAGAAATGTTTGTGGGTCGTAAATGGGCACGGTTACCAGCTTCGGCCGCCTAATCATGATCAGGCCAACGAACACAAGAACCAGTATAGCAGGACTGGCCTCAGGCTGGGGAGGCAGTTCTTGCCGAGTCATGCTGCCACAGCGTTGCTGGCCTAAGGTGCACGTGTCACTAGCAAGGTGAATCGCCGGTTAAGGCCTACGTGTCCTTAAATAAAAAGAAGTCATTGCGTGTCCATTGACTATGTGAGGGCAAGGAATACAAAATGGCTTCCGTGTTCTAAGATGGATGCCATGGGTAAATCACAAATGTGTTGGTAACAGGAGTGCTCTTGCTCGTAACATCGCGAAAACACCAGGATATACTAAATGGATCATTTGCGGTTCACTGATACCAAAATTATGTATTTACGACAATGATTACAAACACGAGTAAAATCGTCACGGAACCTCAGACCCTCCTTTTGCCCTTACATAGGCAATTACTCAGTCTATATCAGAGTCAGAGTCTAATTCTATGCTCATTAGGTTAGTGACATGTTGTTGTATCATCATCCTGTCTCGTGCCTTTTCTCCTAATGCAGGTGGTTTTCTGAAACAGGTTGCAGCACAGAGGCTACACAGAGCGGGACAACATTGGATAATAAGACAGCACGAGAACAGCAGTACTAGGATGACACCAATGACCATCAGAACCTTCCATCCCCACGCTGATACCAGAGTCCAAAACCACTCCATGAAGGACCAGTTTCCCTTATCTACGTGTATAGAGTCGGAAATCTTATGTAGCTTAGAGATTGCTTCATAGACTGTTGGAGCATTATTTGGAATAAAGACACAGCAGCTCGATTGGATCATTCTGCATACCCCACCTCGATCTGCAAGTATTACGTCTAGAACCATACGGTTCTGCAACGTCATGAGACGATCCGCCTGAAGCTCAGCTGTTAAGTTACTAAGGGCACCAGCAGTTTCTGTAATTGTAGATTCAACTACCCGTGTTAGTTGACGAAGGTTTCTACTATTGGCCATAGGCCCCCAAAACGGAAGAAAACCTTTGAAGAAGTCTCCAGCTTCTTGACCAGCGGTATCTTCCTTGCTGAAGACACCTCTTGCTACTCTGGTTTTGTGATAATCTGAAGAAGCAGTGTATGTCGGGGGTAACAATCGAGCAATATAACATGAACCTGAAAAGTCAGCAGGCAGCCATGTATATGCTCTGTCCTGACAAATGAAGTAGGTACCCCTAGCAGTCAGAAAGGCAGGGGAGGAGTTAGACGGAAATACGTAAGTCTCAACGCACTCACTCCTCCCTAGCTGAGCTCTCGGATTTCTCCCATTTCCTTGCAAACAGACCTGACCTCGGTGAGGCACGACCCAAACTGAAGTGGAGCTTTTACGCTTGCTTTCTCCCAAACTAAGGCGATACTCTGTAGAGTTCCAACTCAAATACACCAGTAATTCATCTCTAGGATAAGATGGAGTATTATTGACGTCTTTAATCATATCAATAATTCCCTGGACTAAAGCTTTGTTGGCTGAGTTGTATTTAGTGGACCGTGGTGGACGCGGAGGATAGGTCTCAAGGGCATATGAAAAAATGGTCTGAAAGGCCTGAAATGATCCATTATAGCTGAAAGGCAAGACTAGATAGGGAATGCCTTTATCCATAGTGTGAGGTATCAAGCCACACACCCAGCAGTCTGTAGTATTAACTATCAGTTGGTGTTGATGCAAGAGCTGTACAAATGTATTGTTAATAAATTCTGAGCGTCGAGCTTGTTCGTGTTCAGGGAATGAGTGAAAAGAATGCATAGAAGAAACAGTTGAAGTAGTAGGATCAAGGGGAGGTACTGTAGTTACTGGCATAAAAATCAAATGTACACCAAAGACGATTCCACCCACCAACGTTATCAAAACAATTAAAAATGTAACTGCACATTGCATTAGAAAGCATTTGCTGTGAAGTATTCTGTACAGTCTATTTCTGCGAACATAAATTACATTTTCTCGTTGCAGCTCAGGAAGCTCCATCTTCTACGACCGTTCGCGACCACTGATGATGTGTACGTAGATGAAAATGCCTCTATCAGCCCTGGGAGTTCCCAGAACTAACAGAAAGATCGACCTTGTGTCTGACCCCCGCAGATTCAACTAGGCACACAGCCACGACCCTACGGCTACCCAGACGGCAAGGCAATTTTAAAACAAAAAGAAACAATACAAAGTATTAGCAAACTTCCTGGCTGGAGGCAATGTATAGCAAATTCAAATCTGAAAATAGGCAGTTTCCTGCTTTATTTGTCCATATTGCGAGAACGTAAGTTGTATCTCAGTTTTGCAGGAGCTGTCTGATCTGGAAACAATGTATTTTCAGCTGACGTTGCAATGTTCACGTTCGCAGATGGCAAATGTTCTTTTGGTGCAGATGGCAAATGTTCATTGGGTGTGGATGACAAATGTTCAGGGTTCAAAAGAGCAGTTTCAGGAGGAGAGTCAGAATTTGGTGAATCCGTGATCAGTTCTGCATCGCTGAAAGGTATGAACCTGGGGACTTGTTCCGTTTCAGAGGCACCGATTCCTTTCTTTACCCAGTTGTCGTAAGGAAGTGGCAGAGGCACACGTTTAGCATGTGTCGTATGGATCCAATTTTTCCTTCCGGTCACACGAATAGCAGTTCTCGTTGCTAGCAGGACTTGGAAAGGGCCAATGAATCTGGGCTGAAGATTTTTTGTTCTTGCAAAATTTCTGATGACCACCTGATCACCCGGTTTCAGCTGATGGCCTGGACTCTCCGGTGGCTTTGGCAATGCATCGAAAACCTGTTGGTGAATAAGACTCAATTTAGCAGTCAAGTCGAAAAGGTAATCAATTAACATTGGGTATTCCAGCTGCTTAAATTCTTTCGGTCTAGGTACCCCCCAAACATTTGCAGGACGGCCAAAAACTATTTCGTAAGGACTAAGCCCTACTCTAGAATGTACAGTTGCTCTTGTTGATAGCAAAGCCAAAGGCAATGCGTCTGGCCAGGACAAACCCGTGGATGCTTGTATCTTAGCGAGTTTCAGTTTAAGGGTGCCATTGTAACCCTCGACTAAACCCGCGGACTGGGGATGATTCGCACTATGAAATTTCTGTCTAATCCCTAGGCCGGCACACACACTCTGCATAACTTTCCCTACGAACTCACTTCCGTTGTCTGACCATACAATCCGTGGCATTCCGTATCTGGGGAAGTATTCTTTAAGAAGAATTTTGGCAGTGGATAAGGCAGTATTGTCCTTCAGTGGGTATGCTTCGATCCATCTGGAGAAAGCACAAACTACCACTAGGACGTATTTCAGATTATTGCAACGATCCATGTGAATGAAGTCTAGCTGGATCACCTCAAAGGGGCAGGAAGGAGGAGCGAAGTGACCTGCAGGTGTGGGGATTCCCTTGCCAGGATTATGCATCAAGCATACCATACAATTTCTCACCACTCTCTCTGCACACTTACTAATCCCGTCATTCTTCCAGACCGGAGCCAACATCTTACAAATCCCTTTTGAACTGATGTGCGCTGTTCCATGTGCCATCGTTACTACTGCAAGCACATACGCATCAGGCAACATCCAACGCTGTTGTTCCGACAAGTCAATCCAACACCCACTCGAGTCCAATTTACCCGTGCTCTCTCTCCATGCAAGTTTTTCCTCCTCAGTCGCCTCTTTCTGAATTTCCTTCACGCTTTCCACTGTGTTCTCACACATTCCAGACTCAGAAATCCATCTTGCAGACGTTGCAACATACATTCTACTCATCATATTTCTAGCTGTCTGTTTTGCAATCTCATCAGCAAAAGCATTCCCACGACCAACATCATCCGTGATTGCTTTATGAGCACTGCATTTCACAATCGCAACTTCAGTCGGCAAGGTTAGAGATTCCAACAAGTCATTAACTAGCTGACCATGTTGAATCTTAGTCCCATGGGACGTAATGAAACCTCTTTCTTTCCACAAACGGCCAAAACTATGGGCCACGCCGAACGCGTACTGACTATCTGTGAACACATTCACTCTCTTTCCCTTAGCTAAAACGCACGCTCTTGTTAGCGCGATCAATTCTGCAGCCTGGGCAGAATTCTGACTCACTCTTGCAGTCTCCACAATCGTACTCAAAGTTGTTACTGCATAAGCAGCAGTCACATCACCATTCTCCAATTTGAAGCAAGACCCGTCAACATACAACGTGCCATCTGGTTCTGACAACGGAGTGTCTTTTAGATCGATTCGTCCTTTTGTTTCTTCCTCAGTTTTGAAACAACAGTCGTGTGGTTCGGAATCGCTCGACTCTTGGCTAGTCGGCAACAATGTTGCTGGATTCAATACATTGCATCTTTTGATCTGAATATGACTAGCTAACAGTGTCAGTTCATAACCTGATAATCTAGCACTGGTAAGGTGTTGCGTCTTGGTTCGGTTCATGAGTGTATCCACAGCATGAGGAACCATAACTACTAGCATGTTGTTCATTACTAAACCAGCAGATTGTCGAATGGAAGCTGCAGCTGCGGCTGTAGCTCTCAAGCAACTAGGCAATGCTCTAGCTACTGGATCTAATGTTGATGAAAAATACGCACAAGGGCGTTGTTTATCACCAAATTTCTGCGTCAAAACACTCAATGCACAACCTTCTCTCTCGTGGACATAGAGCGTGAATGGCTTACTGTAGTCGGGTGTACCCAATACAGGTGCTGAACACAGTGCATTTCGTAACTCAGAAAAACTCTGCTGACATTCAGCAGACCATGGTACCGGACTCGGAACACCTTTCCCAGTCAAGGCTACCAATGGTTTTGCTAGAAGAGAAAAATTTGGGATCCATTGCCTACAATATGAGGTAATACCCAAAAAGGCACGTACTTCTCTCTGCGTGCTAGGAACGTTCATCTGTGTAATTGCTTTTATTCTCTCTGGGGTCAACTTCCTTCCCTCCTTTGACAAGAGATGACCTAGGTAGGTCACTTCTTTGCAGCAGTATTGCATTTTTGAAGGTGACACCTTGTGATTCAAATCTGACAAGTGATGCAATAAAGAAATCGTAGCTGTTTTGCAAGTTTCCTTGTCATCGGCAGCCACTAGAAGATCATCGACATACTGTACTAAAGCAGAACCACTAGGAAGTACGAAGGAATCTAACTGGCTTTTTAATGCTTGACTGTAAATGGATGGGCTTTCACAATAACCTTGTGGAGCGCGTTTAAATCTAAAACTTCGTCCTCCTAGAGAGAAACCGAAGATATCTCTGCTTTCCTCGGCTATCGGAATGCTGAAAAAAGGCATTTTTCAAGTCGACAACCGAAAACCATGCTGCTGTAGCAGGAATCAACGTTAACAATGCAGTAATGTCTGGAACCACAGGAAACTGTGGGATCACAATTTTATTAACCTCTCTAAGATCAATTACGAACCTATATACTGGAGGCTTTGTAGGGTCAGTTCGTTTCAAAATAGGCAGTACAGGACTATTACAGACATTACCTCTAGTCTCTTCTATAACGTCTTTCTTGATCAGGTCTTGTACTATCAGTAGGAGCGCACGCTCACCTTCATTAGAGATTCTGTATTGTGGAATTCGTGGAAGTTTAACATTTGCTTTCAAAGTTACTACATAGGGTGGAATTTCCAATAGACCTACATCATTAGGACCAGTCGCCCAAAGAGTATCAGGGAGTGAACGCAGCTCTGGTGGGAGCGCATCCATCGACAAGTACATCGGAGAGATTATTCTTTTACCCAACGTAAGCTGTACTCCTGCTGGAGAACAGTACAATGTCGCGTACAGGCGTTTTAACAAGTCTAAACCAAGCAG
Source organism: Lissotriton helveticus (assembly GCF_964261635.1). Classification (NCBI taxonomy): domain Eukaryota; kingdom Metazoa; phylum Chordata; class Amphibia; order Caudata; family Salamandridae; genus Lissotriton; species Lissotriton helveticus. The sequence continues at coordinate 632,932,991 of NC_136069.1, read as the reverse complement.
ATTTTCGTTACAACCTGTCGTCAAAATCAGGGGTGCTTTCAATTGACGTGGTCCAACTGAAATAGACAAAGGACCAGAAACAGGGTTGTGAACAGGGGCGCCCGAAAAACCTACTGAAACGTTTGTTGAGCCAGACAAAGGTGCGCCAGGGAGTTTCGCATGTATGATAGAACTTTTTGCTGCACCAGTATCCAACAGAAACGGTTCGACTATACCTGATGTTGCTACTGCGACATAAGGCCCACTCTGATCTACTGGAACTGATACTACTCCCTCTCTTTGTCCATGGCTGTCCTAGTATTCACTTTGCTGAACTTCCTCACTAGCTTCATAATAGTCTTCGACATGATACTGTGGAGACCTATTCTGTTGGGCAGATTGTCCATTTCGCTGGTCGAAATAATTAGAGGGGCGATCACTCGTCTGCGGAGGCATAGCACCTCGTCCTCGACCTCTAGAGTTTTGCATAGAACTACCACGACCTCTCTGAGCTGCCGCAGCATTATTTTGCGTTCGAACTGGACATTCACTTTTGTAATGACCTTCCTTTTTGCAATAAGCACATTGATTCCATTGGTATTGTGGCCTTTGAAAATTATAATCCGTTCTTTGATATGACCCTTGCTGCATATTCGTCTGATTCATGCGAGGCGGATAAGCTTGCTGTAAAAGTACTTTAGTTTTCAAATCTTTCGTCTTTTTATCTGATTTTTCCTTCTCTTCTTTATCCCTATTTTCATAGTACTGAGCAGTCGCAAGTATTTGCGCAGTCGTAGAGACAGCCCACGCACTTTCAGAATTCTTTAATTTACCACTAAGTTCTGGCAACAGATTGTGCACAAATTTATCAACAAATAATCTCTGGCCTCCTTCTGTGCTCATATCCTGACCACTATGATCCACGAAAGTCTCTTCGAATCTTGTGAAAAAGTCGGAGACGCTTTCGTCTTTCTTTTGTTTGCACGCGGACAATTTGTCCCAGTTAACGCGCAATGCTGGCATCAAGGTTTTCATTAAATCGATTATTCTACCAGGCAAATTAGCAATTAAAGGTTCAGGTTTGGAACCACCTATTTGTTGACCATCCGCTGCAATTATAGCTGCCCAGTCACCACCTAGGGCAACTGGATGATTCTCTTTACGAATTTTAGCCCAAATTGGTTGCGGTACTACATTACCAAATAGCAGATCTATGTCAGCAAGATTCAATACACAAGCGTCAACTGTTTGAGCCAACTCTTTGTAGTACCCTGCAGGATTTTTACGCGGATCTGGCAAGGCCTGTTTCACTGCTAATACTTCAGCTCGCTTCCATGGAATATGTATCCAGACTCTCTGGAATTGGGCCGGAGCGGCTGCAATACCAAGGTTTGCATTAGCTTGCACAGCTTCACGCCAAATTGGTGGAACCTCTCTCATTGGATATTGACGATTTCGTTTCGTACTACGTTTCTCTAATTCTCTCGGTGAACGAAGGGATGAGTCATTCCTATAACTTAAAATCAGTTCCATCGCTTCTTTTATATTTTGTCCAACTATCATACCTGCAGCAAACTCTTTCTGAACATTAATTAATTCTCCTAGATTTGATTCAGGGTCATCCTCTTCCAATTCCTCACGTAGAAGGAAACACATTTCATCGAACACATATCGTTGTGTCGGTTCGTTCCATTGCATAAATGTATCTAATACATTTTGTACATTATATCTTCCAACTTTCGAAACCCATCTAAGAGCAGTGGAATCTAATATTCCTCTTTCTTCAGTACTGGGAAGCTGACTACGTCTCTGCACAGAGTCAGAGGTAGGAGTCTTAATCAGAGTTTTATAGAAGGGAGATAGAATATTAGAGACAGAATCAGTGATTCTTCGACGAACAGAAAGCGGAGTCATAATATTAGCAGAGGCAGTGAATAGAGTAGTAGTTGGAACAGATAGATTAGGAACAGTAGGAGTAGCAGGAAAAATAGCTTGTGAAGTAGCAGGTGTGAGCGACACAGGCATAGGTAAAGAAGCCGGCAACCCTAGAAGAGGGGTTGTCGAAGGAACATTAATATTGACCACAGGAGGTACAGGAACTTGATTCAGGGGAGCGGGAACAGGGACACCAGGTTGTCCAGCAACCGGTAATTGAACATTCGGTATAGGTGGAGCCGTAGCACCCTGTGCATACGGTGGGGGTGATCGTAACAAGTAAGACAACAGGGGATCCTTTTCAGGGTCCTCTACTATCTTAGCCGTACTCGATGGCAAAGCAGGATAGCACTTGTCTATCGCTAAATTACGCTCTCTATCGGCCACCTCTATCGCTTTCTCAGACTCGTTGAGTTGCAGCTGCCTAGCAGACTGTTCTAAAGTCAACTCTTGCTCTTTCTGTTCTTTCTTCAACTTTTTAATTTCTCTCTGTTTAGATTCTTTTCGCCAATAACGGAAAGAATCAAACATTGCCGGCCGGGCTTTCTTCTTAAACAACCTTCTTTCTAGATTATCGAGAACTTTAGGTTCAAAACTACCATGTAGTGGCCAACTAAGGACACCATCTTTCTCTGTGTAGTGGATCCATATCTCGTTATAAGAGATAGGGCCCACACCAAACTTGCAATAAAGATCATAAAGGGGAGTTCCAATCGGAGGAACCAAACACGAGTCCTCCAACTGGGAATCACTGTTGCAACTAAAACAAGACAACATACAATTTTTCCGACTTACCATTTTATAATCCGGAACACAAAACAAACAAGACACAAACAGAAAAGATGCGCACTCGAACCAAGAACTTAGGCCTACCAGAACTGACAAATGTATCGATACCTGAACTGAACAGAATGATTATCGTAACCAGAATAACCAGTGATAATCTTACAGAACTGAACTGAACTGAGAACTAAAAGGATTATCCAAATAGGAGCAACCCTTACAAAATAACCAACTAGCAACCACTGAATACTTAACTGAGGCACTGAAGACGTCACCAAGGAGAAACCCGTCACGTTTCGCCGTACTGAGGACTGCACCTCGGGTCCAAGACAGGGCGACGGTCAAGGCAACGGACCACTGCAGCCGTCTGAACGGGAACCCTCGTGGAAGAGAACGTCGGGGCCACTTTTGCGATATGCCGGGATCGATGAAGTGGGGCGCCTCCCTCTGAAATCTTCACACGAAGCTCCTCGAACTCTTCAGGCTTTTGGACCGGTACCGAATGACGTCGCCCCACGTTGGGCGCCAATTGGAGTTCTGGACTTTTTGGTTCCGTCCAGAGGTGTCAGGGATAACACCCGAAGACCCCGGAGTTCCACCTGTCTTGGTGCACAAACAAACAGAAACACGGGCTTCTCGATGGTGGCGTCAAAGACCAAAGGTTTATTACTGCAGGGACACAGAAGTCACAGAAACTACACATGGGCAGTATCTAGGAGCCTGTTCGATTTGTACAAAGAGGGTTGCTCCTTATATACTAAATATTGGGCTTCAGGCAAATTCTTTACATGTTACCACAGTTCTAAACATTCGTGTCTTAAACAATAAATATTTGGCGTTGCACAGGGATCGTCAACAGTATCTGATGTCAAAACATTACAAATGAGGGGTTCCCACTAGTCCATCATAATCCCATGTCAATTCTTCATTCAAGACCCGGACCGCCTCATCGTAAATTTCGTTACCTCCCCCTAATAAAGGCCCAGAAGGAAAGGAGCAGAGCCAGGTGCAGAAGATAGAAAGACAGGATAAGAAATGTTTGTGGGTCGTAAATGGGCACGGTTACCAGCTTCGGCCGCCTAATCATGATCAGGCCAACGAACACAAGAACCAGTATAGCAGGACTGGCCTCAGGCTGGGGAGGCAGTTCTTGCCGAGTCATGCTGCCACAGCGTTGCTGGCCTAAGGTGCACGTGTCACTAGCAAGGTGAATCGCCGGTTAAGGCCTACGTGTCCTTAAATAAAAAGAAGTCATTGCGTGTCCATTGACTATGTGAGGGCAAGGAATACAAAATGGCTTCCGTGTTCTAAGATGGATGCCATGGGTAAATCACAAATGTGTTGGTAACAGGAGTGCTCTTGCTCGTAACATCGCGAAAACACCAGGATATACTAAATGGATCATTTGCGGTTCACTGATACCAAAATTATGTATTTACGACAATGATTACAAACACGAGTAAAATCGTCACGGAACCTCACTGTGCAGACATAATTCCGGCTCTGGACGTCCGAAAGAGAGCAAGAGTGGGTCGCGCAGAGGGGGGGTTTTATGGACAACAGATCAGTCAGAGTATAAGACGCGGTGTTATGGCTGGGGGATCGGGCAGGGGGACCGGCCCCGGTCGCGTCCTGATTGCGGACGAGCGCAGCCGAGCTTGCCTTATGCACGCCTTCGGCGCGCAATCGTCGCGCCCGCTGCGCTCGTCCGCTGCGCTTCCGGTCCATGCACATTTTTATAGTGGAAGGACGATGGAAGGGGGCGTGGCCTCTGAGTGGGCGTGTCCCGGTCAGGTCGTGGGGAATGGCGGTGGAAAGCTCGGCGATTTCGCCCTTGCCAGCGCTCGTTTTTGCTCAATAAGGGGTGCCTGCACCAGCAGTTGTGAGACAAAGTGGGTAAGAGATCAATTTAAAATTTCAAGTTTTACAAGTTTTAAAAACACAGAAGAGTACAATCTAACAGGCTGCTCCCGGCTGTGCCTCAGGAGGTGGTCAAAGTTTGACAGAGGTAGACAGGTTGACAGAGTAGTCATACTTAAGTTCACATTTGTTCCCTAATAGTTTCCAATGCCACAAACAATTTGCATATCTACACGTGTCACCTGCGAGAATTGTCTCTAGCACTGGCTTAACATTGCATTTCTTTTTTGAAATGTGTAGCAATATACCAGGAGTCTTGATTGTAGGGTGGCATAAACATGTACAAATGGTGGCATCCATACAGTATGGATCCTTATTTGTAAAAAAATAATAAGTGGTTCATCTTATTCTTATGGAGTTCTTTTATCTTGTTTAGTCCTTCATCCACAGAAAATGTATTGCCTTGAAAATCACACACCACCTATCCTTTATGAAAAATGCAATTCGTTATGACCGTCATTGTACATTCTTCATCAATGACAGAGACTCCACTCCATCGTTGGCGATGCACACACGACTGAATGTGTTTATCAACCATTGATGATGTGGCTTGTAGCTGTGATTGACATCTTGTACATCTGGGGCAATCTTCATCCATGTCATTTTTTAGAAAAACTTCAGCACCAGCTTTTCTGTAGGTCACCTTTGTGGAAAATGTTCTGTGATTTAAACAAACAAAACAAATTGAATAATGCTATCTAAAATGTATATTTGTCAATAAATTTCAGTGAATCTGAATGTTCACTTACTCATGGTTTCCTCCTTTCTCATAAGTTGCTCTCTAATACGCCACTTCTCATACACTTGCTGTTTTTGAATTCCAGCGAGTGCAGTTCGATCTTTTTTGTTTGGTGGATTCCCATTCAGTGTTACTGGGAATTTGTTTTCAATGTGCAAAAGATTATCATTCCCATTTTCTGCAGAACCTTTGGATATAGACTTCTCGCTCTGATGTGCCATTTAAATATAAAACAAAATATTGAAATTATGGCACTAACAGAACACAGTAGTGCTGTGTGATAAAAAGGGAATCAATTTGATAGAGATCATTCACAGGTTTGGTTATTTTAGATTTTCAAAATGCAGGAAACTCTTTAAATTATAGTAGCTGAATTCTGAAACACCATCTTCAATCAATCAATCAGGAGTTTGTTAAAGCGCGACTACTCACCCGTAAGGGTCTCAAGGCGCTAGGGGTGGGGGGGGGGTTGGAGGGGTGCAGGTTCCATTCCATCAAGGAGGGGGTCTGTCGAAGAGCCAGGTTTTGAGGTTTCTTGCGAAGATGGGGAGCGATGTTGACTGTCTGAGGTGGAGCGGAAGGGCGTTCCATGCTTTGGCCACGAGGAAGGAGAAGGAGCGGCCTCCCGATCTGGTCTTTCTGGTGCGGGGGACCACAGCGTAGGAAAGCTGGGCTGATCGTAGGGTCCTTTGGGGTGCGTGGAATTTGAGTCGGCTGTTCAGGTATGCTGGTCCGGTGCCGTGGAGGGCCTTGTGTGCGTGGGTGAGCATCTTAAAGGTGATTCTCGCCTCGACGGGGAGCCAGTGGAGTGTGCGCAGGTGCTGGGAGATGTGGCAGTGTTTTGGCAGGTTGAGGACCAGTCTTGCGGCGGCGTTCTGGATGTTCTGTAGCTTGCGGATGAGGTTTTTGTTTATTCCGGCGTAGAGTGCGTTGCCGTAGTCGAGTCTGCTGGTGACCAGGGCGTGAGTGACTGTCTTTCGGTGTTCGAGGGGGATCCATTTGAAGGTCTTACGAAGGAGGCGGAGGGTGTGGAAGCAGGAAGATGAGACAGAGTTGATCTGGCAGTCCATTTTGAGCTCGGAGTCCAGGATGATTCCCAGGTTGCGTGCGTGGTCTGTGGGGGTTGGCGGGTTTCCGAGGGCGCTGGGCCACCAGGTGTCACTCCAGGCGTCGGGGTTTGGGCCCATGATGAGTACTTCTGTTTTGTTGGTGTTTAGTTGTAGGCAGCTGTTTTTCATCCATTTGGCGACGGCTTCCATGCCTTCTCGAAAGTTGCGTCTGGCGGTGTTGGGCTCGTTGGATAGGGAGAGGATGAGCTGGGTGTCGTCTGCATATGACACGATGTTGAGTCCGTAGGTTCTGACGATGGGGGCAAGTGGAGCCATGTAGACGTTGAAGAGCGTCGGGCTGAGGGAGGAGCCCTGGGGGACTCCGCAGGTGATAGGTGTGGGGTCCGAGAGGAAAGGGGGGAGTCTGACCCGCTGCGTCCTGCTGGAGAGGAAGGAGCAGATCCAGTCGAGGGCCTTGTCCTGGATTCCTGCATCGTAGAGTCTGCGTATTAGGGTGCGGTGGGAGACTGTGTCGAACGCCGCTGATAGGTCGAGGAGGATGAGGGCTACTGTTTCTCCTTTGTCCAGTAAGGTGCGGATGTTGTCTGTTGCGGCGAGGAGGGCGGTTTCCGTACTGTGGTTTTTTCTGAAGCCGGATTGGGAGGAGTCGAGGATGTTGTGTTCTTCAATGAATGTGGCGAGTTGGCTGTTGATGGCTTTCTCGATGACTTTCGCTGGGAACGGGAGCAGGGAGATGGGTCTGTAGTTTTTGAGGTCGGTGGGGTCCGCTGAGGGTTTCTTTAGGAGGGGGTTGACCTCGGCGTGTTTCCAGTCGTCGGGGAATGAGGCGGTCGCCAGGGAGCGGTTGATGGTCTGGCGGAGCATGGGTGCGATGGTGTTGGCGGCTCTGTTGAAGATGTGGTGGGGGCAGGGGTCCGTGGGGGCCCCTGAGTGGATTGACTTCATTGTCTTCAGTGTGTCTTCGGTGGTGAGTGCTGTCCAGTCATCAATCGCTGGTTTCCGGGTGTCGGGGGTGGTTGGTGAGGGTTCAGTGTGTTGGTTGTCTTCGTCGAAGTTGTCGTAGATGCTCTTGATTTTGTGGTGGAAAAAGATGCTGAGTTTGTCGCAGAGGTCTTGTGAGGGAGGGATGTCGGTAGACTCGCTGGTGGGTTGGGCGAACTCCTTGATGATGCTGAAGAGTTCTTTGCTGTTGTGTGCGTGGGTGGAGATTCTGTCTTCTGGCTTTTTTCCTCGTTTCTCTGATGAGTTGATGGTGGGCGTTGGTGGCGGCTCTGAAGTTGTTGTGGGCTTCTGTGGATTTGGTGTTTCTCCAGGCCTTTTTGAGGCGGCGGCATGTGCGCCTGGACTCTCGAAGTTCGGTGGTAAACCATCTGGCTTTCTTGGCACGGGTATTGTTGTTTTTCTTGAGGGGGGCTATGGTGTTGGTGCTGTCCGAGATCCATCTATGCAGGGTTCGGGATGCGGTGTTGGGGTCGTCTTTTTCCGCGATGGTTGGGGTGGAGTTGTTGAGTGAGGAGGTGAGCTGGTCATCGGTGATTTTGGTCCAGTTTCTTTGTGGAAGCAGGTGCTGGTGTCTGTGGATGGTGGGTGTTCTGAAGGTGAAGTGGACGCAACGATGGTCGGTCCATGGGAGTTCGGTGGTGTGGCTGAAGGTGATGGAGTTTCCTGTAGTGAAGAGGGGGTCGAGGGTGTGTCCTGCTGAGTGCGTGGGCTCGGTCACGATCTGGCGGAGTCCAATGTTGTGGAGGTTGTCCAGGAGGGATGTGGTGTTGGGGTCCAGTTGATTGTCGAGGTGGAAGTTGAGGTCTCCCAGCAGGGTGTAGTTGGTGGATGCGATGGCCTGAAGGTAGATAATGTCCGTAATGGAGTTGGCGAAGGGTCGGCGGGGTCCAGGAGGTCGGTAGATGAGGGTTCCTCGGAGGGCGGTGGTGGGGCTGGCCAGTATCTTGAAGTGAAGGTGTTCCATCAGTTCTGTGGACTCGTCAGAGAGTGTGCTCAGGCGGAGGCTGGATTTGTGGATGATGGCGATTCCTCCTCCTGGGTGGATGGGGCGGTCCTTCCTGGAGATCTTGTATCCTTGGGGGATGGCGATGGCGATGTCCGGTCCCGAGGTGGTGTTGGTCCAGGTTTCGGTGAAGAATGCTACGTCTGGGGTTGTGCTGTCGAGGAGGTCCCAGATTTCTGTGGCGTGTTTGTGGAGGGATCGGACGTTGAGGAGGATGCATTGCAGGGTCTTCGGTTCGGTTGTGTTCTTGTGGGCGGGTTGTGCTGGATCCCTGTTCTTGGCGGTGCTGCAGGTGTGCCGGCAGCGGTGACAGCTGAAGGGTCCATGGGTGTTGGCTGGTGATGCTAGCTTGCAGTTGTTGTTGCAGCCTGGGTTGAGTGCGTGGAGTGCTGCTGGGTCGTAGCGTTGGCGGGGCGGAGGTCCAGGGTTCCTGGTGCTGGTCGCGGACGGGTCGCAGACGAGCGCAGACGTGCTTGCCTTTGACGCACCTTCGGTGCACCAGCGGCGCGCCCGCAGCCCGCGCCCGCCGCCATTAAGTAGGGGTCGGGGAGGGCTGGACAGCTGGGAGGCGGGAGCGAGGAGGGGAGCTGGATTGGGCCGGTCGTGCTGGGGGGGGGGAGGGGCCGCGGGGGCAGCAGCGGCGGGGAAAGGTAAAGGGAGGAAAGAAGGGATAAAGAAAAAAGGGAGAATAAGCAGAAATAAGGCACAAAAGAGCAGAGATGCAGAAAAGAGCAGAAAGGAGAAAGATAGAAAGGGTAAAAAAACGAGTGAAAACGGGTGAAGGAGCAGAGGGAGAGAAAGGGAAAATGGGTAAAAATAAGGCACAAAAGAGCAGAGGTGCAGAAAGGTGAAAGATAGAAAGGGAAAAAAAACGAGTGAAGGAGCAGAGGGAGAGAAAGGGAAATGGGCAGAAATAAGGCGCAAAAGAGCAGAGGTGCAGAAAGGTGAAAGATAGAAAGGGGAGAAAAAGGAGTGAAGGAGCAGAAAGAAAGAAAGGAGACAGAGGTCCACTGGACCACCAGGGATGAGGCGCAGGGAAACCTGCGGGTGGAGGAGGGCCTCGATCACCAACACTCAAGAGTGCAGGGGCAGGGGCACCTCACTTAATGGTGGAGCTGCGAGGGTGGGAGAGCAATTTCACTGACAATGAGTCAGTGGTCTTGCTCGCCTGTCCCCGCAGTGGCCGCCATTAAGTAGGGGTCGGAGAGGGCTGGACAGCTGGGAGGCGGGAGCGAGGAGGGGAGCTGGATTGGGCCGGTCGTGCTGGGGGGGGAGGGGCCGCGGGGGCAGCAGCGGCGGCGAAAGGTAAAGGGAGGAAAGAAGGGATAAAGAAAAAAGGGAGAATAAGCAGAAATAAGGCACAAAAGAGCAGAGATGCAGAAAAGAGCAGAAAGGAGAAAGATAGAAAGGGTAAAAAAACGAGTGAAAACGGGTGAAGGAGCAGAGGGAGAGAAAGGGAAAATGGGTAAAAATAAGGCACAAAAGAGCAGAGGTGCAGAAAGGTGAAAGATAGAAAGGGAAAAAAAACGAGTGAAGGAGCAGAGGGAGAGAAAGGGAAATGGGCAGAAATAAGGCGCAAAAGAGCAGAGGTGCAGAAAGGTGAAAGATAGAAAGGGGAGAAAAAGGAGTGAAGGAGCAGAAAGAAAGAAAGGAGACAGAGGTCCACTGGACCACCAGGGATGAGGCGCAGGGAAACCTGCGGGTGGAGGAGGGCCTCGATCACCAACACTCAAGAGTGCAGGGGCAGGGGCACCTCACTTAATGGTGGAGCTGCGAGTGTGGGAGAGCAATTTCACTGACAATGAGTCAGTGGTCTTGCTCGCCTGTCCCCGCAGTGGCCGCCATTAAGTAGGGGTCGGGGAGGGCTGGACAGCTGGGAGGCGGGAGCGGGGAGGGGAGCTGGATTGGGACGGTCGTGCTGGGGGGGCGGGAGGGGCCGCGGGGGCAGCAGCGGCGGGGAAAGGTAAAGGGAGGAAAGAAGGGATAAAGAAAAAAGGGAGAATAAGCAGAAATAAGGCACAAAAGAGCAGAGATGCAGAAAAGAGCAGAAAGGAGAAAGATAGAAAGGGTAAAAAAACGAGTGAAAACGGGTGAAGGAGCAGAGGGAGAGAAAGGGAAAATGGGCAAAAATAAGGCACAAAAGAGCAGAGGTGCAGAAAGGTGAAAGATAGAAAGGGAACAAAAACGAGTGAAGGAGCAGAGGGAGAGAAAGGGAAATGGGCAGAAATAAGGCGCAAAAGAGCAGAGGTGCAGAAAGGTGAAAGATAGAAAGGGGAGAAAAAGGAGTGAACGAGCAGAAAGAAAGAAAGGAGACAGAGGTCCACTGGACCACCAGGGATGAGGCGCAGGGAAACCTGCGGGTGGAGGAGGGCCTCGATCACCAACACTCAAGAGTGCAGGGGCAGGGGCACCTCACTTAATGGTGGAGCTGCGAGGGTGGGAGAGCAATTTCACTGACAATGAGTCAGTGGTCTTGCTCGCCTGTCCCCGCAGTGGCCGCCATTAAGTAGGGGTCAGGGAGGGCTGGACAGCTGGGAGGCGGGAGCGGGGAGGGGAGCTGGATTGGGCCGGTCGTGCTGGGGGGGGAGGGGCCGCGGGGGCAGCAGCGGCGGGGAAAGGTAAAGGGAGGAAAGAAGGGATAAAGAAAAACGGGAGAATAAGCAGAAATAAGGCACAAAAGAGCAGAGATGCAGAAAAGAGCAGAAAGGAGAAAGATAGAAGGGTAAAAAAACGAGTGAAAACGGGTGAAGGAGCAGAGGGAGAGAAAGGGAAAATGGGCAAAAATAAGGCACAAAAGAGCAGAGGTGCAGAAAGGTGAAAGATAGAAAGGGAACAAAAACGAGTGAAGGAGCAGAGGGAGAGAAAGGGAAATGGGCAGAAACAAGGCGCAAAAGAGCAGAGGTGCAGAAAGGTGAAAGATAGAAAGGGGAGAAAAAGGAGTGAAGGAGCAGAAAGAAAGAAAGGAGACAGAGGTCCACTGGACCACCAGGGATGAGGCGCAGGGAAACCTGCGGGTGGAGGAGGGCCTCGATCACCAACACTCAAGAGTGCAGGGGCAGGGGCACCTCACTTAATGGTGGAGCTGCGAGGGTGGGAGAGCAATTTCACTGACAATGAGTCAGTGGTCTTGCTCGCCTGTCCCCGCAGTGGCCGCCATTAAGTAGGGGTCAGGGAGGGCTGGACAGCTGGGAGGCGGGAGCGGGGAGGGGAGCTGGATTGGGCCGGTCGTGCTGGGGGGGAGGGGCCGCGGGGGCAGCAGCGGCGGGGAAAGGTAAAGGGAGGAAAGAAGGGATAAAGAAAAACGGGAGAATAAGCAGAAATAAGGCACAAAAGAGCAGAGATGCAGAAAAGAGCAGAAAGGAGAAAGATAGAAGGGTAAAAAAACGAGTGAAAACGGGTGAAGGAGCAGAGGGAGAGAAAGGGAAAATGGGCAAAAATAAGGCACAAAAGAGCAGAGGTGCAGAAAGGTGAAAGATAGAAAGGGAACAAAAACGAGTGAAGGAGCAGAGGGAGAGAAAGGGAAATGGGCAGAAACAAGGCGCAAAAGAGCAGAGGTGCAGAAAGGTGAAAGATAGAAAGGGGAGAAAAAGGAGTGAAGGAGCAGAAAGAAAGAAAGGAGACAGAGGTCCACTGGACCACCAAGGATGAGGCGCAGGGAAACCTGCGGGTGGAGGAGGGCCTCGATCACCAACACTCAAGAGTGCAGGGGCAGGGGCACCTCACTTAATGGTGGAGCTGCGAGTGTGGGAGAGCAATTTCACTGACAATGAGTCAGTGGTCTTGCTCGCCTGTCCCCGCAGTGGCCGCCATTAAGTAGGGGTCGGGGAGGGCTGGACAGCTGGGAGGCGGGAGCGGGGAGGGGAGCTGGATTGGGCCGGTCGTGCTGGGGGGGGAGGGGCCGCGGGGGCAGCAGCGGCGGGGAAAGGTAAAGGGAGGAAAGAAGGGATAAAGAAAAAAGGGAGAATAAGCAGAAATAAGGCACAAAAGAGCAGAGATGCAGAAAAGAGCAGAAAGGAGAAAGATAGAAAGGGTAAAAAAACGAGTGAAAACGGGTGAAGGAGCAGAGGGAGAGAAAGGGAAAATGGGCAAAAATAAGGCACAAAAGAGCAGAGGTGCAGAAAGGTGAAAGATAGAAAGGGAACAAAAACGAGTGAAGGAGCAGAGGGAGAGAAAGGGAAATGGGCAGAAATAAGGCGCAAAAGAGCAGAGGTGCAGAAAGGTGAAAGATAGAAAGGGGAGAAAAAGGAGTGAAGGAGCAGAAAGAAAGAAAGGAGACAGAGGTCCACTGGACCACCAGGGATGAGGCGCAGGGAAACCTGCGGGTGGAGGAGGGCCTCGATCACCAACACTCAAGAGTGCAGGGACAGGGGCACCTCACTTAATGGTGGAGCTGCGAGGGTGGGAGAGCAATTTCACTGACAATGAGTCAGTGGTCTTGCTCGCCTGTCCCCGCAGTGGCCGCCATTAAGTAGGGGTCGGGGAGGGCTGGACAGCTGGGAGGCGGGAGCGGGGAGGGGAGCTGGATTGGGCCGGTCGTGCTGGGGGGAAGGGGCCGCGGGGGCAGCAGCGGCGGGGAAAGGTAAAGGGAGGAAAGAAGGGATAAAGAAAAACGGGAGAATAAGCAGAAATAAGGCACAAAAGAGCAGAGATGCAGAAAAGAGCAGAAAGGAGAAAGATAGAAGGGTAAAAAAACGAGTGAAAACGGGTGAAGGAGCAGAGGGAGAGAAAGGAAAATGGGCAAAAATAAGGCACAAAAGAGCAGAGGTGCAGAAAGGTGAAAGATAGAAAGGGAAAAAAAACGAGTGAAGGAGCAGAGGGAGAGAAAGGGAAATGGGCAGAAATAAGGCGCAAAAGAGCAGAGGTGCAGAAAGGTGAAAGATAGAAAGGGGAGAAAAAGGAGTGAAGGAGCAGAAAGAAAGAAAGGAGACAGAGGTCCACTGGACCACCAGGGATGAGGCGCAGGGAAACCTGCGGGTGGAGGAGGGCCTCGATCACCAACACTCAAGAGTGCAGGGGCAGGGGCACCTCACTTAATGGTGGAGCTGCGAGGGTGGGAGAGCAATTTCACTGACAATGAGTCAGAATATGTGTAAATTAAAGAATAGAATAAAGTAAAACATGATCTACAAAGTTGTCATACATTTTTGACAGAGAAGCATATATGAAAAACAAGAGAACATATTACATTGCATACCTTTGAGGTTGCTCGTTAGGCAGGTCTGCAAAATGAACAGTAGACATTTGTTTCAAGTCTCTGTAAATGAAAACAAACAATATTAATGGCTAGTGATTGTTTGAAATAAAGCACGAATGTAACAATTATATGTCATTAAAGTATAATGATTATGGGTATTGCTACTAGGTTTTCCAGCAGTCAGTGAGAGCAAAAAAGTGATTGTTTTCTCATCATGGTATTTCCTGTGTAAGCTTATTCAGCAGTTTTGCTGCAGCCCAGATATTGTCCATTCTCTTCATTCGGTAATGCTTTTCAGCAGTTGGTGTGGAATGTGCCATATAATCAGCAACAAGGATATTTTCCACTTCAGAGCAGTCTTTTATGTTGCTGTCTCATATACACGTCTTGCTTGTGATCGAAGGGACATTGTATCAGTAAGAATTATTTACATGCAACACCTGTCCGACATACTATTAATATTTATTTACAGGTTTTATATGGCTCATGAGCTGATACCATTCTCAACTGAAGTAATACTAAAGTCCTCTATTAGGCTGCCAAATGAACCGCCTATCCATATAAAATTTGTAGACAAACAGCCATTGTCAATATGTGAACTAAAAGTGTGCAGCCATCACTGCAATAATACCTTTCATGAAATCAGTGGAGATCATTCGACGGATTTTATATTGCTCCCCCAGTGGATGATAAAAAAAATGGATTGCTTGTTGTAGCAGTCTTCCTTTTTCTTAACATGTCAGCCTGATCATGGTGACATGTTGCTCAAACCACTGAAGGTAAAGAGGGAAACTAATATGAATTCACATTGAAAATAAATAGTATAATACCAGCAGTGTATCTGGTAAATAAAATTCCTGCTAGTTGGATAGTTTTTCTTTGACTTGAAGGAAGTCTTCCTTTGCTTTAACCAATATATGTAAGCAGTTTCCAGGGGTCGTTTTTTCTGCAGTAAACTCCTTGTACCCAAGAAATATTTGAAAAGAAATGGCAAGTGTCAGAGAGGAATTGCGGATCTGCAATTAAAGGAAATGTTGTTGTTTATTTTTATCTGATGGCTATTGTACTTCACAAATCATAAACTGTTACCTTCTGTTTGTCACTTCTTTAGAAATGCCTCTACTTTTTTTTCCTGCATATCCTTCATTACGCAGAGACAATGTTGAGCGACTGTATATAGGTCGTTTTCACGCTCTCTCAAATCTATACCAACAATGAGATAATGGATGAAACGCTTTAGATTTTTCTTATAGTTTACAACTGTCTGCTTTGCCAAGCCTGTTGACTTTAGGAGATTGAAAAACGTGCGTGTTCGAGTGATGTCCTTAATGAAATTCATAGTTGGTGCTGCAGGATTGTAGAAAAATAGGAATCTTGCTACATTTTCCAGCTTCAATTAAAACACATACAGATAAGTTATTATATATTTTGCTGAAAATTATGATTACCAGTAGTAACAGAAAGAGCAGCTATAGTAGTAAGAGCCTTTTTGCATTACCTCTTGCTTGAAGTTGCAGACGGAGACATCCTCTTTCAAATAGTTGCGGAAACCAACTAAGTTTACAATCCAAAGAATGCTTACTGTAAAGTCCAATGTCATTAACCTTCTTCGTATGGATGTCTGCCATGATTTTCCTCTTGGACTGTTGAATTGAATGGTGAATTGTTTTAGAAAACAAACTGTTTCAAAATAAATAGTTAACCATGTGATGCAAACAGATTGTGGTTATTTATACTTACGGTTGATATAATTTAGATTCTTTATCATCTCCTTCTTCTTCCTCTTCTTTCTGAAGTTCAGTATCCATTTCTTGTTCTGCTGTCCAAGGAAGTCTGAAAAGGAAGCGTTATATTCGAGCTTTAAAAATGGAGTGGACAAATACAGGAGGTAATAAAACATAGGTTTCCTTACAAGGCTGCAACAATATGCATGAATAGAATAGAGACCCTCCTAAGAATTAAAATCATCTGTTAGTGAAATAGAGAAAATATAACAATTGATAATGTTTAAAGAGTTAACAATTATAGCAAACTAACAATAATGACCAAAAAATTGTTTATTTACACAACAACTGGATCAACAGGCTTTCCAATAATGAAACTACCGTTTGTTTCCAACATTTTGATAAGTTTTTATGACCCATTCAATGATAATGTAGTGTAGTTCCTATATTCCCAATAAGCTCTGCGCATTGGAATACTATATCATGTAGATTAGACGTAGGACTGAGGTCAACTAGGTCTCTACCGAATATACTAAACTTAATTGTGTGTGCCAGCTAGCTCAGAGGTCACTAGAAACTTTATCGAATTCACAAGAAGGGAATAGTCTATGACAACCGCATACACATGACAACTTTGTTTCCCCAAGATAAAACTGATCTTCAGAGTCGTGGAAACGAAAGATAATTATTTCACTCAGTCAATCGTGCATGCTTTGTTTCACCAGAGGTGCAGAGAAATAGATGGGCGTTTTCAATAAAAAGGTTTTATTGAACAGTCTTCTTTCTCAAGCATAAGAAATGAACTGCTACAATCATAAAACTGGTTGTAAGATATAATGCGTACAGTACAAATAGTAGAATAAAATAATACTGTAAGAGCATTGTATGGTTCCTAAACCATAGATAAATACATACATAAATAACAGAGGCTAAAAGTACTCAACTGGTGCATCTAAAATACGCCTACCCCAATGTACCTAATCTAAGCTTAGTGCGAGGGAAGAAGTGAGGTGTAGCATAAATGTAGTATTCTTTTTGCCAAGAATTTGCTCAAGATTTCTCTAAGGGTCTAATCAGCTCCGTACCTCAGTTTAGAATGAAGAAGGCTGGTCTTGGGACTCTATTTCCCAGCAACCCGCAAGGGTAGGCTGGAAACACTGGAGCTGGATTTCTCGGCAAGAGAAAAGACAGCGTCTCTCTCAGTGCGTCTGCTGGAGGGTCAGCTTCCTTCGGCACTTGCTGCAGCGAGATGCGTCGGGCAAGTAGATAGTCGAACTGCTCCAAACCACCGTGTGTTTGCTTGGGCAAATGTGGGCATATTTATACCTTGAGGGGGCCGGGTTTGATGTATGGGTGAACATAATAACATCATCAAAGAGTCTCAGTTCTTTGAAAACTCCATGAGTTCTTGGATAAACCAGTACTCAAGCAAGGGGAAGTCCCTGACTGCTGAAGGCGGGTTTTTCCAAGAAATCGTTGTGGATTTTCGGAACTAGTGGAAGTAGCCCTGCCGTATTTGGGCTGCATTAGTTATGCCTAAATATGGTTATGATTTCTATACCTAAATAAGGATATGGTGAGTTATACCTATATTTGGGCATGAATCGGGAAACTTACAATAGGGTCCTAAGTAATACATAACTATAAGAAGCTTGAGATTCTCATAATTGTAGATCCTTCCCTTTGCAAGGTGGTCAGTCATGGGTGATCTAGCTTCTTTAACTGTTCTAATCTGTTCAGGAGTGCTTCCCTTCATGGAGACTCTTGACAAGTGAAGTGGCAACTGTACACTGTTTTTGAAACATTTCATGCAAACAAGAGGAATGAGATTGACTATGCTAAGAAGAAAAAAGAAAGTTGCACATTTAGAATAGCACATTTTTGACAAAACAACATTCAATATATTGCTAATAAAAGTCAAACACTATGTATTAACTCAGAAATAATGAAAGAGATATAAAAAGGATATTGAAACCCATATGTCAGCTAGTTTGTTGTTGTAGGGTTATATTCGGGTCTTCTGTATATAAGTTTGAATAAAAATTAGCAAAAGTATTTACAACGCCACTAGTTGTGTCCTGAATTATACCAGACTGATCTTTGACCCTAATGATCTGACTGGCTTCAGCCTTTTGTTGTAAGCGTTTTGCTAAACCCTTGCCGGAATTTTCCCCCAACTCATACATTTTGGTTCGATATTGGAAAATATGTGATCGCTATATCTTTATAAAAAGGATCTAATAGGTTAGGTTTTGCTATATCAACTGATTTCAGACTAGCTGCTGAATCTTCCCCCATAGAAATATTAAGAGTTAAATCCAGTTCAGCTTGTTGAAGAGCTGCTAGTCTAGTTTTAACCAATTGCTGTTCTGACTGCCAACGATAGGAAGCAAATCTTTTAGTTTCGCCGCACAATGCGGCTTTGAATGTGTCCCAAACAATACCAACCGAGGCTGTACCGACATTAATTGCAAAAAACTCATAGATCCAACGAGTGAGTTGTTCCTGATATAGTTTATCTAATAGGAGTTTCCTATCAAAAGTCCATGGTCTAATTTGATTAACGGGACGGTCCCAGGGACAACTAAAGATAATAGGATTATGGTCAGATATAGTCCTTGGGTTAATTTCAATCTTGACAGACCCCACAATTTGAATAGAAGTAAAAACATAGTCGATGCGTACAATTTTATTATGAGGTATTGAGTAAAAGGTATAGCCCGCTTGATTTGAATAATGGTGATGCCATAGATCAGTCAGGCCATGTTCAATTAGAAGAGTCCGAAGCGCCTTATAGACTTGGGGCTTTTGTCCTACATATGTCCTATGTTTTGCTATATCTAAATGATTAGGGATATTAATATTAAAATCCCCACAGAAAAACATTGGATGGGGCCACGTGGCTAACTCTAAGTTTAAATTCCTCAGGACCTGTGGGTCGTCGAGGTTAGAAGCATATATCGAGCAGATAGAAAACAAACGGCCATTGACCAATAACTCTACTATTAACCATCTTCCAAAATTGTCTTTCATTACTCTTTTAACACGCCCTACCCCGGTTTTCAAAATGATGGCGACACCCCTGATTGTGGAGGTTTGTCGGGTACAAGCCACTAATTCATAGCCCAGAAATCTAAGATAAGCCCGATTACCCCAAGGAATATGAGTTTCCTGCAGGCAGATTATATCCACCTGCATCATTTGTAACAACTTATTAAGAATCCTGCGTTTTTTAGGGTCATTCAATCCACAAATGTTCCAGGTTGCACATGTCAATCTAGAAATAGCCATAAAATGCGATTAAAGAAAAGAGAGCCCTAAAGAAACCTGTTGTGCATTTTATAACATACAAGATTACAACCAAACTAGCTGCAAAGTTTTGTGTCAGTTCAAATACATTTAAGAGATACACCCAGCTGTTAATAAGAAATCTGGTCATCTCCGTCCACCACCACAACACCACCCCAAAACCCACCCAGAGTTACCCGCCCACCACAGCTAAACCCACCCACCCACCCAAGGAGCCCCCACACCCCTCACCCCCCACATTGAGCAACAGGACCTTGGTCCTTATGATGGTTGAGTAAGCGTTTCATCGCACTCCTCTGAGCTACAACTTCTCCCCCTTTCCTAAGAAATATCAGATAATCCTGAAACATCAGTTAAAAAGAAAATACAGAATTTTTATATATATCCCTCAAGTCATCAGAAAAAAAAAAAAGAAAAGAAAAGGAGAGAGAAAGATAGAAGACATAGAAATACACTCCACCCTATGCTTTACCATCAGGATAATACATTGCCTAACTTCAAAAAACTATATTGAGACCAAAAATTCCTCAGCAGGTATCTCTGACAGAAAAAACTTTGTCTGACCCTTGAAGATGATTTTTAGTTTTGCTGGAAAAAGTAAAAATGCCTGAGCACCCTTCGCCTGAAACAGAGGAATCTGTTGTCGCAGATGCCAGCGGCGAGTAACCGTCTCTGAGCAGAAGTCCAGACAGACAAAGAATTGGCACTCCTTAGCTGACCGCTTCCTGTTAGGTCTGGCGAGGTCAAATATACGTTCACGAGCAAGGAAGTTGTTGAAGCATACCAAAATAGCACGGGGATAGGGATTATTCGCAGCAGCAGAGGATTGTTTTTTCTTATTTAATGGAAAACGGTGCGCTCTTTGTATCTCGAGATTCCAATCCCACTGGGTGACTTCTGGGAAAGCCTCGGAAAAAGAGCTCCACTATAAACTGCCGAGCATCTTCACCCTCTTTGTTTTCCTCTATTCCCAAAACGCGAAGATTATTCCTTCTCGCCCGATTTTCAAGATCTGAAAGCTTCCATAGTATGTCCTTACGTTGTTCTTTCTGCATTTTGCGGCAGGCGCCCTGTGTACGCATATTTTCTTGCCTGGTGGTTTCTCTGTGCATCATTATAGTTTGGTAATCGTTACCAATGAAACCTCTTCAGGGATTCCTGACACAGTCTCACTAGTGCCTCCGCATACATCCCTCAAATTTAATTGAGACTGTACAATAGACAATTCCTTCTGCAGATTTCGCTGGTTAGACTGAGATGGAGCCTTGATACCCGGAGCTTTACGAACTGTATCAATGTTCAAATCTTTTGGTGCCTGGCTGGGGGGGGCCAATCCGTAGAGTCGCTATCATAACCAGACCACTGAAGGTCTGGGCGATCAACATCATCGTCCCCAGACAAAGATTGATCAGAAATGGAATAAAAGTTCTCCGTAGACTCACTCAGTACACTGAGCACAGACCCCCTAGTATCATAGGAGGACTCTGTAGGTAGTTTCAGAGTAGTAGATATATGACCATTGGTAGCCTGAAGTACATCATCCAGCATGCATTGGGCTGAGGAGGACTGAAGGGTGGAGAGGTCTGGAGCTAAACCTGGTGTAGGAATTGCCTCCTTTAATGTACTATTATGATTTGTTAGCACAGGGATTTCAAGAGAGTCGTTAGGAGGGGGGAGAGTTGCAGCACCAGAAATCACAGTAAGAGGTACTGTTAAAGAGGTATTCACCTCCCCCTTTCCAACAGAAGCTCCGGATGATCTTAAGTCTTTTCCCTGGGCAAAGTCAGGAGAGCCATTGTTTCTGACCAAAGATTTACCCTTACCTCCCAGCCGGTCGAACATTGCCGGTAGCTTCTGTCCCTTGACTGCGGCTGGAGTTGGGATAGCAGGCGAGGGCTTGTCCGTACTTGGAGGGCGAGTCTTCTGAGCCCCGGACGCAGCACCCTTCAGATCCGCCTCCTGCTGACCGCGGGTAGAGCTACGGGATTTGAGAGCGGCAGCCGCCACTTTCGAGAGTACTTTCGGCGGCGGCGGCATCCTTTTTTTTTTTTTTGGGCAATAGCGTTGGTCGATAGCCGGGAAGACCGCTGCCAGATCAGAACGGAGAGTTTACTCTCGGGTCACCAAACCAGGTGTGCTGCGGAACGAAGCGCACAAGCTGCCCAACAGCTTCCGAGGGATACCAGCAGATTGTAGTTCGAATAGCAGGTTAGTGCTGCGAGCAAATTGATCGCTTTTTCACCGCTGAGAGGTGTTAGGGCATATCAGATAAGAAGGGTGGAGCAGTCGGTTCATGGGGTCCGCTGCAGCTCAGGAGAGCAGAACGCTGACTGACTCGACTGAGAGCACGGCCGCCATCTTGCTCCTACCGGCTCACTCGACCGAGAGCACGGCCGCCATCTTGCTCCTCATTTTTCCAGCCTATGGATACTCAAAAGATCACAGATGAACAGAACCAAACTCTGGCGGAACCTATTAGTTGGGAGGAAGTTGTTATTGCTATGAAATCCCTCTCTAATGGTAAAGCCGCAGGGCCAGAGCTTATTCA
This sequence comes from Lissotriton helveticus, assembly GCF_964261635.1. NCBI lineage: Eukaryota > Metazoa > Chordata > Amphibia > Caudata > Salamandridae > Lissotriton > Lissotriton helveticus. The sequence goes on along the minus strand of NC_136069.1, from coordinate 632,911,785 downwards.
TCTGGAATTCTACAAAACTTTTGCACATTTATTCAAGCACCAAATGTTAGAAGTCTTTTGTCTCGCCCAGACTGGGGTAGTTCCTGATTCATGGCGACAATCCACTATTGTTCTTTTCAGAAAGAAAGGCAAGGATGAACTAAACCCAGCATCATATCGACCCATAGCGCTAATCAACACAGATAGCAAAATCTATTCAAGGATACTGGCTTCTCGGCTAACCCAAACAATTGTTCCTTTGGTCTCCATTCGTCAGCATGGGTTCATTCCCGGCCGGGATACTACGGACCATATCAAGCGTGTAGTAGCCTTATTAGACTGGGCAAAAGTCACAAATTGTGCGCTCGGGGTGATCCTGTTGGACGCCGAAAAGGCGTTCGACAGGGTCTCCTGGGGGTATTTATGGGCTGTTTTACGTTGGAAGGGCTATGCACCAGAGTTTATTCAGGCTCTACAAGCATTGTACATATCCCCAACTGCCAAAATCCGTATCTCTGGAAGTGAATCACAGTATTTTTCTATCAGCAGGGCCACCAGACAAGGATGCCCCTGTTCTCCCCTCCTTTTTGCTTTGTTTATTGATCCTTTTTTATGGTTAATAGAGAAATCTCAGATCATTACTCCTGTTACAGTTCATGGAATTGAATATAAGTCATTGGCATATGCTGACGATATTATCGTTCTAACTGATAATGTGGCCCAATCTTTCTCTGCATTGGAGATCCTTGCAGCTCAATTCGGTTCAATTTCTGGATACAAATTAAAAATCGCAAAGACGCAAATTTTACAATCTTCGGCTATGCCAATCTCTCATGTTCCTACAACTATGGAGGCAACATACCTCGGTATTCAAATCTCTCCTGATATAGATCAGATCTTGGATCTGAATTATTCTCCCATTATTGATTCACTCCATAATAAATTAGAGCGGCTGGATCATTTACATCCTTCATTATTTGGCCGATCTAATATTCTCAAAATGTTTGTCCTCCCTAAATTTTTATATCTTTTCAGATCTATTCCACTTTTAATTCCCACTTTAATTTTAACAAAGGCAGAAAGGATATGTCCACGATTTTTATGGTCATACCGTAAATCTAGGAGGGCAGCTAAGTGGACCTGTCTTCCGCAAGATCGTGGGGGGTGGACAGTCCCGAACCTAATGTATTATTATTGGGCAGCTATGGTACAACATTTTGCCGTTCCATTACTAGGTGATGCTGCTGAGCTTCCGGTACATCTCTCACCATCTATATACTCAATATCGTTGGGAGATTCTACAAAAGGTATATTAACCCGTATCCTAGAACCGAGTTATTTTAAAAAAACTAAATTTAAGGTTCTGTGGGCATTATTTTCGGTTTGGCAAAAAGCTCGTTGCCATTTTCATATTCCTAAACTCAATTATTATACCCCATTAAATGCCTTTCGATTACTCCCAACGATATTTCAAGAGGGGGTTGCAATTACTTGGACAGCTCATGGTCTGAAGGAGATCGGCGACTTAGCCGATCTCGGGCAAATGGCATCCTTTGGTTTTTTGAAGGAGAAATTCCATTTGCAGTCCAATCATTTTTTCAAATATTTACAATTGAGAAGTTTTCTTGATAAAAAGCTTCCTCTAAATCCAACAATGTTCCAAAAAAATTACTATTGTCGAATCTCTTAGAAAGAAAGTAAAAATTGGCAGTCTATATCAGTCTTTTCTATTGCAACTTCCTGATGATTTAGATGACCAGAATAATAAGTGGGCGACCAAATTTGGAGTACCTTCTATTGATTTAAAACTTCCTCTGTTAGCCAGGTCTGTTTTGGTCCCAGGCTCTCTTCGCTCTCAAAGTTACATGGCTATGTTTAATCTTTATTATACACCCGCAAAACTTGTTAGATGGGGGGTTGTTAGTGGGGGCAAAGGGTCGTTTTGTGAAAGATGTAAATTTCCGTCTGCCGATTCTGTTCATATTTTTCATAGCTGTCCAGAGTTATCTTCTTTCCTTAACCAAATTGAATATTTTCTTACTCAGATTACTCAAACCTCAGTTAAAATCTCAGCGGAAATGGTAATTACTGGCTATGAATACTCTACGGCCCATGAAAAAACAAGACATTTACAAGCGTTTCTTTTCATTGCCATGGCTATGGTCAGACTTTGTGTTACAACACTTTGGATAAATCCTGAACCCCCCACCTTCTGTCATTAGAAGACCAGGATGTTGGCCTGGTTCAAATTAGAGACTGCCGTTCAGGCTTTACGAGGAAAGAAAAGACGTCTAACTGCTTCCAAGAATTGGGCACCATTTGAAAAATGGTTGGCAAATTAATAATGTTATTTTAAAAATCATTATTGTATAATTTTTTATGTCTGTATCATGTATGATTAATGTTGTCTAATGTAATCTCTCTCCTACCACCACGGGACACAATGGGGAAAAAAATTCAATAACAAAAAAAAAATTAAACCCGTATGTCTGTAAAATATTTAATTCTTGACAGGCAGGTTGAACTTTGGATGTGATCTGGCTCTCTGATGGCTATGTTAATGTAAGCATCACGTGAGACCTTATCCTAATCCTTCAGCTCAGGGTGTTCAGGACTTAACATGTTCGCACCAGCCTGAAGGAAAGGTAGGCCCTTTTAGGTCAAGCAGCCAGCTGCAAACACACTCCTTGTACATCTAAAGAAAAATATTGCATTGAACAGCTAAAAGTTGTATCACGTCCAGAAAATATGACATAGGCATGGAAGCAGACTACCTTAGCCATATGCCAAATGTATGGAAATTGGTGGCGTGGTCCTGTGAAGCCATACAAACTAAAAGTTCAAGTATTAATTTGTCCCATTTAGAAATCAACCAAAGGCATGAAAATTGGCTCAGGTGGGCACTCTACTCTCAGCGATATTGTGTATCTATCACTCATGGAATGGGCTAGAAGCATGAAAGTTGGCACCAGTGGGCAACTTTACCTCAGCAATATTCCTGAGTTGTAGTGTGAAACTTGTGCTTTAAATGTATAGTTATTTTGCTATTTATCCTCTGGTCAAACAGAGTGTCAGCTCCTCCCACCAGCTGCGAGCTACCAGCTAACGTTGCCCATATGGGAGCAATGTCAATCCTCATTAGGGTCGCTCCTCACCGGCCTGTGTACTGCCATGTCCCTGCTGTCACGTCGCTGTGTAAGCATGCAGGTGGAAATGGCTCACTGCTGCAATGATGTGGCCAAGGGCCTGGTGCAGGTTACGCATGCCCTGGACAAGCTGTGGGCAGCCGCCACAGGTGGCACACCCCTGAGTTCAATGGAGAGTGAGGATCTGTTGAGCAAGAGCAGCATCACTCCACCAATTCCCCGGAACAGACGGCGGAGTGTGCGGCACGGAGAACACCTGATGACTCAAGGAAGAGCAGTGAGCAGGCTGATCGAGGGGCAACAGGCCGTGCCCGTTGAAGATGAAATTGCATCAGTGGAACATGGCAATGAGTGAGGCAACACATTACATGTTGACTTATGTTTGTGCAACATCCTTGCACTGTGGGTCTAACATGTGAAAGTAAATGTGACACACATTAGGTGTACGTCAGGCTGTGTGACAGATATGTTCTTGCACCTAAAGAAATAAACACAGTTGTGCACCAATCTGTAGCATTGAGTCGTCATTACTCACCTAGAAATAGTTCTGTGTGATCTCCTCTCGTCCCTGGCGCCCAGGAGCCGCCCAACACCACCTGCTGGTCTGCACCGTGGAGCTGGCCCCTCATCTGATGACTCTGAATCTGTGAGCTCCTTTGGGGTGCCTTTCTTGGTGGCAATGTTGTGTAGCATGGCACATGTGGCTACGATTTTGCAGCATGCCTCTGGGCTGTACAGTAGCGCTCCTCCACTCATATGTAGGCAGCGGAAACGGCTCTTCAGGATTCCAAATGTGTTCTCGATGGCACAGTGTGTGGCTCTGTGAGCGCTGTTATACCTCTGCTCCCCTGCAGTCGCTGGATTCAGGTACGGAGTCAGAATGAAGTCCCATACAGCATACGCACTGTCAAGTGCATGGTGACAAGAATTAAGTTAAACACTGTCCTAACACTTCAGACCTTTACTGATTGTGTGAATGAAAGCCATGTATTTACCTAGCAGGTAGCCCTCACTAAACTCTGCATCTGCGAGTGGCCGGTATATTCCACTGTGGGAAAACATGAATGAGTCGTGTGTGCTGCCCGGGTATTTTACAACAATATCAGTGATGACATGTTTGGTATTGCACACTACCTGTATATTCAAGGAATGATAGGACTTGCGGTTCCAGAAAACAAACTCCTTCTGTGATGGGGGTGAGAGTTCGCCATGAGTCTCATCTATGCAGCCAATTACGCGGGGGCATTGGGCTATCTGGTAGAAATCCTGCTTAGCCTGATCTAGTGCCTATGTGTGCTGTGGAATTGAATGTGGTGATGCAGCCTCTGGACCGTTGCATCCAGGAAAGCTTGAAAGCAGCGCAACAGGTTACTCTGGGAGACCACTCCTGCTGCAGCTATCACCCCCCTTAAAAATCCCTGATGCCAGTAAGTGCAGTGAGCACAGGACCTGTACATGGGTGGGAATGGTGCATGTCCTGCGTGTGGGGTGTTCTAGTATGGGTTTGAGCTATTAAGTTCATGATGCTGGCTGTGTCCAGCCTATACTTCACATGGATCTCCTCCTCGGTCTGCTGGAACAGGGTGATGCGCACTCTGAAGATCCTTTCCTGAGCACTCTGAAGATCCTTTCCTGGCATCTCCTTCTCTGTGCAGCAGCTCTGATTCGCAGCCTCCTGGCTATCACAGACAGCGCAGCCATAGTGAAACCCCCTGTAGGAATGTGGTCCTATTTAAATAGTTTGCACCTGGCTACAAGCTGCTCAGAGTTGGTGGTAATTGCAATGGGCTAAACTGCGGAATTCGCATAATCGCAATTTGTGATTTTTACATACATCTCTTTGCATTTTCGCTATTTCCGATCAGGTTATTGGCGGTTATCGCAAATAACGTGTCGCAGATATCTAATTCGCAATTATTTTTGCAGATTGTGTGACTCTCAAAATTGGTAATCGCAAAATTTGCAAATAACGATTTTGCACTTCAGGTCCCTTTTATACATAGGAACACTCTGTTTTGCGATAGCAAACACTGTTTTTTTGTGATTCGCAGTGTTTGCAATCGCAAAAAAGCTTGATAGTTATGGCCCTGTGACCTTTGGTAATCAGGATAGATTGTAAGGCGTTGTTGGCGTAAGAGAAGGGCAAAGAAGGTCTTTTAGATGCAAGTCAAAAGGGTTTTATTGAAGGTAAAGATACCAAAATATAATGACAGTAATAGGCGTAAGAGTCTGGTTGGACACTTCCTCATGTCTAGGGAATGGGATCCAGTAAGGGAAGAAAACAATAGTCCAGGAGAAACAAAGACAGTCAGTCTGAGTTCATGGGATTGCTCCTTGTTCAACAGTTTTTCAGTGGCCTCCTTTGGGCAATTTTCGGTGGCAGAGATGAGCAATGGATCCCACAGCGATAGAACATAAAAAAAAGAAAAGAAAACCAATCAGAACTTCACTCTTGCTTTCCGGGGAAGATAAGGGTATAAGTGCTCCCGTCACCGCTATTCCTCGTGTGCAGTGCCTACTGTGCTCGGGGACAATTTAGTGAGTAAAGGGGTGGTGACTTGTGATCCCTGCCCACCAACCCCTTAGCGCAACCAACCCAGCCCTGGACACTTGCCTTAGCCCATCGGCCCTCCTGGGTTGTGGGAGTAGGAGTCTGTCTCACCTCCAACCCGTGGAGTGCTGGACTCCAACGCGGTGCTCCAAGAGCGGCTGCTTGAACACTGCTCCTCTTCTTTGGGTTGCTGCGTGCCTCTGAACACCGTCACCCCCGCTGTGCTCTTCTTTTCTTCCTTTATTGTCGCCCCCGTCTCCTTGCTCGCCTCCTCGTCTTCCGGACGCCGCAGCTTTTCCGGTCCCGCCTCCTTATCCTCCTCAGCTTCCTCCTGCCGGCCCGTGATTGGTGCGCCATCTGTGATGTCAGTTTGGGCCACTAGACTGCTAACCTGACTTCCTGCTTGGTCGGCGGCGGCCTCTGTAGTGTATACATTGGGTGTCCTGTCGTTGCAAAAGAGCGGGGTGCTCTAACGTGCAAGGAAACGAGACACAGGTATAGATCTTTCAGTTAGGTAGCACTCCAAAACTAAGAACCACAATATTTCCTGACTGTTTGACTGTGCTTAATCACTGTCCCAATGTGAAGGTAATGCTAAAGATGTACTGTGTTAATATTGGTACTTACTAAAAGCAATTTTAAAAAAAAGTGGATAAAAACGGAATGTGAGTGCTTTTTGAGTGATTCTAAATACACTTTGCCATGACTGCCTATCCAATCACTGTGTGGATTGATGGGTAAGGGGGTTAAAACAAAATTTGTGTAAAGAGGCTTAAACAGCAGTAGATATGCACAAGGCTGATACTGTAATGTGCATATTTTTATATTGGTGTATTGATTTATCTTCTGTGGGTGTTCATATCATTAAAACCTGGTAGGCATTCAAGCATGACTGCTTATTTATTGGTTAACTAAAGGTGGAAATATACCAGTTTCAGCTACATTCACAAAGCTTTTTCTTACAAAAATAAATATGGATAACTACAGATAAAGTTGACCAAAAATAAATATGGCTAAATACAGACTGAAATGTCAAAAAAAGAAATGCCATAAAACCGGGAGCCTAATTAAGATTAATATGGAAAAAGCAAATTCATTATTTACAAAGCATGTTTTGTACATTTTCACAATGAGAACTGCTGTCCAATAACCAAGGTGTAGAGAGTTCTATGGATAAGGGTCTTATTTAGAATTTCGCGGAAAAAACACTACATCAAAACACTGTTGCCTAACCTTCATCTGTATCCTAAGTCCCCCAGGTCATCAGGACCTTGCTATAAATGGGATAGAACGTCCGTCACATTCGTGATGAAGTGAACATTCCTCCAAACTCTGAGAAAGGCCCAAATCTTTTGTGAACATTTGTTTAAGCAGTCCAGGGTGGCACCTGTCCTCTGTGGGCTCTGGTTGACAGAGTAGTCATACTTAAGTTCACATTTGTTCCTAATAGTTTCCAATGCCACAAACAATTCGCATATCTACACGTGTCACCTGCAAGAATTGTCTCTAGCACTGGCTTAACATTGCATTTCTTTTTTGAAATGTGTAGCAATATACCTGGAGTTGTGATTGTAGGGTGGCATAAACATGGACAAATTGTGGCATCCATACAGTATGGATCCTTATTATTTGTAAAAAAAATAAGTGGTTCATCTTATTCTTATGGAGTTCTTTTATTTTGTTTAGTCCTTCATCCACAGAAAATGTATGGCCTTGAAAATCACACACCACCTATCCTTTATGAAAAATGCAATTCGTTATGACCGTCATTGTACATTCTTCATCAATGACTGAGACTCCACTCCATCGTTGGCGATGCACACACGACTGAATGTGTTTATCAACCATTGGTGATGTGGCTTGTAGCTGTGAATGACATCTTGTACATCTGGGGCAATCTTCATCCATGTCATTTTTTAGAAAAACTTCACCACCAGCTTTTCTGTAGGTAGCCTTTGTGGAAAATGTTCTGTGATTTAAACAAACAAAACAAATTGAATAATGCTATCTAAAATGTATATTTGTCAATACATTTCAGTGAATCTGAATGTTCACTTACTCATGGTTTCCTCCTTTCTCATAAGTTGCTCTCTAATACGCCACTTCTCATACACTTGCCGTTTTTGAATTCCAGCGAGTGCAGTTCGATCTTTTTTGTTTGGTGGATTCCCATTCAGTGTTACTGGGAATTTGTTTTCAATGTGCAAAAGAATATCATTCCCATTTTCTGCAAAACCTTTGGATATAGACTTCTCGCTCTGATGTGCCATTTAAATATAAAACAAAATATTGAAATTATGGCACTAACAGAACACAGTAGTGCTGTGTGATAAAAAGGGAATCCATTTGATAGAGATCATTCACAGGTTTGGTTATTTTAGATTTTTAAAATGCAGGAAACTCTTTAAATTATAGGAGCTGAATTCGGAAACACCATCTTCCAGAATATATGTGTAAATTAAAGAATAGAAAAAAGTAAAACATGATCTACAAAGTTGTCATACATTTTTGACAGAGAAGCATATATGAAAAACAAGAGAACATATTACATTGCATACCTTTGAGGTTGCTCGTTAGGCAGGTCTGCAAAGTGAACAGTAGACATTTGTTTCAAGTCTCTGTAAATGAAAACAAACAATATTAATGGCTAGTGATTGTTTGAAATAAAGCACGAATGTAACAATTATATGTCATTAAAGTATAATGATTATGGGTATTGCTACTAGGTTTTCTAAAAGTCAGTGAGAGCAAAAAAGTGATTGTTTTCTCATCATTGTATTTCCTGTGTAAGCTTATTCAGCAGTTTTGCTGCAGCCCAGATATTGTCCATTCTCTTCATTCGGTAATGCTTTTCAGCAGTTGGTGTGGAATGTGCCATATAATCAGCAACAAGGATATTTTCCACTTCAGAGCAGTCTTTTATGTTGCTGTCTCATATACACGTCTTGCTTGTGATGGAAGGGACATTGTATCTGTAAGAATTATTTACATGCAACACCTGTTCGACATACTATTAATATTTATTTACAGGTTTTATATGGCTCATGAGCTGATACCATTCTCAACAGAAGTAATACTAAAGTCCTCTATTAGGATGCCAAATGAACCGCCTATCCATATAAAACTTGTAGAAAAACAGCCATTATCAATATGTGAACTAAAAGTGTGCAGCCATCACTGCAATAATACCTTTCATGAAATCAGTGGAGATCATTCGACAGATTTTATATTGCTCCCCCAGTGGATGATAAAAAAAATTGATTGCTTGTTGTAGCAGTCTTCCTTTTTCTTAACATGTCAGCCTGATCATGGTGACATGTTGCTCAAACCACTGAAGGTAAAGAGGGAAACTAATATGAATTCACATTGAAAATAAATAGTATAATACCAGCAGTGTATCTGGTAAAGAAAATTCCTGCTTGTTGGATAGTTTTTCTATGACTTGAAGGAAGTCTTCCTTTGCTTTAACCAATATATGTAAGCAGTTTCCAGGGGTAGTTTTTTCTGCAGTAAAATCCTTGTACCCAAGAAATATTTGAAAAGACATGGCAAGTGTCAGAGAGGAATTGCGGATCTGCAATTAAAGGAAATGTTGATGTTTATTTTTATCTGATGGCTATTGTACTTCACAAATCATAAACTGTTACCTTCTGTTTGTCACTTCTTTAGAAATGCCTCTACTTTTTTTTCTGCATATCCTTCATTACGCAGAGAAAATGTTGAGCGGCTGTATATAGGTCATTTTCACGCTCTCTCAAATCTATACCAACAATAAGATAATGGATGAAACGCTTTAGATTTTTCTTATAGTTTACAACTGTCTGCTTTGCCAAGCCTGTTGACTTTAGGAGATTGAAAAACGTGCGTGTCCGAGTGATGTCCTTAATGAAATTCATAGTTGGTGCTGCAGGATTGTAGAAAAATAGGAATCTTGCTACATTTTCCAGCTCCAATTAAAACACATACAGATACGTTATTATATATTTTGCTGAAAATTATGATTACCAGTAGTAACAGAAAGATCAGCTAAGTAGTAAGAGCCTTTTTGCATTACCTCTTGCTTGAAGTTGCAAACGGAGACATCCTCTTTCAAATAGTTGCGGAAACCAACTAAGTTTACAATCCAAAGAATGCTTACTGTAAAGTCCAATGTCATTAACCTTCTTCGTATGGATGTCTGCCATGATTTTCCTCTTGGACAGTTGAATTGAATGGTGAATTGTTTTAGAAAACAAACTGTTTCAAAATAAATAGTTAACCATGTGATGCAAACAGATTGTGGTTATTTAAACTTACGGTTGATATAATTTAGATTCTTTATCATCTCCTTCTTCTTCCTCTTCTCTCTGAAGTTCAGTATCCATTTCTTGTTCTGCTGTCACAGGAAGTCTGAAAAGGAAGCGTTATATTTGAGCTTTAAAAATGGAGTGGACAAATACAGGAGGTAATAAAACATAGGTTTCCTTACCAGGCTGCAACAATATGCATGAATAGAATAGAGACCCTCCTAAGAATTAAAATCATCTGTTAGTGAAATAGAGAAAATATAACACTTGATAATGTTTAAAGAGTTAACAATTATAGCAAACTAACAATAATGACCAAAAAATTGTTTACTTACACAACAACTGGATCAACAGGCTTTCCAATAATGAAACTACCGTTTGTTTCCAACATTTTGATACATTTTCATGGCCCATTCAATGATAATGTAGTGTAGTTCCTATATTCCCAATAAGCTCTGCGCATTGGAATACTATATCATGTAGATTAGACGTAGGACTGAGGTCAACTAGGTCTCTACCTAATATACTAAACTTAATTGTGTGTGCCAGCTAGCTCAGAGGTCACTAGAAACTTTATCGAATTCACAAGAAGGGAATAGTCCATGACAGCCGCATACACATGACACCTTTCTTTCCCCAAGATAAAACTGATCTTCAGAGTCGTGGAAACGAAAGATAATTATTTCACTCAGTCAATCGTGCATGCTTCGTTTCACCAGAGGTGCAGAGAAATAGATGGGCGTTTTCAATAGAAAGGTTTTATTGAACAGTCTTCTTTCTCAAGCATAAGAAATGAACTGCTACAATCATAAAACTGGTTGTAAGATATAATGCGTACAGTACAAATAGTAGAATAAAATAATACTGTAAGAGCATTGTATGGTTCCTAAACCATCGATAAACACATACATAAATAACAGAGGCTAAAAGTACTCAACTGGTGCATCTAAAATACGCCTACCCCAGTGTACCTAATCTAAGCTTAGTACGAGGGAAGAAGTGAGGTGTACCATAAATGTAGTATTCTTTTTGCCAAGAATTTGCTCAAGATTTCTCTAAGGGTCTAATCAGCTCCGTACCTTAGTTTAGAATGAAGCAGGCTGGTCTCGGGACTCTATTTCCCAGCAACCCGCAAGGGTAGGCTGGAAACACTGGAGCTGGATTTCTCGGCAAGAGAAAAGACAGCGTCTCTCTCAGTGCGTCTGCTGGAGGGTAGGCTTCCTTCAGCACTTGCTGTAGCGAGATGTGTCGGGCAAGTAGATAGTCGAACTGCTCCAAACCACCGTGTGTTTGCTTGGGCAAATGTGGGCATATTTATACCTTGAAGGGGCCGGGTTTGACGTATGGTTGAACATAATAACATCATCAAAGAGTCTCAGTTCTTTGAAAACTCCATGAGTTCTTGGATAAACCAGTACTCAAGCAAGGGGAAGTCCCTGACTGCTGAAGGCGGGTTTTTCCAAGAAATCGTTGTGGATTTTCAGAACTAGTGGAAGTAGCCCTGCCGTATTTGGGCTGCATTAGTTATGCATAAATATGGTTAGGATTTCTATACCTAAATAAGGATATGGTGAGTTATACCTATGTTAGGGCATGAATCGGGAAACTTACAATAGGGTCCTAAATAATACATAACAATAAGAAGCTTGAGATTCTCATAATTGTAGATCCTTCCCTTCGCAAGGTGGTCAATCATGGATGATCTAGCTTCTTTAACTGTTGTTCTAATCTGTTCAGGAGTGCTTCCCTTCATGGAGACTCTTGACAAGTGAAGTGGCAACTGTACACGGTTTTTTAAACATTTCACGCAAACAAGAGGAATGCGATTGACTTTGCTAAGAAGAAAAAAGAAAGTTGCACATTTAGAATAGCAAATTTTTGACAAAACAACATTCAATATATTGCTATTAAAAGTCAAAGACTATGTATTAACTCAGAAATAATGAAAGAGATATAAAAAGGATATTGAAACCCATATATCTGTAAAGTATTTAATTCTTGACAGGCAGGTTGAACTTTGGATGTGATCTGGCTCTCTGATGGCTATGTTAATGTAAGCATCAAGTGAGACCTTATCCTAATCCTTCAGCTCAGGATGTTCAGGACTTAACATGTTCGCACCAGCCTGAAGGAAAGGTAGGCCCATTTAGGCCAAGCAGCCAGCTGCAAACACACTCCTTGTACATCTAAAGAAAAATATTGCATTGAACAGCTAAAAGTTGTATCACGTCCAGAAAATATGACATAGGCATGGAAGCAGACTACCTTAGCCATATGCCAAATGTATGGAAATTGGTGGACTAGTCCTGTGAAGCCATACACACTAAAAGTTCAAGTATTAATTTGTCCCATTTAAAAATCAGCCAAAGGCATGAAAATTGTCTCAGGTGGGCACTCTACTCTCAGCGATATTGTGTATCTATCACTCATGGAATGGGCTAGAAGCATGAAAGTTGGCACCAGTGGGCAACTTTACCTCAGCAATATTCCTGAGTTGTAGTGTGAAACTTGTGCTTTAAATGTGTAGTTATTTTGCTATTTAGCCTCTGGTCAAACAGAGTGTCAGCTCCTCCCACCAGCTGCGAGCTACCTGCTAAGGTTGCCCATATGGGAGCAATGTCAATCCTCATTAGGGTCGCTCCTCCCACTAGCTGGCAGCTCCCATCTCAGGCTGGGCAAATGGGAGATATTTCACACCTCCCTAGTATCAACTCCTCCCACCAGCTGCAAGCTCCCAGCTCTTGTTGTGCACCTGGGAGCAAAGTAACACCTCCCCAGTGTCAACTCCTCCCACCAGTTGCCAGCTCCCAGCTCATGTTGTCCATCTGAGAGCAATGCAACACCATAATAGGGTCAGCTCCTCCCACCAGATGCCAGCTCCCAGCTCAGGTTGTGCCTTGGAACAATGGCACACCTTATTAGGTACCGCTCCTCTCACTAGCAGCAAGCTCTCAGCTCAGGCTGGGCAGATGGGAGGTAGTTCACACCTCCCCAGAATCAACTTCTCTCACCAGCTGCAAGCTCTTGTTATGCAAATGAAGGAAATTGCACACCGCCTGAAGGAAAGGCTTGACGGCACCATGGTGAAAGTCCAGCGTCTGCAAGCAAAAATATTGCAGTCAATACAGCATCAGTTTGCTTGACACAACCATAACATGAGCGAGATGAGGGATGGGTTCAGGGACATGACAGATGCACTACAAGGACTGTGTGCCGAGATGAGGAGAGACTGGGCAGCCAGGCGCAGGGAGAGACAATGTCTCCACAGCCGGCTGGACATGCAGAGCAAGGCTGTCAACCGCCTGTGTACTGCCATGTCCCTGCTGTCACGTCGCTGTGTAAGCATGCAGGTGGAAATGGCTCACTGCTGCAATGATGTGGCCAAGGGCCTGGTGCAGGTTACGCATGCCCTGGACAAGCTGCGGGCAGCCGCATCAGGTGGCGCACCCCTGAGTTCAAGGGAGAGTTAGGATCTGTTGAGCAGGAGCAGCATCACTCCACCAATTCCCCAGAACAGACGGCGGAGTGTGTGGCACGGAGAACACCTGATTACTCAAGGAAGAGCAGTGAGCAGGCTGAGCGAGGGGAACATGCCATGCCCGTAGAAGATGAAATGTCATCAGTGGAACATGGCAATGAGTGAGGCAACACATTACATGTTGACTTATGTTTGTGCAACATCCTTGCACTGTGGGTCTAACATGTGAAAGTAATTGTGACGCACATTAGGTGTACGTCAGGCTGTGTGACAGATATGTTCTTGCACCTAAAGAAATAAACACAGTTGTGCACCAATCTGTAGCATTGAGTCGTCATTACTCACCTAGAAATAGTTCTGTGTGATCTCCTCTCGTCTCTGGCGCCCAGGAGCCGCCCAACACCACCTGCTGGTCTGCACCGTGGAGCTGGGCCCTCATCTGATGACTTTGAATTTGTGAGCTCCACTGGGGTGCCTTTCTTGGTGGCGATGTTGTGTAGCACGGCACATGTGGCTACGATTTTGCAGTATGTCTCTGGGCTGTACTGTAGCGCTCCACCACTCATATGTAGGTAGCGGAAACGGCTCTTCAGGATTCCAAATTTGTTCTCGATGGCACAGTGTGTGGCTCAGTGAGCACTGTTATACCTCCGCTCCCCTGCAGTCGCTGGAATCAGGTATGGAGTCAGAATGAAGTCCCATACAGCATACGCACTGTCACGTGCATGGTGACAAGAATTAAGTTAAACAATGTACTACCACTTCAGACCTTTACTGATTGTGTGAATGAAAGCCATGTATTTACCTAGCAGGTAGCCCTCACTAAACTCTGCATCTGCGAGTGACCTGTATATTCCACTGTGGGGAAACATGAATGAGTCGTGTGTGCTGCCCGGGTATTTTACAACAATTTCAGTGATGACATGTTGGGTATTGCACACTACCTGTATGTTCAAGGAATAATATGACTTGCGGTTCCTGAAAACAAACTCATTCTGTGATGGGGGTGAGAGTTTGCCATGAGTCTTATCTATGCAGCCAATTACGCGGGGGCATTGGGCTATCAGGTAGAAATCCTGCTTAGCCTGATCTAGTGCCTATGTGTGCTGTGGATTTGAATGTGGTGATGCAGCCTCTGGACCATTGCATCCAGGAAAGCGTGAAAGCAGCGCAACAGGTTACCCTGGGAGACCACTCCTGCTGCAGCTATCACCTCCTGAAAACTCCCTGATGCCAGTAAGTGCAGTGAGCACAGGACCTGTACATGGGTGGGAATGGTGTGTGTCCTGCGTGTGGGGTGTTCTAGTACGGGTTTGAGCCCCTCTATTAAGTCCATGATGCTGGCTGTGTCCAACCTATACTTCACATGGCTCTCCTCCTCGGTCTGCTGGAACAGGGTGATGCGCACTCTGAAGATCCTTTCCTGCGCACTCTGAAGATCCTTTCCTGGCATCTCCTTCTCTGTGCAGCAGCTCTGATTCGCAGCCTCCTGGCTATCACAGACAGCTCAGCCATAGTGAAACCACCTGTAGGATTGTGGTCCTATTTAAATAGTTTGCACCTGGCTACAAGCTGCTCAGAGTTGGTGGTAATTGCAATGTGCTAAACTGTGAAACTCGCATAATCGCAATTTGCGATTTTTACATACATTTCTTTGCATTTTCGCTATTTCCAATCAGGTTATTAGCGATTATCGCAAATAACGTGTCGCAGATATCTAATTTGCAATTATTTTTGCAGATTGTGTGACTCTCAAAATTGGTAATCGCAAAATTTGCAAATAACGATTTTGCACTTCGGGTCCCTTTTATACATAGGAACACTCTGTTTTGCGATAGAAAACACTGTTTTTTTGTGATTCGCAGTGCTTGCAAGCGCAAAACAGCTTGATAGATATGGCCCTGTGACCTTTGGTAATCAGGATAGGTTGTAAGGCGTTGTTGGCGTAAGAGAAGGCAAGGAAGGTCTTTTAGATGCAAGTCAAAAGGGTTTTATTGAATGTGAGAAGTTGGCCTGATATATGATGTTCACTATTCTAGTGAGCACCTTTTATCAGTCCAAACAAACCTTATGGTGGTGGTTGTAAGTCAACCTTATAGACAAGCTATCCTAGGGGTAGCATAGACTTAAGCAGTCTTAGGCTTAACTCAAGAGGGCATGTGAAGCCAGCTGTTTTACCATATGCAGTCCTGTAATATCAAATGAAAGGACACCACACAAGTTATATAATATAAAAATATATGTATTTATTACTAGAATAATCCTCTGTACTCTTTATGAGTGCAGAGGCACAAGCGTTGAAACAAAAGCACAGTTAAACATACAAAAGTTTCACAATTATGGATAGGCCCGGTGGCCACTCAAACCATATATTAAATAAGTGGTATAAGAACTGCTTTACGAACAGTGGTAAGGCCTAGGGCCTTGGGAATCGCTGGGACTACACTGGACTAACAGTAGTTAGCATGGGAGTAGCCTGCGGGATTCGGGTGCAGCGCTAAAAGCACACGCATGCACCAATGCAAAGTCAAAGGTGCGTAAAAGTTACAAAGTTACTGTTTTAGAAGTCTTCCAACTGGAATAGAACTTAGCCACTTAAAACTAGGGCACTAAAGGTGTAAACCACTACAGAAGCACCGGCGTTCAATCGTTACCTTACCCACAGGAAGTGGGTGCATAGGTGCCAAAGTGTGTCGGGTTTCGTCGTGGAGATCTATGGAGCCTGGAGATGAAGATGCTGCAGGCGGCCAGAAGAGAAGAGTCTGGTTGGATCCAAGGGTGGATTGAAGATGTAGAGTACCTGAAAGCAGAAGGGACAGAGTCTGGGTCACTAGCCAGTGACCAGGATGGAACCAGGCGATGTCGGGCGCAATCAGGTGGTTGTTGAGAAGCTTGTCTCTGCTGCCACGTGAACTCTGGGGCACCAAGGATGTCCAGGAGTGGATTACGAGCTCTACCACAAATGCTCTCGCTGTCGGCCGTGTCGGCTTCCGGATCCGAGTCAACAGGCCTTGGCAAATGCAACCCACGCAGGATTTGAAGATTGCTTCTTACTGGGACCAGCAAGGTCAGAAAGGTTGCTCCTTTTCAGGGGAGCGAGGGCCAGTCTGGAGCAACCAGACTAGCAGAGTAGTTTTAAAGTTTCAACATTGTAGTGACCACTAGCCAACGGGCAAGTGACCAGACAGATGCATCGAGCAGGAAAATGCGAAAGGGCCCCACGCAGCAATCGGTGAGTGTGGAGGGGTGATCTTCGCTGCATGAGCTGCTCGGGGCTGGGGCTTCTCAAACCCCAATGCATAGCTTCGAGGGTGCCTCGGGAGCTGCACGGTCAGCACTTCGCAGTCTTTTCAAGATGACTGGTCCCACGTCTCACATCGCCTCCACGGGTCTCAGCTTTGCTGTGGCTGTGGATCGGGCTGTTGGATGTCTGGGAATCCGGTTCTTGTTGATCTCTGTCGCTCGAGCTCCGGATGGAGCTGCAACAAAGCAAACCATTGGGCGCTGGGTGGTGCCTGTTTGCACAGGGTGGTCACTCCTTGACCACAAGGGAGATTCTTCAGTCTTCCACATCGAGTGGGATGTCGAAGGGTCCAGAGTTCTGTATCAAAGTTTCAGTCAGGATTATCTGCCTTCAATGGGCACAGCTCCTACCTTTATTCCAAATTAAGGGGATGGATATTCTGCTAGGTACCTCCTATGGGTGGTACCCAGGAAGGGGGTGGTTACACCCCTTTCCCTTTGTCCAGTTTCGCGCCAGAGCTGGGGCTGGAGTGCCCCAGGACGGGTATGAACTGGGCTATGCATGGGGAGCCTTGTGCACCCCAGGCAGTGTCTAGTTTCTCTCGCCCTGCCTGCCTCAATCCACTATCTCCTGTCTGGGGTGGTGTGACACCTCCCTGTGACAGGATACCTTTTGTCCAAGCCTCCCCTGCCAAGTTTCGATCAGCAGCAGGAGGCCAGACTTGTGTCGGTGGCAGCAGCATCCATTTTGTGATGCTGGGGCTCAAGGTTAGATTTAACCAATTTTAAGTAAAGTTACTTGTGTTCTCCCTCTAGAAGAATGGAATGCTACCCCCGTCACCAGAACTGGCAAGGGGGTAGTATTCCAAAGTGTATGACATCTTACACAACATGTTTTGATAGAGCCAAACCAAAGTTAGCAATAACCGCGAGGATTATAATGCACTTAAGAGTATATGGTATGGCAATACCCTGGAACACCTATAAGGAAATGGTTCCGAAAGCTGCAGACAGGCTCAGCTCATGCTAGAGCACCATCTCACATAAAAACAAGCACTCTGCCTCCAGGAGTGTTAAGGCCTGCCATAGGAGTGACTTATAGGTGTATATGTGTCCAGATATAGGTTTAGACATAGGTATACTATATCTAAGCAAGGGGTGATTACACGACCTTGCCCCAGCTGAGTGATCATCCAGTTGTGTCTGTTTGGATGGCCAGCCAGGGGTGGCAAAAGATATGCTGCAGCCCCTGGTAGGCCTTGGATGCACCTATGCCCTGGGTACCTATAGTACACTGTACAGGGGCTGATAAGGTGTCCAATACCAAATTGGTGATGTACCTATAGTACATGTATGTGAATTTAGAGAGAGAACAGCAGGCTGTGGGTCTGATTAGCAGGCCCACAGCCACATTAAGTCGAAAACCAGTGAAGCAAAAAAGCAAAAATTGGGGTGACCATAGGAAAGCAGACCCTACTCTCCTACATAACCCCCCCCCCAATGCAGGGACATTAAACTTAATCTTGACCAGATAAGTATTCATGTTCTAAGTGGAAATACCTGGAGAGACCATCTGCATTGCCATGGTCAGTCCCTGGTCTGTGCTCCACTGTAAAGTCCATCCCCTGTAGGGAAATGGACCACCTGAGCAGTTTGGGATTTTCACCCTTCATCTGATTAAGCCACAAGAGGGGCTTATGGTCTGTCTGAATCTTGAAGTGAGTGCCAAACAAGTATGGTCTCAAATTCTTCAGGGCCCAAACTACAGCAAAGGCCTCCCTCTCAATGGCTGACCAACGTTTCTCTCTAGGGGTCAGCCTTCTGCTAATAAAAGCAATGGGCTGGTCTTGACTATTGTATTGTATTGTAATTAAACTTATAATGCGCGCAGCTACCCGCATGGGGTCTCCCGGCGCCAGCTAGAGGTAGAAGTGGAAGGGCCAGGCAGTCATCACTGAGGGAAAAGCAAGGTTTTGAGCTTTTTATGAAATTTCGTCAGGGAAGGCTCAAGTTTTAGTGGAGCTGGAAGAGAATTCCACAGTTTGAAACGTGGAATCAGAAAATTCCCTTGGGACGAGGATCTGACAAGGCGGGAGGGAGAGTAAGGTTGGACGAGAGACTGGAGGTAGGCTGGGGCTAACCCCTGCTTGATCTTGTACATAAAGCAGAGGGCCTTAAATTTGATTCTGCTTTCAAAGCGGAGCCAATGTAGATCTTTAAGATAAGGGGAGATGGGGGATCTCCAAGGAACTTTGCAGATTAGACGAGCGGCCGAGTTCTGAACAAGCTGGAGTTTCCTCTGAGACCATCTACATTAAGTTGTGAAAGCAGAGCTCCCACCCCCAACTAAGAAGCATCTGTTTGGACAATGAACTCTTTGGAGTAGTCAGGACTCTTCAGGATAGGTGCAGAGCACATGGCCTTCTTCAGGTCATCAAATGCCTTTTGACAGCTAACTGTCCACTGAACCTTTTTTGGCATCTTCTTGGATGTCAGATCATTCAATGGTGTCACAATGGACCCATAGTTCTTTACAAATTTACTGTAGTACCCAGTCAGGCCCAAGAAGGCTCTGACTTGTGTCTGGCTAGTTCTGGGGAGGCCAGTCCTGTAATGCCTGGATCTTGCTCTCCAATGGTTGAACCTGACCCCCACCTACTAGGTGGCCCAGGTACACAACCTTG
This sequence comes from Lissotriton helveticus, assembly GCF_964261635.1. Classification (NCBI taxonomy): domain Eukaryota; kingdom Metazoa; phylum Chordata; class Amphibia; order Caudata; family Salamandridae; genus Lissotriton; species Lissotriton helveticus. The sequence continues at coordinate 632,892,418 of NC_136069.1, read as the reverse complement.
CTCTGCCCTATCTGGCACTTGGTAGCCTTGATAGTCAGGCCTGCCTTTTACAGGGCCTCCAGGACTTTCTACAGGTGGATCAGGTGATCCTCCCAGGTGGAGCTGAAGACAGCAATATCATCTAGATATGCTGCACAAAAGTCATCTAGGACTTGATTCACCAACCTTTGGAAAGTGGCAGGGGCATTCTTCAAACCAAAGGGCATTACCACAAACTGATAATGTTCACTGGGGGTTGAGAATGCTGTTTTGGCCTTAGACTCCTCAGCTAACCTGATTTGCCAATAGCCAGCTGTCAGATCAAATGTGCTCAGAAATTTGGCAGAAGCCAACTTATCTATGAGCTCATCTGCCCTTGGAATAGGATGATCATCTGTCCTAGTGACAGCATTGAGACCTCTATAGTCCACACAGAACCTCATTTCTCTCTTTCCTTCTTGGGAATAAGGTTTTGGCACAAGGACTACTGGGCTGGCCCAGGGGCTCTCTGATGGCCCAATTACTCCAAGTTCAAGCATTTTCTGCACCTCAGCCTTTATACAATCCCTGACATGGTCAGGTTGCCTGTAGATTTTATTCTTCACAGGCAGACTGTCACCAGTGTCCACCTCATGGGTGCACCAGTTACTTTGACTGGGTGTGAGAGAAAACATATGTCTGTGAGCCTGAAGTACCTGTCTGCAGTCCAATTGTTGCTGGTCAGAGAGGCCGCCTGCCAAGGCTATTCCATCCACTGAACCATCATCAGGGTTTTGGGATAACAGGTCTGGGAGAGGGTCACTCTCTTCCTCCTGGTCCCCATCTGTTGCCATGAGCAAGCCCATGTCTGCCCTGTCCACATATGCTTTCAATCTGTTTACATGGAGCACCCTGTGGGGGCTCCTAGGGGTGCCAAGGTCCACCAAGTAGGTGACCTCTCCCTTTTTCTCAAGTATGGTGTGGGGTCCAGACCATTTGTCTTGGAGGGCTGCTGGGGCCACTGGCTCCAACACCCACACCTTCTGTCCTGGCTGGCACTCAGTCAGCAAAGCCTTTTGGTCATGCCAAGCTTTCTGTAATTCTTGACTGGCCTCAAGGTTTTTGGATGCCTTCTCCATGTACTCAGCCATCCTGGAGCAGAGACCAAGTACATAGTCCACAATATCAAGTTTAGACTTTTTGAGAGGTAACTCCCATCCTTCCTTCACAAGACACAGGGGACCCCTTACAGGGTGGCCAAACAAAAGTTCAAAAGGGCTGTAGCCAACCCCCTTTTGTGGGACCTCTCTATAAGCAAAGAGCAGGCAGGGTAAAAATATGTCCCATCCTCGCCTAAGCTTTTCAGGTAACCCTTTTATCATTCCCTTTAGGGTCTTGTTGAACCTTTCAACAAGCCAATTGCACTGTGGATGGTAGGGTGGGTGAACTTATAGTTCACTCCACACACTTTCCACATTGCCTTCAAATATCCAGACATGAAGTTGGTACCTCTGTCTGAAAGTACCTCCTTTGGAAAGCCCACTCTGGAGAAAACTCAAAGTAGGGCCCTTGCTGTTTGGGGATCCATTGGTCCAACAATGTCTATCCCAACTCTCTCAAAGGGTACCCCCACCACAGGTAGTGGTATTAGGGGGGCCTTTGTGGTGCCACCTGATTTGCCACTGGCTTTGCAGGTGTCACAGGAGCGACAAAACTCCTTGGTATTCTCTGTGTCAGGCTCCGTCTTCTCGAGCTCTTCGGGGCTGTGCTTAGTGACCTATAACCTCCCCTACACGACTCTCCCAGAGCCTGAAGTAGAAACACAGGCGACTAGGACTGTCCCGCAGGGGAGGGAAAGGAAGGGGACATCAGGGAGGGAGATCTGAAATGAGAACGACAGTCTATTAGAATGAGCCCCCCACTCCCTCTTACATGCACATCCACCACCTTCTTTCTTCTTATTACAGAACAGTGTTACCCCTACCTGTAATCTAGGAGAAGAGACTCGGGGCGTTGCCAGTGTGTGTTGTAACCAACTGCTAAGGAAGACACAATTAACGGATTTAGCATTCACATACCTAGTCGGGCAGACAGTACATACACACAATTCTTATTGCCTACCAAACACTATGTGTTCTTTCCTGTAGGCTCAACACTCCCTCTGGCGTCAATACCCCCTATCTCGATTTCTCCTGTGTAGGGATGAAACAAGGCATAAAACAAGGTGATACGCTTCTTGAAAAGTTGCAGAAGTCGATAAGGTTAACTGGTTCTGATGAACCGTAAAGTTCCAAGGTCCACGAGTATCTAATACCTCTTAGACCCCCATGCAGGTATTCATAACAGAATTGAGGCAATACGTGATTAGAGCCCCGACTTCTAGTCAAGGAAAGTTCGACACCCCAAATCTCCCCTGCTCTGGTTTCTCCCTGCAACGAATGAGCTAAGTCTCCTCCAACAGGGAAACGGCAGGAAAGAATGCAAAACAAAGTATGCCCCAAAGGTCTTCAGCGCTCGAAACTCTGAGGCTTGTTCAGACACCAGAAACCAAGTACCCAATCCAGAGCGGGGCAAGAGGTTTCCAGGAAATGCAATGTGAAGAGGCTTACCGGTATGACTCGATACCAACCCTCTCCGTCTCCTTCTCCAAACGAATATTCGGCAATTCCGGCGTCTCTCTGCCCGCTATTTACTTCCGCGTTGTGACGGCGTCATGCGTGCAACGTGCTCCCGGCATTCCGGGAATTGTAGTTTTGAGGAGACGCGGCTGCCGTCTTCGAGTCATGGAGTGCCAGCCGCGATTATCGTTGATCGCGGTCACAGAAACCTGACAGTACATCCCCCTTCACAAAGGACGCGGATCAACAGCAGGCTTAGAAGGATTGGCCCTGTGGAATGGGCAACCAAACCCGGGGCATGAACGGCCGTGGCGGGCTCCCAGGAGTTCTCCTCCGGTCCATAACCCTGCCAGGAGATAAGATACATCAATCGCTTCCTTACCCACTTGGAGTCAAGCACCCCCTGGACCTCATACTCCTGTTCGTGCTGCACCCATATAGGCACAGGAGCCCTACGTATCGGACAAAGCGAGGGTTTGATGAGGGATACATGGAAGACAGGATGTATCCTGAAATGCGCCGGCAACCAAAGTCGGACCGCTACCGGGCCGACCAGCTGGAGAATTTTATATGGCCCTATGAACTTGGTGTGAAACACACTATGTCTCCTGAACCTGAGGTGTTTGGTAGACAACCACACCAGATCCACCCTCTTGTACACCGGACCAGGTCTGCGGTGTTTGTCTGCCTGGGTCCTGTATCGCACCTTGGTTTTCATGAGATTCTTACGCGTGGCAAGAAGAATTTTGCGAACGCGCAACAACCTCTCCTTGACGTCTGGCAGCTTGGCGCTGGAACTCGGGAGAAGCAAGGGAGTGAATCTAGGGTGATGCCCATAAGAACACAAAAAAGGAGTATGGAGTGTGGAGGAGTGTTGAGAGCTATTATATGCGATTTCTGCCACCCACAACCAGTCCACCCATGAGTCTGTGTTGCTCTGGACGTAGCACAGCAAAAACTGCTTCAGGGTCTGGTTCAACCTCTCGGTTTGATCGTCGGTTTGCGGATGAAAACTGGTAGACAATGATGCATTGATCTGCAACTCTGAACACCAGGTTCTCCAGAAACGCACTGTAAACTGAGCCCCCCTGTCCGACACCATCACCCTCGGAAGTCCATGTAACCTGACGATGTTTACCAGTAAGAGGTGTGCCAAAAGACCAGCCGTAGGGACCTGGTAACATGCAATGAAATGGCCCATTTTGGTAAGGTAATCCACCACGACGATGATAGCTGTTTTTCCCTGATCCTTGGGGAGTCCAACAATGAAGTCCATCGAAAACTGCTCCCATGGATTCTCAGGAGTGGGCATGGGTTGTAGGAGTCCCTGTGGTTTCTGTCGATCGGATTTCATCTGGGCACACTTGGTACACTCCTTTACCCATTTACAAAGATCAGTCCGAATCGATGGCCACCAGAACTGTCTCAAGGCTTTTTCGAGTGTTTTTACATATCCCATATGACCAGCGCAAGGCGCATCATGACACCAGGAAAACACAGTTTTACGCAAGGGTTTTGTGGGGATCAGAACTTGTGTACCCCTCATGGGTATAACATGTTTCAGTTTCCATTCTGGATGGTGATGTAGCCAAGTTCTCCATACACAGGTTTGAACACTCCTCTTAATGCCCTTCAGTAGATCCTCTGTTTGTGTTGCCCCCACCACCTGAGACGGATTCATTATAGCTCTAACAGGAGTAGTGGTATGTAGATTTGAGGTGTCCTGTCTCGTTAAGGCGTCTGCTTTCTTGTTGTTTACCCCAGGCCTGAAGGTGACGATAAACTGGTACTCCTCAAAAAACAGCATCCAACGAAGCTGTCTTGGGGTTAGGTGACGGGCGGCTCGCATGAATTGCAGATTTCAGTGGTCTGTATAAACCGTTACTTGATGCTTTGCCCCAAACAGCCAATGTCTCCACTCCAGGAATGCGTCACGAATGGCGAGTAACTTCTTCTCTGCGATCGTGTAGTTCAGTTCCGCAGGGTTGAATTTTCTAGACATGAACGCAATAGGATGTAATGCTCCCGTGGCTGCGTCTCTATGGGATAGCATCGTTCCCAGTGCTACCTCAGATGGGAAACGGCCTCTACAACGAAGCCGTTTCCACGAAATCCTTTACCACGTATGCCTTACAACGCATGCGTGATTACAACTAGAGGTTTTACCACGCATACCTTTACAACGAAATACGGAAAAAAAAAGCGTTGGGATAAAAACTAACCTGAAGAGCCGAAGCTGAAGCAATCAACGTCGTTAGAGAGGAAACGGAAAGTAACTTCCGCTTCCTCTTAACGACGTACGACCGGCGTAAACAAAGAAGATGGAGAGAAGGCGAGTTAAAAGGTAAGGGGCCTTTTAGTAAAATAAATATATATATATTAAGGGTTAAGGGCAGGGGTAAATATAAGGAGTGGAGGCTGGGGGCATGTAAGGGGAGAGTTATAACCTTTATCAAGAGTATGCCCTCACCATGCATACATTTACAACGAAAATCGTTGTAAATGTATTCGAGGTAAAGGTTATGCGTGGAAAACAAATTCCGTTGTAACGCATGCGTGGTAAAGGCATGCGTTGCAACGGAATTCGTTGTAACGTCATACAATCACCTCAGACGCATCGGCTTCCACCAAAAAAGGCCTCTCCGGGTCAGCATGTGTAAGGACTGGAGCGGTTGAGAAAGCGGTTTTCATGTGGTCAAAAGCTCCTTGTGCCTCTTGATCCCAGATGAACGGAACCTTCTTCCTCGTAAGGCGGGTTAACGGTGTTACCATTGCAGAGAAATTGCGTATAAATCGTCTATAAAAGTTGGCAAACCCCAACAGACATTGGATGTCTTTAACAGAGCGGGGACGAGGCCATTCCTTTATAGCCCGTACTTTTCTTTCGGCCATCACCTGGCCGGATGGCGTGAGCATCACCCCCAGGAACTCCACCGTGGTGACATGAAACTCTCATTTAGTGATCTTACAGTACAGATGATGGGCTACCAAGGCTTGTAACACCCGAATCACGTGTTCCATCTGTTCGTAAGTGGAATTGGAATAGATTAAAATGTCATCGATGTACACCATGACGAAATGATCAAGATATTCCCACAAGACTTCGTTCAAAAAGAACTGAAAGGCGGCTGGGGCGTTACAGAGCCCGAACGGCATCACAAGGTATTCAAAGAGCCCATACCACGTCTAAAAGGCCGTCTTCCATTCGTCGCCGCGTCGTATTCTTACGAGGTGATAGGCGCCTCTGAGGTCCAGCTTGGTGTATATCTTGGCGGCCCTTACTTTTTCCAGCAGAACTGGGATCAACGGTAGCGGGTATTGGTTCTTCACCGTTATCGAGTTCAGTGCTCTATAGTCAATGCAACATCTCTTTTCTCCGTTGGCTTTAGGGATGAAAAACAAAGGAGAGGCTGCCGGGGACCGTGATGGTCTGATGTACCCAAGAGCGAGGTATTTGTCAAGATACTCCCTTAGAAATTCGTTTTCAGGGACGGTGAGGGTGTAGATCCTTCCGTTGGGAACCACCGCTCCCGGAACAAGTTCAATTCGGCAGTTGTATGGTCTATGGGGTGGAAGCGACTCAGCCTGAGTGTCGCAAAAAACATCCCCAAACTTCGCGTAACAAGAAGGGAGCGTCACTTCTTTTTCAGCGGCAGTGGCGATATTCTGCACCAAAGCCAGTGCCCTCGAGGGACCACACGCCCTGGTGTTGCAATACTCCTTGCAATATTCCGAAGTAAAACACACCGATTTGTTCGTCCAGTGAACAAACGGCTCATGTTTTTGTAGCCAGGGGAGCCCTAGGATGACCCCCGTAATGAGGAGCCTGGATGATGTTGAAGGACAGAGTCTCGCTGTGTGTATCGCCATGAGTTAGTTCATATTCAGGAGTGTGATACTTTATAGGCAGGCTTTGAGTTCTTTTCCGTCCACAGCATACACCGTTTCGGGGAATTCCTTAGTTAAGAGTTGTACTCCCAGGCGTTTGCCTTCTGCGTAGTCCATAAAGCATCCGTAGCGCCGGAGTCTAACATATCACGTGTGGGTTTTTCTTCAAGATCAATAACCAAAGACATGGTAAGAAACAAGTGGTTTCTTTCTTGCTTGCAGTCCAGCAGTATGGAAGGGATTATAAGGCTGCTTGATGGTTTTCCTTCACCCACCATCAAACATTGGAGTTTTCCTGCCCCTGATCTGCGACACCCGCAGCAGTTTGGCCAGACCTAAACCTTCCCGGTTTGGGTTTCACAAAGTAGTGTCCTTTCTTGCCGCAATAGAGACAGAGGCCTTGTTTCCGGTGATGGTCCTTTTCACTTAAAGTCAGCGATGCTCTTACTGCTCCGATGGCCATGGGTTCTGGCGTGGTGGCGGGTTTTTCACCCTGGCTGCCTCGTTCGAACGGTGTGACTCCCCTTTCTTTTTTCGTGTGAACGCCTTTCCGTTCCTTCATCCGATCCAGGCGTAGAGCGAGTTCTATAAGAGCTGAACATGTGCGCGGTTGGGGGATCGATCTGGGCTAGCACATCCTTCAGTTCGTCGTTTAGCCCTTGGTAAAATACAGCCGATTGTTTTGCTTCAGGCCAATCAGTCTCGGCCACTAGACGATGGAAGATGTTTAGATATGTTACCAGATCCGCATTCCCTTGCTTGAGTTCCAATAGTTCCCTATCGGCAGTAAATGTCTCAGCCCAGCGGTCAAATGTCTTCTCGAACTCTGCTCGGAACTCATCCCAATCGTAGAGCAAAGGGTCATCACGTCTCATCACAGGAACAGACCACTGCTCTGCTTCACCCCCCTGATACGAAATCAAAAAGGCTACTCTGGCTTGATTGGTGGCAAACATCTTTGGCTTACACATAAAGTGTAACAACACCTGAGTCATAAAGACCTGTACTTTTTTATTGTCACCATAGAATCTCTTGGGGGGCGCTAGGGGAATTTGGACAGGCATTTCTACTACTACTGAAGAAGTGTGGCTCAATGGTTAGAGGGGCAGACCCTGATGCAGAGGTCTAGCCCGGGACCAGAGTTCAATTCCCCGCCTCGGCGGGTCTTGGGCTCAAAATTCCACGGACCTGATAATTCTCGCCTCGGTGCCTATTCCAATCATGGAGTCCCGCTCGGCAACTCTGGGCAATAGCTTGCTTAATCTCCACAACGGCCCCCACAACGCTAAGGATGCCTGGCCTCCACCTTGGGGGTGCCCAGGAGTGGACACCTCACAGGGAAAGCCAGGATGGGTTCCACAGCGGTATTCGTACAAGCGCCTTGAGACCCTTGCGGGTGAGTAGTGCGCTATACAAGTATCAATTTACAATTTACATTACTGAGGTGGATGGAGTTCCAAGCCCCCCCCCCCCAGCGTTAGCCTGTATCCTATCCGTCCTAGCCCTTAACTGCGCAGTTTCTGCTCTAGATGCTGCTACGTCCCTATTGGAAGCAGCTAGTTCAGTTTGAACCAGCGCCAGTGCCGCTATTACGTCATCCAAGGTAGCCATAATCTATGTTTTCGGCACAGTCAAGAAGAACAAAAGTAATTGTGGGCTGATTATTCTGTCAGGCTCCGTCTTCTCGAGCTCTTCGGGGCTGTGCTGAGTGACCAATAGCCTGCCCCAGATCTGCCCTTGAGGGTCCCCCTGTACCCAGAAACTCAACCAGATCAGGTTCAAGCTCTTCCAGGACAGTCTCCTCTTGGATCACAGAATCATCCTCCTGAGCGGGCTGATCCTCAACCTGGGGCAAGGTGGAAGGCACTGCCTTAACCCTCTTGCTCTTTCTCTTGGATTGTGGTTGGTCTATAGTTTCAGGATCCACCACCGGTTCAGGTAGGCACTTCTTGGCCTGGGACCTGGTTACAGCAAGGACATGTGCTGAAAAACCTAGCGTCTCTGCATAAGTCCTATATTCCACTTCTGACCATAAGGAATCCTCTAGATCATTGCCCAATAGACAGTCTACTGGGAGGTCTGCACTCACAACAACTCTTTTGAGGCCAGTTACCCCTCCCCAGGAGAAGTTAACAGCCACACTATGTGTAGTAGTGGCATTGCTAGCATTGGTCACTAGGTAATTTTCACCTAGTACAACTTGTCCAGGGTCCACAAAGTTAGGTGTCACCATAGTGACACTGGCACATGTGTCCCTGTAGGCCTGAGCCATTTTCTCATTGATCAAAGGCGTCTGCCTATACTTGCCCAAAGTATTGGGACTCACAGTAGTGGACATAGGCATGTCCACATCATAGAGCAGAACTGCCTGAGTAGGGACTCTGACTAGGCCAGACTCCATCTCAGTACCCAGGGTCAACCCCACTAAAGCCTTGGGTTGTGCACTAACACTGCTGACTGTACTAGGGGGTACAGGTTCCTTAGGGGCTGCAGTGGTAGGGACTGTTCCTTTCTTAGTGCATTCACTACCCCAGTGTGAAACTGATTTACAGGTATTGCACCAAGGTTTCTTTGGCCCATCATTCTTCTTCTTTTTCTTTCTAGTTTGGGACCCCCCTCATTAGAAGTATTTTGGGGGCCTGAAGAAGACTTCTGGTCTTTTTGTTTCTGTTCTCCACCCTTCTGATCTGCCTTTTTCTGACCACCTCAATGGTTCTGGGGTTTCTGCTTAACCCTGCTTCTGACCCATTTGTCTGCCTTCTTTCCCAATTCTTGGGGAGAGGTCAGATCTGAGTCAATCAGGTGTTGATGCAACTGCTGGTTCTGACAATTATTAAGGATCTGTTCTCTCATTATTAGATTGAACAATCCTGTATAGTCTGAGACTTTACTTCCCAGCAACCAACCCTCCAGAGCTTTAGTGGCACAATCAACAAAATCAGTCCAGTCCTGAGTCTGAGCTTTTTGGGTATCTCTGAACAACAACCTGTATTGCTCAGTGGTTAGGCCAAACCCATCAATAAGAGCACTCTTCAGGACAGTGTAGTTTTTAGCATCCCCAGGACTAACTGTGAGGAGCTTATCTCTCCCTTTCTCAGAAAAAAAGGACCATAAGATTGCTGCCCACTGATCTTGGGGAACCTGCTGTACCATGCAGGCCCTCTCCAGAGCAGTCATCCATTTGTGGATGTCATCCCCTTCCTTATAGGGGGGGCATAATCTTTGTCAGGTTTCTATTGTCATAGGACCTGTCTTTGTCTTTAAGGATATTGCTGCCACCAGTGGAGTCTACTCCACTCAATTTCTGTCCCCTTGCTAAAGCAAGTTTAGCTTGGGCCAGGGCTATCTCTTCCCTCTCTATCTGGAGTCTGACAGCTCTCATCCTGGCCTTATGCTCTTTTCTCTGGGGGGAAGTCATTCCCCTTTGAGAACCCCTTGAGGCATTAGAAAGGTTAGATTCCCTGGAAAGGGATCTCTCTCTTCTATTGCCAGGGAGTATTCTGCTATTGGGTCTGGGGAGGTGGTTACCCTCTCCATTCCCATGTAGGTTCAAGTTAGCTTGGCTAAGCCTCCTAACTTGGACCTGGATATCCCCCTGATCATCTGAATCTACATCCTCCTCATCATCCACCTCTGGGGTGGTGTTCTCATCAACTGGGGGGTTCACTCCTTCTCCTGGATTACCTGAAGGACCTGCACTAGCCTTCTCAAGATCATCCTTTTTTAGGATTCCTATCAGGATGGGAATGGTAGGGTTGTGACCCTTTTTCAGCCCCCTTGTAGTGCACAAGGCACTCAAGTCAACTGCCACAGGTAGAGAACTGGGTTGCTCACCTGTGCCAGACATGACTCTAGTGAGGTGTAAGTGGTGCACTTACCTACACTATGTGTTTTCCTACTGAAACCTTGCTAGTGAGTTGTAGTCAGGGTGTGCTAAGCCCTTTAATCTACAACTACTAAGTTCAGTAGAATGTAAGTATGTAAGCTTTGTTTATATGTACCTATGGAACTTAATGTGATCTTTCAAATGATATAAAGATTGCAATGGTAAAACAACAGCAAGCTCAAATCCCAACCGCTGCACACCAATGTGAGAAGTTGGCCTGATGTATGATGTTCACTATTCTAGTGAGCACCTTGTATCAGTCCAAACAACCCTTATGGTGGTGGTTGTAAGTCAACCTGATAGACAAGCTATCCTAGGGGTAGCATAGACCTAAGCAGTCTTAGGCTTAACTCAAGAGGGCATGTGAAGCCAGCTGTTTTACCATATGCAGTCCTGTCATATCAAATGAAAGGACACCACACAAGTTATATATTATAAAAATATATGTATTTATTACTAAAATAATCCTCTGTATTCTTTATGAGTGCAGAGGCACAAGCGTTTAAACAAAAGCACAGTTAAACATACAAAAGTTGCACAATTATGGATAGGCCCGGTGGCCACTCAAACAATATATTAAATAAGTGGTATAAGAACCGCTTTACGAACAGTGGTAAGGCCTAGGGCCTTGGGAATCGCTGGGACTACACTGGACTAACAGTATTTAGGACGGGAGTAGCCTGCGGGATTCGGGTGCAGCGCTAAAAAAACACGCATGCACCAATGCAAAGTCAATGGTGCGTAAAAGTTACAATGTTACTGTTTTAGAAGTCTTCCGACTGGACTAGAACTTAGCCACTTAAAACTAGGACACTAGAGGTGTAAACCACTACAGGAGCACCGGCGTTCAATCGTTACATCACCCACAGGAAGCGGGTGCATAGGTGCCAAAGTGTGTCGGGTTTCGTCGTGGAGATCTATGGAGCCTGGAGATGAAGATGCTGCAGGCGGCCAGGAGAGAAGAGTCCGGTTGGATCCAAGGGTGGATCGAAGATGTAGAGTACCTGAAAGCAGAGGGGACAGAGTCTGGGTCACTAGCCAGTGACCAGGAAGGAACCAGGCGATGTCAGGCGCAATCAGGTGGTTGTTGAGAAGCTTGTCTCTGCTGCCACGTGGACTCTGGGGCACCGAGGATGTCCAGGAGTGGATCACTAGCTGTTCAACAAAGGCTCTCGCTGGCGGCTGCAACCCATGCAGGATTTGAAGATCGCTTCTTACTCGGACCAGCAAGGTCAGAGAGGTTGCTCCTTTTCAGGGAAGCGAGGGCCAGTCAGGAGCAACCAGACTAGCAGAGTAGTTTCAAAGTTTTGTTGTCGTAGTGACCACTAGCCATGGGCAAGTGACCAGACAGACTCATCAAGCAGGAAAATGCAAAGGGGCCCACGCAGCACTCGGTGAGTGTGGAGGGGTGATCTTCGGTGCACAAGCTGCTCGGGGCTGGGGCTTCTCAAACCCCAATGCACCGCTTAATTTGTGACATAAGAAATTAATATTCGTACCGAGAATAAACACACAGATACCAAGAGAAGGTCACATGGTTGAATTCATGCTAATAGTATACCACTGGACTTATCAAGACCCAATGGAACCTTGAATTTCTTTAATGGATGGAACTGGACTCTAGGATGGAACGTATAACTCGATAGAAGACAAGTTTTTTTATACACTGGGGCGATAACTTTCATATTGCTGAGTGAAAAATAGGAGCCCACACATGCGACATTAATTTGTGGGAAAGAAAGTCCCTTGCTACTATTTGGAATACCTTCAATCTGCGCATGAGCTATACCTCCAAGGGAATACGTTTAATGATAGACGCTTGGAGAAAATATTAACGAGCCTTGAAAAAGCCCTGTGGGCGAAACGCGCGTCGGTTGCTGTCTTCTTACTGTGAAATTAAAAACAGACCTCGACCTATGAAGTTTTGTTTGGACCATTCATTCATTCCTTGTGACATTCTTTTGATCTGAAATATATAGGACACTGAGACAGTACAGACTGTTTGGAGCAATATCAACATTATTGATTGTGAAAATAATGATACTGGTGTGCTCAGGTATTCTGTGTTTATATGTGTCTGTTTGGATGGCCAGCCAGGGGTGGCAAAAGATATGCTGCAGCCCCTGGTAGGCCTTGGATGCACCTATGCCCAGGGTACCTATAGTACACTGTACAGGGGCTGATAAGGTATCCAATACCAAATTGGTGATGTACCTATAGTACATGTATGTGAATTTAGAGAGAGAACAGCAGGCTATGGGTCTGATTAGCAGGTCCACAGCCACATTAAGTCTAAAACCAGTGAAGCAAATAAAGCAAAAATTGGGGTGACCATAGGAAAGCAGACCCTACTCTCCTACATTGAAGGTAAAGATAACAAAATATAATGACAGTAATAGGCGTAAGAATCTGGTTGGACACTTCCTCGTGTCTAGGAAATGGGATCCAGTAAGGGAAAAAAACAATAGTCCAAGAAAAACAAAGACAGTCGGTCTGAGTTCATGGGATTGCTCCTTGTTCAACAGTCTTTCAGTGGCCTCCCTCGGGGCAATTTTCAGTGGCAGAGATGAGCGATAGATCCCACAGCGATAGAACATAAAAAAAAAAAAGAAAACCAATCAGAACTTCGCTCTTGCTTTCCGGGGAAGATAAGGGTATAAGTGCTCCCGTCACCGCTATTCCTCATGTGCAGTGCCTACTGTGCTCGGGTACAATTTATTGAGTAAAGGGGTGGTGACTTGTGATCCCTGCCCACCAACCCCTTAGCGCAACCAACCCAGCCCTGGACACTTGCCTTAGCCCACGGCCCTCCTGGGTCGCGGGAGTAGGAGTCTCAGTCTCACCTCCAACCGGTGGAGTGCTGGACTCAAACGCGGTCTCCAAGAGTGACTGCTTGAACACTGCTCCTCTTCTTTGGGTTGCTGCATGCCTCTGAACACCTTCTCCCCCGCTGTGCTCTTCTTTTCTTCCTTTATTGTCGCCTCAGTCTCCTTGCTCGCCTCCTCATCTTTCGGACACCGCAGCTTTTCCGGTCCCGCCTCCTTATCCTCCTCAGCTTCCTCCTGCCAGCCCTTGATTGGTGACCTACCTGTGATGTCAGTTTGGTCCACTAGACCGCTAACCCGACTTCCTGCTTGGTCAGCGGCAGCCTCTGTAGTGTATACATCCGGTGTCCTGTCGTTGCAAAAGAGAGGACTCTCACATTGCCTCCCCTCTTGGAATGGATGTGCGGGCCATTCAGAAACAGGATGTCGTGAGAGGAAATCAACGTTCGTTTGCAGTCTTCCTGGGGCGTGCATGGTGCGGAAGGAAAAAGGCTGTAATGCAAGGAACCAACGCAGAATTTTAGGGTTGGAATCTTTATTCTGAGATAACCAGGTCAACGGGGCATGGTCAGTTAACAAAATCAAATGTTGTCCTAGTAAATAGTATTGAAGGGTTTCGATAGCCCACTTGATAGCTAAACATTCCTGCTCTATTGTGGCATAACGTGTCTCCCTAGGGAATAACTTGTGACTTAGAAACAGGATAGGACTGAGACATCCATCCGTATCGGGTTGGGAGAGTACTGCACCTAGACCTCTACCTGAGGCGTCTATTTGAAGCACACAGGTTTTCTGATAATTGGGGCATACCAGGACTGGCGCATTGCTTATAGCCTTTTTTAACTGGATAAAACTATTCTCTTGTGCGGATGACCAGTGGAGAGGTTTTCCCGAAGTAGTGGTAAGAAGATCAGTGAGCAGGCTTGCCATGGTTGAAAAGTGAGGGTTAAACGGCGGTAATACCCTTTAAGGCCAAGGAAAGAGCGGACTTCTTTTTTTGTGGTGGGACGGGGTATACTATTTATGGCTTCTAATTTATGTACTTGGGGCCTGATTTGTCCAGCCTGGATGTCAAATCCTAGATAGTGGATGTGGTCTGTACCAAGAGTGGTCTTTTTAGGGTTGATGCTGAGTCCGGCGTTTTTTAGTGTGTATAGTACGTTTTGTAGGTGTATGAGGTGTGTTTCCCAATCGGGACTGTGGACAACTATGTCATCTAGGTATGCTAACGCATACGCATGGTGTGCCCGTAGTAGGACGTCCATAAGTCTCTGAAATGTTGCCGGGGCTCCGTGAAGCCCAAAGGAAAGAACTTTGAAGTGAAATAGACCAAAAGGGTAGAGAAAGCTGTCTTTTCCTGCGACTCTTGGGACATTGGAAATCTGCCAATAACCCTTAGTGAGGTCAATTGTTGACATGACCTTGGCATCCCCGAGGCGATCTATTAGCTCATCCACTCTGGGCATAGGGTAAGCGTCAAATTTTGATATGGAGTTCAGTTGTCTAAAGTCTATGCAGAATCTGATGCTCCCATCAGGTTTGGGAACTAAAATGATCGGGGAGGACCAAGCGCTGTGGGAGGGTTCGATTATATCTGCTGGTAGCATTGCTTGTATCTCTTTTTTCTACCGCTTTTCTTCTGGCAGCAGGTATGCGGTATGGCCGTAACCTGATAGGTTTGGCATCTGCTGTATCAATGTGATGTGTGACTAAGTTTGTACGCCCAGGTATACCCGACATAACATAAGAAAAAGAGGAACATAAAGATAGTAGTTGTTATTTCTGTTCCTCTTTGAGTTGGGGGCCTATGTTTACTGTTTCTGCCTGTTCAGGATTTGAGTTAACGGAAGGGATGTCAAGGTGGTTGTTCACGGAGATGTGGTTTATAGGGGTGTCGTTGTGTGCTTCTGTTGTTGGGGGTCCCTCCCAGGCTTATAGAAGGTTAACATGATACGTTTGCCCTGTGTGTGTCTTGTGGGGATCTGCCACTCGGTAGGAGACAGGAGTGACCTTGTTTAGAAATTTATATGGTCCTTGCCATGTGGCTAACAGTTTTTTTTCATTGGATGGTAACATTATCAATACAAGGTCTCCTGTTTTAAATTCCCTTATTTTTCTATTCTCATCATACAAGTGTTTTTGTGTGAGTGGGCTTTCTCCATATTTGCATCAACCGTTTCCCATAGGGATACTAGGGTATCTCTTAAAGTTGTACTATGTTGTAGTAATGGTTTGCTCTCATCTTCCTCTTCGACCCATTGTTCCACTGCCATGTCTAAGAGTTTACGGGGTGGTCGTCCAAACAGTAATTCGTAAGGGGAGAATCACGTAGATTTTTGTTCATGGATTCTGATAGCGAATAATACCAGTGGCAATTGTCGGTCCCAGTCCCTCCCTGTCATCTCTAATGGTTTTCCTTAACATGGTCTTGATGGTCCTGTTATACCTCTCAACCAAGCCATCAGTTTGTGGATGATATACGGCTGTTCGGATCTGTTTGATACCTAGCAATGCACACATCTGTTTCATGAGACGGGACAGGAATGGTGTACCTTTGTCGGTTAGGAGTTCCTGAGGAAACCCCACACGGGAAAAGGAAATCATGGCTTGGGCAACTACTGTGGTGGTTGTGCTGGTGAGAGGTATAGCCTCCGGGGTATCTAGTGGCGTAATCCACTAGAACTAAAATATATTGGTGGCCCAGTGCGGAGGGAGGTAATGGCCCTACAAGGTCCATTCACACTTGGTGAAATGGGACATCAATAATTGGGAGCGGTTGGAGGGGAGCTCGAGGAATGACATGGTTATTGGTTAAATGATATCGGACACAGGATGTACAATATTTTGCCACTTCTTGGTATATTCCAGGCCAATAGAACCTATGGAGTAGATACTTTAAGGTGTGTTCTTTCCCATAGTGACCACCCCCTGCCTGATTGTGTGCAAGATTTAGGACATATTAACGGAAAGCTTTGGGTACTAATATCTGCTCTTTCGTACTTCCTTTTTCTCTGGTTACTCGGTATAATAAGCCTTTCTTTACGCAAAAAAAGGGCCTACCTTTCCTGGGTCGTCCTCTTGTACTTGGCTCCAGGCATGTTGTAGTGTGGCGTCATCTCTCTGTGCAGTGCGGAAGTTTTGGCTTGGTATTTGGAGTTCTTCTGGGGAGATACAAATAGGAGCAGACAATACGTCACAGGATTGACGATAATTCTGTTTTTCTGCCCTTTTTTCTCTAGGTGATTTTATTCTTTTGTAAGGGCCTTCCTCTATTGTAGTTTGTGCAAATGGAGCACTTTTCAACCAATCCGAACCAACTGAAGGCGGGGAAAGGGATGAGAGGTATTCATGAACACGGGGAAGGTCACTCCCTAGGAGCACGGTTTCTGGAAGGGAGGGTACGACTCCTACTTTTCTCAAAAGGGGTTCCCGGTCTATGGTTAACAGGGCCTCAATGGGTATAACTTCTTTTCCCCGTGTACACATTTAACCTGTATATACTCTTGTTCTGGGGTTTGGGTGTTTGACAATAGTTGTTGACTGATTACAGTCTGGCGACACCCTGTATCTAAAAAAGCCATAACTGGTTTTCCGTTTACTAGTATCTTTTTTTTATATATCTTTGCGGGGGTTCCCCTCCTAAGTATATGCGGCCTATGGCGTACCCTACATCCATAGGCTCCTGGGTTGGGGTTCGAGACTGGCAGTTTCAGGCAATGTGCCCCCGCTCTGCACAGTGGAATAGGAAGGGGGCGGTTCTCTGTGGTTGTCTTAGCCTGGGGCCATAGGAGGTTGGGGATGGTCGTTGAGGTTGGGCTTTAAAGTCAGGGGATCTGTGGTAAGCGCAGGCTAAGTCGACAGCAACAGTTACTGTAAGATGTGGATGTTTGACCCATGACCTAGTTTGTGGAGGGAGAGCCTCTAGATACTTCTCCAGATAGATTTTCTCTAATACATCATCCATGGAAGCAGTGGAGGGTTGGAGCCAACGATTCCCTAGGTCTCTTATTCTGTAATATAGGGCCCTCGGGTTGTCTCCGGTTGTCCATTTTTCTTTTCGGAACCAGACTCGGTAATACTCCTGATCGTACCCTAACCTTTCTAAAATGGCCTGCTCGACCTCGGTATAGGGATTTGTTCCTGCGGGGTTAGCAGCTTGAAAGGCGACTTGTAGTTCGCCGGATAATAGGGTAGCGATGTATTGCCTCCACCTCCCTGGGGGCCAGCCAGCTGTGGATGCCACCCTTTCGAAATTCACAAAAAAGAAATCAGGGTTATCCCCTTCCTTGTATTTTTGTAAAACCGTACTGGGAACATTGGGGTGTACTCGGGCGCTCGTGATGGCGTCAGTTAGGTGCAAAATGGCTGTGTCTTGGACTTGCTGGTTAGCTGCTTGGTCCTTTAAGGCGGTCTGGAAAGCCTCACGCTCCTGACGGGCCATCTTTGCCTGTTCCTCAACTACTAACTGCAAATGGCGTTGACCCTCAGCTAATTAGGTCATCATTTCTTCCATCGTGAGGGGTGGTGTCATTTCCCCAGACACCAGTATCCCACTTCTGACAAAAAAATGTGTGACCTTTGGGAATCAGGATAGCTAGTAAGGCGTTGTTGGCGTAAGAGAAGGGCAAAGAGGGTCTTTTAGATGCAAGTCAAAAGGGTTTTATTGAAGGTAAAGATAACAAAATATAATGACAGTAATAGGAGTAAGAGTCTGGTTGGACACTTCCTCATGTCTAGGGAATGGGATCCAGTAAGGGAAGAAAACAAAAGTCCAGGAAAAACAAAGACAGTCAGTCTGAGTTCATGGGATAACTCCTTGTTCAACAGTCTTTCAGTGGCCTCCCTCTGGGCAATTTTCGGTGGCAGAGATGAGCGATGGATCCCACAGCAATAGAACATTAAAAAAAGAAAAGAAAACCAATCAGAACTTTGCTCTTGCTTTCCGGGGAATATAAGGGTATAAGTGCTCCCGTCACCGCTATTGCTCGTGTGCAGTGCCTACTGTGCTCGGGGACAATTTAATGAGTAAAGGGGTGGTGACTTGTGGTTCCTGCCCACCAACCCCTTAGCGCAACTAACCCAGCCCTGGACACTTGCTTAGCCCACGGCCCTCCGGGGGAGTGGGAGTGGGAGTAGGAGTCTGTCTCACCTCCAACCGGTGGAGTGCTGGACTCAAACGTGGTGCTCCAAGAGCGGCTGCTTCAACACTGATCCTCTTCTTTGGATTGCTGCGTGCCGCTGAACACCGTCTCCCCCGCTGTGCTCTTCTTTTCTTCCTTTATTGTCGCCTCCGTCTCCTTGCTCGCCTCCTCGTCTTCCGGACGCCGCAGCTTTACCGGTCCCGCCTCCTTATCCTCCTCGTCTTCCTCCTGCCAGCCCGTGATTGGTGTGCCACCTGTGAAGTCAGTTTGGGCCACTAGACCACTAACTTGACTTCCTGCTTGGTCTGCGGCGGCCTCTGTAGTGTATACATTGGGTTATCCTGTTGTTGCAAAAGAGAGGACTCTCACAGGCCCTATGTGAGCGGGGTGCTCTAACGTGCAAGGAAATGAGACACAGGTATAGATCTTTCAGTAAGTTAGCAATCCAAAACTAGGAACCACAATATTTCTTGACTGTTCGAATGTGCTTAATAACTGTCCCAATGTAAAGGTAATGCTAAAGATGTACTGTGTTAATATTGGTACTTACTAAAAGCAATTTTTTAAAAATGTGGATAAAAACGGAATGTGGCGCTTTTTGAGTGATTCTAAATACACTTTGCCATGACTGCCTATCCAATTACTGTGTGGACTGATGGGTAAGGGGGTTATAACTAAATTTGTGTAAAGAGGCTGAAACAGCATTAGATATGCACAAGGCTGATACTGAAATGTGCATATTTTTATATTGGTGTATTGATTTATCTTCTGTGGGTGTTCATATCATTGAAACCTGGCAGGCATTCAAGCATGACTGCTTATTTATTGGTTAACTAAATGTGGAAATATACCAGTTTCAGCTACATTCACAAAGCTTCTTATTAAAAAAAAAAAATATGGCTAAATACAGACTGAAATGTCAAAAAAAGAAATGCCATAAACCCGGGAGCCCTAATTAATATTAATATGGAAAAAGCAAATTAATTTTTTACAAAGCATGTTTTGTACATTTTCACAATGGGAACTGCTGTCCAATAACCAAGGTGCAGAGAGTTCCATGGATAAAGGTCCTATTTAGAATTTGGCGGAAAAAACACTACATCAAAACACTGTTGCCTAACCATCATTTGTATCCAAAGTCCCCCAGGTCATAAGGACTGTGTTATAAATGGGATAGAACATCCGTCACATTTGTGATGAAGTGAGCATGCCTCCAAACTCTGAGAAAGGCCCAAATCTTGTGTGAAAATTTGTTTAAGCAGTTCAGGGTGGCACCTGTCCTCTGTTGGCTCTGGTTGACAGAGTAGTCATACTTAAGTTCGTATTTGTTCCTAATAGTTTCCAATGCCACAAACAATTCGCATATCTACATGTGTCACCTGCGAGAATTGTCTCTAGCACTGGCTTAACATTGCATTTCTTTTTTGAAGTGTGTAGCAATATACCCGGAGTTTTGATTGTAGGGTGGCATAAACATGGACAAATGGTGGCATCCATACAGTATGGATCCTTATTATTTGTAAAAAATAATAAGTGGTTCATCTCATTCTTATGGAGTTCTTTTATCTCGTTTAGTCCCTCATCCACAGAAAATATATGGCCATGAAAATCACACACCACCTATCCTTTATGAAAAATGCAATTCGTTATGACCGTCATTGGTCATTCTTCATCAATGACAGAGACTCCACTCCATTGTTGGCGATGCACACACGACTGAATGTGTTTATCAACTATTGGTGATGTGGCTTCTAGCTGTGAATGACATCTTGTACATCTGGGGCATTCTTCATCCATGTCATTTTTTAGAAAAACTTCAGCACCAGCTTTTCTGTATGTCGCCTTTGTGGAAAATGTTCTGTGATTTAACAAACAAAACAAATTGAATAATGCTATCTAAAATGTATATTTGTCAATACATTTCAGTGAATCTGAATGTTCACTTACTCCTGGTGTCCTCCTTTCTCATAAGTTGCTCTCTAATACGCCACTTCTCATACACTTGCCGTTTATGAATTCCAGTGAGTGCAGTTCGGTCTTTTTTGTTTTGATGGATTCCCATTCATTCGAAAGAATATAATTCCCATTTTCTGCAGAACCTTTGGATATAGACTTCTCGCTCTGATGTGCCATTTAAATATAAAACAAAATATTGAAATGATGGCACTAACAGAACACAGTAGTGCTGTGTGATAAAAAGGGAATCCATTTGATAGAGATCATTCACAGGTTTGGTTATTTTAGATTTGTAAAATGCAGGAAACTCTTTAAATTTTAGTAGCTGAATTCTGAGCCACCATCTTCCAGAATGTATGTGTAGATTAAAGAATAGAAAAAAGTAAAACATAATCTACAAAGTTGTCATACATTTTTGACAGAGAAGCATATATGAAAAACAAGAGAACATATTACATTGCATACCTTTTGATGTTGCTCGTTAGGCAGGTCTGCAAATCGAACAGTAGACATTTGTTTCAAGTCTCCGTAAATGAAAACAAACAATATTAATGGCTAGTGATTGTTTGAAATAAAGCACGAATGTAACAATTATTTGTCATTAAAGTATAATGATTATGGGTATTGCTACTAGGTTTTCTAACAGTCAGAGAGAGAAAAAAAGTGATTGTTTTCTCATCATGGTATTTCCTGTGTAAGCTTATTCAGCAGTTTTGCTGCAGCCCAGATATTGTCCATTCTCTTCATTCGGTAATGCTTTTCAGCAGTTGGTGTGGAATGTGCCATATAATCAGCAACAAGGATATTTTCCACTTCAGAGCAGTCTTTTATGTTGCTGTCTCATATACACGTCTTCCTTGTGATCGCAGGGACATTGTATCTGTAAGAATTATTTACATGCGACACCTGTTCGACATACTATCAATATTTATTTACAGGTTTGATATGGCTCATGAGCTGATAACATTCTCAACAGAAGTAATACTAAAGTCCTCTATTAGGATGCCAAATAAACCCCCTATCCATATAAAACTTGTAGACAAACAGCCATTATCAATATGTGAACTCAAAAGTGTGCAGCCATCACTGCAATAATACCTTTCATGAAATCAGTGGAGATCATTCGACGGATTTTATATTGCTCCCCCAGTGGATGATAAAAAAAATGGATTGTTTGTTGTAGCAGTCTTCCTTTTTCTTAACATGTCAGCCTGATCATGGTGACATGTTTCTCAAACCACTGAAGGTTAAGAGGGAAACTAATATGAATTCACATTGAAAATAAATAGTATAATACCAGCAGTGTATCTGGTAAAGAAAATTCCTGCTTGTTGGATAGTTTTTCTATGACTTGAAGGAAGTATTCCTTTGCTTTAACCAAGATATGTAAGCAGTTTCCAGGGGTAGTTTTTTCTGCAGTCAACTCCTTGTAACTAAGAAATATTTGAAAAGACATGGCAAGTGTCAGAGAGGAATTGCGGATCTGCAATTAAAGGAAATGTTGTTGTCTATTTTTATCTGATGGCTATTGTACTTCACAAATCATAAACTGTTACCTTCTGTTTGTCACTACTTTAGAAATGCCTTTACTTTTTTTTCGGCATATCCTTCATTACGCAGAGAAAATGTTGAGTGGCTGTATGTAGGTTATTGTCACGCTCTCTCAAATCTATAGCAACAATAAGATAATGGATGAAACGCTTTAGATTTTTCTTATAGTTTACAACTGTCTGCTTTGCCAAGCCTGTTGACTTTAGTAGATTAAAAAACTTGCGTGTCCGAGTGATGTCCTTAATGAAATTTATAGTTGGTGCTGCAGGATTGTAGAAAAATAAGAATCTTGCTACATTTTCCAGCTTCAATTAAAACAAATACAGATAAGTTATTATATATTTTGCTGAAAATTACGATTACCATTAGTAACAGTAAGATCAGCTATAGTAGTAAGAGCCTTTTTGCATTACCTCTTGCTTGAAGTTGCAGACATCCTCTTTCAAATAGTTGCGGAAACCAACTAAGTTTACAATCCAAAGGATGCTTCCTGTAAAGTCCAATGTCATTAACCTTCTTCGTATGGATGTCTGCCATGATTTTCCTCTTGGACTGTTGAATTGAATGGTGAATTGTTTTAGAAAATAAACTGTTTCAAAATAAATAGTTAACCATGTGATGCATACAGATTGTGGTTATTTAAACTTACGGTTGATATAATTTAGATTCTTTATCATCTCCTTCTTCTTCCTCTTCTCTCTGAAGTTCAGTATCCATTTCTTGTTCTGATGTCACAGGAAGTCTGAAAAGGAAGCGATATATTTGAGCTTTAAAAATGGAGTGAACAAATACAGGAGGTAATAAAACATAGGTTTCCTTACAAGGTTGCAACAATATGCATGAATAGAATAGAGACCCTCCTAAGAATTAAAATCATCTGTTAGTGAAATAGAGAAAATATAACAAGGTCGACTAGGTCTCTACTGAATATACTAAACTTAATTGTGTGTGCCAGCTAGCTCAGAGGTCACTAGAAATTCGAATTCACAAGAGGGGATTAGTCTATGACAACCGCATACACATGACAACTTTGTTTCCCCAAGATAAAACTGATCTTCAGAGTCGTGGAAACAAAAGATAATTATTTCACTCAGTCAATCGTGCATGCTTCGTTTCACCTTATCTTCTTTCTCAAGCATAAGAAATGAACTGCTACAATCATAAAACTGGTTGTAAGATATAATTGGTACAGTACAAATGTATGGTTCCTAAACCATAGATAAATACATACATAAATAACAGAGGCTACAAGTACTCAACTGGTGCATCTAAAATACGCCTACCCCAATGTACCTCACCTAAGCTTAGCATGAGGGAAGAAGTGAGGTGTAGCATAAATGTAGTATTCTTTTTTCCAAGAATCTGCTCAAGATTTCTCTATGGGTCTAATCAGCTCCGTACCTTAGTTTAGAATGAAGAAGGCTGGTCTCGGGACTCGATTTCCCAGCAACCAGCAAAGGGTAGCCTGGAAACACTGGAGCTGGATTTCTCGGCAAGAGAAAAGACAGCGTCTCTCTCAGTGGGTCTGCTGGAGGGTCGGCTTCCTTCCGCACTTGCTGTAGCGATATGCGTCGGGCAAGTAGATAGTCGAACTGCTCCAAACCACCGTGTGTTTGCTTGGGCAAATGTGAGTATATTTATACCTTGAAGGTGCCGGGTTTGACGTATGGTTGAACATAATAACATCAAAGAGTCTCAGTTCTTTGAAAACTCCATGAGTTCTTGGATAAATCAGTACTCAAGCAAGGGGATGTCACTGACTGCTGAAGGCGGGTTTCTCCAAGAAATCGTTGTGGATTTTCGGAACTAGTGGAAGTAGCCCTGCCATATTTGGGCTCCATTACTTATGCCAAAATATGGTTATGATTTCTATGCCTATACAATGATATGGTGAGTTATACCTATATTAGGGCATGAATCTGGAAACTTACAATAGGGTCCTAAATAATACATAACAATAAGAAGCTTGAGATTCTCATAATTGTAGATCCTTCCCTTTGCAAGGTGGTCAATCATGGATGATCTAGCTTCTTTAACTGTTGGTCTAATCTGTTCAGGAGTCCTTCCCTTCATGGAGACTCTTGACAAGTGAAGTGGCAACTGTACACTGTTTTTGAAACATTTCATGCAAATGAGAGGAATGCGATTGACTTTGCTAAGAAGAAAAAAGAAAGTTGCACATTTAGAATAGCAATTTTTTTGACAAAACATTCAATATATTGCTATTAAAAGTGAAACACTATGTATTAACTCAGAAATAATGAAAGAGATATAAAAAGGATATTGAAACCCATATGTCTGTAAAATATTTAATTCTTGACAGGAAGGTTGAACATTGGATGTGATCTGGCTCTCTGATGGCTATGTTAATGTAAGCATCAAGTGAGACCTTATCCTAATCCTTCAGTCCAGGGTGTTCAGGACTTAACATGACAGGCAGTTCGCAACGGGCGGAAGGAAAGGTAGGCCCATTTAGGTCAAGCAGCCAGCTGCAAACACACTCCTTGTACATGTAAAGAAAAATATTGCATTGAACAGCTAAAAGTTGTATCACATCCAGAAAATATGACATAAATGCCAGCATTTGTAAAGCGCACAGCTACCTCCAACGGAAGTGTCCCGGCGCTGTCCGTATACCGCTACGGAACCCTTCCTGGCTTTTCCCTGTGAAATGTCCATTCCTGGGCACCCCCAAGGTGAAGCCAGGCATCCAGCGCTGTTCGGGCCGTTGTGGAGATTAAGCAAGCTATTGCCCAGAGTTGCAGAGTGGGACCCATGATTAGAATAGGCACCGAGGCGAGAATTATCAGGGTCGAGGAAATTGAGCCCAAGACCCGCCGAGGCGGGTATTGAACCCTGGTCCCGGGCCAGACCTCCGCATTAGGGTCTGCCGCTCTAACCATTGATCCACACCTCTCCACAGGTGCATTCTCCATAGGCATGAAAGCAGACTACCATAGCCATATGCCAAATGTATGGAAATTGGTGGACTGGTCCTGTGAAGCCATACAAACTAAAAGTTCAAGTATTAATTTGTCCCATTTAAAAATCAGCCAAAGGCATGAAAATTGGCCCAGGTGGGCACTCTACTCTCAGCGATATTGTGTATCTATCACTCATGGAATGGGCTAGAAGCATGAAAGTTGGCACCAGTGGGCAACTTTACCTCAGCAATATTGTGCTTTTTACATTGTGATTCTTTCTATCACAATTCCTGAGTTGTAGTGTGGAACGTGTGCTTTAAATGTATAGTTATTTTTCTATTTAGCCTCTGGTCAAACAGAGTGTCACACCTCCCTAGTGTCAACTCCTCCCACCAGTTGCCAGCGCCCAGCATCCATCTGAGAGCAATGCAACACCATAATCGGGCCAGCTCCTTCCACCAGATGTCAGTTCCCAGCTCAGGTTGTGCCTTGGAACAATGGCACACCTTATTAGGGTCCGCTCCTCTCACTAGCCGCAAGCTCTCAGCTCAGACTGGGCAGATGGGAGGTAGTTCACACCTCCCAAGTATCAACTCCTCTCACCAGCTCCAAGCTCTGGTTATGCAAATGAAGGAATTTTCACACCGCCTGAAGGAAAGGCTTGACGGCACCATGGTGAAAGTCCAGCGTCTGCAAGCAAAAGCATTGCGGTCAATACAGCATCAGTTTGCCTCACACAACCATAACATGAGCGAGATGAGGGATGGGTTCAGGGACTTGACAGATGCACTACAAGGACTGTGTGCCGAGATGAGGAGAGACTGGGCAGCCAGGCGCAGGGAGAGACAATGTTTCCACAGCCGGCTGGACATGTACAGCAAGGCTGTCAACCCCCTGTGTACTGCCATGTCCCTGCTGTCACGTCGCTGTGTAAGCATGCCGGTGGAAATGGCTCACTGTTGCAATGATGTGGCCAAGGGCCTGGTGCAGGTTATGCATGCCGTGGACAAGCTGCGGGCAGCCACCACAGGTGGCACAGGACCCCTGAGTTCAAGGGAGAGTGAGGATCTGTTGAGCAGGAGCAGCATCACTCCACCAATTCCCCATAACAGACGGCGGAGTGTGCGGCAGGGGAGAACACCTGATGACTCAAGGGAGGGATCCCTGTTAAAATATCGATAACAAAAACACAGACTTACTTAATTATCGGCGCAAAAATTTCGTTAACAAAAATATTGTCACCATATACTTAAACAAGGATTTACACAAATATCGATATTTTATTATCGACTAAATAAATATCGTTTTAACTTATATCGACTACAAAAATATCGACTACGTATTTATCTAAAATTCTTAAAATTATATTAAACACAACAAAAATATCGACACCACTATTATCGACTTACATACATCCTATTAAAGAATACAAAAAATATTGAATTTTTTATTTAACATTAAATAAACAATCCTCTCAACAAAATAACAATTTTATTATTATTACCTTTTAAATAAATACTTAATAAACATATATATTTGAAATATGTATAAATTATTTATTAATACACTAATAAATATAAACATACTTTATATTTCAAATATACTCAATTAATAATATCTTTTCAAACACATTACATATATAAACATTTTTAGATTAATAAACCATACATATAAAACACATACAAAACATATTTAATTATATACTACTACTAAAAAACAAATAAAACAGCCTCAATAAAAATAACAGATACCAAATTCAAACTAAACTTCTCAACCAATGAATTTAAAATAAATCTCGTCAAACCAATCAAAATGCAGAAATACTTAACTGACTACTATAAAAACAATTACATAATTAACTAAATTTACCATTTTTGGAACAAACTCGAAGAAAAACGGTTACTTTGCTGAAGAGAGAAGAATACTCACCTAGAAATACTACCACAACAGAATATACTACAACACAAGTAAGTAAAATGCCATTTTATATACTATAAAAGCCTCAAGAATCTTAACTAAACTCCCTAAACTAAATAAATGCTCTCTTTTTTATTTAAACAGAAAATTCCTACCAACAGCCACAATGAATAAATGTCCTACAAAACTACCAGCCTTATCAATGCCTACATAGAAATGTAACAAATAAATAAAGATATAGCAAACTAAAGTTTAAAATGAAATTACATTGTCTGACCTATAAATAAATACAAATATAATATACAACTAATACAAATACTTATTTTTTCAGATTCAACAAACTTCATCTACCAAACTACATCTACGCAAACTAAAGCTTTTACAAAATTAAGTAAGTATACTCACAGTTTAAATAAATGTTAACTAAAGAGAAACAACTAAGTATCAAACAATATTATTAATTACAACTGTTCTCTACCACAACTACAGGAATTAGAACAGAAACACAGAAAAAAACAACATTGTAAGTATAATTTAAAAATTACTAATTAAACCTAGACATTAAAAATACATGTATTACATATTTACAAAAAACACAAATATATGACACACAGATCTACCCTAGAAATGGCAGAAGGAGCTACTTTTATAACATCTCAAAAAGGAAAAATAATGCTCAGCTACATGGGTTATACCTACACCCAAGAAAAAGTCAAAGATAACAAAACAAATTGGAAATGTAGCAAATACTATTCAACTGCATGCTATGGTAGAGCTACAACTGTAGATAACAATGTTGTAAATGTACGAGAGCATAACCACCCACCCAATGTGACCGAAGTTGAAGTAAGGGAAGCATTAGAAACACTTAGAGAAGCAAGTACAGGCTCCCAACAAACAAGTACTACAATTAAAAAAAATGTATTGACCAAAGTCCCAGAACACGTAACAGGACAGTTACCCTATATCCCCAACTTGAAAAGATTAATAGTTAAAACTAAAAGAGCATCTGATCCAACTCCACCTCCACCTCAAACTTTTCAAGAAATTAAAATATATCCAGAATATACTATTACTCATAAAGAAGACAAATTATTGATGTATGATAACCAAAGCCATGTTAAAGAATTCTACTTTTTGCAGCAAATAACAACTTGCAAAAACTAGAAAATTGTGAAACATGGATGATGGACGGAACTTTTAAAGTGTGTCCAAAACCTTTTTTTATCAACTTTATACCATCCACGGTGAATACCAGGAAACTAACATCCCCTTAATTTATACATTGCTGCCAAATAAAACAAATGCTAACTACATAGAAATCTTAACAACAATAAAAGATTTAACAGATAATTACTATCCACAAAGAATCATAATAGACTTTGAAATAGCTATGATACAAGCTATACTAAAAATATACCCACACACTGCAGTACAAGGGTGTTATTATCACTACAATCAAAGTATATGGAGACGCTTCCAAAAATCTACCTTAAGTATAGAATACTCTACAAACAGCAACTTTGCTTACCAGATCAAAAAATTAATAGCACTAGCATACGTCCCAACAACAGAAGTGGCAAATTACTACAATTTATTAATTGACAGTCCTTTCTACCGCAGTAATGAAAAAAAATTAACTCCCTTCTTAGACTATTTTGAAGACACCTGGGTAGGAAGATTACATCGTTCAGGTGACCGCAGACAACCTAAATTCCAAATTCCATGGTGGAATGTCTACGCTAGCACTATAGCACAAAAAGCCAAAACAAACAACGCGGTAGAAGGATGGCATAATGCCTTCCAAGCCACAATAGGAAGCGCACAACCAACACTTCACAAACAAATCCAATGCATCAAAAAAGAACAAAGCTACCAACAGCTAAGAACTGAACAATCTCTATCAAAAATAGGACCAAAACTAAGCAAACAAACAACAAACATGTACGAATACCTCCAACAAAAAACAAGAATGTACCTAAGTATCCAAGGTCTAGAATACATAGATCTAATAGCAAAATCTATCCATAATAAAATACAAATAGCAAACCATAAAAACATATATAACACAGACCATTTTTTAAAAAATATTAGTTAAATTGTCATGTAATGTAAAATAGAAATTAATATCACAAGACATAATATAATATAACTAATTAAAATAAAAACTCAGCAACAAACATAACCCACCCCAAAAAATTAATAAATAATTACTTAAGGTTCTGTACCTGTAGAATCTTTCCGAAATAGATGCTTTAAAAACAAATCCAAGCAAAAAACAATCCGCATAGTGAAAACAAACCCCAAAAAATGAAAAAATACAGCTGTATAAAAAGATTCCAACGTAACAATCCTCTCGATAACGGAACCATAAAAACCCGAAAATAATTCACGATAAAAAACGCACCAAAATCCTGAAAAAAAAGGAAATGTATAGAAACTAGTAAAAAACACTAGTATCAACAATTTCCTTTATTTTATAAAAAAAAAACGACAGCAATTCCATCAGTTCACCAAAACCGGCACCTGTAAATAAAGTACATACAGAACCCACCCAAAACAATTAATAAACCCACAAAGCGAATAAACAACATATAAAACGTATTAAAATACATTAAGTAATACTTAAAAGCAAAACATTAGATTACATTCATATTAGATAGTAAAGAAAGTACGCTATCACTAACGTGCTTAAACAACACGTACATTTAACATAAACAGTTAAATACCATACATAGCAACACATATACACTTCTACTAACTAAAAAAATGCCTTAAAAGAAATTAAAATGAAACTTACTTTAACAAACACGAAGCAGCTCCCAACTGCGAGGTTCGGTCTTTACAAATGACCCAAACAATGATGTAGATAGTCTAAAAAGTGAACTAAAGCAAACAAAATGGCAGCATAATTAAAACAAAAATAGGACTTAATCCCCATAAAAATGAATAAAAACAAATCAAAAATTATTCACATTTTTGTTTAAAAATTGTTATATTTAAAATGTTTTAAATAAACATATGAATAATGTAAAATATACATACTTGTTTTATGTTAAAATATATATAATAAAAATAATAATGTATATTAGAAATATGTTTATAAAATTAACTCTTTATTTACTTATAATACACAAATGTTAACAATTTAATGTATATACTTTTGTAAATGCAAAATATTTGTAAATTAATTAACATATTAAATTTTATTAAAATAAAATACAATTTAATATGCTAATTAATAAAACATATTTAAAAATGTACAATGTATATATGACAAATACTGCAATATTGTACATCACTGAATACAAATGTTATTTTTTTTTAAATGTATAAATGTTTCCATCTACAAACAGAACTAACACAATAAAGACTGTGTATTGTGCAAGAAATTATTAGTTTGGTACTTTATAATTTTACATGCATGTGATATAAATAATAAAATGTTAAAAAAATGTGTCAATGGGACGTGCCTTGCTGTCTCTCCGGCGCCGGGCCTTTCATAGCGTTGTCTAGCACCGGTTCCCGGACTCTGGAAAGGCTTCTGACCGGCCCCGGACTCCCTGGGGGTGGTGCCCGGTGTTTGGAGCGGAACCAGACTGCTGGCGACGATCGCAGCCGGCGCGGAGACAGCGGAGCGCCACGACCGGCAGACGCTGCTGGACGTCCTTGGGGCACCCTTGCTGAGTGGTGGGAGCTGTGATCCCCGGCGAGCCCTGCGGGAAGCCGTCCAGGCTGCCGGACATTGGGATGCCTCGCCGCCTGCACCCGGACCTGTGAGCTCCACTGCCGATTGCGCAGAGGCGGGACCCCGAGGCCGGAGTGGCGGAGCCTCCCGGCCCGGCCGGTGAGCTACACGAGGCCGGGGATTGAGGCCTAGCCGCGACCGGAAGTCCTTTCCACGGCGGATCGCGCTAGCGGCGCGGCTTGGGGCGACGCAGAGGACTCTACCCGAGCCGGCTTGGAGGCTATAGTGGTGTGGGGAGACCAGCCTTTGGCGGGGGAAGCATATCCCCGGACTTTTGGCTCTACTTGGGCGGATCCACCTGGGCTCCGGAGCCGAGTGCGGCTGCAGCAGTTCCTGGTCCTGGACCCTCTGACGGCGTGACGAACGCACTCCCCAGGCTGGGACCCTGCCGGAGGTGTGGAGCTGTGCACCCAGAGACGCAAGCGCACGCGGAGGCCTCCCTGCCCACGTGGGGGCTGCCGGGCCGGTCGAGGAACCGGAGAAGAGGCGTGAGGCTGTTCGGAGAGGGGCGTCTGGGCCCACCGGCGGATTGTCTATCTGTGAGGTCGGGACCCCACCGAATCCTGGAGGCAAGTCTTGGCCGGAGGGCAGTGATTCGGGGACTTGACCAGACCTAGTTGCAGGCCCTGTGAGGACAGATGGGGGGGGGGCGCCTCGATTGACTCCCAGGCCCAGTGGGGCCTTGCCGGCGCTGCAGGCCTCAGGCGGGACAGCAACTAGTGGGCCACCACGCGCTCACCTACTTGGGCGTGCCCCATCTATGTGTTGGAGCCACGAGGCTTCTCGGCCTGTGACATCTGGATCGTCTTGGCCTCTGTGGTGCCGGGGGGCAGCTGGTGGCCGTTGGGCGGCATTCCCGCCGGGTTCTAGCGGCGGGTTCTGGCGGGCTCCGCTCCACTACACGGTGCTCTCTCGTCCTTCCACCGGCGGAGTGCTGCGTCAACGATGGCCTCCTCGCAATGCAAGGGGAAACCCGGCAAGGAGGGGACATCCAAGAGCTCCCAGCCACCGGCCTCCCCTGACCCTAGTGCTTCGCCTGGGAGAACGGATGATGAGGCCCCGGCCACCAAGGCCTTCATGACGGAACTCTTCGCCTTGATCAAGGAAGATATCTCCGAGCTCCGAACCCAGCTTGCATCGGACCTTCGCGAGGTGTGGAGGGACGTCGACGGCCTCGGAGAGAGAGTGGCCACTCTGGAAGACCACGACCTCAGCATGGCCAATGACGTCCATCTACTGCAACAGGATGTGTTCCGTCTCATGGAACAGAACATAGACCTGCAGGCTCACGCGGAGGACCTGGAGAATCGTTCCCATCGGAACAACATCCGCATACGGGCGGTACCTTGGGATGGAGAAGCGGGGGACCTCCGAGGATATGTGCAGGCACTCTTTCTTCAAATCCTAGACGAGGAGGACTTGCAAGAAATCAGAATGGATAGAGTCCACAGAGTGGGATTGCCCAGGCGAAATGGAGGTCCTCCTCCTGACATACTTGTATGTGTGCACAATTTTCAACTCAAGGAGCGAATCCTTAGGAAGGCGCGGGACACCCCCTCCTTGCAGTTCTGGGACCACCGTCCTCAGCTCTATCAAGACTTGACAGCCACGACGCTCCAGAAACAGCGTGAGTTCCGCCCGGTCATGGCCTATTTGCGAGAGCATAATATCTCCTACTCCTGGGGCCACACCTTCCGCATAATCTTTCGATGGCAGAATCGACTGGCGCAGATCCAGTCCCTTCGGGAGGCGAAGGAGCTTCTGGGGATTGAGGACGAGGTCCCTGCGTCTGGCCGTCGCAGTCCTTCACCACGGAGGAGACGTCGCTCCTCATCTTGGCACAGAGTGGGCTCGGAGGCAAATCGCAGGAGGCCTGATCGCACGACTAGCCTACAGGAGCGAGGGAGTGCGGTGGCCTCTGTGGCCTCTGCGACGCTGATGTCCTCTCAGCAGCGCTCCAGGGCAGCCTGATCATCGGACAGCTGGCCCAGGTGCCGGAGGGACACGCACACTCAGGTACCGGGGATATGTATGTACTTTCTGAGAAGACACCCCGGTCTTCGGCCTTGGGGGATCCGATGTTGGGTCCCCGTCCCCACCCCCTGGGAAGTTTTCCTCACAGTTTGTTTCATTCAGGACTCTGTTTGCTTTTGTCCTGGGTCATTGGGGTGTTGGGGTGGAGGGGGGGACATGGACGGGTAGGGGGGGAGGGGGGGTGGTTCGGTTGGGGAGGGTGTTTGGGTGGGCTTGGTAGTGGTGGTGGCAACAGCTGGATGTTTGCTCTAGGTACTGATCGTTTGAAGGTCTCGAACAACTGGTCTTTGATGGCGTTTATCACTCCATATTGTGCTCCGAGGAGCGGTTATCTATTGGACTCCTTCCTCTGTGATTGGCGGAGTTGGATGCGGGGGTCTGGGAGCGGGGACGGATGGTGGTTGGGGAGGGGTCTGACCCGGGGCGAGCAGGGAGGGCTACCTGGGGTGGGAGAGAGTTGGATGTGCGGGAGCTGGGGAGTTTGGAGATTTCTGGTTCTGGCTATTATGAAGCAGGGGGGCCTGACGTTTCCTCATGCCTCTTAGCATTGGCACATGGAACGTGAAAGGCAACTCCCCGCAGAAACGCCAAAAGCTCTGGAAATATTTGTTGGACCATCATCTAGATGTGGGCCTCCAGGAAACCCATCTGGCACGTAGGGACGAACTCCGGCTCCGACACAGACAATATCCCCTCATCTATTCCGGGCGTCCATCCAATTCCAGCCTATGGGAGTGTGCTGTGACAAAGAAGGCAGGTGGTTGATGGTCAAAGGGGTGATTTATGGCCGCTTATGTACGTTTGTGGTGGTGTATGTGCCCAATGCCCAGCAGAATAGCTTTCTTCGGGGATTGCTGGATAAGATGGGAGGCTTTGTGGAGGGCCATTTGTTTGCCATGGGGGATTTCAATATGGTGTGGGACCAAACTCTAGACAGCTCCCGAGCCCAGAGGTCGGACTCTGGTGTTTTCTCCACCGCAACGAAAGACAAGATGGGGGAGTTGGGGTTAATAGATTTCTGGCGCACAGTTCACACACAGACCCGGGACTATACATTTTTCTCCCACGTGCATCACACCTATTCACGCATAGATTATGTGATTTTAAGCCAGGCGCTCAGAGGGGATGTCCGCGATTCCGGGATCTTTCCGCTCTCTGTCTCGGATCATAGCCTGTTGGTACTTCTGCTTCAGTGGTCTGTGAAGGGGGATGGCTATCGGAAGTGGTACTTCCCGGCGGCGCTAGTGCGAGATGATACCTCCTGTAAGGAGCTAAGGAAAGCCATCAGGGAGTTCTTGACGCTTAACCCTACCTCGGACAGTTCTGTGTTCAACACCTGGGATGCCTGTAAGGCCTCCCTGAGGGGCACCTGCATAGGTCTGAATGCGGCCATTAATCGATTGCGGAGGGAGGAACGGGAGAAGCTGGAGGCTGAACTCGAAGGACTGGACCGGGCTCACAAATTGAATCCTTCTCGCGCGACGCTTCGCCCGCTGACGGCTGTCAGGGGGAAGCTGAAAGCACATTACAACAATCGCTCTGAGTTTACCCTCCTGAGACTGCGTCGAGTGTCGTACGCACAGGGGAACAAAGTGGGCCGACATCTGGCACGTTAACTTCGAGAGAAAAGGGAGAAGGAATATATAGGGGGGATTCAGGACTCAGGGGGGGTTCAGTGCATCACCGGGATGGGGATAAGGCGGACATCTTTGGCCGGTTCTATGCGGCGCTTTATAAGGGTGACTCCCTAGATCAGGGTGCGCAAGACGCATTTCTATCGGGCCTTCCCTTCCCGCAGGTCTCTAATGATCGGAACGAACAGCTGACGGCTCCCTTCAACAGGGAGGAGGTGCTCGAGGTGATCAAGGCCTTGAAGCCTAATAAGGCTCCCGGCCCGGATGGGTATAACGCTTATTTCTACCAATCGTTTGCATCTAAACTGGTGGACTGCTTGGTCTCCCTCTTCAACGAAATGGCGGCCACTGGGGAGACCTCTGGCACTATGGCCGAGGCCATGATCACCGTGATCCCCAAACAGGGGAAGGATCCCTCCAGGTGTGCCTCATACCGCCCTATAGCTCCCCTGAATGTGGACGCTAAATTGTACTCCTCTATCATCGCCCGCAGGTTGCAAAATCTGATGCCGGCCATTATACATCCGGACCAGTCCGGTTTCATTAAGGTTCAGCAAACTCATGACAACTTACGAAGGGTGTTGCATTTGATAGAGAAGGATTCCAGATTCCGCATTCCGGCGGTGCTAGTGGGACTGGATGCTGAGAAGGCGTTCGACCGGGTCGAATGGGGATTCCTGTTTCGCACTCTATCCGCCTTTGGGTTTTCGCGCCAGTTCCTCACGATGATTCGGGCGAATTATAATTGCCCTACCTCGAGGGTGCTGATTAACGGCCATCGGTCTGCTTGCTTTCCTCACTCCAGGGGTACGAGACAGGGGTGCCCCCTTTCCCCTCTCCTCTTTGCCTTGAGTATTGAACCCTTGGCCCTGGCAATCCGGGAGAAGGACCAAATCAAGGGCCTTCCCTTCACGGGGGAACAGCATAAAATATCCCTTTTTGCGGACGATGTTCTGTTGTCCTTAGGGGATCTGGCTCAATCCTTGCCGCATGTTCACGAGGAGCTCACCCGGTTTGAAGCGGTGGCGGGATTCAGAGTCAACCTAGACAAGTCGCACATCCTGAATCTAACCCTGTCCCCTGCGGAAGTTGACCGGGTGCGCTTACTCACGGCTCTACCGTGGGCTCCTGCCTCCCTACTATATCTGGGGGTGCACCTGACACCTACTATAGGATCCCTGTTCGCGGCTAACTGTCCCCCCTTGCTGGCTACGATACGGAGCGACCTGGATCGGTGGAAGCCGAAGTTCCTATCATGGCTTGGCAGGATACATGCTCTTAAAATGGTCCTCCTGCCTAAATTTCTTTATCTTTTCCAGGCCCTCCCTATACCTATTGACATGGACTTCTTCCGCCGCTTACGGACGTTCATGCTGAAGTTTGTTTGGCTGGGTGACCGGGCTCGTATTCCCTTTACGACACTGCGCCGACCGAGGAAGGAGGGAGGAGTTGGGTTCCCGGATATGCTTCTATACTATAAGGCTGCGCAGCTGCGGGTGATAGTGGAATGGTCCCAGCAGCTCTCAGAGAAACACTGGCTGAATATGGACAGGGCCGTGGCGGGGAGGTCGATTTGGGATCTGATCTGGAAGCCCAAGGCGGACCGACCTAAGAATGCTTACATTAGCACTCCTACTAGCACAGTTCTGAAGGTGTGGGACAAGGTCTCTGGCGACGACTGCTGGACCACGTTTCCATCTCCCTTCACCCCCATTCACTTCAACCCGGCCTTCCCGCCGGCCTTGCAGGAGGGACCCTTTCGGTTGTGGCGAGAGGGAGGTTGCAGGGGACTTGCGCACTTGTTTCACGGGAGGGCTCCCCTCACATTCCACAATTGCATGTGCGACTATGGAATTCCGGTTACTGAGCGCTTTCGCCATGCCCAGCTTCTCCATTGGGCGACATCGGCGGAAATCGGCGAGGCCGCCACATGACCACCTTCCCCCTTCGAGTCCTTTCTGCTCCGCACATCTGTGATGCGGGGGACGGTCTCCTTCCTATATGGGCTGCTTCTGGCCACTACGGTCGCCCCACGCCCTCGATATATGGAACGGTGGGAGGTTCTTTTGGATTGGGACATCTCTGATGCTGAATGGAAGAACCTCTGGAGGGACATAGCGACGCACAACCATTCAGTGAACCTTCGGGAAGCCCACTTGAAAACTATGCATGACTGGTATTTGTATCCGGCCAAGCTCCCCCGTATATTCCCTACTTCTTCGGATAGATGCTGGAGAGGATGTGGCCTATTGGGGGACTTCCACCACATTTGGTGGGACTGCCCGATCATTCGCCCCTTCTGGGCGGAGATACTCTCCCACATCAAGGAGATATTGGGGTACCCGATCTCAGACTCTGTGGCTCATGTTCTGCTGGGTCTTCGAGATCCGTTATTGGAACATCAGACTAAGGCGGACAAGCGCATTCAATGGCTTTGCTTAGCGGCAGCTAAGCTTACGTTGGCGGCGGCGTGGAAGAAACCACATGCCCCGGCTATATCGTTGTGGCATGCGAGACTGTGGCGGCTACTGAGTATGGAGAGAATGGCTGACATCTTCCTGGACAATTTAAAAAACTTTTTATTCCGATGGGGGCCACTGGTCCGTTTCTTGTCATCTGGGCTGCCATCTGCGGTATGCCCACCCACGCTCCGGGCACTTCACCTGTTTCAAATATGACCAGATTACATGCCTCTCCAGCTTAGTACGGTGCGAGAGTGTCTGTGTCGTCACCACTGGGGAGGGTGGGGGGTGGGAGGGGAACCAGTTGGGGACGGGTTCTTGTTAATTGTTGCGACACTGTTTAGCTCCTGGGGATGCAGGGCTTCTGTATTGTTTTGCACCCCTCTCCTACTGCCCTCGGACTACATTTGGGCCTTGGCCTGCGAACTTTCGAGCTGGCACTATACTTTCTGCTGGATTTTGTTGCTGGGCTGCCACCCTTTTTGAACAATTAACGCTTTTATTTCCCAGTACATATTACAGCTTCCCCTGTGAGGGATTTGTGGCGGAATTGTCGCTTGTATGTTTTTTCTTTCTCCCTTTTCTTTCCCCTTCCCTTTCCCTTTCTTCTGAAAAACTTTAAATAAAAACACATTTTACAAAAAAAATGTGTCAATCATTTTTATACATATGTTATTAAATAAAATCTTAAACACTTCAAAAAACATTACAAATATAAAAAAAATACAAAAATATAATTTTTTTATAATATTGTATAAAAAAAATAAACCCCCCAAAAAATTCTGTATTATAGTTCCAAATACTATTAAAGTAAATAAAACACTATGTAGTAATTTAAAAAAAAAATCTAATTCCAAACTCTATATAAATCTCTAAGAATGCCGGACTGTAAACTATAATAATTTACTATTCTAACTCCAAATCTAACACAACTCATGGAAAGTGCTGGACAGTAAACCATAATAATTTACTATTCTAACTCCAAATCCAACATAAATCAGGGAGATTGCTGGACAGTAAACCATAATAATTTAATATTCTAACTCCAAATCTAACATAACTCAGGGGAAGTGCTGGACAGTAAACCATAATAATTTACTATTCTAACTCCAAATCTAACATAACTCAGGCAAAGTGCTGGACAGTAAACCATAATAATTTACTATTCTAGCTCCAAATCTAACATAACTCAGGGAAGGTGCTGGACAGTAAACCATAATAATTTGTTATTCTAACTCCAAATCTAACATAACTCAGGGAAGGTGCTGGACAGTAAACCATAATAATTTACTATTCTAACTCCAAATCTAACATAACTCGGGGAAAGTGCTGGACAGTAAACCATAATATTTTACTATTCTAACTCCAAATCTAACATAACTCAGGGAAGGTGCTGGACAGTAAACCATAATATTTTACTATTCTAACTCCAAATCTAACATAACTCAGGAAAGGTGCTGGACAGTAAACCATAATATTTTACTATTCTAACTCCAAATCCAACATAACTCAGGGAAAGTGTTGGACAGTAAACCATAATAATTTATTATTCTAACTCCAAATCTAACATAACTCATGGAAAGTGCTGGACAGGAAACCATAATAATTTACTATTCTAACTCCAAATCCAACATAACTCAGGGAAATTGCCGGACACTAAACCATAAAATATTACTATTCTAAATCCAAAACAATACATACTAAAAATAAAAATCTGGACAGTACAAATAATAATAGTTGAAATATTTAAATTTAAAATCAAAATTATAAAATTTCAAAATTAAATCATTTATTTCCTCCAAATTTTTTAATATTTAAAAATTTCAACACACATTTTTGTTATTACTAACAACTCTTATCCCCTATAATCCCAAAAATCTACACCTAAAATATTTACACATTTTATAATATAACAATATTTAAATGTGAGAATAAACCTACATTCACATTTTCTATTTTAAATTACAATTTTATTCCCATAAAATTTTAAATTTTAAATAACATTTCTATAACATTTATTTAATTAATACCCACCCTTATCCCCTAAAACCCAACTACCCACTCCTACAATATTTACAAATTTTAGAAAATATTAAATTTAAATATATATAAAATATTTTCCAAATTCAATGTAAAAAAAATCAAATTTAAATAATTTCCTTAAAAATTTAAAATTTAATAAAATTTTCACACATTTGAAAATTACTACCCACCCTTATCCCCTATAAAACCAACAACCCGCTACAAAATATTTACACATTTTAATACATTACAAAAATACTAAGATGTATTTTTTTGTAATTTCAAAATTCGAATTTTAATTTTTTTATAATTAATTTTAAAAAAATTCAAAATTTTATAATTTTTTTTTAATTACTACCCACCCTTATACCCTATATAACAAACAACACACTCCTAAAATATTCACACATTGTATTTAATATAACATTTATAAATATTTTATTTAATTACAAATTTCAAATTTTAAATTGTTTTGCATTAAAATCTTAAATTTAAAACATTTTTAACACACCATTTTTAAATTACTACCCAACCTTATCCCCTATATAAC
Source organism: Lissotriton helveticus (assembly GCF_964261635.1). Lineage (NCBI taxonomy): Eukaryota > Metazoa > Chordata > Amphibia > Caudata > Salamandridae > Lissotriton > Lissotriton helveticus. The sequence continues at coordinate 632,853,304 of NC_136069.1, read as the reverse complement.
CAACAACCCTCTCTTAAAACATTCACACATTTAATTTAATAATTTTTGACTTCAAATTTAAAATTTGGAATTTAAAATTATTTTTCCTTAAAATTTTAAATTTAAAATACATTTTATCACACATTTTTAAAAATACTACCCACCCTTATCCCCTATAAAACCAAGAACCCGCTCCTAAAATATTTACTAAAAAAATAATAAAACATGTAAAAAATTTACTTTTATTACTCACATAAATACATTGAAATATAAAAAAATAATAACAGAACTATTAAAAAATAAAAAAAATCTCACTAAAAACATAATATCGATATTATTTACATCGATATTTATTTCAACTATATTTACTACAACGATATTTAACAATGTCGATATTTCTGCTATTCTACTAAAAAGATATTTACTACATCGATATTTAATTCGTCGATATTGTTACCTCGATATTTCTACTAGTTGATATTTCCACGTCGATATTCCTGCTGTATACCCAAGGGAGAGCAGTGAGCAGGCTGAGTGAGGGGCAACAGGCCGTGCCCTTAGAAGATGAAGTGGCATCAGTGGAACATGGCAATGAGTGAGGCAACACATTGCATGTTGACTTATGTTTGTGCAACATCCTTGCACTGTGGGTCTAACATGTGAAAGTAATTGTGACACACGTTAGGTGTACATCAGGCTGTGTGACAGATATGTTCTTGCACCTAAAGAAATAAACACAGTTGTGTACCAATCTGTAGCACTGAGTCATCATTACTCACCTAGAAATAGTTCTGTGTGATCTCATCTCATCTTTGGAGCCCAGGAGCCGCCCAACACCACCTGCTGTTCTGCACCATGGAGCTCGGCCCTCATCTGATGACTCGGAATCTCTGAGCTCCACTGGGATGCCTTTCTTGGTGGCGATGTTGTGTAGCATGGCACATGTGGCTACGATTTTGCAGCATGTCTCTGGGCTGTTCTGAAGCGCTCCTCCACTCTTATGTAGGCAGTGGAAATGGCTCTTCAGGATTCCAAATGGGCTCTCAATGGCACAGTGTGTGGCTCTGTGAGTGTTGTTATACCTCCGCTCCCCTGCATTCCCTGGATTCAGGTACGAAGTCAGAATGAAGTCCCATAGAACATACGCACTGTCACGTGCATGGTGACAAGAATTAGGTTAAACACTGTCTTACCACTTCAGACCTTTACTGATTGTGTGAACGAAAGCCATGTATTTACCTAGAAGGTAGCCTCACTAAACTCGGCATCTGAGAGTGGCCGCTATATTCCAATGTGGGGAAACATGAATGAGTCGTGTGTGCAGCACGGGTATTTTGCAACGATATCAGTGATGACATGTTTGGTATTGCACACGGAATGATAGGACTTGCGGTTCCTGAAAACATATTCATTCTGTGATGGGGGTGAGAGTTTGCCATGAGTTTCATCTATGCAGCCAATTACGCGGGGGAATTGGGCCTGATCTAGTGCCTGTTGTGTGCTGTGGAATTGGATGTGGTGATGCAGCCTCTGGACCATTGCTTCCAGGAAAGCATGAAAGCAGCGCAACACGTTTCTCTGGGAGACCCCTCCTGCTGCAGCTATCACTCCCTGAAAACTCCCTGATGCCAGTAAGTGCAGTGAGCACAGGACCTGTACATGGGTGGGAATGGTGCGTGTCCTAGTATGGGTTTGAGCCCCTCTATTAAGTCCATGATGCTGGCTGTGTCCAGCCTATACTTCACATAGATCTCCTCCTCGGTCTGCTGGAACAGGGTGATGCGCACTCTGAAGATCCTTTCCTGGCGTCTCCTTCTCTGTGCAGCAGCTCTGATTCTCAGCCTCCTGGGTATCCGAGACAGTGCAGCCATTGCGAAACCCCTGTAGGATTTTGGTCCTATTTAAATAGTTTTCACCTGGCTACAAGCTGCTCAGAGTTGGTGATAATTGCAATGTGCTACACTGAGAAATTCGCATAATCGCAATTTGCGATTTTTACATCTCTTTGCATTTCCGCTATTTGCGATAAGGTTATTAGCGATTATCGCAAATAACGTGTCGCAGATATCTAATTCGCAATTATTTTTGCAGATTGTCACTCGCAAAATTGCTAATCGCAAAATTTGCAAATAACGATTTTGCACTTCGGGTCCCTTTTATACATAGGAACACTGTTTTGCGATAGCAAACAATGTTTTTTTGTGATTCGCAGTGTTTGCAATTGCAAAACAGCTTGATAGATATGGCCCTATGTGAGCGGGGTGCTCTAACGTGCAAGGAAACGAGACACAGGTATAGATCATTCAGTTAGTTAGGAATCCAAAACAAAGAATCACAATATTTCTTGACTGTTCGAATGTGCTTAATACCTGCCCCAATGTAAAGGTAATGCTAATGATGTTCTGTGTTAATATTGGTACTTAATAAAAGCAGTTTAAAAAAATGTGGATAAAAACGGAATGTGAGTGCTTTTTGAGTGATTCTAAATAAACTTTGCCATGACTGCCTATCCAATTACTGTGTGGATTGATGGGTAAGGGGGTTAAAACAAAATAATTTGTGTAACGAGGCTTAAACAGCAGTAGTTATGCACAAGGCTGATACTGAAATGTGCGTATTTTTATATTGATGCATTGATTTATCTTCTGTCATTGAAACCTGGCAGGCATTCAAGCATGACTGATAATTTATTGGTTAACTAAATGTGGAAATATACCAGTTTCAGCTATATTCACAAAGCTTTTTATTAAAAAAAAAAATATGGATAACTACAGATAAAGTTGACAAAAAATAAATATGGCTAAATACAGACTGAAATGTTAAAAAAAGAAATGCCATAAAAACGGGAGCCCTAATTAAGATTAATATGGAAAAAGAAAATTAATTATTTACTAAGCATATTTTGTACATTTTCACAATGAGAACTGCTGTCCAATAACCAAGGTGCAGAGAGTTCTATGGATAAGGGTCTTATTTAGAATTTGGCGTATAAAACACTACATCAAAACACTGTTGCCCCAACATCATCTGTATCCTAAGTCACCCAGGTCATAAGGACCTTGTTATAAATGGGATAGAACATCTGTCACATTTGTGATGGAGTAAGCATTCCTCCAAACTCTGAGATAGGCCCAAATCTTTTGTGAAAATTTGTTTAGGCAATCCAGGGTGGCACCTGTCCTCTGTGGGCTCTGGTTGACAGAGTAATCATACTTAAGTTCACATTTGTTACTAATAGTTTCCAATGCCACAAACAATTTGCATATCTACACGTGTCACCTGCGAGAATTGTCTGTAGCACTGGCTTAACATTGCATTTCTGTTTTTGAAGTGTGTAGCAATATACCTGGAGTTTTGATTGTAGGGTGGCATAAACATGGACAAATGGTGGCATCCATATAGTATGGATCCTTATTATTTGTAAAAAAATAATAAGTGGTTCATCTTATTCTTATGGAGTTCTTTTATCTTGTTTAGTCCTTCATCCACAGAAAATATATGGCCATGAAAATCACACACCACCTATCCTTTGTGAAAAATGCAATTCGTTATGACCGTCATTGTACCTTCTTCATCAATGACAGAGACTCCACTCCATTGTTGGCGATGCACACACGAATGAATGTGTTTATCAACCATTGGTGATGTGGCTTCTAGCTGTGAATGACATCTTGTACGTCTGGGGCATTCTTCATCCATGTCGTTTTTTAGAAAAACTTCAGCACCAGCTTTTCTGTAGGTCGCCTTTGTGGAAAATGTTCTGTGATTTAAACAAACAAATTGAATAATGCTATCTAAAATGTATATTTGTCAATACATTTCAGTGAATCTGAATGTTCACTTACTCATGGTTTCCTCCTTTCTCATAAGTTGCTCTCTAATGCGCCACTTCTCGTACACTTGCCGTTCATGAATTCCAGCGAGTGCAGTTCGATCTTTTTTGTTTGGTGGATTCCCATTCAGTGTTACTGGGAATTTGTTTTCAATGTGCAAAAGAATATCATGCCCATTTTCTGAAGAACCTTTGGATATAGACTTCTCGCTCTGATGTGCCCTTTAAATATAAAACAAATTATTGAAAAACAGAACACAGTACTTCTGTGTGATAAAAAGGGAATCCATTTGATAGAGAGCATTCACAGGTTTGGTTATTTTAGATTTGCAAAATGCAGGAAACCCTTTAAATGTTAGTAGCTGAATTCTGAAACACCATCTTCCAGAATATATGTGTAAATTAAAGACTAGAAAAAAGTAAAACATGATCTACAAAGTTGTCATACATTTTTGACAGAGAAGCATATATGAAAAACAAAAGAGAATATATTACATTGCATACCTTTGATGTTGCTCATTAGGCAGGTCTGCAAAGTGAACAGTAGACATTTGTTTCAAGTCTCTGTAAACAAAAACAAACAATATTAATGGCTAGTGATTGTTTGAAATAAAGCACAAATGTAACAATTATTTGTCATTAAAGTATAATGATTATGGGTATTACTACTAGGTTTTCTAACAGTCAGTGAGAGCAAAAAAGTGATTGTTTTCTCATCATGGTATTGCCTGTGTAAGCTTATTCAGCAGTTTTGCTGTAGCGCAGATATTGTCCATTCTCTTCATTCGGTAATGCTTTTCAGCAGTTGGTGTGGAATGTGCCATATATTCAGCAACAAGGATATTTTCCACATCAGAGCAGTCTCTTTTATGTTGCTGTCTCATATACACGTCTTGCTTGTGATCGAAGGGACATTGTATCTGTAAGAATTATTTACATGCGACACCTGTTCGACATACTATCAATATTTATTTACAGGTTTTATATGGCTCATGGGCTGATACCATTCTCAACAGAAGTCATACTAAAGTCCTCCATTTGGATGCCAAATAAACCCCCTATCAATATAAAACTTGTAGACAAACAGCCATTATCAATATGTGAAATCAAAAGTGTGCAGCCATCACTGCAATGATACCTTTCATGAAATCAGTGGAGATCATTCGACAGATTTTATATTGCTCCCCCAGTGGATGATAAAAAAAATGGATTGTTTGTTGTAGCAGTCTTCCTTTTCCTTAACATCTTAGCCTGATCATGGTGACACTGTATGGCAGATTTCTTTCAGGGATTTTGAAGGTAGTGGGTCATTGTAGTGATTATTGGGTTTGATATCCGATAGCGTTTTGGCAATGCTTTTCTGATCCAGAATTTTGAAAGTGTCCCATTGTGCCTGGTTCTTTATCAAATGATCCGCCCTTTTTGTTGTGTTAATGTCTAATGATGGAGTATCGTGTTCCAGGTTGTCTGCTGCATTCTTGAGTTCTCTTTCCATATTGTTAGCTTTGTCGGTGAAGAAGTTTGAGAATTCTTCGCAGCTTAGTTGCGTTTTGGTGATTTCTTGGGCAGTTTTGGCCAGCTTATTTGATTGGTGTTTTAGAATTTCAAATAATTTCCGTGGTCTGTTTTTGGCGTTGTCTAATTCTGATCTAATGAATTCCTTCTTGGAGTTAAGGATCTTTTTGTTGTATTCGTTTCTAATTTTTCTGAGGGATTTCAGTTCCGGGGATGATGGGTTTTGTCTCCATTTTCATTCTGCCAATCTCAATTTTTGCCTGTCCTCGTTCAGTGTCCCATTAAACCAAGGGTTTTTAGCCTTTTCTGTAACTCTTTTCAGTTTTAGTGGCATGATGTCGTCGACTATTTTTGTTACTGTGGTAGAATAGTGATTAGTTAGATCGCTCACCTTCTGCAAGTTGTGGGGTAGGTTTAGTTCTTTTTCACATCTTTCAATTAATAGTTCCGTATTTGCATCTCTGGAGTCTCGCATCCATCGAGTGCTTCTCACAGGTTGTGTGAGAAGCACACGACCTGTGAGAAGCACAACCACATAACCTTCCTGATACCCAGTTGGGTATCAGGAAGGTTATGGCATGATGATCAGACCAATCACACGGCTCAATTGAGAGGACTGACGTATTATCCTTTTTTGATATTACCCAGTCCAAAGTAGCTCCTTTCGTGTGAGTAGGTTGTGTGCATATTTGGGAGAGATTTAGTTCTGATAGGAAGTCTTTAAGAGCATTGGCCTGTTTATCATTGTTGTCGTTCCAATGAAGATTAAAGTCTCCTAGTTATATGTTATTTATATCATTGTTAGAATTCGCCGTGATGATCTCAATTAATTGGTCTATGAAGGTCATATTATTATTGCCTGGTGGGTGATAAAAGGCATGCAGGATGCATCTTTGATTGTTATTCGATCTTATACTGAGACCTAGGTATTCACAAGTATCTAGAGGGTCGGATTGAATTCGGCTAACTTCAAGGTCTGATCGGTGAATGCAGGCTATGCCACCTCCTGTTTTTTTTTTGCCTATCAAGTCTCACAATATTGTAATGAGGAGGCACCAGTAGGTCCATAACCGGGGACGAGGATTTAGACAGCCATGTTTCTGTAAGGATTGTTAAGTCTATTTCTTGGTTAATAATGAGATCTGCTATGTCAGAGGCATGTTTCGTTGCTGAACGACAATTGAGCAGTAGGCATTTTAGTGTTGTCCCTGTTCTGTTTGTGTTCCGATTTTGCGATTCTGTGATCATTTGGACTCGTTGCAGATTGTTAAGGTTAGGTTTATTCTTGTTTGGTCTGGATATTCTGTTGGCATCTATCTGTACTGTATTAATTTTTTCTTCTTCAATGCTGGTAGCAGGTTCATATTCCCGTAGTAGGGATAGGATTTCTTCTTCCGTTAAGTATTTCAGATTCCTGTTGGGTCGATTTTGTCTATTTATTAACGGCATTGCCATGTTATTGTTCTTTCTTTGGGATTTATATAGTAGTTCTCATAATTGTTCGACTTTGGTGTGTGTGTTCTTTGAGATATCCCGAAGTTTGTCTACCGCCTGGAGGGCGCTTAATAGGTCAGTCGATATGTATCCTATTTGTGTTTGGAGCTCTATCAATTTCCCCAAGGTCTGGGGAGTCCAATTGGGGTTGTTCGTCTTCTTCATACGAAGTTCAAGTTTTTTGCTCCCATATTTCCGTCTTAACGTCTTCTGATGTGTAGTGGAACTCGCACAGCTGAATAAGTAAACCAAGAAGGTTGTGCAGGTAATGACTTGTGGTGTGCTCTGAGAACGACGCTGCCTGGCCTGACAGCGACAACTGAACAGGAACTAATACTATGCCGCCCCCTGGCTAGGGGGAAGCTTCCCAAAGCACTACGTAAGATGACTCAAAGGTCTCATTCCATAAGTGAAGGTAATCCAAACACCATTCTGGAGTTTAAGGTTTCACGTTTTATTCAACGTATCCTGAATTCAAAATAAATCTTTGAATAAGCATTTAGTGTTTCATGCTTGAATGCAAAATCACTTGCAATGTTCCAATAATCCCACAGTTATACTGATTCCCGATGCATTTCGGGCTCCGCCCTTCCTCAGGGGATAACTCTACAAACAACAAACGAAAGAATCACCATATCAGAAAAAACTGTACCAACATGTTATCCTAAACACTCAATCTACAATAAATGAAAACGCCTTTACAAGGGTGCCAAACGTTCCAAAAAATAACCACCAGACTCATAATGTGAAAGAGACGGTAATCCGACGTTAGAAAGATTCCCAGGGAACCCAGGTATCAGAACGCAAATTAAATGAAGTGTTTAAAAAATGATGTGCAGGAAAATTCATCATACAGTGTTTATAGCCAAGGTGCTATCATCGCATAATCATAAAAACACCAAAGTGCATCGTTAGTGCCAAAGTTCAACATGCAAGCCGCTTTGAGTTTAAGGGCGCTCAGCGCTTCCAGACGCTAATCCGGTACTCACATCACCAAAGTGCATCGTTAGTGCCAAAGTTCAACATGCAAACCGCTATGAGCTTAAGGGTGCTCAGCGCTTCCAAAGGCTAATCCGGTACTCACATGGGTGTTACCAAACACGGGCTCCGAAGAGTTCCTCCCGCTCATCCCCATTCAAAACGTCTTGGTGAAAATTATATCCGCGTATGGCGGAGACTAAACATAGACGACGGTTTAGTGTTTCAAAGGTCGTGTAGATAGACAGACGCGATTAGACGCCATCTTAGAGTGTGTTAAACGACGGGTAGAGTGGGACCCAATTATATAAATGTGTTGAATAGACTGTAAGCGAATGAATGGTGCAATGATGAAGATAAAAAGTGCAATGGTAAAATAAAAATAAACATAAGACTAAACGTGCAGTGATAAATAAGAATAAGACTGATAATAATAAGACAGTGTCAGTGGTAACATGCACATGCACATGAAGTTATCATAGGTAACATTGAAATTCAATGCGGTCGTTAAGACCGTGCGGTGCCATGGTGGACAAATAACGGATCCAAAAGTTCTCGCGTTTCAGCAAAGTGTTCTTGTTATTGATGGTTGCTTTCACTTGCTCAAGCACCAAGAACTTGAGTTGTGCAACGTTGTGTCTGTTCTCTTGAAAGTGTGCCGCTATGCTAGATCTCAGGTTGTTGGTCCGGATATTGCTCTTATGCTCAAGGATGCGAACACGAATCTTCCTCTCTGTGTGGCCCACGTAGCATTTGCCACATGGACATTTCAACAGGTAGATCACATTATCGGAATTGCAGGTAGCATTGACCCGCAGTTTGATGGGGTATCCTTTGAGTGGGTGGTTGACAGTGTTGCCCAATATACAATTATTGCAATTGCTGCAATTATAGCAAGGTCTTAAACCTCTGTAGGTGGTTGATGTAACAGGTTTCTTGTCTCTGGAGAGAGTCTCTTTAAGGTTGCGGCCTCTGGTGAAGGCAAAAACTGGAGGTTGATTAAACAAACCTTGAAAGTCTGGTTCCAAAGTTAAAATTGGCCAGTGTTTGCGGATGATGTGCTGAAATGTTTTGGAGATGATCGAATACTTAGATACCACAACCATGCGGTTGGATGGAACCTTGGGTTTAGATAGAAGTAGAGTGTTTCTTGGGATGGTGTCGCTTCTCTTCATGGCCAAATCCAGGATCGGTGGTGGATAACCACGTTCTTTGAGTTTCTCCAAGAGTTTTTTCATTTCTGTTTTGCTGTCCTGTTCATTGGAAACAATGCGTTTCACTCGCAAAAGTTGGGCAAAAGGTAAGTTGTTCTTCAGTTGCCAGGGGTGAAAACTGGTATAATGTAACGTGGAGTTACGATCAGTAGGTTTGCGGTACAGGTTTGTGTGCCACTGGTCAGTTTCTCTGTGTATCTCTACATCCAGGTAGTGCACCTTGCTTGAGCTGTACTCCCATGTAAATTGTACTCTGTCATTAATGCTATTCCAAGACGTTAGAAATTCCACAAGGGATTCAACTGAACCCGCCCACAATAAAAAAATGTCATCAATGTAGCGTAAATATAGTTTGCCATGTTCATGCCATTTGATTCGGTTCGTGATGTGCGTTTCCTCAAACTGCTTCATGAAGATATTCGCGTAGCAGGGAGCTGCGCAATTTCCCATGGCCGTACCATTTAATTGATGCACCCACTTGTCATGTATCGTGAAGTAACTGTTGTACAAAGTGAAAATGGTCAATTCCATCAGGAACACTTTCAGATCTTGATCTATGTCTGACAACAGTAAAACTTGCTCCACTGCTTCTATGCCCTGATCGTGAGGTATTGAAGTATATAGTGCGCAGACATCCACTGTGCACATGATAACTTGGGTGTCTTTCAATTCATCCATGGTCGGTGCAAGTTTTAACAAAAAGTCAGTGGTATCACGTACATGTGAAGTACTGCTCAAAACAAACGGTTGGAGATATTTATCCAAAAATTTGCCAGTCTTTTCATGTATACTACCCCTGGTAGACACTATTGGTCGAAAGGGAGGCCTGGTAGGATGCTTATGGATCTTGGGTAGCATGTGTAGCACGGGAGGCTTTGGGTTGATGGGTGTCAAATATCTTCGAGTCTTATCGTCAATCGTACCATTATCAAATGCCTGGTTTATGATCTGAATCAAATTGTTGGTGTATTCTGTGGTCGGATCCCCAGGAAGAACCTCATATATGTTCGTGTCCATAATGTGCATCTCAATCTGCTCTTCATAAAAGCTGGTGTCCATCACCACCAGTGCGCCACCTTTATCAGCATTCTGAAATCATTAAATTACCATTTCAACCTCCCATCAGACGAGGTAACCTAACCAACAAGGAGAGAAACATCTTGCAACAATTAGCTAACAACGCTAACATCACGTGTCAGAATGCTGATAAAGGTGGCGCACTGGTGGTGATGGACACCAGCTTTTATGAAGAGCAGATTGAGATGCACATTATGGACACGAACATATATGAGGTTCTTCCTGGGGATCCGACCACAGAATACACCAACAATTTGATTCAGATCATAAACCAGGCATTTGATAATGGTACGATTGACGATAAGACTCGAAGATATTTGACACCCATCAACCCAAAGCCTCCCGTGCTACACATGCTACCCAAGATCCATAAGCATCCTACCAGGCCTCCCTTTCGACCAATAGTGTCTACCAGGGGTAGTATACATGAAAAGACTGGCAAATTTTTGGATAAATATCTCCAACCGTTTGTTTTGAGCACTACTTCACATGTACGTGATACCACTGACTTTTTGTTAAAACTTGCACCGACCATGGATGAATTGAAAGACACCCAAGTTATCATGTGCACAGTGGATGTCTGCGCACTATATACTTCAATACCTCACGATCAGGGCATAGAAGCAGTGGAGCAAGTTTTACTGTTGTCAGACATAGATCAAGATCTGAAAGTGTTCCTGATGGAATTGACCATTTTCACTTTGTACAACAGTTACTTCACGATACATGACAAGTGGGTGCATCAATTAAATGGTACGGCCATGGGAAATTGCGCAGCTCCCTGCTACGCGAATATCTTCATGAAGCAGTTTGAGGAAACGCACATCACGAACCGAATCAAATGGCATGAACATGGCAAACTATATTTACGCTACATTGATGACATTTTTTTATTGTGGGCGGGTTCAGTTGAATCCCTTGTGGAATTTCTAACGTCTTGGAATAGCATTAATGACAGAGTACAATTTACATGGGAGTACAGCTCAAGCAAGGTGCACTACCTGGATGTAGAGATACACAGAGAAACTGACCAGTGGCACACAAACCTGTACCGCAAACCTACTGATCGTAACTCCACGTTACATTATACCAGTTTTCACCCCTGGCAACTGAAGAACAACTTACCTTTTGCCCAACTTTTGCGAGTGAAACGCATTGTTTCCAATGAACAGGACAGCAAAACAGAAATGAAAAAACTCTTGGAGAAACTCAAAGAACGTGGTTATCCACCACCGATCCTGGATTTGGCCGTGAAGAGAAGCGACACCATCCCAAGAAACACTCTACTTCTATCTAAACCCAAGGTTCCATCCAACCGCATGGTTGTGGTATCTAAGTATTCGATCATCTCCAAAACATTTCAGCACATCATCCGCAAACACTGGCCAATTTTAACTTTGGAACCAGACTTTCAAGGTTTGTTTAATCAACCTCCAGTTTTTGCCTTCACCAGAGGCCGCAACCTTAAAGAGACTCTCTCCAGAGACAAGAAACCTGTTACATCAACCACCTACAGAGGTTTAAGACCTTGCTATAATTGCAGCAATTGCAATAATTGTATATTGGGCAACACTGTCAACCACCCACTCAAAGGATACCCCATCAAACTGCGGGTCAATGCTACCTGCAATTCCGATAATGTGATCTACCTGTTGAAATGTCCATGTGGCAAATGCTACGTGGGCCACACAGAGAGGAAGATTCGTGTTCGCATCCTTGAGCATAAGAGCAATATCCGGACCAACAACCTGAGATCTAGCATAGCGGCACATTTTCAAGAGAACAGACACAACGTTGCACAACTCAAGTTCTTGGTGCTTGAGCAAGTGAAAGCAACCATCAATAACAAGAACACTTTGCTGAAACGCGAGAACTTTTGGATCCGTTATTTGTCCACCATGGCACCGCACGGTCTTAACGACCGCATTGAATTTCAATGTTACCTATGATAACTTCATGTGCATGTGCATGTTACCACTGACACTGTCTTATTATTATCAGTCTTATTCTTATTTATCACTGCACGTTTAGTCTTATGTTTATTTTTATTTTACCATTGCACTTTTTATCTTCATCATTGCACCATTCATTCGCTTACAGTCTATTCAACACATTTATATAATTGGGTCCCACTCTACCCGTCGTTTAACACACTCTAAGATGGCGTCTAATCGCGTCTGTCTATCTACACGACCTTTGAAACACTAAACCGTCGTCTATGTTTAGTCTCCGCCATACGCGGATATAATTTTCACCAAGACGTTTTGAATGGGGATGAGCGGGAGGAACTCTTCGGAGCCCGTGTTTGGTAACACCCAAGTGAGTACCGGATTAGCCTTTGGAAGCGCTGAGCACCCTTAAGCTCATAGCGGTTTGCATGTTGAACTTTGGCACTAACGATGCACTTTGGTGATGTGAGTACCGGATTAGCGTCTGGAAGCGCTGAGCGCCCTTAAACTCAAAGCGGCTTGCATGTTGAACTTTGGCACTAACGATGCACTTTGGTGTTTTTATGATTATGCGATGATAGCACCTTGGCTATAAACACTGTATGATGAATTTTCCTGCACATCATTTTTTAAACACTTCATTTAATTTGCGTTCTGATACCTGGGTTCCCTGGGAATCTTTCTAACGTCGGATTACCGTCTCTTTCACATTATGAGTCTGGTGGTTATTTTTTGGAACGTTTGGCACCCTTGTAAAGGCGTTTTCATTTATTGTAGATTGAGTGTTTAGGATAACATGTTGGTACAGTTTTTTCTGATATGGTGATTCTTTCGTTTGTTGTTTGTAGAGTTATCCCCTGAGGAAGGGCGGAGCCCGAAATGCATCGGGAATCAGTATAACTGTGGGATTATTGGAACATTGCAAGTGATTTTGCATTCAAGCATGAAACACTAAATGCTTATTCAAAGATGTATTTTGAATTCAGGATACGTTGAATAAAACGTGAAACCTTAAACTCCAGAATGGTGTTTGGATTACCTTCACTTATGGAATGAGACCTTTGAGTCATCTTACGTAGTGCTTTGGGAAGCTTCCCCCTAGCCAGGGGGCGGCATAGTATTAGTCTTAACGTCTTCGTCATGGTCTTCAGCATTTAAACTTACGGTTGATATAATTGAGATTCTTTATCATCTTCTTCTTTTTCCTCTTTTCTCTGAATTTCAGTATCCATTTCTTGTTCTGATGTCACAGGAAGTCTGAATAGGAAGGGTTATATTTGAGCTTTAAAAATGGAGTGAACAAATACAAGAGGTAATAAAACAGGTTTCATTACAAGGTTGCAACAATATGCATGAATAGAATAGAGACCCTCCTAAGAATTAAAATCATCTGTTAGTGAAATAGAGAAAATATAACAATTGATAATGTTTAAAGAGTTAACAATTATAGCAAACTAACAATAATGACCAAAAAATTGTTTACTTACACAACAACTGGATCAACAGGCTTTCCAATAATGTAACTACCATTTGTTTCCAACATTTTGATAAGTTTTCATGGCCCATTCAATGATAATGTAGTGTAGTTCCTATATTCCCAATAGGCTCTGCGCATTGGAATACTATATCATGTAGATTAGACGGAGGACTGAGGTCGACTAGGTCTCTACCGAATATACTTAACTTAATTGGGTGTGCCAGCTAGCTCAGAGGTCACTAGAAACTTTCTCGAATTCACAAGAAGGGATTAGTCTTTGACAACCGCATAAACATAACAAATTTGTTTCCCCAAGATAAAACTGATCTTCAGAGTCGTGGAAACAATAGATAATTATTTCACTTAGTCAATCGTGCATGCTTCGTTTCACCAGAGGTGCAGAGAAATAGATGGCTGTTTTCAATAAAAATGGTTTATTGAACAGTCTTCTTTCTCAAGCATATGAAATGAACTGCTACAATCGTAAAACTGGTTGTAAGATATAATGCGTACAGTACAAATAGTAGAATAAAATAATACTGTAAGAGCATTGTATGGTTCCTAAACCATAGATAAATACATACATGAATAACAGAGGCTAAATGTACTCAACTGGTGCATCTAAATACGCCTACCCCAATGTACCTAATCTAAGCTTAGTATGAGGGAAGAAGTGAGGTGTAGCATAAATGTAGTATTCTTTTTGCCAAGAATCTGCTCAAGATTTCTCTATGGGTCTAATCAGCTCTGTACCTTAGTTTAAAATGAAGAGGGCTGGTCTCGGGACTCGATTTCCCAGCAACCCTCAAGGGTAGCCTGGAAACACCGGAGCTGGATTTTTCTGCAAGAGAAAAGACAGCGTCTCTCTCAGTGCATCTGCTGGAGGGTCGGCTCCCTTCGGCACTTGCTGTAGAGAGATGCGTCGGGCAAGTAGATAGTTGAACTGCTCCAAACCACTGTGTGTTTGCTTGGGCAAATGTGGGCCTATTTATACCTTGAAGGTGCCGAGTTTGATGTATGGTTGGACATAATAACATCATCAAAGAGTCTCAGTTCTTTGAAAACTCCATGAGTTCTTGGATAAATCAGTACTCAAGCAAGGGGAAGTCCCTGACTGCTGAAGGCGGGTTTTTCCAAAAAATCGTTGTGGATTTTCGGAACTATTGGAAGTAGCACTGACCTATTTGGGCTCCATTAGTTATGCCTAAATATGGTTATGATTTCTATGCCTATATAAGGATATGGTGAGTTATACCTATATTAGGGCATGAATCGGGAAACTTACAATAGGGTCTTAAATAATACATAACAATAAGAAGCTTGAGATTCTCATAATTGTAGATCCTTTCCTTCGCAAGGTGGTCAATCATGGATGATCTAGATTCTTTAACTGTTCTAATCTGTTCAGGAGTGATTCCCTTAATGGAGACTCTTGACAAGTGAAGCGGCAACTGTATACTGTTTTTGAAACATTTCATGCAAATGAGAAGAATGCGATTGACTTTTGCTAAGAAGAAAAAAGAAAGTTGCGCATTTAGAATAGCAAATTTTTTGACAAAACAACATTCAATATATTGCTTTTAAAAGTCAAACACTATGTATTAACTCAGAAATAATGATATAAAACGGATATTGAAACCCATATGTCTGTAAAATATTTACTCCTTGACAGGCAGGTTGAACTTTGAATGTGATCTGGCTCTCTGATGGCTATGTTAATGTAAGCATCAAGAGTGACCTTATCCTAATCCTTCAGTTCAGGGTGTTCAGGACTTAACATGACAGGCAGTTCGCACCAGCCTGAATGAAAGGTAGGCCCATTTAGGTCAAGCAGACAGCTGCAAACACACTCCTTGTACATGTAAAGAAAAATATTGCATTGAACAGCTAAAAGTTGTATCACATCCAGAAAATATGACGTAGGCATGGAAGCAGACTACCTTAGCCATATACCAAATGTATGGAAATTGGTGGACTGGTCCTGCGAAGCCATACAAACTAAAAGTTCAAGTATTAATTTGTCCCATTTAAAAATCAGCCAAAGGCATGAAAATTGGCTCAGGTGGGCACTCTACTCTCAGCGATATTGTGTATCGATCACTCATGGAATGGGCTAGAAGCATGAAAGTTGGCACCAACTTTACCTCAGCAATATTGTGCATTTTACATTGTGATTCTGTCTATCACAATTCCTGAGTTATAGTGTGAAACGTGTGCTTTAAATGTATAGTTATTTTGCTATTTAGCCTCTGGTCAAACAGTATCCGCTCCTCCCGCCAGCTGCGAGCTACCAACTAAAGTTGCCCATATGGAAGCAATGTCAATCCTCATTAGTATCAACTCCTCCCGCCAGCTGCCAGCTCCCAGCTATGGTTGTGCACCTAGAAGCA
The DNA here is from genome assembly GCF_964261635.1 of Lissotriton helveticus. NCBI lineage: Eukaryota > Metazoa > Chordata > Amphibia > Caudata > Salamandridae > Lissotriton > Lissotriton helveticus. Next base: position 632,837,399 of record NC_136069.1, on the reverse strand, counting down.
AAGTCACACCTCCCCAGTGTCAACTCCTCCCGCCAGCTCCCAGCTCATGTTGTTCATCTGAGAGCAATGCAATACCTTAATAGGGCCAGCTCCTCGCACCAGCTGCCTGTTCCCAGCTCAGGTTGTGCCTGGGAACAATGTCACACCTTATTAGGGTCTGCTCCTCTCACTAGCCGCAAGCTCTCAACTCAGGCTGGGCAGGTGGGAGGCAGTTCACACCTCCCCAGTATCAACTCCTCTCACCAGCTCCAACCTCTGGTTATGCAAATGAAGGAAATTTCACACCGCCTGAAGGAAAGGCTTGACGGCACCATGGTTAAAGTCCAGCGTCTGCAAGCAAAAGCATTGCGGTCCGTACAGCATCAGTTTGCCTCATACAACCATAACATGAGCGAGATGAGGGATTGGTTCAGGGACATGATAGATGCACTACAAGGACTGTGTGCCGAGATGAGGAGAGCCTGGGCAGCCAGGCGCAGGGAGAGACAATGTCTCCACAGCCGGCTGGACATGTACAGCAAGGCTGTCAACCGCCTGTGTACTGCCATGTACCTGCTGTCACGTCGCTGTGTAAGCATGCAGGTGGAAATGGCTCACTGCTGCAATGATGTGGCCAAGGGCCTGGTGCAGGTTACGCATGCCCTGAACAAGCTGCGGGCAGCCGCCACAGGTGGCACACCCCTGAGTTGAAGGGAGAGTGAGGATCTGTTGAGCAGGAGCAGCGTCACTCCACCAATTCCCCATATCAGAGGCTGAGTGTGCGGCAGGGTAGAACACCTGATGACTCAAGGAAGAGCAGTGAGCAGGCTGAGCGAGGGGCAACAGGCCGTGCCCGTAGAAGATGAAATGGCATCAGTGGAACATGGAAATGAGTGAGGCAACACATTGCATGTTGACTTATGTTTGTGCAACATCCTTGCACTGTGGGTTTAACATGTAAAAGTAATTGTGACATTAGGTGTACGTCGGGCTGTGTGACAGATATGTTCTTGCACCTAAAGAAATAAACACAGTTGTGCACCAATCTGTAGCATTGAGTCGTCATTACTAACCTAGAAATAGTTCTGTGTGATCTCATCTTGTCTCTGGTGCCCAGGAGCCGCCCAACACCACCTGCTGGTCTGCACCGTGGAGCTGGGCCCTCATCTGATGACACTGAATCTGTGAGCCCCATTGGGGTACCTTTCTTGGTGGCGATGTTGTGTTGTATGGCACATGTGGCTACGATTTTGCAGCATGTCTCTGGGCTGTACTGTAGCGCTCCTCCACTCATATGTAGGCAGCGGAAACGGCTCTTCAGGATTCCGAATGTGCTCTCAATGGCACAGTGTGTGGCTCTGTGTGCGCTGTTATACCTCTGTTCCCCTGCAGTCGCTGGATTCAGGTACAGAGTCAGAATGAAGTCCCATACAGTATACGCACTGTCACGTGCATGCTGACAAGAATTAAGTTAAACACTGTCCTACCACTTCAGACCTTTACTGATTGTGTGAATGAAAGCCATGTATTTACCTAGCAGGTAGCCCTCACTAAACTCTGCATCTGCGAGTGGCCGGTATATTCCACTGTGTGAAACATGAATGAGTCGTGTGTGCTGCCCGGGTATTTTACAACAATATCAGTGATGACATGTTTGGTATTGCACACTACCTGTATGTTCAAGGAATGATAGGACTTGCGGTTCCTGAAAACAAACTCATTCTGTGATGGGGGTGAGAGCTCTCAATTAGTCTCATCTATGCAGCCAATTACGCGGGGGAATTGGGCTATCTGGTAGAAATCATGCTTAGCCTGATCTAGTGCCTGTTGTGTGCTGTGGAATTGAGTGTGGTGATGCAGCCTCTGGACCATTGCATCCAGGAAAGCGTGAAAGCAGCGCAACAGGTTACTCTGGGAGACCCTCCTGCTGCAGCTATCACCCCCTGAAAACTCCCTGATGCCAGAAAGTGCAGTGAGCACAAGACCTGTACATGGGTGGGAATGGTGCGTGTCCTGCGTGTGGGGTGTTCAAGTATGGGTTTGAGCCCCTCTATTAAGTCCATGATGCTGGCTGTGTCCAGCCTATACTTCACATAGATCTTCTCCTCGGTCTGCTGGAACAGGGTGATGCGCACTCTGAAGATCCTTTCCTGGCGTCTCGTTCTCTGTGTAGCAGCTCTGATTCGCAGCCTCCTGGCTATCACAGACAGCACAGCCATTGTGAAACCCCCTGTAGGATTGTGGTCCTATTTAAATAGTTTGCACCTGGCTACAAGCTGCTCAGAGTTGGTGGTAATTGCAATGTGCTAATTTGCGAAATTCACATAATCGCAATTTGCGATTTTTACATACATCTCTTTGCATTCTCGCTATTTGCGAATAGGTTATTAGCGATTATCGCAAATAACGTGTCGCAGGTATCTAATTCGCAGTTATTTTTGCAGATTGTGTGACTCTCAAAATTGCTAATCGCAAAATTTGCAAATAATGATTTTGCACTTCGGGTCCCTTTTATACATAGGAACACTCTGTTTTGCAATGGCAAACACTGTTTTTTTGTTATTCGCAGTGTTTGCAATCACAAAACAGCTTGATAGGTATGGCCCTGTGACCTTTGGGAATCAGGATAGGTTGTAAGGCGTAGTTGGCGTAAGAGAAGGGCAAGGAAGGTCTTTTAGATGCAAGTCAAAAGGGTTTTATTGAATGTGAGAAGTTGGCCTGATGTATGATGTTCACTATTCTAGTGAGCACCTTGTATCAGTCCAAACAACCCTTATGGTGATGGTTGTAAGTCAACCTTATAGACAAGCTATCCTAGAGGTAGCCTAGACCTAAGCAGTCTTAGCCTTAACTCAAGAGGGCATGTGAAGCCAGCTGTTTTACCATATGCAGTCCTGTAATATCAAATGAAAGGACACCACACAAGTTATATATTATAAAAATATAAGTATGTATTACTAGAATAATCCTCTGTACTCTTTATGAGTGCAGAGGCACAAGCGTTGAAACAAAAGCACAGTTAAACATGCAAAAGTTGCACAATTATGGATAGGCCCAGTGGCCACTCAAACCATATATTAAATAAGTGGTAAAAGAACCGCTTTACAGACAGTGGTGAGGCCTAGGGCCTTGGGAATCGCTGGGACTACACTGGACTAACAGTAGTTAGCACGGGAGTAGCCCGCGGGATTCGGGTGCAGCGCTAAAAGCACACGCATGCACCAATGCAAAGTCAATGGTGCGTAAAAGTTACTGTTTTAGAAGTCTTCCGACTGGACTAGAACTTAGCCACTTAAAACTAGGACACTAGAGGTGTAAACCACTACAGAAGCACCGGCGTTCAATCGTTACCTCACCCAAAGGAAGCGGGTGCATAGGTGCCAAAGTGTGTCGGGTTTCGTCGTGGAGATCTATGGAGCCTGGAGATGAAGATGCTGCAGGCGGCCAGGAGAGAAGAGTCCGGTTGGATCCAAGGGTGAATAGAAAATGTAGAGTACCTGAAAGCAGAGGGGTCAGAGTCTGGGTCACTAGCCAGTGACCAGGATGGAACCAGGAAGGAACCAGGCGATGTCGGGCGCAATCAGGTGGTTGTTGAGAAGCTTGTCTCTGCTGCCACGTAGACTCTGGGGCACCGAGGATGTCCAGGAGTGGATCACTATCTGTCCCACAAAGGCTCTCGCTGTCGGCGGTGTCGGCTTCCGGATCAGAGTCAACAGGCCTTGGCAAATGCAACCCACGCAGGATTTGAAGATCGCTTCTTACTTGGACCAGCAAGGTCAGAGAGGTTGCTCCTTTTCAGGGGAGCGAGGGCCAGTCTGGAGCAACCAGACTAGCAGAGTAGTTTCAAAGTTTCGTCATCGTAGTGACCACTAGCCAACAGGCAAGTGACCGGACAGACGCGTCAAGCAGGAAAATGCAAAAGGGCCCCACGCAGCACTCGATGAGTATGGAGGGGTGATCTTCGGTGCAGAAGCTGCTCGGGGCTTGGCCTTCTCAAATCCCAATGCACAGCTTCGAGGGTGTCTCGGGAGCTGCACGGTCAGCACTTTGCAGTCTTTTCCAGATGGCCGGTCCCACATCTCACGTCACCTCCACGGGTCTCAGCTTTGCTGTGGCTGTGGATCGGGCTGTTGGATGTCTGGGAATCTGGTTCTTGTTGATCTCTGTTGCTCGAGCTCCGGATGGAGCTGCAACAAAGCAAACCGTTGGGCTCTGGATGGAGCCTGTTTGCACAGGGTGGTCACTCCTTGACCACAAGGGAGATTCTTCAGTCTTCCACATCGAGTGGGATGTCGAAGGGTCCAGAGTTCTGTATCAAAGTTTCAGTCAGGATTATCTGCCTTCAATGGGCACAGCTCCTTCCTTTATTCCAAACAAGGGGCTGGATATCCTGCTAGGTCCCTCATATGGGTGGGACCCAGGAAGGGGGTGGTTATACCCCTTTCCCTTTGTCCAGTTTCGCGCCAGAGCTGGGGCTGGAGTGCCCAAGGACCGGTTTGAACTGGGCTATGCATGGGGAGCCTTGTGCGCCCCAGATAGTGTCTAGTTTTACTCGCCCTGCCTGCCTCAATCACTATCTCCTGTCTGGGGTGGTGTGACACCTCCCTGTTGTGGAAAAGTAAATTTTGCCATGTTATATGTGCCTACGTGTTCCCCATGTTATGATATATGTGCATGATCGATATGCATGTATTCCCCTCTGATCAATCAAAGACGCAATTACAGTTGTGTCCATCTCTAATATGCCAGTTTCCAGTCCTCGTGAATACAACGAATATTAGGCCTATGTAATCCGACGTTGCCACGTTTTACAGTGTGCACGTTAATTCATTGAATTATCCCCGTTTCTAGGCCTCAAAAGGGCCCGGACTCAGATTCAGCTCCTGTCTCCTGAACCCTCTCCGAGGAGCGATACAGCCCCCACCTGTATCCCTGACCCTTCACTTACTTCCTGCCTCACAGTGATCGGCCAGGCCTGGCTCTGCCTGCCAGTCTGCCAAAAGTATGTTATGATTCTAGTTATCAGTCCAGCTCTCCTTCTCTGCATTCCTAAGCTACTGAATCACATCAATAGTTTCCGTCATGGTCTAGCCTTTACGTCTCCATGTAAGAGAAATACTGTATTAATGGTCATTTAATATTCCTCAGCACCGCACTACATGTAGAATAATGCATGCACCAGTCTTAGAGTCTGTTAGCCTTTACCCTGATAACATTTGGATTCTATCAACATGTTCTCTAAACACCAGATACTAGATAGGCTTTAGGTACATGTCGCTCTGACTCTCCAGACTTTCGTCTCCTCTTCTAGCACAGAAGTAATAGCCCCCAGTTTCTCCCTAGTAACACGTCATTGCCAGCTTGCGCGCACCACTAGGTCAGAGGTCCCGGCTCCTTAGGTAGCCCCCTCCATGTTTCCGCCCCATTTATGACATATTCTGTTACGTTCACATCACATGTCTATGTACACACCTCTTGTTACACCCACTTTATGCCTTATCTTTCGCGACTGCTACTAATCCCGCCCACTGCTACGCCTACTGTATTGAACTCAATGTATTTTGTTTAACTATAAATATTGTGCACTGTTATTAAAGTTTGCTAGCCATTCCCAGATCCTGCCCCGGCAGCTGCCGGGCCCTGCCATCCTATTCCCGTGCAGGTTGTCCTGTTGCTGTCCTTTATGCTGTATTAAAACCTGCAAACTCAAGATACCTCGAATCTTGACTCTTATTTATTGAGCTATCTGTTAATTAATTATTCCGAAAAATAGAACAGGTATTTAATTATTTATTTACCACATAAATGGCGCCCGAACAGGGACTTGCCCTTTCCCCACGCGCCGGAGAAGCCACGCAAGCCCCCTGACCCTCTGCAGCCGTGACGGAACCATCCTGCGCAGTGGCAGATATTTCTGCTTCAAGTATCCCTCAGGTCCACGGAGGAGACGGAGGTTGCTGTCCAGCATCCAGACGAGGCGGTGGAGGAACGCGGCGAGTCCCGACCAGAGCCCAAGCGGAGAGTCCAAGGTCCGAAGTATCCAGAGGCCCACCTGTAACTGAAGTCCGAAGTTCGTCCGTCCGTCGTCGTAGCAGTCCAGTCCAGTCCGAGGCCTTCCGTTCTTGCTGCCCGGTGAGTACCGTTGCTGGGGTAGTATCTAGACAGGGTCAATTGAATTGTCTCTGGTCCGTGGGTTTGGGTACGCAGATCCAACAACGAAGTGTCCACCTAGGTGGATGCGGGTCCTGACGTGTCTCTTTATGAGACCGGTAAGTTTCGTACTGTTTCAGCAGTGCATCTAGTCTGTTCTAGTAAGTTCTGTTCTCGAGAAATTCATGTGTTCTGTTCTCAGTATTTCAGGTAGTATCTTGTCCGAACTGTTATTTTAAATGTTATTTCATGTGTTTTCAATGTCGTGGTATGAATGAGTTGTTTCCTCAGTCATTATTGTGTTTCATCGTGTATTGTATTGTGTCCAGATCCCAGTTTGCGTTATGCCTCTGTTTTCCAAGTTACGTCAGTTAAGAACTAGAAAAGGTCTGCTCGAAGAAGCAGTTACTGTCCCGCCTAGGGACAGTCCAGGTCATTTTATGTATCATAAGCATGGCATAAGTGCCATATTATATCTAGATTTATGGGTAGAGTACACCAAGGAATTATAAGAGAAATATAGATGGCCTGTATCAGGCACATGGGATGCCGAGTGCATCATGCGAGTAGAAGAAGCATTATGGAAAAAGAAATCCAGACAGTCCCAGAAAGATGCCATCGAGTTATGGCGCAAAGAATCTCATAAAAGAACCGAAAAAGAAATCAGAAAGTCAGAATTAAGTAGAGAATCCTCAGAAAGAGCCCAAGAAAGGGAATTAATCGAAATAGGTGAACGAGTTAAAGCCGAACAGTCAGACAGACAGAGAAATGCCCTCATCAAGGGTATGTATCCTCTTCTTGCCGAGGGCTTGCCAAAAGCAACCCCGGAAGCACCATGTAATTTTCCGCCGCCATTAGTTCCGACCAAGCTACGTCACAAACCGACCGCAGCCGATATTTTTCTCTCGTCCTATTTGGACGACACAGTCCCAGAATATGCAAATCCTGTTCCGCCAGCTCCTGTAAATAATGTAATTTCTGCTCCTCCAGCCACCGGGGCACCCGTTACGGTACCCCCGGTCCAGCCTACAGTACAAGTACCCGCTACATCAGTCACTCTGCCAGCACGAAGAGTATCCGTCGATGATTCCAGTTTAGGGGCCGCGGGGGGAGGTCCTCCTGGTACCCCGCCGCCACACAAACGTGTAACGATAGTCGAGTTACATGAACGTGCGTTACAGCGTACGCCCAAACAGCAGTCCGTTGCAGATATCAAGCGAGCTCTTACCGAATGCCGTTATGATCCAGTCCCAGGCGATGATAATATGGTTATATATTCATTGCGTGTAAGGCGGGTGACCGAGTATTTGGACACCCTACCGAATATGAAAGAAGATCTAGACAGAATATATCGTTTCATCCGTACAGGAGACGATCCAGAAAGTATTGGTGAAATCATGTCTCTCAGGAAAGCTGAGACCCAGTTCATGTTATTAAAGTTTTTAATTAATTGTTTAATAAGGGAACAAGATTGTCCGACTAAAGATCCGACCGAAATGAGAGTCCTGACAAGGTGGAGTGATAATATAGCCGAGGGAAGACATAAGACACTCAGTAGTATAGAGAGTATGTACAAGAAAATTCGTAAGGAAATAATAAGGTTACACGAGAAACGCAAAGTAGCACAAGTAAGTGAGAAAGAAGACGACTCTTCTACTGAAGAGGTAGACGACGAGAATCCCACCAGAATAGCGTATGTAGGTAGAACTAGACTTCCCGACCGACATTTACGCCTAGAACACAAGAAAGTTTTTCCTCCTCCAGCACCAGAACAAGGTTCTCTCGAGCAAGTATTTCAAGCTACCGATCATATTCTGAAATCACGAATCGGTTATAGTGAACTTAGTACCATGCATGAACAAGAACTAGCCCGATCAGCAGTCCGATGGATTACTGATTCTACCACTTTTCCAGACGAAATAGTGGTACAAATGTTTCTGAAACTGCCCCCAGCCGAACAGCGACTGGTGGGTATGTATATGATCCAGCACCTCATTACGCTGTATGAGGGTCAACATTCTGATCCAGGTCCGTTACACGATGTTCTGAACGAGTTACTCCAGTATAGATGGAGAGGTTTAGGTACCGATTTAATTAGTATCATTCTAGAACAGCGCCACAAATATAGAACGTTTCTGAACCCGCATTTTGTTCACGTCTCACCTCCAGAAAGTAAACCGTTTTACATAGACAGACAGCATCCATTACGAGAAGTACACCCAGTTAGGACACAGGGTGGTGAAATGCAACGAGTATTTGTTTACACCCCGATTACCAAGATGGAACTCTTAGAGATGAAGAAATTAATTCCCTGTCACGACAAAGATCCAGCAGGGTTCCACCGAGAATTAAAAGACATGCTCCGTATGGGAGAATACACGTATCCAGATATCATTAAAATGCTAAAGGTCCTGTTGCCCGCAGGGGTATATGAAAAACTCAAAGAAAAAGAATGGGAGGTGGGAGAGAAAAAGATAGATTGGGCAGTTCTAGAAGCTGAAGAAAATACACGTGTACCAGGTACCGGTCTAGGAGATAAATGTAAAGAATTACCTGAACTGTTAATACAAGTTTTGCCAAGATTACTAGCTACTAAAAAGGAAGACTGGGATGCAATCTCAGCCTGTAAACAGAAACCAGACGAAGATACTAGTGATTTTTATTCTAGATTCGAGAAATGTTTTAGTATTAACAGTGGTTTGAAGACGAGTAGTGAGTCATACCCTCATCTTTTTGTTACTAAACTAGTCGAGAATTCAAGTCCACAAGTTAAAAATCGAGTTTTGAAAGTCGAAAGTACCTGGCAAGCTAATACCCCGTCACAAATGCTCCAGATGCTCCAGTATCACCAGAATAGAATCAGGGAAGAGCAAGAACACGAAAAGAGACGTATGAAAGACACGAAAATGAAAGTATTAGTTGCACAATCTGTTCCACAAGACAGTCAGAAGAGGGGTCCGAGTCAAGCCAGTCATCCTGCAGTTCCTGTTAAAGGGACATGCAATTATTGTAAACAGCCAGGTCATTTTATAAACGAGTGTGCAGTTCTGAAACACAACATAGCAACTGGTAAAACTAAAGAAAGACCACGTCCGCCTAGACAAGAACAAGTTTCACAGACTTCTCAGTCACCACAGAATGCACAACAGACAGTTCCAGCACCGCAGCCTATCGCTGCAACACAGCATGTTACACAGCAGATGTACCAATATGCCCAGTCAGAATATCCAGAGTATCAACAGTATTCATGAAACAGCCTAGAGAGGGAGGTAGGCTTGCCTCTCATCGAGATACCTGTAGATCAAGAGGGTCCCTATGTACACAGTCAAGTATTAGGGAAAGACAGAAAGTTTTTGATTGATACAGGGGCAAGTAGGACTACTATTAGTCATGTCGAGGTTCCAGGGGCTCCACTCTCAGGCTCTAGAAATTTTTCCCTTGGATTTTCAGGAAAGCCTATTGTAAACGAGATTTCAAAGCCAGTTACTCTAGAAGTTGGTCCATTGTCCCGAACTACTGATCTATTACTTACGAAGTCATGTCCAGAAAATTTGTTAGGTATTAAAACATTGAAAGAATTAGGTGCAGTAATTTGCTGCTCCCCAGAAGGAATACGTTTGTTTTTACGTGACTTTAAAGGTCACTATGTATTACGTGATTTTGATCCAAGATTACTGAATGTTCCGCAGCATCTATGGGCGCAAGGTCCAACTGATGTTGGTTGTATGCAAATCACACCCCATCGTGTGACTCTCAAACCAGGTGTAGTGTTACCACGAATCAGACAGTACAGACTGCCACCTGAGGCTGTAGCAGCCTTATCCAAAATTATTGACGAGCTCATTGCTCAAGGAGTGGTTGTAGAAACTGACTCCAATGTATGTAATTCTCCTATTATTCCAGTCATGAAACGTACTGATCCAAATGCACCTCCAGTATATCGATTAGTGATTGACCTTCGAGAACTTAATAAATGTATCATACCCCAGTATCCAGTAGTTCCAGATATTTCATCCCTATTGACAGCTATTGATTCTGAAGCCATATTTTTTACAGTAATTGATCTCAAGAACGCATTTTTCAGTGTTCCGATTCATCCAGACAGCCAGTACCTTTTTGGTTTTTGTTTAAATGGAAGGAGCTATAAATTCACACGAGCTCCTCAAGGTTTCACAGAAAGTCCTAGCATTTACAGTCAAGCACTTAAAAGACAACTAGACAATATTCACATGCCAACAGACACTGCTCTGCTCCAGTATGTCGATGATCTACTAATCACAGCCCGTTCTGAACGTGACTGCGAGCGAGCGTCACTTACAGTTCTGTATTTCCTAGCCGAGATGGGGCACAAGGTGTCCCCTTCGAAGCTCCAGTTCTGTGTCCAGCAAGTGATCTACTTAGGCCACTTACTGTCCAAGTGGGGTAGGCAGTTGACACCAGACCGTATCCAGTTAATAGCGAGTCTTCCACAGCCCAAGACACAGAAGGAGGTACGTGCTTTTATCGGCCTCACTTCTTACTGCAGACAATGGATTCCTCAGTATGCATTTCTAGCTAAGTCACTGATACAGTTAACGACACAGGAGGCAGCCGTATCGACTGTCCTCCCTTGGACATCTGAACATACACTTGCTTTTAATGAATTAAAGAAAGCCTTATGCCAAGCACCTGTTCTAGCTACACCGAACTACAGTAAGCCTTTTACACTTTTTGTCACAGAACGTAATGGTACAGCATTATCTGTTCTCACACAAGATCAAGCAGGACAATACAAGCCTTGTGCTTATTTTTCAAGCACACTAGATCCAGTAGCCCAGGCTCTGCCTGCGTGCCTCAAGTCAGTTGCAGCCACAGCTCTAGCTATCAGACAAAGTGATTCCATAGTATTAGGACATTCCCTGACAGTACAAGTTCCACACTCCGTGGAAGTTCTTTTAAACCGAACACAGACTCAGCACTTGACAATTGCACGTTTAACAGGTTATGAATTGACACTGTTCCAGCCACACATAGAAATCAGACGCTGCAACATTCTAAATCCTGCTACACTGTTACCGTCAGTTACTTCAAATCCAGCCACACATGACTGTGTGGAAATAGTTAACATTATGACTAAGCCAAGACAAGACCTGACAGATATCCCACTACCAGATCCCGACCTGACACTTTATGTGGATGGTTCATGTATGAGAACAAGTACAGGAGAACTAGTAGCCGCGTATGCAGTGACTACTGAAACCGAAGTTATTGAAACACACCGTATTGACACCCTGTCTGCTCAAGCAGCAGAACTAGTTGCTCTGACTCAAGCCTGCATACGTGCCAAGAACCTGAAAGTAAACATATATACAGATTCACGTTATGCATTCGGAGTTGTACACGACTTCGGAGTACTCTGGCAAGAGAGAGGTTTCATGACTTCTCATGGAACCAAGATTCAGCATGGTCTCCTCATTCAAGCTCTGTTAGAAGCAATACATTTACCGACAGCTATCGCTATCATGAAGTGCAAGGCACATACGAAAGTTACTGACATTATTTCCCAAGGTAATGATCTAGCAGATCAAACAGCCAAGCTTACAGCTCAGACACCAGACATTCCAGTTAACAAGACACAGACATCCACTCCAGAACAGACTACATGTATGACAGTTAAGGACCCTACACAAGATGTCATAGATATCCAGTTACATGCTACTCCTGAAGAAATCAAGAAATGGTCCGAACAAGGAGGGGTCCAGACAGATCAGGGATGGGTGACGAAGGGAAAAGCCACGTGCTTTCTCCCCGACTCCATGGTTCAAGTCATTATCAATACCGCACATAGTCCTGCACATTTAGGAGAAAAAGCCATGTTAGACAGTATCCAGAACATTTGGTTCAACAAGCACTTACGAGCTGCAGCCAAGCAGAAAGTCCGTACTTGTACGATATGTTGTCAATTCAATCCAGGTAAAAGTGTCCCGGTGGAACAAGGTGGATTCCAGCCTCCTGACCACCCTTTTGAAGTCCTCCAGATGGATTATATTCAGATGGAGCGATGTCGAGGTTTCAAGTATGTCCTTGTAGTTGTATGCGCTTTGTCCAGGTGGACAGAAGCATATCCAGTCCCAGATTACACAGCCGCGACCACTGCCAAGCAGTTGGTTCGTGAATTCTTTCCCCGTTATGGACTCCCTAGGGTCGTGTATTCTGATAACGGCCAGCCATTCTCCTCTGAACTCATGAAGCATGTGTCCCTTTTGTTAGGGTACCAGTGGAAGTTTCATTGTGTGCGCCATCCAGAAGCAGCCGGTCTCGTAGAGAGACATAACCAGACCCTAAAAATCCGCATCACCAAAGTTTGTAAAGAGAAAGGTGTAGACTGGCTAGTAGCCCTGCCAGTTGCTCTATTTTATATGCGCATGGTCGCACACTCCAGATCAGGTCTGTCCCCTTACGAGGTCGTATTCGGCCGCCCCCCAAACATGTGGGGTACACCTAGACCCCGGAGTATTACAGATGTTTCCAGTAATATGCTGACAGATTACCTAGCTTCCTTGATGTCTGCCCTACACTCTTGTCGTTCACAGGTTGCCGCTGCATTTCCAGACAATACCGAGGTGAAACCGCATGAAATCATTCCAGGCACCCTCGTATTGGTCCGAAATTTTGATCGTTCAAGTCCGCTGGAGCCCCGCTGGAAGCAGCCACGACTTGTCCTTCTTACCACCCGTACGGCCGTGAAGCTGGAAGGCCGTAAGGGCTGGGTGCACCTGTCACACGTCAAGAAATTCCATGGATGTCGCATAAAAACATTTGCCAAGAACATTTCTAAGGACTACCTTTTTCCAAGAGACTGCCTAAAAATTGATTCTGAATCCAAGCCTCCCCTGTTAGAGGAAACTCCGCAACAGGAGTATAAAAAGAAGCTCCGGTCTAGTAAAATAAGTCAGCCAGTTTAATTGTCTAAGTCCCCCTCGGGTGAAACGGTTAGACAGGTTCCTGACATGTATGAGATAGACCCCCATAGTGAGAGAGTTAGTCAAAACTCTATCAGATGTATCATTGTTCTAAGTTTTCTTCTATTTTTGAGTTTGATGATTACCTGCATAAGTTATGCATTGCATTTATGTTTTCCAATTTCACATGTAAATAAGTTTTCTAATGCTACAGTAGAGCACACATTTAGTGATCTGGCTCCTCACGAGTTGTCCTATCGTCTTGCTATGCGCAATAACACATTCATCAGAATGTTACATTATTCACACCAGACCAGCAATGCCACTAATTGTTGGGTGTGTGGTCGACTCCCCCCTTTCCAGACACCGAAGGGAGTTCTGCCACTCTTTCCTTATCCGTTTTCACATAATGGTTCATGTGGAGCATGGTCCATGTTAACGTCATCCTCCAATGATATGTCCCTTCTGAATAGTACATGTTTTCCAGACAAGCAAGGTCTCCCCCATAGAACAGGGTTAGATCTAGAAAATGAAGTTTATAATTTAGGTAATTATTCTTCGAATTTTATGGTATTGAATGTTCAGTCAGATACTACTCCAGACTTGCCTGCTATTTCAGTACTACCAGTTAAAGGCGAATTATGTGTCCGAAAGAATGGTTCCGCACATGTAGGACATAGTGATTGTACTACTACTGTCGAGTATAGTGCCAGTGGGAAATCTATTTTCAAAGCCTCACGTCATTCTTATTTTGTTTGTGGTCAGACCGCATATGTTCGTCTGCCCCTCGATTGGGATGGAACATGTTACATTGCCTTCCTACTGCCACCAGTTTTTCTAGCCCCATCTGATTATCATAGAAACACACATCTAGTACACGTCAGACATAGAAGGGAGATTGAGTCCCCAATTGTCGATCAAACTGAAACTACTCTAGAACAATATCAAGACTTTAATAAAGGTTTCTTCTTCTTTATAGGCCCTGTCCAGAATAGTAAGCTAATCCGTAGATTAACCAGAACCCTTGAAGCAGTAGTGAATGAGACTACTTCTGCTCTAGGTAACTTAACCGAAGAGCAATCTGCTATGAGATTTGTCGTGCTCCAAAATCGTCTCGTTCTTGACGTCATACTGGCCGATAGAGGAGGAGCATGTAGAGTCATCGGATCTAGTTGCTGCATTTTCATTCCTAATAACGCGCCGTCTGTTTATTCAGCTATAACCAGACTTCATGAAATTGCCCATCAGTTACACCAGAATCCAGGCTCCTGGACATGGTCCGGTTGGCTCTGGAGTATTATATCTGCCTGGGGATGGAAAGTATTGTCATTTCTAGGTATTGCAGTAATGATCATATTCAGTTGCTGCCTCTGTATACAATGTGGCCCTGCGATTTGCGGCATTTGTGCTACATCCTGTATTCCAAGTCCTAGTCCTAAGTCCCGTTCCAAGACAATTCGAGACGAGCAAATGATGCTATATGAAATGATAGATGGTATCATGAATATTGGTGTTTCCTGATGGAAACGTAGGGCACAAGGAGGGAATGTGGAAAAGTAAATTTTGCCATGTTATATGTGCCTACGTGTTCCCCATGTTATGATATATGTGCATGATCGATATGCATGTATTCCCCTCTGATCAATCAAAGACGCAATTACAGTTGTGTCCATCTCTAATATGCCAGTTTCCAGTCCTCGTGAATACAACGAATATTAGGCCTATGTAATCCGACGTTGCCACGTTTTACAGTGTGCACGTTAATTCATTGAATTATCCCCGTTTCTAGGCCTCAAAAGGGCCCGGACTCAGATTCAGCTCCTGTCTCCTGAACCCTCTCCGAGGAGCGATACAGCCCCCACCTGTATCCCTGACCCTTCACTTACTTCCTGCCTCACAGTGATCGGCCAGGCCTGGCTCTGCCTGCCAGTCTGCCAAAAGTATGTTATGATTCTAGTTATCAGTCCAGCTCTCCTTCTCTGCATTCCTAAGCTACTGAATCACATCAATAGTTTCCGTCATGGTCTAGCCTTTACGTCTCCATGTAAGAGAAATACTGTATTAATGGTCATTTAATATTCCTCAGCACCGCACTACATGTAGAATAATGCATGCACCAGTCTTAGAGTCTGTTAGCCTTTACCCTGATAACATTTGGATTCTATCAACATGTTCTCTAAACACCAGATACTAGATAGGCTTTAGGTACATGTCGCTCTGACTCTCCAGACTTTCGTCTCCTCTTCTAGCACAGAAGTAATAGCCCCCAGTTTCTCCCTAGTAACACGTCATTGCCAGCTTGCGCGCACCACTAGGTCAGAGGTCCCGGCTCCTTAGGTAGCCCCCTCCATGTTTCCGCCCCATTTATGACATATTCTGTTACGTTCACATCACATGTCTATGTACACACCTCTTGTTACACCCACTTTATGCCTTATCTTTCGCGACTGCTACTAATCCCGCCCACTGCTACGCCTACTGTATTGAACTCAATGTATTTTGTTTAACTATAAATATTGTGCACTGTTATTAAAGTTTGCTAGCCATTCCCAGATCCTGCCCCGGCAGCTGCCGGGCCCTGCCATCCTATTCCCGTGCAGGTTGTCCTGTTGCTGTCCTTTATGCTGTATTAAAACCTGCAAACTCAAGATACCTCGAATCTTGACTCTTATTTATTGAGCTATCTGTTAATTAATTATTCCGAAAAATAGAACAGGTATTTAATTATTTATTTACCACACTGTGACAGGATACCTTTTGTCCAAGCCTCCCCTGCCAAGTTTCGGTCAGCAGCAGGAGGCCAGACTTGTGTCGGTGGCAGCAGCATCCATTTTGTGATGCTGGGGCTCTGGTTAGATTTAACCCGATTTAAGTAAAGTTACATGTCTTCTCCCTCTAGAAGATTGGAATGCTACCCCCGTCACCAGAATTGGCGAGGGGGTAGTATTCCAAAGTGTATGACACCTTACACGACATGTTTTGATAGAGCCAAACCAAAGTTGGCAATAACCGCGAGGATTATAATGCACTTAAGAGTGTATATGGTATGGCAATACCCTGGAACACCTATAAGGAAATGGTTCCGAAAGCTGCAGACAGGCTCAGCTCATGCTAGAGCACCATCTCACATAAAACCAAGCACTCTGCCTCCAGGATTGTTAAAGCCTGCCATAGGAGTGACTTATAGGTGTATATGTGTCCAGATATAGGTTTAGACATAGGTATACTATATCTAAGCAAGGGGTGATTACATGACCTTGCCCCAGCTGAGTGATCAGCCAGTTGAGTCTGTTTGGATGGCCAGCCAGGGGTGGCAAAAGATATGCTCCATCCGCTGGTAGGCCTTGGATGCACCTATGCCCTGGGTACCTATAGTACACTGTACAGGGGCTGATAAGGTGTCCAATACCAAATTGGTGATGTACCTATAGTACATGTATGTGAATTTAGAGAGAGAACAGCAGGCTGTGGGTCTGATTAGCAGGCCCACAGCCACATTAAGTCGAAAACCAGTGAACCCCCCTCCCCCCCAAACACAGGGACATTAAACTTAAACTTGACCAGATAAGTCTTCATGTTCTAAGTCAAGTCAAGTCAAAACCACTTTATTCGATTTAGTTAAAAATCATAAAAGCATTCTACATTCACAAAAAAGGGGCAATACACATTTCTGAGAAGTTGACATAATCAATAGGTCAATAAAATTTACATATTCACAATATTAAAAACAATTAAAAACATCATAAATAATTCATATATTCACAGTATAAAAATAAAACTAAAAGGAAACAAGGTTTTTTTTTTTTTTTCAAAAACCAAGGATTTTTTCCATTTTAACCTTCCGTGCAGAACCCTTATATTACATTATTAAGTCTTCTCCTCCTGATCCTAACAGCAGCAACAAGAAAATTGGCCACGCTAAACATAGCCAACACAGAGTCTAATAATTGAAGATACAGGAGGGCAGGTTTTGCCTGATGGAAGGCTTTATCCTTCAGTAATGGAACCAAGTATTTCTGTCTGGGCTCATTAAAAAAATGACAAAACAGCATAAAGTGCATGTTATCTTGCTTTGAAGAGTTGTCGCAATTACAAACAGGAGCGTCCTCCTCCTTATACCAGCCTTGGCTATCACAAAGAACCGTATAAATCTGGTTAAACCGAAGTTTAACCAGAAGCCACCTATAAAAAGGGATGTTAACAATGGAGAGGTACGGTTGTATAGAAAGGCTAGTGATGGTCAGGTAGTGGGCTCTGACCATGAATTTAATCAATTGGCGTTCCTCCCTCTCCACATGTTTCAGTTTGGTAAAATTAAGCTTAACCCAATCTAAATCAGATTTCTTCAGACCTTGAGGGACTGAAAAAATATCAGGGCGACCCAGATCCGAAGAACACTTGTGAATATATGATAGCCAAGCAATATTTTTCCAATTATCCAGTTTTAGACAGTCCACCAATATTTTATGATTCAGGCCTAGATTATTATTGGTCCAGGTCCTTATCCATAACAAGATGGGGGCCATTTGAAGGGTGTCAGAGATATACCCAAGGCCAAGTTCCTGTTGGACTGAGAACGTGGCTGTAGATTGGGGAAGCCCTAAGATGGAACGCAGGAACTTGTTTTCTTCCCTTTGAACAGACTCACCATTTACATAGCCCCACAAACCTGAACCATACCTGGCTATTGCCACAGATTTCGCCCTGTACAAATTTAATAAAGCACCAGTTGGCTTCCCACCCAGTCTCCTGGAAAAACTTAAAATAGCGTTGGTTGAGCTCCTCACCGCTTTAGTTTTAGCTATAACTTGGGAGGCCCAATTCCCCTTGGTGTCAAAAATTACACACAAGTAGGTAAAATTTTTGACATTAGTGATTACGTCACCATTGCAATAGAACTGTTTGGAATTATTTTTGACAGCCCTAAAAGCCATGACGTGAGATTTAGAGTTGTTTATCACTAAGTCAAGTGAAGACATGAAATCATTAAAAGCATTTAAAAGTCTTTGCAAACCTATGGGGGTCCGAGATATCAGAGCTGCGTCATCCGCGTACAGGAGAACCGGAATGCGAGTATTCCCTGCACGCGGAGTGTCCAAGGTAGTAGATAAAAGTGTCTTCTCGAGTGAATTTATATAAAGAGTGAACAGCATAGGGGCGAGAATACAGCCCTGCCGCACGCCCCTACTCGATTTGAACCAGGCTGAACAGTTACCCTCTTGGTCCATTCTAATGGAAGCTTTTAAATCCTTATGCATTTCTGCCAAAAAATATACAAGGGGAGGATCAAGACCCAATGTTAACAACATTGTCCACAACCTGGTTCTATTGACCAAATCAAAGGCCGTGGACAGATCCATAAACGCAACATAGATTGACCCCTTTTTAACAGTAGTGTATTTCGAAATTAGCAAATGAAGATTTAAACATTGGTCCTCTGTCCCTCTGCCCGCACGGAACCCGTATTGGGCATCTGCTAGAATATTATTATCTATGGACCAAGTGTTAATTCTAGCTAGCAATACTTTGCCCAAAATCTTCATAGAAGAATCCAATAACGAAATTGGTCGAAAACACTTGGGGTCACTTCTTTGGCCCTTTTTAAAAATGGGTACTATAATTGAACAAGCCCAGGTTTTTGGCAAACCCCCCTCCTGGACACAATTAAAAACATTAGCTAAAATCTCAGCCCATAACTCAGGATTAAGTTTATATAGGTCCAGAGGTACCCCATCTGGGCCTGGAGCTTTATTCGAGGCCGAGCCTACAATAGCCAGCTCCACCTCTAATTTGCTGAAGTGCAACTTAGTGGGAGGGGATAGGGAGTAGGGTATTGAAAACACCTCAGCTATATCATTTGAGCCATAAATATTAGAAAAGTGATTAATCCAATCTGCTTCAGGGATATTAACATCAAGATCCAGGTTGGTGGTATGAGCAAATAAAGGATTATTTATTATGGCCCAAAATTTGGAGCTCTGTTTGAGAGTTGTAGCGTCCATCAAAGAGTCCCATGCTTCGTCTTTGATGGCTTTTTTTCGTAATTTGACCGCCAGTGCATACTCTCTTCTCAAGTGTGCCACCAAAGCCCTGTCTCTGGGGGATTGTTTAAGGGCTTTCAGCAAAGCCGAGTGTGCCTGCGAACAGGTACGGTCAAACCACCTAAACGCGGGAGCTGGACCCCTCCTTGGTTTTGCTCTGAGTTCTTTCTCTACTCTGGCGCAAATAGCTTCAAAGGCACTCACAACCTCCCCCTCCCTCCTGTCTCCAGCCCTGCATTTCTGGATTTCAACTGCCATGTGTTGCACAATCAGACCGTGAAAGTCCTCTGGGCAAACTTTACTCCATTTTAGACGTCTACCCTGGTCACAGCTTCTTACGTCCTTTGTAGTGGTGGTGGCCCTTAGTTCCCCTTTACTCAGACCAGAAAGAGTGTCCAGAACCAATAACACCGGGTTATGGTCACTGAACCCACTTACAATTGCATTATAAAACACTACATAACGTAGGAGCCCCGGAGACATAAAAAAGTAATCAATAATCGATTCGCTGCCCCTTGCGTTGTACGTGACCACGCGGTTTGTTGGATCTGAAAACCCTGGTTCATATAAGTCATTGGAAGATAGCAGATTTTCCATTGCCGCACCCTTAATACTATGTTCAAAATGAGGCAACGAAGTGTGTTCAGGACCAGTATCATCTACAATCTGACAGTGAGACTCACACAGATGAACGTTAAAATCACCCATCATTAATAACTGAACAAAAGTGGTTTGTTTTGACATATAATTGATTAAAAAGGCCGACAGACCTTCTAAAACAAAGTTAGGGTGCCCCCCCTGCATAGAATTATAACAATTTATGAACACAAACTTAGTCTTATCTGCCAAACGAATTTCCACCAGCTGAAAGTAGTGAGAGGAACTGGGGATTTCTCTGACATTCCCTGATATTTTAACTGAAACAAGGAGTAACAGACCCCCTCTATCCCTTCCAGCCGTGGAGGTCTGGGCTTCAACAAAGAATGAGGTGTAACCATCTACCCAGAAGCCCTTATCTTTTGTCCAAGTTTCTTGTAAGGCAATTATATCATGTTCCTTAACTAATTGCAGCCAAATCGGATCATCCTGTTTTGACCGTAGGCCCGCAATATTCCATGAAAGTAATCGGATGTGCCCTCTGCCCGGTTGTAATGGGACATTTATAGCAGTATCAACCGTAACAACAGATGTGGGAACCCCTATATTACCTTGACATGAGGGAGTCAGGTTTCCATGTTCAGGATCTAGTCATTCATTATCTGTTCTATCGGCTAGGGCCATGAACCTATTTGACAATAATAAGTCATTAGCAGGTATATGCCTTACAACATTACCTAAGCCACTATTCTTATTTGGCTTTGTCACCCAGTCATTAGCAAACAATGATGTAATAAGTTTGTCCTCCGCCCAAGCGTTATCAGTAGAAAGTGACTTATTGGTCTCCGCGGCACCTAATCTATGGACTCGAGGATAAAAGAAACCAAGGGGCATCGCCCAAACACCTTTACTTGCAGAATCCAAAGGAGAGTCGTCCCAAAAAAGTCGGCTAGCGACATATCTAGATTTAAAATTAACAATGACACAATCTCCAGGTACCTCTTTCTTGCTTGTGCCCACCCAATTTACTCTTCTGCTTGTTACAATGTTATCTGCGATGTTACTGTCTCCCGTGCAGTTAGCATTGCACCACTTTTTAACGTGCCTGAGAAGAGTGTCATGGTGTTCCACCTCCCCATCATTGAGTTTGGGCACATTAACCAGGATTGCAACAAAAGGTGTTGCATCTGGAGGCAAATTTATTGGGGGTACCCTTCTAGCCGCAACCTCCTGCTGGCCCCTAGGCCTTACAGAGGTACTGACAGTAGGAGCCGCCTCCGTTGCAGGGATATAAATCCCATTATCCACTTTCCCTTTTATTGGAACAAGATTAACATTGGGCACTATAGGGGAGGCAGCCGGCCTAATAATGAGTGGACCCCCGACCTTAGGGGCAGGCACCTGTGTGACTGTAGGACATGGCGCCGGCCTAATAATGAGTGGACCCCCGACCTTAGGGGCAGGCACCTGTGTGACTGTAGGACATGGCGCCGTAGGTGTGCGGGAAAAGGGGGCCCGAACATTGAGGGCATCATTAATGAGGTCACATTTAGCCATAAGGTTCTTAACACAATCCTTTAAGGTCTCAGTGATATCAGATGCAATCTGAACCAATGCAGTTTCAAGTCTTTCTGAAAATAGTTTTTCCAATAAGGCCAAGATACCCTCCTCGGTTACATACAAAGGCTGCAGAGGGCCCGCCTGGGTTAATACAGTCCTTCCTGCAGCCCCCTGGTCCATAGGGAGTGATGGAATCACAGTTTCAGGAAGAACCGGGAATGGAAGAACTGTAGTGGATTGTGACAGAGTAGATCTGCATTCCTCAATAATGACCCGAGGCTCCAACGGAATGCAGTTTATAGCAGAGGCAATGGATGTGTCAACAGCCCCAGGGCTCGAGGCAAGGCCCAGCTCAAGCTCTGACTCAGCAATCTGCGTTGATAGCTCCCCCACCTTAGATGTTAGGTATGTGATAATGCTAGTAGTGTACTTTGGCACCTTCGCTTTAGCTTCGTCTACTACCGATGTGGCCAGTTTGCGCTTACCCATGATGAAAGGGACGTAGCCCGTCCCGTCCCTGGTCGTCCTTGGACGGCCTTAGACGGCCCGCCCTCTGCCCGGGCTCCGCCCGGCGTCGCCCGCGCGCGTCCCGCGACGCGGAGGGAGCGTCCGGTTTATGTAGCGCCTCCGGGCGTCGTCAGGCAGCAGCAGGAAGTGGGCGCTAAGCTCCCTGGGAGCTGTAGTCTCTAGCCGCGGGCCGCGAGTTGTGGATTGCGGCGCGGCGAGACCACAGCATGCAGGACCCAGGAGTGAGCGAGCGCCTGTCGCAGGTAAGTCTTTAGAGGCCCTGGGCGTGGTGAGAGCCCCCGCTCCGACGAGGGAGCGTCCGGTTTATGTAGCGCCTCCGGGCGTCGTCAGGCAGCAGCAGGAAGTGGGCGCTAAGCTCCCTGGGAGCTGTAGTCTCTAGCCGCGGGCCGCGAGTTGTGGATTGCGGCGCGGCGAGACCACAGCATGCAGGACCCAGGAGTGAGCGAGCGCCTGTCGCAGGTAAGTCTTTAGAGGCCCTGGGCGTGGTGAGAGCCCCCGCTCCGACGAGGGAGCGTCCGGTTTATGTAGCGCCTCCGGGCGTCGTCAGGCAGCAGCAGGAAGTGGGCGCTAAGCTCCCTGGGAGCTGTAGTCTTTAGCCGCGGGCCGCGAGTTGTGGATTGCGGCGCGGCGAGACCACAGC
Source organism: Lissotriton helveticus (assembly GCF_964261635.1). NCBI lineage: Eukaryota > Metazoa > Chordata > Amphibia > Caudata > Salamandridae > Lissotriton > Lissotriton helveticus. The sequence continues at coordinate 632,814,963 of NC_136069.1, read as the reverse complement.
ATGCAGGACCCAGGAGTGAGCGAGCGCCTGTCGCAGGTAAGTCTTTAGAGGCCCTGGGCGTGGTGAGAGCCCATGTTCTAAGTGGAAATACCTGGAGAGACCATCTGCATTGCCATGGTCAGTCCCTGGTCTTTGCTCCACTGTAAATTCCATCCCCTGTAGGGAAATGGACCACCTGAGCAGTTTGGGATTTTCACCCTTCATCTGATTAAGCCACAAGAGGGGCTTATGGTCGGTCTGAATCTTGAAGTGAGTGCCAAACAAGTATGGTCTCAACTTCTTCAGGGCCCAAACCACAGCAAAGGCCTCCCTCTCAATGGCTGACCAACGTTTCTCTCTAGGGGTCAGCCTTCTGCTAATAAAAGCAATGGGCTGGTCTTGACCGTCTACATTAAGTTGTGAAAGCACAGCTCCCACCCCCAACTCAGAAGCATCTGTTTGGACAATGAACTCTTTGGATTAGTCAGAAATCTTCAGGATAGGTGCAGAGCACATGGCCTTCTTCAGGTCATCAAATGCCTTTTGACAGCTAACTGCCCACTGAACCTTTTTTGGCATCTTCTTGGATGTCAGATCATTCAATGGTGTCACAATGGACCCATAGTTCTTTACAAATTTACTGTAGTACCCAGTCAGGCCCAAGAAGGCTCTGACTTGTGTCTGGGTAGTTCTGGGGAGGCCAGTCCTGTATGGCCTGGATCTTGCTCTCCAATGGTTGAACCTGACCCTCACCTACTAGGTGGCCCAGGTACACAACCTTGCTCTGCCCTATCTGGGCCTTGGTAGCCTTGATAGTCAGGCCTGCCTTTTGCAGGGGCCTCCAGGACTTTCTACAGGTGGATCAGGTGATCCTCCCAGGTGGAGCTGAAGACAGCAATATCATCTAGATATGCTGCACAAAAGTCATCTAGGACTTGATTCACCAACCTTTGGAAAGTGGCAAGTGCATTCTTCAAACCAAAGGGCATTACCACAAACTGATAATGTCCACTGGGGGTTGAGAATGCGGTTTTGGCCTTAGACTCCTCAGCTAACCTGATTTGCCAATAGCCAGCTGTCAGATCAAATGTGCTCAGAAATTTGGCAGAAGCCAACTTATCTATGAGCTCATCTGCCCTTGGAATAGGATGAGCATCTGTCCTAGTGACAGCATTGAGACCTCTATAGTCCACACAGAACCTCATTTCTCTCTTTCCATCTTGGGTATAAGGTTTTGGCACAATGACTACTGGGCTGGCCCAGGGGCTCTCTGATTGCTCAATTACTCCAAGTTCAAGCATTTCTGCACCTCAGCCTTTATACAATCCCTGACATGGTCAGGTTGCCTGTAGATTTTATTCTTCACAGGCAGACTGTCACCAGTGTCCAACTCATGGGTGCACCAGTTAGTTTGACTGGGTGTGAGAGAAAACATATGTCTGTGAGCCTGCAGAACCTGTCTGCAGTCCAATTGTTGCTTGTCAGAGAGGCTGCCTGCCAAGGCTACTCCATCCACTGAACCATCATCAGGGTTTTGGGATAACAGGTCTGGGAGAGGGTCACTCTCTTCCTCCTGGTCCCCATCTGTTGTCATGAGCATGCCCATGTCTGACCTGTCCACATATGCTTTCAATCTATTTACATGGAGCACCCTGTGGGGGCTCCTAGGGGTGCCAAGGTCCACCAAGTAGGTGACCTCTCCCTTTTTCTCAAGTATGGTGTGGGGTCCAGACCATTTGCCTTGGAGGGCTGCTGGGGCCACTGGCTCCAACACCCACACCTTCTGTCCTGGCTGGTACTCAGTCAGCACAGCCTTTTGGTCATACCAAGCTTTCTTTAATTCTTGACTGGCCTCAAGGTTTTTGGTTGCCTTCTCCATATACTCAGCCATCCTGGAGCGGAGACCAAGTACATAGTCCACATTATCAAGTTTAGACTTTTTGAGAGGTAACTCCCATCCTTCCTTCACAAGACACAGGGTACCCCTTACAGGGTGGCCAAACAAAAGTTCAAAAGGGCTGTAGTCAACCCCCTTTTGTGGGACCTCTCTATAAGCAAAGAGCAGGCAGGGTAAAAAGATGTCCCATCTTCGCCTAAGCTTTTCAGGTAACCCTTGTATCATTCCCTTTAGGGTCTTGTTGAACCTTTCAACAAGCCCATTGCACTGTGGATGGTAGGGTGTGGTGAACTTATAGTTCACTCCACACTCTTTCCACATTGCCTTCAAATATCCAGACATGAAGTTGGTACCTCTGTCTGAAAGTACCTCCTTTGGAAAGCCCACTCTGGAGAAAACTCCAAGTAGGGCCCTTGCCACAACAGGAGCTGTGGTCCTCAGGGGAATTGCCTCTGGATACCTGGTGGCATGATCCACTACCACCAGTGTAAATCTGTGCCCAGATGCTGTTTGGGGATCCATTGGTCCAACAATGTCTATCCCAACTCTCTCAAAGAGTACCCCCACCACAGGTAGTGGTACTAGGGGGGCCTTTGTGGTGCCACCTGATTTGCCACTGGCTTGGCAGGTCTCACAGGAGCGACAAAACTCCTTGGTATTCTCTGACATGTGAGGCCAGTGAAAGTGAGGGACAAGTCTCTCCCAAGTCTTATTCTGGCCTAAGTGTCCTGCTAGAGGAATTTCATGGGCCAAGGTGAGAAGGAAGCCCCTAAATTGCAGAGGTATAACCAACCTCCTGGTAGCACCGGGCTTGGGGTCGCTAGCCTCTGAATAAAGGAGGCCACAATCATCTAAATACACTCTATGGGTACCTTGAGCATTCCCAGCAGCCTCAGCAGCAGCCTGCTGTCTGAGGGGTTCAAGATAAGCACAGGTTAACTGAGCCTGCCCCAGATCTGCCCTTGAGGGTCCCCCTGTCCCCAGAAACTCAACCTGATCAGGTTCAAGCTCTCCCAGGACAGTCTCCTCTTGGATCACAGAATCATCCTCCTTAGAGGGCTGATCCTCAACCTTTCTCTTGGATTGTGGTTGGTCTATAGTTTCAAGATCCACCACAGGTTCAGGTAGGCACTTCTTGGCCTGGGACCTGGTTACAGCAAGGACATGCGCTGAAATACCTAGCATCTCTGCATGAGTCCTATATTCCACTTCTGACCATAAGGAATCCTCTAGATCATTGCCCAATAGACAGTCTACTGGGAGGTCTGCACTCACAACAACTCTTTTGAGGCCAGTTACCCCTCCCCAGGAGAAGTTAACAGCCACACTATGTGTAGTAGTGGCATTGCTAGCATTGGTCACTAGGTAATTTTCACTAGTACAACTTGTCCAGGGTCCACAAAGTTAGGTGTCACCATAGTGACACTGGCACATATGTCCCTGTAGGCCTAAGCCATTTTCTCATTGATCAAAGGTGTCTGCCTATGTAGTGTGTTTATCTAGGTTCCTGAATCAATATTCCTATTATTTGCCCTTGTGTGGTTATAAATCAATAATATCCCTACAACGGCATAGAAACCCTTTTCATAATTCAGTCATAGCGCATGCTGTCACTTTAAGCAAGCCTATTGCTCCAGCCCCCTAGAAAGCACACCGAGTTCCTAAACAAATCCAAGCCTCCAGCAACCTGGGAAATCCCCTTGCTATTGTTTTGATTTCGCCCAAGAACTCATGTAAAACACTGCAAGAACGACCAGTTCTTAGTGACATGTTTATTGACGTCTTATGTCCAGCCTTACGTCAAACCCGGCACCTTTCAGGTATAAAGATACCAACGTTGCCTTAAGCAAACACACGGTGGTGATGAATCTGGAGCAGCTACTACTTGCCCGAGAGCCCAGCTGATGCAAGAGCCCACGGACGCTTCCCCTCCCTTTTGACGCGCTGAGAAAGACGCTGTCTTTTCTCTTGCCGAGAAATCCAGCCTCCGGCGTTTCCAGCTTACCCTTGCGGGTGACTGGGATACCGAGTCCTGAGAGAGAGATACCAGCCCTCCTGCCTTCTAATACCCAGGTACTGAACTGACTAAACCCTTACAGAGAATTCTTGAGTCAGATTCTTGGCAAAACAAACTTAACTTAAAACTGCTACTTACTTACTCCTTCCCACGTATTAGGCTTAGGTCAGGTACACCGGGGTAGGCGTAGTTAGAAGCACCAGTTGAGTACGATTAGTCAATGTATATATGTATGTATATATTTTATCCATTTTAAAGTATCATATGGCTAAGAAACCATATCAATGCTTTTACAGTATTATTTCATAATCCTGCTTTTACTGTATGCACTTTACTTAACTATAAGTATTACAATTGTAGCAATTAATTTCTCTTGTATGAGGAAAGAGACTGCTCAATAAATAACACCTTTTATTGAAAACGCCCGTCTCTCTTTTTCTCTGCAATCTGGTGAAACTAAGTACGCACCTTTGACTGAGTGAAATAGCTGTCTTTTGTTTTCACACGACTCTAGAGATATACTCTTAATCAGGGAGAGCAAAGTTGTCATGTTTTATGGTTGTCAGAAACTAAATCCCTTCTTGTCTATCCATAGAGGTTAAACTCCTCCTCGCTTATTCGAGAAAGTTTCTAGTGAACTCTGAGCTAGCTGGCAAAAAAACGTAAGTCTAATATAGTCAGTAGAGACCTAGTTAACCTCAGTCCTACGTCTACACTACTGAAGATATTATTCCAATGCGCAGAGCCTATTGGGACTATAGGAACTACACTACATGGCGCCCAACGTTTGGTAAGGCGATAAATCTAACGCAAGACGTTAGAGTAAGTCAGTCGTGCTCTTTCACACAGACCCTTTCTCCCGTAAATACTCCAAAGACGTCTGGAGTGGGTCAAAGGTTAAAATCCGCCGGAACTTAGTAGGAAGAGATTTCTATGTATAGTTTTTGGTTTCTTCAACGTTGAAGGATACAGTGTTCCAAAATATTGTGCACCTAATCTTTGTTTCCTTGAAAACCTGATCTGCAACAAAAATCTTTCTGTGAGTAAAAATGTCAGAAACTGAAGAAGAGAGGGAGACAGCTAGAATAGCAGCTCGTCTCCTAGAGGATGACAATAGTCTCCTGCAGACCGACCCGGATGCAATACTCATCCCGGGCAACATAAGAAAAACTATAACTATTAAACTTATAGAAAATGGACTAACATCGAGAGGTGGTACAGTCATATTCGTAATTGAGGCACATGAATATCGGCAGACAGAGGTATTCTATTCATGGATAAACTTTCCAGCAGCAAACGCTGTCACACGTGAGTTCCACTATTACAAAATAGCGGAACCACCGGAAGAGTAAACTCCTTTCGAGGAGGTGGAAATCCCATTAAAATACCAAGAGCACCTGCTCTGGTTTAAAGGCGCCCTAAAACATAATACTATACCAAAGAAACGTGCCTAAACTGATACAAAAATTTGACGTGAAATTCACTCAACAAGGGAGAAAACTCATTTCAACCTGAGATATTGCTAATCAATAGCGATTTATTCATTCAATTTGACGTGATTGTTTTTTACAAAATTGTTAAATTTTATATACAAATACTACACCATTATTCAATGTAACAAAAATCATTCATACTTGTCAGACATATCACAGTCATTCAACAGCAAACATCCATATGTACACAGATCTGGTAAATAAAGATTTTGCGAAAATACCAGAGGGGAATTTTTTAGTGAAGGGAGGGAAAAAGAAAAAAAAAAAGACAAAGGTTGCTCAAACAATCAACATGTATGATATAATATACTATACATATATACACTTGGAGTTGAATCTCAATCAACTTGATTGATAGAACACAATGTGTATAAACAAATTAAGGCACAGGGTTTCTCAACTTTTAAATTTAGTGAGAGCAACCCTTTGTACATGGGCCTACGCGTTTCGAGTCCCAATCAGAAGTTGGAAGGGGGGACTCTCATCAGGGCCAATGAAGTATCTGAAAAAAAGAAATTTCTCTATGTAAGAAAGTTCGTTCGGAGGCCTATATGGCACTCAAGAGTGAACAACCATTCCCTCAAACAGCTTACCCCACTGGTCTACAAGGCCACTTGAAGGGTGTAGGGATGTAATAAGTCTCTTTAATTGATGCGCAGCGGGTGGCGCTCTATCTTTGGAAGGGCGGTTTTTGGTGGAGGAGTCACACTGGAAGGGAAGAGAATTGGACATTACCTTCCATTAATAACACTGAATGATCTAAAAATGCGAGGGGATGTGGACTGTCAATTACCTCGCTGGGTCCAAACCTGGGAATCCGAAGGAACCCACGGATAACGGGAAATCAGGGAGTGGGTTTCACAGCTTTGTTGAATCAGGCGAAATCAAGATTACTGACCTATAAGAAATGAAGGATGTTTCAGAAAACCATATATGTTCTAAGCCATCAAACAACTGGCTAAGCCATCAAAAATTGACACGGGGGTTCCCTGTAATTTAAATCGCAAGGTCGACTGCTCAGGGATTTCAAGCTAATTGCGGAGTTCAACCTAGAACAACAATCGGATAAGTCCGAGTAAGTACCTGCAAAGGGGCAGCCCCTTCACTCAGTTGAAGAACGTCACGAATGTATTGAAGCGGGAGCTTCATCCATTTGGTTAACTCCTGCAAAGGGAGCCTGGTGGTTAATAACTGGGTGTTGGAAAACGGGAATTGCCAACACCTAATCCCTCTGGAGACTAGACTTACCTAGTGTCAACTTTTCGCTGGTCGTCCGTATTGGCGTCTCAGAAGCACTAATCCTTCGCGCATGCGCCGGGTAGCAGGAGTCAGATACCAGCTACCTGCAGAAATAGTCATGCCCGCGGGAGAAGCTACTCTCCTGCGCGTGCGCACTGCGGTTTTGATCAGAAATTTGACGCCGAGTCCTGAAACCAACTGTTTCAATTAAGGACACCCGACTGGACACAAAAGGAGAACAGACAAAGGCAACCGCTGCAAGCAACGTGAAATGCCCACTGTATGTACAAAGCAGGAGAGTAAAAACGGCCGAGGGCCAGGTAAATTAAAGTTTATAAATTTCTGACAGTTCATTAAGGCCAGTGACGGCAGTGTTAAACTTCACAATGAGGAGCGCTTCCCTTTTAGAGAGCCTGGCATCCCAGTCTCCTCCTCGGGGATCACGCTCTACCTTGGAAATGATTGTCCATTTTAGATCCTTAATCTGATGGGACATTCTGTTCCAATGGTTGACCAGTGGTGCTGTCTCCACCCGATTCCTGAGTCTGGATTTGTGTTGGGAAATTCTTTGGCGAGCCTCCTGATTGGTCTTACCAATGTACAGGAGTCCACAAGGGCACATAACTCCGTAAACAACATATCTCGATTTACAATTACTGTGTGTATCGTGTTTCCACGATATACCCCTATGTTGAAACAGAGAGCCCTCTATTGTGGACTCGCAGCACAGACAGGTGCCACATTTGTGGTGCCCTGTGATGGGATTTAAACCCATCATTTGTCTGATGGTAGGAGGTGCTTCCTTTGGAGTGGCTGCTCTTACTACAAAATTGGCTATACTTTTGTCTTTTTTGAACGCGAAAAGTGGGGGTTCATTAAGGCACTCTTCTAGATTTTTTACAAGGTGCCAATTTTGATTTATAACTTTTTTTAGCTGGTTTGCGTTGGGACAGAATGTAGTGACGCACACCTGACGTTTTAATTGTGGTTTATTACGTCGTTCCAGGAGGGTTTCCCATGGGGTCCAACGTGCCCTTTTCATACAATTTGATACCAGCTTTTTCGGGTATCCACGGTCGCATATCTTCGTCACTAGATTATTCGCATGATGCTTATAATCTTCGTTCACAGAACAATTTCTTCGAATGCGAAGAAATTGTCCTAGCGGTAAATTCTCTCGCAAACTCCTCGGGTGATTACTTGAGAATAAAAGAGCTTTATTACGGTCCGTTGGCTTGACAAAAAGAGACGTAGATAATTTGCCCTCAATTGGAAAGACTTCCACGTCCAAAAAAGATATTTTTTCTTTTGATGATGTTATGCTGAACTTAATGTCCGATATCCGTGCGTTCAACCAAGTATAAAAGCGTTCCAATTCGTCCTCCTCGCCTTTCCACACCATAAAAACATCATCTATGAAGCGTAGCCACGCTCCAATGTGATTTTTAAAGGGGTTGTTGTCATAGATGAAAGTGTCCTCGTAAAGTGACATAAAAAGGACAGCCAATTCTGGGGCGAAGGGGCACCCCATCGCTACTCCTTTTACCTGAAAATAAAAGTCTTTCCCAAAACAAAAATAATTCTTTTTTTAGGGCAAAAGATGCCAGATCAATCAAAAATTTGGTTGGTACCTGTACTGGTCGTGTTCTTAATTCCAGGAAGTGAGTGAGCACTGCCACTGCTTCATCCTGGGGAATCTGAGTGTAAAGTGCAGTGACATCCAGGGTGACCAGGATGTCACTGGCTTTACAGAACTCTATGGTTTCAAGTTTATTAATGAAATCCGTAGTGTCCTGCAGATATGATTTCACAAGGCTCATGAATTGTTTGAGAAAAACATCGACATATTTGGCGACGGGTTCGAGTAATGAGTCGCAGCCCGCCACAATTGGTCTGCCCGGGGGTTTGTTGGGGTCTTTGTGTACCTTTGGTAAGATATAAAATAAAGGTACCTTTGGATGTTTTTTTTGTAAAAATTCCAATTCTTTGGGGCCTACAAAACCTTGTTCGTAGCCCTCCCTAATGATAGAAAAAAGTTGGTTCTGCAGTTCAGATGTTGGATCTTTCCCAATTTTTCTGTAGCATTCCTGATCATTTAATTGCCTTAGGACTTCATTGTTGTAATTGGCAGTGTCCCACACCACTATAGCACTGCCTTTATCGGCTTGCTTTATGGTAATAGTGGGATCATTCCGTAAATCCATAAGGGCTTTAGTCTGTTCTTTTGTGGTATTATATTTGACATATTTTTTCTGCGTTTCCATTGCAGAAATTGCAGAGAGTACAGTTTTTTTAAAGACTAAAATCTCTTTTGGTATTTTATGCCCCGGGGGGCAAAAGGTGGATTTATTCCGGAGCCCTGTGACTTCAGGGATTCCAGTGGTGGGGTTTCCCGCAAAGAAAGTTAAGAGTCTTAATTTGCGGCAAAACTCAATGAATTCAGTTTTCATTCTGGTAAAGTCAGTGCGTTTAGATGGTACAAACGAGAGTCCCTTGGAAAGGACACTATCTTCTGCTGTAGTCAATACTTTGGGTGAGAGGTTGAAAATGGGTGACACTATTGATTTTGATAGTGTTGACGCCGAGTTGTCATTTCCCATCTCACTTTCGCCCTCGGGCGTGTTTGACCTCTCCCTAAAAAAGAATTCTGAGCATTGCTTTGTTGCTGCTGGTTCTGATTCCATTTGCGGTTCCTATTTGGTCTGCTGTTACTAATGTTACCACTGTTATCGCTTTCGCCACCTGATGACGAAGTGTCCGAAAAAGTGATGAACTGATTTCGTGATCTACCACGGTTCCCCGGTAGAAAACGCCTTGAGTCTGGTTTAGTGTAAAAATCAGTTTATAAAAAAGGGTACACGTTCTCGAGGGAGAAGTTCTTTTTATCTTTCTCGAATTGATTTGTTTTTTGCGTCACACTATAGTCTTTGAATTCCTGTATTTCTTTTGCCACTTTGTCTATTAAGGCCTTCGCATCAACTATCGTAGGGTTGCTACTTATCTCAGACTCTAATTGGGCTATTTGCTCTAGCTCTTGTCTTGAAATTCTGACAGCTGTTTCAACAGTGAGGACCATAAGGTCCCTACTGCATTTTGTCTCGATCTGACTGAAACCTTTTTTAAATAGGGGATCTTCAGTGAAGATGACTGGAATATTTTTGATTTGAAGACCACCCGGGATCGTGCCTTCCCGTAGGTGTTGGAGAAGGAAATGACCATGTAGGTCAGTTCTTATTTGTTTCTTTCTCAACCTAAGTAACTTGTCCGTCTCATTTTGTGAAGTGGCCGAGACACTGAGGGAAACTGAAGAGAATACTGGTGGGTCACTCAAGAGGTTTTTTATATGATCTTCTGAAAAGGCAAGAGTATCTTTCTCTGCCATAGAGAACTAATAAACTAACAAGATAGTAAACTGGATTACAATAAAACAATGAAACAATGTGTGCGTTTGTGTTTGGGCTATAGTATCTAGGTATATCTATTGCCCAAGGGGGGACAAGGAATGAATTCTCGTCAGCCACAAAGAATTGTGGATTACAACAAACAAAACTTCGCGAGAAGAATTCCCGCTACGATCTATATAAACAATGAAGAGTTGGCTCTAATCAGTTAGACTGAGCACCTATAACACTATACCAAAGAAACGTGCCTAAACTGATACAAAAATTTGACGTGAAATTCACTCAACAAGGGAGAAAACTCATGTCAACCTGAGATATTGCTAATCAATAGCGATTTATTCATTCAATTTGACGTGATTGTTTTTTACAAAATTTTTACATTTTATATACAAATACTACACCATTATTCAATGTAACAAAAATCATTCATACTTGTCAGACATATCACAGTCATTCAACAGCAAACATCCATATGTACACAGATCTGGTAAATAAAGATTTTGCGAAAATACCAGAGGGGAATTTTTTAGTGAAGGGAGGGAAAAAGAAAAAGAAAAAGACAAAGGTTGCTCAAACAATCAACATGTATGATATAATATACTATACATATATACACTTGGAGTTGAATCTCAATCAACTTGATTGATAGAACACAATGTGTATAAACAAATTAAGGCACAGGGTTTCTCAACTTTTAAATTTAGTGAGAGCAACACTTTGTACATGGGCCTACGCGTTTCGAGTCCCAATCAGAAGTTGGAAGGGGGACTCTCATCAGGGCCAATGAAGTATCTGAAAAAAAGAAATTTCTCTATGTAAGAAAGTTCGTTCGGAGGCCTATATGGCACACAAGAGTGAACAACCATTCCCTCAAACAGCTTACCCCACTGGTCTACAAGGCCACTTGAAGGGTGTAGGGATGTAATAAGTCTCTTTTATTGATGCGCAGCAGGTGGCGCTCTATCTTTGGATGGGCGGTTTTTGGTGGAGGAGTCACACTGGAAGGGAAGAGAATTGGACATTACCTTCCATTAATAACACTGAATGACCTAAAAATGCGAGGGGATGTGGACTGTCTCTTATCTCGCTGGGTCCAAACCTGGGAATCCGAAGGAACCCACGGATAACGGGAAATCAGGGAGTGGGAATCCACAAGTACCATCTAAACGCACTGACTTTACCAGAATGAAAACTGAATTCATTGAGTTTTGCCGCAAATTAAGACTCTTAACTTTCTTTGCGGGAAACCCCACCACTGCAATCCCTGAAGTCACAGGGCTCCGGAATAAATCCACCTTTTGCCCCCCGGGGCATAAAATACCAAAAGAGATTTTAGTCTTTGAAAAAACTGTACTCTCTGCAATTTCTGCAATGGAAACGCAGAAAAAATATGTCAAATATAATACCACAAAAGAACAGACTAAAGCCCTTATGGATTTACGGAATGATCCCACTATTACCATAAAGCAAGCCGATAAAGGCGGTGCTATAGTGGTGTGGGACACTGCCAATTACAACAATGAAGTCCTAAGGCAATTAAATGATCAGGAATGCTACAGAAAAATTGGGAAAGATCCAACATCTGAACTGCAGAACCAACTTTTTTCTATCATTAGGGAGGGCTACGAACAAGGTTTTGTAGGCCCCAAAGAATTGGAATTTTTACAAAAAAAACATCCAAAGGTACCTTTATTTTATATCTTACCAAAGGTACATAAAGACCTCAACAAACCCCCGGGCAGACCAATTGTGGCGGGCTGCGACTCATTACTCGAACCCGTCGCCAAATATGTCGATGTTTTTCTCAAACAATTCATGAGCCTTGTGAAATCATATCTGCAGGACACTACGGATTTCATTAATAAACTTGAAACCATAGAGTTCTGTAAAGGCAGTGACATCCTGGTCACCCTGGATGTCACTGCACTTTACACTCAGATTCCCCAGGATGAAGCAGTGGCAGTGCTCACTCACTTCCTGGAATTAAGAACACGACCAGTACAGGTACCAACCAAATTTTTGATTGATCTGGCATCTTTTGCCCTAAAAAAGAATTATTTTTGTTTTGGGAAAGACTTTTATTTTCAGGTAAAAGGAGTAGCGATGGGGTGCCCCTTCGCCCCAGAATTGGCTGTCCTTTTTATGTCACTTTACGAGGACACTTTCATCTATGACAACAACCCCTTTAAAAATCACATTGGAGCGTGGCTACGCTTCATAGATGATGTTTTTATGGTGTGGAAAGGCGAGGAGGACGAATTGGAACGCTTTTATACTTGGTTGAACGCACAGACATCGGACATTAAGTTCAGCATAACATCATCAAAAGAAAAAATATCTTTTTTGGACGTGGAAGTCTTTCCAATTGAGGGCAAATTATCTACGTCTCTTTTTGTCAAGCCAACGGACCGTAATAAAGCTCTTTTATTCTCAAGTAATCACCCGAGGAGTTTGCGAGAGAATTTACCGCTAGGACAATTTCTTCGCATTCGAAGAAATTGTTCTATGAACGAAGATTATAAGCATCATGCGAATAATCTAGTGACGAAGTTATGCGACCGTGGATACCCGAAAAAGCTGGTATCAAATTGTATGAAAAGGGCACGTTGGACCCCAAGGGAAACCCTCCTGGAACGACGTAATAAACCACAATTAAAACGTCAGGTGTGCGTCACTACATTCTGTCCCAACGCAAACCAGCTAAAAAAAGTTATAAATCAAAATTGGCACCTTGTAAAAAATCTAGAAGAGTGCCTTAATGAACCCCCACTTTTCGCGTTCAAAAAAGACAAAAGTATAGCCAATTTTGTAGTAAGAGCAGCCACTCCAAAGGAAGCACCTCCTACCATCAGACAAATGATGGGTTTAAATCCCATCACAGGGCACCACAAATGTGGCACCTGTCTGTGCTGCGAGTCCACAATAGAGGGCTCTCTGTTTCAACATAGGGGTATATCGTGGAAACACGATACACACAGTAATTGTAAATCGAGATATGTTGTTTACGGAGTTATGTGCCCTTGTGGACTCCTGTACATTGGTAAGACCAATCAGGAAGCTCGCCAAAGAATTTCCCAACACAAATCCAGACTCAGGAATCGGGTGGAGACAGCACCACTGGTCAACCATTGGAACAGAATGTCCCATCAGATTAAGGATCTAAAATGGACAATCATTTCCAAGGTGGAGCGTGATCCCCGAGGAGGAGACTGGGATGCCAGGCTCTCTAAAAGGGAAGCGCTCCTCATTGTGAAGTTTAACACGGCCGTCACTGGCCTTAATGAACTGTCAGAAATTTATAAACTTTAATTTACCTGGCCCTCGGCCGTTTTTACTCTCCTGCTTTGTACATACAGTGGGCATTTCACGTTGCTTGCAGCGGTTGCCTTTGTCTGTTCTCCTTTTGTGTCCAGTCGGGTGTCCTTAATTGAAACAGTTGGTTTCAGGACTCGGCGTAAAATTTCTGATCAAAACCGCAGTGCGCACGCGCAGGAGAGTAGCTTCTCCCGCGGGCATGACTATTTCTGCAGGTAGCTGGTATCTGACTCCTGCTACCCGGCGCATGCGCGAAGGATTAGTGCTTCTGAGACGCCAATACGGGCGACCAGCGAAAAGTTGACACTAGGTAAGTCTAGTCTCCAGAGGGATTAGTTGTTGGCAATTCCCGTTTTCCAACACCCAGTCATTAACCACCAGGCTCCCTTTGCAGGAGTTAACCAAATGGATGAAGCTCCCGCTTCAATACCTTCGTGACGTTCTTCAACTGAGGGAAGGTGCTGCCCCTTTGCAGGTACTTACTCGGACTTATCCGATTGTTGTTCTAGGTTGAACTCCGCAATTAGCTTGAAATCCCTGAGCAGTCGACCTTGCGATTTAAATTACAGGGAACCCCCGTGTCAATTTTTGATGGCTTAGCCAGTTGTTTGATGGCTTAGAACATATATGGTTTTCTGAAACATCCTTCATTTCTTATAGGTCAGTAATCTTGATTTCGCCTGATTCAACAAAGCTGTGAAACCCACTCCCTGATTTCCCGTTATCCGTGGGTTCCTTCGGATTCCCAGGTTTGGACCCAGCGAGGTAAGAGACAGTCCACATCCCCTCGCATTTTTAGGTCATTCAGTGTTATTAATGGAAGGTAATGTCCAATTCTCTTCCCTTCCAGTGTGACTCCTCCACCAAAAACCGCCCATCCAAAGATAGAGCGCCACCCGCTGCGCATCAATAAAAGAGACTTATTACATCCCTACACCCTTCAAGTGGCCTTGTAGACCAGTGGGGTAAGCTGTTTGAGGGAATGGTTGTTCACTCTTGAGTGCCATATAGGCCTCCGAACGAACTTTCTTACATAGAGAAATTTCTTTTTTTCAGATACTTCATTGGCCCTGATGAGAGTCCCCCCTTCCAACTTCTGATTGGGACTCGAAACGCGTAGGCCCATGTACAAAGTGTTGCTCTCACTAAATTTAAAAGTTGAGAAACCCTGTGCCTTAATTTGTTTATACACATTGTGTTCTATCAATCAAGCTGATTGAGATTCAACTCCAAGTGTATATATGTATAGTATATTATATCATACATGTTGATTGTTTGAGCAACCTTTGTCTTTTTCTTTTTCTTTTTCCCTCCCTTCACTAAAAAATTCCCCTCTGGTATTTTCGCAAAATCTTTATTTACCAGATCTGTGTACATATGGATGTTTGCTGTTGAATGACTGTGATATGTCTGACAAGTATGAATGATTTTTGTTACATTGAATAATGGTGTAGTATTTGTATATAAAATGTAAAAATTTTGTAAAAAAACAATCACGTCAAATTGAATGAATAAATCGCTATTGATTAGCAATATCTCAGGTTGAAATGAGTTTTCTCCCTTGTTGAGTGAATTTCACGTCGAATTTTTGTATCAGTTTAGGCACGTTTCTTTGGTACAGTGTTATAGGTGCTCAGCCTAACTGATTAGAGCCAACTCTTCATTGTTTATATATACTAAAACATAATAATCACATCACCAGGCTTGGTCCACTAGGTAGACCAGGAGCAACGTGGCCGGTTCTAGCCAGCTACACACAACAACCTGGCATTAATAAAATGTCTAGCGAAGAACTCTTAGTTAAAATAAAAGAATTAACAAAGGCATATAAAGAGTTGGTTCAATTGGCAATGGAGGATATAACTATCCGCCAGAAATTGAAAGAAACAGATATAGCAGAACAGCCATTTGAACTTGCCAGAATCATAGAAAAATCATATGAAGAGCTAGGAAGAGATAGTTTGGGTGGGAAACCAGTAAAACCCCAACTAACTGAAAATCCTGAAAAGATATTTATCAAAAATAATCTAAACACTCCAAAAAAGAGCTGGGATGGAAATAAACAATCCACTCCCAAAGAAAAAAGATTCCAGTCCAGAGGAAAGTCTCCTCGGCGGAGAGAAAGATCTCCGGACCAAGGACACAAGTCTCCTCAGAGGGAGCCCTCTGAGAAAAGATACAACCTTAGAAATAGGGACAATCTGAAGAAACCTGATAGATATCAAGATATTGATACACGTCCCTCTCGATATTTTCAGACTTCCTCGCAGAAATCGGAAAGAAGAGGACGGTCAGAACACAGGGAAGAGCACGTCAAGTCCAAAGACAAAGAACCTGCTCATCAAAGTAAAAAATTGCAATTTCCAAAAAAGATGGTAGCCAGTATTAAAATAATCAAACATGCCGAGGATCCTGAGGACACAACTGAAAAACGGACAGTGGGCTCAGTCAATGCTAGACAGCGCAGCAGAAGTGAGCATAGCTCGCAAGATCCTGATGAATCATCTGGAGACAGTGGACACGAATGAATACATTCAGGTGGAAACTGCAGATACCAGAGTTAGCAAACCTCATAAAATATACAAAATAACATTACATATAGAGGGAGATAAGACTAGGAAAATAAGGGGTCTATTTTGGGATAACCTCTCCACAGGCTATGACATCCTTTTAGCAGAAAAAGACTGGCGACCGGAGTTTGTCAGAGAGTGCCCTCATGGCGAAGAAATGATTATCACAGTTTTGTGTCACGCTTGCACACTAAACTCATTAAAGTTCATCAGTTGTTGCGTGCTCTGGGGTGTACTCTCCGTCATGGAGTACTGATATACAAAAGGATAGCGTGGCCCTTGATTGGGTGACGTCCCCCGCAACAACTGATGAACTTTAATGAGTTTAGTGTGCAAGCGTGACAAAAAACTGTGTTATTTACTTTTCCTGATACACACGCTTGGCACCTATAGTAGAGATGCAATACGAAGAGATTCTAAACATTACAGATCAGCGAGCTGACACATTTGCCTTTGCAGCAGATGAAGCAACCCGCATCTATGCTTTGACTCATGAGGATACAACAGAGTCTACATCACGTCCGAATAAGGAACAAAACGTCAGACAATTACTTTATCTTTCAAAAAGGGCTATCAATCAGAGACTGCATGCAAGCACATTGGTGAAATATCATCGAGCGCTTCGAATCCCAAGGGGCCTAAGGATCGCCCTCAAACCTTCGTTATGCAAGAACTCATTGAAATTCAAAGAAAAGTGGTTCGCTATCCTGAACAAGTGTTCTTTAGACCTCATCCTCCTTATAATAGAGGAGTTATCTGCCATTCTAGAAGAATTACAAAAAGAGATAGAATCAGTAACTGAAGAACTGACAAAGAGTATGCCAGCAGAAGATTGGGCTAAGGTCCTGGAAGACATCAACGTGCAACTAACGAAACATACTCAGGAAGTCAACGATAGGAAAATTAGAAAACTACGAAGAGATACGGTTGACTATAAACTCGGGGAGGTATATACCTGGGCAGAGGTATATGCCCGCCGGAGACAAGGAAAACCATACACACAGAGTACAGATACATCCTCTACAGACAGTGATCAATTTTCGAGATCAAAGTCCACCGGAAGACCCCGGCAACAACAGCAAACAGGAGTTGAACAGCACTCGGAAAATTCAGGAACAGTTCAAGATTCAACCCAACAACAAAGAAGACAGGAGTCTTTTTTAGAGGAGGGCCAGCGAGAAAAAGAAGACCCCAGGAGGAGCAAGGGGAAAAGAAAAAGATCAACCAAATACCCGGAGTGTAACGGCAGAGAGAAAGAAGGACAAACCAAAGAAGAACATGGTTTAGAAAACTTAGTTATTAACATTTCCGATGTTGAGATGGACCGCATCTCCATTGAGGTACTACAGAAAGGTATGTCCTTCGTACCAACCACGGAAACTGATAGGCTGGAATTAGAAGTTAGTTTTTACAAACTAATGAGGAAACTACGTCTCAGGCACTTCTTTGACAATATTGTTACAGACAAGAGCGACAGTAAAGAGGATCAATTATTGGGATTAACTCCACACAGTACTTATGTAGCACCGGTGTCACATAAAACATTAGACATATTTGAAAACCTGGTGATATTGGAGTTATCTAAGTTGAACTTTAAGAAAAGATCCCGACGACAAAATCTAACACAGAAGCAAATTGATGCTCTCAGGAAAATAGCAAATAACCCACATATCATATGCCAGAAAGCTGACAAAGGAGGTGCTATTATAATAATGAACATTTCACATTATGAACAAGCAGTGGAAAAACATTTAGGAGACACACAAGTCTATTTACCTTTGGATTACAATCCTACTGAGCAATTTTCGAAAATCTTGGAAAGCATTATCAATAAAGCATACAATGATGGGATAATTAATGAAAGAACAAGGAAATTTCTGATTACAAGCCACCCCAAAAGCCCACAAATACACATGTTACCGAAAATACACAAGGATCTTATGAACCCTCCTTTTCGACCCATAGTGTCGACGGTTAGAAGCATTCATCAATCAATAGGACAACTATTGGATAGATATTTGCAACCTTGTGTGGTGAGGATGAAGACATTTGTGAAGGACACGACCCATTTTCTAGAGAAACTCGAAACTGTAAATATAACAGAGGATGAACATATACTACTATGCAGCATGGATGTTAAATCCTTATATACATCCATACCCCACCAAGATGGGATAGAAGCTATAGAACATGCACTATTGAATACAGACCTCGACATGAATTTCAAAGTTTTCCTAATGGAACTATTATGTTTTACCCTTTTCCACAGCTATTTCCAATGGAAAGATCAATATTACTTACAACAAACCGGGACTGCCATGGGAAATTCGGCAGCACCCTCATATGCGAATTTGTACATGGAACGTTTTGAAACAGAGCACATTCTAACCCAGGAACCATGGAAATCTCACACTAAAATCATTTTGCGATACATAGATGATATGTTGATCATATGGACTGGCACAGAAATAGAACTTAAGGAAGCTATCATAGAACTTAACACACGTGATGAACGTATACAATTCACATCAGAGATCAATGAGACTAGGATTACATTTCTAGATGTGGAAATTCACAGACAAGGCTCTGGTTTTGAGACTGATATTTATCGAAAATCAACAGATCGCAATAATCTGTTACATCATAATAGCTTCCATCAGAACTCGCTAAAGATGCATTTGCCATATTCTCAAATGTTAAGAGTCAAAAGGATCGTATCAACACCTGAGAAATCTGAAATTAGAATCAAAGAGATGGAATTAAGATTCAAAGACAGAGGATATCCTCAAAACATATTGGAAGAAGCAAAGCAGCGATGTGCTCAGAAAAACAGGAAGGATTTGCTAACGCAAACAACCAAAAAGGAAAACACAAGAGTAGTTATTGTGTCAAAATATTCAACCAAAAGTAAAGCATTTAAAAACATCATCAAGGAACATTGGACAATATTATCGCAAGAAACTGATTTCAATAACATTTTCAGTGAGATGCCTCTATTTGCCTACCAAAGGGCGAAGAATTTGGGGAATATGATCAAACCAAAGGAATTGAAGGTAAATGAAACTTTTCAGGGCACACTGCCATGTCATAACTGCAGTCACTGCAACAGCATCATCAAAGGGAATACCATCACCCACCCCAGCAAAGGACACAAGATCAAACTACATGTGTCAGCCACTTGCGATTCAATGAACGTTATCTATTTGTTGAAATGTCCCTGTGGACAAGGTTATGTAGGGAAGACAGAAAGAAAAATGAAAACGAGATTAAATGAGCACAAATCAAATATTCGCAACAAACATACAAAATCAACAGTTGCAGCTCATTTTTGTGAGGCTTCGCATAACATCAGTCAACTAAGGTTTGCAATTTTGGAAATTGTGGCAAAACGAGAAGGTGTGGATAACAATAAGAACTTGTTACAACGAGAGAATTTCTGGATTTTCAAACTGGAAACTTTGAAACCGACTGGAATGAACGAACATACAGAATTTAGTTGTTACTTATAATTGACTACTGTAGAAATACTTTTCCAATGTGTGCCTACATGTTGTGTTTCTCTTTGTTCCCTTATTGAACATCTAATTTCGTACACACAGCACGTTTAGTTTACTTTCACGTTTGATCACCCCTCTCTAAGATGGCGGCCATGGACCTTTAGGGTTTAGTCCGCCTTCACTATCTATGACTACCACGGCGTCTTAACACCACCTGAAACGCTAACTTTGTGAACTACGTTCTCTCCAACCGGCGGGCGTACAAGCTTTGGATTTCTTGGCTCCACGAGTAAGCACACGGAACCTACTTTTACTAATTTTGGTGAGCGGGTGTTACATGCTATGCCAACACTAGTGTATAATTTTCTACCTCGATGCAGCCACGGGAGCCTTATAGCGTTATAATTTAACCCTCGTAATCTAGGGCGTTTTTCTATATGGGCGCTTTTCTATATGAGTACACATTATTTTCAACTAACTCTTTCCAAACACGCGTGGTATCGTTTTCTTATTAACTCACACAACTATTATGAATATTTATTACATTAACATATTGACGATTATCTGACGATTATAGTTGCAGCTTGGAAACAGTGATTTTTTGGTTTATGAACTGTAATTATTTTATTGCATAGGCACTCTGATGTATCCTAATACGTGATTATTTTTTTGATTCATAGAACCCAGTCCCTGATGAAGGCTAACTTTTAGCCGAAATGCATTGGATGATTATTTTCTGGGTATAAGGCTGGAAGCCATGAATTTGTTTATGAATAACATTGAGAACAATATGATAAAAGATAAAGAATAAAAGATTCTGGAACATGGACTTTTGAATGGATCCAGAGGATTTATTTATTTATTTGTTCTGAACAGTGAAGAACTCTACAACCCTTTTATTGGGATCTAGCTGTGACTGGGGGACGTCACCCAATCAAGGGCCACGCTATCCTTTTGAAGAAATGATTATGCCTGCCTTCTCAAATCACATTCCAATTCATAAAAAATATACACTTGCAAGAAAGTGGGCAGTAGCCCAAGCACCTGCATTATATAAAAACCATGTTGGATGGGATGAGGACTCTCCTCCTCACAAAATCCAGTTAAAATGTCAACCAACTGCACAGAGGCAGTACCCAATTAAGCAAGAAGCTAAGAAACAGGTCAGGGAGATCTTAGATCAACATGAATACCAGGAGGTGATTGAAACTTGCACCTCACAAATGAACAATCTTTTGTTTCCTGTCTCCAAGCCAGACGATTCATATCGTCTAGTTTTGGACTACAGACATCTAAACTCATGTTGCAAAACTTTTGCAGTACAAAACTCACATAGTGCAGCACTAATGAATAACATCGTGCGCAAAAAATACAAAACAACATTAGACATCTCTAATGGATTCTTTTGTCAAAACATAGCACCTGAAAGCAGGTATTTGACCGCTTTCTCAATAATGGGCTTGCAGGAAATTCTGTCGACTCCCACAGTGGTTCAAGAACAGCCCAGGATTATTCTCAGCAAGAGGAACAGAGTTACTACAAATGTATGATGATGAGGCATTATCTTATGTTGATGACTTCTATCTCACAGATGATGACCTGGAGACACACTTAAAAAGAGTGAACACCATAATACTTGGGTTCGCAGCAGAGGGTTACAAATTCAACTTTAAAAAGTCACGAATTGCGCATCTAACTGTCCTATTTTTAGGATATGAATTATCAAGTGAAGGCAAAAGCCTGGCAGACAATTTCTTAGAGAAATGTGCTGTAATCCAAGCACCAAGAACGCTGAAAAACTTACAATCAATTCTAGGTTTCCTGAATTTCGGAAGAACTTACATTCTAAATTATGCAGAGAGGGTTAAACCTCTCTATGAACTAATAAAACCAGATTTTAAAACAATCAATTGGACTCAAAAACACACAGAAATTTTGAGATCATTGCAAACAGACATGTTAGCTAAAACAAAATTGCAAACACGCGATAAAACACGCAACCTTGTGATCCGGGTCATCCCAGGAAGATGCGGATTCACATACCTAACCTCTAATGAGGGAGAAATGGTACCAATAGCATACAAATCACATTTGTTCAAAGAAGCTGAAAAAACATTCAGTATTAAGGAAAACATTGTACATGCGGTTCAAACAGCTGTAGCAACAGAAAGAGACCAAGCCGAAGGCAGACAGATTACTGTTATAACAGCAGAATCAGCCTTTGAGTCATTAACAAGCCCATGTAATTTTACTACCGTGGCATTAAATCCAAAATGGATACAATGGAAAAATTCTCTTGCTACAGACAAAGTGAAATACTATTTTGGCCCAAACATGAAAAGATTAAAAAATCTAGAATATGAAAGAGAATATCCTCTGCCAATCGACATTCTGCCCATACAACAGTACACCTGTGTAATATATACAGACTGATATGCACAACTCTCAGTTTGGGGAAAACAAGCCTATAACGCCACATGCCAGATGGTTAAAAACGTGTGGCGCGGAGGTAAATTGAGACCTCTGGTAACAAAATCACACTCTGTAGAAAGCAATTCAGATCAACAAACTGAAGTAATATCGTTAAAAATGGCGCTAGATAATGCCGATCGCAAATTCCCGACACTAATAGTGTGCGATTCACATTACTTCGTCAAATCATACAATAACGACTTGCAGAAATGGGTTCAAAACGGTTACAAAGATGACACAGGTGCCACAATAAAGCAAAAATCGCTTTGGGAACAAGTAGTTCTTTTACCGAAAGAACTACCAAAGACTCACGTGATACATTCATTGAGTCATGAACGTGATGGCGTTCACGTTACAGGGAATTCATTGGCTGAGACAGCCACAGCGGAAGCAACTAAGCCGGCTTCCGTAGCTACAAAAAAGCGTTCAGGAAAATACATAGACGGGGAAACGATGCTGGCGGTAAAAACGTCATCAAAAGGCGACTGTGCAGCGCTACCCATCAACTATCCACTCAATTATACATACATAATCGATGCAAACTCCGTTCCTTCTGCTCAAATCCCTGGAGTGGGGGATAGGGTAATTCCAAACACGAACAGGAGAGTATTGTTAATAGCAGACGCACATATGGGTGAGGGTCTAAGACACCTTAAGATTAAGGAATCTCTGGAAGAATTACAATCAATATACTGGTGGCCAGGAATGAGCCTGCAAAACTACAAATTTGCATTTAACTGTCAGAACTGCAACAGAGATCGCAGTGGCGAACTGCCCGGAGTATTGCCAGGACCCTTCTTTTAGATAGAATAAGAATATCAATACAAAAAACCCAGAAAAATGCTTCCCATTAATATTATTAAAGAGACTAGTTTCACTTAAAATGTAGACCCCAGCCCTCGGCTGACGTCTGAACTGTTATAAAAGATTTGCGAGTCTATAGCTGCATAGACGCAATTGGCATGCTACATTCTGACCAGGATCCTGCTTTTAGCTCTCGAGCTTATAGGGAGGCCATGACCAGCATGGGCATTGCATTGCGGTAATCTTATCACTTCCTTCCTGAGGGAAATGGGATGGTGGAACGAAAAAACCGAGACATATAGCAATCTATAACGGCAAAGGTATTAGGTTTGGGGGTTGGATGGGTCAAACATTTAATAAGTGTCCAACGTAGTCTTAACAATCTGCCAAGAAATTCTCTAAAAGGTTTCAGTCCGTACGAACTATTGTTCGGGACTAGAATGCATATCCAGGACCTCGATAGTCAGACTTCAGTGGTAGAAGGAAAATGCTTTGATATCAAAGATCGTTTGGCTATTTTACAGGAATAAAATGAAACAAGAAAAGACCTGAGCAACATAAAGTTGAAACAACAGCCAACAGCCACTGAAGAGAAACCACCTGTCCCAGCAAGGCCTGTCTGGATTCCAAAGATTGGGGATCTGGTCAGAGAGAAAATCGCGGTGAAGAAGGAATTTGGCCTTCTTACAGAACAGCAGTACCTGTCTTAGCTGTCAACGGAACAAGATCAGTTGTACTACCGCCCCTTGCTGGTAAAAAGGAGAACCGAGTTGTATCTATCGACCTGGTTAAACCACAATCATGTGGCCAATAATAAGTAGTAGGCCAAGTACACTCCCAAGAAATAGCAGAACATCAAAGTTTGCTACAAGTCAAGAGGTTCAAACTGAGAGACTAATCACATTTGATAAACCTACAGTGAATCAACGAGGACTATGCAACAAAGCCATGGAACTTATGCCTCTTAAAACCCAAATTGCAACAGTTCGTCAAGAAACACCTGTCTACAACGATGTAGGCACAGACTATGCTAATGAAACAAAGAAAAATCCAGAAGCAATTCCAACAATTGACAGAACTGCATCAGGCTACTTCATCAATTTCGATGACTTTTCTGAGGATCCGAGCGAACCTGAGGAACAGCCAACAACAACAAAAACTTTTAAAGACAAAACTAAAGAACTCTTTCATCAACTACAAGAAACCTATCTGATTTCCCCATGGATTGAATTTTGGGTGGTGCTAGGTGTACTTTTCCTCCTGCTTTGGCTCATCATGGTGCTATGCTTGGGACATTTCATTGAGGGAAAATATATTACAATGGACACAGCAAGCCAGAATATCAACCTGGTCCTAAAGCCACACAAGTCTTCACACATCGAAAAAAGAGAACTTTCTTCAGTAAACTTCACAGCCAATCCGATACCCGGTGGGGTAGCATGGGACAAAACAGATTACGAAATATATGGCCCGGTCGAGCTCTTGAAGTATCCTCATCAATTTAAGGTTTCATTAAGTGACTTTGTAAAACCAAGCACATTCTCTGATGATTGGTACTTTGAAAGTATTAATGATATGATGTCAGACTTAGTTATGTCAGCAAAATTTACAGAACATGATTATTTACAAGGTTCATCAAATTATGAACAGATGTACTGCCACAATCACTATGCTAACCATTATTTGCATAAATCTGCTCAACCTAGAAATGTTTTAAATTATAATCAATGGGAACATTGTGCAACTCCACCAAAAGGTAGTTCAAAAACATTTTATGAGAAATTCCCATACTTCTCAGGGTTTAACACAAGTGAAGCAGAAACGTTTTATTTCAAACTGTTAAATAAGACAGGAATGAAAACCATGCTGACAAATACTAAATTAATCTATTCAGAAACATTTTTGAAAAAATGACTATATTTGGTTTTGATTTTTGGAAAAATAACATTGAAACAAAAACCATCTGGGGTACCAAAGATTGGCAAGTCCAAGATATAGAATCATTATTCAGAGCCTGCATGATCCCAGAACAATTTATATTTTTGAATGACACAATTCAACAAACAACCTGTCTTGGCCTAGCCAAAATTAAAGACTTATACAAACCGTCTATTGCAAAGCCAACACCTGACAGTAATAGCACTACAGATGTTGAGATAGACGTATCCCTTATTTTAAACCAAAACAGAAAACATCCTGATTGGAAAAAAATGGTTGATCTGGCCCACCGACACAAATAACTGTCAAGATAGATTCCTGAACAAAATACAGGGGTTCAAATTGACCAGGCCAGACCCTAGATACTCCCAGAGACAACATCCAGGGATAGTTACAACATACAGTGTAGGAAAACTCTGCCTTGAATGGCTACAGACATCCACACTGGCAGAAATTAAGCAACACTTGACTTTACTTAAAGAAGGTGCTGACTTGCGTGATTTCATTATGGGACCACGCAAACAGCGTCAAAAACGTTTCATAGCGGCCTCTATATATGCAGCTTATAACGAAGCTTGGAAAGAAACTCAAATTGAAACAGCAGAGAAAATACGGGAAATTGACCGTATTAATTTGGAAAAGTCACTTTCTGTTGTGGACAATGGGTTAATGACTCTGTCTTCCAGAATATATTCACTGGACTGTATTGTATCATCTGCGATCGATATAATAGAGCAGGACTTACTAATGTTACAACATGGTCAGTCCCAATTGCGTTCTATTGTACAGCTTGGCTGGACGTTACAAAATCTGCGTTCAGCCTACGTGCCTTGGCGTTTAATCAACACAACGTCACTATTCTCTATCTTTAACCTTACTGATATACAAAACAGCTTGGCACAAAAAGGAGCAGAATATACAATTCTGAGCATTGAAAAACTTGAGAGATTACCATTGACAATGTCAGAACGACCTGTCATCGAATGGATAATACACGGGATCATAACTATTCCGATAACAACTTTCCAATTTTGATACTGCCAAAAGTATATACAGGCAGGCCAGTATGAAAGGTTGGGTAAAGGATACATTAAGTCATCATGGAAATTACTATACACACACACATGTTATAGTGAAAAAGGACAGAATGTATTTCTTAGTGGTGATAATTGTGAAAAATCACTAAGTGGTATACTTCTGTGACAGGGTATAAATCTACATGGGGCCTGTGAGGGGACTTCAAATAACCTTTCATGTCACCAGCTTGGCACACCTGCAACTCGAATAGAACCATTCTTTAGACGGCTTTCGAACGGGAGCTACATTCTAATTGTGGACCACAGATGTTGTGGCTTGATGCCAGGAAAAGCGTATCTTGTAAGCGTTTCGTCCATGGTCACTTGTTGTATGCAAGTATTGTATCCAAACGACACTCCAGACAGGGAGGGAAAAATTTGGCCCAGTTTGAAAATCTCTTCTATTCGAATTGATACTTTAAGCAGAATGAAGTCTGTTCTTCTACAGACGCCTGTGCCCTTGACGTCATCAACCGAAACGTATGATCTCCAGGTTGCAAGGACGACAACAGAGATACATGCACTATTATCAACAAATTGCCCCTTACATTTCGCAGAAATTCTAAACCAAATCTTAAACATTTCAGATACAAATGGTATCCCGAGTGTATTTAAGACATTTTTTTCTGGACTGCTGACACCTTTCAAAGCAGTCCTGGGCATCTTTCCTAATTTTGTCCATTCGATCTTTGGCGGCCTTCCACTCCTGTTGGGACTCGTAGCAGGCATTTTATTTTTGATACTCCTGCTTCGTTATGGCAAGCCATGTCACAGACAAGACTCCAGCAACAATAGAAGAAACGATCCTAGCTATACGCTATCGGGACCGCATAACTAAAGTCCTTGGATTAGCCCGGCTAAGAGATCTGAATATGACCTGGTTTTTTCATTCAGACCCATCTGGCAGAATTGTATCTTACCTGTGCTAAGATGTATGCTATGCGGAGAAGAATGCGTGTTGGACGTCTGTCTTACACTACAATCAGAAGTACCATTGGATACAGATACTTTGCTAAGTCCTGTAACGGCTCATGCATCGTGTTGTCCCCAGCGGTTACCCATCCTGATGACGGCATTCGTTGAGACTTCACCACTGCGATTAAAGGGTAGTGAAGCGCAAGATGAGAGCAGCATCAACCAGGTACGACCTTCTGTGAGCACTGCTGATCCTGTCATCGATAATAGCAATCATTCTCACAACTGCACAGTTGCGGCATTTTCCAAGTTGGTCAAACTTTCACCTGAAGCGGTAAACTGCTTTTTTGAAAGTCTGTCTGGAATGATGTTCTCCCCTGAACAAAAAGAATAACTTTTAAGCAAACGAGCACTCAGCGTTCCCTGAACTCTGAATTTGGCCTTCAGCTTTGAAAAACAAAAGCTTCTGAAAATATTTGGAACTGTTTTGGCTTCTTCCCCTGAAAAACGAAAAAAAATGTCCCCGATTCCAAAATATTTACTTTTTTTGGCACTCATCCTCTGCTTAAAGTAGAACTATTCTTAGAGAACAGAGCTTCTATTTTTAGGAACTCTAGAGACAATATATTACCTCAGCCTCTAGCATATTTACAAATAACTGTATTTATATGTGATGAAATGGTCTCGCACTTTTCTTTTCTGTATTAAGAGCCATTTCATGTGTAATTTTCGCAAAATCATTCCGCTGATATATATGCATCCTATTTTATGAATGATTACTCTGCTTGAAATACTAAACCTATACTCATTTTTCGTGTATTTCGCATATGCCATTTCAGATGCAAAAAATGTATTTTGGGGTGGATCGGTATACACATGCACCGTTAAATATGTTTACTATTGCTTAGTTTAGTAATTATGGACATGAATTCGTGGAGTGGGTGTAGTGTGTTTATCTAGGTATCTGAATCAATATTCCTATTCTTTGCCCTTGTGTGGTTATAAATAAATAATATCCCTACAACGGCATAGAAACCCTTTTCATAATTCAGTCATAGCGCATGCTGTCACATTAAGCAAGCCTATTCCTCCAGCACCCTAGAAAGCACACGAGTTCCTAAACAAATCCAAGCCTCCAGCAACCTGGGAAATCCCCTTGCTATTGTTTTGATTTTGCCCAAGAACTCATGTAAAACACTGTAAGAACGACCAGTTCTTAGTGACATCTTAATTGATGTCTTATGTCCAGCCTTACGTCAAACCCGGCACCTTTCAGGTATAAAGATACCAATGTTGCCTTAAGCAAACACACGGTGGTGATGAATCTGGAGCAGCTACTACTTGCCTGAGAGCCCAGCTGATGCGAGAGCCCACGGACGCTGCCCCTCCCTTTTGACGCGCTGAGAAAGACGCTGTCTTTTCTCTTGCCGAGAAATCCAGCCTCCGGCGTTTCCAGCTTACCCTTGCGGGTGACTGGGATACCGAGTCCTGAGAGAGAGATACCAGCCCTCCTGCCTTCTAATACCCAGGTACTGAACTGACTAAACCCTTACAGAGAATTCTTGAGTCAGATTCTTGGCAAAACAAACTTAACTTAAAACTGCTACTTACTTACTCCTTCCCACGTATTAGGCTTAGGTCAGGTACACCGGGGTAGGCGTAGTTAGAAGCACCAGTTGAGTACGATTAGTCAATGTATATATGTATGTATATATTTTATCCATTTTAAAGTATCATATGGCTAAGAAACCATATCAATGCTTTTACAGTATTATTTCATAATCCTGCTTTTACTGTATGCACTTTACTTAACTATAAGTATTACAATTGTAGCAATTAATTTCTCTTGTATGAGGAAAGAGACTGCTCAATAAATAACACCTTTTATTGAAAACGCCCGTCTCTCTTTTTCTCTGCAATCTGGTGAAACTAAGTACGCACCTTTGACTGAGTGAAATAGCTGTCTTTTGTTTTCACACGACTCTAGAGATATACTCTTAATCAGGGAGAGCAAAGTTGTCATGTTTTATGGTTGTCAGAAACTAAATCCCTTCTTGTCTATCCATAGAGGTTAAACTCCTCCTCGCTTATTCGAGAAAGTTTCTAGTGAACTCTGAGCTAGCTGGCAAAAAAACTTAAGTCTAATATAGTCAGTAGAGACCTAGTTAACCTCAGTCCTACGTCTACACTACTGAAAATATTATTCCAATGCGCAGAGCCTATTGGGACTATAGGAACTACACTACACCTATACTTGCCCAAAGTATTGGGACTCACAGTAGTGGACATAGGCATGTCCACATCATAGAGCAGAACTGCCTGAGTAGGGACTCTGACTAGGCCAGACTCCATCTCAGTGCCCAGGGTCAACCCCACTAAAGCCTTGGGTTGTGCACTAACACTGCTGACTGTACTAGGGGGTGCAGGTGCCTTAGGGGCTGCAGTGGTAGGGACTGTTCTTTTCTTAGTGCATTCACTACCCCAGTGTGAAACTTATTTACAGGTATTGCACCAAGGTTTCTTTGGCCCATCATTCTTCTTCATTTTCTTTCCAGTTTGGGACCCCCACTCATTAGAAGTATTTTAAGGGCCTGAAGAAGACTTCTGGTCTTTTTGTTTTTGTTCTCCACCCTTCTGGTCTGCCTTTTTCCGATCACCTCCATGGTTCTGGGGTTTCTCCTTAACCCTGGTTCTGACCCATTTGTCTGCCTTCTTTCCCAATTCTTAGGGCGAGGTCAGAACTGAGTCAGTCAGGTGTTGATGCAACTGCTGGTTCTGACAATTATTAAGGATCGGTTCTCTCATTATTAGATTGTACAATCCTGTATAGTCTGAGACTTTACTTCCCAGCAGCCAACCCTCCAGAGCCTTAGTGGCACAATCAACAAAATCAGTCCAGTCCTGAGTCTGAGCTTTTTGGGTATCTCTGAACAACAACCTGTATTTCTCAGTGGTTAGGCCAAGCCCATCAATAAGAGCACTCTTCAGGACAGTGTAGTTTTTAGCATCCCCAGGACTAACTGTGAGGAGCTTATCTCTCCCTTACTCAGAAAAGGAGTACCCTAAGATTGCTGCCCACTGATCTTGGGGAACCTGCTCTACCATGCAGGCCCTCTCCAGAGCCGTCATCCATTTGTGGATATCATCCCCTTCCTTATAGGGGGGCACAATCTTTGTCAGGTTTCTATTGTCATAGGACCTGTCTTTCTCTTTAAGGATATTGCTGCCACCAGTGGAGTCTACCCCACTCAATTTATGTTCCCTTGCTAAAGCAAGTTTAGCTTGGGCCAGGGCTATCTCTTCCCTCTCTATCTGGAGTCTGACAGCTCTCATCCTGGCCTTATGCTCTTTTCTCTGGGGGGAAGTCATTCCCCTTTGAGAACCCCTTGAGGCATTAGAAAGGTTAGATTCCCTGGAAAAGGATCTCTCTCTTCTATTGCCAGGGAGTATTCTGCTATTGGGCCTGGGGAGGTGGTTACCCTCTCCATTTCCATGTAGGTTCAAGTTAGCTTGGCTAAGCCTCCTACCTTGGACCTGGATATCCCCCTGATCATCTGAATCTACATCCTCCTCCACCTCTGGGGTGGTGTTCTCATCATCTGGGGGGTTCATTCCTTCTCCTGGATTACCTGAGGGACCTGCACTAGCCTTCTCAAGATCATCCTTTTCTAGGATTCCTATCAGGATGGGAATGGTAGGGTTGTGACCCTTTTTCAGCCCCCTTGTAGTGCACAAGGCACTCAAGTCTCTGGAGCTGAGGTTGTCATAGCTGGAAGGTGCCTTGGTAAGGTCACCTGCCACAGGTAGAGAACTGGGTTGCTCACCTGTGCCAGACATGACTCTAGTGAGGTGTAAGTGGTGCACTTACCTACACTATGTGTTTTCCTACTGAAACCTTGCTAGTGAGCTGTAGTCAGGGTGTGCTAAGCCCTTTAATCTACCACTACAAAGTTCAGTAGAACTTAAGTATGTAAGCTTTGTTTATATGTACCTATGGTACTTAATGTGATCTTTCAAATGATATAAAGATTACAATGGTAAAACAACAGCAAGCTCAAATCCCAACCGCTGCACACCAATGTGAGAAGTTGGCCTGATGTATGATGTTCACTATTCTAGTGAGCACCTTGTATCAGTCCAAACAACCCTTATGGTGGTGGTTGTAAGTCAACCTTATAGACAAGCTATACAAGGGGTAGCATAGACCTAAGCAGTCTTAGGCTTAACTCAAGAGGGCATGTGAAGGCAGCTGTTTTACCATATGCAGTCCTGTAATATCAAATGAAAGGACACCACACAAGTTATATATTATAAAAATATATGTATTTATTACTAGAATAATCCTCTGTACTCTTTATGAGTGCAGAGGCACAAGCGTTGAAACAAAAGCACAGTTAAACATGCAAAAGTTGCACAATTATGGATAGGCCCAGTGGCCACTCAAACCATATATTAAATAAGTGGTATAAGAACTGCTTTACGAACAGTGGTGAGGCCTAGGGCCTTGGGAATCGCTGGGACTACACTGGACTAAAAGTAGTTAGCACGGGAGTAGCCCGCGGGATTCGGGTGCAGCGCTAAAAGCACACGCATGCACCAATGCAAAGTCAATGGTGCGTAAAAGTTACAAAGTTACTGTTTTAGAAGTCTTCCGACTGGACTAGAACTTAGCCACTTAAAACTAGGACACTAGAGGTGTAAACCACTACAGGAGCACCGGCGTTCAATCGTTACCTCACCCAAAGGAAGCGGGTGCATAGGTGCCAAAGTGTGTCGGGTTTCGTCGTGTAGATCTATGGAGCCTGGAGATGAAGATGCTGCAGGCGGCCAGGAGAGAAGAGTCCGGTTGGATCCAAGGGTGGATCGAAGATGTAGAGTACCTGAAAGCAGAGGAGACAGAGTCTGGGTCACTAGCCAGTGACCGGGATGGAACCAGGAAGGAACCAGGCGATGTCGGGCGCAATCAGTTGGTTGTTGAGAAGCTTGTCTCTGCTGCCACGTGGACTCTGGGGCACAGAGGATGTCCAGGAGTGGATCACGATCTGTCCCACAAAGGCTCTCGCTGTCGGCGGTGTTGGCTTCCGGATCGGAGTCGGCTTCCGGATCGGAGTCAACAGGCCTTGGCAAATGCAACCCACGCAGGATTTGAAGATCGCTTCTTACTTGGACCAGCAAGGTCAGAGAGGTTGCTCCTTTTCAGGGGAGCGAGGGCCAGTCTGGAGCAACCAGACTAGCAGAGTAGTTTCAAAGTTTCGTCGTCGTAGTGACCACTAGCCAACAGGCAAGTGACCGGACAGACGCGTCAAGCAGGAAAATGCTAAAGGGCCCCACGCAGCACTCGATGAGTGTGGAGGGGTGATCTTCGGTGCAGAAGCTGCTCGGGGCTGGGCCTTCTCAAACCCCAATGCACACCTTCGAGGGTGTCTCGGGAGCTGCACGGTCAGCACTTTGCAGTCTTTTCAAGATGGCCGGTCCCACATCTCACGTCGCCTCCACGGGTCTCAGCTTTGCTGTGGCTGTGGATCGGGCTGTTGGATGTCTGGGAATCTGGTTCTTGTCGATTTCTGTTGCTCGAGCTCTGGATGGAGCTGCAACAAAGCAAACCGTTGGGCGCTGGATGGTGCCTGTTTGCACAGGGTGGTCACTCCTTGACCACAAGGGAGATTCTTCAGTCTTCCACGTCGAGTGGGATGTCGAAGGGTCCAGAGTTCTGTATCAAGGTATCAGTTAGGATTATCTGCCTTCAATGGGCACAGCTCTTACATTTATTCCAAACAAGGGGCTGGATATCCTGCTAGGTCCCTCATATGGGTGGGACCCAGGAAGGGGGTGGTTATACCCCTTTCCTTTTGTCCAGTTGCCAGAGCTGGGGTTGGAGTGCCCAAGGACCGGTTTGAACTGGGCTATGCATGGGGAGCCTTGTGTGCCCCAGGCAGTGTCTAGTTTCACTCGCCCTGCTTGCCTCAATCCACTATCTCCTGTCTGGGGTGGTGTGACACCTCCCTGTGACAGGATACCTTTTGTCCAAGCCTCCCTTGCCAAGTTTCGGTCAGCAGCAGGAGGCCAGACTTGTGTCGGTGGCAGCAGCATCCATTTTGTGATGCTGGGGCTCTGGTTAGATTTAACCCGATTTAAGTAAAGTTACATGTCTTCTCCCTCTAGAAGATTGGAATGCTACCCCGTCACCAGAACTGGTGAGGGGGTAGTATTCCAAAGTGTATGACACCTTACACGACATGTTTTGATAGAGCCAAACCAAAGTTGGCAATAACCGCGAGGATTATAATGCACTTAAGAGTGTATATGGTATGGCAATACCCTGGAACACCTATAAGGAAATGGTTCCGAAAGCTGCAGACAGGCTCAGCTCATGCTAGAGCACCATCTCACATAAAACCAAGCACTCTGCCTCCAGGATTGTTAAAGCCTGCCATAGGAGTGACTTATAGGTGTATATGTGTCCAGATATAGGTTTAGACATAGGTATACTATATCTAAGCAAGGGGTGATTACACGACCTTGCCCCAGCTGAGTGATCAGCCAGTTGTGTCTGTTTGGATGGCCAGCCAGCGGTGGCAAAAGATATGCTGCAGCCCCTGGTAGGCCTTGGATGCACCTATGCCCTGGGTACCTATAGTACACTGTACAGGGGCTGATAAGGTGTCCAATACCAAATTGGTGATGTACCTATAGTACATGTATGTGAATTTAGAGAGAGAACAGCAGGCTGTGGGTCTGATTAGCAGGCCCACAGCCACATTAAGTCAAAAACCAGTGAACCCCCCTCCCCCCCAAACGCAGGGACATTAAACTTGACCAGATAAGTCTTCATGTTCTAAGTGGAAATACCTGGAGAGACCATCTGCATTGCCATGGTCAGTCCCTGGTCTGTGCTCCACTGTAAAGTCCATCCCCTGTAGGGAAATGGACCACCTGAGCAGTTTGGGATTTTCACCCTTCATCTGATTAAGCCACAAGAGGGGCATATGGTCGGTCTGAATCTTGAAGTGAGTGCCAAACAAGTATGGTCTCAACTTCTTCAGGGCCCAAACCACAGCAAAGGCATCCCTCTCAATGGCTGACCAACGTTTCTCTCTAGGGGTCAGCCTTCTGCTAATAAAAGCAATGGGCTGGTCTTGACCATCTACATTAAGTTGTGAAAGCACAGCTCCCACCCCCAACTCAGAAGCATCTGTTTGGACAATGAACTCTTTGGAGTAGTCAGGACTCTTCAGGATAGGTGCAGAGCACATGGCCTTCTTCAGGTCATCAAATGCCTTTTGACAGCTAACTGCCCACTGAACCTTTTTTGGCATCTTCTTGGATGTCAGATCATTCAATGCTGTCACAATGGACCCATAGTTCTTTACAAAGTTACTGTAGTACCCAGTCAGGCCCAAGAAGGCTCTGACTTGTGTCTGGGTAGTTCTGGGGAGGCCAGTCCTGTATGGCCTGGATCTTGTTCTCCAATGGTTGAACCTGACCCCCACCTACTAGGTGGCCCAGGTACACAACCTTGCTCTGCCCTATCTGGCACTTGGTAGCCTTGATAGTCAGGCCTGCCTTTTGCAGGGATCCAGGACGTTCTACAGGTGGATCAGGTGATCCCCCCAGGTGGAGCTGAAGACAGCAATATCATCTAGATATGCTGCACAAAAGTCATCCAACCCAGCAAGGACTTGATTCACCAACCTTTGGAAAGTGGCAGGTGCATCCTTCAAACCAAAGGGCATTACCACAAACTGATAATGTCCACTGGGGGTTGAGAATGCGGTTTTGGCCTTAGACTCCTCAGCTAACCTGATGTGCCAATAGCCAGCTGTCAGATCAAATGTGCTCAGAAATTTGGCAGAAGACAACTTATCTATGAGCTCATCTGCCCTTGGAATAGGATGAGCATCTGTCCTAGTGACAGCATTGAGACATCTATAGTCCACACAGAACCTCATTTCTCTCTTTCCATCTTGGGTATAAGGTTTTGGCACAAGAACTACTGGGCTGGCCCAGGGGCTCTCTGATGGCTCAATTACTCCAAGTTCAAGCATTTATCCTCACCTCAGCCTTTATACAATCCCTGGCATGGTCAGGTTGCCTGTAGATTTTATTCTTCACAGGCAGACTGTCACCAGTGTCCACCTCATGGGTGCACCAGTTAGTTTGACTGGGTTTGAGAGAAAGCATATGTCTGTGAGCCTGCAGAACCTGTCTGCAGTCCAATTGTTGCTTGTCAGAGAGGCTGCCTGCCAAGGCTACTCCATCCACTGAACCATCATCAGGGTTTTGGGATAACAGGTCTGGGAGAGGGTCACTCTCTTCCTCCCCTCCTGGTCCCCATCTGTTGCCATGAGCATGCCCATGTCTGCCCTGTCCACATATGCTTTCAATCTGTTTACATGGAGCACCCTGTGGGGGCTCCTAGGGGTGCCAAGGTCCAACAAGTAGGTGACCTCTCCCTTTTTCTCAAGTATGGTGTGGGGTCCAGACCATTTGTCTTGGAGGGCTGCTGGGGCCACTGGCTCCAACACCCACACCTTCTGTCCTGGCTGGTACTCAGTCAGCACAGCCTTTTGGTCACGCCAAGCTTTCTATAATTCTTGACTGGCCTCAAGGTTTTTGGTTGCCTTCTCCGTGTACTCAGCCATCCTGGAGCGGAGACCAAGTACATAGTCCACAATATCAAGTTTAGACTTTTTGAGAGGTAACTCCCATCCTTCCTTCACAAGACACAGGGGACCCCTTACAGGGTGGCCAAACAAAAGTTCAAAAGGGCTGTAGCCAACCCCCTTTTGTGGGACCTCTCTATAAGCAAAGAGCAGGCAGGGTAAAAAGATGTCCCATCTTCGCCTAAGCTTTTCAGGTAACCCTTTTATCATTCCCTTTAGGGTCTTGTTGAACCTTTCAACAATCCCATTGCACTCTGGATGGTAGGGTGTGGTGAACTTATAGTTCACTCCACACTCTTTCCACATTGCCTTCAAATATCCAGACATGAAGTTGGTACCTCTGTCTGAAAGTACCTCCTTTGGAAAGCCCACTCTGGAGAAAACTCCAAGTAGGGCCCTTGCCACAACAGGAGCTGTTGTGGTCCTCAGGGGAATTGCCTCTGGATACCTGGTGGCATGAACCACTACCACCAGTGTAAATCTGCGCCCAGATGCTGTTTGGGGATCCATTGGTCCAACAATGTCTATCCCAACTCTCTCAAAGGGTACCCCCACCACAGGTAGTGGTACTAGGGGGGCCTTTGTGGTGCCACCTGATTTGCCACTGGCTTGGCAGGTCTCACAGGAGCGACAAAACTCCTTGGTATTCTCTGACATGTGAGGCCAGTGAAAGTGAGGGACAAGTCTCTCCCAAGTCTTATTCTGGCCTAAGTGTCCTGCTAGGGGAATTTCATGGGCCAAGGTGAGAAGGAAGCCCCTAAATTGCAGAGGTATAACCAACCTCCTGGTAGCACCAGGCTTGGGGTCTCTAGCCTCTGAATAAAGGAGGCCACAATCATCTAAATACACTCTATGGGTACCTTGAGCATTCCCAGCAGCCTCAGCAGTAGTCTGCTGTCTGAGGGGTTCAAGAGAAGGACAAGTTAACTGAGCCTGCCCCAGATCTGCCCTTGAGGGTCCCCCTGTCCCCAGAAACTCAACCTGATCAGGTTCAAGCTCTTCCAGGACAGTCTCCTCTTGGATCACAGAATCATCCTCCTTAGAGGGCTGATCCTCAACCTGGGGCAAGGTGGAAGGCACTGCCTTAACCCTCTTGCTCTTTCTCTTGGATTGTGGTTGGTCTATAGGTTCAAGATCCACCACAGGTTCAGGTAGGCAATTCTTGGCCTGGGACCTGGTTACAGCAAGGACATGTGCTGAAATACCTAGCATCTCTGCATGAGTCCTATATTCCACTTCTGACCATAAGGAATCCTCTAGATCATCGCCCAATAGACAGTCTACTGGGAGGTCTGCACTCACAACAACTCTTTTGAGGCCAGTTACCCCTCCCCAGGAGAAGTTAACAACAGCCACACTATGTGTAGTAGTGGCATTGTTAGCATTGGTCACTAGGTAATTTTCACCTAGTACAACTTGTCCAGGGTCCACAAAGTTAGGTGTCACCATAGTGACGCTTGCACATGTGTCCCTGTAGGCCTGAGCCATTTTCTCATTGATCAAAGGCGTCTGCCTATACTTGCCCAAAGTATTGGGACTCACAGTAGTGGACATAGGCATGTCCACATCATAGAGCAGAACTGCCTGAGTAGGGACTCTGACTAGGCCACACTCCATCTCAGTACCCAGGGTCAACCCCACTAAAGCCTTGGGTTGTGCACTAACACTGCTGACTGTACTAGGGGGTGCAGGTGCCTTAGGGGCTGCAGTGGTAGGGACTGTTCCTTTCTTAGTGCATTCACTACCCCAGTGTGAAACTGATTTACAGGTATTGCAGCAAGGTTTCTTTGGCCCATCATTCTTCTTCATTTTCTTTCCAGTTTGGGACCCCCCCTCATTAGAAGTATTTTGGGGACCTGAAGAAGACTTCTGGTCTTTTTGTTTCTGTTCTCCACCCTTCTGGTCTGCCTTTTTCCGATCACCTCCATGGTTCTGGGGTTTCTGCTTAACCCTGGTTCTGACCCATTTGTCTGCCTTCTTTCCGAATTCTTGGGGAGAGGTCAGATCTGAGTCAATCAGGTGTTGATGCAACTGCTGGTTCTGACAATTATTAAAGATCGGTTCTCTTATTATTAGATTGTACAATCCTGTATAGTCTGAGACTTTACTTCCCAGCAGGCAACCCTCCAGAGCCTTAGTGGCACAATCAACAAAATCAGTCCAGTCCTGAGTCTGAGCTTTTTGGGTATCTCTGAACAACAACCTGTATTGCTCAGTGGTTAGGCCAAGCCCATCAATAAGAGCACTCTCCAGGACAGTGTAGTTTTTAGCATCCCCAGGACTAACTGTGAGGAGCTTATCTCTCCCTCTCTCAGAAAAGGAGTACCATAAGATTGCTGCCCACTGATCTTGGGGAACCTGCTCTACCATGCAGGCCCTCTCCATAGCAGGCATCCATTTGTGGATATCATCCCCTTCCTTATAGGGGGGCACAATCTTTGTCAGGTTTCTATTGTCATAGGACCTGTCTTTCTCTTTAAGGATATTGCTGCCACCAGTGGAGTCTACTCCACTCAATTTCTGTTCCCTTGCTAAAGCAAGTTTAGCTTGGGCCAGGGCTATCTCTTCCCTCTCTATCTGGAGTCTGACTGCACTCATCCAGGCCTTATGCTCTTTTCTCTGGGGGGGAAGTCATTCCCCTTTGAGAACCCCTTGAGGCATTAGAAAGGTTACATTCCCTGGAAAGGGATCTCTCTCTTCTATTGCCAGGGAGTATTCTGCTATTGGGCCTGGGGAGGTGGTTACCCTCTCCATCCCCATGTAGGTTCAAGTTAGCTTGGCTAAGCCTCCTAACTTGGACCTGGATATCCCCCTGATCATCTGAATCTACATCCTCCTCCTCATCCACCTCTGGGGCGGTGTTCTCATCATCTGGGGGGTTCATTCCTTCTCCTGGATTACCTGAGGGACCTACACTAGCCTTCTAAAGATCATCCTTTTCCAGGATTCCTATCAGGATGGGAATGGTGGGGTTGTGACCCTTTTTCAGCCCCCTTGTAGTGCACAAGGCACTCAAGTCTCTGAAGCTGAGGTTGTCATAGCTGGAAGGTGCCTTGGTAAGGTCACCTGCCACAGGTAGAGAACTGAGTTGCTCACCTGTGCCAGACATGACTCAAGTGAGGTGTAAGTGGTGCACTTACCTACACTATGTGTTTTCCTACTGAAACCTTGCTAGTGAGTTGTAGTCAGGGTGTGCTAAGCCCTTTATGTAAGCTTTGTTTATATGTACCTATGGTACTTAATGTGATCTTTCAAATGGTATAAAGATTGCAATGGTAAAACAACAGCAAGCTCAAATCCCAACCGCTGCACACCAATGTGAGAAGTTGGCCTGATGTATGATGTTCACTATTCTAGTGAGCACCTTGTATCAGTCCAAACAACCCTTATGGTGGTGGTTGTAAGTCAACCTTAAAGACAAGCTATCCTAGGGGTAGCTTAGACCTAAGCAGTCTTAGGCTTAACTCAAGAGGGCATGTGAAGCCAGCTGTTTTACCATATGCAGTCCTGTAATATCAAATGAAAGGACACCACACAAGTTATATATTATAAAAATATATGTATTTATTACTAGAATAATCCTCTGTACTCTTTATGAGTGCAGAGGCACAAGCGTTGAAACAAAAGCACAGTTAAACATGCAAAAGTTGCACAATTATGGATAGGCCCGGTGGCCACTCAAACATATATTAAATAAGTGGTATAAGAACCGCTTTACGAACAGTGGTGAGGCCTAGGGCCTTGGGAATCGCTGGGACTACACTGGACTAACAGTAGTTAGCACGGGAGTAGCCCGCGGGATTCGGGTGCAGCGTTAAAAGCACACGCATGCACCAATGCAAAGTCAATGGTGCGTAAAAGTTACAAAGTTACTGTTTTAGTAGTCTTCCGACTGGACTAGAACTTAGCCACTTAAAACTAGGACACTAGAGGTGTAAACCACTACAGGAGCACCGGCGTTCAATTGTTATCTCACCCAAAGGAAGCGGGTGCATAGGTGCCAAAGTGTGTCGGGATTCGTCGTGGAGATCTATGGAGCCTGGAGATGAAGATGCTGCAGGCGGCCAGGAGAGAAGAGTCCGGTTGGATCCAAGGGTGGATCGAAGATGTAGAGTACCTGAAAGCAGAGGGGACAGAGTCTGGGTCACTAGCCAGTGACCAGGATGGAACCAGGAAGGAACCAGGCGATGTAGGGCGCAATCAGGTGGTTGTTGAGAAGCTTGTCTCTGCTGCCACGTGGACTCTGGGGCACAGAGGATGTCCAGGAGTGGATCACGATCTGTCCCACAAAGGCTCTCGCTGTCGGCGGTGTCGGCTTCCAGATCGAAGTCAACAGGCCTTGGCAAATGCAACCCACGCAGGATTTTAAGATCGCTTTTTACTTGGACCAGCAAGGTCAGAGAGGTTGCTCCTTTTCAGGGGAGCGAGGGCCAGTCTGGAGCAACCAGACTTGCAGAGTAGTTTCAAAGTTTCGTAGTAGTCGTAGTGACCAATAGCCAACAGGCAAGTGACCGGACAGACGCGTCAAGCAGGAAAATGCAAAAGGGCTCCACGCAGCACTCTGAGTGTGGAGGGGTGATTTTCGGTGCAGAAGCTGCTCGGGGCTGGGCCTTCTTAAACCCCAATGCACAGCTTCAAGGGTGTCTCGGGAGCTGCACGGTCAGCACTTTGCAGTCTTTTCAAGATGGCCGGTCCCACATCTCACGTCGCCTCCACGGGTCTCAGCTTTGCTGTGGCTGTGGATCGGGCTGTTGGATGTCTGGGAATCTGGTTCTTGTCGATCTCTGTTGCTCGAGCTTCGGATGGAGCTGCAACAAAGCAAACCGTTGGGCGCTGGATGGTGCCTGTTTGCACAGGTTGGTCACTCCTTGACCACAAGGGAGATTCTTCAGTCTTCCACGTCGAGTGGGATGTCGAAGGGTCCAGAGTTCTGTATCAAAGTTTGTCAGGATTATCTGCCTTCAATGGGCACAGCTCCTACCTTTATTCTAAACAAGGGGCTGGATATCCTGCTAGGTCCCTCATATGGGTGGGACCCAGGAAGGGGGTGGTTATACCCCTTTCCCTTTGTCCAGTCCCGCGCCAGAGCTGGGGCTGGAGTGTCCAATGACCGGTTTGAACTGGGCTATGCATGGGGAGCCTTGTGCGCCCCAGGCAGTGTCTAGTTTCACTCGCCCTGCCTGCCTCAATCCACTATCTCCTGTCTGGGGTGGTGTGACACCTCCCTGTGACAGGATACCTTTTGTCTAAGCCTCCCCTGCCAAGTTTCGGTCAGCAGCAGGAGGCCAGACTTGTGTCGGTGGCAGCAGCATCCATATTGTGAGGCTGGTGCTCTGGTTAGATTTAACCCGATTTAAGTAAAGTTACATGTCTTCTCCCTCTAGAAGATTGGAATGCTACCCCCGTCACCAGAACTGGCGAGGGGGTAGTATTTCAAAGTGTATGACACCTTACACGACATGTTTTGATTGAGCCAAACCAAAGTTGGCAATAACCGCGAGGATTATAATGCACTTAAGAGTATATGGTATGGCAATACCCTGGAACACCTATAAGGAAATGGTTCCGAAAGCTGCAGACAGGCTCAGCTCATGCTAGAGCACCATCTCACATAAAACCAAGCACTCTGCCTCCAGGATTGTTAAAGCCTGCCATAGGAGTGACTTATAGGTGTATATGTGTCCAGATATAGGTTTAGACATAGGTATACTATATCTAAGCATGGGGTGATTACACGACCTTGCCCCAGCTGAGTGATCAGCCAGTTGTGTCTGTTTGGATGGCCAGCCAGGGGTGGCAAAAGATATGCTGCAGCACCTGGTAGGCCTTGGATGCACCTATGCCCTGGGTACCTATAGTACACTGTACAGGGGCTGATAAGGTGTCCAATACCAAATTGGTGATGTACCTATAGTACATGTATGTGAATTTAGAGAGTGAACAGCAGGCTGTGGGTCTGATTAGCAGGCCCACGGCCACATTAAGTCGAAAACCAGTGAACCCCCCTCCCCCCCAAACGCAGGGACATTAAACTTAAACTTGACCAGATAAGTCTTCATGTTCTAAGTGGAAATACCTGGAGAGACCATCTGCATTGCCATGGTTAGTCCCTGGTCTGTGCTCCACTGTAAAGTCCATCCCCTGTAGGGAAATGGACCACCTGAGCAGTTTGGGATTTTCACCCTTCATCTGATTAAGCCACAAGAGGGCCATATGGTCGGTCTGAATCTTGAAGTGAGTGCCAAACAAGTATGATCTCAACTTCTTCAGGGCCCAAACCACAGCAAAGGCCTCCTTCTCAATGGCTGACCAACGTTTCTCTCTAGGGGTCAGCCTTCTGCTAATAAAAGCAATGGGCTGGTCTTGACCATCTACATTAAGTTGTGAAAGCACAGCTCCCACCCCCAACTCAGAAGCATCTGTTTGGACAATGAACTCTTTGGAGTAGGCAGGACTCTTCAGGATAGGTGCAGAGCACATGGCCTTCTTCAGGTCATCAAATGCCTTTTGACAGCTAACTGCCCACTGAACCTTTTTTGGCATCTTCTTGGATGTCAGATCATTCAATGGTGTCCCAATGGACCCATAGTTCTTTACAAATTTACTGTAGTACCCAGTCAGGCCCAAGAAGGCTCTGACTTGTGTCTGGGTAGTTCTGGGGAGGCCAGTCCTGTATGGCCTGGATCTTGCTCTCCAATGGTTGAACCTGACCCCCACCTACTAGGTGGCCCAGGTACACAACCTTGCTCTGCCCTATCTGGCACTTGGTAGCCTTGATAGTCAGTCCTGCCTTTTGCAGGGATCTAGGACGTTCTACAGGTGGATCAGGTGATCCTCCCAGGTGGAGCTGAAGACAGCAATATCATCTAGACATGCTGCACAAAAGTCATCCAACCCAGCAAGGACTTGATTCACCAACCTTTGGAAATTGGCAGGTGCATTCTTCAAACCAAAGGGCATTACCACAAACTGATAATGTCCACTGGGGGTTGAGAATGCGGTTTTGGCCTTAGACTCCTCAGCTAACCTGATTTGCCAATAGCCAGCTGTCAGATCAAATGTGCTCAGAAATTTGGCAGAAGCCAACTTATCTATGAGCTCATCTGCCCTTGGAATAGGATGAGCATCTGTCCTAGTGACATCATTGAAACATCTATAGTCCACACAGAACCTCATTTCTCTCTCTCCATCTTGGGTATAAGGTTTTGACACAAGGACTACTGGGCTGGCCCAGGGGCTCTCTGATGGCTCAATTACTCCAAGTTCAAGCGTTTTCTGCACCTCAGCCTTTACTCAATCACTGACATGGTCAGGTTGCCTGTAGATTTTATTCTTCACAGGCAGACTGTCACCAGTGTCCACCTCATGGGTGCACCAGTTAGTTTGACTGGGTGTGAGAGAAAACATATGTCTGTGAGCCTGCAGAACCTGTCTGCAGTCCAATTGTTGCTTGTCAGAGAGGCTGCCTGCCAAGGCTACTCCATCCACTGAACCATCATCAGGGTTTTGGGATAACAGGTCTGGGAGAGGGTCACTCTCTTCCTCCTGGTCCCCATCTGTTGCCATGAGCATGCCCATGTCTGCCCTGTCCACATATGCTTTCAATCTGTTTACATGGAGCACCCTGTGGGGGCTCCTAGGGGTGCCAAGGTCCACCAAGTAGGTGACCTCTCCCTTTTTCTCAAGTATGGTGTGGGGTCCAGACCATTTGTCTTGGAGGGCTGCTGGGGCCACTGGCTCCAACACCCACACCTTCTGTCCTAGCTGGTACTCAGTCAGCACAGCCTTTTGGTCATGCCAAGCTTTCTATAATTCTTGACTGGCCTCAAGGTTTTTGGTTGCATTCTCCATGTACTCAGCCATCCTGGAGCGGAGACCAAGTACATAGTCCACAATATCAAGTTTAGACTTTTTTAGAGGTAACTCCCATCCTTCCTTCACAAGACACAGGGGACCCCTTACAGGGTGGCCAAACAAAAGTTCAAAAGGGCTGTAGCCAACCCCCTTTTGTGGGACCTCTCTATAAGCAAAGAGCAGGCAGGGTAAAAAGATGTCCCATCTTCGCCTAAGCTTTTCAGGTAACCCTTTTATCATTCCCTTTAGGGTCTTGTTGAACCTTTCAAGAAGCCCATTGCACTCTGGATGGTAGGGTGTGGTGAACGTATAGTTCACTCCACACTCTTTCCACATTGCCTTCAAATGTCCAGACATGAAGTTGGTACCTCTGTCTGAAAGTACCTCCTTTGGAAAGCCCACTCTGGAGAAAACTCCAAGTTGGGCCCTTGCCACAACAGGAGCTGTTGTGGTCCTCCGGGGAATTGCCTCTGGATATCTGGTGACATGATCCACTACCACCAGTGTAAATCTGTGCCCAGATGCTGTTTGGGGATCCATTGGTCCAACAATGTCTATCCCAACTCTCTCAAAGGGTACCCCCACCACAGGTAGTGGTACTAGGGGGGCCTTTGTGGTGCCACCTGATTTGCCACTGGCTTGGCAGGTCTCACAGGAGCGACAAAACTCCTTGGTATTCTCTGACATGTGAGGCCAGTGAAAGTGAGGGACAAGTCTCTCCCAAGTCTTATTCTGGCCTAAGTGTCCTGCTAGGGGAATTTCATGGGCCAAGGTGAGAAGGAAGGCCCCTAAATTGCAGAGGTATAACCAACCTCCTG
Organism: Lissotriton helveticus; assembly: GCF_964261635.1. Classification (NCBI taxonomy): domain Eukaryota; kingdom Metazoa; phylum Chordata; class Amphibia; order Caudata; family Salamandridae; genus Lissotriton; species Lissotriton helveticus. The sequence goes on along the minus strand of NC_136069.1, from coordinate 632,771,015 downwards.
GTAGCACCAGGCTTGGGGTCTCTAGCCTCTGAATAAAGGAGGCCACAATCATCTAAATGCACTCTATGGGTACCTTGAGCATTCCCAGCAGCCTCCGCAGCAGCCTGCTGTCTGAGGCGTTCAAGAGAAGGACAAGTTAACTGAGCCTGCCCCAGATCTGCCCTTGAGGGTCCCCCTGTCCCCAGAAACTCAACCTGATCAGGTTCAAGCTCTCCCAGGACAGTCTCCTCTTGGATCACAGAATCATCCTCCTTAGAGGGCTGATCCTCAACCTGGGGCAAGGTGGAAGGCACTGCCTTAACCCTCTTGCTCTTTCTCTTGGATTGTGGTTGGTCTATAGTTTCAAGATCCACCACAGGTTCAGGTAGGCACTTCTTGGCCTGGGACCTGGTTACAGCAAGGACATGTGCTGAAATACCTAGCATCTCTGCATGAGTCCTACATTCCACTTCTGACCATAAGGAATCCTCTAGATCATTGCCCAATAGACAGTCTACTGGGAGGTCTGCACTCACAACAACTCTTTTGAGGCCAGTTACCCCTCCCCAGGAAAAGTTAACAACAGCCACACTATGTGTAGTAGTGGCATTGCTAGCATTGGTCACTAGGTAATTTTTACCTAGTACAACTTGTCCAGGGTCCACAAAGTTAGGTGTCACCATAGTGACACTGGCACATGTGTCCCTGTAGGCCTGAGCCATTTTCTCATTGATCAAAGGCGTCTGCCTATACTTGCCCAAAGTATTGGGACTCACAGTAGTGGACATAGGCATGTCCACATCATAGAGCAGAACTGCCTGAGTAGGGACTCTGACTAGGCCAGACTCCATCTCAGTACCCAGGGTCAACCCCACTAAAGCCTTGGGTTGTGCACTAACACTGCTGACTGTACTAGGGGGGGCAGGTGCCTTAGGGGCTGCAGTGGTAGGGATTGTTCCTTTCTTAGTGGATTCACTACCCCAGTGTGAAACTGATTTACAGGTATTGCACCAAGGTTTCTTTGGCCCATCATTCTTCTTCATTTTCTTTCCAGTTTGGGACCCCCCATCATTAGAAGTATTTTGGGGGCCTGAAGAAGACTTCTGATCTTTTTGTTTCTGTTCTCCACCCTTCTGGTCTGCCTTTTTCCGATCACCTCCATGGTTCTGGGGTTTCTGCTTAACCTTGGTTCTGACCCATTTGTCTGCCTTCTTTCCCAATTCTTGGGGAGAGGTCAGATCTGAGTCAATCAGGTGTTGATGCAACTGCTGGTTCTGACAATTATTAAGGATCGGTTCTCTCATTATTAGATTGTACAATCCTGTATAGTCTGAGACTTTACTTCCCAGCAGCCAACCCTCCAGAGCCTTAGTGGCACAATCAACAAAATCAGTCCAGTCCTGAGTCTGAGCTTTTTGGGTATCTCTGAACAACAACCTGTATTGCTCAGTGGTTAGGTCAAACCCATCAATAAGAGCACTCTTCAGGACAGTGTAGTTTTTAGCATCCCCAGGACTAACTGTGAGGAGCTTATCTGATCTCCCCCTTTCTCAGAAAAGGAGTACCATAAGATTGCTGCCCACTGATCTTGGGGAACCTGCTGTACCATGCATGCCCTCTCCAGAGCAGTCATCAATTTGTGGATATCATCCCCTTCCTTATAGGGGGGCACAATCTTTGTCAGGTTTCTATTGTCATAGGACCTGTCTTTCTCTTTAAGGATATTGCTGCCACCAGTGGAGTCTACTCCACTCAATTTCTGTTCCCTTGCTAAAGCAAGTTTAGCTTGGGCCAGGGCTATCTCTTCCCTCTCTATCTGGAGTCTGACTGCACTCATCCAGGCCTTATGCTCTTTTCTCTGGGGGGAAGTCATTCCCCTTTGAGAACCCCTTGAGGCATTAGAAAGGTGAGATTCCCTGGAAAGGGATCTCTCTCTTCTATTGCCAGGGAGTATTCTGCTATTGGGCCGTGGGTGTGGTTACAATCTCTATTCCCATGTAGGTTCAAGTTAGCTTGGCTAAGCCTCCTAACTTGGACCTGGATATCCCCCTGATCATCTGAACCTACATCCTCCTCCTCCTCCTCCTCTGGGGTGGTGTTCTCATCATCTGGGGGGGTTCATTCCTTCTCCTGGATTACCTGAGGAACCTGCACTAGCCTTCTCAAGATCATCCTTTTCCAGGATTCCTATCAGGATGGGAATGGTAGGGTTGTGACCCTTTTTCAGCCCCCTTGTAGTGCACAAGGCACTCAAGTCTCTGAAGCTGAGGTTGTCATAGCTGGAAGGTGCCTTGGTAAGGTCACCTGCCACAGGTAGAGAACTGGGTTGCTCACCTGTGCCAGACATGACTCTAGTGAGGTGTAAGTGGTGCACTTACCTACACTATGTGTTTTCCTACTGAAACCTTGCTAGTGAGTTGTAGTCAGGGTGTGCTAAGCCCTTTAATCTACCACTACAAAGTTCAGTAGAACTTAAGTATGTAAGCTTTGTTTATATGTACCTATGGTACTTAATGTGATCTTTCAAATGATATAAAGATTGCAATGGTAAAACAACAGCAAGCTCAAATCCCAACCCCTGCACACCAATGTGAGAAGTTGGCCTGATGTATGATGTTCACTATTCTAGTGAGCACCTTGTATCAGTCCAAACAACCCTTATGGTGGTGGTTGTAAGTCAACCTTAAAGACAAGCTATCCTAGGGGTAGCATAGACCTAAGCCGTCTTAGGCTTAACTCAAGAGGGCATGTGAAGCCAGCTGTTTTACCATATGCAGTCCTGTAATATCAAATGAAAGGACACCACACAAGTTTTATAATATTAAAATATATGTATTTATTACTAGAATAATCCTGTGTACTCTTTATGAGTGCAGAGGCACAAGCGTTGAAACAAAAGCACAGTTAAACATACAAAAGTTGCACAATTATGGATAGGCCCGGTGGCCACTCAAACCATATAGTAAATAAGTGGTATAAGAACCGCTTTACGAACAGCGGTAAGGCCTAGGGCCTTGGGAATCGCTGGGACTACACTGAACTAACAGTAGTTAGCACAGGAGTAGCCTGCGGGATTCGGGTGCAGCGCTAAAAGCACACGCATGCACCAATGTAAAGTTAATGGTGCATACAAGTTACAAAGTTACTGTTTTAGAAGTCTTCCGACTGGACTAGAACTTAGCCACTTAAAACTAGGACACTAGAGGTGTAAACCACTACAGGAGCACCGGCGTTCAATCGTTACCTCACTCACAGGAAGCGGGTGCATAGGTGCCAAAGTGTGTCGGGTTTCGTGGGGCGCTAGGGGGCGCACAGCGGAATGGCTGCCTAACCTCGCAGCTCCGCCGAGCGGATCGCTCCAATGGCCATTTATCATGGTCAAACAGATTAAAAATCGGTAACCACCATATCACCTTGCAGGAGAAAACCTAGGGAACAATTGGAGCCGACAGCGGAGGCTCTTGAAACGGCGCTGACCCAGCTGCAGCCTGGATTCGACACGGACTCAGTGACCTAACATGGCGGACAGCTCACTGACCACATAGCCACGGAGCGGAAGACTCTCAGCATACAACGGGCGGGTGCCTATGAGCGCCGCTCCTACTCAACGAGACGATATCTCGCCGGCGCCCCGGAGTATGTGTCTGTCCACCCTGCGACACATCGTGGCTGATGTGACAGCTCAGACGGATCGGACGTCTCTTAGGACATGATGGCGTCTGGTCGGAATCCCACAGCGTGAGCGCCCGACCGACTTCAGATTTAAGAGGCTTCAACAACTGACTGGCGGTGAGCAAACAGAACTAACCTAGCGCGTACAACCCCAGCATACTCGCCTGGCTAGAGTGCCAGATACGGAGCTGCTGCTCAAGTACATGTCGCGCTGGCAGCCACAAAATGGCGATGTCCCCGAACGTTTGAGAGGACCGTGCGGTGCTCACTATGCGACCTGCTCATCAAGGCTGCCTGACGCTACATTCGTGGCAGAACTAGGGCGATGCACACTACCCTTGCAGGACAAGCGCTGTACTTTTGGCATGTAATGTATTTTGCCTCCCTATGCTGCACGACAACGCATATGCGCTGAGACTGTGAAGGCGCGAACACCAAGTTACCTCCGATCAGCCTTGAGCGCGCAACGGACTGATCTGGGCGGAACAGCACCTGAGGCGGAATTCTAGACGCAGACTCTGCAATGTCGGTTGAGGTACTGTATAACCTTAACATACCTGTATTGGAGACAAACTGGGTCCTTTCCTGATAAGCGCAGGTCTTTCAGCAGCGCACGCAATCACGTATTACCGACAGCAGACCTGACCAGACCTCACCCTGCATGGAGCATACGCTTTACCAAGACTGGCTTACCATACATGAAGGGTAGTGTTTAAATACGGGGTGACCAGTGCAGTTCCTCTTTTCTTTCTAGTGCGCCTCCTGCTGGGGTGTGAATTGTGCAACGGCCCCACATCGTGTGTTGCTGCAGTCACCATGGGGAAACCAGACAACAGGCAACCTAAACTAAACTTTGAAACTCGGAAAACACAGAGAGGTCAAAATGGTGCGACGGACGACGATCAGGACACGGACCCCCAGGAAGGTAGCGCAATGGAATCCATCCTGAAGGCAATACAAACAAATTTGCAAGACATTAATGGCAAACTGGACCACTTAACAGGCAGAGTCGACAGTATGGCTGCGAAGCTTGACAAACAAGGTGAGAGACTGGAAACGGCGGAGAAGAGGATTTCGGAGGTGGAAGATGAATCACGCTCGACGACTACCAAATGTTCCGGCATGGAGAAGGTCCTCGACGTCATAAAGGCCAAATCGGAGGAGTTGGAAGCCAGATCGAGAAGGAACAACATACGCATAGCGGGGCTGCCGGAATCAACCAACACTGGCCGCATGGAGCAATATGTGGAACAATTATGCAAAGACCTGTTTGGCGCGGATACCCTATCCTCCATCTTCATTGTCGAGCGAGCACACAGGTCTCTGGCCCCACAGCCCAAGCCGGGGGCACCGCCCAGACCGATAATAGCGAGAGTCCTCAACTACAGAGACAGGGACACTATACTAAGGCTGGCTCGGGAAAAAGGCGACATCCAACACCAAGGTAACAAGCTAGCGTTTTTCCCGGACTTCACATATGCAGTACAACAGGCACGAAAGGAATTCAACGAGGTCAAAGCCAAATTACGGGACCTGCAAATACCATATGCCATGTTATACCCAGCGCGGCTGAAAATCACCTGGGAAGACAAACAGATTTTCTTTTCGACTCCAAAGAATGCGATTGACTTCATAAAATCTACGGTGACCAAAGGTAAAAAATCACATCGCAGAGAAAGGCAAGTGGACTCAGACTGACGGTAAGATGCTGCGCCATTCTTAATTACAAGTGCTCTGATGCCAGTTGCATAGCGTCAGCCGGGGGTAAGACCCACCAGACTACTTACATGCCAAGCACAGATGGCCTTTGAGACACTTGGCAGTGCCAGTCCAGGAGGGTACCTCACAGCCTGTGCTAGTGACATATTAGCTGCATATGATGCATTGGTAACTGTTTGTGCTGTTGCGCACTTGCCTCTATTAGCTGGATCACTATGGACTATTGGGACATGTAGACCACTGGCTTAGCTGGCATATGTCAGATCTCACGTCGAGTGGTGTTATGCGAATCACCTCTAGTTTCGGGTGCTACTACTGTTGACTCCAACAGTTATATTGCATGGTGGGGTGAATGGAGGCTGTACGTATTCAATGTTACCTAGCTATGATCTGTTCTTACAAAATGTTTTGATCTGCTCCCATCCTATTCTTAGGATGGCGTACTGCGCTCTCGGCGGACCTCACTAGGGCGGTCCCCGACAAGTTATGTTACTATCCATGTTATTTGGGGCACTATGGCTTCGGCAGGATTGGGTTGCTGGAGTGGGTGGGATGTGGGATAGTTGGGGATTGTTAATTTTGGTAAGACTGGGACGATTGAGACGCACTGCTGAACGCTGCCAAGGAGAACTAATCAGAGGTCCGAAATGTATGAAGTCCTTGTACGGTTTAATGTGCTTAGAGTACGTACATCAGATACTCCTGGTTTTCCTATTAGGAATGATATGTAGGTACAATGAATAGAGACAGTTTAAAATTCCTAACATGGAATGTACGGGGTCTAACGAACCCTAAAAAAGTTCGTCAAATTTTCGCCTTTCTTGACAGGCATCACATTGACATAGCGTTGTTGCAAGAAACTCATTTAGACCCTACTATACGCAAAACCATTGGTACACGTTGGGCGGAATCAAGCACATCAGCACCATACTCATCATACTCTAGAGGGGTGATAACGTTGGTTAAGAAAGGTACAGATTTCAGAATTGCTCAAACGATTACAGACAAAGCTGGTAGATATGTAATCTTATCAGGGACATTAAGAGGGCAATTGATAACAATAGTGAATATCTATGGCCCGAATACAGATTCCCCAGACTTCTTTCAAGAGCTTTGGGATCCCATGCTAGCATTCAGTGATACCACAATAATCTGGGGGGGAGATTTTAATGTAACTTTATGTACCAATGAAGATCGATCAAATGCATCTACAGAACCCCACAGGAAGGCCAGGGGAAAATTGCAGGACATACTGAAAGACAGAACACTTAGCGACATATGGAGGGTTAAGAATCCAAATGTACCAGGTGCTACCCACGTTAACATGGCACATGATAGTTGGTCAAGGCTTGACTATTGGTTGGGATCCAGCGAAGCGGTATCATGGACCACGCACATTCACACACTCCCTCGCACACTCTCTGACCATAATCCGGTTGCCCTGTCTCTTTGTATCCCTCACCACACACCCCCTCCCTTCAGTTGGCGCTTCAATGCACGCGCACTATTAGACCCTATATATGTGACTACTGTAGCGGAGGCAATTACGGAATACTTTCAGTTAAATGTAGGTACAGTGGAAGACCCATGTGTGATATGGGAAGCATTTAAGGTGACGATCCGGGGGGTATGCATCAGCACTGCGGCAGGGATCCTTAAGGATATCAGAACACAGATTGCTCAACTAGAGAATAAACTGTTAGCCCTTGAACGTGAGTACGAACATACAGGACGTCCGGGGATACAAGGTGAGCTTAAACAAACTCTGATAGAACACCAACAATTTGCAAATGACGAAATGAAATATGTCACAAAGCGTCCACAGGCTAGACAGTTTGGTGAGGGTGGTCGTCCCGGCAGGGTATTGGCGCAGAAAATTTGTGGGGGAAGGGGGGATCAAACAGTTTTTCAAATTTATGATGATAACGGTACTTTACACACACGCACTGAAGATATTCTAAATAGCTTTGTTCAGACATACTCACGCCTATATACTTCTCAGAAACCGGCCCCTCCACAGGAAACGTTACAATATTTACAAGACATAGCCATTGGTTGGCTATCTGATCATCAACGGGAATACCTAGCACAACCCATCACTGTCGAAGAAGTGACCGCAATAATCTTGGCCCTACCAAATAGCAAGGCGCCAGGACCTGACGGGTTCACCTGTGAGTTTTATAAAAAATTTGTAGATTTGATCGCCCCCCATTTGGTCGAAATGTATGGTGCAGCCTTTGACCAAGCAACGTTGCCCCCGTCCCTTCGGGAGGCGGTGATAATAACTCTCCTAAAACCGGGCAAACAACCGGAATTTTGTGATTCCTACCGCCCTTTGTCCCTTTTGAATGTGGACTCGAAGATACTGGCTAAGCTACTGGCAGACAGATTACAACCTCTGATGACTAAGTTAGTCCTACCGGATCAGGCTGGGTTTATCCCTACCAGGGACACTTCCCACAACACACGTACACTGTTTGCGTTGTCCCATTACCTTACACCCCAAACTAGAGCGGTAGCGGTGATGCTTGACACGGCCAAAGCCTTCGACTCCATAGAATGGTCGTATATCCTCACAATATTGCAGAGAATGGGCTTTCCTGTTCGCTTCATCACCTGGGTAAAATTGCTCTACACGAACCCAAAGGCAAGAGTGAGAGTAAATGGCTACATTTCTGACTCCTTTAATATTTCAAGGGGGACCAGACAGGGATGCCCCCTATCTCCGTTAATATTTGCCCTGGTTCTGGAACCCCTTGCTTGCATAATTAGGCAAAAACATAATCATTCGGCATTGCACCTCCCCAGCAGACCATTGCATATTTCATTATATGCTGATGACATGCTCCTGTATGTGCGAGATCCTGAGCTGAACCTCAGCCCATTATTAAGGGAATATGTAAAATTTGGCCGCCACTCGGGGTTACTAATTAATTGGGAAAAATCGCTAATCATTCCACTTACTGATTCCACTGCCCCCTTTGCCCCCGATTTTCCCCTTGACTGGCAAACTGGCCCTACAAGATACTTGGGTATTTGGTATAGTCGTGACCCCGAAGAAGTGGTAAGGACGAATTATGGTAGGGTACTCACTGATCTGGAGGAAAAGGTATCAAGATGGATACAACTTCCGCTATCCCTAGCTGATAGGATAGCGATAGTCAAAATGAATATTCTACCTAAGCTCCTCTATCTGTTTAATAATATACCGATTACGCCACCCAAGACTGTCTTCAAAAATATAACGTCCCTGGTGTTAAAACTGATCTGGGCTGGCAAACAGGCACGCATTGCACTTCGCACATTGACATTACCCTATGAAAAGGGCGGTTTCGGTGTACCTGATTTTAAACTCTACTACTTGTGCGCTCAAGCCAAATACGCAGCTCACTGGTACCACCCCACCCCATATCTGACACATGTAACGGTGGAAGAAGGCGATGCATTACCGGTACCACTCACCTCGATAGTGACACATGAGCGACCGGCGTTACATGCAAGGGACATAAATACAATAGATACCACGAACCGTGCGTGGAAAACACTAGGGCACATGGCGCGCAAGTTACCGCTATATGCTCCAGCACTGCCATTGCAACATCACCCTGCACTGTCTGTAACGGCAGAGAAGGTAGGCATGAACATACTGCAGATGGTGGGTGTTGCTACACTGGGGGATCTTTACCATGACGGCACTTTCAACAGACTGGAAGATTTGACTTATATAAGAAACCCCACACTGCTATTTCGCTTCACATATTATAGACTGCAGAGGGCAATCCGGGAATTATATCAGTCCTACCCAGAGGAACCACCCACGATGCAAACACTGCAACTGATAATCGAGTCCTCTAACACATCTCATTTGGTTTCCAGAATGTATAAAACGGCTCAAAGTGAAATCCCAAACACTTCAGATAAAGCCTGGCAAAAGTGGAACGCATCCCTGCCAGAACCACTAACGGACAAAGAATGGTCTATGACCTGCACGCTCCTTAGACTATTAACCCCAAATGGTAACCTCCGCATCACACATCTGAAATATTTACATCAAACATACTATACACCGATGAGACTTCATACATTAGGGCTACGTGGAGATGCCAGATGTAAACGTTGTGGAAAAGCTGAGGCTGATTTTGTACACCTAGCATGGCATTGCCCCAACATACAGACTTATTGGAGGGCGGTTACTGACCTGCTTAGCAAAATGGTAGGGATTGAAATAGAATGTGTAGCGAAAGTATGCTTGCTAGGCCTAATTTCCAATGTGAAAGCGGGAAAACGTAAGTTTAGTGCTGTGGCGCTTTTACTAGCAAAGAGGCAAGTCTCAAGATGTTGGGAGGGAGCTAATGTACCAACCCTCAAGGCCTGGATTAAGGACATGATATATTGCAAAGATGCACTGCTAACATATGAAGAAGAACTACCCAACAGGGCAAGACCCAGTAATTACTGGTGCTATCTGTCGGATTATTTACTCACACTTGAGACAGAAGGGGAGGCAGGTCAACTGTTTGAGGAGAATTAGGGTGTTGAAATAGGCTGCTCTGAGCACAAACTGATAAAATAGACCTCACTAATGCGAGATTAATGCAATATACTGTGAAGGTGGCAACAGAGTGCTGTATTGTCCTTGTATGTCCTACAGTTACTTGTTATGGTTGTTTTAATTTACTTGTCTACTTAAGCCATGTGAAAATGTGAAGTTGACCATGAACGACATGGATATAAGAGTCTGTTTCGCATGTTACACGCCCATATCGCTCTTGCAAAACTCGCCGCCGGACCCCCGGGTTGTCGGCTACAGGGCCGTGGAGAGGACAATTCTGTTGACTTTATAACTGCGTCCGGCCCCAGGGTTGTAGGCCACTGGCTGTGTACATGTGCTACAATAGACAAATAAAGCTTTTGTTGAACTTCAAAAAAAAAAAAAACAAAAAAAAAAAAAAAAGTGTGTCGGGTTTCGTCGTGGAGATCTATGGAGCCTGGAGATGAAGATGCTGCAGGCGGCCAGGAGCGAAGAGTCCGGTTGGATCCAAGGGTGGATCGAAGATGTAGAGTACCTGAAAGCAGAGGGGACAGAGTCTGGGTCACTAGCCAGTGACCAGGATGGAACCAGGAAGGAACCAGGCGATGTCGGGCGCAATCAGGTGGTTGTTGAGAAGCTTGTCCCTGCTGCCACGTGGACTCTGGGGCACCGAGGATGTCCAGGAGTGGGTCACTAGCTGTCCCACGAAGGCTCTCGCTGTCGGCTTCCGGATCGGAGTCAACAGGCCTTGGCAAATGCAACCCACGCAGGATTTGAAGATTGCTTCTTACTCGGACCAGCAATGTCAGAGAGGTTACTCCTTTTCAGGGGAGCGAGGGCCAGTCTGGGGCAACCAGACTAGCAGAGTAGTTTCAAAGTTTTGTCATCGTAGTGACCACTAGCCATGGGCAAGTGACCGGACAGACGCGTCGAGCAGGAAAATGCAAAACGGCCCCACACAGCACTCGGTGAGTGTGGAGGAGTGATCTTCGGTGCACGAGATGCTTGGGGCTGGGGCTTCTCAAATACCAATGCACAGCTTCGAGGGTTCCTCGGGAGCTGCACGGTCAGCACTTCGCAGTCTTTTCAAGATGGCCGGTCCCACGTCTCACGTTGCCTCCACGGGTCTCAGCTTTGCTGTGGCTGTGAATCGGGCTGTTGGATGTTTGGGAATCCCATTCTTGTTGATCTCTGTTGCTCGAGCTCCGGATGGAGCTGCAACAAAGCAAATCAATGGGTGCTGGATGGTGCCTGTTTGCACAGGGTGGTCACTCCTTGACCACAAGGGAGATTCTTCAGTCTTCCACGTTGAGTGGGATGTCGAAGGGTCCAGAGTTCTGTATCAAAGTTTCAGTCAGGATTATCTGCCTTCAATGGGCACAGCTCCTACCTTTATTCCAAATCAAGGGGCTGGATATCCTGCTAGGTCCCTCCTATGGGTGGGACCCAGGAAGGGGGTGGTTACAACCCTTTCCCTTTGTCCAGTTTCACGCCAGAGCTGGGGCTGGAGTGCCCCAGGACCGGTTTGAACTGGGCTATGCTTGGGGAGCCTTGTGCGCCCCGGGCAGAGTCTAGTTTTACTCGCCCTGCCTGCCTCAATCCACTATCTCCTGTCTGGGGTGGTGTGACACCTCCCTGTGACAGGATACCTTCTGTCTAAGCCTCCCCTGCCAAGGTTCGGTCAGCAGCAGGAGGCCAGACTTGTGTCGGTGGCAGCAGCATCCATTTTGTGATGCTGGGGCTCTGATTAGATTTAACCGTATTTAAGTAAAGTTACATGTCTTCTCCCTCTAGAAGGGTGGAATGCTACCCCGTGCCCAGAACTGGCGAAGGGGTAGTATTCCAAACTGTATGACACCTTACACGACATGTTTTGATAGAGCCAAACCAAAGTTAGCAATAACCGCGAGGATTATAATGCACTTAAGAGTATATGGTATGGCAATACCCTGGAACACCTATAAGGAAATGGTTCCGAAAGCTGCAGACAGGCTCAGCTCATGCTAGAGCACCATCTCACATAAAACCAAGCACTCTGCCTCCAGGATTGTTAAAGCCTACCATTGGAGTGACTTATAGGTGTAAATGTGTCCAGATATAGGTTTAGACATAGGTATACTATATCTAAGCAAGGGGTGATTACACGACCTTGCCCCAGCTGAGTGATCAGCCAGTTGTGTCTGTTTGGATGGCCAGCCAGGGGTGGCAAAAGATATGCTGCAGCCCCTGGTAGGCCTTGGATGCACCTATGCACTGGGTACCTATAGTACACTGTACAGGGGCTGATAAGGTGTCCAATACCAAATTAGTGATGTACCTATAGTACATGTATGTGAATTTAGAGAGAGAACAGCAGGCTGTGGGTCTGATTAGCAGGCCCACAGCCACATTAAGTCGAAAACCAGTGAAGCAAAAAAAGCAAAAATTGGGGTCACCATAGGAAAGCAGACCCTACTCTCCTACATTGAAGGTAAAGATAACAAAATATAATGACAGTAATAGGCATAAGAGTCTGGTTGGACACTTCCTCGTGTCTAGGGAATGGGATCCAGTAAGGGAAGAAAACAATAGTCTAGGAAAAACAAAGACAGTCAGTCTGAGTTCATGGGATTGCTCCTTGTTCAACAGTCTTTCAGTGGCCTCCCTCGGGGCAATTTTCAGTGGCAGAGATGAGCGATAGATCCCACAGCGATAGATCATAAAAAAAGAAAAGGGCCTACCTTTCCTGGGTCGTCCTCTTGTACTTGGCTCCAGGCATGTTGTAGTGTGGTGTCATCTCTCTGTGCAGTGCGGAAGTTTCGGCTTGGTATTTGGGGTTCTTCTGGGGAGATACAAATAGGAGCAGACAATACGTCACAGGATTGACGATATTTCAGTTTTTCTGCCCTTTTTTCTCTAGGTGATTTTATTCTTTTGTAAGGGCCTTCCTATATTGTAGTTTGTGCAAATGGAGCACTTTTCAACCAATCCGAACCAACTGAAGGCGGGGAAAGGGATGAGAGGTATTCATGAAAACGGGGTAGGTCACTCCCTAGGAGCACGGTTTCTGGAAGGGAGGGTACGACTCCTACTTTTCTCAAAAGGGGTTCCCGGTCTATGGTTAACAGGGCCTCTACCATTGGGTATAACTTCTTTTTCCCGTGTACACATTTAACCTGTATATACTCTTGTTCTGGGGTTTGGGTGTTTGACAATAGTTGTTTACTGATTACAGTCTGGTGACACCCAGTATCTAAAAAAGCCATAACTGGTTTTCCGTTTACTAGTATCTTTTTTTTATATATCTTTGCTGGGGTTCCCCTGCTAAGTATATGCGGCCTTTGGTGTACCCTACATCCATAGGCTCCTGGGTTGGGGTTCGAGACTGGCAGTTTCAGGCAATGTGCCCCCACTCTGCACAGTGGAAACACTGAGGGCCTTGTAAAGGTGGGGCTCCCACCATTGGTTTGGTTGTTTGTTTCACAGAGATAGGAAGGGGGCGGTTCTCTGTGGTTGTCTTAGCCTGGGACTGTAGGAGGTTGGGGGATGGTCGTTGAGGTTGGGCTTTAAAGTCAGGGGATCTGGTAAGCGCAGGCTAAGTCGATATCAACATTTACTGTAAGATGTGGATGTTTGACCCATGACCTAGTTTGTGGAGGGAGAGCCTCTAGATACTTCTCCAGATAGATTTTCTCTAATACATCGTCCATGGAAGCAGTGGAGGGTTGGAGCCAATGATTCCCTAGGTCTCTTATTCTGTAATATAGGGCCCTCGGGTTGACTCCAGACTCGGTAATACTCCTGATCGTACCCTAACCTTTCTAAAATGGCCTGCATGACCTCGGTATAGGGAGTCGTTCCTGCGGGGTTAGCAGCTTGAAAGGCGACTGGTAGCTCGCCGGATAATAGGGGAGCGATGTATTGCCTCCACCTCTCTGGGGGCCAGCTAGCTGTGGATGCCACCCTTTTGAAATTCACAAAAAAGAAATCAGGGTTATCCCCTTCCTTGTATTTTTGTAAAACCGTACTGGGAACATTGGGGTGTACTCGGGCGCTCGTGATGGCGTCAGTTAGGCGCAAAATGGTTGTGTCTTGGACTTGCTGGTTAGCTGACATAAGGGCTGCTTGGTCCTTTAAGGCGGTCTGAAAAGCCTCCCGCTCCTGATGGGCATCTTTGCCTGTTCCTCAACTACTAACTGCAAATGGCGTTGACCCTCAGCTAATTAGGTCATCATTTCTTCCATCGTGAGGGGTGGTGTCATTTCCCAGACACCAGTATCCCACTTCTGACAAAAAAATGTGTGACCTTTGGGAATCAGGATAGCTAGTAAGGCGTTGTTGGCGTAAGAGAAGGGCAAAGAGGGTCTTTTAGATGCAAGTCAAAAGGGTTTTATTGAAGGTAAAGATAACTAAATATAATGACAGTAATAGGAGTAAGAGTCTGGTTGGACACTTCCTCATGTCTAGGGAATGGGATCCAGTAAGGGAAGAAAACAATAGTCCAGGAAAAACAAAGACAGTCAGTCTGAGTTCATGGGATAACTCCTTGTTCAACAGTCTTTCAGTGGCCTCCCTCTGGGCAATTTTTGGTGGCAGAGATGAGCGATGGATCCCACAGAGATAGAACATTAAAAAAAGAAAAGAAAACCAATCAGAACTTTGCTCTTGCTTTCCGGGGAAGATAAGGGTATAAGTGCTCCCGTCACCGCTATTCCTCGTGTGCAGTGCCTACTGTGCTCGGGGACAATTTAATGAGTAAAGGGGTGGTGACTTGTGATCCCTGCCCACCAACCCCTTAGCGCAACCAACCCAGCCCTGGACACTTGCTTAGCCCACGGCCCTCCTGGGTCGTGGGAGTAGGAGTCTCAGTCTCACCTCCAACCGGTGGAGTGCTGGACTCAAACGTGGTGCTCCAAGAGCGGCTGCTTGAACACTGCTCCTCTTCTTTGGGTTGCTGCGTGCCTCTGAACACCGTCTCCCCCGCTGTGCTCTTCTTTCCTTCCTTTATTGTCGCCTCCGTCTCCTTGCTCGCCTCCTCGTCTTCCGGACGCCGCAGCTTTTCCGGTCCCGCCTCCTTATCCTCCTCAGCTTCCTCCTGCCAGCCCGTGATTGGTGTGCCACCTGTGAAGTCAGTTTGGGCCACTAGACCACTAACTCAACTTCCTGCTTGATCTGCGGGGGCCTCTGTAGTGTATACATTGGGTTATCCTGTCGTTGCAAAAGAGAGGACTCTCACAGGCCCTATGTGAGCGGGGTGCTCTAACGTTCAAGGAAATGACACAAGTATAGATCCTTCAGTTAGTTAGCAATCCAAAACTAGGAACCACAATATTTCTTGACTGTTCGAATGTGCTTAATAACTGTCCCAATGTAAAGGTAATGCTAAAGATGTACTGTGTTAATATTGGTACTTACTAAAAGCAATTAAAAAAAAATGTGGATAAAAACGGAATGTGAGTGCTTTTTGAGTGATTCTAAATACACTTTGCCATGACTGCCTATCCAATTACTGTGTGGACTGATGGGTAAGGGGGTTATAACTAAATTTGTGTAAAGAGGCTGAAACAGCATTAGATATGCACAAGGCTGATACTGAAATGTGCATATTTTTTATATTGGTGTATTGATTTATCTTCTGTGGGTGTTCATATCATTGAAACCTGGCAGGCATTCAAGCATGACTGCTTATTTATTGGCTAACTAAATGTGGAAATATACCAGTTTCAGCTACATTCACAAAGCTTTTTATTAAAAAAAAAATATATGGCTAAATACAGACTGAAATGTCAAAAAAAGAAATGCCATAAAACCGGGAGTCCTAATTAAGATTAATATGGAAAACGCAAAATAATTTTTTACAAAGCATGTTTTCTACATTTTTACAATGGGAACTGCTGTCCAATAACCAAGGTGCAGAGAGTTCCATGGATAAAGGTCTTATTTAGAATTTGGCGGAAAAAACACTACATCAAAACACTGTTGCCTAACCATCATTTGTATCCAAAGTCCCCCAGGTCATAAGGACCTTGTTATAAATGGGATAGAACATCCGTCACATTTGTGATGGAGTGAGCATTCCTCCAAACTCTGAGAAAGGCCCAAATCTTTTGTGAAAATGTGTTTAAGCAGTTCATGGTGGCACCTGTCCTCTGTTGGCTCTGGTTAATAGAGTAGTCATACTTAAGTTCGCATTTGTTCCTAATAGTTTCCAATGCCACAAACAATTTGCATATCTACACGTGTCACCTGCGAGAATTGTCTCTAGCACTGGCTTAACATTGCATTTCTTTTTTGAAGTGTGTAGCAATATACCCGGAGTTTTGATTGTAGGGTGGCATAAACATGGACAAATGGTGGCATCCATACATTATGGATCCTTATTATTTGTAAAAAATAATAAGTGGTTCATCTCATTCTTATGGAGTTCTTTTATCTCGTTTAGTCCCTCATCCACAGAAAATATATGGGCATGAAAATCACACACCACCTATCCTTTATGAAAAATGCAATTCGTTATGACCGTCATTGTACATTCTTCATCAATGACAGAGACTCCACTCCATCGTTGGCGATGCACACACGACTGAATGTGTTTATCAACTATTGGTGATGTGGCTTCTAGCTGTGAATGACATCTTGTACATCTGGGGCATTCTTCATCCATGTCATTTTTTAGAAAAACTTCAGCGCCAGCTTTTCTGTATGTCGCCTTTGTGGAAAAGGTTCTGTGATTTAAACAAACAAAACAAATTGAATAATGCTATCTAAAATGTATATTTGTTAATACATTTCAGTGAATCTGAATGTTCACTTACTCCTGGTTTCCTCCTTTCTTATAAGTTGCTCTCTAATACGCCACTTCTCATACACTTGCCGTTTATGAATTCCAGTGAGTGCAGTTCGATCTTTTTTGTTTGGTGGATTCCCATTCATTCGAAAGAATATCATTCCCATTTTCTGCAGAACCTTTGGATATAGACTTCTCGCTCTGATGTGCCATTTAAATATAAAACAAAATATTGAAATTATGGCACTAACAGAACACAGTAGTGCTGTGTGATAAAAAGGGAATCCATTTGATAGAGATCATTCACAGGTTTGGTTATTTTAGATTTGTAAAATGCAGGAAACTCTTTAAATTTTGGTAGCTGAATTCTGAAACACCATCTTCCAGAATGTATGTGTAAATTAAAGAATAGAAAAAAATTAAAACATGATCTACAAAGTTGTCATACATTTTTGACAGAGAAGCATATATGAAAAACAAGAGAACATATTACATTGCATACCTTTGATGTTGCTCGTTAGGCAGGTCTGCAAAATGAACAGTAGACATTTGTTTTAAGTCTCTGTAAATGAAAACAAACAATATTAATGGCTAGTGATTGTTTGAAATAAATCACGCATGTAACAATTATTTATCATTAAAGTATAATGATTATGGAATTGCTACTAGGTTTTCTAACAGTCAAAGAGAGAAAAAAAGTGATTGTTTTCTCATCATGGTATTTCCTGTGTAAGCTTATTCAGCAGTTTTGCTGCAGCCCAGATATTGTCCATTCTCTTCATTCGGTAATGCTTTTCAGCAGTTGGTGTGGAATGTGCCATATAATCAGCAACAAGGATATTTTCCACTTCAGAGCAGTCTTTTATGTTGCTGTCTCATATACACGTCTTGCTTGTGATCGAAGGGACATTGTATCTGTAAGAATTATTTACATGCGACACCTGTTCGACATACTATCAATATTTATTTACAAGTTTAATTTGGCTCATGGGCTGATACCATTCTCAAGAGAAGTAATACTAAAGTCCTCTATTAGGATGCCAAATGAACCCCCTATCCATATAAAACTTGTAGACAAACAGCCATTATCAATATGTGAACTCAAAAGTGTGCAGCCATCACTACAATAATACCTTTCATGAAATCAGTGGAGATCATTCGATGGATTTTATATTGTTCCCCCCGTGGATGATAAAAAAATTGATTGTTTGTTGTAGCAGTCTTCCTTTTTCTTAACATGTCAGCCTGATCATGGTGACATGTTGCTCAAACCACTGAAGGTTAAGAGGGAAACTAATATGAATTCACATTGAAAATAAATAGTATAATACCAGCAGTGTATCTGGTAAAGACAATTCCTGCTTGTTGGATAGTTTTTCTATGACTTGAAGGAAGTATTCCTTTGCTTTAACCAAGATATGTAAGCAGTTTCCAGGGGTAGTTTTTTCTGCAGTAAACTCCTTGTAACTAAGAAATATTTGAAAAGACATGGCAAGTATCAGAGCAGAATTGCGTATCTGCAATTAAAGGAAATGTTGTTGTTTGTTTTTATCTGATGGCTATTGTACTTCACAAATCATAAACTGTTACCTTCTGTTTGTCACTTCTTTAGAAATGCCTATACTTTTTTTTCTGCATATCCTTCATTACGCAGAGAAAATGTTGAGTGGCTGTATATAGGTTATTTTCACGCTCTGTCAAATCTATAGCAACAATAAGATAATGGATGAAACGCTTTAGATTTTTCTTATAGTTTACAACTGTCTGCTTTGCCAAGCCTGTTGACTTTAGGAGATTAAAAAACGTGCGTATCCGAGTGAAATTCCTTAATGACATCCTCTTTCAAATAGTTGCGGAAACCAACTAAGTTTACAATCCAAAGCTTCCTGTAAAGTCCAATGTCATTAACCTTCTTCATATGGATGTCTGCCATGATTTTCCTCTTGGACTGTTGAATTGAATGGTGAATTGTTTTAGAAAACAAACTGTTTCAAAATAAATAGTTAACCATGTGATGCATACAGATTGTGGTTATTTAAACTTACGGTTGATATAATTTAGATTCTTTATCATCTCCTTCTTCTTCCTCTTCTCTCTGAAGTTCAGTATCCATTTCTTGTTCTGATGTCACAGGAAGTCTGAAAAGGAAGCAATATATTTGAGCTTTAAAAATGGAGTGGACAAATACAGGAGGTAATAAAACATAGGTTTCCTTACAAGGTTGCAACAATATGCATGAATAGAATAGAGACCCTCCTAAGAATTAAAATCATCTGTTAGTGAAATAGAGAAAATATAACAATTGATAATGTTTAAAGAGTTAACAATTATAGCAAACTAACAATGATGAACCAAAACATTGTTTACTTACACAACAGCTGGATCAACAGGCTTTCCAATAATGAAACTACCATTTGTTTCCAACATTTTGATAAGTTTTCAGGGCCCATTCAATGATAATGTGGTGTAGTTCCTATATTCCCAATAGGCTCTGCGCATTGGAATACTATATCATGTAGATTAGACGTAGAAATGAGGTCGACTAGGTCTCTACTGAATATACTAAACTTAATTGTGTGTGCCAGCTAGCTCAGAGGTCACTAGAAATTCGAATTCACAAGAAGGGATTAGTCTATGAGAACCGCATACACATGACAACTTTGTTTCCCCAAGATAAAACTGATCTTCAGAGTCGTGGAAACAAAAGATAATTATTTCACTCAGTCAATCGTGCATGCTTCATTTCACCACAGTCTTCTTTCTCAAGCATAAGAAATGAACTGCTACAATCATAAAACTGGTTGTAAGATATAATGCGTACAGTACAAATAGAATAAAATAATACTGTAAGAACATCGTATGGTTCCTAAACCATAGATAAATACATACATAAATAACAGAGGCTACAAGTACTCAACTGGTGCATCTAAAATACGCCTACCTCAATGTACCTAACCTAAGCTTAGTATGAGGGAAGAAGTGAGGTGTAGCATAAATGTAGTATTCTTTTTTCCAAACTCTGCTCAAGATTTCTCCATGGGTCTAATCAGCTCCGTACCTTAGTTTAGAATGAAAAAGGCTGGTCTCGGGACTCAAGTTCCCAGCAACCCGCAAAGGGTAGCCTGGAAACACTGGAGCTGGATTTCTCGGCAAGAGAAAAGACAGGTCTCTCTCAGTGGGTCTGCTGGAGGGTCGGCTTCCTTCCGCACTTGCTGTAGCGAGATGCGTCGGGCAAGTCGATCTGCTCCAAACCACAGTGTGTTTGCTTGGGCAAATGTGGGTATATTTATACCTTGAAGGTGCCGGGTTTGACGTATGGTTGAACATCAAAGAGTCTCAGTGCTTTGAAAACTCCATGAGTTCTTGGATAAATCAGTACTCAAGCAAGGGGAAGTCCCTGACTGCTGAAGGCGGGTTTTTCCAAGAAATCGTTGTGGATTTTCGGAACTAGTGGAAGTAGCCCTGCCATATTTGGGCTCCATTACTTATGCCTAAATATGGTTATGATTTTTATGCCTATATAAGGATATGGTGAGTTATACCTATGTTAGGGCATGAATCGGGAAACTTACAATAGGGTCCTAAATAATACATAACAATAAGAAGCTTGAGATTCTCATAATTGTAGATCCTTCCCTTTGCAAGGTGGTCAATCATGGATGATCTAGCTTCTTTAACTGTTGTTCTAATCTGTTCAGGAGTCCTTCCCTTCATGGAGACTCTTGACAAGTGAAGTGGCAACTGTACACTGTTTTTGCAACATTTCATGCAAATGAGAGGAATGCAATTGACTTTGCTAAGAAGAAAAAAGAAAGTTGCACATTTAGAATAGCAAATTTTTTGACAAAACATTCAATATATTGCTATTAAAAGTGAAACACTATGTATTAACTCAGAAATAATGAAAGAGATATAAAAAGGATATTGAAACCCATATGTCTGTAAAATATTTAATTCTTGACAGGCAGGTTGAACTTTGGATGTGATCTGGCTCTCTGATGGCTATGTTAATGTAAGCATCAAGTGAGACCTTATCCTAATCCTTCAGCCCAGGGTGTTCAGGACTTAACATGACAGGCAGTTCGCAACGGGCGGAAGGAAAGGTAGGCCCATTTAGGTCAAGCAGCCAGCTGCAAACACACTCCTTGTACATGTAAAGAAAAATATTGCATTGAACAGCTAAAAGTTGTATCACATCCAGAAAATATGACATAAATGCCAGCATTTGTAAAGCGCACAGCTACCTCCAACGGAAGTGTCCCGGCGCTGTCCGTATACCGCTATGGAACACGTCCTGGCTTTTCCCTGTGAAATGTCCATTCCTGGGCACCCCCAAGGTGAAGCCAGGCATCCAGCGCTGTTGGGGCCGTTGTGGAGATTAAGCAAGCTATTGCCCAGATTTGCAGAGTGGGACCCATGATTAGAATAGGGACCGAGGCAAGAATTATCAGGTTCGAGGAAATTGAGCCCAAGACCCACCGAGGCGGGTATTGAACCCTGGTCCCGGGCCAGACCTCTGCATTAGGGTCTTCCGCTCTAACCATTGAGCCACACTTCTCCACAGGTTCATTCTCCATAGGCATGGGAGCAGACTACCTTAGCCATATGCCAAATGTATGGAAATTGGTGGACTGGTCCTGTGAAGCCATACAAACTAAAAGTTCAAGTATTAATTTGTCCCATTTAAAAATCAGCCAAAGGCATGAAAATTGGCTCAGGTGGGCACTCTACTCTCAGTGATATTGTGTATCTATCACTCATTGAATGGGCTAGAAGCATGAAAGTTGGCACCAATGGGCAACTTTACCTCAGCAATATTGTGCTTTTTACATTGTGATTCTGTCTATCACAATTCCTGAGTTGTAGTGTGGAACGTGTGCTTTAAATGTATAGTTATTTTGCTATTTAGCCTCTGGTCAAACAGAGTGTCAGCTCCTCCCGGCAGCTGCGAGCTACCAGCTAAGGTTGTGCACCTGGGAGCAAAGTCACACCTCCCTAGTGTCAACCCCTCCCACCAGTTGCCAGCTCCCAGCGTCCATCTGAGAGCAATGCAACACCATAATAGGGTCAGCTCCTCCCACCAGATGCCAGTTCCCAGCTCAGGTTGTGCCTTGGAACAATGGCACACCTTATTAGGGTCCGCTCCTCTCACTAGCCGCAAGTTCTCAGCTCAGACTGGGCAGATGGGAGGTAGTTCACACCTCCCAAGTAGCAACTCCTCTCACCAGCTCCAAGCTCTGGTTATGCAAATGAAGGAATTTTCACACCGCCTGAAGGAAAGGCTTGACGGTACCATGGTGAAAGTCCAGTGTCTGCAAGCAAAAGCATTGCGGTCAATACAGCATCAGTTTGCCTCACACAACCATAACATGAGTGAAATGAGGGATGGGTTCAGGGACATGACAGATGCACTACAAGGACTGTGTGCCGAGATGAGGAGAGACTGGGCAGCCAGGCGCAGGGAGAGACAATGTCTCCACAGCCGGCTGGACATGTACAGCAAGGCTGTCAACCCCCTGTGTACTGCCATGTCCCTGCTGTCACGTCGCTGTGTAAGCATGCCGGTGGAAATGGCTCACTGCTGCAATGATGTGGCCAAGGGCCTGGTGCAGGTTATGCATGCCGTGGACAAGCTGCGGGCAGCCGCCACAGGTGGCACAGGACCCCTGAGTTCAAGGGAGAGTGAGGATCTGTTGAGCAGGAGCAGCATCACTCCACCAATTCCCCATAACAGACGGCGGAGTGTGCGGCAGGGGAGAACACCTGATGACTCAAGGGAGGGATCCCTGTTAAACTATCGATAACAAAAACACCGACCTACTTAAATATTGGCGCAAAAATATAGTTAACAAAAATATTGTCACCATATACTTAAACAAGGATTTACACAAATATCGATATTTTATTATCGACTAAAAAAATATCGTTTTAACTTATATCGACTACAAAAATATTTATCGAAAATTCTTAAAATTATATTAAACACAACAAAAATATCGACACCATTATTATCAACTTACATACATCCTATTAAAGAATACAAAAAATATCGAATTTTTTCGTTAATATTAAATAAACAATCCTCTCAACAAAATAACAATTTTATTATTACCTTTTAAATACATTCTTAATAAACATATATAAATATACTATATATTTGAAATATGTATAAATTATTTATTAATACACTAATAAATATAAACATACTTTATATTTCAAATATACTCAATTAATAATATCTTTTCAAACACATTACATATATAAACATTTTTAGATTAATAAACCATACATATAAAACACATACAAAACATATTTAATTATATACTACTACTAAAAAACAAATAAAACAGCCTCATTAAAAATAACTGATACCAAATTCAAACTAAACTTCTCAACCAATGAATTTAAAATAATTCTCGTCAAACCAATCAAAATGCAGAAATACTTAACTGACTACTATAAAAACAATTACATAATTAACTAAATTTACCATTTTTGGAACAAACTCGAAGAAAAACTGTTACTTTGCTGAAGAGAGAAGAATACTCACCTAGAACAACTACCACAACAGAATATACTACAACACAAGTAAGTAAAATGCCATTTTATATACTATAAAAGCCTCAAGAATCTTAACTAAACTCCCTAAACTAAATAAATGCTCTCTTTTTTATTTAAACAGAAAATCCCTACCAACAACAGCCACAATGAATAAATGTCCTACAAAACTTATTAATGCCTACATAGAAATGTAACAAATAAATAAAGATATAGCAAACTAAAGTTTAAAATGAAATTACATTGTCTGAGCTATAAATAAATACAAATATAATATACAACTAATACAAATACTTATTTTTTCAGATTCAACAAACTTCATCTACCAAACTACATCTACGCAAACAAAAGCTTCTACAAATTTAAGTAAGTATACTCACAGTTTAAATAAATGTTAACTAAAGAGAAACAACTAAGTATCAAACAATATTATTAAGTACAACTGTTCTCTACCACAACTACCGGAATTACAACAGTGAAACTCCAATAAAAAGAAATAAAGACATCAGAAACACAGAAAAAACAACATTGTAAATATAATTTTAAAATTACTAATTAAACCTAGACATTAAAAATAAATGTATTAGATATTTACTAAAAACACATATATATGACACACAGATCTACCCTAGAAATGGCAGAAGGAGCTACTTTTATAACATCTCAAAAAGGAAAAATAATGCTCAGCTACATGGGTTATACCTACACCGAAGAAAAAGTCAAAGATAACAAAACAAATTGGAAATGTAGCAAATACTATTCAACTGCATGCTATGGTAGAGCTACAACTGTAGATAACAATGTTGTAAAAGTACGAGAGCATAACCACCCACCCAATGTGACCGAAGTTGAAGTAAGGGAAGCATTAGAAACACTTAGAGAAGCAAGTACAGGCTCCCAACAAACAAGTACTACAATTTAAAAAAATGTATTGACCAAAGTCCCAGAACACGTAACAGGACAGTTACCCTCAATCCCCAACTTGAAAAGATTAATAGTTAAAACTAAAAGAGCATCTGATCCAACTCCACCTCCACCTCAAACTTTTCAAGAAATTAAAATATATCCAGAATATACTATTACTCATAAAGAAGACAAATTCTTGATGTATGATAACCAAAGCCATGATAAAAGAATTCTACTTTTTGCAACAAATAACTTGCAAAAACTAGAAAATTGTGAAACATGGATGATGGACGGAACTTTTAAAGTGTGTTCAAAACCTTTTTTATCAACTTTATACCATCCACGGTGAATACCAGGAAACTAACATCCCCTTAATTTATACATTGCTGCCAAATAAAACAAATGCTACCTACATAGAAATCTTAACAACAATAAAAGATTTAACAGATAATTACTATCCACAAAGAATCATAATAGACTTTGAAATAGCTATGATACAAGCTATACTAAAAATATACCCACACACTGCAATACAAGGGTGTTATTATCACTACAATCAAAGTATATGGAGACACTCCAAAAATCTACCTTAAGTATAAAATACTCTACAAACAGCAACTTTGCTTACCAGATCAAAAAATTAATAGCACTAGCATACGTCCCAACAACAGAAGTGGCAAATTACTACAATTTATTAATTGACAGTCCTTTCTACCGCAGTAATGAAAAAAAATTAACTCCCTTCTTAGACAATTTTGAAGACACCTGGGTAGGAAGATTACACCGTTCAGGTCACCGCAGACAACCTAAATTCCAAATTCCATGGTGGAATGTCTACGCTAGCACTATAGCACAAAAAGCCAAAACAAACAACGCGGTAGAATGATGGCAATATGCCTTCCAAGCCACAATAGGAAGAGCACAACCAACACTTCACAAACAAATCCAATGCATCAAAAATGAACAAAGCTACCAAGAGCTAAGAACTGAACAATCTCTATCAAAAATAGGACCAAAACTAAGCAAACAAACAACAAACATGCACGAATACCTCCAACAAAAAACAAGAATGTACCCAAGTATCCAAGGTCTAGAATACATAGATCTAATAGCAAAATCTATCCATAATAAAATACAAATAATAGCAAACCATAAAAACATATATAACACAAACCATTTTTTTAAAATATTAGTCAAATTATGTCATGTAATGTAAAATAGAAATTAATATCACAAGACATAATATAACTAAGTAAAATAAAAACTCAGCAATAAACATAACCCACCCCAAAAAATTTATAAATAATTACTTACGGTTCTGTACCTGTAGAATCTTTCCGAAATAGATGCTTTAAAAACTAATCCAAGCAAAAAACAATCCGCATAGTGAAAAGAAACCCCAAAAAATGAAAAAATACACCTGTATAAAAAGATTCCAACGTAGCAATCCTCTCGATAACGGAACCATAAAAACCCGAAAATAATTCACGATAAAAAACGCACCAAAATCCCGAAAAAAAAGGAAACGTATAGAAACTAGTAAAAAACACTAGTATCAACAATTTCCTTTAGTTTATAAAAAAAAAAACTACAGCAATTCCATCAGTTCACCAAAACCGGCACCTGTAAATAAAGTACATACAGAACCCACCCAAAACAATTAATAAACCCACAAAGCGAATAAACAACATATAAAACGTATTAAAATACATTAAGTAATACTTAAAAGCAAAACATTAGATTACATTCATATTAGATAGTAAAGAAAGTACGCTATCACTAACGTGCTTAAATAACACGTACATTTAACATAAACAGTTAAATACCACACATAGCAACACATATACACTTCTACTAACTAAAAAATGCCTTAAAAGTAACTTAAAAGTAATTAAAATGAAACTTACTTTAACAAACACGAAGCAGCTCCCAACCGCGAGGTTCCGTCTTTACAAATGACCCAAACAACGATGTAGATAGTCTAAAAAGTGAACTAAAGAAAACAAAATGGCAGCATAATTAAAACAAAAATAGGACTTAATCCCCATAAAAATGAATAAAAACAAATCAAAAATTATTCACATTTTTGTTTAAAAATTGTTATATTTAAAATGTTTTAAATAAACATATGAATAATGTAAAATATACATTACTTGTTTTATGTTAAAATATATATAATAAAAATAATAATGTATATTAAAAATATGTTTATAATATTAACACTTTATTTACTTATAATACACAAATGTTAACAATTTAATGTATATACTTTTGTAAATGCAAAATATTTGTAAATTAATTAACATATTAAATACAATTTAATATGCTAATTAATAAAACATTATATTTAAAAATTTACAATGTATATATGACAAATACTGCAATATTATACATCACTGAATGCAAATGTTATTTTTTTTTTAAAATGTATAAATGTTTCCATCTACAAACAGAACTAACACAATAAAGACTGTGTATTGTGCAAGAAATTATTAGTTTGGTACTTTATAATTTTACATGCATGTGATATAAATAATAAAATGTAAAAAAAATGTGTCAATCATTTTTATACATATGTTATTAAATAAAATCTTAAACACTTAAAAAACATTACAAAATATTAAAAAATAAATAAATAAATGATTTTTTATAATATTGTATAAAACAATAAACCCCCAAAAAATTCTGTATTATAATTCCAAATACTATTAAAGTAAATAAAACATTATATAGTAATTAAAAAAAAAATCTAATTCCAAACTCTATATAAATCTCTAAGAATGCTGGACAGTAAACCATAATAATTTACTATTCCAACTCAAAATCTAACATAACTCAGAAAAAGTACTGAACAGTAAACCATAATAATTTAAGATTCTAACTCCAAATCTAACATAACTCATGGAAAATGCTGGACAGTAAACCATAATAATGTACTATTCTAACTCCAAATCTAACATAACTCAGGGAAAGTGCTGGACAGTAAACCATAATAATGTACTATTCTAACTCCAAATCTAACATAACTCAGGGAAAGTGCTGGACAGTAAACCGTAATATTTTACTATTCTAACTCCAAATCTAACATAAGTCACGGAATGTGCTGGACAGTAAACCATAATAATGTACTATTCTAACTCCAAATCTAACATAACTCAGGGAAAGTGCTGGACAGTAAACCATAATAATTTACTATTCTAACTCCAAATCTAACATAACTCAGGGAAGGTGCTGGACAGTAAACCATAATATTTTACTATTCTAACTCCAAATCTAACATAACTCAGGGAATGTGCTGGACTGTAAACCATAATATTTTACTATTCTAATTCCAAATCCAACATAACTCAGGGAAAGTGCTGGACAGTAAACCATAATATTTTATTATTCTAACTCCAAATCTAACATAACTCATGGAAAGTGCTGGACAGGAAACCATAATAATTTACTATTCTAACTCCAAATCCAACATAACTCAGGGAAATTGCTGGACACTAAACCATAATAATTTACTATTCTAACTCCAAATATAACATAACTCTGAGAAAGTGCTGGATAGTAAACCATAAAATATTACTATTCTAAATCCAAAACAATACATAATAAAAATACAAATCTGGACAGTACAAATAATAATAGTTGAAATATTTAAATTTAAAATCAAAATTATAAAATTTCAAAAATAAATCATTTATTTAATCCACATTTTTTAATATTTAAAAATTTCAACACACATTGTTGTTATTACTAACAACTCTTATCCCCTATAATCCCAAAAATCTACACCTAAAATATTTACATATTTTATAATATAACAATATTTAAATGTGAGAATAAACCTACATTCACATTTTCTATTTTAAATTACAAATGTATTCCCATAAAATTTCAAGTTTTAAATAAAAATTTTATAACAGTTATTTAATTAATACCCACCCTTATCCACTAAAACCCAACTACCCACTCCTACAATATTTACAAATTTTTGAAAATATTACATTTAAATATATATAAAATAATTTCCACATTCAATTTAAAAAAATCAAATTTAAATATTAATTTCCTTAAAAATTGAAAATTGTATAAAATGTTCACACATCTTAAAATTACTACACACCCTTATCCCCTATAAAACCAACAACCCGCTACAAAAATATTTACACATTTTAATACATTGCAAAAATACTAAGAGATGTATTTTTTTGTAATTTAAAAATTCAAAATTCGAATTTTAATTTTTTTAATTAATTTAAAAAAAATTCAATATTTTATTACAATTTTTTTAAATTACTACCCACCCTTATACCCTATATAACAAACAACACACTCCTAAAATATTCACACATTGTATTTAATATAACATTTATAAATATTTTATTTAATTACAAATTTCAAATTTAAAATTTTTTGCATTAACATTTTAAATGTAAAACATTTTTTAACACACTCTTTTTAAATTACTACCCACCCGTATCCCCTATATAACCAACAACCCGCGCCTAAAACATTCACACATTTATTTTAATATAATTTTTTTAAATATATTAATTAATTTTGACTTTCAAATTTAAAATCTGGAATTTAAAATTATTTTTCCTTAAAATTTTAAATTTAAAATCTATTTTATCACACATTTTTTAAAATACTACCCACCCTTATCCCCTATAAAACCAAGAACCCGCTCCTAAAATATTTACTAAAAAAATAATAAAACATGTAAAAAATGTACTTGTATTACTCCCATAAATACATTGAAATATAAAAAAAATAACAGAACTATTAAAAAATTCAAAAAATATCTCACTAAAAACATAATATCGATATTATTTACATCGATATTTATTTCAACTATATTTACTACAACGATATTTAACAATGTCGATATTTCTGCTATTCTACAAAAACGATATTTACTACATCGATATTTAACCCCTTCCATGCTCATGACAAGGTCAGCTCGTCATGCAGTGCACTGCTCCTGTGCTGATGACGAGCTGACCTTGTCATGAACAACGGTAAATCATGAGTAACAGCACCCAGCGGGAATTGCCTTAGCACCAATGTGGTTAATTCGTCGATATTAGCACAGTCGATATTCTTACCTCGATATTTCTACTGGTTGATATTTTCACGTCGATATTCCTGCTGTATACCCAAGGGAGAGCAGTGAGCAGGCTGAGTGAGGTGCAACAGGCCGTGCCCTTAGAAGATGAAGTGGCATCAGTGGAACATGGCAATGAGTGAGGCAACACATTGCATGTTGACTTATGTTTGTGCAACATCCTTGCAGTGTGGGTCTAACATGTGAAAGTAATTGTGACACACATTAGGTGTACATCAGGCTGTGTGACAGATATGTTCTTGCACCTAAAGAAATAAACACAGTTGTGTACCAATCTGTAGCATTGAGTCGTCATTACTCACCTAGAAATAGTTCTGTGTGATCTAATCTCATCTTTGGAGCCCGGGAGCCGCCCAACACCACCTGCTGTTCTGCACCATGGAGCTGGGCCCTCATCTGATGACTCGGAATCTCTGAGCTCCACTGGGATGCCTTTCTTGGTGGTGATGTTGTGTAGCATGGCACATGTGGCTACGATTTTGCAGCATGTCTCTGGGCTGTACTGTAGCGCTCCTCCACTCATATGTAGGCAGCGGAAACGGCTCTTCAGGATTCCAAATGTGCTCTCAATGGCACAGTGTGTGGCTCTGTGAGCGCTGTTATACCTCCGCTCCCCTGCAGTCCCTGGATTCTGGTACGAAGTCAGAATGAAGTCCCATACAACATACGCACTGTCACGTGCATGGTGACAAGTATTAGGTTAAACACTGTCTTACCACTTCAGACCTTTATGTATTTTATCTGTTGAGCAGGAGCAGCATCACTCCACCAATGTTTGATGTTTGATGTTTTTTGGTTTTTGTATAGCGCACATACACTCCATGGAGCATCTTAGCGCTTCTGATTTCACTGCAAAGATGAATTATCTGGGGGTAGTAGCTGAGCTTTGGATATCCTTAGACTAGAGTCTTACATTTTGCATCAGATAATCCATAAATCCATGTTTTAAGAGTTTTTTATAAATTTTTTCAGACGGTGATGCTCTAAGTTTAGCTGGCAGTGCATTCCAGGCCTTAGCGCCTAGGACTGCTAGGGATTTGCCACCCTTGGTGGTCAGTCGAAACTTGGGTATGGTCATTAGGTTAGCAGTAGCTGATCTGAGTTCCCTATTTGGGAAATATCTGTGAAATTTGTTTGACAGATATTTGGGTCCGCACTTATGAAAGCCTCTATATGTGATCAGGAGGACTTTGAATAGTATCCGTTTCTGGATGGGAAGCCAGTGCAACGCATTCAGAGCAGCTGATGCGGAAGATTTCCTAGGCCATCTTAAAACAAGCCGGGCCGCCGCATTTTGAATCATTTGCAGTTTGTGCAGGGTAGATTTAGCAGCTCCTGCATACAAACTGTTGCAGTAATCGATTCTCGATGTTATGAGAGCGATTGCAACTGTACGGCGGGCGGCAAGTGGGAGGTAATCAAAAAAATTTCTGAGGCCCTTGATTAAGTTGAAGCAGACACCGGCCACTTCTTTGGATTGCTGTTTGAAAGACAGCATATCATCAAATTTTATACCCAGGTTGCGTGTAGCCCTGATGGTATTGGGAGGGGCTTCTGCGTCTGATGGCCAGCATGTGCGAGGGGAGAAGATGTTATTTTTCCCGAAGGGCAGTATCTCTGTTTTCGCAGAGTTGCACTTAAGATGGTTATTGTGCATCCATCCAAAAGTCGCAGTTAGACAGTCTTTCAGTATCTGTTCGGCCTTTCCTGTATCTTCATCCAAGACCAGGACCAATTGGGTATCGTCTGCATATGCAACCGTGGTTACATTATGCGTGGCAATTAGGTTGATCAGGGGTGCCATATATAAGTTGAACAAGGTAGGGCTCAGGCTAGAGCCCTGTGGCACCCCTGACCTAACCTCCTTCTCCTCTGAGTAGAAGTGTCCCATTTTGGTTATTTGTTTTCTGTGGAGCAGAAAGTTTGTGAACCATTTCAACACGGTGCCCCCAATGCCTGCCTCAGCTAGGCGATGTAATAATATGGTGTGGGATTTCCCCATAACAGACGGCAGAGTGTGCGGCAGGGTAGAACACCTGATGACTCAAGGAAGAGCAGTGAGCAGGCTGAGCGAGGGGCAACAGGCCGTGCCCGTAGAAGATGAAATGGCATCAGTGGAACATGGAAATGAGTGAGGCAACACATTGCATGTTGATTTATGTTTGTGCAACATCCTTGCACTGTGGGTTTAACATGTAAAAGTAATTGTGACATTAGGTGTACGTCTGGCTGTGTGACAGATATGTTCTTGCACCTAAAGAAATAAACACAGTTGTGCACCAATCTGTAGCATTGAGTCGTCATTACTGACCTAGAAATAGTTCTGTGTGATCTCATCTCGTCTCTGGCGCCCAGGAGCCGCCCAACACCACCTGCTGGTCTGCACCGTGGAGCCGGGCACTCCTCTGATGACACTGAATCTGTGAGCTCCATTGGGGTACCTTTCTTGGTGGCGATGTTGTGTAGCATGGCACATGTGGCTACGATTTTGCAGCATGTCTCTGGGCTGTACTGTGCCGCTCCTCCACTCATATGTAGGCAGCGGAAACGGCTCTTCAGGATTCCAAATGTGCTCTCAATAGCACAGTGTGTGGCTCTGTGAGCGCTGTTATACCTCCGCTCCCCTGCAGTCCCTGGATTCTGGTACAAAGTCAGAATGAAGTCCCATACAACATACGCACTGTCACCTGCATGGTGACAAGTATTAGGTTAAACACTGTCTTACCACTTCAGACCTTTATGTATTTTATCTGTTGAGCAGGAGCAGCATCACTCCACCAATTCCCCATAACAGACGGCGGAGTGTGCGGCAGGGTAGAACACCTGATGACTCAAGGAAGAGCAGTGAGCAGGCTGAGCGAGGGGCAACAGGCCGTGCCCGTAGAAGATGAAATGGCATCAGTGGAACATGGAAATGAGTGAGGCAACACATTGCATGTTGACTTATGTTTGTGCAACATCCTTGCACTGTGGGTTTAACATGTAAAAGTAATTGTGACATTAGGTGTACGTCGGGCTGTGTGACAGATATGTTCTTGCACCTAAAGAAATTAACACAGTTGTGCACCAATATGTAGCATTGAGTCATCATTACTGACCTAGAAATAGTTCTGTGTGATCTCATCTCGTCTCTGGCGCCCAGGAGCCGCCCAACACCACCTGCTGGTCTGCACCGTGGAGCTGGGCCCTCATCTGATGACTTTGAATCTGTGAGCTCCACTGGGGTGCCTTTCTTGGTGGCGATGTTGTGTAGTATGGCACATGTGGCTACGATTTTGCAGCATGTCTCTGGGCTGTACAGTAGCGCTCCTCCACTCTTATGTAGGCAGCGGAAACGGCTCTTCAGGATTCCAAATGTGCTCTCAATGGCACAGTGTATGGCTCTGTGAGCGCTGTTATACCTCGGCTCCCCTTTAGTGGCTGGATTCAGGTACAGAGTCAGAATGTAGTCCCATACAGTATACGCACTGTCACGTGCATGCTGACAAGAATTAAGTTAAACACTGTCCTACCACTTCAGACCTTTACTGATTGTGTGAATGAAAGCCATGTATTTACCTAACAGGTAGCCCTCACTAAACTCTGCATCTGCAAGTGGCCGGTATATTCCACTGTGTGAAACATGAATGAGTCGTGTGTGCTGCCCGGGTATTTTACAACAATATCAGTGATGACATGTTTGGTATTGCACACTACCTGTATGTTCAAGGAATGATAGGACTTGCGGTTCCTGAAAACAAACTCATTCTGTGATGGGGGTGAGAGTTCTCAATTAGTCCCATCTATGCAGCCAATTACGCGGGGGAATTGGGCTATCTGGTAGAAATCATGCTTAGCCTGATCTAGTGCCTGTTGTGTGCTGTGGAATTGAATGTGGTGATGCAGCCTCTGGACCATTGCATCCAGGAAAGCGTGAAAGCAGCGCAACAGGTTACTCTGGGAGACCCTCCTGCTGCAGCTATCACCCCTGAAAACTCCCTGATGCCAGTAAGTGCAGTGAGCATAAGACCTGTACATGGGTGGGAATAATGCGTGTCCTGCGTGTGGGGTGTT
The DNA here is from genome assembly GCF_964261635.1 of Lissotriton helveticus. Lineage (NCBI taxonomy): Eukaryota > Metazoa > Chordata > Amphibia > Caudata > Salamandridae > Lissotriton > Lissotriton helveticus. The sequence goes on along the minus strand of NC_136069.1, from coordinate 632,737,709 downwards.
CTAGTATGGGTTTGAACCCCTCTATTAAGTCCATGATGCTGGCTGTGTTCAGCCTATACTTCACATGGATCTCCTCCTCGGTATGCTGGAACAGGGTGATGCGCACTCTGAAGATCCTTTCCTGGCATCTTGTTCTCTGTGTAGCAGCTCTGATTCGCAGCCTCCTGGCTATCACAGACAGCGCAGCCATTGTGAAACCCCCTGTAGGATTGTGGTCCTATTTAAATAGTTTGCACCTGGCTACAAGCTGCTCAGAGTTGGTGGTAATTGCAATGTGCTAATTTGCGAAATTCGCCTAATCGCAATTTGCGATTTTTACATACATCTCTTTGCATTCTCGCTATTTGCGAATAGGTTATTAGCGATTATCGCAAATAACGTGTCGCAGGTATCTATATCGCAATTATTTTTGCAGATTGTGTGACTCTCAAAATTGCTAATCGCAAAATTTGCAAATAATGATTTTGCACTTCGGGTCCCTTTTATACATAGGAACACTCTGTTTTGCAATAGCAAACACTGTTTTTATGTGATTCGCAGTGTTTGCAATCACAAAACAGCTTGATAGATATGGCCCTGTGACCTTTGGGAATCAGGATCGGTTGTAAGGCGTAGTTGGCGTAAGAGAAGGGCAAGGAAGGTCTTTTAGATGCAAGTCAAAAGGGTTTTATTGAATGTGAGAAGTTGGCCTGATGTATGATGTTCACTATTCTAGTGAGCACCTTGTATCAGTCCAAACAACCCTCATGGTGATGGTTGTAAGTCAACCTTATAGACAAGCTATCCTAGGGGTAGCATAGACCTAAGCAGTCTTAGGCTTAACTCAAGAGGGCATGTGAAGCCAGCTGTTTTACCATATGCAGTCCTGTAATATCAAATGAAAGGACACCACACAAGTTATATATTATAAAAATATATGTATTTATTACTAGAATAATCCTCTGTACGCGTTATGAGTGCAGAGGCACAAGCGTTGAAACAAAAGCACAGTTAAACATGCAAAAGTTGCACAATTATGGATAGGCCCGGTGGCCACTCAAACCATATATTAAATAAGTAGTATAAGAACCGCTTTACGAACAGTGGTGAGGCCTAGGGCCTAGGGAATCGCTGGAACTACACTGGACTAACAGTAGTAAGCACGGGAGTAGCCCGCAGGATTCGGGTGCAGCGCTAAAAGCACACGCATGCACCAATGCAAAGTCAATGGTGCGAGTTACAAAGTTACTGTTTTAGAAGTCTTCCGACTGGACTAGAACTTAGCCACTTAAAACTAGGACACTAGAAGTGTAAACCACTACAGGAGCACCAGCGTTCAATCATTACCTCACCCAAAGGAAGCGGGTGCATAGGTGCCAAAGTGTGTCGGGTTTCGTCGTGGAGATCTATGGAGCCTGGAGATGAAGATGCTGCAGGCGGCCAGGAGAGAAGAGTCCGGTTGGATCCAAGGGTGGATCGAAGATGTAGAGTACCTGAAAGCAGAGGGGACAGAGTCTGGGTCACTAGCCAGTGACCAGGATGGAACCAGGAAGGAACCAGGCGATGTTGGGCGCAATCAGGTGGTTGTTGAGAAGCTTGTCTCCGCTGCCACGTGGACTCTGGGGCACCGAGGATGTCCAGGAGTGGATCACGATCTGTCCCACAAAGGCTCTCGCTGTCGTCGGTGTCTGCTTCCGGATCGGAGTCAACAGGCCTTGGCAAATGCAACCCACGCAGGATTTGAAGATCGCTTCTTACTTGGACCAGCAAGGTCGGAAAGGTTGCTCCTTTTCAGGGGAGCGAGGGCCGGTCTGGAGCAACCAGACTAGCAGAGTAGTTTCAAAGTTTCGTTGTTGTAGTGACCACTAGCCAACAGGTAAGTGACCGGACAGACGTGTCAAGCAGGAAAATGCAAAAGGGCCCCAAGCAGCACTCGATGAGTGTGGAGGGGTAATCTTCAGTGCAGACGCTGCTCGGGGGTGGGCCTTCTCAAACCCCAATGCACAGCTTCGAGGGTGTCTCGGGAGCTGCACGGTCAGCACTTTGCAGTCTTTTCAAGATGGCCGGTCCCACATCTCACGTCGCCTCCACAGGTCTCAGCTTTGCTGTGGCTGTGGATCGGGCTGTTGGATGTCTGGGAATCTGGTTCTTGTCGATCTCTGTTGCTCGAGCTCCGGATGGAGCTGCAGCAAAGCAAACCGTTGGGCACTGGATGGTGCCTGTTTGCACAGGGTGGTCACTCCTTGACCACAAGGGAGATTCTTCAGTCTTCCACGTCGAGTGGGATGTCGAAGGGTCCAGAGTTCTGTATCAAAGTTTCAGTCAGGATTATCTGCCTTCAATGGGCACAGCTCCTACCTTTATTCCAAACAAGGGCCTGGATATCCTGCTAGGTCCCTCATATGGGTGGGACCCAGGAAGGGGGTGGTTATACCCCTTTCCCTTTGTCCAGTTTCACGCCAAAGCTGGGGTTGTAGTGCCCAAGTAACGGTTTGAACTGGGCTATGCATGGGGAGCCTTGTGCGCCCCAGGCAGTGTCTAGTTTCACTCGCCCTGCCTGCCTCAATCCACTATCACCTGTCTGGGGTGGTGTGACACCTCCCTGTGACAGGATACCTTTTGTCCAAGCCTCCCCTGCCAAGTTTCGGTCAGCAGCAGTAGGACAGACTTGTGTCGGTGGCAGCAGCATCCATTTTGTGATGCTGGGGCTCTGGTTAGATTTAACCCGATTTAAGTAAAGTTACATGTCTTCTCCCTCTAGAAGATTGGAATGCTACCCCTGTCACCAGAACTGGAGAGGGGGTAGTATTCCAAAGTGTATGACACCTTACACGACATGTTTTGATAGAGCCAAACCAAAGTTGGCAATAACCGCGAGGATTATAATGCACTTAAGAGTGTATATGGTATGGCAATACCCTGGAACACCTATAAGGAAATGGTTCCGAAAGCTGCAGACAGGCTCAGCTCATGCTAGAGCACCATCTCACATAAAACCAAGCACTCTGCCTCCAGGATTGTTAAAGCCTGCCATAGGAGTGACTTATAGGTGTATATGTGTCCAGATATAGGTTTAGACATAGGTATACTATATCTAAGCAAGGGGTGATTACACGACCTTGCCCCAGCTGAGTGATCAGCCAGTTGTGTCTGTTTGGATTGCCAGCCAGGGGTGGCAAAATATATGCTGCAGCCCCTGGTAGGCCTTGGATGCAGCTATGCCCTGGGTACCTATAGTACACTGTACAGGGGCTGATAAGGTGTCCAATACCAAATTGGTGATGTACCTATAGTACATGTATGTGAATTTAGAGAGAGAACAGCAGGCTGTGGGTCTGATTAGCAGGCCCACAGCCACATTAAGTCAAAAACCAGTGAACCCCCCTCCCCCCCAAACGCATGGACATTAAACTTAAACTTGACCAGATAAGTCTTCATGTTCTAAGTGGAAATACCTGGAGAGACCATCTGCATTGCCATGGTCAGTCCCTGGTCTGTGCTCCACTGTAAAGTCCATCCCCTGTAGGCAAATGGACCACCTGAGCAGTTTGGGATTTTCACCCTTCATCTGATTAAGCCACAAGAGGGGCTTATGGTCGGTCTGAATCTTGAAGTGAGTGCTAAACAAGTATGGTCTCAACTTCTTCAGGGCCCAAACCACAGCAAAGGCCTCCCTCTCAATGGCTGACCAACGTTTCTCTCTAGGAGTCAGCCTTCTGCTAATAAAAGCAATGCGCTGGTCTTGACCATCTACATTAAGTTGTGAAAGCACAGCTCCCACCCCCAACTCAGAAGCATCTGTTTGGACAATGAACTCTTTGGAGTAGTCAGGACTCTTCAGGATAGGTGCAGAGCACATGGCCTTCTTCAGGTCATCAAATGCCTTTTGACAGCTAACTGCCCACTGAACCTTTTTTGGCATCTTCTTGGATGTCAGATCATTCAATGGTGTCACAATGGACCCATAGTTCTTTACAAATTTACTGTAGTACCCAGTCAGGCCCAAGAAGGCTCTGACTTGTGTCTGGGTAGTTCTGGGGAGGCCAGTCCTGTATGGCCTGGATCTTGCTCTCCAATGGTTGAACCTGACCCCCACCTACTAGGTGGCCCAGGTACACAACCTTGCTCTGCCCTATCTGGCACTTGGTAGCCTTGATAGTCAGGCCTGCCTTTTGCAGGGCCTCCAGGACTTTCTACAGGTGGATCAGGTTATCCTCCCAGGTGGAGCTGAAGACAGCAATATCATCTAGATATGCTGCACAAAAGTCATCCAAACCAGCAAGGACTTGATTCACCAACCTTTGGAAAGTGGCAGGTGCATTCTTCAAACCAAAGGGCATTACCGCAAACTAATAATGTCCACTGGGGGTTGAGAATGCGGTTTTGGCCTTAGACTCCTCAGCTAACCTGATTTGCCAATAGCCATCTGTCAGATCAAATGTGCTCAGAAATTTGGCAGAAGCCAACTTATCTATGAGCTCATCTGCCCTTGGAATAGGAAGAGCATCTGTCCTAGTGACAGCATTGAGACCTCTATAGTCCACACAGAACCTCATTTCTCTCTTTCCATCTTGGGTATAAGGTTTTGGCACAAGGACTACTGGGCTGGCCCAGGGGCTCTCTGATGGCTCAATTACTCCAAGTTCAAGCATTTTCTGCACCTCAGCCTTTATGCAATCCCTGGCATGGTCAGGTTGCCTGTAGATTTTATTCTTCACAGGAAGACTGTCACCAGTGTCCACTTCATGGGTGCACCAGTTAGTTTGACTGGGTGTGAGAGAAAACATATGTCTGTGAGCCTGCAGAGCCTGTCTGCAGTCCAATTGTTGCTTGTCAGAGAGGCTGCCTGCCAAGGCTACTCCATCCACTGAACCATCATCGGGGTTTTGGGATAACAGGTCTGGGAGAGGGTCACTCTCTTCCTCCTGGTCCCCATCTGTTGCCATGAGCATGCCCATCTCTGCCCTGTCCACATATGCTTTCAATCTGTTTACATGGAGCACCCTGTGGTGGCTCCTAGGGGTGCCAAGGTCCACCAAGTAGGTGACCTCTCCCTTTTTCTCAAGTATGGTGTGGGGTCCAGACCATTTGCCTTGGAGGGCTGCTGGGGCCACTGGCTCCAACACCCACACCTTCTGTCCTGGCTGGTACTCAGTCAGCACAGCCTTTTGGTCATGCCAAGGTTTCTATAATTCTTGACTGGCCTCAAGGTTTTTGGTTGCCTTCTCCATGTACTCAGCCATCCTGGAGCGGAGACCAAGTACATAGTCCACAATATCAAGTTTCGACTTTTTGAGAGGTAACTCCCATCCTTCCTTCACAAGACACAGGGAAGCCCTTACAGGGTGGCCAAATAAAAGTTCAAAAGGGCTGTAGCCAACCCCCTTTTGTGGGACCTCTCTATAAGCAAAGAGCAGGTAGGGTAAAAAGATGTCCCATCTTCGCCTAAGCTTTTCAGGTAACCCTTTTATCATTCCCTTTAGGGTCTTGTTGAACCTTTCAACAAGCCCATTGCACTGTGGATGGTAGGGTGTGACGAACTTATAGTTCAATCCACACTCTTTCCACATGGCCTTCAAATATCCAGACATGAAGTTGGTACCTCTGTCTGAAAGTACCTCCTTTGGAAAGCCCACTCTGGGGGAAACTCCAAGTAGGGCCCTTGCCACAACAGGAGCTGTTGTGGTCCTCAGGGGATTTGCCTCTGGATACCTGGTGGCATGATCCACTACCACCAGTGTAAATCTGTGCCCAGATGCTGTTTGGGGATCCATTGGTCCAACAATGTCTATCCCAACTCTCTCAAAGGGTACCCCCACCACAGGTAGTGGTACTAGGGGGGCCTTTGTGATGCCACCTGATTTGCCACTGGCTTGGCAGGTCTCACAGGAGCGACAAAACTCATTGGTATTCTCTGACATGTGAGGCCAGTGAAAGTGAGGGACAAGTCTCTCCCAATTCTTATTCTGGCCTAAGTGTCCTGCTAGCGGAATTTCATGGGCCAAGGTGAGAATGAAGCCCCTAAATTGCAGAGGTATAACCAACCTCCTGGTAGCACCAGGCTTGGGGTCTCTAGCCTCTGAATAAAGGAGGCCACAATCATCTAAATATACTCTATGGGTACCTTGAGCATTCCCAGCAGCCTCAGCAGCAGCCTGCTGTCTGAGGGGTTCAAGAGAAGCACAAGTTAACTGAGCCTGCCCCAGATCTGCCCTTGAGGGTCCCCCTGTCCCCAGAAACTCAACCTGATCAGGTTCAAGCTCTCCCAGGACAGTCTCCTCTTGGATCACAGAATCATCCTCCTTAGAGGGCTCATCCTCAACCTTTCTCTTGGATTGTGGTTGGTCTATAGTTTCAAGATCCACCACAGGTTCAGGTAGGCACTTCTTGGCCTGGGACCTGGTTACAGCAAGGACATGCGCTGAAATACCTAGCATCTCTGCATGAGTCCTATATGCCACTTCTGACCATAAGGAATCCTCTAGATCATTGCCCAATAGACAGTCTACTGGGAGGTCTGCACTCACAACAACTCTTTTGAGGCCAGTTACCCCTCCCCAGGAGAAGTTAACAACAGCCACACTATGTGTAGTAGTGGCACTGCTAGCATTGGTCACTAGGTAATTTTCACCTAGTAACACTTGTCCAGGGTCCACAAAGTTAGGTGTCACCATTGAGACACTGGCACATGTGTCCCTGTAGGCCTGAGCCATTTTCTCATTGATCAAAGGTGTCTGCCTATACTTGCCCAAAGTATTGGAACTCACAGTAGTGGACATAGGCATGTCCACATCATAGAGCAGAACTGCCTGAGTAGGGACTCTGACTAGGCCAGACTCCATCTCAGTACCCAGGGTCAACCCCACTAAAGCCTTGGGTTGTGCACTAACACTGCTGACTGTACTAGGGGGTGCAGGTGCCTTAGGGGCTGCAGTGGTAGGGACTGTTCCTTTCTTAGTGCATTCACTACCCCAGTGTGAAACTGATTTACAGGTATTGCACCAAGGTTTCTTTGGCCCATCATTCTTCTTTATTTTCTTTCCAGTTTGGGACCCCCCCTCATTAAAAGTATTTTGGGGGCCTGAAGAAGACTTCTGGTCTTTTTGTTTCTGTTCTCCACCCTTCTGGTCTGCCTTTTTCCGATCACCTCCATGGTTCTGGGGTTTCTGCTTAACCCTGGTTCTGACCCATTTGTCTGCCTTCTTTCCCAATTCTTGGGAAGAGGTCAGATCTGAGTCAATCAGGTGTTGATGCAACTGCTGTTTCTGACAATTATTAAGGATCGGTTCTCTCATTATTAGATTGTACAATCTTGTATAGTCTGAGACTTTACTTCCCAGCAGCCAACCCTCCAGAGCCTTAGTGACAAAATCAGTCCAGTCCTGAGTCTGAGCTTTTTGGGTATCTCTGAACAACAACCTGTATTGCTCAGTGGTTAGGCCAAGCCCATCAATAAGAGCACTCTTCAGGACAGTGTAGTTTTTAGCATCCCCAGGACTAACTGTGAGGAGCTTATCTCTCCCTTTCTCACAAAAGGAGTACCATAAGATTGCTGCCCACTGATCTTGGGGAACCTGCTGTACCATGCAGGCCCTCTCCAGAGCAGTCATCCATTTGTGGATATCATCCCCTTCCTTATAGGGGGGCACAATCTTTGTCAGGTTTCTATTGTCATAGGACCTGTCTTTCTCTTTAAGGATATTGCTGCCACCAGTGGAGTCTACTCCACTCAATTTCTGTTCCCTTGCTAAAGCAAGTTTAGCTTGGGCCAGGGCTATCTCTTCCCTCTCTATCTAGAGTCTGACAGCTCTCATCCTGACCTTATGCTCTTTTCTCTGGGGGGGGGGAGTCATTCCCCTTTGAGAACCCCTTGAGGCATTAGAAAGGTTAGATTCCCTGGAAAGGGATCTCTCTCTTCTATTGCCAGGGAGTATTCTGCTTTGGGCCTGGGGAGGTGGTTACCCTCTCCATTCCCATGTAGGTTCCAGTTAGCTTGGCTAAGCCTCCTAACTTGGACCTGGATATCCCCCTGATCATCTGAATCTAAATCCTCCTCCTCATCCACCTCTGGGGTGGTGTTCTCATCATCTGGGGGGTTCATTCCTTCTCCTGGATTACCTGAGGGACCTGCACTAGCCTTCTCAAGATCATCCTTTTCTAGGATTCCTATCAGGATGGGAATGGTAGGGTTGTGACCCTTTTTCAGCCCCCTTGTAGTGCACAAGGCACTCAAGTCTCTGAAGCTGAGGTTGTCATAGCTGGAAGGTGCCTTGGTAAGGTCACCTGCCACAGGTAGAGAACTGGGTTGCTCACCTGTGCCAGACATGACTCTAGTGAGGTGTAAGTGGTGCACTTACCTACACTATGTGTTTTCCTACTGAAACCTTGCTAGTGAGTTGTAGTCAGGGTGTGCTAAGCCCTTTAATCTACAACTACTAAGTTCAGTAGAACGTAAGTATGTAAGCTTTGTTTATATGTACCTATGGGACTTAATGTGATCTTTCAAATTATATAAAGATTGCAATGGTAAAACAACAGCAAGCTCAAATCCCAACCGCTGCACACCAATGTGAGAAGTTGGCCTGATGTATGATGTTCACTATTCTAGTGAGGACCTTGTATCAGTCCAAACAACCCTTATGGTGGTGGTTGTAAGTCAACCTTATAGACAAGCTATCCTAGGGGTAGCATAGACCTAAGCAGTCTTAGACTTAACTCAAGAGGGCATGTGAAGCCAGCTGTTTTACCATATGCAGTCTTGTAATATCAAATGAAAGGACACCACACAAGTTATATATTATAAAAATATATGTATTTATTACTAGAATAATCCTATGTACTCTTTATGAGTGCAGAGGCACAAGCGTTGAAACAAAAGCACAGTTTAACATGCAAAAGTTGCACAATTAAGGATAGGCCCGGTGGCCACTCAAACCATATATTAAATAAGTGGTAAAAGAACCGCTTTACGAACAGTGGTGAGGCCTAGGGCCTTGGGAATCGCTGGGACTACACTGGACTAACAGTAGTTAGCACTGGAGTAGCCCGCGGGATTCGGGTGCAGCGCTAAAAGCACACGCATGCACCAATGCAAAGTCAATGGTGCGTAAAAGTTACAAAGTTACTGTTTTAGAAGTCTTCCGACTGGACTAGAACTTAGCCACTTAAAACTAGGACACTAGAGGTGTAAACCACTACAGGAGCACCGGCGTTCAATCGTTACCTCACCCAAAGGAAGCGGGTGCATAGGTGCCAAAGTGTGTCGGGTTTCGTCGTGGAGATCTATTGAGCCTGGAGATGAAGTTGCTGCAGGCGGCCAGGAGAGAAGAGTCCGGTTGGATCCAAGGGTGGATCGAAGATGTAGAGTACCTGAAAGCAGTGGGAACAGAGTCTGGGTCACTAGCCAGTGACCAGGATGGAACCAGGCGATGTCGGGCGCAATCAGGTGGTTGTTGAGAAGCTTGTCTATGCTGCCACGTGGACTCTGGGGCACCGAGGATGTCCAGGAGTGAATCACTAGCTGTCCCACGAAGGCTCTTGCTGTCGGCTTCCCGATCGGCATCAACAGGCCTTGGCAAATGCAACCCATGCAGGATTTGAAGATCGCTTCTTACTCGGACCAGCAAGGTCAGAGAGGTTGCTCCTTTTCAGGGGAGCGAGGGCCAGTCTGGAGCAACCAGACTAGCAGAGTAGTTTCAAAGTTTCATCATCGTAGTGACCACTAGCCATGGGCAAGTGACCGGACAGACGTGTCGAGCAGGAAAATGCAAAAGGGCCCCACGCAGCACTCGGTGAGTGTGAAGGAGTGATCTTTGGTGCACAAGATGCTCTTGGCTGGGGCTTCTCAAACCCTAATGCACAGCTTCGAGGGTTCCTCGGGAGCTGCACGGTCAGCACTTCGCAGTCTTTTCAAGATGGCCGGTCCCACGTCTCACGTCGCCTCCACGGGTCTCAGCTTTGCTGTGGCTGTGGATCGAGCTGTTGGATGTTTGGGAATCCCATTCTTGTTGATCTCTGTCGCTCGAGCTCCGGATGGAGCTGCAACAAAGCAAACCATTGGGTGCTGGATGGTGCCTGTTTGCACAGGGTGGTCACTCCTTGACCACAAGGGAAATTCTTCAGTCTTCCACGTCGAGTGGGATGTCGAAGGGTCCAGAGTTCTGTATCAAAGTTTCAGTCAGGATTATCTGCTTTCAATGGGCACAGCTCCTACCTTTATTCCAAATCAAGCGGCTGGATATCCTGCTAGGTCCCTCCTATGGGTGGGACCCAGGAAGTGGGTGGTTACAACCCTTTCCTTTTGTCCAGTTTCATGCCAGAGCTGGGGCTGGAGTGCCCAGGACCGGTTTGAACTGGGCTATGCTTGGGGAGCCTTGTGCGCCCCTGGCAGTGTCTCGTTTTACTCGCCCTGCCTGCCTCAATCCACTATCTCCTGTCTGGGGTGGTGTGACACATCCCTGTGACAGGATACCTTTTGTCTAAGCCTCCCCTGCCAAGTTTTGGTCAGCAGCAGGAGGCCAGACTTGTGTCGGTGGCAGCAGCATCCATTTTATGATGCTGGGGCTCTGATTCGATTTAACCGCATTTAAGTAAAGTTACATGTCTTCTCCCTCTAGAAGGGTGGAATGCTACCCCGTCGCCAGAACTGGCGAAGGGGTAGTATTCCAAAGTGTATGACACCTTACACGACATGTTTTGATAGAGCCAAACCAAAGTTAGCAATAACCGTGAGGAATATAATGCATCATCATCATCAAAGCTTTATTCGAGAGTTATACTCATAAAAGCACAAACATACATTTAAAATACATCATTTAAAAGATTATATCCTAGTTATACAAAATTTTAAAACAATTGTGCAGACATATACAATAAAAAACTTTGATGCATAATTTACACAGAAACCACAGACAATACCCCAATCAATTTGCTTTTGTAAGGATTGCCCTTCGTCTGATGTACCATGCCCACCCCAAGTACTTTGCTGTTGCCAAGACAGCAGGCATATCGGTGGAGGTACAGAGTATTCGTAGTGCCTTAACACCCCTAGATGTCCCTAAGTTTCTACAGACAGGGGCTAGCCAGGCTTTTCTCGGGGCGGTGTAAGCTTTGCACAAAAACAGAAAGTGGCCTATACTTTCGTCTGCTGCACCACAGGCTGGGCAGCAAGAGGTGGTGGAACTCCTCCACCTACCAGTCAATGATCTCAAAGGAATGGCACCTGATCTTAACTGGAAGAAAAGCTTCCTGTCCCCTGGGTTCGTAATGCTGTCCCAATATGGTTCCAAGGCAGGATACAGTTTGAATTCAAAAAAACGCCCCGTCATGGAATCAGGTCTCGTTTTATTCCAGAGTCTTCCGGCTACCCAATCCCAGTATAGGCCCTTGATCGTATTTTTGCTTGGGAAAGGTACCCCAGATGGATTGTCCCATAAATTTGAGAGGCCAAGATCGCCTAGGGCAGTCCTGAGATTTTTTAGCCAAACTATCTTGTGGAAGGTGTCAGCTTTAATTGTGGCCATGAACCCCTCTGCATAATGCCGGATCTCCGGGGTAGTCCAAAGGCGTCTCCAGTAGAGGATCGGGCGCAACCTCGCTTGGTCGCTAACTGATCTTCTCACTAGATCAAGACCAAGTGGGTTTAGTGGTGTACTCTGCGGGAGTCCTGTGATTCCCCTAAAAAACCTATTCTCTGATATCTGCAAAGGGAGGAGCTTCCCAAATCTCCACAGCTCTGCCCCATAGAGGGCAGACCCAAGAGCCTTGGCGTCATATACAGCCAAGACAGGTTTTATTGGCATGGACTTCGACTTTTTGTGTTCCACCCGAAGTGCCCCCGAGATCTGTTGGTGCCTCAAAACCGCCCTTTCTTTGTGCTGGGATCATTTGCTATCTGTATCCCAAGGTAGGTAAATACAGTAACCTCCTCCAGCTGACAGTTGTTCAGGAATATTGTCTGTCGGGGTCTACGTTTTGATGTAAAGGCCATCAGCTTGGTCTTACCTACGTTGACTTCCAGGCCATGCTCCCTGCAGAAAAGATCGAAAATATTTAGAGCTCGCTGTAGGCCAGCCGGAGTTTTGGATAGAATTAGCGTATCGTCGGCGAACATCAGGATCGGAACCCTAAGGCTCGCCAACGAAGGCGCATCTACACTGACGTCCAGCATCCGAGCCACTATCCCATTTATAAATAGGGAAAAGAGCAGGGGAGCCATTGCGCACCCCTGTCGCACTCCACGCTCAACCGGGAAGTCAGCAGAGGATTCGCCATTCATACCCCATTGAACCTTGGCGAAGTTGCATTCATGCAGCCTCATTATCAGGGTAAGTAGCTCTGCCGGAAGACCTATTTCGCTCAAAACTGCCCAGAGCTTTCTCCTTGGGACCAGGTCGAAGGCAGCCCGCAGGTCAACAAAAGCAACATACAGGCTGCCTTCGCCAAGCGCCACCGTCCCCCACTGCAGCAGAGCAAAGCGAAACACCTGGTCAACTGTACTTGTAGCCCGCCGAAAACCAGCCTGATAAGGGGACAGGGCATTGTTCTAATCAACCCAGTTAATTAATTTATTTACCACCCTCCTCCCTACCACTTTTTGGACAGTGGCGATCAAGCTTATCGGCCTGTAGTTAACCGGGAGAGACCGATCCCCTTTTTTATATATAGGTATGATGGTCACTCCCCTCCATAGTTCAGGGACAGCCGTTCCCTTCGCAATAGCGTTTCCCAGAAGGAATACATATCTGGCCCACCTTACCTTGTCGTTTGTAAAAACATCAGAGGGTACACCATCTAAACCCAGGGCCCTTCCCCCGGGGGCAGTGCATATTGCGACTTCGGTTTCTTTGAGGGTAAATAAATTCCCAATAGGGAACACAGCTGAATTTGCTTCCACATTCTTAAACTCTGCAGTCTCAGCATATTGGGGTTTGAAATAATCCACCCAGGCACCCTCAGCAACGTTATTGTCGGGTTTGTCTGGAATTCCACCTCTACCCCACTTAACAATATTCCAGAATAATCTGGAGTCCTTAGCCCCCGATGCCTCCTTTAATTCGGCCCAATGCTTTTCGTCCCATGTTTTTTTTGCTAGGGATATGTTAGCCTTGTAGTGCTTCCTGGTGCCACTAATCGCTGCCCTGTCCCTGTTCCTAATTGCTCTGCCCAAACTTAACCTGGCTTCCCTGCACTGTTGATTAAACCACCTAGCTGGTTTTGGTAGTTGTTTACTATTTGTCTTACGGGGCCTCAAGAAGTGCGGTTTTAAAAGGGAAAAGAGCTTGTCATGTATGTCAGTTATTTCCCTAGACCCTGGAATTACTGGGTTTGCATCCTCCATAGCGGTGATTGCAATGTCCACCTTAGAACTTATAAATGCCATAGATTCTGCATTAGCCAATACCCTCGGCCAGTTAAGTCTGCGCATGTTGTTGGTCATAGTAGGCAGCGGACAATCAATCGATTGGGGATTCCCTGTTGTGACCAACCACCAATTATGGGTCACACAGAGAGGATTGTGGTCACTTCATGGGGAGCCTTGTGCGCCCCAGGCAGTGTCTAGTTTCACTAGCCCTGCCTGCCTCAATCCACTATCTCCTGTCTGGGGTGGTGTGACACCTCCCTGTGACAGGATACCTTTTGTCCAAGCCTCGCCTGCCAAGTTTCGGTCAGCAGCAGGAGGCCAGACTTGTGTCGGTGGCAGCAGCATCCATTTTGTGATGCTGGGGCTCTGGTTAGATTTAACCCGATTTAAGTAAAGTTACATGTCATCTCCCTCTAGAAGATTAGAATGCTACCCCCGTCACCAGAACTGGCGAGGGGGTAGTATTCCAAAGTGTATGACACCTTACACAACATGTTTTGATAGAGCCAAACCAAAGTTGGCAATAACCTCGAGGATTATAATGCACTTAAGAGTATATGGTGTGGCAATACCCTGGAACAGCTATAAGGAAATGGTTCCGAAAGCTGCAGACAGGCAGGCTCAGCTCATGCTAGAGCACCATCTCACATAAAACCAAGCACTCTGCCTCCAGGATTGTTAAAGCCTGCCATTGGAGTGACCTATAGGTGTATAGGTGTCCAGGTATAGGTTTAGACATAGGTATACTATATCTAAGCAAGGGGTGATTACACGACCTTGCCCCAGCTGAGTGATCAGCCAGTTGTGTCTGTTTGGATGGCCAGCCAGGGGTGGCAAAAGATATGCTGCAGCCCCTGGTAGGCCTTGGATGCACCTATGCACTGGGTACCTATAGTACACTGTACAGGGCCTGATAAGGTGTCCAATACCAAATTGGTGATGTACCTATAGTACATGTATGTGAATTTAGAGAGAGAACAGCAGCCTGTGGGTCTGATTAGCAGGCCCACAGCCACATTAAGTCGAAAACCAGTGAAGCAAAAAAAGCAAAAATTGGGGTGACCATAGGAAAGCAGAACCTACTCTCCTACATTGAAGGTAAAGATAACAAAATATAATGACAGTAATAGGCGTAAGAGTCTGATTGGACACTTCCTCGTGTCTAGGGAATGGGATCCAGTAAGGGAAGAAAACAATAGTCCAGGAAAAACAAAGACAGTCAGTCTGAGTTCATGGGATTGCTCCTTGTTCAACAGTCTTTCAGTGGCCTCCCTCGGGGCAATTTTCAGTGGCAGAGATGAGCGATAGATCCCACAGCGATAGAACATAAAAAAAAGAAAAGAAAACCAATCAGAACTTCGCTCTTGCTTTCCGGGGAAGTTAAGGGTATAAGTGCTCCCGTCACCGCTATTCCTCGTGTGCAGTGCCTACTGTTCTTGGGTACAATTTATTGAGTAAAGGGGTGGTGACTTGTGATCCCTGCCCACCAACCCCTTAGCGCAACCAACCCAGCCCTGGACACTTTCCTTAGCCCACGGCCCTCCTGGGTCGTGGGAGTAGGAGTCTCAGTCTCACCTCCAACCGGTGGAGTGCTGGACTCAAACGCGGTCTCCAAGAGCGGCTGCTTGAACACTGCTCCTCTTCTTTGGGTTGCTGTGTGCCTATGAACACCTTCTCCCCCGCTGTGCTCTTCTTTTCTTCCTTTATTGTCGCCTCCGTCTCCTTGCTCGCCTCCTCATCTTTCGGACGCCGCAGCTTTTCCGGTCCCGCCTCCTTATCCTCCTCAGCTTCCTCCTGCCAGCCCTTGATTGGTGCGCTACATGTGATGTCAGTTTGGGCAACTAGACCGCTAACCCGACTTCCTGCTTGGTCAGCGGCGGCCTCTGTAGTGTATACATCGGGTGTCCTGATGTTGCAAAAGAGAGGACTCTCACATTGCCTCCCCTCTTGGAATGGACGTGCGGGCCATTCAGAAACAGGATGTTGTGAGAGGAAATCAACGTTCGTTTGCAGTATTCCTGGGGCGTGCATGGTGAGGAAGGAAAAAGGCTGTAATGCAAGGAACCAACGCAGAATTTTAGGGTTGAAATCTTTATTCTGAGATAACCAGGTCAACGGGGCATGGTCAGTTAACAAAATGAAATGCCGTCCTAGTAAATAGTATTGGAGGGCTTCAATAGCCCACTTGATAGCTAAACATTCTTGCTCTATTGTGGCATAACGTGTCTCCCTAGGGAATAACTTGCGACTTAGAAACAGGATAGGACTGAGACATCCATCCGTATCGGGTTGGGAGAGAACTGCACCTAGACCTCTACCTGAGGCGTCTGTTTGAAGCACACAGGTTTTCTGATAATTGGGGCCTGATTTGTCCAGCCTGGATGTCATATCCTAGATAGTGGATGTGGTCTGTACCAATAGTGGTCTTTTTAGGGTTGATGCTGAGTCCGGCGTTCTTTTAGTGTCTATAGTACGTTTTGTAGGTGTATGAGGTGTGTTTCCCAATCGGGACTGTGGATGATAATGTCATCTAGGTATGCTACCGCATACGTATGGTGTGCCCGTAGCAGGACGTCCATAAGTCTCTGAAATGTTGTCGGGGCTCCGTGAAGCCCAAAGGGAAGAACTTTGAAGTGAAATAGACCAAAAGGGGTAGAGAAAGCTGTCTTTTCCTGCGACTCTTGTGACATTGGAATCAGCCACTAACCCTTAGTGAGATCAATTGTTGACATGACCTTGGCATCCCCGAGGCGATCTATTAGCTCATCCACTCTGGGCATTGGGTAAGTGTCAAATTTTGATATGGAGTTCAGTTGTCTAAAGTCTATGCAGAATCTGATGCTCCCATCAGGTTTGAGAACTAAAATGATCGGGGAGGACCAAGCGCTATGGGAGGGTTCCATTATATCTGCTGGATAGCATTGCTTGTATCTTTTTTCTACCGCTTGTCTTCTGGCAGCAGGTATGCGGTATGGCCATAACCTGATAGGTTTGGCATCTGCTGTATCAATGTGGTGTGTGACTAAGTTTGTACGCCCAGGTATACCCGACATAACATCAGAAAAAGAGGAACATAAAGATGGTAGTTGTTATTTCTGTTCCTCTTTGAGTTGGGGGCCTTGGTTAACTGTTTCTGCCTGTTCGGGATTTGAGTTAACGGAAGGGATGTCAAGGTGGTTGTTCACGGAGATGTGGTTTATAGGGTTGTCGTTGTGTGCTTCTGTTGGTGGGGGTTCCTCCCAGGCTTTTAGAAGGTTAACATGATATGTTTGCCCTGTGTGTGTCTTGTGGGGCACTGCCACTCGGTAGGAGACAGGCGTGACCTTGTTTAGAATTTTATATGGTCCTTGCCATGTGGCTAACAGTTTTTTTCCAGTGGATGGTAACATTATCAATACAAGGTCTCCTGTTTTAAATTCCCTTATTTTTTTATTCTCATCATACGAGTGTTTTTGTGTGAGTGGGCTTTCTCCATATTTGCATCGACCTTTTACCATAGGGATACTAGGTTATCTCCTAAAGTTGTACTATGTTGTAGTAATGGTTTGCTCTCATCTTCCTCTTCGACCCATTGTTCCACTGCCATGTCTAAGAGTTTACGGGGTGGTCGTCCAAACAGTAATTCGTAAGGGGGGAATCCCGTAGATTTTTGTTAATGGGTTCCGATAGAGAATAATACCAGTGGTAATTGTCGGTCCCTGTCCCTCCATGTCCTCTCTAATGGTTTTCCTTAACATGGTCTTGATCGTCCTGTTATACCTCTCGACCAAGCCATCAGTTTGTGGATGATATACGGCTGTTCGGATCTGTTTGATACCTAGCAATGCACATACCTGTTTCATGAGACAGGACATGCATCGTGTACTTTGGTCGGTTAGGAGTTCCTGTGGAAACCCCACACGGGAAAAGGAGATCATGGCTTGGGCAACTACTGTGGTGGTTGTGCTGGTGAGAGGTATAGCCTCGGGGTATCTAGTGGCGTAATCCACTAGAACTAAAATATATTGGTGGCCCCGTGCGGAGGGAGGTAATGGCCCTACAAGGTCCATTCCCACTCGGTGAAATGGGACATCAATAATTGGTAGCGGTTGGAGGGGAGCTCGAGGAATGACATGGTTATTGGTTAAATGATATCGGACACACGATGTACAATATTTTGCCACTTCCTGGTATATTCCAGGCCATTAGAACCTATGGAGTAGATACTTTAAGGTGTGTTCTTTCCCATACTGACCACCCCCTGCCTGATTATGTGCAAGATTTAGGATATATTAACGGAAAGCTTTGGGTACTAATATCTGCTCTTTCGTACTTCCTTTTTCTCTGGTTACTCTGTATAATAGGCCTTTCTTTACGCAAAAAAAGGGCCTACCTTTCCTGGGTCGTCCTCTTGTACTTGGCTCCATGCATGTTATAGTGTGGCGTCATCTCTCTGTGCAGTGCGGAAGTTTCGGCTTGGTATTTGGGGTTCTTCTGGGGAGATACAAATAGGAGCAGACATTACGTCACAGGATTGACGATATTTCTGTTTTTCTGCCCTTTTTTCTCTATGTGATTTTATTCTTTTGTAAGGGCCTTCCTTTATTGTAGTTTGTGCAAATGGAGCACTTTTCAACCAATCCGAACCAACTGAAGGCGGGGAAAGGGATGAGAGGTATTCATGAACACGGGGAAGGTCACTCCCTAGGACCACGGTTTCTGGAAGGGAGGGTACGACTCCTACTTTTCTCAAAAGGGGTTCCAGGTCTATGGTTAACAGGGCCTATACCAATGGGTATAACTTCTTTTCCCTGTGTACACAGGTAACCTGTATATACTCTTGTTCTGGGGTCTGGGTGTTTGACAATGGTTGTTTACTGATTACAATCTGGTGACACCCTGTATCTAAAAAAGCCATAACTGGTTTTCTGTTTACTAGTATCTTTTTTTATATATCTTTGCGGGGGTTCCCCTGCTAAGTATATGCGGCCTTTGGTGTACCATACATCCATAGGCTCCTGGGTTGGGGTTCAAGACTGGCAGTTTCAGGCAATGTGCCCCCACTGTGCACAGTGGAAACACTGAGGGCCTTGTAAAGGTGGGGCTTCTATAATTGGTTTGGTTGTTTGTTTCACAGAGGTAGGAAGGGGGCGGTTCTCCGTGGTTGTCTTAGCCTGGGTCCGTAGAAGGTTGGGGGACGGTCGTTGAGGTTGGGCTTTAAAGTCAGGGGATCTGTGGTAAGCACAGGCTAAGTCGACAGCAACAGTTACTGTAAGATGTGGATGTTGTTTGACCCATGACCTAGTTTGTGGAGGGAGAGCCTCTAGATACTTCTCCAGATAGATTTTCTCTAATACATCGTCCATGGAAGCAGTGGCGGGTTGGAGCCAACGAATGCCTAGGTCTCTTATTCTGTAATATAGGGCCCTCGGGTTGTCTCCGGTTGTCCATTTTTCTTTTCGGAACCAGACTCTGTAATACTCCTGATCGTACCCTAACCTTTCTAAAATGGCCAGCTTGACCTCGGTATAGGGAGTCGTTCCTGCGGGGTTAGCAGCTTGAAAGGCGGCTTGTAGTTCGACGGATAATAGGGGAGCGATGTATTGCCTCCACCTCTCTGGGGGCCAGCGAGGTGTGGATGCCACCCTTTCGAAATTCACAAAAAAGAAATCAGGGTTATCCCCTTCCTTGTATTTTTGTAAGACCGTACTGGGAACATTGGGGTGTACTCGGGCGCTCGTGATGGCGTCAGTTAGGCGCAAAATGGCTGTGTCTTGGACTTGCTGGTTAGCTGACATAAGGGCTGCTTGGTCCTTTAAGGCGGTCTGGAAAGCCTCCCGCTTCTGACGGACCATCTTTGCCTGTTCCTCAACTACTAACTGCAAATGGCGTTGACCCTCAGCTAATTAGGTCATCATTTCTTCCATCGTGAGGGGTGGTGTCATTTCCCAGACACCAGTATCCCACTTCTGTCAAAAAAATGTGTGAACTTTGGGAATCAGGATAGCTTGTAAGGCGTTGTTGGCGTAAGAGAAGGGCAAAGAGGGTATTTTAGATGCAAGTCAAAAGGGTTTTATTGAAGGTAAAGATAACAAAATATAATGACAGTGATAGGAGTAAGAGTCTGGTTGGACACTTCCTCGAGTCTAGGGAATGGGATCCAGTAAGGGAAGAAAACAATAGTCCAGGAAAAACAAAGACAGTCAGTCTGAGTTCATGGGATAACTCCTTGTTCAACAGTCTTTCAGTGGCCTCCCTCTGGGCAATTTTTGGTGGCAGAGATGAGCGATGGATCCCACAGCGATAGAACATTAAGAAAAGAAAACCAATCAGAACTTTGCTCTTACTTTCCGGGGAAGATAAGGGTATAAGTGCTCCCGTCACCGCTATTCCTCGTGTGCAGTGCCTACTGTGCTCGGGGATAATTTAGTGAATAAAGGGGTGGTGACTTGTGATCCCTGCCCACCAACCCCTTAGCGCAATCAACCCAGCCCTAGACACTTGCCTTAGCCCACGGCCCTCCTGGGTCGTGGGAGTAGGAGTAGGAGTAGGAGTCTCAGTCTCACCTCCAACCGGTGGAGTGCTGGACTCAAACGTGGTGCTCCAAGAGCGGCTGCTTGAACACTGCTCCTCTTCTTTGGGTTGCTGCGTGCCTCTGAACACAGTCTCCCCCCGCTGTGCTCTTCTTTTCTTACTTTATTGTCGCCTCCGTCTCCTTGCTCGCCTCCTCGTCTCCGGACGCCGCAGCTTTTCCGGTCCTGCCTCCTTATCCTCCTCAGCTTCCTCCTGCCAGCCCTTGATTGGTGTGCCACCTGTGAAGTCAGTTTGGGCCACTAGACCACTAACTCGACTTCCTGCTTGGTCTGCGGCGGCCTCTGTAGTGTATACATCGGGTTATCCTGTCATTGCAAAAGAGAGGACTCTCACAGGCCCTATGTGAGCGGGGTGCTCTAACGTGCAAGGAAATGAGACACAGGTATAGATCTTTCAGTTAGTTAGCAATCCAAAACTAAGAACCACAATATTTCTTGACTGTTCGAATGTGCTTAATAACAGTCCCAATGTAAAGGTAATGCTAAAGATGTACTGAGTTAATATTGGTACTTAATAAAAGCAAATTTAAAAAAATGTGGATAAAAACGGAATGTGAGTCCTTTTTGAGTGATTCTAAATACACTTTGCCATGACTGCCTATCCAATTACTGTGTGGACTGATGGGTAAGGGGGTTATAACTAAATTTGTGTAAAGAGACTTAAACAGCAGCAGATATGCACAAGGCTGATACTGAAATGTGCATATTTTTATATTGGTGTATTGATTTATCTTCTGTGGGTGTTCATATCATTGAAACCTGGCAGGCATTCAAGCATGACTGCTTATTTATTGGTTAACTAAATGTGGAAATATACCAGTTTCAGCTACATTCACAAAGCTTTTTATTAAAAAAAGAAATATGGCTAAATACAGACTGAAATGTCAAAAAAAGAAATGCCATAAAACCGGGAGCCCTTATTAAGATTAATATGGAAAGAGCAAATTCACTATTTACAAAACATGTTTTGTACATTTTCACGATGGGAACTGATGTCCAATAACCAAGGTGCAGAGAGTTCCATGGATAAAGGTCTTATTTAGAATTTGGCGGAAAAAACACTACATCGAAACACTGTTGCCTAACCATCATCTGTATCCAAAGTCTCCCAGGTCATAAGGACCTTGTTATAAATGGGATAGAACATCCGTCACATTTGTGATGGAGTGAGCATTCCTCCAAACTCTGAGAAAGGCCCAAATCTTTTGTGAAAATTTGTTTAAGCAGTTCAGGGTGGCACCTGTCCTCTGTTGGCTCTGGTTGACAGAGTAGTCATACTTAAGTTCGCATTTGTTCCTAATAGTTTCCAATGCCACAAACAATTCGCATATCTACACGTGTCACCTGCGAGAATTGTCTCTAGCACTGGCTTAACATTGCATTTCTTTTTTGAAGTGTGTAGCAATATACCCGGAGTTTTGATTGTAGGATGGCATAAACATGGACAAATGGTGGCATCCATACATTATGGATCCTTATTATTTGTAAAAAATAATAAGTGGTTCATCTCATTCTTATGGAGTTCTTTTATCTCGTTTAGTCCTTCATCCACAGAAAATATATGGCCATGAAAATCACACACCACCTATCCTTTATGAAAAATGCAATTCGTTATGACCGTCATTGTACATTCTTCATCAATGACAGAGACTCCACTCCATCGTTAGCGAGGCACACACGACTGAATGTGTTTATCAAGTATTGGTGATGTGGCTTCTAGCTGTGAATGACATCTTGTACATCTGGGGCATTCTTCATCCATGTCATTTTTTAGAAAAACTTATGCACCAGCTTTTCTGTAAGTCGCCTTTGTGGAAAATGTTCTGTAATTTAAACAAACAAAACAAATTGAATAATGCTATCTAAAATGTATATTTGTCAATACATTTCAGTGAATCTGAATGTTCACTTACTTAAGGTTTCCTCCTTTCTCATAAGTTGCTCTCTAATACGCCACTTCTCATACACTTGGCGTTTATGGATTCCAGTGAGTGCAGTTCGATCTTTTTTTGTTTGGTGGATTCCCATTCATTCAAAAGAATATCAATCCCATTTTCTGCAGAACCTTTGGATATAGACTTCTCGCTCTGATGTGCCATTTAAATATAAAACAAAATATTGAAATTATGGCACTAACAGAACACAGTAGTGCTGTGTGATAAAAAGGGAATCAATTTGATCGAGATCATTCATAGGTTTGGTTATTTTAGATTTGCAAAATGCAGTTAACTCTTTAACTTTTAGTAGCTGAATTCTGAAACTCCATCTTCCAGAATATATGTGTGAATTAAAGAATAGAAAAAAGTAAAACATGATCTACAAAGTTGTCATACATTTTTGACCGAGAAGCATATATGAAAAACAAGAGAACATATTACATTGCATACCTTTGATGTTGCTCGTTAGGCCGGTCTGCAAAATGAACAGTAGACATTTGTTTAAAGTCTCTGTAAATGAAAACAAACATAATAATGGCTAGTGATTGTTTGAAATAAAGCACAAATGTAACAATTATTTGTCATTAAAGTATAATGATTATGGGTATTGCTACTAGGTCAGAGAGAGCAAAAAAGTGATTATTTTCTCATCATGGTATTTCCTGTGTAAGCTTATTCAGCAGTTTTGCTGCAGCCCAGATATTGTCCATTCTCTTCATTCGGTAATGCTTTTCAGCAGTTGGTGTGGAATGTGCCATATAATCAGCAGCAATTATATTTTCCACTTCAGAGCAGTCTTTTATGTTGCTGTCTCATATACACGTCTTGCTTGTGATCAAAGGGACATTGTATCTGTAAGAATTATTTACATGCGACACCTGTTCGACATACTATCAATATTTATTTACAGGTTTTATATGGCTCATGAGCTGATACCATTCTCAACAGAAGTAATACTAAAGTCCTGTATTAGGAAGCCAAATGAACCCCCTATCCATATAAAACTTGTAGACAAACACCCATTATCAATATGTGAACTCAAAAGTGTGCAGCCATCAGTGCAATTATACCTTTCATGAAATCAGTGGAGATCATTAGACGGATTTTACATTGCTCCCCCAGTGGATGATAAAAAAAAATGGATTGTTTGTTGTAGCAGTCTTCCTTTTTCTTAACATGTTAGCCTGATCAGGGTGACATGTTGCTCAAACCACTGAAGGTAAAGAATGCTGTCTTAACCGTTTCCGAAGGGCAGTTAAGACCTGGTTATTTAACCAGTAATCTCTCCTTTTACCCTACGCTAGGTTAGCCTTCATTTTAGCGCCGGGAAACCCTTTTTGGGTAGCTGTCGCGCTTTACAAACTTAAAAAATAAATAAATAAATAGGTAAACTAATATGAATTCACATTGAAAATTAATAGTATAATACCAGCAGTGTATCTGGTAAAGAAAATTCCTGCTTGTTGGATAGTTTTTCTATGACTTGAAGGAAGTCTTCCTTTGCTTTAACCAAGATATGTAAGCAGTTTCCAGGGGTAGTTTTTTCTGCAGTAAACTCCTTGTAACTAAAAAATATTTGAAAAAACATAGGAAGTGTCAGAGAGGTATTGCGGATCTGCAACTAAAGAAAATGTTGTTGTTTATTTTTATCTGATGGCTATTGTACTTCACAAATCATAAACTGTTACCTTCTGTTTGTTACTTCTTTAGAAATGCCTCTACTTTTTTTTTCTGCATATTCTTCATTACGCAGAGAAAATGTTGAGCGGCTGTATATTGGTCATTTTCACGCTCTCTCAAATCTATAGCAACAATAAGATAATGGATGAAACGCTTTAGATTTTTCTTATAGTTTACAACTGTCTGCTTTGCCAAGCCTGTTGACTTTAGGAGATTAAAAACGTGTGTGTCCGAGTGATGTCCTTAATGAAATTCATAGTTGGTGCTGCAGGATTGTAGAAAAATTAGAATCTTGCTACATTTTCCAGCTTCAATTAAAACAAATACAGATAAGGTATTATATATTTTGCTGAAAATTATGATTACCAGTAGTAACAGTAAGATCAGCTATAGTAGTAAGAGCCTTTTTGCATTACCTCTTGCTTGAAGTTGCAGACGGAGACATCCTCTTTCAAATAGTTGCGGAAACCAACTAAGTTTACAATCCAAAGAATGCTTCCTGTAAAGTCCAATGTCATTAACCTTCTTCGTATGGATGTCTGCCATGATGTTCCTCTTGGACTGTTGAATTGAATGGTGAATTGTTTTAGAAAACAAACTGTTTCAAAATAAATAGTTAACCATGTGATGCAAAGAGATTGTGGTTATTTAAACTTACGGTTGATATAATTTATATTCTTTATCATCTCCTTCTTCTTCCTCTTCTCTCTGAAGTTCAGTATCCATTTCTTGTTCTGATGTCACAGGAAGTCTGAAAAGGAAGCGTTATATTTGAGCTTTAAAAATGGAGTGGACAAATACAGGAGGTAATAAAACATAGGTTTCCTTACAAGGTTGCAACAATATGCATGAATAGAATAGAGACCCTCCTAAGAAATAAAATCATCTGTTAGTGAAATAGAGAAAATATAACAATTGATAATGTTTAAAGAGTTAACAATTATAGCAAACTAACAATAATGACCAAAACATTGTTTACTTACACAACAACTGGATCAACAGTCTTTCCAATAATGAAACTACCATTTGTTTCCAACATTTTGATAAGTTTTCAGGGCCCATTCAATGATAATGTAGTGTAGTTCCTATATTCCCAATAGGCTCTGCGCATTGGAATACTATATCATGTAGATTAGACGTAGGACTGAGGTCGACTAGGTCTCTACCGAATATACTAAACTTAATTGTGTGTGCCAGCTAGCTCAGAGGTCACTAGAAATTCGAATTCACAAGAAGGGATTAGTCTATGAGAACCGCATACACATGACAACTTTGTTTCCCCAAGATAAAACTGATCTTCAGAGTCGTGGAAACAAAAGATAATTATTTCACTCAGTCAATCGTGCATGCTTCGTTTCACCACAGTCTTCTTTCTCAAGCATAAGAAATGAACTACTACGATCATAAAACTGGTTGTAAGATATAATGTGTACAGTACAAATAGTAGAATAAAATAATACTGTAAGAGCATAGTATGGTTTCCTAAACCATAGATAAATACATACATTAATAACAGAGGCTACAACTACTCAACTGGTGCATCTAAAATACGCTTAACGCAATGTACCTAACCTAAACTTAGTACGAGGGAAGAAGTGAGGTGTAGCATAAATGTAGTATTCTTTTTGCCAAGAATCTGCTCAAGATTTCTCTAAGGGTCTAATCAGCTCCGTACCTTAGTTTAGAATGAAGAAGGCTGGTCTCGGGACTCGATTTCCCAGCAACCCGCAAAGGGTAGCCTGGAAACACTGGAGCTGGATTTCTCGGCAAGAGAAAAGACAGCGTCTCTCTCAGTGCGTCTGCTGGAGGGTCGGCTTCCTTCGGCATTTGCTGTAGCGAGATGCGTCGGGCAAGTAGATAGTCGAACTGGTCCAAACCACCGTGTGTTTGCTTGGGCAAATGTGGGTATATTTATACCTTGAAGGTCCCGGGTTTGACGTATGGTTGAACATAATAACATCAAACAGTCTCAGTTCTTTGAAAACTCCATGAGTTCTTGGATAAATCAGTACTCAAGCAAGGGGAAGTCCCTAACTGCTGAAGGCGGGTTTTCCAAGAAATCGTTGTGAATTTTCGGAACTAGTGGAAGTAGCCCTGCCGTATTTGGGCTGCATTAGTTATGCCTAAATATGGTTATGATTTCTATGCCTATATAAGGATATGGGGAGTTATACCTATATTAGGGTATGAATCGGGGAAACTTACAATAGGGTCCTAAATAATACATAACAATAAGAAGCTTGAGATTCTCATAATTGTAGATCCTTCCCTTCGTAAGGTGGTCAATCATGGATGATCTAGCTTCTTTAACTGTTGTTCTAATCTGTTCAGGAGTCCTTCCCTTCATGGAGACTCTTGACAAGTGAAGTGGCAACTGTACACTGTTTTTGAAACATTTCATGCAAATGAGACGAATGCGAGTGACTTTGCTAAGAAGAAAAAAGAAAGTTGCACATTTAGAATAGCAAATTGTTTGACAAAACAACATTCAATATATTGCTATTAAAAGTCAAACACTATGTATTAACTCAGAAATAATGAAAGATATAAAAAGGATATTGAAACCCATATGTCTGTAAAATATTTACTTCTTGACAGGCAGGTTGAACTTTGGATGTGATCTGGCTCTCTGATGGCTATTTTGATGTAAGCATCAAGTGTGACCTTATCCTAATCCTTCAGCTCAGGGTGTTCAGGACTTAACATGACAGGCAGTTCGCACCAGGCTGAAGGAAAGGTAGACCCATTTAGGTCACGCAGCCAGCTGCAAACACACTCCTTGTACATGTAAAGAAAAATATTGCATTGAACAGCTAAAAGTTGTATCACGTCCAGAAAATATGACATAGGCATGAAAGCAGACTAACTTAGCCATGTGCCAAATGTATGGAAATTAGTGGACTGGTCCTGTGAAGCCATACAAACTAAAAGTTCAAGTATTAATTTGTCCCATTTAAAAATCAGCCAAAGAGATTAAAATTGGCTCAGGTGGGCACTCTACTCTCAGCGATATTGTGTATCTATCAATCATGGAATGGGCTAGAAGCATGAAAGTTGGCACCAGTGGGCAACTTTACCTCAGCAATATTGTGCATTTTACATTGTGATTCTGTCTATCACGATTCCTGAGTTATAGTGTGAAACGTGTGCTTTAAATGTATAGTTATTTTGCTATTTAGCCTCTGGTCAAACAGAGTGTCAGCTCCTCCTGCGAGCTACCAGCTAAGGTTGCCCATATGGGAGCAATGTCAATCCTCTTCAGGGTCAGCTCCTCCCACTAGCTGGCAGCTCCCATCTTAGGCTGGGCAAATGGGAGATATTTCACACCTCCCTAGTATCAACTCCTCCAACCAGCTGCCAGCTCTGGTTGTGCACCTGGGAGCAAAGTCACACCTCCACAGTGTCAACTCCTCCCACCAGTTGCCAGCTCCCAGCTCATGTTGTCCATCTGAGAGCAATGCAACACCTTAATAGGGTCAGCTCCTCCCACCAGCTCCCAGTTCAGTTTGTGCCTGGGAGCAATGTCACACCTTATTAGGGTCCGCTCCTCTCACTAGCCGCAAGCTCTCTGCTCAGGCTGGGCAGATGGAAGGTAGTTCACACCTCCCCATTATCAACTCCTCTCACAAGCTCCCAGCTCTGGTTATGCAAATGAAGGAAATTTCACACCGCCTGAAGGAAAGGCACACACTTTCAGTGCCAGAACAGGGATGTGCTAAAGACATCCCTTGCAGTTTGAAAACAGCAAATTAAAAAAAATAACAAGTGAGGATGTGCAAGAAGTAAATGAACAAAAATTGGGATTTCACTGTCCAATGTTAAAAGATGCAAAAAACTCTCGGTTTTGTTTCAGCAGGTTCCCTATATGCTACTAGCCTGACAATTCACACACTAAGGCAGACTGATCTCTTCTACATTCTGTAAGTTAAATTACATTTCTAGTTTATGTGGTCCTTAAGATATACATGTATTTGCAAGGTGTACTTTGAAGACTTTGCTGCCAAAAGGAAAATACATAAACATTTCCTCGTTTTTTACAATTATTTAATTTATTTATTTTCAGCACGTTCCCTACGTGCTACTGGCATCAACATTTACACACTAAGGGGTCTATTACGATGTCATCTGGAAGGCCCTCCCAGAGCCATCCATAGCATTACCTTGCGACCGACTTGTTCAGGGAGACTGTCCATCCAAACGACGAAGTAAGATGTGCAAATGTCTCCAATTCACGAACAATTCGAACGCTTTGAATCCCGCAATATTTTACGTATGGACAGGCTCTGTAAACGCTGAATGGAGTTGTCCGGAGCCATTTCACAAGCAGTTTCCTGCCAGCCAATTACGATGCTTACTTCCTACGTGCCAGACAGGTCGCCACCTCCAGCACGTCAGAACATCTGCAAGAGCTGTATTTCAGCTCCGATTTGCGCCCCAACTCGATCAATGTGTACGAGACTGAGCAGCCCTGTATCCTATCGTGCATGTCATCCCTATACTGTACACATATCGTCGACTCAACTATCATAATCAACGCGTTCGTTACGGACGGTAAGTCAGACACCTACCACACACAAAAACGTTACTACCCGCAAAAGGCAACACCACCATAGGGGGTGGATGCATAACACTACCAGCATTGTCCACCCCATAGGGGGTGAATGTATAACACTACCAGCATTGTCCACCCAATAGGGGAGTGGATGCTTAACACTAGCAGCATTGTCAACCCCATAGGGGGTGAATGCATAACACTACCAGCATTGTCAACCTCTTAGGGGGTGGATGCCTAACACTACCAGCATTGTCCACCCCATAGGGGGTGGATGCCTAACACTACCAGCATTGTCCACCCCATAGGGGGTAGATGCCTAACATTACCAGCATTGTCCACCCCACAGGGGGGTGGATGCCTAACACTGCCATCATTGTCCACCCCATAGGAGGGTGGATACCTAACATTACCAGCATTGTCCACCCCATAGGGGGTGTATGTATAACACTACCAGCATTGTCAACCCCAGAGTAACCTGTGTTGCTGTGCTCCCAGAGTTTGGTTGCCTTGGTGTGTCCATGTGGGTAGTGGTCATCTGGATGTTGACAGATGTAGCGGGAGTGGTCGCAGTGGGTGCTGTTACAGCTGCTGGTGCTGCATGCTAACCCACACTGGAGGAGCCAGGTTGTTCTTCATCTGAAGAGATCTGAGAGACGTCCACACTGGAGAGTCAGGGTCAACCAGAGCCTGGACCTGGGAATCTTTGTCTGTTCCTGCAGTGTCACCAGCAGGCCCTGTGGGTAGAAGATACACAATGTTTGTGGTGTTTTTGCACTGGTCAACACATCATACACATTACATTTGCTATTGTACATGATGATGAGTGTATGTATATTATATTGTTCTCAATCATCAGACCCACAACTATGACCTTGCACACACAGAAACATATTGATACCTGCAGATCAGCCATGCTTTTAGAACCGCAATACCAGGGGGTGAACCACTTACAGAGGCTTCCCTGCTCAAAGACAGGCTAATACTTGACCCCATAACCAAGAAGGCCATATCTCTTACATA
This sequence comes from Lissotriton helveticus, assembly GCF_964261635.1. Lineage (NCBI taxonomy): Eukaryota > Metazoa > Chordata > Amphibia > Caudata > Salamandridae > Lissotriton > Lissotriton helveticus. Next base: position 632,708,603 of record NC_136069.1, on the reverse strand, counting down.
TAATAAAAATTGATTAATAACAGACCTGAACCTGTTAATGCGCTTGCGGAAAAACTGAGAGACCGGTCTGGGTGAGCTAGAGGAAGATGATTGGAGAGACACTTTGGCCTCCCACAGGGAAATAGCCATTTCCATGAGATTGTGGCTTGTCTAACTAAAACATTCTGTACTGCATCTACTTTTCTGCAGGAGTATTGGTCAAGATGGGTAGGAGGGCTGATCCTTTTTGCCTCAGACGGTGTCACCAGGAGGGAACTTTCTTCCACACAGTTTGTGAATGTACAGTTGGCTAAATATACTGGTAAGCAGTCGCAGAACATGTGGAGAGAACAAGGGGGGAAACGACTGACGGCCACTCCGAAAGTATGCTTACTAAACATATGGGAGGCCACGGATCTTACACAAACTGAGACATCATTAGGATGTGCCCTTGCAAAAAGTAACATTGCACAAGAGTGGGGTGCAGGTGAAGTGCCAACTATTAGAGACTGGGCCACAGATATGGATAGAGCCATGATTGTGTAGAAGGATGTTTTCTAAAACAGAGGATGAGTCAAAAAATGGGATTGTAAGTGGGCTGCCTGGAATATACAAAGGGGGGAGGTATGCCGGTCTTCTACCTTTGAGCTACGATGCAGTGAATTAAGACTGCAAGGCACATTACATATTGAGTGGGAGATATTGGGATGAAAATCATTTTTGCAATAATACATAGAGAGTAATCTGTGCACTTACTTTACATGATTGTATGATACTGATGATTGGCATTGCTGTGCTTTTTGTTACTTTGCCTAATGAAAAGAGTTTAATAAAAAAAACATAACGCCCCTGTGTCAGCCATCTTGCCAGTATATTTCCTTTCATTCCCAGGGACTGCCTAGCCACAAGATTGCTATTTGTTTCTGCATGAGAAGGTGTGTGTAGGATATGGCATGATAGTATTTAAAGTCACTTCTATTAATCCTCCTCCCACATAGCACAACTAGACCACCTGGTACTATGTGAATGGAGAGGTACTGTCTAGGATGTCTGACAGTGGTGCCTGGAGTTAGTTTGAGCACAACTCCCAATAGGGCCTTGTGATCCCCACACCAGAGCCCAGTTTCCGCCATCTTGCCAGTACTTTTCCACTCCCTGTGAGATGAACATAGTTCAAGGTGGGCTTGTTGTGCCATGTGGGAGAAGAACTGTTGGATGTAACTACGACTCCCATCACGCTTTTAGCTACACACACCTTTCCAGCCACCCCAAACTTCATTTCTGTGACTCTGCTTTCCTGTGAGTGAGTGTGTGCTAACAAAATGGCTGATGCATGTGACTGGTGTTTGTATCTCATTGCCTAGCTGATAGTTTGTGCAAGTTTTTACAACTTTGTAAATGGTGAGAATTCCAGTTACATTGCAACTCTATTGTTAGTAATCTTTTTAATCACAAATCCCATCATGGACTTGGGCTCCCCACACCAGAGCCCAGTGCCAGCCAACTTGCCAGTACTTTTCTTCTCCCTGTGAGAAGCATAGTTCAAGGTAGGCTTGTTGGGCCATGTGGGAGCAGAACTGTTGGCTGTAACAACGACTCCCTTCATGCTTTTAGGTACACACACACACACACGCCATCCCAAAATTAATTTCTGTGACTCCTCTTCCTGTGTGTGTGTGTGACAGTGCTAGCAAGATGGCTGACAGGGGTGGCTGCTGTTTTAAGCACCACGCCTTGCTGTGTTTGTTGGTAAGTTGGTACATGTCATGAAATAGTTACATATTACTGTGAGTTAGCAGGTAATTTTGTTTGACAGAGTGGCAAACACATTACTTGCTCATTGGCTTCATATTGTTCTGGCTCTGCTAACAATAATTTGTATGACTGTGTCCTTGACAGTGATGTCTGTGGCTGTGTATTTGCTGACAATATAGGCTATTTGAGTCTGTACTCACCAGGCTCTGGTAATCCTGATATTCCATATACGCCCTCCGGTAGAAAGATGGCCTGCACCTTCTCCTCCCAGGAAGTGAATTGCACTTGTTTTGCAGGAGGGCCACCGCCAGTCCGCCGGCTCAGGACGTGTTCTTTACCAATGAGCTTCGTGACCCTCCTACGCACATCATAGTACCTGTTCCTGATATCTTCCAAGGTGTGCAGGCAAGGTGCTTGAGCATTCACCTTGTTGACAATCCTCTCCCATATCTTGGTTCCCTTGGATGGGGGGGGGGGGGTCTGTTTGACCAAGTTGCCAAATAACTGTGGCTCTACTCTGGGAATTTCATCTACCATGACTTCCAACTCATGGCTGTGAACTTTGGATTCTTCTTTGGGGGCATGGTGATGGGTGGTGGTGGAGATGGATGTGTAGGTGAGTGTGAGTGAGTATGAGTAAAGGTGTGTGTTTGTGAGTGTAGTATTTGACAGGTGCTAGTAGTGTACCGGTTGTGTGGTGGTTGAGTTGTGAGTGTATATATCAGTGCTATATAGTAGTGGTATCTGCTGGCAGGTCTGTTGAAGTTGCAAAGGATCATGGTAAGGATTTTGGCCCTTTGTATAGGTGGAGTTGTGGGTGTGGCTTAATTTTTATTTTATATGTTTGCCTTTGACATTGCTTGTTTGGAATTTTTCTGTCTGTTTCTTTTGTAATTTGTTGAGCATTACAGAAAAGTTGTGTTGACCGCACCAGATGCTTGTTCATGTATTAGCGGGGTCGTCCGAGTCTGTCCCGTTCACACTAAGCTATTTTGCAGGGTACGACGCAGTCGCATCGGGTTGTTTTCCAGAGGATTCGCTTGGACAGATTGATTTGCCTATGAGGCGCTCATCCGTATTGTTCTCCGTGCGAGTCGTTTGTATTTGACACGCATTGCATTGTACTCCGACGGTCGGACAGCATGCGTACGAGTCGTTCATAAGCCATTCCTGATACGAGTTGGTTGGAAGGGTTTCCGAGCGAGATCGGAATCAGGCCCTAAGGCAAACTGATCTCCTCTACATACTGTTAAGTTAAATTAAGTTTTTAGCTTGTGTGGTTCTTGAGATGTACATTTCTTTTCAAGGTGTACTTTAAAGACTTAGCTGCCAAAACGAAAATATATAAACATTTCCCCGATTTCTTTCAGCATGTTCCCTATGGCTACTGGCATGAAAATGTACACACTAGGATGGACTGATCACCTCTACATTCTGAAAGTTCAATTGAGTTTCTAGCATATGTGGTTCTTGACATATACATTTATTTGTATGATGTACTTTGAAGAATTTTTGCCTAAATTGAAATCATTTCAAATCTATACCTAGAGTATTTCAGGATCAGTCACACAAGCACATACGTTATTTTTCATTAGATAGAACAATCTTCATCACAACCTATATTGCAGTAAAATATTTACTTGAAAGAATGACAACTTGATTTTAAACTGCTCTGACTGCCAACAGTTTCTGCTTGGGCTTGCATTAGGTGTGAACTCCTCCCACAAGCTACCCCCCAGCTCCAGATATGTAAATGGGTGACCCCATCTCTTACACCGCAGAAAGGTGTAGCCAATAGAATCACTAGAAGCAGGTCTCCACCCACCTGCCAGTCTGCATAAATGCCAGGCTTATTCTACACTAAAATTCAGTACTACCTCAGCTCTGAAGAGTACTGACAGATAAGGGTGTTCAGAACAGTTTGGTGCTTCCCAGATCTCCATTATCCAGTCTAAAAGCATGGATTCTTATATGGGGTAAGTTTACAATGTGAAGTACAGGAAGCTAATAACCAATGGTTTCCTAACCAGGTTTTTTGTAGGAACTTTTCCCTTTTTTGTAATTGTTATAACTTCTTTTTATGCTTATTGAACAGGCTGTAACATATCACCAGGTTTCTTGCGTTTGTGTTTCACATGGTGTACTTAAGACTTTACCGCCAAAACCGAAAATATTCAAACATTTTCCCAATTTCTTTTAGAAAGTTCCCTACGTTCTACTGGCATGCAAATTTACACAATAGGGCGAACTGATCTCTACATTAAGGACGTTAAAAAACGTTTCTAGCCTATTTGGTTCTGGAGATATACATTTATTTGTATGGTGTACTTTGAAGACTTTGCTGCCAATACAAAAAAATATATAAACAATTTCCCGATTTTATGCACAAAGTTCCCTAAGTTCTACTGGCATGAAAATTTACACACTAGGGCAGAGTGATCTCCTCTACATTCAGAAAGTTCACTCAAGTTTCTAGCATATGCAGTTCTACTGCATTTCGAAAGTTAAATTAAGTTTCTAGCATATTCGGGGGCGCTAGAGGGCGCACAAGCAGAATGGCCGCCATCTGGTGAGGCTCCTGCTACCTGGAATTAATATACGGCATTTATCCTGAATAATTGGAGTAATATTTGCTGCCAAGACGCTAACATACGTCTGAACCTATTTTCTAGCCTCGGTGCAAACTTGATCTGAATCCAACGCTGTGTGGCCGAGAACCAGGGCGCCGAACTTTCACCCGGAGACTGCTCTGGATCTGCTCAGTTCCCTGGAGCTGGCTACAGGTGGCAGGAAAGACCGGGGATCGCCACAAGGAGTACTGGCCGGAATAACTGCGGTGGACTTCGCTGGCACTGTGCCCGACGGCCCCACACGGTGAGAATGCACGGCGCGCACAGATCGGACAGGAAAGGAAGCGCACTCGTGCACCATTGAGCCGGTGCTGTGCAGATGCATCAGCCTTTACAGAACTGACTAACTCAAGCATTTTGCCGCCTACCTGTGTTGCGGCCTAACGATCGGCACTCTGCAGCGGCGCAGTGGCGTGATGGACATCACCCATTCCCCCCCATGAGACGTGGATCGGGGGTGGCTGCACAGAGCGGTGAAAGGCATAATAGGACGCTGGGCGCACCGGTCACAGGTACAAGGGTCCCGGGTTGCGGTATATGCTGGCTAGGTGCGGAGATCATTAGCGCCTGCTGCACCATCCGTCTCCCACTAGATCTTTCTCTGGCATTACAAGGACGGCAGGCCTGGGAGCGCTGTGACACACTGGATTGCTAAGTGGCTATCTGAGTGGAATTCCCTGGTGTCAGGAGGGGGCTGGTTAATAGGCCGTGTTGCAGAAGGGCTCACATAAATTGGGCTGTGTACATTGAACTCTACTACATGAGACAGTGCTGCCTGGAGTCGCTCATACCAGATCACGCAGGGCGGATTGGATCTTGGACCGTGCACGACACATGAGCTCGGCGTCAGTGGCGGATACTCTTAACCTTGCTGCGGGCCGGAGACAACGGTGAGGTTCGTACAAGGAGCTAACTCTACCTAAATAATCTTTGCGCCTGGACTCTTACTGTTTGCGGCAGCATGGGAAAGCCGGATACGCGCCAGCCCAAACTCAACTTCGAGGCTGCTGTGAAAAAAGGTCCCAAGCCGAACTCCACTGACGCTGAATTGGACAGCACAGACCGGCCGGGCACTGGCGAGGCATCTCCAGAGCTGGATATGCGGCAGATATTACTGGAAATGCGACAAGGGTTCGCCACGGTCGTCGACAAAGTGGATCGCATGTCCTTAAGAATGGACGCAATTGTTCATAAAGTTGACCAACACGAAGAGCGGATTAAGTAGACTGAATGACGTATCTCTGATAATGACGACACAACTGCTGGTCATGCAACACAATTGGCGAAAATGGACAAGCTGTTGCGCGTTATTGCCGCAAAGAACGAGGATTTGGAAGTCCGTAGTAGGCGCAACAACATCCGCGTGACGGCATACCAGAATCCACAGATACTGGCCGAATGGAGGACTACGTAGAAAAATTCCTCCTGACGTCCATAGGAGCTGAGGCATTTTCCACACAGCTCATTTTGGAGCGGGCGCACCGGTCCCTAGGGCCCAGGCCTAAGCCAGGAACGCCTCGGAGGCCCATTATTGCACGCCTACTAAACTACCGGGACCGCAATGTCACCCTCCGCACGGCGCGCACCAAAGAAAATCTGGTGTACAACGGAGTGTCCTTCTCAATCTTCCCGGATTTCACTCCTATGGTGCAGGAAGAAAGGCGCAAGTTTATTGAGGTGAAAAAGAAACTGCGAGCTGCACAGATTGACTATGCCTTGCTCTATCCAGGGCGACTACGTGTGACCCACCAAGGGAAGCAGCGCTTCTTCACGAACCCACAGCACGTGGAGGAGTATCTACGGTCGCTGAAGAGGTCGCAACGGGGTGGACATGGTCGAGATGCAGGACAACAAGATAATGTTCAAGACGCAGGAGACGAAGACTGATTTGCAGGACAGCCAATTGAATTGATGCACTGGACAGTGCTGGGGCTCCTTCTTGTTCTTTTTTGGCAGGCACTGCGATATGCTGGAACTGGGGTCGACTGCTGGACGTCTGACCAGAGAAGTTCAATGTTCATCCAGTGGTAACGTATTTCAGGACCCACTGACCTCCCTCAGATAAGGCCTAGGGGTCGTACAGGTCCAGTGGCTTGAGGAGAGGAGAGTGGTGGTGTAGTCCTTTAGAATGCCCCCCTACGGGTATTCCCCAATACAGAACTATGCTATTTGTGGGGTGCTTAATTTGATGTTTTGGTATTTGGGAGGTGGGAGGGTAGAGTAAGTTGGGATTGCTTCAGTGGGAGGGGGGTATGACAGAAGGGACTTGGATGTTCTACAGTTGTATAGTATGGATGTTTGTTAATGGGGCGGTGGAAGGAACATGGGGAGGAATGGGGGTGGTCGGGGGGACAGTTAGTATGGTGCACTTCGAGAACACACAATTTAGCTTTGACTGCTATTGCGGCAGAAAAGATTCATGGTTACTGAGACAGGATGTGACATATGGCATGATAATGGCTTGTACTACTATTTCCCGAGATACACCCAACTGCTTCCCGGGTATGCAAGGCAGGCAGACACTGACACAATTATGATCTATAAAACACATGATAATGACTGATCTGAATCTTATAACTTGGAATATGCGAGGACTGGGGGACCCGGGGAAAAGGCATGGACCGGCATGCTATACACGTTGCTTTTCTGCAAAAAAACATTTCAGGCCCCAACCCGCTACCACCTTTACCTGTAGATGGGCGACTCATGCGGTCTTCTCCTCATATTCGACGTACGCCAGGGGCACTGCGATTCTTATAAAAAAAGGCACACTGTTTACACTGGTGGGTGACAGGCACGACGCACAGGGTCGGTATTGTATAATGTGGGGACGGTTGGGGCACATGTCGGTTACTCTGGTGTGTTGCTATGGACCTAATACTGATGACCCTCACTTTTTTACTGAATTGTGGGCAACTGTGATGGACACAGGGCCTGATCACATAATATGGGGTGGAGATTTTAATATAGCTCGGGACCCGGCTATGGACAGGTCACACCCGGCCCCCCATCATTACACCAAAGCACGGGCGGAACTTCATACAACACTTGAGGAATATAACTTGATCGAAACTTGGAGACATTTACATCCTATCACACTCGAGGGCACTCACTTTACAGCGCATGCGAGGTCTTGGGCAAGGCTATATTACATGTTTATAACTCCACAGCTTTGTCCTGCGATTTCAGGAGTGCAACACTTGACCAGGACCTATTCGGACCACTCACCAGTACGGCTCACCTTGCGGGCAGAAGACTTAGGCCCACCAAAATCTGCCTGGTGGCTGCAACCTACGATGCTACTTGACGCCGTCTTCCAGGAAGAATTGAGGGGGGAGGCTTTAGACTTCTTTGCACGTAACAAGGACTCGGTTAAGAATGTGGAAACTATCTGGGATGCCTTTAAAGTCACATTGAGGGGGATCTGCATAGCAAAAGGTTTTGGGGTACTTAAGAGCATAATGACTAGACTAACCAACCTCGAAACTGAGCTTAAATCGCTAGAAAGATCCCTGATGGAATGCCCAGATGGAGCAACTCATTCAAAACTCCGAGAGAAGCTCACAGAATATACTGAGGAAGCTTGCAGGGAAACCAAATTTAGAGGCCGACATTGGATGGCTCGCCGATATGGCACGGGTGAGAGACCGGACAAAGCACTTGCTGCAACGGTCAGGTTGACGCGACAACCGAACATTATCCTGGCACTTGAGGAGCCTAGCGGGGTGGTATATAGAGATACGGCTAAAGTACTTAATGCATTCGTTGAACACTACACCACACTGTACACTACCACGAGAACTGATACACTTAACTTGCATGACTATTTGGAGGATGTCTCTCTAGGCTGTTTGAGTGACACTCAGGAAATTTTTGAGTGCCCCGTTTGAGTTGGAGGTGCGTGAAGCTATAATGCACATGCAGTCCGGTAAAGCTACCGGATTAGACGGGATTCCGTCTGAGTTCTACAAAACTTATATAGATTTCATGGCCCCAGTGTTACGAGAAGTATACGAAGACGCATTGGAGGTGGGACATCTCCCCCCTTCCATGCGCACTGCCCTCATCACGTCACTATTAAAACCAGGGAAGCCACCGACCAATTGTGACTCATACAGGCCTCTGTCACTACTGAATTGTGACGTAAAGATTCTTGCTAAACTAATTGCTACGCGCCTTAACCTCCTTCTGACCAATTTGATTTTGAACGATAAATCGGGGTTTGTCCCTGGCAGAGCAACATCCCACAATTTGCGAACGTTCTTCACAATTATGAGTAATGTCTCCGACGACTTACCAATGGCTGCCATATTTTTAGATGCCACCAAGGCATTTGACTCCCTTGAATGGGATTATGTGTTCGGAGTGATGGAACGTATGGGATTCCCTGCTATTTTTATTTCTTGGATTCAGCTGCTCTATGAGGCACCAATGGCTAAAGTAGTCATTAATGGGAGGTTATCTTAGGACATACCCATCACAAGGGGCACGAGGCAGGGCTGCCCATTGTCGCCTCTGCTTTTCGCGATTGCCACTGAGCCTTTGGCGGCAAGGCTGAGACAACACCATAAGGAAAAAGCACTGCAGTGTAATATGAGGCAAATTTTGGTTTCACTCTATGCAGATGATATAACCTTATATGTTCGGGATCCCAGCCACAACATGAATCCCATACTCAGAGAGTTTATCCAGTTTGGCGAACTCTCTGGCATCCAGATCAACTGAAGCAAATCGTGCTTATTTCCTCTCACGGCGTCAACGACTAAATTCTCTCTAGACTATCCTATCGCCTGGTGTGAAGATGAGTTTAAATACTTAGGCATTCGAGTGACACGAGACAGAGATGAACTATGGCACGACTATGGTCCGTCTTACTGACAACATCACAAGGTGGATCACACTGCCACTGTCAATGGCAGGCAGAGCATCCTTAATAAAAATGGTGGTTCTCCCACAATTGCTTTACTTATTCCTGAACATCCCATTTTATCCTGGGAGATATTTCTACCACCAATTGCGCTCGGAGCTAACCCGACTGGTGTGGGGCGGCAAGACCCCTCGACTTGAATGGGAGACCCTAACTAGGCCCTACACTCAGTGAGGATTTGGAATTCCCGATTGGGAATTATATTATTACAGTGCCCAGGCACACTGTGCCTATTTTTGGGTACACCCGCCTCGCTATATGCCCCAGGTAGCGGCAGAACACTGGCTAGCTCACCCAGTCCCAATTGAAGGAGCACTGTGCATCCCTTCCCTTGGTAGAGATAAGACTCCGTCGACGGTGATGAGCGCTGTCAATGTGTGGGCCCAGTTAGGAGCAATGTTAGCCACACTTATGATGTATTCACCGCTTTTGCCACTAACGTACCATCCTGACATGCCCCTGCTACAGGAGGCTATCTTCCATAAGCTAGCAGACCGCTTACATATCACAACATGGGGGGACTTGTACCACACAGGGACATTTCGCACTTTGGAACATTTATTTTCTGGCGCGCACCCGTCTCCGCTTGACACTTTTATATACATTTGCCTGCGCCAGGGACTTAGGTCACTTACACCGGACTTTCCTAATGAGCCCCAAGCTTTTGCACCCCTACAGCGAATCCTGCAGGATGAAACATCCAAAAAGTTGGTATCGAAGATTTACAGGACAGTACATACACTAGCGGCCACATGCATCATTGTTGGTATTTGCGATTCCTAAATTGCGAAAATTAAGGAATCGCAATTTAGAAATCGCAAATACTTATGCATTAAAAATTCGCATTTCTTTTTTGCGATTTCTTATTTTTCCTTATTTGCGATTCCCAATTTTGTGAATCGCAAATAAGGAATCCCTTTACATTGATTCCTATGGGCCTAGAGGCCCATAGGAATCAATGGGAAGGCATTCTCATTTTGCGAATCGCAATTCAGGAATCGCAAAATGAGAATGCAATTTCTAGGGTGCAGGGGGGGGTCCAAAGGACCCCCCCCTGCACCCCTGAAATGTAACATACAGTCCATTTTTCACACATACATGCCCAAGGGCATGTGTGAATGTAAGATGAAAGTGTTAAAAATGCACTTTTTTGCATTTTTGAAACTTTTCTAAATTTACCATGAAGGTTGACTTCATGTTAATTTAACACTTCTAATGTGCGAATTCGCAATTTTTTAAAGATGATGCATTGCATTTAAGAAATTGCAAAATTGCGATTTCTTAAATGCAATCGCAATTTAAGAAAAAATAAAAAAACTTGATGCATCTCAAAAACGGCCGATTTTTGCGATTCGCACCGTTTGCGAATGCAAAAACCAATGATGCATGTGCCCGTAAGAGAGCTACCAGAGCAAAATGGGACCGCGAGTTGGGTATAGTGCTAACGATAAGCAATGGGATTTCTGCGTGCAGCAGACTGAACGAGTTTCGTCAAGCAGTAGATTCAGAATAATACATTACAAATTTTTACAATAGCTGTATTATACTCCTGTCCGCATGCACAGGTTCCGCCTGCGTGACGACACCTGCGATAGATGTCATGCCCCTGGGGCTGACTTCATGCATCTGGCATGGACATGCGTTGGAGTCCAGGACAGGTGTTTACCTCTCTGTCTAAGATGTTAAATACTGAGGTGACACCCTCCCCAGTGCTTGTACTATTGGGGTATGTAGAACCGATACAAGTGGTGCACCGTAAATATATTGCAATGGCATTGCTTGTGGCCAAAAGGAGAGTGGCATGCCGATGGGGAAGAGGCAGAGCCCCCAATACTTAAGGACTGGTTACACGACCTTACATATTATCAAGAACAGGTCACTACCTATGCGGAGCTATTACCGGTTACTTCTAGGTCGACTGATATATGGGCCCAGTTGCAGTGCTATTTATTAGAGCAGGATAGACCTGACAATACAGAGATAACACAATCCTTGCTTACAAACTGACGTCTTGGTGATGCTGGCCTACAACTTTCTCTGCGAGTGGGAGGCTGTATGGGGTGCGGGAGACGGAAATGAGCGTGGCCAATGGCTAATCAGTAATATCCTGCTTAAGGCACCTGTCTGACCTGGGACTCATGGATATCGGTGGTGGTTTGACATGTGTCCATTGCCTCTTTATACATGTGATGCTAGATGGTACTGTACTAAATATATCCTCAAATTATGTACATATATTGCTGATTCTCTATTGTTGACCTGTGGAGTTTGACTTTGCAGGATTTAAGGAAACATGGTTGGGTTGGCTGCTCAAGCCGATTTGTCGGACTGTATTGTTATATAATTCCTGTCCTGATGCCATGACCTGTGGGATGTATGAATCGATTTCTTATTGCTGCAAGTGTGTGGATATATAAATGCACCTTTTTTGTTGTACCACTAATAAAATGTGAAAATAAAGGTTTAAAAAAAAAAGTTTCTAGCAAATTCAAATTCAAATAGTGCTTTATTCGAGTAATTACTCATAAAAGCAAAACATACACAAAGTATTAACGGTATAAAATAGGATTAAATTTACACTCAAATACATTTACAAAGCACTATAGGGTCCATAAAATACATTTGGTTAAAATGATTCTCACAGTAATTGTTAAATAATTAAAAAGAGATTTGATTAATGCAATATTATAAAAACATGTACAGTTTTTAAAAAAGCGATAGTGTAAGTAGGTTAATATAATCAAATTTTACAAACAGAGAATAGTTAACCAACTAGCAGTCTCTGCAATAATATAAATACAGAGAATAGACAATTAACTAGCAATCCCTGTAAAAGACCAATTTCATTGTTATTCTAAAAACAGGGTATTACAGACAGAGAATAGTTAATTAACGAGCAGTCTCTGCCTGATCGCCCATGCCCAGCCCATATATTTCGCTGTTGCTATTAATCCATGTAAGTGGGCTTGAACACATAATTTGCAGAGCAACAGAACTACAAGTTGTCCCCAGATTCCTACACATTGGTGCCAACCAAGCCCGCCTGGGGACACAATATGCTTTGCAGGAGAACAAAAAATGACCAAGGGTTTCCTTCCCCGTTCCACAAACGGGGCAAGTGTCACACCCCCTAAGCCCCATTTGGCTGTCAATGATCTTATGGGGAGGGCTCCAGCTCTCAATTGGAATAACAACTTCCTGTCACTTGGTTTTGAGATAATGTCCCAATACATCTCCAGAGCCGGGTATAGTTTTACCTCAAGAATACCCGCAGACATAGACCCGTTGCTACAGCTACTCAGATTCCTGCTAGCAACGTGTTCCCAAAATATATTTTTTAGGACAGATTTGGAAGGAAATGATTCACCAGCTGGATCAAGCCATAAAGGACTTAACCCAAGCTCAAACAACATTGCCTTGAGTGTATTGAGCCAACTGATTTTATGAAAGCAGTCCGCCTTTATGATATCAATAAAACCTTCGGCATAGTGGGCTAGTTCGGGAGTAGTCCAGAGTCTTCGCCAATATAAAATTGGACGTAATCGGGCTAAATCCTTAATCTGATTCCTACCAAGCTCATATCTTAAAGGCAGGAGAGGAATGCTTTTCGGAGTACCTGTAAGTAGCCTTAAAAATGTGTTCTCTGACCCTTGTAAGGAGTTCAAATTTTCAAAACCCCACATCTCTGCACCGTAGAGTGCGGAGCCGATAGCCTTTGCTTCATAAACCAGCAAAGCTGGCTTGACTGGTTTGGTCATAGACTTCCTATGTTCCGAGCTAATGACGCCCGATAATTGCTTATGTCGCAAGGTTGCAATGTTAATATGCTGATTCCACCTGTTGTTATTTGCAATAAGGATGCCCAAGTATGTGAATGAATTTACCACCTCAAGAGGCCGCCCACTCATTACTATTTTGGACTTAAAGCTACGATGTGGTTTAAAAGTCATGAGTTTAGTTTTAGTGGCGTTCACCTCCAAGCCGTGTTCTCCACAAAAATTCTCAAAAATAAACAGGGCATGCTGCAGACCACTAGGGGTTTTAGACAATATAAGAGTGTCGTCCGCAAACATAAGTATAGGGATTTTTAGCCCTGCAAGAGAAGGAGCATCGACAGAAGCTGTTATCATACGGGAGACGACACCATTTATGTACAAAGTGGACAATGTTGGAGCATATTCGGTTCTTGAGACATACATTTATTTGTATGGTGCATTTTGACGACATTGCTGCCAAAACTAAAATATATAAACAATTCCCTGATTATTTTTTTTCTGCAGGTTTCCAACATGCTATTGGCATGAAAAATAACACACTAGGGCAGACTGATCTCTGCTACATTCAGAAGGTTCAATCCAGTTTTAGCTTATGTGGTTCTTGATATATATTTATTTATATGGTGTACTTTGAAGACTTTGCTGCCAAAATGAAAATATATAAACAATTCCCCGATTTTGTGCAGTAGGTTCCCTACGTGCTACTAGCATACAAATTTACACACCAGGGAAGGCTGATCTTTTCAACATTCTGAAAGGTAAATCAGGTGTCTAGCATTTGTGGTTCTTGAGATATAAATTTATTGGTGTTGTGTATTTTGAAGACTTTGCTGCCAAAATGCAAATATATAAACATTTCACCGATTTATTTCAGCAGAGTCCCTACAAGCTATTGTCATGAAATGTATTAATTAATTAATTATATAGCGCACTTATACCCAGAGGCATCTAGGTGCTGACATCCAACCTCCTGCCAGCCATGCGGAATAGGAAGAAAGAGAACTAGTTACTGCTTATCTTTAGGCCTAAAGAAGCCAGGTCTAAAGACCCTTCCTGAAGAATATCAGGTCTGATGAATTTTTCAGTGAGAGTGGCAACTGATTCCACAATCTGGTGGTAATGTATATAAAGTTTTTGCCACCCCAGTTGGAGAGACGTGCCTTGGGAACTACCACCAGCCAATGAGAAGAGGACCGCAGAATTCTGGGAGGAGTATACCAACGAAAGTGGTCAATCAGATATGCAGGACATGGTTGTGCAGCACCCTAGAGGCGATGCAGAGAGCCTTAAACTTGTTCCTCTTTTCCACCAGGAGCCAGTGAAGCGAATTAAGGGCCGCCTTTGCAGAAGCATATTTAGGTAATTTAAATAGCAGGTGGGCGGCTGAGTTGTGCAAGAATTGCATTTTGATGAGGAGGGCTTTATTATTTCTGATCCGAAGGCCTTGGTAGTCCAGCCTTGGCAGAACTAATGCCGAGACCACTGCTTTCTGTAGGTCAGGTGGTATAAAGCAGAAGATTTTCCTCAGAATCTTTAGGGTGTAACAGATGTCTGATGTGATTGCATTCACATGATGGGAGAATGAAAGAGTGTTGTCAAAGTTGACTCCCAGCTTTCTCACCTTGGGGCCTGGAGTGAGGAGAGGGCCAAGTTTGCTAGGCCACCAGTCTGAGGACCAATGGGAGACATCTCTGCCAAAAAGAAGAACCTACGTTGTATTGGAGTTCATCTTAAGACAGTTCTCAGACATCCATTTGCTCACCTGTCCCATAAAGGCATGAAAGTTGTGAATAGTACTGCAAGAGTCCTCTAAGATGGATAATAATATCTGAGTGTCATCGGCGTATGACACCATGGCAAAGGATTTGATAAGCCTGGCAAGGGGAACCTTATACAAATTAAAGAGTTGGGCTGACAGAAGAGCTCTGTGGGACCCCACATGGAAGATTAAAACTCTGAGAGCTCAGGCCATCCATCTCCACGAATAGTTCCCGGTTAGAAAGGAAGGAGTTAAACAATCGTAGGGCATGCTGGCAATGCCTATTTCTTGGAGGCGATGTAGTAGGAGGTCATGGTCCACTGTGTCGAATGCTGCAGACAAATCCAGAAGGATCAGTGCCGCCATGCCTCCCTTGTCTACTGAGCACCTGATTTCTTCAGCAGCCGTAATCAATGCAAGCTCTGTGCTATGACCGCCTCAAACCATATTGGGATGAATCCAGAATGTTGTTGTTTTTGATGAATGCGGTAAGTTCTTGATTTATATATTTTTCAAGAGCTTTTGCTGGCAGTGGCAGACGAGCTATCGGGCGATAGTTGCCTAGATCTGTTTTGTCCATAATGTCTTTTTTTTAATAGTGGTAAAATTGAGGTCTTTTTCCATAATTTAGGGAAAATACCGGATTGGAGAGCAAGATTAAATACCTCTGTGAGATGGCAGGCTATCGTTGCGATTGCAGAAATTACGATCGGGGGGGATGAGGCACGCATCCAATGGTGAGCCAGATTTGGCAGCAGAAAGAAGTTTGGCCACCTGCGTGTATGTAATAGGTAGGAACTCTGAGAGAAGTGCGGAATCCTGGCTGCTGGAATGTTTTAGCACAGGGAAATCCCGACTTCTTGCCACCTGGGTAGGATTCAGTGTAAATTTGTTGTAGATGTCACAAACCTTACTGCAAAAGGTGGAAGACAGAGTATCGCAAAGGCTTGATGCAGGATATTTTCTTTGTGGACCTGCACTTGGTTACGTTTTTGAACTGTGGCAAACAGTTCTGTGGCATTATTATTGGCTTTGCCAATAGTCTCTGAAAAATACTTGATTTTTGCAGTATGAATCAAAAATGGATTAACACACAAGGGCAGATGGATCTCTTCTACATTCAGAGAGTTGAATTTTAAGTCTGTCAACTGAGAGACTCGCAGAGTCTCCAAAGTAGCCTTGCACAGTCTCCAAAGTAGCCTTTGGGCACACAGTCATTGACAGTGATGCCTCTCTCCTGACATCAGTTATGGTGTCTGGGTGATGTGTTGCGCATTGTAACACAGTAGCTAGCACCCAAGCCTACAGGGGAGCAGCTCACTCTGCACTGCCAGAGCTTTCAGTATAGTATTATAGCACTCCAGCTTGACACTATGTTACAGAAACAAGGGTTATACCCAAAAAAGTCACTGGGACCTGTGTGAATATATAGTACAGGGAAGAGGGGTCCCAGAACGCAGAGAGTTAGAGAGAATATACAAATTTAGTAATTAGAAACATAAATCTCGAAATAGTGACAACATTGTTATTTAATCACAATGTGTAGGTACATTTTGTCACAAGATTTTTGATATGCAAAAATTCAACGTATTTTGTGCCCCAGAAGGGAAAACAGGTAGGGAAGGTGGTGGTGTAGGAAGAAGTGTAGGGTAGTTAGAAAAGTGACATAACAATGGTCAACCAACCTTAATATACAATGCAATAATTTGATTCACAAAACAATGACCAAAGGTTCAAAATTGTTATATGTACATCATGCTTCCAAAAGAAAATACAGTGAATGATATATATGGAAGGAAGCTGAAGATAAGAAGGCTGTCGACGTTTTCAACCCACAAATTATTGCAGGCAATTGATAGTGCCTTGTTGGGGGGTATTAATCAGGACGGGGGTGGGGCGTGCTACCTAAAAAGGGGTTTAATGATGGACAGGTTGACATAGGTCAAAAGAGATCTAATTTACTCATAAAATAACAATAATGGTTGCAAAAGGGAGTATGATAATTACCATGAAGTGTTGAGTACTATGGTCATGGTAAGAGGTATCTCATAGTAGGCGAGGAAAATCGTAGCGTATGAGTGCTACAGAGGGGGGGGGAGGGAACAATGATTAGGTAATTAAAATGCATCATAATCAGATGCGAGAACGGGCAAAATAATCGCTCCAACTCTGGGTAAAAGATTTACAAAGTGACTCACGGTCATGGGTACAATGATTAGAAATGGACACGCCGCAGTGCGATAAGTGACAACGAATGCTGTGTTCTCTGAATGAAAACGCAAAAAGGACAACAAAGTTAGCCTCATGGATTTTGAGTTTGTGAAAGATCAGAGGATCAAAGTAGAGTGGAGCATGCACTCATGGTTTGTGTAAAATGAGATATGTTTACTCGATCCCGCCGACAGATTGGGAATCTAAAAAACAGAAAGCCCGGAGGCCACAAAACATCAGAATCTGTTCCCAATTGTTACCATACTTGCTGGGACAGTGGCACACCGAGCGTGTGCAGTATTACCTGATATGTTATGTAGACAGAGATGTCTACTGGATCCCGCCGGAAAACCGATCGGGAATCTAAAAGACAGAAGGCAAACCATCAGAAGCTGTTCACAGATAATTACATTGCTAGCTTGCACAGTGGCATGCCGAGCGTGTGTAAGTTTACCTGGTATAGGGGATAAATCCTCCAAAAGCACAGGCCACAATGGCAGCCGACACAGTACTGAGTCTAAGTATCTTAGCAACAGGGGTCACGTGGCCCGGAAACAAGCCTGCTTCGATAGTAGGCATAGAAGAAAGACTCGCAATGTGGAGCCCAGCCGGGCAGCCGAAAAGTATGGTGGTTGCTAAGTGACACAGGATGCAGTTAGAACACATTGGATCGATTCTAAATTGCAAAGTGTAGCGTATTGAGAGCGATCTTTGTACGTGGCCAAAGGGTCATTTTAAATAAGGTATAACAAGAAGAATTATTATGGTGACAGATGTGCTGGCATTCTTTACGTAGTTACTTGATATTTGCATAGGCTATCATGCGATAGTTATAAAACAGTTCTGCATCAGGATGAGCCTCTATTGGTCCAACATAGGTCTATGCCAGAATAGTCTAAAAATGGAGGGAGGATGTGTACATATCACACCAGATTATGCAGGCTCCTCCAACCAGCCACCAATAATGTGATATTCTTACATGTAGGGTATATTACGTAAGGATGCTAAAGGATACAATCAGGCACTGATGTATGTTATCAACACAACTTTTGAAAAGCCTGCAAATTAGTAAAATGCATGTCCATCAGTACATCTGGATATTGCGTACCTATCTCACATGATGGTAAAAGGCCAATCCAGTGTTACATAGTACTTAGGACATACAATGGGTTTGTTCATCTTGTATAGACAGAAGCATAGAAAAAACAGGTAGTATAGTAGGAGGTGGAATGGATGTCAATCAGTACACACTGATATTGCGGACCTATCACACACGATTGTAAAGGCTCATCTAGTGCTACATGATATTCAAGACATACAGTGGAATTGGTTAGTCATGTATAGACAGAAGCGTAGAAACAATCACAACTATAGGTAGCAAAGTATTTGAGATGGATAAGATCTGTCATAGTTACAAGGAAATACAAAGGGCTGTGAACAGGTAAAGTTAGCTCAGTGTGGCTATTTGCACAAACGTGCTATCATTCTCATTAAGGCCATGTTGTACTGAGTCCAAAAGAAACATCCATTTCGACTCACGAATATTGAGTACATTTCCAATGTTGCCACCTCTGGGGCCCAGTGTGGCCTTATCTACAATAAACCATTTGAAACTATCTGGTGAATGGTTAGCTGTTGTGAAATGGTCAACCAAAGGTGCTCCAGGTACCTCGCAACGTATGCGGCTTGAGTGTTGCAGAATCCTTGCTTTCGCCTACTGTTGGGTCTGTCCTATGTAAATTAAGTCACACGAACATATGATCGCATAAGTTACGTTGCTGGTACTGCAATTAATATGTGATTTCAAGGTTAGTCTGTGATGTTTATATTGGAATTCCTTAGTTTAAATCGCTGCAGGGCAGGCTTTGCAATGGCCACATCTATGATGTCCTAAGATGGGAGGAAGATTCCACAGGGATAGAACCGTGTTCTCCTCTGGTGGTTGTAGAAAGGATCTCACCACATGGTCCCTGATGCTTTTGGCCCTCTTGAAGGCATGCAGTGGTGGCACGTCTTGTCCTACATCATCCTAAATCAATTTCCAATGCTTGTTGATAATTTTCTTTATCCTGTTGCTTTTAGTGGAAAAGGTAGTGACACATACAATTCTTTCTTCTTGTTTGTCAGGTCTTTATTTGGGTTGGAGTAGACACTCTCTGGGATTGAACCACGCACGTTTTCTTGCCCTTTCAACCAATCTCCTAGGATACCCCCTTTGCAGTAGATGATTGGAAAGATCTTCTGATTGTTCCATATAATGTTGCTTTGCAGAGCAATTCCTGCAGATGCGCAAGAACTGCCCAAAAAAGTAGATTGTCTCTCAGGGCTCTTGGGTGGTGGCTGTTGTATTGGAGGAGCGAGTTGCATTCTGCCGGCTTCCGGTACAATGTGGTTTGTAGAAAACCCTCATTCTCGTAGATGTTAAGATCAAGAAATCCACTTGTTTGGTGTCTGAGTGAATGGTGAATTTATTATCAAATGATTGTTGGTTGAGCCAGGTATGGAAAGAAGATAGTTGTGCCTGATTGCCGTTCCATTTCAGGAGGATATCATCTATATAGCGCATTCAGAGGCCCACGTTGTGATGGTAGGGGTTGTGTTCGCTTAGAATGAATTCGTCTTCAAAGGCTGACATGAAAATAATGGCCAGATCCGGGGCAAAGGTTGCCCCCATTGCCACACCTTTGGTTTGAAGGAAAAATTGATTCTGAAACATGAAAAAATTCAGCATCATGGCGATCCTAAGAAGTGTGCACATAATGCAGCAGTGCAAGTAGAGGCCAGGAATGCACCATATCATGTTAAATATGGCACATTCCTGCCCTCTCCCTATCATGGGACGTAGTGTTGTAAGGTGCAACACAGCACAGCAAGGTATCTTGCTGCGCTGTGACATTTTGATAAATCTGGCCCTCAGGGCCATATTATCTTTTTTCATACAAAGCAACAGAGCAAAACACCTTGCTGAGCTGCATGAAAGGGGTAGCGCAGGAATGTGCTGTATCTATTAAGATATCGTGCATTCCTGCTCTCTACTTGCACTGGCACACTTTTGCTACCTAGTGCTAACTCGGGCACCCTTGCACCATGGTTCAAGACTGCATGCACTCAGGCAGGATTATTTTGTGCAGGAAGGGACACCCCTGCACAAAAACAAACCTTGGAGGATTTTAATTTTGTGTGTTTGATCCAGAATGAAGCACACCTAGAAAGAAAAAGAAAAGTGGGCAGAAGTGATATTTCTCCTCATTTTGCTGCCCCTAGACAGGCATAGCATTGTGACGCATTCCCTGGTCTACCACTCATGGTAAATCTTGGAATGCACTCAATCCCATGGGTGGGTGCGTATGAACACCCACGCTCCACCCATGGAACACCTCCTTGGAGCTGAGTAACGCACGGCAGTGAGTTGTGTTGCCATGTATTACTCCAGATTTACCAAGCACTACAAGGCCACGCAAAGTGTACTTATATGGCTTGGTAAATCTCGTTTAGGTTTAGTAACAAACTTGCATTACCTTGCGAGGTGCAATGGTGAATCAAAACTTTGATAAAACTTGATTTTCTGACTAGTTGATTTTCATAACAGCCAACAAAATCCACCTGTAAACCAACTAAGTTTCAGAATTTTGCCATCTACCTTGAAGACAGTAGCAGCAACATTCTTTGTGCTTATCTTCAGGACTTCAACATTAGTAAAAAATAAATGATTTGAAATGCAACGTCAGTAATTAATGACCCCTGTCAACCACCAGCCAACCCTGACCCTTCAGTGGCCGTACCTCATTTTTGTCACTAATTTTGTGGAAGTAATTTTTTTAACAAATGCCTACCTCATGGGTTTAGAAGAAAACACAACAGCAAAGTTTAATCTAAGGCTTCTAAACAAAATTAGAAGTTGGGATGGGGTGGAATTTTCTAACATTTTTGGCTTGACTATGCTGTTACAAAGGGAAGCTAACATTGTATGTATGAGAGCAACACCACCCCAAAAGCAGCAATACGCTTGGTCCAACTGCTAGGTAAACTACCTTTTACACCATATAGCAAGTATCCAAATGCGCATTTCACCCCCATGAGTGAGGTACAGATTAAGCGTAACAAGGGACTAATTTGGTTTTGATATAAACTCCAGCTGTTGCTACAAATAACATTATTAGTCATTCTTAGGTGGAATTTGATAATACCCTAATTGCACATGCAATATTTGCCTATTCATAAATCGTGCCCCAATGATATTTTCCCACAATTATGTGGGAGGTAAAACTAGGTGAGGACTTTGTTGGCAAAGAGAAAAAATCCTGATTTTTGTTTTTCAGAACGTGTTTGAGGAAATGTTTATTAAAATTTCACATTATTTGTCGTCAAAATCCTTGCAGGGTTTACATGGCATAAACTTTGGGACAAAAAGGAAATGTGTAGTCAGCACATAAGAAAATACCCCTCGATACAAAACGCCTGCAAAAATGAGGTGCGCCTGCTAATTTGCTTTAGTTTAGGTTGAGCTAATTGATATGATTACCAGTTAGAAACTTGGAAAGGAGGAATAGCATGCAAATGGCGCATGATTTCACCCATTATCATCGCTTGCATTATGTATGTGGTGCACTGCCCCAGTCTGTTCCTCAGTGCTCGTTTAACTAGGTGTGTAGGTGCAGATCAGGTCAATGTGATATATTACAGTTTAATGACCTGCCCCCGGCCCAGCCACAAACTTGCAACTGGTCTGGTGCAGTGCGTTCGTGAGCATCGGACCGGCTGTTCGCATTGGTGAGTTGTGGACCAGAAGTTTGTATCTATTGGTCCGAATTTCACTTTGCAGGTGGTGACCCAGCCTTCATTACAAAGGAGGTAGAGTTCCCCCTGCACATGGTTTCAGTTAGTCACTGCATCAGTGTGAAGAGGAATGTCTGGCAGCTCCATGAGACCCCCATTCCTCCCTTTCAGGGTGCAGCTTCTTGGGCACCTTTATCCCTCAGAGCCTCTAACTCTGTCCCATTGATTTTTGGTCTTTATACTTCTCCAAGACGGCCAATGTTTCAATATTGGTCCCACCGAGGGAAACTAAAGTAGCCTCTGTGTATCCTCCTTCCTCTCCATAGTACACTTCTACTCCCACTCATTTGCTAACCAATCCCCTTGAACTGCCTACCACTGGGATGCTTTGTGGTGCATGCTGCATCTCCTTTCTTATGACCTGCCTGATGACAGTCACGACAAAACCCAGAAGCCTTTGCTGGATCTCGGTTTTTACTTTGGTACCCTTTGTCTTTTTACTGGGAGAAGACTCCGACCCTACCCTCCTGAGAAGCATTTTAGGGGCCTTTATATAACTCCTTTTTATCTTGTTTGTTGCTCACCTCCTTCCCCTGCTGATAAATCTGTGAACCCTTTTTCTGGTCACATTATCGTGGGTCTATCTGGACACCCTGGTTCTGACCTATTTGTCACTACATTCCTATTCTATCTGGGAGAAGACCACTTAGAATCCACCAAATGCTGATACAATTTATCTCTGGTACAATTCGTTAGAATGTGCTCCTTCATAAGTAAACTATACAGCCCATCATAAGTGCCCCCCTCATTGCTTTTTATCCAGTCTTCTGGTGCTTTGCCTGAGGACTCAACAAACTGCACCCATGTCTGGTTTTGACTTTTTTGGGCGGCCCTAAACTTTAATCTGAAATCTTCAGTAATTAATCCAAATCCTTCTGTCAAGGTCTCCTTCATATTCTGATAAGACTCTGCTATCTCCTCATTAAGGGTCAAAAGTTTATCACAGCCCTTAACTGAGAAAAACTTCCAACGTGCAGATCCCCCAGTGCTGGTGGGCGATCCTCCTTATTTTGTCGGCCCTCTCAAAGGCTGCAAACCATTTATAAATATCATCATCATCACTAAACTTAGGGACCATACCTTTGGGAATCTTAGGCTCAAAAAATTCCTCCTTCTCCCTGGTACTATTATTGCTGCCACCATCTTTGGGTATAAGGCCTAAGTTAACCTCAATGGCCAATCTCCTCACACTCAAGATTTTTCTCCTTCAGGTAGAGTATCAAGCTCATCCTCAAGGGTTCCTACCACCTTACCATGGGGGGTCCTTTTTCTGAGGAATGACCTTCCTTCTTTATTCTTTCTCGCTCATTGGAGCCGAGGAACTTACCAAGTGCCTCCTTTTTAGCTGTCACCTTGTAGCTAATTCACTTGCTTTGCACAACACCCTAGTATCCATGATCCTCATGGCTGGGATGCTTGCCAAGTCAAGATTCTGACCATTCTGCATTGTGCCTAACTTTGTACTTAGTAGTTGGACCTTTAAAAATGTTTACAAACTTTTAGAAATGTTCCTAACCCATCTAAGCCTTTTTAAAATGTACTAATCTAATTGGGGAGGGGCAGGGGCAGGGGGGAGGTCTACACAGGGCCCTAATAACCCAATAAAAAAAATCTGAAAAACTATTTGTGATGCTAAAGCCAATTACGTGGATTTCTCGTGCAAAATCACTTATGACCAAGTGGTACTGTGAAACGCAGGTTCAGGATCCCCACCACTGTAATTGTGAAAGTGAAGTACTATGTGGTCTAGGGGTTAGACCCCATCATGTAATACTATCACAATACCCTAAAGAGGGTCATTGGATTCACACTAATATATCCTTAGCTCCATCCTGCTAGATTAGCAAAGAGCAGTCAGACGTTACTAGAGGAGCAAGTGTTAAGCATTTCAAAATACCAACATGGATGATAAGTAATTACACAACTCAAGAGAAATCCGACACCGATTTATTTAAAATAGTGTATTTTTATCTTGATTCAGACACCAAAACGAAATAAATATCATACATTTAACCAGAGTTATAGGATTTTGAAGCAATATTAAATCAGTGCAAAATAATACAGGAAAAATATGTGGTCAATGGGAAAAACCACTAGTGTCAAACTGTCATTTGCAGGTCGAGTTAAATCGAAAGACCAGGCCACGAAAGTCAGATACATTTTCCATAGCCTGTGGAGTCCAGGTGCAGAGTTGTCCTGGCTGTCCATGAGCCGCGGTGATGTTGGTTTTGCCACTTATGATACTGAAAGAAATGCAAAAACACAACAGAACTACAGCTGCTGATGTCGAATGAAGGGTGCACATGTTCTCTGTAGATGCAGCATTGATTATGGGGGCTAGATACTGGATCGGTGATCAACAAGCCTTGGCAGCTGTAAGCACATCGAAAAGGATTGGAACTTCATTGGGTCCTAGGGAGTGAGTTAGTTGCCTGAAACTTTGTGACAAGCAAGACTACAACTCCCACAATTCACTGGACCACCTGGATTTGGGAGATATCCACTGAGGGCTGGATGGGCAGCAATTTCTCAGATCCGATGAGGGTTTTTGCCTGCAGTTTGAAGGGGGCTAGTGCCACTAGTCCAGGGGATGCTGGCTTCCACAGGGGACCCTCTCTCAGGGAGTGCCCAAGTTTTAACAAAGGACGAGGCTTGGTCACTCTGTTCCAATACCTCTTTTGATTTTGTGCTGTGGGCAAAGTCCCATTGTTGGCAACACTGGCCTCCAATTGCTCCTTCCTTGATGCAGTTTGTTTAGATCTGAGGTTCTGATTACAGAGGGATCGGCCTGGTGGAGGTGGAAGGCGGAAGGCGGAAGCCATTCGGGGACAGAGGGACCTGGGTTGACTGCCAATTCTGTAGTATCAGAGACCTTGCCACTGCAGTTACTATATACACCATTTTAACCAGGCGGTCTACTAATCCAATATCGGAATCATAGCCATACAACATTAATTTAACATTATAAGTACACCTACAGTCACTCACGCCGTGAGGGGAACGGCTCAGAGGCACCAGCGGGTCATCACCACCTCCCCTTCCTTCTAGCGCCATGAGGGCAACGGCTTTGGGCGCAAAACTCACCTCCATCCCCCAGCTGCCCCGGCCGGCGCTAGCCTGTGACGACATACCAGCGCCCGGAGGCGCTACAAGTGAGAGGGGAGCCTCCCGTCCCGCGGGACGCTCGCGGGCGACGCCGGGCTGAGCCCGGGCAGAGGGCGGGCCATCTGTGGCCATCAGGAGTCAGCAGTGGTCGGGTCGGGCCACCCCCCTAACTACCATCATGGGCAAAAGAAAAAAGGTATGTGCAGGGGACGACGGAGGGTCAAAAGCTAAAAACCCTAGGAAATCAGAATCCATTATCTCGTACCTAACCTCTGCGGTGGGGGTGTTGACTAAAGAAATTGCTGACGCTGAAAAAGAATTGGGCATAAACTCAGATGTCATAGACCCAGCCCTAATTCCAGTGCAAACCAGGGAGATACCTTTGGAACCAAATATCGTGATCACTAGCCGGGAAATGACTTCAACCCAAAATGTATCAGCAACCCCACAGGTTGCCCATAGCCACCTGACATCACCGAAGCCCATTGTTCCTTCACACAAATCGCACAAGAGGAGAAAGTTCCCTATTCACATGGGCAGGGCGAAAAAATATGTGGGTTATACTAATTGACTTGATTCCCGTCTTAGGATTCAAATTGGGAAATTCATAGAGGACCTATTCACTACACGTCTGGAATCCGCACTTGTATCAGTAGCAAAAGACATTGTGGACATAAATACCTGTGTAGCAGGGCTTCTCTCAAAGTGTGGAAAAATCGATGTGTGTTTGAACCAAAATAGAGGGGGAAAGGGAGGGGAGACACAGTCTGGGGCTACGGACAACAATGTGCCCACAGTTGAGAGCAGTGCCCTGAACCCCGAACCATGTCGGCCCCCTAGTCCTGTAAGGACTGTAGTTACTGTAAGCCATCCTAGTGAAAGGATGGAGATAGGGAATTCGTTTCCTGAAGTAAACACCGAAGTCAATACTAGGTGTACCCAGGCATATGACAATCGTAGACGGTCTCGTCGGCCTGGTTACTCACTGGAATTCCCACCAGATGCAGCCCCGTTGGTGGCTGTTTTCACTGGGGTCCCTCCGGTTAGGACGGGCACTTGGGAGAAAACAGCTGACCTTATGAATGCAGCCAGACAGTGGTGTGATCAGTTTAGTTCGGCGAAGCAAACTTGGCAAGTGCAGTTACCATGGCAAGGAGGGTTAGTTGGGTGGGCCATTGTCCTAAGAACATCCCAGGGGACTGTGTGGTGGTAAATGTTAGCAATAGGAACTGTGCGGAGAGATTATTCTGGGATGGCTCAGTTCTTGATAATAAAGGCATCAGACCGCTCCCTTTGGGGTTCTTTTACCCCCCTGTAAGGGTGCCTAGACATCCATCACCACCTAATCAGCCTCACACTCAACCCATCAAGACAAACACTTTGACATATCAGGCTAGGATGAGTGCACAAATGGGATTTACCCGGGGGCAGTTGCAGGGAGGGGTCACTGATCGTATGAATACTCTGCCAGCACCACCAGCCATCACTCATAATTATGGAGAACTGGAGCTTTGTAACCGGTTCTCACCCCTGTCACACCTGGAGTGCAATGACTGACTGGGCTTGGACACCTCAAATCAGGGGGATGAGACTGTTGTTACAATCCACCCAGCTGACACACGGTTAGCTTTATGCAAACTTTTAAGCTGGAACGTGGCGGGTCTTAGATCTAAACGCACAGACCCCATTTGGCTTCAGTTCATAAAACAGTTTGACATAATGGCATTCCAGGAGACGTGGGATATAGACTCTAGATTTACTTTAAATGGTTACCAGAGTTTCACCGCCCCTGCGGTCCGTGGGACTGTAGGGAGGTCCAAGGGGGGTTTACTCTTTCTCATTTCACTTAACCTTGCCGGGACATTTAAAAAATTAAGTGGGGAGTCAACAAATTTTCTTATTCTAGAATGGTCTGTCTGCCACATGCAATACCTTTTGATTAATTTGTACAATGCTATGGATGGTACTGAACATTTTAACATGCTTGAACAATTTCTGTCAGTCTATAAGGTTAATAACTCTTTTTCGGTAGAGATGCTCCTCATGGGGGATTTTAATATACACCCATGTAAGTGGGACTGT
This sequence comes from Lissotriton helveticus, assembly GCF_964261635.1. Lineage (NCBI taxonomy): Eukaryota > Metazoa > Chordata > Amphibia > Caudata > Salamandridae > Lissotriton > Lissotriton helveticus. The sequence continues at coordinate 632,681,543 of NC_136069.1, read as the reverse complement.
TATGGGGACGACTCTGTTGAGCACACAAATGGGAGGGTACCTCACTTTGAACATGGCAAACAGGGTGAGGAGTTGGAGGAACTTCTCTCCAATTTGAACCTTTTTGAACCAGCTAAGGCAAGTGGCAGTGAGAACGCTCCGACATTTATAGGGCGGGGGGCCAATTCTGTCATCGACTACATCTTTCTATCCCCTTTCCCTCTGAGTAAGACCAAGGGTTATAATGTAGTGATGTCACCTTTTAGTGATCATAACCCCCTTACCCTAGATGTCGAAGTAGGTGCCAAGATTGTCAATGTAACTCAAGGCAGGGTGGCACCACGGGACTTATCGACCAAAGATCAAGGTAGAAGGATAAAATAAGACAGTATAGTCCCGGAAACCTTTTTTGCTGAACTAACTGCCCAGACGGATACCAACATTGGCATCTGCCTGGACGTTAACACCGTGGGCACAGATACTATCACCTCCTTTTTGGCAATTTGTAATCAAATTGCCGAGAACATCCATAAAGAGAGTAGGTCTTACCGCAAGAAAGCACAGAGATGGTTTGACTCCATATGCTCAAAAGCCCATGAGGCTCTTCTCATGGCCCTCAAAAGTAAACCAAGGGACAGGGTTTTGGTTTCCAGTCTCCGCAGGGAATATAAAATAGCCATTAACATGCGGAAACAGAAAATCAAAGAGGAAGCCTGGGACAATCTGCAGTCCTTCGACGTACTGAGGGACAGCAGAAAGTTCTGGACCACAATAAACCAGCTATTTTTTACGGAGACCGACAATATAGACACCGACTGCGTAATACCGGATGATGTGTGGCTCCAGCATTTTAAGCATATATATGGGGATAATGAGCCCCTGGAGCCCACACCGGACCCTCCTCTTATGAATGGCTTGATAAATCCTGTTAAATTTGAATTGTGGGAAGTAGAACGGGCTATTAGAGAGACATCCAAAAATAAGGCCCCAGGCCCTGACGGGGTACCTGCTGACCTTTATATCATGTACCCTAATTTCTGGGCAAAAATTCTGACTAATGTATTCAATGCCGCCGCACTAGTGGGTTTCCCGCCTTCATGGGCCTCTGCTATTATTGTGCCTATCTTTAAAAAGGGGAATCGAGGGGACCCCGCCTGTTATAGGCCAATCTCCCTGTTAGACTCTGCCGTTAAGATCATGGGCAGAGTTATCCTTCAGAAACTGGGAGATTGGACGAATGACAGGGGGGTGCTCTCGAATCTCCAGTATGGTTTCAGGCCACATAGGAGCACCATGGACCAATGCCTCAACTTATACCTCTTAATCAACAAGTATACAGTAGCAAAAGAGAGCTTTTTATATCTTGGATTCATGGACCTATCATCGGCCTTTGATCTAGTGAATGACTCCAAATTATGGGGCATTTTGCTGGATTTGGGGGTAGACGCACCGTTAGTTCACTTTCTCAGTGTCCTTCATCAGGACCTAGCGGCTGCCGTCAGGGTCACACAGGAGGGTAGGTGCACAGGCCAATTTAGTTCCAGACGGGGAGTGAGACAGGGGTGCATCCTTGCTCCACTTCTTTTCACGATCTACATTAACGACTTGGAAAAATCTCTGGAAAAGGCCAGTGCGGACATTTATTTATTTATTTATTTATTTATTTAATATATTTATAGAGCGCAGAACCTCAAGTGTGAGTAACATACCCAGGCAAATTGAACAGAACCGACTAACACATACGAATAAGTAAACCACTACTGTTTGTACATTTTCAAAATACAAATTTAATACTTATTCCAATTGCATACTAGTTGATAAAATTGACATGATTATACACATAATATATAAAAAGTATTTTGCATTATAGCATATGCATGATTACAAAAATATAAAACAATTTATAGCATAAAAAAAAAAAAATTCCCCCTCTAGATGGTTTTTACTGTATCCTGTCTACGCGTTTCGACACTTTAGCGTGCCTTCTTCAGGACTGTACCATCAATCTGTAAAAAGACATATATATATATATATATTTATGCATGATTATACAGTGTAGTAATTCCATATACAAACCAGTCAGTCTTATTACTGTATTAATTCATGTGTTAGATTATGGTTCTCAACAAAAAAACATTTGATAATACCGCTTACGTATTTCAATACTTTCTATTACCTATTATGGTTACTATATATATTTTTACCGTATAAGATGAAAACATGGGCATTTATAATTCATACTAAGTCTTGATAGCAAATTTTAGGTGTATAACTTAACACACATGAGAATATATACTTCAGTTATACATTAGTATGCATTAATGGCAAATACAAAATTATGCCTCATTTATATTATCACAGGAAGAGCTTTCATTGTGCCATTGGTTAACCTAATTTTTACAGATTATCAGAAAAAATAGAGTAGAAGAAAACTATTGCTACGGCCTGGGTAGCTAAATATGAGACACCAACAGATAGGAAGTAAAGTTCAGACTAAAAAACAGACCTCCTGTACTGGGCTAGTATGAAATTTAGCTACCCAGGCCGTAGCAATAGTCATATAGGACAACTAATGAGAGAATAATTGAAAATCCAAGTAGGATGCAACCTTTAGGATGTTCATGAGTCAAAACACACTATATCTCTTCTATAAACTAGGTCTTTTATCCTGAGCATGCAATTTGTAGGTGTGCAACCTTGGAGATCTAAAATTCTTCTTTTCTTCTACTCTATTTTTTCTGATAATCGGTAAAAATTAGGTTAACCAATGGCACAATGAAAGCTCTTCCTGTGATAATATAAATGAGGCATAATTTTGTATTTGCCATTAATGCATACTAATGTAAAACTGAAGTATATATTCTCATGTGTTTTAAGTTATACACCTAAAATTTGCTATCAAGACTTAGTATGAATTATAAATGCCCATGTTTTCATCTTATACGGTAAAAATATATATAGTAACCATAATAGGTAATAGAAAGTATTGAAATACGTAAGCGGTATTATCAAATGTTTTTTTGTTGAGAACCATAATCTAACACATGAATTAATACAGTAATAAGACTGACTGGTTTGTATATGGAATTACTACACTGTATAATCATGCATAAATATATATATATATATATATATGTCTTTTTACAGATTGATGGTACAGTCCTGAAGAAGGCACGCTAAAGTGTCGAAACGCGTAGACAGGATACAGTAAAAACCATCGAGAAGGGGGAATTTTTTTTTTTTTTATGCTATAAATTGTTTTATATTTTTGTAATCATGCATATGCTATAATGCAAAATACTTTTTATATATTATGTGTATAATCATGTCAATTTTATCAACTAGTATGCAATTGGAATAAGTATTACATTTGTATTTTGAAAATGTACAAACAGTAGTGGTTTACTTATTCGTATGTGTTAGTCGGTTCTGTTCAATTTGCCTGGGTATGTTACTCACACTTGATATTTTGCGCTGACCCAGGAAACTTAAAGGTATCAGGGGGTCCTTGTTATCTCTCACATTAGAGCGCAGAACCTGTCACCCAAAGGGCATCCTGGCGCTTTGAGCAAGAAGCCATACATAGTAACCGCTCAAGCCGTTTTTGGAAATAAATGAGTTTTTAGCGCTTTCCTAAACGGAAGATAGTCCTTGTGACTCCTCAAGGAGAGTGGCAGGGAGTTCCAGAATTTGGCCGCTGCCACACTAAAAGAACGGCCACCCATCCGCACTCTGTGAAACCTCGGAACCACAAGAAGATGAGCCGAGGAAGAGCGGAGGGGCCGTGGAGCAGAGTACCACGTAAACATGTTTTGCAGAGGAATGGGGCCCTGACGGTGTACAGCTTTAAACACCAGACATGCAGCTTTGAACTGTATCCGCAACCCCACCGGGAGCCAGTGTAGGTCTCGTAGAGCAAGAGTGGAAGAGCTGGACCTAGGGCGGGAGAGAGCCAGCTTGGCGACCATGTTCTGCACCCGCTGTAGCTTCCCCGTCAGATTTTTTGGAGCCTCCAGAAGAAGCCCGTTGCAATAGTCAAGACGACTTAGTATGGTCCCACGGACTACTTCCGGCCTGGCTTGAGCGGGGGGAGAAGGGGCAGAACTTTATGTAGCATGCGTAACAGCATCATACACGTAGCAGTGGTTTTGTTGACGTGTATGTCAAGTTGTAGATCAGGGCCAAAAATCACCCCCAGGTTGCAGGCTGATTCCGCTGCCAGCACTGGCTCAAGGAAGGTACTAGGCCAAAAGTTCTCTGGGAGTGCCCGCAGAATCCGGTCACTGGAACAGTGGAGCACCTCCGTCTTAGAGCTATTAAATTGAAGGGAGTTAGCTCGTAACCAGTCCGCTGTAGCTGCCATGCAACGATGGAAAGTATCCAGCGAGACCGCATTGTCCCTTCCAGAGAAAAGACCAGCTGGGTGTCGTCGGCATAATTAAATGCAGAGACACCGAAAGATTTTATTAGCTGGACTAAAGGGCGAAGGTACAGGTTGAACAATATAGGGCTGATGGCCGAACCCTGTGGAACCCCCTGTCCTACACTCCTTGGCTCAGAGCTAAATGGCGGGAGTGAGACCAACTGTTGCCTGCCACCAAGATAGGATATCAGCCAGTCTCTAGCCCCCTTAGTGACCCCACACTCCTCCAGTCTCCTGACCAGGGTCCGATGGCAGACCGTGTCGAACAGCACTAAAAAGGCTGCCCGACCACTGTCGACACGCGAACGAAGATTGTCCAACACGGTCACCAGCGCAGACTCCGACCCGTGGCCGGGGCGGAAGCCAAACTGGGCCTCATCGAACCACCCGATGTTCTCCAGGAAGCCTGAGAGTGAGCGGGTCACCCATTTTTCCAGGATCTTAATCGGGAAAGGGAGCAAGGAGATCGGCCTATAATTGGAGAGACAAGCCGGGTCCAGAGTTGGCTTTTTTAGCAGAGGTGACACTACTGCTAACTTCCAGCACTCTGGCACCGATGCCGACTCCAGAGATTGGAGACAGATCAAGAACAAAGGCGAAAAGAGTTCAACATGGAAAGCCTTCCAGAATTTGGGGGGCAGCGGATCAAGGGGAGACCCTGAGGACACCGAATGTGCCACCTTACAAAATTCCTCAAAGGAGGGAGAAGGGAAAAACCTCAACTGGGGTCGAATGGAGGGGATATCAGAGACTCCTAAACAGGGGTCGAGGGCATTCAGCTGGGGTCGACTGGGTGAACTGCCCGGAGCTCCCAGACCAAGGGCGACAGTATCCGTCTGGGGTCGACTGGGCAGTTCCGCCGGAGCTCCCGCCCCGATCGGCTGGGGTCGACTGGGTGAGCTGCCCGGAGCTCCTGGACCAAGGGCAACAATACCCGTCTGGGGTCGACTGGGCAGTTCCACCGGAGCTCCCGCAACGGTCGGCTGGGGTCGACTGGGTGAGCTGCCCGGAGCTCCCAGACCAAGATCAGTTGCACTTGTCTGGGGTCGACTGGGCAGGTCAACCGGAGCTCCCATGCCACGTGTTCCTAAAAAAAGGGCAGAAACAGTCGACCGAGGTCGACTGGATAACTTGGTCGGAGCTCCTAACTCAGTGCTAAGAGCAGTTGGCTGGGGACGACTGAGCGAGCCAACCGGAGCTCCCGGGCCAGAAGCAGCAGGTAAGGGGTGCGTTAAACCCTCAAGGATCTTAGCAGTCTTCTCCTCGAAAGCATGTGCCAACGAGTCACAGAAAGCCTGCGATGCACGAACCGTGTTAGCCGCACAAGCAGGGTGTGACAGGTCCTTGACAATTTTGAACAGGGCTTGGGATTTATTAGGCGCCTGAGTCAAGGAGGCTTCTAAGAATGCCGCCTTGGCCCGCTTGATTTGTACCTTATAGCCTCTCAGTGCAAGCCTAAACGAGGCTTTAGCCGAGGTGGAGTATTCCCTCCTCCACACTCTCTCCGCCCGTTTACAGCTCAACTTCAGTTGTCGTAACTCCTCCGTGTACCAGGGAAAAGCCCGGTTCACTCTCCCTCTAGATCTACGTAGGGGCACCACCTTGTCAAGCGTATCAGTAATAGACCGACACAAAGAAGAATAGCTTTCTTCCACTGAATTGCTCACGCAGAAGTTAGCAGGTATTAAGGAGGGCATAGGAGATGAGCTGAGTAGTCGAGACCACGGTCTTCCCCATTTCGAAAGTCCCGCCCCGGCGGCTTCAGAGGAGTGGTCCCCTAAACATAGGGAGAAAGCCACAAGCGCATGATCGGTCCAGCATTGGGCTAAGATGTCATTAATCACTGCCGAATGAGCGCCAGCGAAGATCAAGTCCAAAACATGACCGCCCCTATGAGTCGCCGAGCAGACCAGTTGTCATCCCGCGTGCAGGAGGGAAGGGTATCCCGGTCCTCCTGTACGCGGACGATGCTGTACTTATTGCGCGAACAGGTCTGGGATTACAGCGGCTGTTGGATAATTTTGGTGCATTTATGGAATCTCTTGACTTAAAGGTAAACCGCAATAAATCCCATGTCATGGTAGTCGGGGCACGGAGAAAGACCAATAAGGTTAAAACATTTAAATGCCTGGGTGCGGAAGTCTCCAGAGTCCCAGTATTTACTTATCTGGGCGTCTTATTTGACGAGAAGGGTAACTGGGGACCTGAGCAGAAACACAAAAGCAATGCTGTTGCTAGATCCACCACAGCCCTCCTCAGCTTTGCAAAAAGGTTGGGAGCCAAACCCTTGGAAGCTATGCTTAAAATCCATAAAGCAAAGTGCTGTGCGATCGCCTCTTATGGGGCATCAATTTGGGGCTACGGACCTGTGGGTAAAATACAACTAGTTGAAAACAGGTTCCTGAGAGCCCTGCTGACGGTACCCCAGTCGACATCAACCCTGGCTATACATTGTGAGTTGGGCATGGGTTACATTACTGACCAGTTAAAAATAGCACCCTTGATTTGCTGGGTAAAGACGTGGCTCAACGAGGATATTACGCTTAACCACCTCATTCTCAAAGACTGCCTGGGCCTCGACAAGGCAGACAGAATCCCATGGCTGGCATACGTTAGAGCGGCATGTGTCAGACTGGGTCGCCCTGAATTGTTTGAATCCCCAGATAGAATCAAAAAAGAGGACGTGGCATGGATTAAAAATAACTTTAGGGCCACGCTCGAGGCAGACAGGGAGGAGGTGGAGCTAAAAAAAACTGGAGTAAGAAGCATTTATGCGTTACAAACCTCGCCATCAATTGAGCCATATCTAAAGTTTGTCACTAAACCTTACCATCGCTTCTTGCTAACAAGATTTAGATTCAACACAATTCACCTTATTTTAGGTGATTTTCAGCAATGGGGCAAACCTGATGATTGCTCACCATGTTCATGTGATAACTTCTCGACACAAGACACCCTTCACCTGATTATGTTTTGTGACCATTTCCTTGAAGCACGCAAAAAAATTCTACACCCTATATTACGAGAAGCAGGGTTCGTGCAAGTGAGGCCCGCACTTCTATTCCTGCAATTGTTGAACAGTGTGCGGATCACCTATGGTGTAGCTAGCTTTTTAGTGGCTGCAGCAAGAGTAAAGAACAAAAGAAGTATATGTATCACTTAAATACGCCAGGGTGAGAGGGTGGCATCTTTGTCCTTTTAAATATGGTAAATTGAAAAATATTCCCACTTTTTTATCTTATACAGGGGTTTTTACACCAGAGGGTGAAACTAGTCAACTAAATTGTTTGTTTTTAGATTCATGATTGTACATATATGAAATGTTTTACAATTGTATGCATTTTATCTGTATCCAATTTTTAGCCATTTTGCCTAAATTGTATGTTATAATATTGCTGCTTCTTTTATGATTTTAATTAATCGAAATAAAGAGTTTTGACTGACTGACTGACAGAGGGATCCCTTAAATCCTAGATTTATGCGAGTTAGGGGAGTGGGAGCTAGTAGCCAATGAGTATGTCACCTTTCCTACCCAGAAACCTTGATTCTGCCTTTCCTAAAGATGGCAGAAATCAAATTGTGGTATATAGACCACACTGCTCACCCTGGAGATGTGGTTAGCCTTCTGGTGGTATAATGTCCCTGCATAGCTAATTTCCCATTTGCCCAGATGCAGATATGCCTGGGATAGGGTAAGGGATCTTTCCTCCACTAGGGAGTCAGCCCGGAGGCATATCAGAGGCGATGCAGTCTTTGAAGTTCACTGTGTTGATGTACCACTTCACTAGCCTACTTGGGAGGAGGGAGATGTGACCCCCTTCCTGCTCAAGCCTTTGTTCCTGACTTTTAGGAGTGATCATACTGCCTGGCAGGATGTCAGAATCCTGTTTTGGTGGCAGAAGGCACCGGAAAGCCTGGGCTTGCCAGCCATAGCACAGACAAGCTGGGGCAACCAGGTAGGCAACCTCTGAGATTCGTGTCAGGGGTTGAGAACATGTTGTTTGATACCAAACATGACATATTTTGGCAGTATCATAACGGAGATGCTAAACTCCAGAATACCATGGGTGACAGCCCATGTTATCCTATGGACCACTAGCACTTATAGTAGTTTCCAAAGGGGAACACAACTATATGGGCATATAGGCTTGCCCTCATATGTCTTCACCTTTAATATACTGCACCCTGCCTCCTGGGCTGAGGATGCCTATCTTAGGGGTGCCTGAACTATATTAAAGGTAGTGCATTTGACTGACTGTGCCACAGATGGTGAGGGCACAGACTAGTTTCAGCAGTTTGCAATGCTCCTGCAGTGTGCAATGGCAGGCCTTCTGTCAGTACTTGACCTGGGTCACCCAGGAGGGTGCAATACTGTAGTGCGGCCCTGGGGGCCCCTCTACCATCTATGCCCTGCCCAATATTAGAGACTTATGAGGGGGTAAAATCTTAGCTAATTTGCTACATGGGTTAAAGGCCTAACTTTTTTAGGTCTAGAGTTAGCTATGGCCTTTTGATTTTAGCAATATTAAATGTATTATATACTGCCTTATAGGGGTTTCAGCCAGCTCTCTTTATCCTTTGGGGTTTTTGGGGGGGAAATTCACACTTTTCTTCTGCCCATTGCAGCATGAGCTGTGTGGCAATGACTCAGTCCACTTCATCCACTGGCAAGCTTCACTGAGTGACACAATTCAGCTCTTTTACAGGGAGCACATCCGCACACAAATTAGTTCCTTTCAGTGTCCGGTGTAGTACAGCAATGTATGCTTTTGGAGACCAAACATGTTTGTTTATTTTTCATGTGTTTTTTGTTTTTTTTAAATATTGGTGGGAGTAAAGCAGCTCTTACAACAAAGTTTTATAGAAACCATGGCAAAACAATCATGACAAAGATAAAATGCTGACAGCCATCCTGAATTCACTTTGACATTGCTTGATTCCTTTGATATTTGAGTCACTATCTAGATCTTGCTATTTGTTTGTTCAAATGGGCCTCACCCAGCTGTGTTTAGAGACAGAAAGACAGACCCACACAAGGCACTTTTTGCCGCAGTGTATGGTTTGATCTTTCCCATCTGGTCTTTAGATGTGCTCCCTGCAGTGTCAGAACCTTCCTAGCTCATGTACATATATTTTGGGAATGCCTTTTGTGGTGACTGATCTTTTTCTGAGCATTGTACCTAGTGATTAGATTGCAACCGAGACTGTTTTCACTTTATCCATAGAGACCTGACCAACTCCTTCTACTCCCTTTATTATACAAATGACTGATGGACACTCAGATTATCCTCATTCATGAGAGACCAAAAGTCATCAGCATTGAGGCTGCTGGGATGTCACAACACTGCTAGTGAACAAATGGAAGCCAATCAGTTGACAAAGAATGCCACCAAAACAGGAGTGTTAACTGGAGGCAGCCTTAACAGTTAAAACCATATTAATTTGGCAGGCTCTGTGAGTCGGTGTCCAGCTCCTGTATTAATAATGAAGATATTCAGAGAAGCTCCCAAATGTCCTTCAAACAAGAAGCTTCTGCCTCTTGGATTCGTTTCCCAAAATGTTCTTAGGAAAGTTTACTGTTCCTTACTCCCACTCACACAAAACCACATTTAGAAGGCTACTCATTTCATGTATGTTGATGCAAAAGAATGTTCGTGTCTGCAGATGCTACCTTTATCATTCATTTTCAGATGAGTCCTAGGTGAAGCCTTGCCTGCTCCATACCCCACCTAATTTCTCCACCCCAAATTCTGATGTGTTACACAAAGAAGAGCGATCGGAATTCATGCTTGCCTGGTGCGTAACTCGCATGTTATTTCACTTGCCTCATATTCTCCTTCGTCCTTGGAAAGGACACACCCTAGAAAAAGCAAAGTGACAACTACTCATTAATTTACTGGATTTATCTTACATAGATTTCTTTAACATCTGTAAATAACTAAAATTTTATATTTCACAGTGGATTCATTGACCAGTTTCCAAAATTACTCCTGGTGGAGAGATGGGTTTGGAACACAAGTACAACATGTTAAAAAAAAAAAAAAAATCCTGTACGCCAGATTCATTGGTCTGCTGGTGCACTTAGGGGCATAGAAATCAAGGAATTGGGTGATTACACAACAAAATCATCAAGGTATTTGATAGTAAAAGCTGTTTCCACATAGCTTGTTAACCATACCAGGAAAAAAACAAGTTTAAGCAAGGACATTTAAGAAACGTTCCTAATTCAATTATTGGCTGTAAGTAATGAAGTAGAAAGCCATTTCCATAGAGAGCCTTTTAAAGACAGATATATGTTCATATCAAGTGTTCCCAAAGTCAACTGACATAACTAAACTGTCAAATATTAGAATCTGTACAGCTAGGTTTACCAGACACAGTAACCCTGTGCAACCCTGCTTCAATATTTCCAGTTTTCCACTTAAGCTTTCTTGCTAAGGTGATTTGTGTAATGAGCCCCATGGCAGGTGCTCAAAATGTTACTCACAAGTAGAGTTCTCAGCTTTTCTAGAGATATGGTTCATCTAACGTGACCCTCCCTTTTGTGAGGGTGACAACTGTCCATGACATGACTAATCAGAGGTGGAGACTATCGATTGTCATGAGTGACTTTCAACAGCCTGACTGGCGCTCAAGCCCAAAAAGAAAAACTTTCTCATTCCATATATTTTGATACCCTATTTTATATGCACTTCCCTTTTTTCAGAAAAAAATATTTGTCCGCGCCTTTTTTCAGAGAGCTACACCAGTGCAGCTTGTTGAAAAAATTTATTTTTCTCATGCGCCCAAAAAAATGAAAACATATGGACCCGAAGCATAAGTGTACTGTGAGCTAAAAAAACTTTAGCTGGTGAAAAAATCTCAAAAGCTAACTTTTTTTTTCTTTTTTGAAGAAAAAAGTTTGCAGGAAAGTTTTTAAATTGTCAGATTTTTTAAGAAAAGGTGTGGTTGGAAGCTGTTTGGCATTAGGCCACAGAAACAAAAGGAATTTCCGAAAAAATATATTTCAGATTTTTATTTTATGTTTCCATTTTTAGACTTAACCTTTCGTTGCACCAATGCAACGGGCGTTTAACATTGAGCTTGGGAACAATGCAAAAGAAATTGTTTTTTGAGGGCCAGTGATACATTAAATTAAGCCTTTTGTTATGCTGATTCTCAAGCCAGAAATGTTTTTTTTTTTAATGTAACCTCACTCAATTACATGCAACTTTCTCAAGAGTGGTAAATCGGCTAAATTTAGGATTTAACAAAAAAAAGTAAAACATTGGTTTGACTTGTTTTCACATTAGGCTTCATAAACAAACGAAAAACACCTCTGCTATTCTCCCTTTTTATGGCACATTTTCTTATTATGCGTAAGCTAAAAGCTGCATAGGTGACACAAGCCTATTTCAATGAGGATTTTTAAGGTAAAAAACATGGTTTACAATGCATTTTCATCTATTTTTCAATTGTAACTCATTAGAAACATGTTAAGGATTCATGTGATGCATTATGAGCAAAATAGCATAAAAACTCAATTATAAACAACATTAGTTTCAATGGGTCGCCCAGATTGCCGGAGTTTCAAAATCCCCTCGTATGGAGTCAACTTCATTTGTATGTAACGTATCTACATCCCAGAGGCATGTAATTTGGCACACTACAGTCGGCTATTGTAAAGAATGTGCTGCAGTTGCAAATGAAGCTCTATATTAGGGACCTTAATGTATGACACAATATATGTGACAATGGTTTCAAAAACTGGAGGCAAATTGAAAAACATCATATATTCAACTTAACATTTTGAATACTTTCCAATAGGCTACATACACGATGAGTCATTTGGGTATGTAGAACAAAGCTAAGCACGGGGTGTTGTTTAAAGTATGTCTCTATCATATATGGATTGTTAATTACAGCCAAGTGCATAAAGTGTTCTTAAACCTATCTGAAAGCGAAAAAGAAAACTTTCCTGAAGGTTAAACTTAATTTGAACCTACCTAATTTGTCCCTATAGGCCACAAACATCAGAATTGGTACAATAAAGTGTACATGTCTTTGCTACATTCTGCAATTTAAATTAAGTCAGTACCTTATATGCTTCAATAATTATAGCGCACCACATACTGTGTAATATAGCCTATCCATTTCAATAGGGTGACCAAATTGCCACAAATGGAAAATCGCCTCATTTGGAATCAACTTTCATTTTATGTATCTTGTGTGTGGGCCACATGTATGTAATTATGCACACTGTAGTTGGCTATTCTATAGAATGTGTTACAGTTACAAATAAAGCTCTATTCAGTATGGGTTATGACTTATGACACAATATATGATCCATAGTTTGCGAAATCTGGATGCAAAATTTTAAAACCACGCCTGTAATCAGTGAATGATTTGTACTACTTCTGAATATGCCACAGGCATGAAAATGGACACAGAACAGTGTATTGGTGTCCACATTATGCTTCACTTTGAATTATGGCTCCAGATACGTTTGTGTTATAATTAGATGACAAACTATAGGGTGTACTTTTTTGAGCATGTGACGTAATTGAATAACATCATATATTCAACTTCACATTTTAATTCATTTCCAATAGGCCACGTACATGATAAACATGGGTAAGCAGAACAAAGCTACAAATAGGGTGTTGTTCAAATTATGTCTCTATCATATATGGATTGTGAATTGTAGCCAAAAGCATAAAGAGTTCTTTAACCTACCTATAAGCGGAAAAGAAAAACTTACCTGAAGGTTACACTTAATTTGTACCTTGTCCCTATAAGCCACAAACATCAGAATTGGCACAATAAAGTGTACATGCCTTAGCTACATTCTGAAATTCAAATTAAGTCCGTACCGTATACGCTTCATGAATTATAGTGCACCACATACTGTGTAGCATATCCTATCCATTTCAATATTGTGACCAGATGGCTGCAAATTGAAAATCGGCTCTTATGGACTCAACTTGCATTGTATGAATCTTGTGTGTTCACTTTCTCATGGTTTTCTCCTCTCATAAGTTGCTGCCTAATGTGCCACTTATCAGACACCTGCCGTTCATGAATTCCAGCGAGTGCAGTTCAATCTTTTTTCTTTGGTTGATTCCCATTCAATGTTACTGGGAATATCATGCCCATTTTCTGCAGAACCTTTGGATATTGACTTCTCACTCTGATGTGCCCTTTAAATATAAAACAAGATATATTGAAATTTTGGCACTAACAGATCACAGTAGTGTTGTGTGATAAAAAGAGAATGCTTTTGATAGACATTATTCACGGTTTTGGTTATTTTAGATTTGCAAAATGCAGGAAACTCTTTAAATGTTAGTAGCTGAATTCTGAAACAACATCTTACAGAATATATGAGTAAATTAAAGAATAGAAAAAAGTATAACATGAACTACAAAGTTTTCCTAAATCTTTGACTTAGAGAATCATATATGTATTTCCTAGCAAAGGACATATTTCACAGGACCTATCTCAAACTATCTGGTCATTTCCGCTGCTTCCATCCATAAGCAAGCTACTAAAGATCTGCCAGCTGGGAGAAAGAGTAGTTTTGACATCTCCATACAAGACAAAATCAAGAGGCTAGCTGTCCTGCAGTATCCTACAAGTAGATAGAGGGCCGCAAAACCATGGCAAGCCAATCCTCCTTCCCATGCAAGCCGAGGTAAGCTGCTTTTGCCAGGTGCCCCAGCTATCACCAGCTTGTCACAACCCTAAAAAAAACTTCATGTTGAATGTCCCGAAAACTAACACTAAGCACGCCTTCGAGAGTGAAGACTTTTTGATAAACAAGGTGATCCATTGGATTTGTCATGTCAGGGGCTGTCTATCAGTGATCAGAGACAACATTCTTAGAGCATGGAGGTGTTTGTCTCCAAATTATCACCCGGATAATAACGAGATCCCCCTAAGGGGAACTGAGATGGCAGAAAACCTCCTTGCTCTAGAATTCCATACCTGTGCCCCTGATGGGTCTTCCATTCAATTTAGGCATTTTCCAACATTAGGGCAAGGTAGGGCACTACCCTCAAAGCCATCAATAGCCTTGCCAGGCAGCTCTTCCTTGGACGCCAACGACTGACTACAGGAGATGCCCCTGCGCCATCCCGATCTATCCAGCATAGCATACAGCTCCAATACTATAGCTAGCTCTTCTGTTAATTTTACTCTGCCCAACCTCCCAATCTGCTCTAGAGATAGTTCCCAGTACCGGGACAGCCCATGTAGTCCCTCCACCTCCATATATGAAGAACAAACATCTGGTAATCAAGTGCATACAGCCTTGCAAACACTATCCCATACACCAATCAATACTAACATTCCCACACAAAGAGCCACTTCTGGCCCTACGGACCCTCAGCAATTGAAGATTATGTCATGGATCGTGGTGGGTTTAACCAGTAAAATCCCACTGCCCCATTGGAAATAACTAGTGGAAGGATTTGATGTATTTATTTTTCAGGAGACCTGGAGCTTGATCCCTTTACACAAAGTTGGCTATACCTGTTTTCATTCAGCTCTTCATTGGGAAGAGGGCAGCCATCGGGGGGGGGGGTCTGACTGTTTGAATAAGGATTACTATAGATTTTCGACTCTTTCCTCAACCAAGTTCAAGTCCTGACATTATATGGTTAAGAATTAGGGGACCTGGGGGTGGACCCACAGTTGAACTTTTTAACGTCTATGCAAGAGTGGCAAAGGGTGGTAGACCCTCAGCCACCCTGATAGCATTAGATGAATGCTTAGCTCATTGCTTACCTCACGCAAGCGTGATAGTCGCGGCGGACTTTAATTGTACTTTTGAACCCTTAGTATTGGAAGACCTACCAGGAGGTGGGCAATCCCCCACTTGACCTCCCCTTAGTCAAAAGACGGACACAGCAGGTACTCCAACTTAATGCCATTACCATGGAGTATGGGCTAGGGGTAGCCAATGCGGGACATTATCTGACAAGCAGGGCGCCAATACCTACAATAGAGCCAGTTGCCCATCCCGGATCGACTACATCCTCCTTGATATAAAATTATGGGGGAGTTTGATCGATATGTCAGTGGGCTCGACCACAGAGAGTGAGGACAATCCGCTGTGTTTAATCTTGAAGCCCTTGTGGGAGGCACCCTATTACCAGTTGAAAAACCAACTCCAGATAGTTACCAGGGACAAAGTTCCATGTAACGGTAAAATGTTTTTGAAATGGAAAAAGATAGCCCTGAGTGATGCTAAAATTGCAGGCATCAAATATGAGCTAAACGCAGGTACGGCCAAATTGCACACCGCAGCCTTAAGCTCAACAAGACCAGCGGACGTGTACAAGGCCCACACGTACACTATTAGCCAAATCAATATATATTTTCTAGCCCCAAATCAAAATAAAAAAACTAGGTACACTACCAAGGACCCATACTCATGGTATAACAAAGATTGTAGAGAAAAAAGACTGCTCTTGGCCAAAGCCATCAAAGGAAAAGATGAGATTCTCATAAAATGGACCAGAAAGTCCTACAAAGCATCATAGTGGGAGGCAAAGATGAAGTGGGATGCATTACGCTGGGAACAACTCAAAGTCACATGCTCTTCCAAAGACACCAGCTTGTTTTGGAATTTGGTTACTTGGGGAAGCAAGACAGGTGCACGTCCACCCCCAAATTACATTACTAGCCAGATCTGGTATGACCACTTTAAAGGACTCTGTTCAACAGCAGAGCCTAGCAAAAGAAGGCGAGTTAGACATACCAAAAGGGCCCACTATAGATGAGGAGTGCTTCACCTTACAGGAGGCAGAAGCTGCAATAAATAGAATTGTTCCATCCAAGCAGCAGGTCCCGACGGCTTGCCTGAGGACTTTTTTTGGCCGACCCCAATCACTGGGCTTACTATATTTCACTTTTAGCAAATGAAATAGCCAATGGCACACCAGTCCCAGCATCATGGAAGGTGGCCGTAGTCATCCCCATCTACAAGAAGGGTGACATAGATGACCCTTCCAAAGACAGACCAATTAGTCTGATTGGCGCTATGCAGGTCTTTGACCGGATGCTTCTGCATAGGATTCAGTCATGGTCTGAGGAAGAAATCTTATCCGTGTATCAGGCTGGTTTTAGGTCAAAGACTAGGACAAGGGACCGAGTGTTCAGACTCCTCCTCATTTACTGGAAGGTAGTGGTGCTAGGCAAGGGCAGTCTCTGTCTCGCTTTTATCGATTTGAAGACTGCCTTTGACCTGGTTCCCAGATCCAGGTTGTGGACAACGCTTGGCGAAATGGGTATCCCTCTTTCATCTTAAAAATCCTAACTCTGCACCACGAAGGCACTTCAGCCCAAGTTAGGTGGGGTGAGCAGGGACAACTAACAGAGCGCATCCCTGTCAACAGAGGAGTTCGACAGGGCTGTGTCCTGGCTCCAACCTTCAATCAATCAATCAATCAGTGACACTTGTAGAGCGCGCTACATACCCGTAGGGTCTCAAGGCGCTGGGGGGGGGGGGGGGGGGGGGGGGTGCCGCTACTGCTCGAACAGCTCGAACAGCCAGGTCTTCAGCTTCTTCCTGAAGGAGAGGTGGTCTTGGGTCAGGCGCAGGTCGGTCGGGAGGGAGTTCCAGGTCTTGGCGGCCAGGTAGGAGAAGGACCTTCCTCCTGTAGTCGCTCTTCGGATGCGGGGGACGGCGGCGAGGGCGTGGTTGGCTGATCGGCGGTGGCGTTTGGGAGCGTAGAAGTTGACTCGGCTGTTGAGGTAACTCGGGCCTCGGTCGTGTAGGGCTTTGTGTGCGTGGGTGAGGAGGCGGAAGGTGATTCTTTTGTTGACGGGGAGCCAGTGAAGGTCTCTCAGATGTCCGGAGATGTGGCTGGTTCGTGGGATGTCGAGGATGAGTCTGGCTGAGGCGTTCTGGATCCGCTGGAGTCTCTTCTGGAGCTTGGCGGTGGTACCGGCGTAGAGGGCGTTGCCGTAGTCCAGACGGCTGGTGACGAGGGCCTGGGTGACGGTCTTCCTGGTCTCGGTGGGGATCCACCAGAAGATCTTCCGTAGCATGCGTAGGATGTTGAAGCACGCCGAGGAGACGTTGTTAACTTGCCTGGTCATGGAGAGGGAGGAGTCCAGGATGAAGCCCAGGTTGCGTGCATGGTCTGTCGGTTTGGGTGCGGTGCCCAGGGCGGGAGGCCACCAGGAGTCGTCCCAGGCGGAGGGTGAGGAGCCCAGGATGAGGATCTCCGTCTTGTCTGAGTTCAGTTTCAGGCGGCTGATCGTCATCCACTCGGCTACCTCTTTCATCCCTTCGTGCAGGTTGGCTCTGGCGGCGGCGGGGTCGTTGGTCAGGGAGAGGATCAGCTGGGTGTCGTCGGCGTAGGAGATTATGCTGAGGTTGTGTTTGCGTACGATGGCCGCGAGGGGGCTCATGTAGACGTTGAAGAGGGTGGGGCTCAGAGATGATCCTTGGGGGACGCCGCAGATGACTTCGGAGGCCTCTGACTTGTACGGTGGTAGGCGGACTCTCTGTGTTCTTCCGTCGAGGAAGGAGATGATCCATTCCAGAGCCTTCTCCTGAATTCCGACGTTGCTGAGGCGCTGCACTAGGGTGCGGTGGCAGACAGTGTCGAATGCCGCGGAGAGGTCCAGGAGGATGAGGGCCGCTGTTTCTCCATTGTCCATCAGGGCTCGGATGTTATCAGTGGCGGCGATGAGGGCGGTCTCGGTGCTGTGGTTGGCTCGGAAGCCGGACTGTGAGGGGTCGAGGGATCCGTTCGTCTCGAGGAAGGCGGCCATCTGCTTGTTGACGGTCTTCTCGATGACTTTGGCTGGAAACGGGAGAAGCGAGATGGGGCGGTAATTCTTGAGGTCGGTGGGGTCCGCTGTTGGTTTCTTGAGTAGAGCGCTGAGTTCGGCGTGTTTCCAGCTCTCCGGGAAGATGGTGGTGTCGAAGGATGTGTTGATGATGTCTCGCAGGTGGGGTGCGATGACAGCGTCGGCCTTGTTGAAGACGTGGTGAGGGCAGGGGTCGGTCGGTGATCCGGAGTGGATGGAGTTCATTGTGCGGATGGTGTCTTCGGTGCTGATCGGGGTCCAGGCGTGGAGGATGGTGGTGGGGGGTGGTTGTTCGGTCATGGTGTGCGTTGGTTGGTTGTTGAAGCTGCTGTGTATGTCCGTGATCTTGTTGTGGAAGTATGAAGCGAGGGAGTTGCAGAGGTCTTGCGATGGGGTGACGTCGTTGTTTCCTGCGCTGGGGTTGGAAAGCTCTTTCACGATGTTGAAGAGTTCCTTGCAGTTGTGTGCGTTGTTGTCCAATCGGTCCTTAAATGCTGTTTTCTTGGCGGCGCGGATCAGCTGGTGGTGTTTCCGGGTGGCCAGTTTGTAGGAGGTCCTGTTGTCCGGTGTCGGTTCCCTTTTCCAGGCTTTCTCGAGGGCTCGGCAGTTCTTCTTGGAGCTCTTGAGTTCGTTGGTGAACCATGGGGCCTTCTTGCTGCCGGGTCTGCTAGGCGGGGTCCTCAGAGGGGCGAGTTCGTCCGCGCAGTTGCTGATCCACTTCGTGAGGTTGTCGGCGGCCTGGCTGGGGTTCGCTGAGCTGGCAGGAGGGTGCCGGCTCAGGGAGGTGGCGAGCTGGTCTGCTGTGATCTTGTTCCAGTTTCTGCGGGCGGCCTGTTGCTGGTGTTGGTGGGTCGTCGTTCTCTTGAAGGTGAAGTGGACGCAGCTGTGGTGCGTCCATTGAAGCTCTGTGGCGTGGCTGAACTCGATGTCTGTGCTGGAAGAGAAGACTGCGTCGAGTGTGTGTCCGGCGAGGTGGGTGGGGGTGGACACCAGTTGCTTGAGTCCAAGGTTGGCGAGGTTGTCGAGCAGGGTGGTGGTGTTGCGGTCGTTGTTGTTCTCCAGATGGAAGTTGAGGTCTCCCAGGAGGATGTAGTCAGCGGAGGGGAGGGCATGCGGGCTGACGAAGTCGGCGATGTCCTCGCTGAATTGTGTGCGTGGTCCAGGGGGTCGGTAGATCAGTGTGCCTCTGAGGGTGGTGTTCGGGTTGGTGTGGATCTGGAAATGCAGGTGTTCGGCGCTGGTCAGGGTGTTGTCGGTGCTGGTCGTGAGACGGATGGTGTTCCTGTGGATGATGGCGATGCCTCCTCCCATCTGGTTGGCGTTTCGGTCCCTCCGGACGATCTTGTAGCCCTCTGGGATGGCGATGGCGATGTCGGGAGCTGAAGAGGCGTTCATCCAGGTCTCCGTGAGGAAGGCAACGTCAGGGGCTGTGGCGTCTAGGAGGTTCCAGAGTTCGATGGCGTGTCTGTGGACGGAGCGGGTGTTGATCAGGATGCACTTGAGGTGGGTGCTGCTGGTGTTCGTCTTGGCGGGTGCTGGTGCGAGGCAGGTCCGGATGCAGGAGAACTTGCAGGCGTGGCAGCTGAAAGGTCCGTGGGTACGTCGTGGAGTGGCTTGGTGGCAGTCTGGGAGTCGGCCGGTGTTGAGAGCGGTGAGGGTGGCGGCGGCGTATGTCAGGCGGGTCGGTCGGGGTCTTCGTGGGCCAGGGGTCCTGGCCCTGGTCGCGATCCGGTCGCGGACGGGCGCAGACGGGCTTACCTTTGGCGCGCCTTCGGCGCACAATCGGCGCACCCGCTGCGCGTCAACGCTGCGCGTTCGCACGGTCGCCATTTAAGGCGAAGTGCGTGGGTGGGCGGAGCAGCTGGGAGGCGGGAGCGGGGAGGGTACAGAATAGAAAAAGGGCGGGGAAAAGCGGCGTTGGCGGGAAGGGAGGGCGGAGGGCGGCGGGCAACAAAGGAAGGAAAGGCAAAACACGGGGAAAAAGAGATTAAAACAAAACAGGCACAAATAATCGCAAAAACAAGGGAAAAATCAGATTAAGACAAGCAGGCACAAATTCACGTCAAAACAAAGGGCAAAAACAACCGCAGCGGCGGCAACCGGCAAACGAGGCAGCAGCGAGGCACAGGGAGGCAAGGGGCACACGCAGCAGCTGGTGGCCGTGCGGCGCGGGGGTGTCCCACAAGTGGGTCACACTCACCTGCGTCGCACGGTCGCCATTTAAGGCCAAGTGCGCGGGTGGGCGGAGCAGCTGGGAGGCGGGAGCGGGGAGGGTACAGAATAGAAAAAGGGCGGGGAAAAGCGGCGTTGGCGGGAAGGGAGGGCGGAGGGCGGCGGGCAACAAAGGAAGGAAAGGCAAAACACGGGGAAAAAGAGATTAAAACAAAACAGGCACAAATAATCGCAAAAACAAGGGAAAAATCAGATTAAGACAAGCAGGCACAAATTCACGTCAAAACAAAGGGCAAAAACAACCGCAGCGGCGGCAACCGGCAAACGAGGCAGCAGCGAGGCACAGGGAGGCAAGGGGCACACGCAGCAGCTGGTGGCCGTGCGGCGCGGGGGTGTCCCACAAGTGTTCTCCCTTTATGTGAATGAGGTAGTTGATTTCCTCCTAGAGGAGCCTGCAGACTCGCCTACACTGGGGGGCAATAAGATACCAACCCTGTTGTTTGCAGAAGACACCCTGTTGATATCAGACCCCAGTTGGACTGCAACATCTTATTGACTGATTTCAAACTTTCTGCGACAACCGGGGATTGGTAATAAACAGCTCAAAAATCAAATTCATGACCTTCAACTGCCATATTAGTGACTACCCCAATCCGTCTAAGGGCCACCAGATCCCAGAATTCATTCTCAAGCTATAGTGATCACGCCATCCTCCAATTGCAATTAAATGTATTCCCAGAAAATCTCCCTAGTAAGCAAAATATTGGCACCCCTTTAGTAGTTAGAAGAAACGGAATACAGCTAAAGTGGGCCCACATTGACAAACCAAAACTGACCTTGGCTATCGTCCAAAGTACAAGGAAAGAGGTATCACTATGCCTAGAACCAGATACTGAGCCAGGTGAAATGTTAATGGCCTTTTGCAGCATCCTAGAGCAAGTAAAAATGACGCTGACACGCCATAGAGGGTCAAAGCCAGAAGTAGGTAAAGGCTGGTTTAATTTGTCCCTTACCCAAGCCAGGAAGGCACTAATACACGCCCAAAAAACAAGCCCCAGACATCATGAACAAATAAAGGTATTCAGGGCCAAGTACAAGCTAGCTCAAGAGAACAGAGAAAAGGATATGAAGAACGAAATCTGGGCAGATCTTGACCAGGCAGCCAGAACAGGCAACAGCACGGAGTTCTGGAGAATAGTGAATGCTCCACATTTTAAAAACACTAAGTATCCCTCCCTTGATAGCAATGTAGGTGAGGAAGCATGGGTAACCCATTTTGGAGACATCTTTGCCCCTAGTACTTCTTCACAAATACCTTCTCCAACCATAGAAGAGTGTACTCCTACTGTCCTTTCCTTCTCACTAAATGAAGTGAAGGAAGGACTGAGCTCATGCATCCCAGGTAAAGCTCCAGGCCCAGACAGAGTCCCAATTGACTTCTTCCAAGAAATACCAGACTTATGGGTCCCCCTGCTTACAAATGTTTCAAACTCTATAGCTAAAATAGGCCAGCATTATAAAAGTTAGAGCAATTAGCATTGCAAATATTTAGCCTTTTGCATATTGTATGTTGTAGCAGTTAAGGTAAGTAATTGCATAACAGTGATATGTTTAAGTGAGTTTTATTTGACAAAGTTAGCATTTTTCTGGTAACATTAATATGTTTTGCATATTTAAGTATACAGTACAATCAAGGTATGTTGTAAGCCTTATTTTGGCACATTCTGTATAAAAGTAAACAATATGAAAAGTTGTATTAATCATTTCTCAAATAAGTTTAGTGGAGAAATACTTTTGGTGATAACAGTTTAAAAAGAATAGTATAAATCTTTGTGCTATATACAATAGTATACTTTTTTTGAAAAAGTTATTAAGAGGTTTTTTGGTAGCATAGGTAGTTTTTAGAAAAGTTTCTAAACAAAAAATATAGTAAAGGCAAATATTAAAATCGTACCATTTATATGTGCACAAATATGCTCCATATAAAATAGCATGTAGACAACTTATATCATGTCTTAACAAATAGTAATTTTTTAAAACCTTTAACATTTTTACATATGCAATGTTGAATGTTATTATACTTACATTTAATATACATATGTTTTTGTGTCATTGTTTTTACTATTTGTTGCATATTACAGTTGCTTAATTATCTCTGTGATACATCCATTAGAAAACAGTACATTGAGAGTTATTGGTAGGTGTGGCATTAATGCATCTCCAAAGTCTTCTATATCAGCGCTTATTTCCAAGAAATCCATCAAAGTAATGTTATGTATTTCCATTGATTGGAAATGGTCTGTTGTGTCTACTTGCACTGTCATAGTGCTTATTTCTTGATGAGTTTTTTCCAGTCCATATAGTGTAACTGTTATATTTTCTTTTGGTGGTTGTATCCCCTATGGATATATGTTTTTAGTAATAATACTTTTGTCAAATTTTCCAGTTGTTGTTAATATTATAAAAATGATACTTACTTGCAGCTGTGTAGGTCGATTTGTATTCAATATCATTTCTCCATTGTATTCATGGACTGTTAGGTGTGTTATTTGCACATATTTTCCAATTTCTATAGGGAAGTCTGCTGCTTCTCTCCATAAAGTGATTTTCACAGAGTTGGTTGCATCATTGATGGTCATGCTTTTTAAGTTTAGTTTCCTGTCCTCCAATGTATATTGTTTTTGTTGCTTCTTCCTGTAATATAAAATGTGTTTTGGTTATTGTTGCTCTTGTAAATAAAGCATTCATATTGAAACAAATAATACTGTTATATGTACTTTGGACATTTATTAATAAGTAATTAATTGTAAGTGTCCTAAAAGGCAATAGTTAGGAAGCAGTTTGGTAGTATGCTACTTTTTGGTAACTACTTTTTGTGAAATTTTACTAGTGAAATTTATTATGTATGAAAAGATATTTACATTATAAAATACACAAAAAGTCTAGCATGCCAAATTATTAGATGTAGTTTGTCAAGTTACATTTGGTAAGTTTGCTAACCTGTTATATAATGTTGCAATTTGTACTGTAGTTAGCATGTATATGTTATACAATTTCTCACTGGCTTTTTTGGTGTTATTATGGCAAGATACATTTTGCTTTTCATTTAGAATAAAAAATTTAAATGTGCTTACCTTCTAATGACTTTTTAAGGATGCAGTTGCTGTAAATGCTTCTATTTGCATTTGTAAAAACCTATTGGTAATATGAGGATGATACCTAATCTGTTATGTTGTTGTTGGGAAAAGATGGATTGTAATAGGAAATACATTTTGGCTAAACTCTTTAATACATTTGAAATAAATATTTGTAAATGGTTATTATATAGTGCTTTAAAATATATATTTATCCATTGTCCACAAATATATATTTTATAACTTTTAGATATTTCATAATGCAATTGATGACATGTTGTTGTAATATGTATTTGCTGAACATTAATTATGCTTTTATTTTACCTACCTTTTAATGGTGTTATTATAAGTGGTTTATTCATTTACTTACATTTGATAGTAGCTTACTTGTTATGGTACTGTGTACATAAGTGTTTTAGAATCTTCAAGGATAATATATACATATCTTTGTCTCAAAGCTAAATATATTTTTGCGAAGATTTGGCAATTGTTCCTAAAGTTTTTTGAAATGGGATGTTGCTGATTTGTTATGGAAAATAGATGCTAATTAAAATTATCTACTAGCAATTGCTGGTAGGTAATATATATATAATGTGTGTGTGTGTGTATATGTGTATATGTATATGTGTATACTATATATATATATATATATATATATATATATTCACTGAAAAAAACATAGGTTATAGACCATATATAGTTAGGAATTAGCATTTACAAAACCTTGAAAATTCACTGAAAAAACCATAGGTTATAGACCATATATAGTTAGGAATTAGCATTTAAAAAACCTTATTTTACTCACACAAAACCATTGAAATTCCATATATAGTTAGTTGTACTAACTATATATCGCGCACCCGCAATCCACTGCTGATGATGTCACATATTACATCATTCATGACATGGTCAGTGACATCACTGATGACATCACTGATGACATCTCAAATGACATCACTGATGACATCACTGATGACAACATCCAGTGACTGTATTTTTCTGTAAAGTTAAAATATGTCTTACATATTGAAGAATGAGTGAATGTATAAGTGTCTTGATGAAGGATTTAGTAGGGGCATGACTGACTGTATGAGTGACTGATTAAATGTGTCTCACTGAGTGCATGGGTTAGTGACTAAACTGTCTTAATTTGTGCATCATTATGTCTGTTGTTCTGTAAACTGCTGCATGTGTTGATCAGTAGCTATATGATTAACTATATGGGTTATTGATTGGTTGCCCAAGCATTTGTATGGGAGACTGAGTTTGTGTGTGGGTGGCTGGGAGGTGTATAACTCTCTGCATAGATGTGTGAGCAGTTGATTCACTAGATGTATGGGTTCAAAAGTGCATGTGGAAACAGCTGTATGGGCAGTTGACTGTGTGCATGAGTGTATTGGTGAGTGAATGGATATCTCAGTGCTACATGTTAAAGTAAGTACATATGTAAAATACAGTACATGTGAGAGTTGACATATATAAATAACTGTGCATAAGAGCCAGTGAATGTGTGAGTGGCTGTATGGATCATTGTGAACTTGTATCCAGGATTGTATAAGTGAGTAAATATGTTTTAGTATATGTTTGAATAAGTAAGGTGTGTATAACTGTATAGTTGAGGAAATGGAGGTGTGATTGATTCTTTGCATGACTGACTAAGTGTCTGAGTAACTCCATGGATGAGTGACAGTCTATGAGTGTCTGTTTACACTGAGTGTATCTAAGGTTATATTAGAGTCTGAAGAGGTTCATCGTATTATCACTTGAATGATGTCATCAGTGATGTGATCAGTAATGTCAAATGAGATGTCATCAGTGATGTCATCAGTGATGTCATTTGAGATGTCATCAGTGATGTCATCAGTGATGTCATTTGAGATGTCATCAGTGATGTCACTGACCATGTCATGAATGATGTAATATGTGACATCATCAGCAGTGGATTGCGGGTGCGCGATATATAGTTAGTACAACTAACTATATATGGAATTTCAATGGTTTTGTGTGAGTAAAATAAGGTTTTTTAAATGCTAATTCCAAACTATATATGGTCTATAACCTATGGTTTTTTCAGTGAATTTTCAAGGTTTTGTAAATGCTAATTCCTAACTATATATGGTCTATAACCTATGGTTTTTTCAGTGAATTTCATTGGTTTTTTAAAAGCTAATATCTGTAGCTGTAAAATGTATTCTTCTTTAAATCCAAAAATATATTTTATATGTTTATTAATATATTTTTTTTTAATACTTTTTTTTGTTCGCTCCCGGTTCGCGAACCGGGAAGCTTCCCGTTAGCTCATCTTGATGCCGCGACCCAGTCCGCGAACCGGTAAACGTTCCATTAGCGCAACTGCCGCGTTAGAAATCAACATCGTGACGCGTCGCGGAAGCGCGACGTATCACGTTGTCACGTAATGCGTCTTATGACGCGCTGCATTAGCGCACCCGGAAGTGCTCCGGTACGCGAACTGAGACGCGAAGCGCAGCTCCCCGGAAGCGATCCGCGGCGTGTCGCGAAAGCGCGACGTATCGCGTTGCCGCGTAATGCGTCTTATGACGCGCCGCGTTAGCGCAGCCGGAAGTGCTCCGGAGCGCGAACCGAGGCGCGAAGCGCAGCGACCCGGAAGCGATCAGGGGCGCGTTCCGCAGCGCGTAACTTAAGCGTAAGAGGTCATGTGACTTGTTAATAAAACTTTTCATTGGTTCATTTCACTTTTGGTTTCATAATGATGTAAGGCTAGGTCAGGTGACCTAAAAATAACACTTTTCATTGGTTTAGAACTATTGTTTTTCCCAAATGATGAAAACCCCTCCTTCTTTCCTCACTCTGACTTTCATCTTTGTGAGAGGAAGACCATTTTTGATAGTTGAGCAATGGCTTCATTAGTTGCTTCAGCTGGTGCACCCCCACCACCACCTCCACCTCCTCATTGGAAGAGAGGACCACCTCCCCAGTTCATCAGCCAGACAGAGGAGGAAGAGGATGAACTAGAGGAAGAGGAGACTGAAGGACCACAGTTCTTACAAGAGGTGCCCCGGGTTTCCCGTCGGAAAGACAGCTTTATTTGGCAGTTTTTTTCACTCCCTCGAGGGCAAAAAAAAGTAAATGCTAGGTATGTCACCTGCCTGATTTGTAAAGACCGGTTATCTAGAGGCACTGATAAAAAATATAGCTACGGAAACTATACAATGCATCGTCACATGAACAGGTGGCATCCATTGAACTACAGCCAGGCGGAGATACGTGACATGCAAGATAACCCAACAACAACTCCTGTGGCCAGGTCAACATCACTAATATCGTTGACAGGAGCAGAGGCACGGGAAACCGTGCCAAACATTCAGGAGAACTTTGCTCATATGAAATTTACTTGTATGTACTGCGGTGCATTGCTGTCATGTGGTAACATGAGCATTACGTTAATCAACCTAGCTTATGTAAATCACAATTGCCCTAACCGCCCCAGACAGTAATTTTTTTTTTGCTCCTGTTGAGCCCTTTTCAATGCCTGTTTTTTGTTGTTTCCCTCCATCAAAAACAAAAAAAAACATAAAACTGTTCAAAAAATACAAAAAAAACAAAAAATGTTCAAAAAATTAAAAAAAATATATAAAACAACAAAAACATTAAAAAAAAGTTCTTTTCAGAACTACCTCCCCTTTCAAAAAAAAATTGCTAGAATGTTTAGCACTCTGGCAAGCTCTATTTCTTTTAGTTCGCTTCCCCGTTCGCTTCCCGGTTCGCAAACCGGGAGCGAACCAAAAATTTTTTTTAAAAAAGAAGAGTAAGTATAAGGGAAGTAAACAGAGAGTAATGTTAAAAGAAAGACAGCTATAGGGAGTAAACCAGAGATACTGTTTAATAGATCTATTTACCGAAGAAAAGATGGAAGAGGGTATAATTGTGAAAAACAAAAAAGATAAGGAAGTGAAAGAAAAAAAAGAGAGTAGAACAATAACAAAGAAGAGTTTCTTGGAGAATGTGAGTGAATGTTCAAAATCAGAGTAAAACATGTGGAATAACAGAGAGAAAAAACAGAAAACAAAAAGAAAAAATAACAGAAAAAGATTAATTGAAACAGCAAAGAAATGTAAATAACATAGAGCCATATCATCAACATAGGCAATAAAAGTTTTGCAGCTTTTATCGGCAGAAATGTGTCGCTAAAGCCGCTTTTGCGGCGGAAAACTGCAGCTAAAACCACTTTTGCAACACTTTTCTGCCAATAAAAACAGCAATAATTTTATTGGCTGTGTTCATAATATGCCCCTTAGTGTGCTTCAACTACACAGAAGAAGCATAATGAACAAGTAGTGAAAGAGTGATCAGTCAAAGACACTAAGAGTAATAGAGACGGAGTGAGTGAACAAGAGTGAGGAACTATGAGAAGAGAGGGACTGAGAAAAGGAGTGGAAGGAGTAGAGTAAGTAGGTAATGGAGAAAGGAATGAGGGCAGTAGCAAAGGCAGGAAACTGAGGGTTAAAGAAATGAAGCTGTCGAACTACTAGTAGGTGAATGTGATAGAAATGTAACGAAAAGAGTACAAAACATTTACCTTATAATTGTCGTTAACTTACTCACTTTTTGTTTTTATACTTTCAATCTGTGAAAGAGAGAACAAACATTTGAAAAATATTAAAACATGTATTTAAAAATTAGAAAAGACAAGGGAAAAGATTGAAGGACAAACAGTTTTTCAACAACTTTGACACTTACAGAAGCTTCTGCTTCTCCAGGCCCCCTACACAGTCCTAAAGATATACATTTTAAACTAACAGTATCTTGATGCAGATGAAGTGAGGCCTATCTTAAAAAATGGTGCATCTTTTGCACTGCTGTTGTCTCACAAAAGTGTCGCAAGACACTAACATTTTAAATGTTTGTTTCAGGATGCCAATAAGATGTGTCCTATCCAGAGGTTTGTTTGAGGTGAGGCCTACTCAGGGTTCCAAATGAAATTTCGAGTTGTTGAAGAGAACAGAGGACATAATACATGTGAAGGCCTACCAATGATGTAAGTCATGTCCACTTCACTCTTGAACAAAGGCCAGACCTCTTCTGTGTCCGTGGACAGACCTAAACTTCATCTGCACAATGTCATTCGTAAACTTAGGAAACACAGGTGATGTAATTGAAAAATGTGGAGTTTCTTTTCCTCATTTCACAATCACATCACCTGTGTTGCCTAGGCTTAGGTATCTCATAGTGCAGATGTAGTGCAGCATATTAAACAGTACCCAGAAGTGCAGCACTGCATGCAACACTTACAAAAGCTTCAGCTTCTGCATGCCCCCTACACAGTGCTAATTATATACATTTTAAACTGATGGTATCTTGCTGGAGATGAACTGAAACCTATCTTGCAACATGGTGCATCTTTTACACAAAAGTGACCCACAAGGGAGCAAAAGAGGCGCTCGGCCACCATAAATCTGACCCTAACATTTTAAATGATTGTTTCAAGATGCCAATAAGGTGTAACCTATGCACAGATTTGTTTCAGGTAAGTCCTACTCAGGGTTGCAGATGGAATTTAGGTTTGTTGAAGAATACAGAGGAGATAATACATGTGGAGGCCTACCAACGAAGTGAGTCATGTCCACTGCACTCTTGAACAAATGTCAGACCTCCTCTGTCTCCAGGAACAGGCCTAAACCTCATCTACACAATGTGATGTGTAATGTTAGGAAACACAGGTAATATAATTGAAAAACGTGCAATTTATTTTGCTCATTCCACAATCATATCACCTGTGTTTCCTTTGCTTAGGTAACTCATTGTGGAAATGTAGTCTATCATATGAAAGACTACGTAGAATATGAGCACTGTATGCAACAACTTTGACACTTACAGAAGCCTCTCCTTCTCCATGCCTCCTACACAGTTCTAAATGTACATCATAAATGCAAACAGTACAGAATTAATTATACATGTTAAATGGTTTATTTTTGCTGTTCTCAGAATGTATCAAATTTCACTAAAAACAGTGACTTGAAGGTATTCATCATATAACAGCGGGGAAAAAAAAACACAATCAAAATGATTGTGTTTAAAAAACCCATACAACATAACAAATCAGAATTCAGAACTCCTTAAAGTTAACTTACTTTCCATGACGTCGAAGGATGTCCTATGAACAGCTTACACTCTGTTGTGCTGTTATTACTTTCAGACCGCCACTTTCTGAAAGAAAACCTCCATCGTTTTGAAAAACATGTTACATACAATAAATGACTTCTTGCTCTCTACCACACGTTTCCACAAGGCCAAATCATGTCTGAGCCATTTATAACTCTTAGAATTCTTGTAAGCCAATCCCGTCATGTTGTATTTCCGCAACTTTCATAATTAAAATGTTGAAGATCATTTTCACAATCCTGGACTAGTAATATCTTCCCCTTCTTGCTCAGTCATGTTCTACATTTCCTATGACACTGATACTGCTTACTTTGAAGCAGACTTACACTACCTCTATGACTACTACAATTATTTAATTCTCTACATCACTTTTAATCACAAAGCAATGTAAAACAGTAGACAGCATTGCAGACTTACATTCCCTCTACTCCATGTTTTGATTGGCTGCTTCAATTAGCTTATAAAAAGAAACCGTTTTTCTGAACTCATTCAAAGTGCACTTATTTCTCCATGACGTCCAGTGTTATGGTAAGAAGTTATGTCTCTGTACTACACTTATCCTCAAGGCCAAATCGTGTAGGAGCCATTAGAACTTCTTGAAATTCCTCAGAGCACATCCCGAGATTCTTTCCTTAAAATTTTGGTTTTAAAAACACCAGGTAAGAGTTTTTAAGGTCATACGGCAATTTTTTTTTGAAAATGAAAACAGAATCATTGCAGAATGACCAGCCATTTCTAGACTTTAAATAAGCTGTGTAATGTCCTGATGTTATTGAAGGACCGTCATGATATATAATTGCTGCAGTTACAAAAGTCCTTCCTGATATTGACAACTGTGAAGCCACAAAATTTTTAATTAAAGTTGTCAATTTTGTTCCATCAGGCCTACATCGTTGGAACATTAAAATAACATACTGGCCATATGTTCGTATAAATAATGTGGACATCATTTCAGATTTAAATTGGCTACACTCCATGTTGTGATCAGCTGCTTTTACTAGTTTATTAAAAGAGACTGATTTACTGTCTGGCAAAGTTAAATATATAAATCTTTCTGAGTCTACACTAGTAGTACTTGATACCCTACAGTTCTCGCAGTCATGCTGCCATTGATAAGAAAGCCCAAACAGGTGATCTACATCTACACCTTCAGCATGCAATACATCAAGCATATACATTAAAAACTCCTGACAATCTTGCTGAATATTTTGAGAGAATTGTGTTTGGCCTGAACATCTGTCTAACAGATTTCGAATTTCAGACACACTTTCTATTTTTGTTCTATCAGTGCTACATTTCTCTAACACAGAATTTAACAAACTGCAAAATCTTTGATCAGAATTGACCACAATCTCTTCTTTTACATTTTCTAGAGAAAACAAAACATTAACCACTACATTAGCATAGCAGTTGACACCAGAACTGTTTTCAAATTGAAAACCAACAACATCTTCGACAGAATCCTTTTTGTTTCTGCTTATAATTTCAGGTTCATCGACTTTTCGTCTTTTTGCTACAACCTCCCCAGTATTGGTCACATTTCTTCGTTTCCGGGCTACCACACGTTTCTCAAACAAAGGATATTGAGGCAAATGTGGCGCATACTCTCTTCTTCACCTATTGTATTCCTTAACACAATCTAGATCCGCACAAATGTTTGTGACATCACACTCAATCAAGTACAATCACGATAAAGTTCTAACTCGTGACAATGCCACATATGCCATACCCTCCTTGAACACAGAACTGCCAATATTCACCAATGCACTGTCTACACTTAAACCTTGCGATTTATGGATTGTCACCACATATGCCAAGCAAACAGGAAACTGCTTACGGCGAACATATAAGTCTTTTACAAGCAAAAATCTAGCAGAACAACGACCAATTAGCTGTAATTCCTCAATGCCATCAAATTTAATTTTTAAAAATTCAATTCCATCTCTATTTCTGTATTTTACAAAATCAACAACATTACCCATTGATCCATTTACCAGACCTCTTTCAACATGTAAATTCCTTCTTAAAATTATACGGCAGTTCAAGCACACATTCAGAGTCTTTTCAAAACCTGCAGTTTTAGATATAGTCTTCTCTAATGAATCCAATTTTGTTTTCAAATTCTCAGACAAAATAATTGTTGATCCCATATGCTCTACTCTGTCAATAGCTTCCAGTTTCACAATCTCTTGCTTTTCTAAATGCAACATTTTGTTGTTGAATTTGGCACATTCTGCAAGAGTTGGCATCAAACATATTCCAGATTTCTTCTCAGTAATTTTCTGAAAAATATTCTCAGGCACAACATCTTGTTCTGGATATAAATTTGACAGTAATCGTGCATGTAAAGCTTCTTTCCCATGCTCGGTCACTTTTCCAATTCTAACATCTTGTAGAATAGTCTTGTAAACTTCATCCTTCGCCTGACGCATATTTTCATGCAGTTCAGCATAATTGAAGTTTAACCATATATTGACGTTGCCAATGCTCCCTAGGCACTTCCTGGTATCTTCATGCGTGAGCATTTTGAACACAGGTTGCCCTTTCACTGGTGTCAGCTGCAGAAGATCTCCGAAAACAATGATGTGTTTGCCACCAAATAACACATCATACTCTGTTTTGAGAACTTCTTGCATTCTCAAATGCACAAAGGCAAGCATGACATTGGAAACCATGCTTACTTCGTCAATGATAAGAAGTTTCATTTTCCTCAAGATTCTTGAAACTTCACAACAAGCATCTCCAGATAGCTTGTGATATTGTAATTTGTTGTCATGCTCCACTGGCAGCATCAGTAAACGATGTAAAGTAATCCCTTTAATGTTATGTGCTGCCAGTCCAGTTGGAGCGGTGACAACACAAGACAGCGATGACTCTGTCCTTTCCTGCAAATAACATGAAATTGCTTTAATAAGGAAACTTTTTCCAGTTCCCGCTTCTCCACTCACGTACAGTCGGACAGGCTTCAACGACGTACATGAGCACTCTTTCTTGTCATGACTTAATCCATGATCAATTTGCATGGTAACTTCGTCATATATTTTCCTCTGCTCAACGTTGAGTTGTCTTTCCAACTCTTCTAAGTTAACCGCATCCTCCTGAGCATGTGCCATGGCTCTTTCCACTTCATTCATAGCAGTGGCAGCTTCATTTTCGATAACAGGTCCTCCTAGTGGATCCTGACTCAATGAAGCAGAACTCTGACTGTCCTGAGAACTGTCTCTGGCAATCTCGGCTGCAATCGTTGCTTCCTGCTCAATTTCCACATTCAACATTTCTACATATTTGGGAAAAGCAGGACATTCTATGGTCTCCTTGGCAGCATTGAAAGAGTCTTCGTAACAGAGGAAATCTCCAAGCAGTTCCTCTTCTGCACGCCAAGGCTTGAAAAGTTGCAAAAGTGCTAAATAGAAAAACTCCTTTTTTTCAGGAGATTCGCCACTCAATTTTCGATGGTTTACCAAGTGTCATTTTCTTTGCTTGACCAGACATCCCTCACTTCCTATTACAGCATACACTCCTTTCTCAGTATCTTCTTTGATGTTCCTCTTGAATATGTAATTTGGAAGAACCTCATACAGACAAACATTCTCGAGGTGACTGCTTCGATTTGGATAATATGTATCCAACATGTTGGTCTTCAAAATGTCGGTACTGTTTGGCTCCTTTTCCGCCAAATACTCAATTTCCCGCACAGGTTTCAGAACTCGATTACGCGTTGCAGCAAGACCAAGACTCGCCCAAACGATACTCCTGGACTTGGCATAGAGACTTGCTGAAGACAACCGGTCAGAACATTCGTAAGCTCCGATTTCTCGATGCGACAACATCTTCAGACTGAAACTGTACAACTTCTTGCTGAGGCTCTTTTCATGGGAAATGTCCTCCCACATATCCTTCAATTCTGTCTTCTCTTTTTTGGTGATGTAAGATGTCACATACCGAGCCACAGCCATACAGTTATCAGCCACAAACTGTATATCCATGTTAGCATTCCACATGGACAAAATCACCGGGTTGTAGTCGTTGATATACTTAGACTCTTCGTTCCTCTTCAAATTGTATGTGTTTTTAGGTGATTTCTTCATCACATTATGTCGCAGCGAAGACATCAAACTGTTTACTCTTCCTTTAGAAATCACCGGTCGTGGAAAGCCGAAACGACATTTGGTGTAGAACTTGTCCTTGTTTCGGAATTTACGACGACAGTACTTTCCACATCGATGGCTTTGGAAACGTAGAACTTTTTCTCTTAGGCTTTTCTTCTCCTTTGCGTTTGGAACAGCACACGTAGAATACTGTTGTATGAAACTCATCACTGAGTCTTCTGGATCCGTTCCAAATTTAGCTGCATCCTTGATCCACAGCAACATATGTATATGAGGAGCACCTCTTGCTTGGTACTCCTTTCTCCAGAAGAAATCCAATACCTCTCCAAGAGGTGGATTCTTCTTATTCATGATGAAAGACATCATAGCTTCAAATCTATGATTGAAGTACCTACATACATTGACTGGATCCAAAGAGCACAGTTCTCCGGGTGTCTTGAATTCGATGTTTTCGATGTTTCCATTTGCCTCTCGTAGAAATTCAAGTAAGTCTTCCCAGCCATACTCGACACAGCTCAGAGTGAGGAACCATGTGGGAGTTCCTAAGTTCCTCAGCATACATTTTAAATCACCATGACGATGGTACCAGTACTCATTAGTACCACGCTGACACGCCATGAGATTAATCAGGTGAGAATCCAAAATACTGTCTTGGACATTGACTTTATCCATAAAGTCACTTGCCGAGATGTTTTGCATGTGTATACCACTTTTCAAGATGTGGTTCACTGCATATGACAGTCCAGAGAGATCGCTTTCAAACAGGAGATGAAACAAATAGGGAATGCATTGTCGAAACCTAGCATCTCCTGCATACAATCGCAAAGTCCGGTATTCAGAAGCAGGAATTTGATGAGGTCGCTCATCATATCTTCCTCCCTGACCTGTTGGAAAAAGCTGTGGGAAACACAGAGCTTCCAAACTTTCCTCCCAAACACTAATGGGACTCCCTTTGGCTTGTTTCATTTGAAACAACTCAATAGCATTCCCCATGACTTCCTTGGAATGCAAAGGATGAACACTATAATGTTCATATATTTCTTCACTAGTAGAGGGTTCTACTTTCTCAATTTGACCAGCACACAAATCGCTATCCTCTTCCTCACTTACTTCCTCTTCTGCAACATATACATTCTTATAGTATTTATTATTATTTTTCAAATACAATGTTGCCTTTTTAACTTTCCTAACATCCACTAAATCTTGCCATATTTTCTTATTCTTTGTCGGAACCCCATTAACTAAGATAACCAGAGGTTCCTCTTCCACTTTTTCTTCTCCAATTGTGTTAATGTTTTTCTTCAAATCTAGAGGCAAATAAACAACTCTTCCCTTTAATCCTCTCTGTAAATCTGATGGAGGCAATTTCCCTGTCTTTGGCTCCATTCTTACAATAGCCTGAAAGGGATGGATACTTTGAATCAAAATAGATTCATAAGTATTTAAATCCTTCAATTCAGAAGGAATCTCAACCAATTCCAGATTATTATGAACTGCTCTAGCAGGCATCTGGTTTTGATTTAATTTGTTACAACAATAAGTACACACACGTTGATCCAATCCCAAATCAAAACAATTTTCTACCATCAAGTATGTTGTGAAATCCTTCCATTCACTATTATTTTCCCTTTCACTTTTTGCATATAAATCCACTAACTTAGTCTGATTCTTATAATAAGTGCGTCGACAACACACACAAGTGAAATTTGGCCTCTCACTTGATTTCACCTGAAACGTCGCAATTTCCCTCTGGAAATTATCTGTACCGGAAACCTGTACACTATCTTCCACATTACCCGCTTCTTCTTGGTCAATTTCAACATTCTCCTCTTTACTTCCAAAGTAACAAAACTCAATTTCTTCACATATATTCTTCACATCTATTTCAGAACCATGCAAAAGAGCAGCGCATAATTGTTTAAGCATAATTGCTGGACTCTTAGCATAATACAACATTCTAACTAATTTCCTCACTTTATTATGATGCACTGCTAGCATCCTGAAATGATGAAAAACACTCTGGCATACTCTCCTGGAAAGACAAGCCAGTGAATGACCATGCAAACCTGTCACTTCTCTCACTCTGTATCAAAAGGAGGGAGATTAGAGAAGGAGATCAATCGATCAACGGACACGGTTAACCACCCAAGGGGTGGGTGGAAGGTCCAGTTGCAGCTTGTGTCCGTGTTTTGCACTAAGGAAACAAGAGAGGTCGCTGTACTGTTCCTAAAGGAAATAGGGGAAGTGTCTAGCTGGCATGACCACGGATGTTGGAGTAACATCCTGGGGCATCCATTTTGTTGGATATAGAGGCCTCACACACCCCGAAGGATGTCATGCTTCATCATCGGCAGTTGCTCCTCGTCGGGGAGGCGGTGCAATCCCCGACGGGCTCACCTCAAAGAGGGGCTCTTTGGCGGAGATCTTTTTCCAACTGCCTTTTGGTGAGGTGGGGGTGTGTGGACCGTGCTAGGTGTGGTGGTGTGTGGGGTATTAAAATGTAGCAAGGGGTACCGGAATTTAATTTATTCTGGGGGTCCCCTGGCTGCAGTTAAAAAAGAGGGGTTAGGCTCACTCCGAGTCAACAAGTTAGGTCAGGTGACCCTAGATGAGGCTAAAGGTGATGAAGGTCGACATGTTTCACGCTATGGGTCTAGTCACCCGCGATTCATCAGGACCGTGTAAATGTGCAGTGTCAAAGCATGCTAGTGTCATGTATGTTTAATGTTTACCTCTGTGGGTACTCCTATGCCTAAAGGTTGAGGACTACATGCCACATGAGGCGTCGGCGGGGCAAGACATCAGGGAGAGCCCAAGGCTAAAGCTCATTCCTCCTGTGTCCGCGCAGTTCGACCTACCCTTCACCGCCGAGCTCGAGCTCCAAAGGCAGTTGGAAAAAGATCTCCGCCAAAGAGCCCCTCTTTGAGGTGAGCCCGTCGGGGATTGCACCGCCTCCCCGACGAGGAGCAACTGCCGATGATGAAGCATGACATCCTTCGGGGTGTGTGAGGCCTCTATATCCAACAAAATGGATGCCCCAGGATGTTACTCCAACATCCGTGGTCATGCCAGCTAGACACTTCCCCTATTTCCTTTAGGAACAGTACAGCGACTTCTCTCACTCTGCAAGGATCTAATTCTTGCAACAACTTCATTTTCTGCTTCAAACTTTTCTTATTAAATGACCGTACAAAATCACAAAGCAAATTGATGGAATCCTGTCGCACACTGCAAATACTACTACACTTCCAGGTGTACACAGGACCCTTAGGACGTCTTCCTAAAACCTCATTACCTAACACCTCTTCTGCCTCTGTTGTCACAAGTTTTTCTTTTTCAACTGGACAACCATCTTTCACTTCATAAGCTCGACCACTGGTGTCAACTGCATGCACCAAATCATTATCCTGGAAATAACTCTCCTCATTAAAAAATGCCTCACAGCTTGAACTATGCATCCATTCTCCAGAAAAAACTTCACAAAAATTACTACGATTAACTATTCTCTTCCATCTACTATTTCTTTTGAAATCATAAATTGCCTTGTTTAGCTTCCTAATTCTATTGATTATCAAAATAAATAACTTACGTTTAATTTCAAATGCCTGATCAATAACTTTCTCAACTATTTTTTTTCTCTTATAAAAAACCACTTTCTGTTGACCTTTCTTAATATTTTTTAACAATTTGCCAATTATCCTGTTGCGGAACATTTGTTTACGAATGTCCCTAAACTGTTGTTTCCTTCTACTATCATGCACAGAGTTATCTCTTGCTCTAGCAGTAACATTTTTCATTGGCCTTTCCTTTCCGTTTGAATTGCTTCTCTTTTTCTGGACTGAAACATTTTCTGTAGTAATATTTTTTTTACTACAGATATTTCTTATGAATGTTTTTGTACTCTTACCCGGTGCTTTCTTGGTGACTTGACAAATCTTTTTGTTAGAGGACTGCTGCTTTTTTTCATTGACCTGCTGTCTTTGACGTTTTGCAGCCTTTCTCAGTCTTTCTTTGGTTGGCATGGTGAAATCTTGAAATGATCTGCAGTTGAATCTGTGGTAAAATATATTAAAAAATGTTATTAACCACTATTACCCAACAGTAAATTAATAACAGTAATCAAAAACTTAAAACACTACTTGACATTTTTACATAGAAGATTTTTTAGTGCTTGGCAAATTTAGAATACAGAAATAGCAGAAAAGAAATGGAATTTATATTCATTTTACCTGTGCTGTTTTATATGTGAATCTGATCTAATTTTATGAGCATATTTTAATATTTTATTGAAGACACTACACATAACCTGTTTTTGAAGGTGTCTTTATTTTTAAATTAAACGGTTTACATTTTTACTTTTTATTAATTATACATTTTTAAAATAAATGTTTATAGTTCCATAGGCTCAAGCACGTCAGCTTCCCATCCTATGTCATACAATTCTGACAAATCTGCATCCTCATCACGTTCTTCTTCATCCTCAGGATTTAAATCATCCAAGGGATCAACATCCACTGATGTTTCAATTACGAGTTCAATGATGAGGTCGAAATCAACTGATTGCTGATTGTCGCTCATGTTGATGTTGTCTTTATCTTTAAAGAAAGATAACAACAATGAGATGTTGCAGAGTAAGAGACAAATCTCAGAGATTATAATAGTAAAATTGTTTAACAAGAGTAACATTTTGCAGCTATTATTTAGCCATGTCCAGCGATGCTGAGGAGGTGAAGCCTATGTCCAATTTTTCAGTGAACAGGACTCATCTCTTCTTAACCTTGGATAAGCCTCACCG
This sequence comes from Lissotriton helveticus, assembly GCF_964261635.1. Classification (NCBI taxonomy): domain Eukaryota; kingdom Metazoa; phylum Chordata; class Amphibia; order Caudata; family Salamandridae; genus Lissotriton; species Lissotriton helveticus. Next base: position 632,642,984 of record NC_136069.1, on the reverse strand, counting down.
ACTCTGTGTCCCCTGCACATACTTAAATGTAAAGGGGCAGATTTATGTTAACTGGCACATCCCCAGGGATGCACCAGTTAACGTGCACCGCTGCTCTGCCACCCATGGTGTGCCGCATTTACAATCAGATAGGACAAAGCTGCGTCAAAACCCTGCGCCTGCTTGAAGCAGGCATAGGTCTTGACGCAGCATTGTGGAGATGGGGCACCCCTGAGCCTTGCTGGAGCTGCATCGCACTTGCGATACAACTCCAGCAATGCGCCACCTTTACGGCACAGATGCGTCACGCATCTGTGCCGTTTTTGCCCCATGGTGCGCCGCATTGTAAATGCAGCACACCATGAGTGGCGGAACAGCGGCGCAGGATGACTGGCACATCCCTGGTGATGCGCCAGTCATCATAAATCTATCCCTAAGATTCTTATCTTGTTAGAGATGAACTGCCATATGTATCATCAAACTATTTTGCATTTCCTAAATAGCGAATTTTAAGGAATCACTATTTAGGAAATGCAAAACGGTATTTATGTACAAAATCGCTATTAAATAGCGATTCTTTACCATTCCTAATTTCCGATGAGCAAATTGCTAATTGCAAATTACCCATTCATTTCCATGGGCCAGGAGGCCCATAGCAATGAAGGTGCAATTTGCGATTAGCAATTAGCTCATCGCAAATTAGGAATTTTTCCAAGGGTGCAGGGGTGTCTCAAGAACACCCTGCTGCACCCCTGAAAAAGAAATTTGGGGGCATATGGCGCACATACATGCCCTAAGGGCATGTATGGGCGTCATATGGCACCTTTTGTTTTTTGGAAAAAAAGCTTTTTGTAAAGAATTTGCAAATTACCACCAACTAGAAGTTGGTGGTAATTTGCAAATCCTTAATAACATTTTTTGCATATTTTTTGTTTGATACATTGCATTTAAGGAATCGCAAAATTTGCAAATCCTTAAGTGCAATCGCAAAATAAGGAATAGCAAATTTTGCTATTCCTTATTTTGCATCAAACTTGTTTGATACATACCATTTGTCTAATTAGCATTCGCAAAGGCCGAAATTCGCAGAATTTCGGCCTTTGCGAATGCTAATTAGCTTGATACATATGGCCCCAAGTGAGGCCTGTCTTGCAACATGGTGCATCTTTTGCATCACAGCTGCATCGGTTTCATGTGGCACGGTTTTTTTACAGCATGACACATCTGCCTAAATGCATCAATTTGTAATTTTGTCGCCTCATAGCAAATCTTTTGCACCGCCGCTGCATCACAAAAGTGACGCACAGTGGCGCAAAAGAGGCATACACCTATCATAAATCTGTCCCTAGCATTTTAAATGATTAATTCAGGATGACGATAAGGTGTGGCCTATCCAGAGGTTTGTTTAAGGTGAGGCCTACTCAGGATTGCAGATCAAAGTTACGCTTGATGAAGAATACAGAGGAGATAATACATGTAAAGGCCTACCAATGAAGTAAGTGATGTCCACTTCATTGTGCCAGTCATCATAAATGTATCCCTAAGCTTCTTATCTTGTTAGAGATGAACCGCCATATGTATCATCAAACTATTTTGCATTTCCTAAATAGCGAATTTTAAGGAATAAATAGCAATTATTTACCATTCCTAATTTGCGATGAGCAAATTGCTAATTGCAAATTACCCATTCATTTCCATGGGCCAGGAGGCCCATAGGAATGAAGGTGCAATTTGCGATTAGCAATTAGCTCATCGCAAATTAGGAATTTTTCCAAGGGTGCAGGGGTGTCTCAAGAACACCCTGCTGCACCCCTTGAAAAAGAAATTTGGGGGCATATGGCGCACATACATTTTAAAAACATTCCTTTACCTCAAAAACGATTTTCAAGTCATAATTTGAAAACACTGTCCATGGGGAAATGACTTAAAATGTCCTTAAGACACATGAAAGTGTTTTTTTAAAGCCTTTGCAACTTTTTTGGGTCACTTTTAACATGGCTATGTAACTCAAACAGTCAAAATCTAAATTTACCATGCACAGGTGGGAGCATATTTACAAGGAATTTGCTCCACGGGGAAAGGTCTTTTAATTTAATATGGGAAAAATAACATCAGAGACACTGAAATGCCTTATAAAGAAGCATACACCATTATGTCCTTGTCATAAATTTTAAAACCATTCCTTTTCCCCAAAAACAATTTTCAAGTCATAATTTGAAAACACTCCACATGGGGAAATGACTTAAAATGTCCTTAAGACACATGAAAGCGTTTTTTGATTGCCTTTGCAGCATGTTTGGGTCACTTTTAACATGGCTATGTAACACAAACATTCAAAATCTAAATTTGCCATGTACAGGTGGGAGCATATTTACAAGCAATTTGCTCCACAGGGAAAGGTCTTACATTAAAATGGGAAAAATAACATCAGAGACACTCAATTGCCTTATAAAGAAGCATACACCATTATGTCCTTGTCATAAATTTTAAAACCATTCCTTTTCCTCAAAAACGATTTTCAAGTCATAATTTGAAAACACTCCACAGCTCCTATGCCCAAAAAAACCCTGTCAGTACTAATATTTCACATTTTCTCCAATTACAATTTCTCAAAGAAACAAAATCTATTTGTAAAACACTTGAGACAAAGCAACATTTGAAAAACACAACTTTCTTCATAATTTTCTCCTTAAAGCACACTATTCTCTATCTAAATTAAAGAAATCTTTTCTCACCTTAGCAAATACTTTATGAGTTTCAAAACAGTCTCAGAAACACACCAATTTGTCTTCAGCAGAGCAAAAGGTATGCACTCCAGAGTCTGCAGCTATCAAAAGCACAGAAATGCTGTAATTCTTCACACATATCTCTCATGTCACCCAATCAAAACTCTTCCCTCACTTTTTTTAAATCAAAACCCTTCCCCCCTCTGCCCTCTCTGCTTTTTTTGCATAGCAACCACCTCTTGGAAGACCTCTGGTGTTTGCAAGTTCACACAACAATGTTTCAATTGAACTCTGAACTCTCAGTGCACCTGCATATCCAGTGCATTCTTTCATTTAATGATTTTTTCTTGACCACTCAAAATACATCTTTCAAAGAACTCATCCATGCACCCTAACTTTATGTTTTCAGCAATCAAAATCCACCAATCACTGTTACTGCTTCATTAACACAGAAACTCCACAGTTTTTTTCATTTTAAACTCTTATTTTTTCAACTGCCATTTCATTGCCACACTTCATCTGACTGCAGGAGAACCTTCTCTCACCATGTTTTCTGTCTGGATTGTTGGACATAGTTACATCTATTGGGCTCGGAGGTATGCTGAGAACAGAAATTTACCTAACCTCAATTTACAAGATGTGGAAATTAAGTGGTTTGGCCACAGAGGATTAAAATGTCACCAATTGATACCATTGGTGAAAACCTTTATGCATTTGCCAAAACCTGACCTGTTAATTGTGCACTGTGGAGGTAATGATTTGGGCACTTTGACTGGGGTAGGTCTGGAAATGCTTTTAAAGGACACCTTTGAGCAATTAATGGCACTTTTTCCTCAGACTGCCTTGGTATATTCAAATATATGCCAAAGACAGAAATGGAGGTGGTCAAACCAATTTTGTCCACAAATTGAGAAGTCGAGGAAGCATGTAAACAAATCTGTTTCAGCTTACATGAGAGACCATGGAATGGGCTCCGTGTACAACAATAACTTGCGTTACTACATGCAAGATATCTACAGAGGAGATGGAGTTGACTTCTCAGATGAGGGCAACAGAATTTTCATTCTGAATTTAAGACTGTGCATTGGTACCTACTTATAAGTACCTAAATGTACCATAAACCCAAAAGCTCTTCTCAGAGCTACCCTACATCTGATCACTCACAATTATTATTTTTCTCTAACTTTTTTCACTAATTTTCAACAAAGTACGCTAACCTCGCGAAATTTTTCAAAAAAATGTTTTTTTTCGCACATATAAGCCTCCTCAGCCACCCTCAGAAAACCTAGGGGGTCAAGATAAGTCTACCGTGCCCCCTTCTACCCATTCTGAACATTATTTGCCCTCCATCTTGTATCTTAAGTCGACCGAAACACAAAATGGTGGACTCACATAACGCTTAAGGTTCGCGTAAAGGGGCGCTCGCCAGTTCGCGTACCGGGGCGCTCCCCGGGAAGCGCACCATCAAAAAAGGTGGGAAAGTAATTTACAGAAAAACGACTGGAGACACTCTCACCAAATATAGATTAGCTCATACTACATACCAATCCCTATCATTTTCACAAATTTGATTGAAATTCCATTTAGCCATTTAGCCTGTAGACCTCTCTAAATACCGTGAGGTAAATTACTTCTCAAAACACATCTGAAGTGTTGGAATTGACAACCAATGAAAATGTTACTTTCATTTTCTACTTTTTATTACCTGACATTTGATTGGTTATATACCTGAATATATATAAAGGAAGAGAAGGAAACACAGCCATTTTGACTACTACTTCTTGTTGTACATTTCAATTGGATTTTCACTAATCACTTCAACTTCTTTGTAAAGGTAAGTTGTTATTTTTAAAACTGAAGTATATTGTGCACCAAAAGTTAATATGGTAAACTTTTTCTGATAGTTATATACTATCCCTCTGTAGTAGTTATAGATTTACATAGACTTCTCTGTTATAGTTATGGATGGAGTTAGGTTTCTCTTGTATAATTATGAAATTACTTACGTTAAATCACATACACTTTTTTATATTCCTACTTCCACTCTGATACTATACACTGCCCAAAGATAAATTCACTGATAAAAACTGCCTATCTAAAATTAATCCCAACAGTGCCCTATCTCTACTAATATATATTTTTTTATCCAAATTTCAGGCAACATGGAAGGCGAACAGAAAGTTTCATTTCAAATTGTCCTGCAAGAGAGCAGCCAAGAATTAATTGATCCAAATTATATAGAATTTATGGATGAAACTTGGGACCAAGAACTACTGCAATGTGTGCAAGCAGTAGATGACCTCCTTCAAAATGAGGACATTTTACACCCTCAGAGATTACAAACTATGTTCAATGAAAATGACGACATTTGAGACAGTGAAATGTTAGAAATGTTATTAAATTTTGAAACACAATCACAATAATAAATAATTGCTTAAAAAATAAAGAAATTAAAAAATAATCAACAAAACCAACAATCAATTAACATACAGTATTTGAAAAGTCTATCATTCTTTTTTCTTTATAGTACGCTCCCCAGTACGCTTCCCGGTTCGCAAACCGGGCGCTCCCCACGCAAAAAACAAAAAAAATCTTTTTTTTTTTTTTGCCCTGCGGGGCCCTTTTAAAGCCTCCACATCAAACCTAGGGGGTCAGGGAGGATCTACTATGCCCCCTTATGGTCATTTCCCCCTTTGTTTTGGCCTCCTCTTGTCTCTCGATCCTACCGAGAGACAAGATGGCGGCCGCTCCGGACTGTTTAGAATGTTGACAGACACCGGACAGCCAATCAGCTTCGCTTCGCGAAGTTCCGTTACGCGTAAAGTACGCGAACCGGAGCGCTGCCCAGAGCGCGCTTACAGATATATATCTTTTTTGAACGTTAATTTCTCAAAATCCACTGGAGCACATATATTGAGACCTAGCAAAGGCACATCGGGCTAACAGTCCCTACAATTTTGCCAAGTTTCGTGCAAATCCATTCAGCCGTTCGGGCTAAAAGTGAGGCCAACCGCCCTATGGAAATTAACATTGGAAAAACACGTTTTGGGACCCCCCTTTTTTCTCGGCCCCCCCTTGACGACCCCCCCCCAAATTTTCAGGGGCTGCTCAGAAACAAAATGTTCCATTTTCCTGAAAATTTCAGACAATTCCGTCCACAAACGCCAAAGTTATTAGACATAGAATTTTCAAAAATCCCATAGGGAAAAAATCCTAACTATATATACCTACTGGTGACCGCCAGTAGGTAATATATATATATAGACACATATATACATACATTACCTACTGGCGGTCGCCAGTAGGTAGTTATAGTTAGGATCGATTTCCATAGGGAAATCACAACATTCTATTGGGAATAACTTTGGCGCCGGTTGAGGAATCAGCCTGAATGTTTCAGCAACTTTGCCTCGCGGCTCTCCGCTCCTTCCCTGAAAGTTTGGGGGGGATTCGTCAAGCGGGGGCTGAGATAAAAGGGGGGTCCCATAACGTGTTTTCCCCATGTTAATTTCCATAGGGCGGTCTGTCGCACTTTTAGATCGAACGGCTGAATGGATTTTCACCAAACTTGGCAAAATTGTAGGGACTGGTAGCTCAATGTGCCTTTGCTATGTCTCAAGATATGTGCTCCAGAGGATTTTGAGTAATTTAGGTTCAAAAAAATGTATATATCTATAGCCGCTCCCCGGTACGCGCACCGGGGAGCGCCCCGGACGCGCCACGGGACCTGCGCACGGGAAGCCGATTGGCTCTCGGGTGTCTGTAAACATTCGAAACAGTTCGCAGCGGCCACCATCTTGTGTCTCGGTAGGATCGAGACACAAGAGGTGGCAAAAAACAAAGGGAGAAATGACCAAAAGGGGGCAGGGTACACCCCCCCGACCCCCTAGGTTTGATGTGGGGGCCATAAAAGGGTCCCTCGGGTAAAAAAAAATGTTTTAATTTTTTTTCGATTTTCGCGGGGGGAGCGCCCGGTACGCGCACCGGGGAGCGTACTTTGGTGAAAAATAGTGAAAATAATAGTGTAAAATAATCATTTTGAGTGATTAGAGGTAGGGTAGCTCTGAAAAGAGCTTTTGGGTTCTGTGGCTGTTTTAGGTACCTACAAGTACGTCCCACACACACCCACACGCACACAACCCCACACCCCCACACACTCCCCACACACACCTCACACACGCACACCTCCACCCACACCCAAACACCCCACACCGACACCTTACACATCCACAACCACACATCCCACACACCCAGACACACACACACACCTCACCCCCCCAACACACACACACACACACACACGCACACACACGCACACACAGATACCTCACAGACACACCTCACACATCCCACACACCTCCCCCCACACACACACGCACACCTCACAGACACATCCACACATCCCACACATACACACACATCCTATACACATACTCCCCACACCCACACACACCCCACACACACCTCAGACACCCACACTTCCACCTACACCGAAACACCCCACACACCCACACCCACACAAACACTTTACACACCCACATCCCCACCCACACCCACATACCCCACACAGATATACACCTCATCCCCCCCAGACACACACACACACACATACACACCTCACAGACACACCCCGCACATCCCCCACACAGCTCCCCCACCCCCACATATGGGGAAAACTCAGTGAAACACTAAAATAATAATTTAAAGTGCTTAGAGGTAGGGTATCTCTGAATAGAGTTGTTGTGTTGTGTGGGTGATTTAAGTACCAACATGTAGGTACCAATGCAGAGTCTTAAATTCAATGTACACCGTTTACTCTGTAGATAATTTGCATGTTGTTATAGAAGTTATTGTGGTATATGGAATCCATACCATAGTCTGTCAGGAAAACATAAAGAACATGGAGGCAGGAGATGAAAAAGAGATGTCAAATACACTTTGGAGATAATATAGTGGGAGAAAGGAAGTATCTATGAGCAAAATTACTATGTAAAACAAAAAAGTTGCACAGTATACTATAAGTTTGACTTTACATTATAATCAATTTGGTGGTAGTTTAATATTTACATATAAAAATGAATAATGTCTCAAACAATTTTAGAATTATTAAATATAAATTTATTTTTTAGATTAATTTTCAAAATTTGATAGAACGTCTAACATTTGACTGTCCGAAATGTCCTCTTTTTCAGTGAACATAACTTCCAACATTTGACTGTCAGAAACGTCCTCATATTGAATTAACAAATCCACAGATTCTACACATTGTAGACGTTCATGGTCCCGTGATTCATCCATGAATTCCAAGTCATTGGGTTCAATGATTTCCTCATTGTTCATCTCTAGGACAATTTCAAAGGAAATGTTCTGTTCTCCTTCCATTTTTGTGCTGAAATTTGCATTAAAAAAAAATCAGTAGAAATATGGCACTGTTGGGTTTAAGTTCAGACAGGTAGTTTTGATTTTTTAACAGTGAAGTTAACTTTGGGCAATGTATGGTAACAGGCAGGAAGTAGCAATATAAAAAAGTGCCTGTGAAGAAGCGTAAGTAAATTCATAATTATAGCAGAGAAGCCTAAGTCAATCCATAAATATAACAGAGGAGCCTATCTCTATCTATAACTATAGCAGAGGGACAGTAAATAACTATCAGAAAACGTTTTTAAAAAATAAATTAAAGTGCCCCTTACAAATTATCAACTTACTTTACAGAGAGGTGAAGCAGACAGAATGCGAAAATCCTTTCAAGATGTACCTCAGGTAGTTGTAGTCAAAATGGCCGTGTTTCACTCTCATTTTTCATTTATATCCATGTACATAACCAATCAAATGTCAGGAAAAAAAAATAGAAAATGAAAGTAACATTTTAATTGGTTGTCAATTCTAACACTTCAGATGTGTTTTTGTGAAGTAATTTACCTCAAGGTATTTAGAGAGGTCTACAGGCTAAATGGCTCAATGGAATTCCATCGAATTTGGGAAAATGGTAGGGATTGGTATGTAGTATGAGCTATTCTATATTTGGTGTAAGTGTCTCCAGTGGTTTTTATGTAAATTAACTTTTAACATATTTTTAGAGCGCTTCCCGGTGCACGCCCCGGTACGCGTACCGGCAGCGCTACGGGAGTCCTCCATTTTGTGTTTCGGTAGATTTAAGACAGAAAATGGAGGACAAACAACGTTGGGAATGGGTATAAGGGGGCATCGTAGGCACTCCTTGACCCTCTAGGTTTTCTGAGGGGGTCTTAGGAGGCCCAAATAGGCAAACAAAAAAAAAAATTATTTTTCGCGGGGGGAGCGCCCGGTACGCGCACCGGGGAGCGTACTATGGTGAAAAATAGTGAAAAAAGTTTAAAAAAAGATAATCATTTGGAGTGATCAGAGATAGGGTAGCCCTGAAAAGGGCTTTTGGGTTCTGTGGCTGATTTAGGTACCTACAAGTAGGTACCAATGCACAGTCTTAAATTCAGGAGGAATATTCTATTACCCTCATCTGAAAAGTGCACACCATCTTCCCTGTAGATATTTTGCATGTTGTAACGCAAGTTATAATTGTATATTGAACCCATTCCATAGTCTCTCATGTAAGCAGAAACAGATTTATTCACATGTTTCCGTGCTTTCTCAAATAGTGGACAAAATTGATTGGACCACTTCCATTTCTGCCTTTGGCATATATTGGAATATCAATAAACAAAAGAAGAGAGGTTAATGTCTCTTGCAAGCCACTTAGATGGAGCCAAAAGACTCGAGGAGTTCACACCCTATTTGGGTTTTTTTTTTAAAAGAAAGCCCTCACACACCGACCTAGTCAGTGTCATGCTTCATCATCGGGCCCCACCGAAGAGACCTAATGCCTCTTCGGTGTGCTGCGACGCCAGGAGACTGCGGAGCTGGTTTTGTGTGATGGGTGTGTTGAGGGGTTAAATTAAACTTAAAAGTGTCTAAAGGGTATCTAAAAAAAGTTTATTAATGATCCCTAGGACACAATAAAAAGAGTTCTATGTGTCTGAATTGTAAAGCCAAAGGTAATGGATGGTTTAATTCAGAAATAACTTAGTCAACATGTTTCAGCCTTAGTGTTGGTTTAAATTTACCTAGGCATTCATCAGGACAATGTTAAACCCCGGCGGTATGGACTCTCTAATCGTCCACCCTAACCTGGGGGCGTGAAAGTGAAAATGAAAAAAATGTTTAAAGTGCATAAAAATTGGAAGAGCAATTGCTCATTCCGAAAATCACTCCTAGTTATGGAGTGTCTTGGCACCTGTGGAACAAGAAGACGGACAGACATATAAGAGAAACAAACAATTATTTGTAAAGCTATGCCATAGCGCCTTTCTGTTCAGGGTGCTCCGAGTAAGTGGCAGCAAATGTGTTCCCAGACTAACTACTAGAATTAAACACCATCCGCATACCCTCTAGGGATGATAAATCTAGTTCTGGGAAGTGTAGTGACGATAGTGATTTAAAAAAGCTGTGAATGGCTTGCAGGGGATTAAAATCACGTGGTATAGGTGTTTCAGAGGATCAATGGACAAAGAGTCAGTGACCCACACACATAAGTTTGATATAAAGGAACATATCTCACTTTAAAGTTAGGCGCTATCTGCACCATGGGTCTCAGGAGGGGGGTTGGAGTGTCCCTGGCACATCCTAAGGATAAAGAAAATAGGCTAGAAATCACTGATTGGCCCATTGATTCAAGCCTCCCTTTGGAGACACGATGTAATATCCCACACGGAAACGAGCGCAACCAAGCCTTTTTAAACGTCCCCACCGGCCCCGTTCTCCATCGTCGGGGTCCGGTTGAGGAAGTACGAGGTGTACAAGCGGGCTGCGAGTGCTGAGGGCGTGAGTAATGCTGCAATGACGATCGGACAAAAACCACGCAATGAAGCTAAGTTAAACGCGATTCCGAATGTTTCTAGCCTATTTTCTTTATCCTTAGGATGTGCCAGGGACACTCCAACCCCCCTCCTGAGACCCATGGTGCAGATAGCGCCTAACTTTAAAGTGAGATATGTTCCTTTATATCAAACTTATGTGTGTGGGTCACTGACTCTTTGTCCATTGATCCTCTGAAACACCTATACCACATGATTTTAATCCCCTGCAAGCCATTCACGGCTTTTTTAAATCACTATCGTCACTACACTTCCCAGAACTAGATTTATCATCCCTAGAGGGTATGCGGATGGTGTTTAATTCTAGTAGTTAGTCTGGGAACACATTTGCTGCCACTTACTCGGAGCACCCTGAACAGAAAGGCGCTATGGCATAGCTTTACAAATAATTGTTTGTTTGTCTTATATGTCTGTCCGTCTTCTTGTTCCACAGGTGCCAAGACACTCCATAACTAGGAGTGATTTTCGGAATGAGCAATTGCTCTTCCAATTTTTATGCACTTTAAACATTTTTTTCATTTTCACTTTCACGCCCCCAGGTTAGGGTGGACGATTAGAGAGTCCATACCGCCGGGGTTTAACATTGTCCTGATGAATGCCTAGGTAAATTTAAACCAACACTAAGGCTGAAACATGTTGACTAAGTTATTTCTGAATTAAACCATCCATTACCTTTGGCTTTACAATTCAGACACATAGAACTCTTTTTATTGTGTCCTAGGGATCATTAATAAACTTTTTTTAGATACCCTTTAGACACTTTTAAGTTTAATTTAACCCCTCAACACACCCATCACACAAAACCAGCTCCGCAGTCTCCTGGCGTCGCAGCACACCGAAGAGGCATTAGGTCTCTTCGGTGGGGCCCGATGATGAAGCATGACACTGACTAGGTCGGTGTGTGAGGGCTTTCTTTTAAAAAAAAACCCAAATAGGGTGTGAACTCCTCGAGTCTTTTGGCTCCATCTAAGTGGCTTACAAGAGACATTAACCTCTCTTCTTTTGTTTATTGTCATACTATTGGGGATCAAGAGAGTTCCTGTATTTCCCTACCTCTCCCATTGTTTTTTTGTGTTTTATATATTGGAATATACCAAGGCAGTTTGAGGAAAAAGTGCCATCAATTGATCAAAGGTGTCCTTTAAAAGCATTTCCAGACCTACCCCAGTCAAAGTGCCCAAGTCATTTCCTCCACAGTGCACAATTAAAAGGTCAGGGTGTGGCAAATGCAAAAAGGTTTTCACCAATGGTATCAATTGGTGACATTTCAATCCTCTGTGGCCAATCCATTTAATCTTCACATTTGGTAAGTCAAGGTTGTGAAAATTCCTGGTAGATGCATACCTTTGAGCCCAGTGGATATAGCTATGCCCAATAATCCAGACAGAATACATGGTGAGAGGACATTCTGATGCAGTCAGATGAAGTGTGGAAAAAAAATGGCAGTTGGAACAATAGGAGTTTGCAAAAAAAACCCTGTGGAGTTTCAGTGCTCACAAGCAATGATTGGTAGAATGAGATAGTTGAAAACTGAAAGTTAGGGTGCATGGTTGTGTTCTGTGTAAGATGTAATTTGAATGGTTAAAAAAGTCATTTAAAGAAACCTTGCACCAGAAAAACTGGTGTATTCGCAGGTCAAACATCCTTGATGAGGTGATTTGCAACATTGTAGAATAAACTTTTAACCCTGGGAGCTCAGTGAGGAGGGAGTTGCTATGGTAACAGGTAGAAAGGGCTGAGGGGGGGAAGGGTGTTGGTTTGAAAATACAGAGGGAAGAGATTTGATTGGTTACCATGAGCAATATGTGTGTAGAATTAGAGGTTTTCTGTGCCTTTATGGTTTGCAGTGTCTGGAGAACATACCTTTTGCTCTGCTAAAGAAATATTGGTGTGTGTATCTGACACTGTTCTGAATCTCCTAAAATATTTGTAAAGGTGAGTTATGATTCATTTAATATACATAGAGACTTGTATACTCTATGGAGAAGATTTGGAAGCAAATTATGTTTTTTTAATGTTGCTTTGTGTCATGCTTTTTGATAATGCTTGGTAAAAAGTTTTTACTGCATAGAGTAATTGTATTTTGTAAAATTGTGAAGTTTTAGTCGTGACATGGAATGCTTGTACATAGGACCTGTGCTGTGTTTTGTAAATGTGATGTCAAAAACGATTTTGGGAAAAATGAATGGTTTTTACATTTTTTAAAAGGAATAAAGAATGTGTGCATGTTTAATAGAAATACATTTGACTCTTTACAATGATGTTACCTGTGTTAACTCAGTGTAGGAAGCATATTGAGTTTGTTTGCATAGAGGAATTGTATTTTGTAAAATTGTGAAGCTCCATGTGAAAGCTTTTGCCTCAGTCTTATCCCTGTTGTGAGGCAGATGTTTGTAAATAGGATCTGTGCTATTTTGGGGAAAATGAATGGTTTTTACATTTTTGAGTATAATGTGGCGCAAAGGTTTAAAAAGTGACGCATCTACCTACATGCGTCACTTTTTAAATATGGGGAAAAAAGGTACATGTTTGGGCTTTCCTGGGGAGCCTAGGTGGTGAGGCTTGTATCTAAGTGTGCAGTGGACTAGGCTTCATGAAGTATATACCTGTCTGCATTCTTAGACACAGGTGTCAATCAGTGTAGGAAGCATATTGAGTTTGTTTGCGTAGAGGAATTGTATTTTGTAAAATTGTGAAGCTCCATGTGAAAGCGTTTGCCTCAGTCTTATTCCTGCTGTGAGGCAGGTGCAAGATTTTGCCTCAGTCTTATCCCTGCTGTGAGGCAGATGATTGTAAATATGATCTGTGCTGTGTTTCCTAAATGTGATGTCAAAAACGATTTTGGGGAAAATAAATGGTTTTTACATTTTTGCGTATAATGTGGCGCAAAGGTTTAAAAAATTAGGCATAGATGCGTCGCTTTTTTAAATATGAGGAAAAAAGGTACATGTTTGGGCTTTCCTGGGGAGCCTAGGTGGTGAGGCTTGTATCTAATTGTGCAGTGGACTAGGCTTCATGAAGCATATCCCTGTCTGCATTCTTAGACACAGGTGTCAATTTGACTCTTTACAATGATGTTAGCTGTGTTTTAAATCAGTGTAGGAAGCATATTGAGTTTGTTTGCATAGAGGAATTGTATTTTGTAAAATTGTGAAGCTCCATGTGAAAGCGTTTGCCTCAGTCTTATTCCTGTTGTGAGGCAGGTGCAAGATTTTGCCTCAGTCTTATCCCTGCTGTGAGGCAGATGATTGTAAATAGGATCTGTGCTGTGTTTCCTAAATGTGATGTCAAAAACTATTTTGGGGAAAATAAATGGTTTTTACATTTTTGAGTATAATTTGGCGCAGAGGTTTAAAAAGTGACGCGTCTACCTACATGCGTCAATTTTTAAATATGGGGCAAAAAGGTACTTGTTTGGGCTTTCCTGGGGAGCGTAGGTGGTGAGGCTTGTATCTAAGAGTGCAGTGGACTAGGCTTCCTGAAGCATATCCCTGTGTATTCTTAGAGACAGGTGTCAATTTGACTGTTTACAATGATATTACCTGTGTTTTAAATCAGTGTAGGAAGCATATTGAGTTTGTTTGCATAGAGGAATTGTATTTTGTAAAATTGTGATATATAACTCAATACTTTCTCGGGAAGCATAGGTGGTGAAGCCTGTGTATAAGAGTGCAGTGGACTTAGACATAGGTCTCATCTTCTTTGTACTTGTGGACAGAGCTGTCTTCCACTATACTCTTCAATACAGGCCTCACCTTTTGTGCACCCCTGGAGAATCCTCACCTGATCTGTAACCCTGTATAGATCGTTTGCTTTTTGTCATTGCTTTGTTGTTTGGTAATAGTGGTCTATAATGTGCTACTTTTTTCTTTAACACAGATTGAAATCGTTATTTGAAGAGTAAGCAAAGATGCCCACAAGGGAAAGGACAAGGAAACAACATAACTGGGATAAATCAAAAACAGCAACGGAATTACAGCACTCTTCCACAACAAATACTTCAAAAAACAGGAACCAAGCTCCTGGTAAGACAACTAAGTCTTTTTTACGTAACATATGTACATCCCAAGAAAATGAGAGAGTAAAATTGAAAAGGAAGGAGAGAACTTCAAAGAATCCTAAAACTGGAGCAGGAGAGAATAATATGTATAGGAATAGAAGGCAGAATCAGTTTAGAGACATTCGTAGACGAATGTTTCGCAATAGAGTGGTTTTAAATTTGTTAAAAAACATTAGGAAAGGTAAACAGAGAGCTGCTTTTTATAAGAAAAAGAAAAGTGTAGAGAAGATTGTTGATCAGGCTTTTGAAGTTAAGAATTTTTTTTTTTATTTTAATAATCAATAGAATTAGGACACTTAACAAGACAATTGATGTTTTCAAATCAAACAGTAGATGGAAAAGAGTAATTAATCGGACAAATTTTTGTAAAGTTTTTTCTGGAGAATGGATGCACAGTTTAAAATTTGCCAACATTCGTGCCAAGAATTTTCAATTCTATTAAGGACAGGAGGCGAGGATTATGCTATCTCATTTCTTTACTACCAAAAAATACAGCAGCCAATCAAGTAAAGAAAAAGCAATAAACTACATATCCCATGAACCCCTAGGATACCATAGAGTAGGTGTAGTATAAAAGGTATCCTAGAGGACAGTCCTTCCTCTTTCTTTGTGTAGAACAGTTCGGTCATAAGTAAAGTCATATAAGTAAAAGTTCCAGGAATCCAACAAGATAAAATGAAGATAAACACAAAACCCAGTCTTCGGGAAGCAGAACAGTGGACCAGAAGAAAGACGGATGGCCAAGGATCCAGGACGTCCTAAACAGAATGCTGCAACCGGAGAAACCGTCCGAAGAACAGCCATCGCTGGCCCGTGGGACACGACCAAATGCAATCATTTAGGATCAGAACCTGAAATGAAAAAACAAATCCGTAATATCCAAAACTACCAGATGAAGGAGGCATGGATAAAGGATAAGGGAGGGAAAAAATACAACATATGCATATAATACAAATGTAAAAGCAATGAGCAATACAATGCATATATATAAATAAGGGTGGGATAATCCTCGCCTCCTGTCCTTAATAGAATTGAAAATTCTTGGCACGAATGTTAGCAAATTTTAAATTCTATGTCAGGACGGAGCTGTTCCACCACAACAGAAGCAACATGCATAATAGGTTTAAAATAAAAGGTTTTAAACACTGACTCTGAAGACCAATCAGCAGCCTTCAAGATGTCTTGGAGGCCGGCACCCAAGGAAAAAGCCTTAGAGGCCATAGCTCCTCTAGCCGAGTGGGCACCAAAAACAGAGACATCAATGCCCGCCTCCTTCATGAGCCAACGAACCCATCTTGCTAAAGTGGCAGGAGAAACAGGCTTAAACGGTTTCTGTAAAGCTATAAGCAGTTGACCTTGGAGATTGCTACGAAAAGGAGCAGTACTCACCTCATAATCTCTGATGCATTGAACCACACAGAGTTTGGGATTGTGAGGAAAAGAAGGATAGGAGACACAAGAAGTGTTAGACTTAGTACGGCGAGAAATAGTAAAGGAAACCCCTTTCGGGGTGAAAAGACGTCCAGCCAGATCTAAGGCACGAACATCAGATACACGTTTGCAAGAAAGCAAACACAACAACATGGTCAGTTTGGCAGATAACTGTTTGCGAGAGAGCAAAGAATTAGAAGGCCATGAATCCAAGAAACGTAAAACCACTGAAACATCCCATAAGGCGACATACTTTGGGCAAGGAGGTTTTACCATCCGAATGCCTCTGAGTAATTTGCAAATAAGAGGATGCTCACCAATAGGTTTACTATCAACAGGGACATGACCAGCTGAAATCGCAGAGCGAAAGTTGTTAATCGTCCTGTAAGCCAAACCCAAAGAAGCCAGAGAAGCCAGGAAATTGGAAACTAAAGTGACATCTGCAGAAGAGGGATCCACTGACCGCTGTGCACACCAATCTCACCATCGTTTCCAAGATGAAGCATAACGCTTGTGTGTGTTGGGAGCCCAAGCTTCCCCGATAAATCGGGCAGCCTCCGAAGAAAGCCCAGGGACTTGCTAACGTCCCCCGAAATCCGCCACGCCACTAACCGAAGCTGACCCGACAGAATGAGAGGGTGGGGATTTCTCAGAGGGTCCAGCAACAGATTCTGCAGGTTGGGAAGCAGAATGGGAGGAGAGCAACTCATCTCTAGAAGAATCGGAAACCACGGTTGGGCCCTCCACAGAGGAGTGACCAGAATCAATTCCGACAGAAAGAGCCTCGCGTGAGCCAGAACCCTCGGAATCACGATGAAGGGAGGGAAGGCATAGCATAGAAGAGGAGGCCAGGTCTGAAGGAACGCATCCGTGGCCAGAGCCTCGGGATCCGGTCTCCAACTGTAAAATTGAGGAACCTGCGTGTTCAGCCGAGAAGCAAAGAGATCCAGATGACATGGACCCCAAGTTCGGGACAGGAGCCGAAACACCCAAGGGTGAAGCCTCCAATCGCTGGCATCCCTCAGATGGCGATAATTCCAATCCGCCACTTGATTTTGGCGACCTGGAAGGTATTCGGCAATAACCGTGATCTGACGTTGCAGACACAGGTGCCAGAAGTCCTTGGCAATTTCTGCCAGGAGCATGGACTTCGTACCTCCGAGCTTGTTGACATACCTCACAGCCGAAATGTTGTCCATGCGTAGAAGAATGCAACAGTTCGTCGCATGGGGAGTTAGACAACGAATCGCAAAAGAGCCCGCCAGAAGCTCTAAGCAATTGATATGGAGGGACAACTCCTCTGGAGACCAACGCCCCCCTGTCGTCAGAGAGCCGCACCGAGCCCCCCATCCCCAAAGACTCGCATCCGACTCGATCACAACCTCTGGAGTCTGACCGAAAAGAGCACGTCCGTTCCAGGATTCCATGTGGTCTAACCACCACAGCATTTCCCACTTGGCGTCCTCTGAAAGAGGAACCATATCGGAATACCGCAAGCCCTTCTGAAGGTGACGGATTTTGAGACGCTGAAGGGCCCGATAGTGTAGAGGACCTGGAAAGATTGCTTGAATTGATGAGGACAAAAGACCCACAAACCGAGCTACCGATCGCAAAGAAACCATCTGTTTGGACAAAACCAAACGCAATTCCCGTTTGATCGCTCTGATCTTCTGTCCCGGGAGTAGAAGTTGACAAGCAACCGAGTCGATTTTGAACCCTAGAAAATCCATGGTTTGAGAAGGACGAAAGTCCGACTTCTGTGGATTCACAAGAAATCCCAGAGATTGCAACAGATCGATGGACCAATGCAGATGTCGTTGTAAAAGGAGAGGACACTGGGCCATCAAAAGAAAATCGTCCAGGTAAACAATCAATCTGACCCCACGGGCCCGCAAGGACTCTACAACTGGACGCAATAGCTTCGTGAAGCACCACGGAGCTGAAGACAGACCGAACGGAAGGACCTTGTACTCGTACCACTTTCCCAGCCACTGAAACTGGAGAAAGCGACGTTGTGGAGCATAGATCGGAACCGAAAGATACGCATCCTTCAAGTCCAGACGAACCATCCAGTCTCCTTCCCGCAAAAGGTCCCTTAGAAGGTGAATACCCTCCATTTTGAAGTGACGGTACACCACTCCGCCGTTGAAGTCCTTGAGGTTGAGGACCAGACGAGAACCCCCTCCTTTCTTTTCCACTAGAAAGACATTGCTGACGAAGCCGTCTGGATGAGGGGAAGAAAGGACTATGGCCCCTTTCGCCAGAAGAGACTCTATCTCTGTGGAGATGAATTCCTGATCTCTTAGGGAAAAAACATGGGGAGAAGGAGGATGGTGTTGGAGAGGGTGAGCGTAAAACTCGAGTTTGTAGCCCTGGACCGTCTCCAACACCCAAGCATCGCTGGAGATTAACTGCCAATTCGGAAGGAAATATCTCAACCTGCCCCCCAAAATTACTTCTGAAGACAGAATTAATCTCACCTGAGGAATCCGGTCGACCACCTTGGGCACCTCCGTATCCACCTTTGGAGTACTGACCCCGACCTTTTCTTGAAGGGTAGAACTTTGATTTTCCAGAATTGTAGGACTCCTGTCCGCCTCCTCTGTGAGACTGACCTCCTCTCTGAGTAGGTTGGGAATTTCCACGGCCGGACGAACGCCCCCTTCGTCCAGCCCGACCGAAAACCGGACGGAAAGCCCTACGCAGGTTGGCCTGCGCCCTGTCCAAGCCGCTGAAGGTGGCTACAAAACTGGAGAGTTCTTTTAAAAACGGCTGACCAAAGAGTAAACCTTGAGCTAGAGGCCCAGACTCCGAAGGAGCCAGATCAGTGAGATTAGGGTCAAGCTTCATGAGTATTGATCGACGGCGTTCACTATTCAGGGCGCAGTTAGCATTACCAAGCATGCAAATAGCACGCTGAGCCCATCCTACCATCTCCTCAGGATCAATCAGGGCGTCAGAGTCTTTCGCTCGAAAAGCCAGATCCAAATTTTTTTTGAGTGGGCCAAGAAGATCTAGCATCTTATCCTGACAGGATCTCCAGGACCTGTCGAGACCCTTTTTTGGATCCTTGGAATACTTCCGTAGATATGTGACCATTGTAGGGTCCACATCAGGAGTGTCCGCTAACTTGTCGGAAAGATCAGGACGGGGACACTCAGACCTTAAACGCGCCCTTAGGGTATTGTCAAAAGATCTCCTGATATTAGATTGAACATAAGCAGCCACCTCAGGGGAAGGCAACCAAGCTGAAGAATTAGGATGCACAATTTCAGTGGGCTCAAAATCCAGCACCGGTGGTTTAGACGGGGCATCAACAAAGTGCTCTTTACGAGCCTTCTTCTTAGGAGGAGGCGCCTCGGAGTCAGAAGATGGAGAGTCAGAGGAGTTCGAAGTGGAAGGGGAAGGATTGCAAGATTTTGTAGAGCGTTTCCCCTTCCTAGAGGATTTAGGTGTAGCCAGAGAATGCGCCAATTTAACAAAGTCCGCCACATGCGGATTCTTGGGAGATCTAGAGGAACGCCCAGAAGACGTCTTCCATCCCTGCCGAGATGCATATTCTGCGAGGTGCAACTGGAAAGGAACAAGATTGGAATGGAAAGCTTGCCCTTCATACTCCATACCCATGGAACCAGAAGGTTCCTCTTCATCATGGTAGAAGTCCTCCTCTTCATCATAATCTCCCATCTTTGGTAAACAAAGAATAGTAAAGTAGCCCACAGAGGAAAGGACCGAAAATTCACACCCTTAGGGTATTCAGGGGGAGTGCGACTCCAATAACAAGCCTCAGGCAAGAAAAAACTGACCTGAATGAACAATTTGAGTGTGGAGGGAGGGCTTGTAGCACTCTAGGCAAAGCCTACTTTAAATTTTACAACCCCCAGTGAGGAAAATTGAATTTTGCCTTGTCATGTGTCCCTACGTGTTCCCCATTATATGTTGTATGTGCATGATCGATATGCATATGTTCCCCCTTGACCGAATAAAGACGCAATTATAGTTGTGTCCAACGTTAGTATGCCAGTTATCCAGTCCTCGTGAAAGCAACGAGTATTAGGCCTATGTTGCCAACGTTTTACATTGTGCACGTTAATTCATTGAATTGTCCCCGATTCTAGGCCTCAAAGGGCCCGGACACCAGATTCAAGCTCCAGTCTCCTGAAACCACTCCGAGGAGCGATGCAGCCCCTCCCGTATCCCTGACCCTTCGCTTACTTTCTGCCAAGCAACGTGGTGCCCGGCCTGGCCTGCCTGCCTGTCTGCCAAGAATATGTTATGCTTCTAGTTATCAGTTCAGCTCTCCGGCTTCACATTCCTAAGCTAACGAACCGCATAAACATCTTCAGTTATAGTCTAGTCTTCCTGTCTCCATGCAAGAGAATTACTGAATTAGTATTCATAGAAGATTCATAGCACACGCAATAAACGTAGAATATATGCATGCACCAGCCTTAGTGTCAAGTAGCCTTTGCCCTGATGACATTTAGATTCAATCAACATGTACTCCAAACACCAGATACCAGATATGCTATAGGCACATGTCGTCCTGACATCCCAGACTTTAGTCTCCTCTTCTAGTGCAGAAGTCAGAGCCCCCAGCTCTCCCTAGCTACACGTCATGGCCCGTTTGCGCGCACCAGTAGGTTAAAGGTTCCAGCTGCCCAGGTAGCCCCCTCCATGTATCCACCCATTTATGACACTTCTGTGACGTTTTCATCACATGTCTACGTGCACGCCCTATGCACGCCTTCTTTGTACGCCCATTTGTTCTTATCTTACGTTTGTCACTTGTTACGCCTACTGTATTCAATGCAATTGTAATGTTTTCCTATATATACTATGTAATGTTGATGAAACGTTGCAGCTGCCATTCTATTCCATTGCATGCCACTCCATGGTCTTTAGGCTCGAGCCATCCGATTAAAGCCATTCTGACTCAGATTCCACAGATCCTGCCTCTTATTTATTGAGCTATCTGTTTTGGTTAATGTATAGAAAAATAGTACCGGTAATTAATTATTTATTTACCACATAAATGGCGCCCGAATAGGGACGAGCCCCTTCCCCACGCGCCGGCGAGGTAACGCAGGCCCCCTGACCCTTCTACAGCCGTGACGGAACCTCTACCGTGCACGTGCAGATATTTCTGCTTCAAGTCTCCCTCAGGCCAACGGAGGAGACGGAGACTGCGGTCCGGCATCCAGACGAGACGGTGAGGAAGGCGGGTCGTTCCGACCAGAGCCCAAGCCAAAAGAGCAAGGTCCGAGGTATCCGGAGGCCCACCTGTAACCGAAGCCCGAAGCACATGCGTAGTGCGTAGCAGTAACCAGACGTCGTAGCAGTCCAGTCCAGTCCGAGGCCTTCAGTTTGCTTCCCGGTGAGTACCGTTGCTGGGGGTATCTAGACGGGTGTTCATTAATTTGTGCCCGGTCCTGACGGGTTTGGGTACACAGATCCGGTCCGACGTGTTCACCTAGGTGGATACGGTATGACTTGTCTCTTTAGGAGACCGGTATGTTCTGTACTGTTTTAGCAGTGCATCCAGTAATTCTATTAAGTCCGTTCTCGAGAAATTCAAGTATTATGTTTTCAATGTATCAGGTAGTATTCTGTTCGAGCTGTTATTAATGTGTTCTTGATGTCGTGGTATGAATGATTGTTTTGCTATTCATTACTGTGTTCATTGTGTATTGTGTTCAAGTTCAAGTACGGTTCAAATATGCCGCTGTTTTCGAAATTACGTCAGATAAAATCCAGAAAAGGGTTACTCGAAGAATCAGTTCCTGTCCCTCCTAGGGACAGTCCTGGACATTTCATGTATCACAAGCATGGCTTAGATGCCATACTGTATCTAGATTTATGGGTTGATTATACCAAGCATCTTGAAGAGAAATATAGATGGCCTGTTTCAGGAACATGGGATGCCGAGTGCATCATGCGAGTAGAAGAAGCATTATGGAAAAAGAAAGCCAGACAGTCCCAGAAAGATGCCATAGAGTTATGGCGTAAAGAATCTCATAGAAGAACCGAGAAAGAATTCCGAAAAGCAGAATTAAGTAGAGAATCCTCAGAAAAAGCCCAAGAAAGGGAATTAATCGAAGAAGGTGAACGAGTTAGAGCAGAACAGTCAGACAGACAGAGAAATGCCCTTATTAAAGGTATGTATCCTCTTCTCGCCGAGGGTTTGCCAAAGGCGACCCCGGAAGCACTCCATAATTTACCGCCACCCTTAGTTCCGACTAAGCTGCGTCATAAACCGACTGCAGCCGAAATTTTTCTTTCTTCCTATTTAGACGACACTGTCCCAGAATATGCTAATACAGATCCTACCCCGCCAGTTCAAGTTCAAGTCCAGCCCCCTGTTAATAATGTAATTCCTGTGCCTCCAGTCGTTGGTCCTGTCCATGCGCCAGCACCCCAGGATCAACCCGCATTACGTATCCCTACTGTACCAGTCACGTTACCAGCAGCCGCACATCCAGTATTAATTGACGATTCCAGTTCAGGAGGGGCAGGGGGAGGTGCTCCTACCACCCCGCCTCAAACAAAGCGACTGACGCTGAGAGATGCAGCATTACAGCGTACGCCAAAAGTGGCTACGTATGAAGCCCTCAGGAAGTTCCTTACTGATTGTAGATATGATTCAGTGCCAGGCGAAGATCACATGATATTATACTCCGTACGTTTACGACGAGTTGCAAACTTCTTGATCACCATATCAGATATGAAAGAACATTTAGACAGAATATATCATTTTATCCGAACAGGGGAGAACCCAGGAAGTATTCACGAAGCTATGGCACACAGGAAAGTCGAGATTCAAGACATGATTTTGCAATTTCTGATAAATTGTTTAATAAGAGAACAGGATCATCCTGATAAAAGTCCAGAAGAGATGAAAGTCTTGTCACTCCATCTTGTTTGACAAGATGGAGTGACAATATAGCAGACGGAAAACACAAGACACAAAATAGTATAGAAACCATGTACAGAAAGATCCGTAAAGAAATCATAAGTATACACCAAAAAGAGAAAGCAAGAATAGTAGCAGACAAAGAGAATGATTCTTCAGACGAAGATGTAGACACCGAGAATCCCAGCAGAATAGCGTATGTAGGTAGAACGAGACTTTCCGATAGACACACACGCCTAGATGACAAGAAAGCTTTTCCTCCTCCTGTACCAGAACAGTGTTCTCTTGAACAAGTATTCCAGGTTACCGATAAAGTTCTGAGATTACGAATAGGTTACCATGAACTTAGTACCATGCATGAACAAGAACTAGCCCGATCAGCAGTCCGATGGGTTAGTGATTCTGTCACGTTTCCAGACGAAGTAGTGGCTCAAATGTTTCTGAAACTGCCCCCAGCCGAGCAGCGACTGGTGGGTATGTACATGATCCAGCACCTCATCACACTGTACGAGAGTCAGCATTCTGATCCAGGTCCCTTATATAATGTATTGAATGAGTTACTACTAAACAGATGGAAAGGTCTAGGTACCGATCTAATTAGTGTTATTTTAGAACAGCGCCACAAATACAGAACGTTCCTGACTCCGCATTTTGCTCCTGTTTCACCTCCCTTCTACATAGACCGACAGAATCCGTTACGAGAAGTGCATCCAGTTAAGGGAGAGGGGGGTAATCTCGAACGAGTATTTGTTTACACCCCTATCACGAAAATAGAACTACTAGAAATGAAAAAGTTAATAACCTGTCACGATAAAGATCCAGCAGGGTTCCATCGAGAATTAAAGGACATGCTCCGTATGGGAGAATACACGTATCCTGATATCATCAAAATGTTAAAGGTCCTGTTGCCTGCGGGCATATATGAAAAACGTAAAGAAAAAGAATGGGAGGTGGGAGAGAAAAAGATAGATTGGACCGCGTTAGAGACTGAAGATAATGCACGAGTCCCAGGTACTGGTCTTGGGGATAAAGCCAAAGAATTGCCCGAACTGTTAATACAGGTCTTGCCAAGATTACTAGCCACGAAAAAGGAAGATTGGGATGCCATCTCAGCCTGTAAACAGAAACAAGACGAAGACACTAGTGATTTTTATTCCAGATTTGAGAAATGTTTCATTATTAATAGCGATCTGAAAACAAGTAGTGAGTCGTATCCACATCTTTTTGTTACCAAACTAGTTGAGAATTCTTTACCACAAGTTAAAAATAGAGTATTGAAAGTCGAGAGTACTTGGCAAGCTAATACCCCATCTCAAATGCTCCAGATGCTACAATACCACCAGAATAGAATCAGGGAAGAGCAAGAACACGAAAGGAGACGTATGAAAGACACGAAAATGAAAGTACTAGTTGCACAGTCTGTTCAACCAGATAGTCAGAAGAGGGGTCCGAATCAGACTAGTCATTCTGCAGCTCCTGTTAAAGGGACCTGCAATTACTGTAAACAGCCAGGTCATTATATAAACGAATGTGCAGTTCTGAAACACAACATAGCTACAGGTAAGACGAAAGAGAGACCACGTCCTCCTAGACAAGAACAAGTTCCGCAGAATGCCCAGCCACCGCAGAACGCACAACAGACAGTTACAGTACCGCAGCCTATAGCTGCCACACAACACGTTACACAACAGATGTACCAGTACGCACAGTCAGATTATCCAGAATATCAACAGTATTCATGAAACAGCCTAGAGAGGGAGGTTGGCTTGCCTCTCATCGAGGTTCCTGTAGATCAAGAGGGTCCCTATGTACACAGTCAAGTATTAGGGAAAGACAGAAAGTTTCTGATTGATACAGGGGCAAGTAGGACTACCATCAGTCATGACGAGGTTCCAGGGGCTCCACTCTCAGGCTCAAGAAACGTTTCCCTGGGATTTTCAGGAAAGCCTATTGTTAATGAAATATCGAAACCAGTTTCTCTAGAAGTTGGTCCATTGTCCCGAACTACAGACTTGTTACTCACGAAATCCTGTCCCGAAAATTTACTAGGTATTAAAACATTGAAAGAGTTAGGTGCAGTAATATTTTGTTCCCCAGAAGGTGTGAGATTGTTTTTACGTGATTTTAAAGGTCATTATGTGTTACGAGATTTTGATCCAAGATTACTGAATGTACCACAGCATTTATGGGCGCAAGGTCCAACTGATGTAGGTTGTATGCACATTACACCCTATCGTGTCACTCTGAAACAAGGTGTTGTATTACCACGAATCCGACAGTACAAATTGCCACCCGAGGCTGTAGCAGCCTTATCGAAAATTATTGACGAGCTCATTGCTCAAGGAGTGGTTGTAGAAACTGACTCCAATGTATGTAATTCCCCTATCATTCCGATTCTTAAACGTACTGATCCAAATGCACCTCCAGTTTATCGATTAGTGATTGACCTTCGAGAACTTAATAAATGTATCATACCCCAGTACCCAGTGGTTCCAGATATTTCCTCCCTATTGACTGCCATTGATTCTGAAGCTACGTTCTTTACTGTTATTGATCTCAAGAACGCATTCTTTAGTGTCCTCATTCATCCAGACAGCCAGTTTCTTTTCGGATTCTGTTTAAATGGAAGAAGCTATAAACTCACACGAGCTCCTCAAGGTTTCACAGAAAGTCCTAGTATTTACAGTCAAGCACTTAAAAGACAACTAGACAGTATTCACATGCCAACTGACACTGCCCTGCTCCAGTATGTCGATGATCTATTAATCACAGCCCGTACAGAACGTGACTGCGAACGTGCGTCACTTACAGTCTTGTATTTTCTGGCCGAGATGGGGCACAAGGTGTCCCCTTCCAAACTACAATTCTGTGTCCAGCAAGTGGTATACCTTGGACACTTACTGTCCAAGTGGGGTAGACAGTTGACACCTGACCGCATCCAGTTAATAGCACATCTTCCACAGCCCAAGACACAGAAGGAGGTACGAGCTTTTATCGGCCTCACTTCTTACTGCAGACAATGGATTCCTCAGTATGCATATCTAGCTAAACCACTGATACAGTTAACGACACAGGAGGCAGCCACATCGACTGTCCTCCCTTGGACCCAGGAACATACACTTGTTTTTAATGAATTAAAGAAAGCTTTATGTAATGCACCTGTGTTAGCGACACCGAACTACAGTAAGCCTTTTACACTTTTTGTTACTGAACGTGATGGTACAGCATTATCTGTTCTTACACAAGATCAAGCAGGACAACACAAGCCTTGTGCTTATTTTTCTAGCACATTAGATCCAGTAGCCCAGGCTCTGCCTGCGTGCCTCAAGTCAGTTGCAGCCACAGCTCTAGCTATCAGACAAAGTGATTCCATAGTGTTAGGACACTCCCTGACAGTACAAGTTCCACACTCCGTGGAAGTTCTTATAAACCGAACACAGACTCAGCACTTGACAATTGCACGTTTAACAGGTTATGAACTGACACTGTTTCAGCCACACATAGAAATCAGACGCTGCAACATTTTAAATCCTGCTACACTGTTACCCTCGAGTACATCGAATCCTGCCACACATGACTGTGTGGAAGTTGTTAACATCATGACAAAGCCAAGACAAGACTTGACTGACATTGCATTACCTGATCCTGACCTGACACTTTATGTGGATGGTTCATGTATGAGAACAAGTACAGGAGAGTTAGTAGCCGCGTATGCAGTGACTACTGAAACTGAAGTTATAGAAACACATCGTATTGACACCCTGTCTGCTCAAGCAGCAGAGCTCATCGCCCTGACTCAAGCCTGCATACGAGCCAAGAACCTGAAAGTAAACATATATACAGATTCACGTTATGCATTCGGAGTCGTTCACGACTTTGGAGTACTCTGGCAAGAAAGAGGTTTCATGACCTCTCATGGAGCCAATATTCAGCGTGGCCCCCTCATTCAAGCTCTGTTAGAAGCAATACATTTACCGAAAGCCATTGCCGTTATGAAGTGCAAAGCACATACGAAAGCCACTGACACAATTTCTCAAGGTAACGATCTAGCAGATCGAACAGCCAAGCTTACAGTTCAGACTCCAGACATTCCAGTTAACACGATCAAGATACATATTCCAGATCAGACTACTTGTATGACAGTTAAAGACCCTACACGAGATGTACTAGACATACAGACACATGCTACTCCCGATGAAATCAAGAAATGGTCTGAACAAGGAGGGGTCCAGACAGATCAGGGATGGTTGACGAAGGGAAAAGCCACATGGTTTCTCCCCGACTCTATGGTTCAAGTCATTATTAACACCGCACATAGTCCAGCACATTTAGGAGAGAAAGCCATGTTAGATAGTATCCAGAACATTTGGTTTAACAAGCATTTACGAGCAGCAGCCAAACAGAAAGTACGTACCTGCATGATATGTTGTCAGTTCAATCCAGGTAAAGGTGTTCCGGTGGAACAAGGTGGATTCCATCCTCCTGACCACCCTTTTGAAGTCCTCCAGATGGATTATATTCAGATGGATCGATGCCGAGGTTTCAAGTATGTCCTCGTAGTAGTATGCGCTTTGTCCAGATGGACAGAAGCATATCCAGTCCCAGATTACACTGCCGCGACCACTGCCAGGCAGTTGGTTCGTGAGTTTTTTCCCCGCTATGGTTTGCCTAGGGTCATGTATTCAGATAACGGCCAGCCATTCTCATCCGAACTCATGAAACACGTATCTCTTCTGTTAGGGTACCAGTGGAAGTTCCATTGTGTACGACACCCCGAGGCAGCTGGCCTCGTTGAGAGACATAATCAGACTCTGAAAATCCGCATTGCCAAGGTTTGCGCGGAAAAAGGCGTAGATTGGATGGTAGCTCTGCCAGTCGCCCTTTTTTACATGAGAATGGTCGCACACTCCCGTTCAGGTCTGTCTTCTTTCGAGGTTGTTTTCAGTCGTCCCCCGAACATGTGGGGTACACCAATGCCACGTAAAATTACAGATGTTGACAGTAATATGCTGACAGATTACCTGGCTTCCTTGATGTCTGCACTACTCTCTTGTCGTTCACAGGTCGCTGCTGCCTTTCCAGACAACACGCAAGTGAAACCGCACGAGGTCGTTCCAGGCGATTTAGTGTTGATCCGGAATTTTGATCGTTCAAGTCCGCTGGAGCCCCGCTGGAAAGAACCGAAGCTCGTTCTGATGACCACAAGGACTGCAATCAAGGTGGAAGGCCGCAAGGGCTGGATTCATTCCAGTCACGTTAAACGATTTCATGGACTCCGTCCAAAGACTTTTTTCAAAGACTGCCCCGTTCTCAAGGACTGCCCAGATACTGACTCTAAACTTCCCCTGTTAGAGAAAACTCCGCAGCAGGAGTATAAACTAAAACTGAGGTCTAGCAAGTCAGACAGTTTAATTGTTTAAGTCCCTCTCGGGTGAAGCGGTTAGACAGGTTCCTGACATGTATGAGATAGACCCCCATAGTGAGAGAGTTAGTCGAAACTCTAAGAAAATACGTTATTGTAAAAATTTACGCAGTCGATGCGTGATCACGTTACTGTTTATGTTATTTCTGAGTCTTACGGTTACATGCATAAGTTATGTTTTACATGTATATTTTCCTCCTATTGATTCACATGTACATTTGTCTTCTAATGATACAGTAGAGCACACTTTTAGTGAACTGCCTCCTCACGAGTTATCCTACAGACTTGCCATGCGCAACAATACTTTTATCCGAATGTTGCACTATTCACACCAGACTAGCAATGCCACTAATTGTTGGGTGTGTGGTCGACTCCCCCCTTTCCAGACACCGAAGGGAGTTCTGCCACTCTTCCCCTATCCGTTTTCACACAATGGTTCGTGTGGAGCATGGTTTACGTTAACGTCATCCTCAGACGATAAGTCCCTTTTGAATAGAACATGTATCCCAG
The DNA here is from genome assembly GCF_964261635.1 of Lissotriton helveticus. Lineage (NCBI taxonomy): Eukaryota > Metazoa > Chordata > Amphibia > Caudata > Salamandridae > Lissotriton > Lissotriton helveticus. The sequence continues at coordinate 632,614,036 of NC_136069.1, read as the reverse complement.
ACAAGGAAGGACTTTCCCATAGAACAGGGTTAGATCTAGAAAATGAAGTATATGATCTAGGTAATTATTCCTCGAATTTCATGGTTTTGAATGCTCAGTCCGAGACTACTCCAGATTTGCCTGCTATTACAGTCCTACCAGTGAAAGGCGAATTATGTGTCAGAAAGAATGGTTCAGTACATCTAGGACATAGTGATTGTACTACTGTGGTCGAGTATAGTGACAGTGGGAAATCTAATTTCAAAGCCTCACGTCATTCGTATTTTGTGTGTGGTCAGACCGCATATGTACGTCTGCCCCTAGATTGGGATGGAACATGTTACATTGCCTTCCTACTGCCACCTGTTTTTCTAGCCCCATCCGATTATCACAGAAACACACATCTAGTACACGTCAGACATAGAAGGGAGACTGAATCCCCAATTGTCGATCAAACTGAAACTGCCTTAGAACAGTATCAAGACTTCAATAAAGGTTTCTTTTTCTTCATAGGTCCTGTCCAGAATAGTAAGCTAATACGTAGGCTAACCAGAACCCTTGAAGCAGTAGTGAATGAGACTACTTCCGCTCTAGGTAACTTAACGGAGGAACAATCTGCTATGAGATTTGTCGTGCTTCAAATTCGTCTCGTCCTTGACGTCATACTGGCTGATAGGGGCGGAGCTTGTAGAGTCATCGGATCTAGTTGCTGCATTTTCATTCCTAATAACGCACCGTCTGTTTATTCAGCTATAACCAGACTTCATAAAATAGCCCATCAGTTGCACCAGAATCCAGGCACCTGGACATGGTCCGATTGGCTCTGGAGTATAATATCTGCCTGGGGATGGAAAGTATTGTCATTCCTAGGGATAGTAGTAATGATCATATTCAGTTGTTGTCTATGTTTACAATGTGGCCCTGCGATTTGCGGCTTGTGCGCTACCTCTTGTATTCCTAGTCCTAAGTCCCGTTCCAAGAAGATTCGAGACGAGCAAATGATGCTATATGAACAGATAGATGGTATCATGAATATTTATGTTTCCTGAAGGAAACGTAGGGCACAAGGAGGGAATGAGGAAAATTGAATTTTGCCTTGTCATGTGTCCCTACGTGTTCCCCATTATATGTTAAATGTGCATGATCGATATGCATATGTTCCCCCTTGACCGAATAAAGACGCAATTATAGTTGTGTCCAACGTTAGTATGCCAGTTATCCAGTCCTCGTGAAAGCAACGAGTATTAGGCCTATGTTGCCAACGTTTTACATTGTGCACGTTAATTCATTGAATTGTCCCCGATTCTAGGCCTCAAAGGGCCCGGACACCAGATTCAAGCTCCAGTCTCTTGAAACCACTCCGAGGAGCGATGCAGCCCCTCCCGTATCCCTGACCCTTCGCTTACTTTCTGCCAAGCAACGCGGTGCCCGGCCTGGCCTGCCTGCCTGTCTGCCAAGAATATGTTATGCTTCTAGTTATCAGTTCAGCTCTCCGGCTTCACATTCCTAAGCTAACGAACCGCATAAACATCTTCAGTTATAGTCTAGTCTTCCTGTCTCCATGCAAGAGAATTACTGAATTAGTATTCATAGAAGATTCATAGCACACGCAATACACGTAGAATATATGCATGCACCAGCCTTAGTGTCAAGTAGCCTTTGCCCTGATGACATTTAGATTCAATCAACATGTACTCCAAACACCAGATACCAGATATGCTATAGGCACATGTCGTCCTGACATCCCAGACTTTAGTCTCCTCTTCTAGTGCAGAAGTCAGAGCCCCCAGCTCTCCCTAGCTACACGTCATGACCCGGTTGCGCGCACCAGTACGTTAAAGGTTCCAGCTGCCCAGGTAGCCCCCTCCATGTATCCACCCATTTATGACACTTCTGTGACGTTTTCATCACATGTCTACGTGCACGCCCTATGCACGCCTTCTTTGTACGCCCATTTGTTCTTATCTTACGTTTGTCACTTGTTACGCCTACTGTATTCAATGCAATTGTAATGTTTTCCTATATATACTATGTAATGTTGATGAAACGTTGCAGCTGCCATTCTATTCCATTGCATGCCACTCCATGGTCTTTAGGCTTGAGCCATCCGATTAAAGCCATTCTGACTCAGATTCCACGGATCCTGCCTCTTATTTATTGAGCTATCTGTTTTGGTTAATGTATAGAAAAATAGTACCGGTAATTAATTATTTATTTACCACACCAGTCCTCACTGACAAAAGGGCGTCTGGAGCCTAACAGCCGGCAGGTGGGCAGAGGCTTAGAAAGCCGAATTCAGTGTCTTCTGACAGATTAGTGAAGACACGCCGCAATTCCCCTCCACAGAAGCCAGGAATGCAATAAATGCGCAGTACCGACGGTTGCCTGAAGCGCGAGACGAAGGCACTGCGCATGCGCGACACAGAAGGACAAAACGCCGGCTGAAAATGAGAGACGCGCGAGAAAGGCGCGTCTCTCAGCTCCCACTCCCACTCCACAAGTTCAGAAACGAGCGCAGAAGAGCAAGCCCGCATGCGGGGGGTGACCACACGCCCCCAAGGGAAAACCAGCGCGAAGGCAAGCGCTACAATAAAAGCAACAATAGCATTCGACTAAAACAGCAGAATAATGTAAGCCGAGCAAACACAATAAACTGGTGTCAAATGTAACCAAAACGCCAAGAGAAAAACACAAAGCGCAAAGAACAAAGACAAAATGCACTTAACTGGCTGCGGTAGCAGCAAAGAAAGAGGAAGGACTGTCCTCTAGGATACCTTTTACACTAGACCTACTCTATGGTATCCTAGGGGTTCATGGGATATGTAGTTTATTGCTTTTTCTTTACTTGATTGGCTGCTGTATTTTTTGGTAGTAAAGAAATGAGATAGCATAATCGGAGCCTCCGTCCTGACATAGAATTCAAGTTGTGAGCCATTTTGTAATGAGGAGAGTTACTTCCAGGAGAATGATTTAGTGCATGCAGTTGACACTAGTGGTCGAGCGTATGAAGTGAAAGATGGTTGTCCGATTGAAAAAGAGAAACTTGTGCCTAGAGAACCAGAAGAGGTGTTATCTGATGGAGTTTTAGTGAGACGTACTAAGGGTCCAGTGTACACTTGGAAGTGTAGTAGTATTTGTAGTGTGCGACAGGAATCAATTGATTTGTTTTGCAATTTCTTACGTACATATAGTAAGAAAAGTATAAAGCAGAAAGTGAAGTTGTTGCAAGACTTAGATCCTTGCAGAGTGAGAGGAATCACAGGTTTGCAAGGCCATTCACTGGCTTGTCTTTCTAGAAAAGTCTGTCAGTGTTTTTCATCATTTTAGGATGTTAGCAGTGCATCATACCAAAATGAGGAAATTAGTGAGAATGTTGTATTATGCAAAAAGTCCCGCACTTAAGCTTAAACAATTAAACAGTGCTCTTTTGCATGGAACTGTATTAGATGTGAAGAAGATTTGTGAAGAAATTGAGATTTGTTATTTTCGTGAAAAAGAGGACAGTGTAGAAATTGAGACAGCAATTCAAGGTAATGTGGAAGACAATGTACAGATTTTAAATACAGAAAAGTTTGAGAAGGAAATTACCAGTTTTAAGGTGAAATCAAGTGAAAGGCCGAATTTTACTTGTGTGTGTTGTCGACAGACTCATTATAAGATTCAGACTAGGTTAGTTGATTTATATGCAAAAAGTGAAAAGATGGATAATTATGAGTGGAAAGATTTAGCAACTTATTTGTGGGTGGAGAATTGTTTTGATTTGAGTTCTGATCAGCGTATTTGTAAATATTGTTATGATAAATTAAATCAAAACAGAATGCCTGCTAGAGCTGTTCATAATAATCTGGAGTTGGTAGACATTCCCCGTGAATTGATGTATTTAAATACATATGAGTCTATTCTGATTCAATGTGTCCATCCTTTTCAGGCAATTGTTCGCATGGAGCCTAAGATAGGGAAATTGCCTCCTACAGATTTGCAGAGAGGATTAAAGGGAAGAGTTGTTTATTTGCCCCTAGATTTGAAAAAAAATATTGATACAATTGGTATAGAAAAAATAGAAGAGGAACCTTTAGTTATTCTAGTTAATGGGGTTCCAACAAAGAGTAAAAAGATTTGGCAAGATTTAGTGGATATTAGGAAAGACAAAAAGGCAACGTTGTATTTAGTCAAAAACAATGAGTACTACAAAGATGTATGTGTTGCAGCAGAGGAAAAAGCTGCAGATGAAGACAGTGATTGTTCAGGCGGCCAAATTGAAAAAGTTGATGTGTCTAGAAGTGAAGAAATATATGAACATTATACTGTTCATCCTTTGCATTCCAAAGAAGTAATGGGGAATGCAATTGAATTGTTTCAAATGAAAACAGCAAAAGGAAGTCCCATTAGTGTATGGGAAGAAAGTTTGGAAGCTCGTTGTTTTCCACAGCTATTTCCAACAGGTCGAGGTGGACGATATGACGATCGACCACTTCAAATTCCTGCATCTGAATATCGAACTATAAGATTATATGCTGAAGATGCAAGGTTTCGTCAATGCATTCCCTATTTGTTTCATCTACTGTATGAAAGTGACTTGTCTGGGCTTTCTTATGCAGTAAACCATATTCTGAAAAGTGGAGCACATCTGCAAAATGTTTCGGCGAGGGACTTTATGGAGAAAGTGAATCTGCAAGATAATATTTTAGAATCTCATCTAATCAATCTCATGGCATGTCAGCGTGGTACAAATGAGTATTGGTACCGTCGCCATGGGGAATTGAAATGTATGCTAAGAAACCTAGGAACTCCTACATGGTTCCTCACTCTTAGCTGTGCCGAGTATGCATGGGAGGACTTACTTAATATACAAAATATAGAATTCAAAACACCTGGAGAACTGTGTTCTTTGGATCCAGTGAATGTATGCAGATATTTCAATCATAGATTTGAAGCTATGATGTCTTTTATTACCAACAAAAAAAATCCTCCCCTTGGAGAGGTTTTGGATTTCTTTTGGAGAAAGGAGTATCAAGCAAGAGGTGCTCCTCACATACATATGCTGCTATGGATTAAAGATGCACCAAAATTTGGAACAGATTCAGATGAGACAGTGATGAGCTTCATTGAAAAGTATTCAACATGTGCTGTTCCGAAAACTACAGAAGAAAACAATTTAAGGCAACAAGTTTTAAGTTTTCAATCCCATCGTTGTGGAAAGTACTGTCGTCGAAAATTCAGAAACAAGGACAAGTTCTACACAAAATGTCGTTTCGCTTTTCCACGACCAGTGATTTCTAAAGGAAGAGTAAATAATTTAATGTCTTCTCTGCGACATACTGTGACGAGAAAATCACCAAAAAATACATACAATTTAAAAAGAAACGAAGAGTCCAAGTACATCAATGACTACAACCCAGTGATTTTGTCCATGTGGAATGCTAACATGGATATTCAATTCGTTGCTGACAACTCTATTGCTGTAGCTCGATATGTGACGTCTTACATCACAAAAAAAGAAAAGACAGAACTGAAGGAAATGTGGGAGGACATTTCACAAGAAAAGGGCCTAAGCAAGAAATTGTACAGTTACAGTCTGAAGATGTTGTCGCATCGAGAAATTGGAGCATATGAATGTTCTGATCGATTGTAGTCAGCAAGTCTCTATGCCAAATCTAGAACCATCATTTGGGTGAGTCTAGGTCTTGCTGCAACACGAAACCGAGTTTTGAAATCTGTACAAGAAATTGAGTATTTGGCGGAGAAAGAACCAGAAAGTACAGATATTTTGAAGACAAACATGTTGGATACATACTATCCAAATAAAAGTCCTCACCTTGAGAACGTTTGTCTCTATGAAGTTCTGCAAAGATATATTTATAAAAGAAACATCAGAAAAGATATCAATAATGGAATATATGGAAAGGATGTGAAGGATGTCTGGTGAAACAGAAAAAAGGTCATTTGATTAATCATCGAAAATTGAGTTGTGAAAATCCAGACAAAAGAGAATTTTACTATTTGGCTCTTTTACAACTCTTTAAACCATGGCGAGAAGAAGAGGAACTACTTGGAGATTTTCTCTGTTATGAAGACTCTTTTAATGCTACGAAGGATACAATAGAATGTCCTGTTTTTCCAAATTATCTGCAAATGTTGAATGAAGAAATAGAGCAAGAATCAACAATTGCTGCAGAGATTGCGAGAGATAGTTCTCAAGGCAGTCAGAGTTCTGCTTCATTGAGTCAGGATCCACTAGGAGGACCAATTATCCAAAATGAAGCTGCCACTGCCATGGATGAAGTGGAAAGAGCTATGGAGCAAGCTCAAGAGGATGTAATTCATTTAGAAGATGTGGTGAAACCATTAAACCTTGAGCAGAAACTGATATATGACGAAGTCACAGAACAGGTTGAACATGGATTGAGTCATGAGAAGAAAGAGTGCTCATGTACATCATTTAAGCCTGTCCAACTGTACGTGAGTGGAGAAGCGGGAACTGGAAAAAGTTTTCTGATTAAAGCAATTGCATCTTATCTGCAGAAAAGGACTGAATCACCGCTGTCTTGTGTTGTTACCGATCCAACTGGGCTGGCAGCACATAATATTAAAGGGATTACTTTACATCGTTTACTGATGCTGCCAGTGGAGCATGATAACAAATTGCAATATCACAAGCTATCTGGAGATGCGTGTTCCGAAGTTTCGAGAGTCCTGAAGAAAATGAAACTTCTTATCATTGATGAAGTAAGCATGGTGTCAAATATAATGCTTGCTTTTGTGCATTTGAGAATGCAAGAAATTCTTAGAACAGACTATGATGTTTTATTTGGAGGAAAACATATTATTGTTTTTGGAGATCTTCTGCAGTTGACTCTAGTGAAAGGACAACCTGTGTTAAAAATGCTCACACATGAAGATACCAGGAAGTGCCTAGGAAGCATTGGAAACGTTAATATATGGTTAAACTTCAAATATGCAGAACTGCTTCAAAATATGCGGCAGGCAAAGGATGAAGATTATAAAAATATTTTACAAGATGTAAGAGTAGGAAAAATAAGTCAACAAGGGAAAGAAGCTTTACATGGATGGTTAATTTCTAATTTGTACCCAAATGAAAACATTCTTCCAGAGAATATTTTTACGAAAATTAACGAGAAGAAATCTGCCATATGTTTGATGCCTACTCTGAAAGAATGTTCCATGTTCAACAACAAAATGCTGAAGTTAGAAAATGAAGAGATAGTGAAACTGGAAGCTATAGATAAAATAGAGCATATGGGAGCAACAATTATTTTGTCAGAAAATTTGAAATCAAAATTGGATTCATTGGAGAAGACTATATCTAAAACTGCTGGTTTTGAAAAGACTCTGAATGTGTGTTTAAATTGTCGTATTATTTTGAGAAGGAATTTAAATGTTGAAAGAGGTCTGGTAAATGGAGCAATGGGGCATGTTGTTGGTTTTGTGAATTACAAAAATAGAGATGGAATTGAAATTTAAAAAATTTTATTTGATGGCATTGATGAAATAGAACAAATTTGTCGTTGTTCAGCTAGATTTTTGCTTGTGAAAGACTTATATGTTCGCCGAAAACAGTTTCCTGTTTGTTTGGCATATGCAGTGACAATTCATAAATCTCAAGGTTTAAGTGTAGATAGTGCTTTGGTGAACATTGGAAGTTCTGTGTTTAAAGAGGGTATGGCATATGTGGCATTATCATGAGTGAGAACTTTATCAGGATTGTACTTGATTGAGTGTGATGAAACAAAGATTTGTGCTGATCTAGATTGTGTTAAAGAATACAATAGGTTAAGAAGAGAGTATGTTCCACATTTGCCTCAATATCCTCTGATTGAAAAACGTGTGGTAGGCCGAAAAAGAAGAAATGAGAGTAATTGCAGTAAGGTAGTAGCAAAAAGACAAAAAATAGATGAAACTGTAATTGTAAGCAGAAAAAAAAATGATTCTGTTGAAGATGTTGTTGGATTTCAGTTTGAAAACAGTTCTGGTGTCAACTGCTTTGCTAATGTAGTAGTTAATGTTGTTTTTTTTCTTCAAAATTTACAAAAACAGATTGTCGAAAATCGGGAACAAACATTGTGCTGTTTATTGAATTCTGTGTTAGAGAAATGTAGTAGTGATAGAGGAAAAATAGAAAGTGTTTCAGAAATTAGGAATCTTGTAGACATATGTTCAGGTCAAAATCAATTTTCACAGATAATTCAGCAGGATTGTCAGGAATTTTTAATGTATATGTTTGATGTATTGGAAGATGAAGGAGTAGATATAAAAAATCTTTTTAATCTTTCTTATCAATGGCAACATGACTGTGATAACTGTGCTTCATCAAGTACTACTAGAATAGACAGTGAAAGATTTATATATTTGACTTTACCAGACTGCAAATCAGTGCCTTTTAATAATCTAGTTAAAGCAGCTGATCACAATATGGTGTGTACCCAATGTACGTCTACAATGCTGTCCACATTATTTCTACAAAATTATGGTCACTATGTCATTTTAATGTTCCAACGATGTAGACCTGATGGAACTAAATTGACAACTTCTATTAAAAATTTCGTGGCTTCTCAGTTATCGATATCAGGAAGAACCTTTGCAACTGTAGCTATTATTTTTCATGATGGACCTTCTACAACATCAGGGCATTACACATGCTATTTAAAAACTTCTAAAGGTTGGACCCAATGTAACGACACTCATTTGACTTTCAAACAACGTTTGCTTTTTGGCTTTATAAATTCATACCTAGTGTTTTTACAGCCAAAATTTAGGTAAAAGTAATTGGCATATGAAGACTGGAGTAGTTTATAAAGGTTATTTTGCTGTTTAAAAATATATTCTGAGTAAAAGTGTTCCAGGCAATATAAAAAATTGACTTGTCATATAGGTACTGTAATTGTATCTCATAATAAGTGAGGTTAGTATTATACAAAATTATGAACATGAGTGAGTCAGAGATGGTTTTACAAATATTTAAATGTTGTGAAAATGTTGTAGAGCCTTTCTTTCAGAACGTCGGGAAAAAGATCATTTCAGAGTGCCTTAGAATTAATTTGAACAAATACTCATACATCTGACACTATTTGGCCAAATGGAAAGGTGCAGGAATGAGTAAAGAGTCATGACTGAAAAAAGGAGTATATGAAAATATTGAAAATATTTCAGATGTTCTTGAAGCTTTTCTTCTAGAAAGTCGATGAAATGGATTTTTAAGTGAACAGCAAAGTACTTTCCAACGCGAAAAGGACCACCATGATACAGTATTTGGCCTCAAGGAAAAGTAAGTTAATCTAAGATTAGCGTAGATTTGTGATTTGTCAGTATCTAAGGTTTTTTTTTAAACACAATTTTTTTTTCCCGCTGTCATATGATGAGTAATTTGAACTCACTCTTTTAAGTGAAATTCAATATATTCTGAGAACAGCAAAAATAAACTTTGTAACATGTTGTACAAGTTATTTTATACTTTGGATTGTGTAAATTAAATTGTATTCCATTCTCTGACCTTTACTTTCCTTTTTCCATCCTCTTTCACCTCTTTTTACTCACTTATAATGTCTTTCTCTCACTCTCTGTAACCCCCGTTCCCTTACTCCACTTCTTTGACAATCCCTCATTTTCATTTCAACTGTGTGTATCCCGTTTCTCCCTTGCATAACTTTTCAGCTTTCAGTCTTTCTTCTTTTCTTTTCCGTATTTTCCTCCTTTTCTCTTATAGTAATTCCTGTTTACTCACTCAGCAGTATTATTGCACTCTATCACTATAAATCACCCACTCTCCTTAGCTTATCTTTGTTTGCTCCTTACTTTTGACCTCTTCTCTCTGTTTTTCGTTCACTACTTCTATGTCCTCAGTGCCTCACTCTACTTGTGTTATGTTCACTTGTGTTTATCTACCTTCTATCACTTCTTTTACAACAACTTCACTGCTCCTTTCTCATCGTTCTTCATCCCATTTCTTTTACTCTGGTTCCATTACTATCCTTCATTTCCTTTCTTTCAAAGTCCTTCTCTTTACTTTCATCACCAAATTGTTTTTTCTCAGTACCACTGTTTTAGTCGTCTTCTCCTCTCTTTCCTTCTTTTTCCTCACTTACTCATTTCCTTTTCTCACTCATTGTACTCCACCTCACTCAGTTTTTCTCTTAGTGTGTCTACCTTATAACTTCCTCAGTCCATTTCCTTCAATCGTTGTATATTATCCTGTCTCACTTCATCCTTTCACTCTATGACTGTTCTTCACTTACTCTCAGTTATCTTCTATTCCTCATTCTTCTAAATGCATCCTTAATTAGACTGTTTTCTGTCTCAGTCATTATCGTTTTACTTACTTCTGTTTCCTGATTTAGTTTTGCTAACTCACATTGTTTTAGTATCTTTCTTACCTTCAGTTCATTTTTCTGTTCTTCTCTCTCTTTTTCTCAGTGAATCTATATGCCTTACTCTTTGTAATTTGCTCTCCTTCTATTTCTTTTTCCCTCTTTTTGTCCTTCTACCTTAGTTTATTTCCCTTTCTGTGTCCTTCACTCTAACTTTATTTGTAAATAGAGTGTTATGATTTTTAACCTCTTCATTTGTATCTTTTAATTTAAAATACATATTTTACTAATTATAACTTATTTTTTCTTCTCTCTTTCACAGATACCAACTGTAGTAAAAAAAATAAAGTTACATTTATTATATGGTAAGTATGACTAAAAAAATGTAGTTTGTCATCACCCTTTGCTTTAAGGTCACTAACATTTTCTCAATCTACCTCACTCCTGTGTTTTTACTCTGCTTCTCTCACTTATTCTTATTCTCCATGTTTACTCCCCTTTCCCTATTTACCCTCTCATATTCAACTTCTTTTGATCCCTATTCTTTACTTCACTTACCCTCTGTTCCCTTCCTTTGCTTCTTCACTCATTCTCTTTTTCTTAATTATTTACCTTACTCCTACACATATACCTCATCCCCTTCCCAACACATATACACACCTGTAACATATACCCCACATACACACCACACACACACACACCTCATACACACAAAAAATCCTCCCACACACACTCCTCAAACACACACACACATTCCATACACACACATACATCGAACACATATACACCCCACGCTCATACACTTCTCACACATATTTCACACACCCTCATCTCTACCCACACCAAAACACTCCACACAACCACACCCACAGACACACCTTACACAACCACACTCCGACCTACACCTACTGACTCCCTGTAAGTCACACACACTGCATTACTTATCTTTTTTTGCTGTTTTACTCAAGCCCATTCAGGTACTGTTTCCTTTACTCTCTTTGTCCTCTCTCTTTGTCACTCCCCATGTGTTATCCTAATTCAATATTTCTCCCTCTTTAGTTATGCACACTACTTTTTTCTCTCTCCCCCTCACCAGTGTTATTTAAATCTGGTTCCGTTATTACCTTTTATTTGTACATCATTTTTTCTCTTTCCTTTTACTCTTTACAGCCACTCACATTCTTCATGTGCCTCTGTTTTAGTATTCTTCTTCTCTCTTTCTTTGTTTCACAGCCTTATATTTTTTTCATTTTCTCTCTTACACTTTCTTATATCTTTTACACTGTTTTACTATGTATTACACAGTACCTCTGTGTTGCTCCCTCTTGCTGTCTGTCTCTTAACATTACTCTCTCTTTCTCTTTCTCTTATTCTCTCCTTCTCTTGTTTTTTTTTCCGTTTTTTTTATTGCGCTAACGGGGCGCTCACCGGTGCGCGCACCGGGAAGCGAACCCATGAGAAAAATGAAGTCAAGAGTGCTAAAAATTTTAGTAATTTTTTTAAAATGGGAGGTAGTTCTGAAAAGAACTTTTTTTAATGTTTTTGTTGTTTTATATATTTTTTATTTTTTTTCTGAACATTTTTTTGAACACTTTTATAATTTTTTTGGTGTTTTTTTGAGGGAACAACAAAAAAAGGAATTACAAATGGCTCAACAGGAGCAAAAAAAAAAAAGATTTATTGCTTCTTCTTTTGGTTACATTGATGGTTTTCCACCGCATTGCTTATTAAGATCACGCTTAGTTCCCCATAGCACAGTGTCTTCCCACAGAAGACACATACAAATTTGAGACTGCCAACATTTTTTGGAACATTGGGCACCATTTGCCGTCCTTCAGGTGCTGCATGTGATACTTTGGCAGAGGAGGTGCTGGGCTGTGGATTCTTCTGATTTTGCGCCATGGCACGAACCTCTGCTTGAGCAAGATTATTAGGATGCAACCTTTGCATGTGGCGCAACATAGTATAATTGCCGAATGAATATTTCTTCTTGGGATTGCCCCTGGAAAGAATATCTCCGCAAATAAGGCACTTAACCTTAGGGGAATTCACTTTCTTCTGCCCAGGAGGGTGGGAGAAGAAGTCCCAAATAAAATGCACTTTTATGTGACTCTGTCTTGGCTCTTCAGGCAAAAATTGCCTGGGTTGTTCCTCCTCCTCCTGTTCTTCCTCCTCATCCTCTTCTTGTTCAGGTACAAGGAACTGGGATGGTGGTCCTTCCTTTCTAGGTGGTTGTGGTGGTGGTGGGGGTCCACCAGCTGCAGCTACTAATTATGCCATTGCCAGAATCAGATACAGGTCTTCCTCTCTCAAAGTAGAAAGTCAGAGTGAGGAAAAAGGTGGGGGCTTTCATCATTTGAAAAAAAAAAGTGTTCTGGACCAATGAAAAGTGTTATTTTCAAGTCACATGATCCAAGCTTTCATCATTTGGAAACCAAAACTGATCTGCACCAATGAAAAGTGTTATTTTCAGATCACATGACCCGGGGCGCGTCGCGTAAGCGCGTCATGACGTTGCGCGATCTTATGCGATCGCGTGGTTCCGGGTGCGCTTATGCAGTGCGTCACATGACGCATCACGCGACTATGCGAAACGTCATGATGTTGTTTTCGTTCGCGGGAATAACGCTCTCGGGACGCTCCCCGATACGCGCCCCGGGGCGTGCCGTAACATTGCGCTTACCCGTGCGTTCACCGGTACGTGCCCCGGGAGCGCTCCGGGGCGCGTACCAGGGCAAACAATAAAAAATATATATAATATTTACACTATTTAAAATGTATTATAAAAATTATTACTTTCTTACCTATAGATATTTGCTATTAAAAAACCTATGAAATTCACTGAAAAAACCATAGGTTTCACACCAGTTATAGTTAGGAATTAGCATTTAAAAAACCTATTAAATTCACTGAAAAAAACATAGGTTTTACACCAGTTATAGTTAGCTGGAAATTTTACTCGCATAAAACCATTGAAATTCCCACGTTATAGTTAGTTGGACTCACTATAACTTGCGCGTGCAATGCACTGCTGATAACGTCACATATTACATCACTCATGACATCACATTACAGTGAAAGGAGGTCTGTCACTCTGTCACAAGGATGGTGTCATCAGTGATGTCATGAGTGATGTCACTGACCATGTCATGAGTGATGTAATATGTGAGTCCAACTAACTATAACGTGGGAATTTCAATGGTTTTATGCAAGTAAAATTTCCAGCTAACTATAACTGGTGTAAAACCTATGGTTTTTTCAGTGAATATATATATATCTATATAACCTACTGGCGGTCGCCAGTAGGTAGTTATAGTTAAAATTGTTTTCCATAGGAAATCCACATTTTATTGGGAATAACTCTGGAGCCGGTTGAGGAATTTGTGTGAAATTTTCCAAAATTTTGGCCAGCTCCGTTGCGCTCCTTCCCTGAAAGGGGGGATTCGTGAAGTGGGGGCTGAGAAAAAAGGGGGTCCCAAAACGTGTTTTTCCCATGTTAATTTCCATAGGACGGTCTGACAAGTCTACAGCCCGAATCGCTGAACGGAATTACGCCAAACTTGGCAAAATTTTAGGGACTGGTACGCAGATGTGCCTTTGCTATATTTGGTGAAAATTGCTCCAGTGGTTTTCTCGAAAATGAACTTCAAAAACACATATATATTTATAGGCGCGCTCCGAGCGCTCACGGGTGCGCGTACCGGGGAGCGAACCAGGCGCGCTACGGGAGTGCGCAAGCGGAAAGCTGATTGGCTGTCGAGTTTCTGTCAACATTCTAAACAGTCCGGAGAGTCCGCCATCTTGTGTCTCGGTAGAATCGAGACACAAGAGGTGAAAAAAGAAAGGGGGATATAATTAAAAGGGGGCAGAGTAGACACCCCCTGACTCCCTAGTTTTTCTGAGGCGGGCGACCCTGAAGGGCAAAAAAACATTATTATATTTTTTAAAATTTTCGCGGGGTAAGCGCTGGCTGCGCTCATCGGTGCGTTCTCCGGTACGTGCACCCAGAGCGCACCACGGGGAAAAACAGTGTAAAAAAATAGAGTAACAAAATAATGTAGAGTGTTTAGTGGTAAGTGAGCTCTGAAAAGAGTTGTTGTGTTAAGTGGGTGGTTTTTGTACCTACAAGTAGGTACCAATGCAGAGTCTTATATTCAAGAGGAAAACTCTATTCCCCTCATCTGTAAAATGAACACCATCTCTCCTATAGATGTCTTGCATGTTGTAACGCAAGTTGTTATGGTAAATGGAACCCATACCATAGTCTCTCATGTAAGCAGAAACAGATTTATTTACATGTTTCCTTGCTTTCTCAATCTGTGGACAAAATAGGTTGGACCAGTTCCATTTTTGCCTTTGGAATATATTAGAGAATACCAAGGCAGTTTTTGGAAAAAGTGACATCAATTGCCCAAAGATGTCCTTTAAAAGCATTTCCAGACATACCCCACTTAATGTGCCTAAATCATTTCCACCACAGTGCACAATTATAAGGTCAGGGTGTGGTAAATGCATAAAGGATTTTACCAATGGTATCAATTGGTGACTTCTCAATCCTCTTTGTCCAATCCATACAATGTCTACATTTGGTAAATCAAGGTTGTAAATACCTCTGTTAGTTGCATATTTTTGAGCCCAGTGGACATAGCTATGCCCCACAAACCAGACTTTTGTCATTTTGAAGATAGGTGTGTGAAGGTAGGTGTGCTTCTAGTCAGATGAGTTGTGGAAATGAAATGGCAGTTTGATTATGAAAAAAAGTGTTTGAGAATCAGTGCAGATGAATAAGTAGATATGATTGGAGCTTTCTTAAAAATCTCCACTGAAAATTAGGCTGCATGTTTTTTTTTTGTAAGAAGCCATTTCAATGGTTGAGAAAAAGTAATTTAAAGAAACATTGCATTTTATTAGCTAGTAGATTGAGAGGTCAAGCAGGCTTGATGGATTTTTTGCAACATAGTAAAATGAACTTGTGAACTCTGTGTTGGTTTTAGAGGGACTTACCATGGTTACTTGGTGAATGAGCACTGGGGGGAGTCTTGAAATCTTCAACCAATTAAAATGTGTAGTTTGGTTTTGAATTTGGGGGGGGAATAATTTTAATTGGCTATGTGCCAGAATATGGCTCTGAAATCAGAAAGAATCTGTGCCATTATTGAAAGGCTCTCAGTGAAGGAAGCATTGTTCAGAGATTCTGCTTAAGAATATCTGTTGACTGTGACTGACACTGTTTGACATCTTCCAAACCATTTTTAAAGGTGAGTAATGAATCTTTTAAAAAAGATAGAAAGTTTAAAGGTTTTTTACAAGCATCATAGTGTGTGTTTCTGTGATTTAAGGAATGATATCTTTACCTTTTTCTATAATGTTAGCTGTGTGTTAATAAGGTAGTCTTTTTTATAAATTGTTTTTATGCTTGGATTCAATGCTGGTTTAGAAATTGTGTGATGTTTCATTGGAGTTGTAAATATGGTCATTTTTTTTAAAGCACATTGTGCAACCTGTAGCATGGGTGGAAGGAGTGAATATCTGGAGAGGGATAGGAATAGCAGATAGAAACCCATATGAAATGGTGGGGAGATGCATAAACACACAGCTATGTCAAAGATTGTGCACGCAGCTTGTAAATATGCAGGCAGACAAAGCAATCTTTGACATAGCTGTGTGTTTATAAGGTAGACTCTCACAGTTATAGGATCTCTCACGGCATTTCATATTCTTGTCTGGGTGTATATTTACAAGCTGTGTGCACAATCTTTGACATAGCTGTGTGTTTATAAGGTAGACTCTCACAATGTTAACATTTCTCACATTACATGAGGTAAGGTCAATGGGATTGTTCCATGTGAATGGATGCATTGTTGGAAATTATTTTTTTTCTATCATTTTTTACACTGTTTTTCCCTGTGGTGCGCTTGAGGGCCTCATTTATGAGGCCATGCGTCACTTTTTGTGACACAGCAGTGATGTAAAAATTGCACCTTGTTGAGTTATATTTACAAAGTGACGCATTTAGGTAGATGCGTCACTTTGTAAAGCCCTGTGCCATATTATATGTGCGTCAGGTGTAATGTATGCAAAGGGGGCGTATTGACGCAAAAAAGGGTTGTACAAATGACGCAGTGAAATCTATGAGATTTCACTGTGTCACTTTTAGGACGCTTTTGTGTCAAAATTTTGCACCTGCCTAACAGCAGTTGTAAGACTGATGCAGGCCCTTTCACATAGAGCTTGTCCCATGTGAAAGGATGCATTGCTGGAAATTATTTTTTTTAATGGAATAAATTGAGATAGAATATACAAAAAAAGAGAGACATATTTACAAGCTGCGTGCGCAATCTTTGACATAGCTGTGTATTTATAAGGTAGACTTCTTTATAAATTGTTTTTTATGCTTGGATTCAATGCTGGTTTAGAAATTGTGTGATGGTTTCATTGGATTTGTAAATATGGTCATTTTTTTAAGCACATTGTGCAACCTGTAGCATGGGTGGAAGGAGTGAATGACTGGAGAGGGATAGGAATAGCAGATAGAAACCCATATGAAATGGTGGGGAGATGCATAAACACACAGCTATGTCAAAGATTGTGCACGTAGCTTGTAAATATGCAGGCAGACAAAGCAATCTTTGACATAGCTGTGTGTTTATAAGGTAGACTCTCACAGTGATAAGGTCTCTCACGGCATTTCATATTCTTGTCTGGGTGTATATTTACAAGCTGTGTGCACAATCTTTGACATAGCTGTGTGTTTTTAAGGTAGACTCTCACAATGTTAACATCTCTCACATTACATAAGGTAAGGTCATGGGATTGTCCCATGTGAAAAGATGCATTGCTGGAAATTATTTTTTTTCTACAATTTTTTACACTGTTTTTTCCTGTGGTGTGCTTGAGGGTCTCATTTATGCCGCCGGTGCGTCACTTTTATGCCGCCGGTGCGTCACTTTTATGCCGCCGGTGCGTCACTTTTATGCCGTCGGTGCGTCACTTTTTGTGACACAGCAGTGGTGTAAAAATTACACTTTGTTGAGTTATATTTACAAAGTGACGCATCTAGGTAGATGCGTCACTTTGTAAAGCCCTGTGCCATATCATATGTGCGTCAGATGTAATGTATGCAAAGGGGGCGTATTGACGCAAGGAAGGGTTGTACAAATGACGCAGTGAAATCTATGAGATTTCACTGCTTCACTTTTAGGACGCTGTTGTGTGAAATTTTTGTCTCAAAGCAGGTGTAAGACTGACGCAGGCCCTTTCACATAGAGCTTGCCCCATGTGAAAGGAAGCATTGCTGGAATTTTTTTTTTAATGGTATAAATTGAGATAGAATATACAAAAAAAGAGAAACATATTTACAATATGCGTGCGCAATCTTTGACATAGTTGTGTGTTTATGCATTTTCCCACCAATGCTGTGAGAGATGTTAATATTGTGAGAATCTACCATATATATTAATATTGTGGACATGTGCGTAAGATCACACTGATGGGTGAATTAAGCTTCACTCACAGTGTGATCTTAGGCAGATTAGCAGGATGTTACAGGTAATGAGAAATTAATGTTATTTGTTGCTTATATATAGGTGGACTGTTTTTCGTCTGTAGAGAAAATGAAACAATATGAGCAGAGACACACATACTGCTTGCAGAGACACACATGGTACATTATATCTAACATGCTGATTATGTGCCTAAGATCACACTGTGACTGAAGCTTGATTGACCTATTATTGTGATGTTAGGCAGAGTCACCGCCACCTTCCCGGAGAGCTGGAAGCATGCCGAGATCAGCGCCCTACTGAAGAAACCAACAGCGGAGCCCACCGACCTCAAAAACCTCCGCCCCATCTCGCTCCTCCCTTTTCCTGCTAGTCATCGAGAAGATCGTCAACAGACAGCTTGCCGCCTTCCTCGAGACGAACGGATCCCTCGACCCCTCACAGTCCGGTTGCAGAGCCAACCACAGCACCGAGACCGCCCTCATCACAGCCACCGACGACATCACAGCCACCGACGACATCCGAGCCCTGCTCGACAACGGAGAAACAGCGGCACTCATCCTCCTGGACCTCTCTGCAGCGTTCAACACTGTCTGCCACCGCACCCTAGTTCAACGCCTCAGTAACATCGGCATCCAAGAGAAGGCACTGGAGTGGATCATCTCGTTCCTCGCCGGAAGAACACAGAGAGTCCGCCTCCCCCCATTTCGATCCGAGGCCACCGAAGTCATCTGCGGCGTACCGCAAGGATCATCACTCAGCCCCACCCTCTTCAACGTCTACATGAGACCTCTTGCAGCCATCGCACGCCAACACAACCTCAACATCATCTCCTACGCCGACAACACCCAGCTGATCCTCTCCCTCACCAGAGACCCCGACACCGCCAGAACCAGCCTACACGAAGGGATGAAAGACGTCGCCGAGTGGATGAAGAACAGCCGCCTGAAACTGAACTCAGACCAGACGGAAGTCCTCATCCTGGGACCATCGCCCTCCGCCTGGGACGACTCCTGGTGGCCCCCCGCCCTGGGCACCGCTCCCAAGCCAACCGACCATGCACGCAACCTGGGCTTCATCCTGGACTCCTCACTCTTGATGACTAGACAAGTCAACGCCGTCTCCTAATCATGCTTTCACACCCTACGCATGCTTTGCAAGATCTTCCGATGGATCCCGACCGAAACCAGGAAGACGGTCACCCAGGCACTCGTCACCAGCCGACTGGACTACGAAACACCCTCTACGCCGGAACCACAGCCAAGCTACAGAGAAGACTCCAGCGCATCCAGAACACCTCCGCCCGACTCATCCTGGGCATCCCCCGACGCAGTCACATCTCCGGCCACCTGAGAGACCTGCACTGGCTCCCCGTCAACAAGAGGATCACGTTCCGGCTCCTCACCCACGCACACAAGTCTCTCCACGACCTGGGCCCCAAGTACCTCAACGACCGCCTGACCTTCTACATGCCCACCCGCCAGCTACGGTCTACTAGCCTCGCCCTCGCCGCCGTACCACGCATCCGAAGAGCCACCGCCGGAGGCAGATCCTTCTCCTACCTGGCGGCCAAGACCTGGAACTCCCTCCCCATCCACCTTCGGCTGACCCAGGACAATCTCGCCTTCAGGAGACAACTCAAGACCTGGCTGTTCGAGCAGTAGCGGACCCTTTTCCCCCAAGCGCCTTGAGACCCTTCCGGGTGAGTAGTGCGCTATACAAGTGTCATGATTGATTGATTGAGTCACATATACTGTCGGCAGGGATAGACATGGTACATTATAACTAAAATTTTATTAATCTGTCTAAAATCACACTGTGAGTGAAGCTTGCTATAATGAACAAATAGAGTGCTAACATTTAGAATATATGGCAAATGT
Source organism: Lissotriton helveticus (assembly GCF_964261635.1). NCBI lineage: Eukaryota > Metazoa > Chordata > Amphibia > Caudata > Salamandridae > Lissotriton > Lissotriton helveticus. Next base: position 632,594,353 of record NC_136069.1, on the reverse strand, counting down.
GTGACACATCTGAATGCCTTCTTGATGGAACTAAAGTAAACAAGCATTGAAAATACAATAGATTTAGTGTGATACTAGGCACATGTGCACCATATTACATATAATCTACAATCTCTTTGTCTGCAAGCAGTATATATGTTTCTGCTGATATTATTTCAAATTATTTTCAGGCGAAAAACAGACAACCTATCTATAAACAAAACATAACATTTAATAATAAATAATATTTAACATTGTGGAAGCGGTTTGTAAGTATGCCAATGAAACCTTTACACTATTTCTGGACCAGCATTAATATCAAACATTGAAAATTTATGGCAAATGTGTGACACATCTGAATGTCTTGTTGATGGAACCTAAGTAAACAAGCATTGAAAATGCAATAGGTTTAGTGTGATCTGAGGCACATGTGCACGATATTACATGTAATCTACCATCTCTGTCTGTGCAAGCACTATGTGTGTCTCTGCACTAATTATTTCTCTGTATCTACAGGCCAAAAACAGACCACCTATATATAAACAAGACATAAAAAGTAATTAGTTAATCGTTTTTGACAGAAAGCAAAGCACATGTAATGTAAATGAGCCTTTTTTTCTATACTAGTGTTTATATTGTTTACTTATTGTAATTGCTATGTAATATGTTTGTAGTGGTCTATAATATGTTATTTTTTGTTTTCCACAGATTACAATCATCTATACAAACAAACAAAAAGATGCCTTCTAAAAGAAGAACAGAAAAAAATTATAAACGAAAATTAAGGTCTAAGGAAAAAGAACCAACCAAAATAAAATCTTCAGAGAAAAAGAAAAATGCTCCTGGTAAGCAAAGTAAAAATTTTCTGAGGAAGTTAATGAAATGTGAAGCAAAAAAAAGTTGTTTACCTAAGAAAAATGAAACACCTGTAATTTCAAAAAAGACAGGATATCCTTCTAAAAATGTTAGACGTGTACAAGGAGATAATATCTTGCAAAGAAATAGAAGAAGCAAACAATTTTCTGACATTCGTAGACGAATGTTTTACAACAGGATTATATCGAATTTATTAAAAAATATAAAAAGTTATAAACAAAAGACAGCTTTTTACAAGAAAAAAACATAGTTAAGATCGTGGATGAAGCATTTAAAGTGAAAAATAAATTGTTTTGTTTAGTAATGAATAGAATTCGTACACTAGATAAGGTAATCAATGTGTTCAAATCAAAATGTAAGTGGAGGAGAGTAATTAATCGAACTAATTTTTGTGATGTTTTTTCTGGAGAATGGAAGCATAGTTCAAGTTTTGAGCCATTTTTTTTATGAAGAAAGTTACTTTCAGGATAATGATTTGGTGCATGCAGTTGACACCAGTGGTCGAGCATATGAGGTGAAGGACGGTTGTCCGGTTGAAAAAGAAGAGATTGTGCCTAGAAATACAGAAGAGAGGTGTTACCAGATGAAGTTTTAGGGAGATGTCCTAAGGCTCCAGTGTATACATGGAATTGTAATAGTATTTGTAGTGTCCGACAGGAATCAATTGATTTGTTTCGCACTTTCTTACGGACATATACTAAGAAAACTGTGAAACAAAAAATGAAAATTTTACAAGAGTTAGATCCTTGTAGAGTGAGAGAAAAATCAGGTTTGCAAGGGCATTCACTGGCTTGTCTTTCAAGAAAAGTATGTCAGAGTGTTTTTCACCATTTTAGGATGTTAGCAGTGCATCATAATAAAGTGAGGAAATTAGTGAGAAGGTTGTACTATGCAAAAAGTCCAGCACTTAAACTAAAACAATTAAACAGTGCTCTTTTGCATGGAACTGAATTAGATGTCAAAAACATTTGTGATGAAATTGAGTTTTTTTTACTTTGGTGAAAAAGAGGTTAGTGCAGAAATTGATACAGTAATGGAAGGTAATGTAGAAGAGAATGTAGAGATTTTAAGTACAGAAAAATTTGAAAATGAAATTAGAAAGTTTAAGGTCAATTCAAGTGAAAGGCCTAATTTTTCTTGTGTTTGTTGCCGACGGACTCATTATAAGCATCAGACTAGATTAGTTGATTTATATGTAAAAAGCGAAAAGATAAATAATAATGAGTGGAAGGATTTTGCAACTTATTTGTTGGTTGAAAATTGTTTTGATTTGGGCTCTGATCAACGTATTTGTACATATTGCTATAATAAATTAAATGAAAATAAAATGCCTGCTAGAGCTGTTCATAATAATCTGGAGTTGGTAGACTTTCCTTCTGAATTGATGGATTTAAATACCTATGAGTCTATTCTGATTCAATGTGTGCATCCTTTTCAGGCTATTGTTCGCATGGAGCCTAAGACAGGGAAATTGCCTCCTTCAGATTTACAGAGAGGATTAAAGGGAAGAGTTGTTTATTTGCCTCTAGATTGTAAGAAAAATATTGATACCATTGGTGTTGAAAAAGTAGAAGAGGAACCTCTGGTTATTCTAGTTAATGGTGTTCCGACAAAAAGTAAGAAAATCTGGCAAGAATTAGTGGATGTTAGGAAAGTCAAAAAGGCAACGTTGTATCTGGTAAAAAATAATCAGTACTATAAAAATGTGTATGTGGGAGATGAGGAAACAACTGTACAAGACGACACTGATGTCTCTGCTGGACAAATAGAAAAAGTTGATGTCTCTAGAAGTGAAGAAATTTACGAACATTATAGTGTTCATCCATTGCATTCCAAAGAAGTAATGGGGAATGCTATTGACTTGTTTCAGATGAAAAAAGCCGAAGGAAGTCTCATTAGTGTATGGGAAGAAAGTTTAGAAGCTCGTTGCTTTCCAGTTATTTCCAACAGGTGAAGGTGGACGATATGACGACCCACCTGTTCAAATTCCTGCATCTGAATACCGGACTTCAAGATTATATGCAGAAGATCCAAGGTTTCGTCAATGCATTCCATATTTGTTCCATCTACTGTTTGAGAGTGACTTGTCTGGACTTTCCTATGCAGTAAACCATATATTGAAAAGTGGAGCACATCTGCAAAATGTTTAGCAAGGGACTTTATGGATAAAGTGAAACTGCAAGACAGTGTTTTGGAATCTCAGCTAATTAATCTCATGGCATGTCAGTGTGATACTAACGAGTATTGGTACCGTCGTCATGGGGAATTTAAATGTATGCTAAGAAACTTAGGAACTCCTACATGGTTCCTCACTCTTAGCTGTGCTGAGTATGCTTGGGAAGACTTACTTGAATTTCTATGAGAGGCAAATAAAAACATTGAAAATATTGAATACGGGGCGTGGCCAAGACGGCGATCATGGCGGACGCAGCTTGAGTGAGCTCCGTCCCGCCGGCACCTTATCCTTCTGATATCCTGCGTCGCCCCGACCGACCTACACCCTAATTTGTGTGGCGGAGAGCGGTTCCCGCGGGGGTCCCCTGACAGCGATCTCGGAGTCCTGGCAGCCCGGGATCAGTGATTTACGGCGGCTGGGAGCCCGCCTGGCGACGAGGCCTGCACCACACGCCACAGCCGGGACCTCCGCTGCAGCGCGGTCCGACCGGAAGTAGCTGAGAGCCGGGTGGCGCCGGCCGGAAGTGCCGCCTCGCCCGCGACACACTGCGCAACGCTGCGGAGCGGCGGAGAAGACTGGGCAGCCATCCGGAGCAAGGGCGGACGCGGCGGCTGGGGAAGAGAGCAGTCGGAGCGCACACGGAGCTCGAGGTGGGGGTAAGGAGCCGTGGTGCTGCGGGGGAGGGGACGTGTCTGCCCCTTCGGCGGCGGTCTCGAGCCGCGGGGCACGGCACTACTGTCAAGGCGGGAGGGCGAACGCTCTGCCAGCTCTCCTGCCTGTTCCCATCTCTGTTGAAGCGTGCCCCTGCCGGGCACTGGCGCCACACACCTGGGGAGCGCTCGGCGGTTACCTCGGACCGCGGCGGGGGCTGAGGAGACCCCCTCCCCCCCCCCCCCTCCCGGACTATTGCAGGCCGCCAAACCGGCAGACAGGCCCACTTTTGGCACCTGAGAGCGTGGTGCGGACACTGGGGCGCCCCAGTCAGGCTATTTCGTGGGGTGGACGACCCCCCATCGACCGCGTGCACCGTGGTGCAGCGCCTCTCCGACCGCTGACGGGGCGGTGACCAGTAGCTGCTTCATCAAAGCGTGCGCCACGCCTGATCGCAGACGGGGCCACAATATCCTTGGGCGGCCTCGGGGACACTTGCTGCCTGCGACCACTCCTTCAGCCGGAGGTGCCCCTAGTCTGTCGGCCCCCCTCACCTGGGGTCACTATTCCGCCGGCGACATGACGAGAGGGGGCAACAGCGGGACTGCTCCCAAACAGGGACCGATGGACAAGTTCGCGGGCCCCAATGGAAGTGCTGGGGCGTCCGGGGGTCCCCAGGGCTCTGGGCCGGACAACGCGGCGTTGATGGCAGCGATCACACAATCAAGGGACATGCTCGACGCGAAAATCGGAGCAGTTGGGGCCGATGTGACCTTGCTCAGACAGGATCTGCGCAACGCAGTGGCACGAATCACTGAAACAGAAACCCGAATCACTGAAGTTGAAGACGACGTGGTGAATCTCAAAAAGAGAGTTGCCGCCATGGAAGGGATACAGAAGGGACTGGCACTGCGGGTGGAGGACGCGGAAGGAAGAGCCAGAAGGAATAACCTACGCTTTATAGGCTTCCCGGAGAACTGCGAGAAAGGAAATATGGAGGCCTTCCTGACCCAGTGGCTGGAGGGGTGGCTCCCCCCGGACTCCCTGTCGCGCTGCTTTGTGGTGGAGAGGGCACACCGAGCGCTGCTTCCCAAACCGCCCACTGGGGCTCGCCCGCGCTCGGTGATAGCCAAACTGCTCAACTATCATGATAGAGATGTTATCCTACGGCAGGCCCGCGCTCAGGACCCACTGATGTTTGAGAATCATAAGATTCTTGTGTTCCCGGATTACACTAAACTAGTTCAGCAGCAGAGACAGTCCTTCACTGCGGCAAAAGCACGGCTGCGGGAACTTAAGATTCCCTACGCTCTACTATTTCCGGCTCGCCTGCGCGTGGTCTTTCAATCTCGCACTCAGTTCTTCAACTCCCCGGAAGCAGTGTTTGAGTGGACGGACGAGACGGTGCGAGTCAAGGTGAACACCCCCCCTCGGAGGGGCTCGGACTCGTCAACCACCGACAGACCCCCGAGAACGCCCAGACGATCGCGCAGTAAGAGTAACTGGAGGTCGCGCTCTCGGAAGCGCCCGCCTCCGAGTGCTGCCACGGCGGACGCTCCGGAGGAAGCGGCTTCTTCTCCTTCGTCATCCTGAGACCCCCACGCTTGTACTGGTGCACACCGTGGAACTACGGGGTGGGTGAGCTGCCTTGGTGGCGGGAGCAAGCCGCTCCTCTTCGACAAGCCACATGCTGATTGACTTCATGACTTTCTGTTCATGGGTGAACGGTTGGCCGGGAGACGCTCGTGCGAGAGCGGGCCTACTCCCGGAGTTCATTCCCAGGTGTTGAGTGGGAAGTAGTTGGGTTCTTTGTGGGTAGTTGGGTGGGATCCATTGGTGCAGTGGGTCTTGGGCCTCCCGTTGGAGGGCTGAGATTGCCTGCATCGCGACAGGTACTTCAATGTTGCTGAGGTATGGGGTGGGGGGTTGGAGGGGAGGTTGTTGGTGTGGTTGGGGTCTGGGGAAAGTTTGCAGGGGGAGGGGCGGGGTTTGGGGGTTCCGGGGAAGGTGGGGAGGGAAGTTGGGAAGGGCCTTAGCACGGTGTACATGGGAAACTGGAGACGACTGAGCATGTGTGTGTGGCCTCAGTGGCCCGACGATTTCGGTATCTGGATGATTGATGGCGGCTGAAGCACTGGGGACGAGCCCCCCATTGGCCTCAATGCGAATTTTGAGCTGGAATGTGCGAGGGATGCTCGACAAAATTAAACGAAGTGCAGTTCTACGGCTGGGGAAGACTGAACGAGCGGATGTGTTGCTCCTTCAGGAGACACACCTCTTGGGCACCAGGGTCCTGAGTCTACGCAGATACGGGTATGATCAGGTGTTCCATGCTGGGTTTACACGAGGGTCCAGAGGAGTTGCAATTCTCATTCACCGTAGGGTCTCCTACACGCATGAAACACAATGGCTGGACGTGCATGGTCGGTATGTCTTTGTTAAGGGGAGTCTGGGGAGTGAGCCGGTGGTTTTCGGGAGTGTGTATGCTCCACCCCCGCTCCAAGATGCCCTGATTGAACGGCTGTTCGGGCTATGGACGACTCTCCCACATGTGTTGACAGTAGTGGGTGGTGATTGGAACGATGTGATGGATGGGAGACTTGACCGTTGTAGACCTGGGGGTGGTCAACTGTCGGATGCCTCTACGAGGCTGAGTAGGATGGCGCAGGGGATGGGATGGATTGACACTTGGCGCCACCAGCATGCATGTGATCGTGAATATACATTTGTCTCTGCGGTCCACAAATCCTTTTCGCGCCTGGACTACCTATTCGTCCCGCAACCCTGGTTGGGCAGAGTTGACTCCACCTCCATACTCCCGAGGGGCCTGTCGGATCACTCCCCGGTCGCCCTGACGTTGAGCCTCGGTGTGCGGCGACAACCGTTTCGCTGGCGCCTCTCTGTGTGGCACTTGCAGCGCCACGACTATCAATCGCACATGAGGGAGGCTATCTCGCACTACTGGTCAGAGAATGAGGACCCGAGCATGGATGCCATGACCCTATGGGAGGCCCTCAAGCCAGTCCTTCGGGGCGTGGACATTGCGTGGTGCGCCGCGCATCGTAGGGCCCGCAGACAAGAGGTGGAAGAGGCGGCTGCCCGGGTGCGAAACCAGGAGACCAGATGTCTCACGGGGGAGGATGGAGTGGCCGTGGACCAGCTCCTGCACCTCCAGCGATCATACACCTCGCTATTATTAGATGAAGCCCGACAGGCTTGGCTCGCTACGCAGAGCAGGATCTATCAATGGGGGGACAAGTCTAGCACAATGCTATATAGGCTGTGTCAAAGCACTTATCAAGCCCAGCCCCTGCCGGGTCTCCGAGATGCCGCGGGCGGCCCTATCTCGGCCCCTGAGGTCCTGGCCCAGATGTTTGCCCAATATTACGAGACTCAGTACGCCCCCCGGGAATCTCTCCCAGCGGCGGAGATTGACAGATTTCTCGCGGACCTTCCACCCCGGGCGCTCTCGGACGAGGCAAGGGCCCGCCTAGACCTCCCGCTGTCGGCAGAGGAGCTTGGGGAAGCTCTGGGTGGCCTGAACACGGGCAAGGCCCCTGGGCCCAATGGGTTCCCCTGCGAATTTATGAAATTGTTTCATCTCCAATTGGGGATGCGCTATAGGAAGGCACTGGAGGCGGCTCGGGAGCTTGGCAGATTGCCAGCAGACTGGCGACACGCCGAGATTGTGGTGTTCTGCAAACCGGGAAGGCCCCAAGATAGCCCAGACTCTTATCGGCCGATATCTTTGCTGAACTTCGAAGCGAAAATATTGGCTAAGGCGTTGGTGAACCGTCTTCTCCCCTACATCACGGACCTGATCCATGCCGACCAGGCAGGCTTCATGCCCCACAGGGCTACAAGACACAACATACGTCGCGCTCACCTGGTGGTGGAAGCGGCACGAGCAGCGGGCATCCCCGCGGCCCTCCTGCTAGCGGACATGGATCGGGCCTTCGATTCCCTGAGTTGGTCATACCTCCGAGCCCTCCTCCTCCGGCTCAATTTGGGCCCACGCTTCCTGTCGTACATTCATCTGTTATATACGGACCTGACGGCGACGGTCAGAATAGCGGGAGCTACCTCTGACACATTCCTCATCGGCCGTGGCACCCGACAGGGATGCCCTCTCTCGCCTTACCTATTCGCCCTGGCGATGGAACCGCTTGCGGCCTGGGTGAGGATGGATGCTCAGTTGCATGGTGTGGAGTGGGTAGGGGGCCCGACTGACAGGATTGCGCTATATGCGGACGACGTCCTGTTCTTCCTTACGGACCTCAATACATCGGGGCCGAGGGTCCTTGAAATAATGCGCATTTTCGGTGAAGTGTCGGGCCTCCGGCTCAATCCGCAGAAGTCGAAGTTGTGGGTCCTGGGCGACAGGGGGACTGTGGGTCCCTGGGCCTCGGTCCTTCAGGAGGCGGCGGGAGGCCTTAAATATCTTGGTGTCTTTCTGACTGATGTGCAGGGAGTGTCATGGTCCCGTAATGTAGTGCCTGTTTGGGACAAGGTCCGCTCGGATATGCTGATGTGGTCCAGGATGCCCCTGAATGTCTATGGCCGTTCGGCCATTTTTAAGATGGTGGCCCTACCCCGAATTTTGTATCAATTGCAGAACTACCCGTACCCAGTTCCACAGCAGTGGTTTCGTCAGGTGAACTCGGCCCTAGGTCGGTTCCTATGGGCCGGTGGAACGATAAGAGTGGCGCTCCGCACCTGCTTCCTGTCGACCTACTGTGGGGGACTGGCCACATCTGATGTCCAGTCCTACTATCAAGCATCGCACCTACTTGTTCTTAACGAATGGTGGTACGGGGATCGCAATGACCCGACCTATGCCCTAGAGAGGTATATGATGGACCCACACACGCTCCATACTATTTTATACTCGGCGACTATCCGGAAGAGACTTCCGAGGGTCACACAAGTAATCTTCAAAGTGTGGCGCGATGCGCTCCGCCGCATGGGATGGTGGAACACGCTCACGGGCGAGACTCCTCTATGGCATAATGGGAGGTTACCCGGCCTGGCTGCGCTCCGGGGCTTTGAGGGCTGGGATGCCATAGGCATTTCGGCGCTGGGCCACGTCCTGAAGGGCACAGTCCTCAAATCGTTCCAGATGTTGCAGGATGAATTCGATATGCACCGGTCCCAATTCTTCAGGTACCTACAGCTCCGCCACGCCCTGACCCCTACACTGGCGGACTTGTCGTCCTTGCCGGAGTTTAGTCCCCTAGAAGCAAAAGTCTTTATGGGGGAATTGGAATCGAAAAAAATCTCAACCATATATCAAACATTAGTTACGCATTGCTCCCCCTCTCTTGATAAGTTGCGGGCGGTCTGGGAGGGCGATCTGGGAGACTTGGAGGAAGAGGACTGGAGAGAAGCCCTGGAGGCCCCTAGGGGAGCAGCGATAGCGGTGCGCCTGCGCTTTATTCAATTTAAATACCTGCACAGGGCATACTTCACGAGGGAACGATTGTGGAAGGCGGGGCTGATAGCCTCCCCGGATTGTTTGAGGTGTGGCAGTGAGGTTGGCTCCTTCTTACATACAGTATGGGGATGTGCACGGCTGCAGAGGTTTTGGACCGGTGTGTGGGAATGCTTGGAGGAGGTGTTGGCATGGGAGCTCCCTCGCACGCCACAGCTGGGCCTGCTCCACGTTATGGAAAACGTTGGGGGTAATTTGTATAAACGGCACTTGCTCCTTCTGGGTCTTACAATAGCCAAACGGGATATAGCTCAAGCCTGGAAAGCCCCCAAGGCTCCGTTAGTGGGGGTGTGGAAGCGGGGCATGGACTTTAGCAAGGGATTGGAACGCCCGATCTTTGAGGCCAGGGGCTGCCCCAAGAAACACTATAGGATCTGGAAGAAATGGGCTGATTATAGAGGCCTATTGCTGGACCCCCCGGCGCCACAAGCCTCTGATATGGATTGTGTCTATACTACCCCCTTGTGCACTGACCGCCTGTCGCTACCATGCTGCTTTGGCTCCTGTTTCTGGACAGTATGAACACCGTGCAGGGAGGGGGGTGGGACCCGGGTGGGGATGCGGGGAGGGGGGTGTTGGACAATGTTGACTGAATTTCTTGAACGCTGTTGCTCCTTTATGCTCACTGTCTTTCTGCAATCTTGGAAGCAGTGTTTCTTTTGTATTCTGTCAACTGCCATAACACTAATAAAATTTGTTCTGAAAAAAAAAAAAAATATTGAATACAAGACACCTGGAGAACTGTGCTCTTTGGATCCAGTTAATGTATGCAGGCATTTCAATCATAGGTTTGAAGCTATGATGTCTTTTATTACAAACAAAAAAAATCCTCCGCTTGGAGAGGTGTTGGATTCCTTTTGGAGAAAGGAGTATCAAGCAAGAGGTGCTCCTCATATACATATGCTGCTATGGATTATAGATGCACCAAAATTTGGAACAGATTCAGATGAGAAAGTGATGAGTTTCATTGAGCAGTATTCTACATGTGCTGTTCCGAAAAGTACAGAAGAAAACAATTTAAGACATCAAGTTTTACGCTTTCAAACCAATCGTTGTGGGAAATACTGTCGTCGAAAATACAAATCCATAGACAAGTTCTACACTATATGTTGTTTTGCATTTCCACGTCCAGTAACATCGAAAGGAAGAGTCAACAATTTTATGTCTTCTCTCCGACATACTGTGACAAGAAAATCACCCAAAAATACATACAACCTAAGAAGAAATGAGGAATCCAAATTCATAAATGACTACAACCCAGTCATTTTATCCATGTGGAATGCTAACATGGATATTCAATATGTGGCTGAAAACTCTATTGCTGTGGCTCGATATGTGACGTCTTACATCACAAAATCAGAAAAGACGGAACTGAAGGAAATGTGGGAAGAAATTTCACATGAAAAGAGTCTAAGCAAGAAATTATACAGTTACAGTCTAAAGATGTTGTCGCATCGAGAAATTGGAGCGTATGAATGTTCTGATCGGTTGTCATCAGCAAGTCTATATGGCAAATCTAGAACCATCATTTGGGTGAGTCTAGGTCTTGCTGCAACACGAAACCGAGTTTTGAAATCTGTACAAGAAATAGAGTATTTAGCAGAGAAAGAACCAAATAGTACAGATATTTTGAAAACAAATATGTTGGATACATACTATCCAAATAGAAGTAATCATCTTGAGAACGTTTGTCTCTATGAAGTACTGCACAGCTATACTTTTAAGAGGAATATTACAGAAGATATCAATAAAGGAGTATATGCTGTGATTGGATCTTAAGGATGTCTAGTGAAACAAAGAAAAGGACATTTGATTAATCATCGAAAATTGAGTTGCGAATCTCCTGACAAAAGGGAATTTTACTATTTAGCTCTTTTGCATTTTTTTAAGTGAAATTCAATATATTCTGAGAACAGAAAAAATAAACCATTTAACATGTTGTTGAAATTATTTTGTATTATTAAATATATAATATTATCCCGTTCTCTTATACTCATTTACCTATTTCCACCCTCTATCACTTCTCTTAACTTACCCTCACTGGCCTTTTTTGACTCTCCCTCACCTCCCTTCCCTTATTTCATTATTCCATTTTCCACACTTATTCTCATTAACCACTCCTTCACGGCTCATTACCTCTCTCCCATCCACCAATTCCTAGCTGTCTGTCACTCTACTTCACTCCCCTTCCCTTTGTTTCTTTTCTTTATTCCCTCAATAATGCTCCTTCTCTCATTAACCTTATTACACTTCACTCACTTCTTTTCTCACTTCCTATATCCTCTCACATCCTCACTCCCTTTCCATCACAGCCTGTCTCTTAGCTTCAGTCTCTGGATCCTCTCAATCTATCACTCCTCTTCCGTCATGCTTACTCCCTAAAAATGACCCACACTCCCTTCCTTACCTTGCTTTGCTCTCTTACTCAGTTCCTTTGTGTCACTCTTTCCTTTACTAGCTGTATATTCTCACTCCTTTACTTCGTTTGTCTCAAGCTCACTTGCTTTTATTCTCTCTTTATTTTTCCTTTTTCATCAACCTTCCTGCATTTCACTCACCCTCACTTACTCTTGTTAATCTCCTACTTTGTCTCTTGTATTGTAAAATATATATTATAAATATTGTAACTTATTTTGTTTTGTCTTTCACAGATATAAATTTAAATGAAAATATCAAACTAAATTGATATTACTTATAAGGTAAGTTTGATGTAGAATATTTATTTTCTCTATACTATTTTCCATAACCTCACTACTCTTCTTTGATATTCCCACACCTCTTTTTTCTTATAGCGCTTGCCTCACTTATTTTAAATCCCCACATTTACTCTCTTTTTTCACACTCTTTTCTTACTCTCACCTTCTTTCAGGTATACTCTTTTATTTTATTTCCTCTGTCTTCTCTTACTTTTTAAAAAAAATTCCCTTCCTTTACTGTCTTTACTCCACTTCACTAATTCCTTCTCTTACTCCCTCTGTCCTCTTACTTCTACACTCCCCTTAACTCATTCTCTCTCTGTCCTCTTAGTCTCTCACTCGTCTTCTGTCGAGATCACTCCCTATAACTTAGTTATAGTCACACACTCTCCTTTTTTGATACCTTCTCTTTTACTTACCTTCCTCTCTTTTCCCATCCTTTGCTTTTTCATTCTTTTCCTTTCTCTTACTCTTCTTACTCCACTTCAATAACTCCTTTTCTCAAATCCTCTGTCTTCAAATTTATTCACTCCACTTTTCTCAGTCTTTTTCTATTACCCTCAAATAATTTCCAGTAATGCATGCTTTCACATTGGGGCAAGTCTCATGTGAAAGTACCTGCATCAGTCTTATGCCTGCTGTGAGGCAGATGCAAGATTTTGACACAACAGCGTCCTAAAAGTGACGCAGTGAAATCTTATAGATTTCACTGTGTTACTTCTATGAATTTTACATGCGTCAATACGCCCCCTTTGCATACATTACATCTGACGCAGGTATAATGTGGCGCAGGGGTTTACAAAGTGACGTATTTACCTAGATGCGTCACACTTTGTAAATATAACTCAACTAGGTGCAATTTTTACACCACTGGTGCGTCACAAAAAGTGACGCACGGGCGGTGTAAAATTGACATATGGCCTCATAAATGAGGCCCTCAAGCGCACCACAGGGAAATACAGTGTAAAAAATTGTAGAAAAAAAATAATTTGAAGAAATGTATCCTTTCACATTGGGGCCAGCCCGATGTGAAAGGGCTTGCGTCAGTCTTAGGCCTGCTGTGAGGCAGGTGCAAGATTTTAACACAACAGCGTCCTGAAAGTGACGCAGTGAAATCTCTTTGATGTTACTGCGTCACTTGTACGACCCATCTTTGTGTCAATACACCCCCTTTGCATATATTATACCTGGTGCAGGTATAATGTGGCGCAAGGGTTTACAAAGTGACACATCTACCTAAATGCATTACTTTGTAAATATGACTCGACAAGGTGCTATTTTTACACCACTGGTGCGTCACAAAAAGTGACGCACTGGCGCCGTAAAGGTGACACATGTCCTCATAAATGAGGTACTGAAGCGCACCATAGGGAAAAACAGGTCTTCTCTTTTATTTTATTTCCTTTCTTTTGTTTTAATTCATTGTTTTATATATTTCCCTTATTTTATTTTCCTGACTCCACTTCAATTACTACTTCTTTTTCTTTGTCTGTCTTCTTAGTTCTACGCTTGCCTTCCTTTAATGTCTTTCTGTTAGCCTAATTCTCTCCATTCCTTTAGTCTCACTTTTCTTCTGTCACGCTCACTGCCTATAACTCGTCCTTACTCATACACTCACATTCATTCAGACCTTATACTTTACTTTCTTACCTCTCTTTTCCCATCCTTCACTCCTTCACTCTTTTCACTTTCCTTACTCCTCTTTCTGCAGTTCAGTAAGTGCTTCTGTCAATCCCTCTGTCTTCTAACTTACTCACTCCCCTTTTCTCACTCTCTCTGTGTTACCCTCATTCTCTCCGTCCTCTTAGTCTCTCACTCCTCTTCTATCATGCTCACTCCCTATTAGTGAGCCATACTCTCACACTCATCGTCTTTCAGACCTTCTCTTTTACTTTCCTTCCTCTCTCTATACTCCCCCTTACCTCATTCTCTCTCTGTTAGGCTCATTCTGTCCGTCTCTTTAGTCTCTCGCTCCTCTTTTGTCAAGCTCACTCCCTATAACTTACACACTCACGTTCTTTCAATCCCCCTACTTCACTTCTCTTCCCCTCACGTCCCTTTTTTTCCTCCCTCACTCATTTTCTTTTCCTCTCTCATTAAAATTTGGACTGGGGATGGCAGCGGTGGTTCTCTAATGCTCAAACAATGATCATAATACTTTGTTCCCCGTAACAAAGTACAGCATCACACTTTTTGCATTTGATGGAGGCCTCATTAAAAACAGGTTGATTATTTGGGATCAGCTGCTCTGGTCGCCCCCTGACCGGTGCAGTTATTCCTCTAGTTGAAGTAGAGGCACTATTTCTTGGAGCCTCTTGGGCCAGAGCCCTGACACTCTTTCGGGCATAGTTCTGGGCGTGCCTCCTCTGCACGTGCCGAATCATAGTTTGATTACCAAAATTGTACTTCATTCTGGGGTCTTTTCTGCAAAATATAGTATGGCACATATTGAATTCCACGTTTGGAGTATTACAATTCTCTGTATTCTGAAAATACAAAAAAAGGCGGCGATAGTGTACATTAGAGAGAAATAGTGAGAGAAAGAAGGCATGAGATGAAAAAGAGATGTGAAATGCACATTGGAGAAAATATATTGGGAGAAGGGAAGTAACTATGAGTAAACTTACTATGTAATACAGAAATGTTGCACTCTATACTATAAGTCTCACTTTATACCACAATTATTTGACTACTATCTCATAAATTTCAAGTACAATAACAGAAAAAATGTCTCAAACAATTTATAATTTATAAATATAAATTTATTCTTCTGAATTTTCATAATTTAGAAGTACTTCTAGCATTATTTGATCAGGAATCTCCTCATCACTACTCTTCATAAATGACTCCTGGAACTCAACATCGTCCAAACATTCCAATAATTGAGCATCCAATGTTTTATCATTAAAATCCTCCATTCCATCATCTCTGAAAAGAAGGTCTTCTACATGGATAGTGTTATGAATAGGATCATTTGACACCTCAATCAAACTCTCCTCAACGAAGGTGGCAGAAATTTCAAAATTAATGTTAACGGTGTCCTCATTGATATTCATATTCTTTTCAAATTTCTTGCTGTAAATAGCAGAAAAAAAATCACTTTAATTTATCGTTTTTAGTAATAGATAATATTAAACTAGCTTTATCAAGTATTAAATTCCCCTTACAAATTAATAACTCACCTTTTTTGAAAGGAGTAGAAGAGATAATACTGTGTAAATTTCACACCAGAAATAGAACACCAAATATTCCTCACAAATGTACCTCAAAGAGTACTATCACAAAATGGCTGTGTTTACCTCTCATTAGAGAACCATTTCATTACTAGAAAACCAATGAAACTTTATCACACACAAATTCAAAACCAAAGAAACATTTTAATTGGTTGTAAATTTCAAAAGCTAATTGGCTCTTGGGTGTCTGTAAACATTCTAAATGGTCTGCATAGTCCGCCATCTTGTGACTCTGAAGAACAGAGACACAAGATGTGAAAAATAAATGGGGAAATAATTAAAAAGGGGCAGAATAGACACCCTCTGACCACCTAGGTTTTCTGAGGAGGGCCTAGAAGGACCCTGACAGGCAAAAAAACTTTTTTTATTTTTTGTATTTTCCCGGGGTGAGCGCTGGGGGCGTTCCCAGGTGCGCTCTCCGGTACGCGCACCGTGAGCGCACCATAGGGAAAAACAGTGTAAAAATCAAAGTAAAAAAAATTATGTAGAGTGTTTAGGGGAAAGTGATGCACTGCTGGAATGTGTCACAAAAATGATGCTCCAGCAATGCATTCTTTCACATAGGGCCAGTCTTATGTGAAAGGGCCTGCATCAGTCTTACGGCTGCTGTTAAGCAGGTGCAAGATTTGGATGCAAGAGCGTCATAAAAGTGACGCAGTGATATCTCTTAGATGTCACTGTGTCACTTCTACGACCATTCCTTGTGTCAATACACACCCTTTACATACATTACAGCTGGCGCAGGTATAATGTGGCGTGGGGGTTTACAAAGTGACGCATCTACCTAGATGCGTCACTTTGTAAATATGACTCAACCAGGTGTATTTTTTACACTACTGGTGCGTCACAAAAAGTGACGCATCGGTGGCATAAAAGTAACACATGTCCTCATAAATGAGGCCTTCAGTCTTCTACTCATGTGTCATATTTAATTTATGACGCATTATGTCAGAAGTACTTACAGATACATCAGTATTTCTGACGTATCTGTAAGCGCAAAAGTGAAGCAATGCTGGAGTGTGTCACAAAAGTGACACAACTCCAGCAATGCATCTTTTCATATGGGGCAAGTCCTATGTGAAAGGGCCTGTTTCAGTCTTATGCCTGCTGTGAGACAAGTGCAAGATTTTGACACAACGGCGTCCTAAAAGTGACGTAGTGAAATCTTTTAGATTTCACTGCGTCACCTCTACGACCCAAAAAGTAACGCAACGGTGGCGTAAAAGTGACGCATGGCCTCATAAATGAGACCTTCAGTCTTCTACTCATGCGTCATATTTAATGTGTATGACACATTATGTCGAAAGAAGTTACATCTGTAAGTGCAAAAGTGATGCATTGCTGGAGTGTGCTACAAAAGTGACACAACTCCAGCAATGCATCCTTTAACATGGGGCCAGGCCCATGTTAAAGGACCTGCGTCAGTGTTACGCCTGCTGTGAGGCAGGTGCAAAAATGAGGCCTTCAGTCTTCTACTCTTATTTTTTTTCACTTTCTCTGTTTCTTCACTGCCTTACTTACCTGGTATCACACTTACTTGTCTTTATCCAATCTGTATCTCTAGTCTTTCCAAAACATCCCTGCTCTTTTCTTACCCTTCCACACCCCCGTTCCTTTACTACATTTTCTTCGCATATCCACATTCCCCATATTCAATATCCTTCTCCTCACTCTCCTTCCCCACACTCACCTTCTTCCAGTCCCCCTACTTCACTTCCCTTCTCCTCTCGTCCCTTTCTGTGCTTTCTCACTAATTTTATTCTTGTTTATCAATGCACTCCACTTCACTTACTCTTTTTCATTTTTTAAGAACACAGCTCTTTGATGAGAATTGGAGGTAGTTCTGAAAAGAACTTTTTATCTTTTTTCTTTTTTTTAGAACAAAAACAAAAACAGGGAATGGGAAACTGCTCAACAGGAGCAAAAAAACAAAACAAAATTAGGGCTGGGAACGGCAGCGATGGTTCTCCGATGCTCGAGCCATGAGCAGAACACTTTGTTCCCCATAGCAAAGTAGCTGATCGCAATATCTGCATTTAATAACGCCTTTATTAAAAGCAGGCTGAATGTTAGGGATCAGCTCTTGTGATTGCTCCCTTCCTGATGCAGTTTGTCCTCCGGTTGAAGTAGAGGCCCCATCACTGGGAACCTCTCGTGCCAGAGCCCTGACACTTTCCCAGGCAAAATTCTGGGGGTGCCTCCTCTCCACATGGTGAATCATTGTGGAGTTACCAAAAGAATATTTCTTAGTGGGGTCACCCCATGACAGGACAGTGTGACAAATCCTGCACTCCACTTTTGGAGCATTTACTTTCTTCTGGTCATCAGGAATAGAATTTTTTTTCCAAATAAAGTGTTCTTTTATTTTCGGCTGAGGAGGCTCTTCATCAAGAAATTCATTGGAGTCATCTTCACTGCTGGATGGTCTGGCAGCCATGATAATCCAAGATTTTATTCCCACAAAGATCCGACAGCAAAATGGCAGGTCTTGCAGTCACAAAAGTGAAAGAAGAAGTGAAGGAAATGGGTGGGGATTTCAATCTTTGTAAAAAAAAACTGTTAAGAACCAATGAAAAGAGTTATTTTAAGGTCACATGACTTGACGCGCTTATGCTGCGCGCACCGGAGCGCTTCCGGGGGAGCTTACGCGGCACGAACGAAGGCGGCTGAGTGATGTTTTGGTAGCTTTACGGAAATGCAAAATCATTTTTATTTCGTAAATCTAAAATAATGCTTTTTTAAGTATGGTACTGAATGTCTTGCATTATTATTTAGTTTTCATACATATATTTTTTTTACGAACGCAGAAATAGCGCTCTCGCTGCGCTCTCGGAAGAGCTTACCGGTGCGCGCACCCTGAGCGCTACAAGACAAAATGATACGGGTAAGCTCACCTGTGCGCGCACCCTGAGAGCCCCAGAAAAAAAAACATTTCATTTTTTTTTTATTATTAAAAATTAATACTTATAAAAAACAGCAAATAAAAAAAAATCATAGGTTACAAACTTGATATAGAAAGGAATTAGCTTTTAAAAAACCTTTGAAATTCAGTGAAAAAACCATAGGTTTCACAAATGTTATAGTTGGGAATTAGCTTTTAAAAAACCTTTGAAATTCACTAAAAAAACCATAGGTTTCACAATCATTATAGTTAGGAATTAGCATTTAAAAACCTTTGAAATTCACTGAAAAAAACATAGGTTTCACACCAGTTATAGTTAGCTGAACATTTTACTTATACAAAACCATTGAAATTCTCACGTTATAGTTAGTTGGACTCACCATAACTCGCGCGCCCGCAATCCACTGCTGATGCTGTCACATATTACATCATTCATGACATGGTCAGTGACATCACTGATGACATCACTGATGACATCACTGATGACATCTCAAATGACATCACTGATGACATCACTGATGACATCATCCGTGTGATAATATAATGTACCTCATCACACTCTAATCTAACCTTTGATACATCCAGTGTGGAATACAGACTACCATTCCTGAAACCATTGACACACCAATACCAGTTACTACATTCACACTCACTGATTCCTAAGTCTACACACACATCCACTCATTCACCCATACAATCACTCATACATACAGTCACTCATCAATACAACACTATCATATGCACTCATACACCTATACAGACACTCACACAGTGCCACTCATCCATGGAGTTACTCACAAACCTAGTCAGTCATGCAAAGAATGAATCATACTCCCATTTCCTCATGTATACAGTTATACACACATAACCTTACTTATTCATACATATACTAACACATACTTACTCTCTTTTACAATCACTGATACAAGTACACATTGATCCGTACAGTCACTTACGCAATCACAGGCTCTCATGTATAGTCATTGATATATGCTAACTCCCACAAGCACTGTGTTTTACAAATATACTTACTTGGATATATACCACTAAGATATCCATTCATTCACCAACACACCCAAGCGCACAGTGAACCGCTTATACAGTTGCTTTCACATGCACTCTTGAACTCATACACCAAGTGAATCAACTGCTCACACATGTATGCACAGAGTCACACACCTCCTAGCCACACACACTCACCCTCACATACAAACACTTGGGCAACCAATCAATAACCCATGTAGCCACTCATATAGCTACTGATCAACACATGCAGCAGCTTAGACAACAACAGACATACTGATGCACACATTCAGACAGTTTAGTCACTAACCAATGCATTTAGTAAGACACATTTAATCACTCACTCATACAGTCAGTCACGTACCTACTGAATCCTTCATCCAGACACTCATACATACACTCATTCTTCAATATGTAAAACATATTTGAACTTTACAGAAACACACTGACACTGGATGATGTCATTTGAGATGTCATCAGTGATGTCACTGACCATGTCATGAATGATGTAATATGTGACATCATCAGCAGTGGATTGCGGGCGCGCGAGTTATAGTGAGTCCAACTAACTATAACGTGGGAATTTCAATGGTTTTGTATAAGTAAAATGTTCAGCTAACTATAACTGGTGTGAAACCTATGTTTTTTTCAGTGAATTTCAAAGGTTTTTAAATGCTAATTCCTAACTATAACGAGTGTGAAACCTATGGTTTTTTCAGTGAATTTCAAAGGTTTTTTAAATGCTAATTCCTAACTATAACGATTGTGAAACCTATGTTTTTTTAGTGAATATATATATATACACATTAGCAGTAATAATAGACATATATAAAAATATCTATTATATAGTGTTAAACAAGTAGAATTTAAATAAGACATAACAAGTACTATTTAGAAAAAATTTAGTGACATTTAAGAATACATTTCTAACAATTAAAATGATAACTGTTTTTTTACTTACCTTTTAATAGTGTTTTTAGGGTGTATTGCTAGGTATTATATTTATCCAGTTCTTATTAAAATATATTTAGTAGTTTTTTTGTAGGACCGCTTCTTGAGTAGGCTGCTTTGCAATATTATTGATACATGCTTTAAAAAACAGGAACATATCCTCAACAGCACAAATCCATTTTTTGAGTCAATCCGCTGTTGGAAATGTTATATTGATGACGTTTTTGTCCTGTGGCGAGGGACCCTTGAATCGGTGGCAAAGTTCAGAGGCTGGCTAAACAGCAGAAATCAATTTTTTAAATTCACAATTGAAGTCAATAAAAAAAAATTGTGTTTCTAGATCTATTGATCTATCATGAGTCGGGCAAGTTACAGAGTGAACTGTATCAAAAACCTATGGCTCGAAGCTCATTGTTAAGATTCAACAGTCTACATCCAAAATATCTTCGTGAAAACTTGCCCTACGGACAGTTTTTACGAATACGAAGAATTGCTCTACCACAAAGAAGTATGCAGAACATTCAACTAATCTCTCTGAACAACTACAAGAGAAAAAGTACCCGAGAAGATTAATCAAACAGGCTCAAAAACAGGCTATCAGTAATAACCGGGGTGCCTTGATCGAAG
The DNA here is from genome assembly GCF_964261635.1 of Lissotriton helveticus. Classification (NCBI taxonomy): domain Eukaryota; kingdom Metazoa; phylum Chordata; class Amphibia; order Caudata; family Salamandridae; genus Lissotriton; species Lissotriton helveticus. The sequence continues at coordinate 632,573,748 of NC_136069.1, read as the reverse complement.
AATCTGAAGACAAACCTCCATTGGATCGGTTAACCTTTGTACACAATTTTAGTACCCTCACTAATAGCATCCAAAAAAGCATAAGAAAATACTGGCGCATTTTGAATAGTTGCGCTGATAAAATACCTGTCCCACTGTTTGCACTCAAAAGGAGTTGTAACTTGCAAGATAAATTGGTACATACACGACCAAGAGATACCAAACAAGACAAAGACACTACATTGTGGGGACTACCTAAAGTACAGGGACATTACCCGTGTGGCTCCTGTGGAGTGTGTGCACAGACCAGTTCAACCAAGACGATCGATGTGGGGAGCTATTAAGCCTGGATACAGAAAGGTTTTACGAATTGCAACAGTGAGAATCTCATTTATTTGATTACTTGCCCTTGCGAACATCATTACGTGGGTATGACCACACGCAGGGTCAAACTCCGCATGATGGAACATAAGAGCACTTTTCGATGTAAGAAAACGATAACCAAACTGACGAAACATTTTTTCGAAAAAGAACACAAGCCTGAAGATTTCATATGGACTGTTCTAGAAAACCCCCTGATTCCACCACATGTTAGTGACATCTCCTCTTATCAGTTTCAACGTGAACAGAGATGGGTATTTAGACTTTCCAGTGACACCTCGGATCTTAATGACACAATCCCTTGGATGTCGCTAGGTAGTAAATAAGCATCATCTTACCATGTGGTGTCTAACAGATATATATATATATATATATATATATATATATTACCTACTGGCGGTCGCCAGTAGGTATATATAGTTAGGATTTTTTCTCTATGGGTTTTTTGAAAATTCTATGTCTAATAACTTTGGCGTTTGTGGACGGAATTGGCTGAAATTTTCAGGAAAATGGCACATTTTGTTTCTGAGCAGCCCTTGAAAATTTGGGGGGGGGTTCGTCCAGTGGGGGCCGAGAAAAAAGGGGGGTCCCAAAACGTGTTTTTAACATTGAGTTTTCCATAGGGCGGTTGGCCTCACTTTTAGCCCGAACGGCTGAATGGATTTGCACGAAACTTGGCAAAATTGTAGGGACTGGTAGCCCGATGTGCCTTTTGTAGGTCTCAATATATGTGCTCCAGTGGATTTTGAGAAATTAACGTTTAAAAAAAGATATATATCTGTAAGCGCGGACCAGGCAGCGCTCTGGTTCACGGACTTTTCGCGCAACGGAGCTTTGTGAAGCGAAGCTGATTGGTTCTCCGGCGTCTGTCAACATTCCAAACAGTCCGTAGCGGCCGCCATCTTGTCTCTCGGTAGGATCGAGAGACAAGAGGAGGTCAAAACAAAGGGGGAAATAACTATAAGGGGGCATAGTAGATCCTCGCTGACCCCCTAGGTTTGATGTGGAGGTTTTAAAAGGGCCCCGCGGGGCAAAAAAAAATAATAATAATAATAATCGAACGGCTGAATGGATTTGCACGAAACTTGGCAAAATTGTAGGGACTGGTAGCCCGATGTGCCTTTGCTAGGTCTCAATATATGTGCTTCAGTGGATTTTGAGAAATTAACGTTCAAAAAAAGATATATATCTGTAACAGCGCACCGCTTCGCGTACTTTTCGCGTTACGGAGCTTTGCGAAGCAAAGCTGATTGGCTCTCCGGTGTCTGTAAACATTCCAAACAGTACGTAGCGGCCGCCATCTTGTCTCTCGGTAGGATCGAGAGACAAGAGGAGGCCAAAGCGAAGGGGCAAATGACCATAAGGGGGCATAGTAGATCCTCGCTGACCCCCTAGGTTTGATGTGGAGGTTTTAAAAGGGCCCCGCGGGGCAAAAAAAAATAATAATAATAATAATCGAACGGCTGATGACCATAAGGGGGCATAGTAGATCCTCGCTGACCCCCTAGGTTTGATGTGGAGGTTTTAAAAGGGCCCCGCGGGGCAAAAAAAAAAAATAATAATAATAATCGAACGGCTGAATGGATTTGCACGAAACTTGGTAAAATATTAGGGACTGGTAGCCCGATGTGCCTTTGCTATGTCTCAATATATGTGCTTCAGTGCATTTTGAGAAATTAACGTTCAAAAACAAGATATATATCTGTAACAGCGCTCCGCTTCGCGGAGATAAAATTATATCTGTATTACCTAGCTGTTGCTAACACCAGTTAGCGACGGCTAGTAGGAGATAGCGACCATCTTGGGTCCCACTTTGCATGTGAGTGATATTTATCACTAATGACATGCAAAGTGGGCATGCCAAGATGTTAGCGACTGGAAACAGTCGCTAACATCGCTATCTCCTATTATCAACTTTTGGAAATATTCGAGATAAGCGCGAATATCTCCAAAAAGTAACAGCTGCCCTGAGCAGTTCTTAGCCATGTTATCCAATGGGAGGTGGATAACATGGCTAAGAGCATTAGCTCGGTAATGCATGAATATCGCGGAGTTTTCAGCGATATTAATGCATTGCGCTCGTTTTTTATCGTATTTGCGAAAAACCTTGATAATAGCAAGGTTTATCTGCGATAATTTCTGACGGTAAAAAAATCTTTGCAATGCATCGTTAGGGATAAATATCGCTTAACTTTGGTAATATGCCCCAACGTCTGTTAACGTTCGATTCGAAGGAAATCAGGAATTGTTGAAAAACATTGTGTGCGCCATCTTGTCTTTTTTCAAATGCCACACTTTTGTCGTGCACGGCAGCCATTTTAGATGCCTTGACCAGATCCACTCTGTGCACGCTGTCGATCCTTAGCATGGCTCCCCACCCTCGCAAGCATCTCCCCCAGGCAGTGGTCACCCCCGCTCTCTGTTTTATGCATGGGTAATAAACCTCCCCCCATCTGCGCTGTTCTTCCCTGAGAATCACACCCTGTGCCCGCCCGACACCTCCCTTTCGCCCTATTCACTACCGCACCCTCTGACACTCCTTTTCCTCTGTGTCCGATTGTCCAGGCCGGTCCTAGGCTATCAGCTAGCCCTGCAGATGTAGTTTATGGCCACAGCTGTAAAGAATCACCCGTCTTCAAAGGAGTTATAGTAGATCAAGGCCCACACTCGATGAGATCCGTCACAGCAGAAGCGTTGCTATTATCTGAAAACCATCCTGTATTGTGATTGGGGAGGGGACCGAGCGTGAAGCGGAAGATTCCAGGGATGACTCTTTGTACATCAAAGTTTTTACAATTATGTGTCACATTAAAAATATATAGCACTCCGACAAAGTAGTAAGATTATAAAACTTTAATAATTTATAAATATATACAAGAAAACAAAAATAGTAATAACATATAAACATTTTTAGAGAAAAACAACGAAGTAGCGGTCGGCTGTGCGAATAGTCCCAACGCAGCACAACGTCCAGATTTCCGGCGTGGGGCGTCGCGGGGGGTGGGTCATCAGTAGCAAACTGTTGTGCGAATAGTTCCAAGGCAGCAGAACGCGCCGAAATCTAGATGACACGAAAGTGATGTCTAGTAAGTTGCCACCCAGCAAATAACGGCGTGGGGCGTCGCGGGGGGTGGGTCATCAGTAGCAAACTGTTGTGCGAATAGTTCCAAGGCAGCAGAACGATGGCACCAAGGTGATGTCCAGTAAGTTGCCGCACTGGTTTTGGTATCCTACAATGCTGCTCCGAATAACGGCGTGGAGCGCCCCGGGGGAGGCGGCGTGAACGGGCCTCTCCAGGTGGAGTCTCATCTGTTTTAGTGGGGCGCCCCTTTACCGTTTCAGTTGCCATTCCGTCCGCTTTTGGTCCACTGTGTCAAAATCCGCCATTCAGCTGAGTTGCGCCCAGTCTTGCGGTGCAGCGATAGGCGGCTGTCACAGGACTCTCAAAATGGCGGCAGGCTGTTTCCTTTTTGGGCCTGGTCCACTGAAATGGCCCTGGGACACCTTGGAAATCGGACGCTTGTCTGCTAGGTCTTGGACCCCATTCTCGAAAGCGTCCCCTCCGCCTTGAGAATTCATCAAAAGTTTTGGGGGCCCCGAGTCCTGCAGGCTTCTGGTGGGGAGCGGCTGCCATGATTGCTCGCGGAATGACCACGACGGAGCTACGAGATGGTGGTGCTCTCATGGTGACGCCAGTTTAGTCTGAAACATCCAGAAACAAGGTGGGGCTTTCATCGTTTGGGGGAAAAAAAAAGTTTTCATCCAATGAAAAGTGTTGTTTTTAGGTCATATGATCAAGCCTTCCATCATTAGGAAACCAAAAGTAAAATGAACCAATGAAAAGTTTTATAAACAAGTCACATGACCTGTTATGCGGCATAGGGTATAAAATGCGGAGAAAATACGTTGGCACGTGAGGCGGCGTCAGTAGCGGACCGATGTGCGAATAGGCCGAAGGCAATACAACGCGCTAAGATCCGGATGGCACCGAGGTGGTGTCATAGTTGAGAGTTCTGAGCAGCGGTTGTAACACTGTCTGAAGCTTATTTGCAGCTGCTGCAGCTTCACTACGCGCCAAGATCCGGATGGCACCGAGGTGGTGTGTAGGAAGTTGCCGCACTGGTGTGGCCATCCTACAATGCTGAAAGTCGGCGTGGGGCGCCCCGTTGGCCTGTGAGTTTGCGTCAGTAGCGGACCGATGTGCGAATAGGCCGAAGGCAGCACAACGCGCCAAGATCCGGATGGCACCGAGGTGGTGTCTAGTAAGTTGTCGCACTTCTGTGGCCATCCTACAATGTTGAAAGTCGGCGTGGGGCGCCCCGTTGGCCTGTGAGATGGTGTCAGTAGCGGACTGATGTGTGAATGGGGCCAAAGGCAGCGCAACAATATTTTCTACTATATTTCCGGAGTAGAAGACACCACAAGGCGCTGAGATGCCAAGATCCGGATGGCACCGAGGTGGTGTGGAGCAAGTTGCCGCACTGGTGTGGCCATCCTACAATGCTGAAAGTCGGCGTGGGGCGCCCCGTTGGCCTGTGAGATGGCGTCAGTAGCGGACCGATGTGCGAATAGGCCGAAGGCAGCACAACAATATTTTCTGACTGACACCACAAGGCGCTGAGATGCCAAGATCCGGATGGCACCGAGGTGATGTCTAAGTTGCGGACTGATGTGCGAATGGGGCCAAAGGCAGCGTAACAATATTTTTTGTATGGAAGATACCACTAGGCGTTGAGATGCCAAGATTCGGATGGCACTGAGGTGATGTCTAGCAAGTTGGTGTGGTCATCCTACAATGCTGAAACTCGGCGTGGGTCGCCCCATTAGCCTGTGAGATGGCGTCAGTAGCGGACCGATGTGCGAATAGGCCGAAGGCAGCACAACGCACCAAGATCCGGATGTCACCGTGGTGGTTTCATAGTTGAGAGGCACTTCATCTGCAGTGGGGCGCCGAGATCCGGATGGCACCGAGGTGATGTCTAGCAAGTTGCTGTACTGGTGTGGTCATCCTACAATGCTGAAACTCGGCGTGGGTCGCCCCATTAGCCTGTGAGATGGCGTCAGTAGCGGACCGATGTGCGAATAGGCCGAAGGCAGCACAACGCGCCAAGATCCGGATGTCACCGTGGTGGTTTCATAGTTGAGAGGCACTTCATCTGCAGTGGGGCGCCGAGATCCGGATGGCACCGAGGTGATGTCTAGCAAGTTGCTGTACTTGTGTGGTCATCCTACAATGCTGAAACTCGGCGTGGGTCGCCCCATTAGCCTGTGAGATAGCTGTTCTTTGGATTTGGGCCTGGTCCACCAAAATGGCCCTGGGACACCTTAGAACTCGGACGCTCGATTTTTTTTTTCCTTTCCTGTACATGCAAAAAAAGGTAAATGCCCGGTACGTTACACGCTTCATCTGCCACGATGAACTCTCCAGAGGAACCGAAAAAAAATATAGTTGTGGTAACTATACCATGCATCGTCATATGGAGAGGTGGCACCAATTAATTATAGTGCTGCATAAAAGAGAGATTTGGAGGAGAACCCCTGACCTGCTAGTACATTCATCAAAGAAGTGGCACTGAGAGCTTCAGAGGCAAGGGAAACGGTCCCAAATATTTAGAAGAACTTTGGAAAGATTAAAATGACATGTTTAGATTGTGGCAAATTAATTTCATGTGGACAGATGAGTGTTACTCTAATAAATACAGCATATGAACATCATCATAGTCGATGGTTGGTAGAGACATTTTGACTATATCCTGGACCTGCCCGTCCTCGCCCAAAATGGCGCCAGAATAAATGGGACTCGTAACTCCTTGTTGTGTACTGGTTGCAGAAACTTGAAATCACGAGATACGTATGCAGTTTTGAAGCACATGGCGGGCGGGGACGAGAATTGATTGAATATTTCGACATCCCTATTGATATTAAGTTCTGATGTGTTATTGATTACTGTACTGTTGAAAGTTCGAATTAACGTCACCCATGGTACTTGCCCGCAAATGTATATCTAGATAATTTTATTGTAACTGGCCCTGTCGTATTTTAATTATAAAATGTACGTCCACCGATTCCGTAACTGTTAGACACCTTAGTTCTTGCAACCTAATGGCCCGCCCGTTACGTTCCTCTACAGTGTAAATGTCTATTCATCATATACGATTACAGTTTGCTCCGTGGCCGGCCCACGTGGTTATAGGCTCGTATTTGTATAATGAAATTTTCACAATAAAGGTTTTTAAAAGAAAACATGGTAGTAGTATATACATTGGTAAAGTTTTTAATAATAGTCACTGTTTTAGAATCATTAAAAGGCAAGTGAAATAAAGCAGACCAATTACATGAAGGGTAAAAGGTATAATACGAAGGAACGCAGTAAAGATAAATGGTCAAGGGCTGTTGTGTTTTCTATTCCTGCAACATAAAGTGATCGATAAGAATCTCATATTCAGGCGTATCGGCGACTAAGACAGCAGGTCGACCCTCTTTTGCTCAACGGCTCCGTCATGGGACGAAGAAACGCTCTTTTTCTCGAAAAAAGAATATATTTTACTTGCAGGACAGTTGTAAAATTTCCGGGAAAGTACATTAGCCTGGAACATTATAACATATATTTAAGAAAAAATAATGTTCGGAAGTAATGAAAAGCGTAATTTTTAGGTCATATGACCAAGCCTTTCATCATTACAATAAGAAAAGTAAAATGAACCAATGAAAAGTTTTATTAACAAGTCACATGACTTGTTATGCTTACGTTACGCGCTGCGCGCCCCGGATGACTTCCGGATGCGCTAACGCGGCGCGTCATATGACGCATTACGCGACAACGCAGGTACAGAATATAGTCAAAATGTCTCCACCAACCAGCGGTCGGAACACAACCCCTTTCAGCAGGCTAAATAGTTCTGTTAAATGACAACAGAAGGGACAGGCAACAAGAACCATCAGTCAAAGAGGGGAGGGCTAGTTCTTCTCTACCGGGTTACATTGGGGCGCTACCGGAACTGATCGAATTGGTAGTCTACAGTGTTTCTGGATGTTTCAGACTGAAGCTGGGGTTAGCATGAGAGCAGCACCATTTCGTAGCTCCGTCGTGGTCATTCCGCAACCAATCATGGCAGCCGTTCTTTATCGTTATTTTGGGCGGGGTGGGTGGCGGAGCCGAGCTGTTTTGCAGCCATCATTGTGTGGAGTTCAGTTCATCTCACTAGTTTTGTATTTGTCATGAGGGGTTGTTCCTAATGTTTCTATTTTAGCGAGGTCAAAAAGAGATCCCATTAGTGGCCTACTGATTTTGCTCGATTCCTTTTCTTTTTTTTTACACGATTTTTCGTTATCTGCAAAGACTAAACAGAGTATTGCGACTCTGTGTTTGTTTGTAAATAGAGAATGAACCAAAGAGAACTAATTCTAAAACAGTAAATACTTGGATAACAATGAATCAAATGGAGAGAGAAGCAGGCACGACGGATTACAATGGGGGCAAAGACCTGCGTTAACTACCTTTCACTATCTGCAAAGAGAGAGTACTCCTAATAGAAATGAGGGGGGGGGGGCACCATTCAAAGCAGATCAGTGTGCATAAACACGAAAATGTTTTCACTTACCACGTACTTGACATTCGACAGCTTATGATATTTGCTATTAAAAAACCATTGAAATTCACTGAAAAAACCATAGGTTATAGACCATATATAGTTAGGAATTAGCATTTACAAAACCTTGAAAATTCACTGAAAAAACCATAGGTTATAGACCATATATAGTTAGGAATTAGCATTTAAAAAACCTTATTTTACTCACACAAAACCATTGAAATTCCATATATAGTTAGTTGCACTAACTATATATCGCGCACCTGCAATCCACTGCTGATGATGTCACATATTACATCATTCATGACATGGTCAGTGACATCACTGATGACATCACTGATGACATCTCAAATGACATCACTGATGACATCACTAATGACATCTCATTTGACATCATTCTTGTGCTAATACGATAAACCTCTTCAGACTCTAATATAATCTTAGATACACTCAGTGTATACAGACACTCACACACTTCCACTCATCCATGGAGTTACTCACACACCCAGTCAGTCATGCAAAGAAACAATCTCATCTCCATTTCTTCAACTATACAGTTAAACACACCTTACTTATTGAAACATATACTAACACATATTTACTCTCTTATACAATCCCTGATACAAGTTCACAATGATCGATACAACCACTCACTCATTCGGTGGCTCTCATGCACAGTTATTTATATATGCCAACTCTCACATGTACTGTGTTTTACATATGTACTTACTATGACATGTAGCATTGAGATATCCATTTACTCATCAATACACTCATGCACACAGTCAACTGCCCATGTAGCTGTTTCCACATGCACTCTTGAACTCATACACCTAGTGAATAAACTGTTCACACATCTATGCATAGAGTCACACACCTTTCAGCCACCCCCACACAAACTCAATCTCCCATAGAAATACTTGGGCAAGCAATTAATAACACATATAGCCTCTCGTATAGCTAATGATCAACACATGCAGCAGTTTACAGAACAACAGACATAATGATGCACAAATTAAGACAGTTTAGTCACTAACCCATGCATTCAGTGAGACACATTTAATCACTCACTCATACAGTCAGTCACGCACCTACTAAATCCTTCATCCAGACACTTATACATCCACTCATTCTTCAATATGTAAGATATATTTTAACTTTACAGAAACATACAGTCACTGGATGTTGTCATCAGTGATGTCATCAGTGATGTCATTTGAGATGTCATCAGTGATGTCATCAGTGATGTCACTGACCATGTCATGAATGATGTAATATGTGACATCATCAGCAGTGGATTGCAGGTGCGCGATATATAGTTAGTGCAACTAACTATATATGGAATTTCAATGGTTTTGTGTGAGTAAAATAAGGTTTTTTAAATGCTAATTCCTAACTATATATGGTCTATAACCTATGGTTTTTTCAGTGAATTTTCAAGGTTTTGTAAATGCTAATTCCTAACTATATATGGTCTATAACCTATGGTTTTTTCAGTGAATATATATATATATATATATATATATATATATATATCAACTGAGGCACAGCATTGATTTATATATCTAATAGGAATGCAAAAGCGGACAATGTACTAAAGTCAGTCATCAGTGAATATAGACTTCTTGAAGATATGATTACTAACTTTGAGATTTGAAAGAATCATTTCTCCCTCAAGCGGTCCTCTCGAGTTTCACTGGTGTATACCTCCACAAGATTTTTTCTTGTGTTAAAACACAAATCGTCAGGGAAATTTTGCCTCAGAACGATAATGATGTTTACACAGCTCTATTCTCCATTCAAAGGTCGTGATATGTAAACCACCTTGTATTTCCAAATTGACATTTTTTCCAACACATCATGAATCACCATACTACACAAGATTTAAAAGGGGCATTTGTTGCTGTCACTGATAGTCAGTCTATTCTAAACCATATGCTCACTTGCAGTTTCTTCGTGTTAAGCCTTGAGGGAAAGGTTTTTAAATTATATTGATTTGATTTAACTTTACATAAAGGGACCACAAGAGCCAGTCACCTTTTTTTGATTAATTGACATAAAACTACATATCCCAGCATGCTTGCGGGTTTTCAGTAGTTTTCAAATCCTTTGGAGTTCTTTTTAACTCGTAAATTCGCCTAACAGTGGCAAATGATGTATTTTGAAGATTTGAGCACGCCTGAGGCTAAAATTATTTTCAGCAGTAAACAGACGCTGATAGGATCAATATTCAGAATCTTATTCAATCTGTGCTGCATATTTCTTCATATGATCAAAAGTAAATCCATCAAATTAAACATGTGAATTCCTAAAGGAACTGGATCATCACAAGTATTGTACTTCAAACAATGGCACGTTGTATTAGCGATCCCCCCAAAGCATTTCGAGCCATTGTGGCTCTTCGTCAGGGGGAATAGGTCTAGGGAAAGAAAATAAATATGAGCTAGTAATAGGAGCCCGAGGGAAATTGCATCAGAAGATATCATATGCGTCCAACATCAGTAAAGTGAAAACCCAGGAAACCACCGAAGGTAAAAAGTGAGTCATAATAGATCGCAATCGTGGTGGAATAAGGTGTACAGAACGTAGTTAACTGTCAGAAGAAAGGACAGAATTTCCAGCGCGTGTCAATGCATATTGTAGGACGTATAAGTGTGACCGAGTGGACCGGTAGCAAAATGCGGCTGTGGTGAAAAAAGAGAAAGAATCTCTGGTACTCCGAGCATGCGGCGTTTAATTTAAACCCAGTGCTTGTGCTAGTTCACCAAAAGAAAATGCATGCAAGGTAAACAAGCATGATAAGGAGCTTACCATGCCAGATGAAGTAGAGAAAGCGCCAGATTCCGCGGCGTGTAAGATTCAAATGCGCGTATGGGAAAATGAACCAGAATGGTGCGCGAGCATGCGTATAAGTACGATGTTAATGAGCATAGAAAGGGGACTGGGTTAGTAAAGCAAGTGTCCAGTAAATAAAGCACTCGGAGAGGAAAAAAACGTGTAAAGCAATAATGCATACTTTGAACATAGAGTGGCGTGGAATTTTGAACAAATGTTCTCTTGATTTAATCCTCCTTATAGTCGAAGAACTTTCGAAAATGCTTGAAGAATTAAACACTGAAGTTACTCAGTTTAAACAAGAATTAAGCAGTAAACTAACTTCTGAAGAACTCAGCAAAACATTAGAAGATATTGAATCGCAACTTGAAAAATACACTAAAGAAATAAATGAACGCAAACTTAGAAAATTTAAAATAGACACTTTGGATTACAAACTCGGTGAAGTTTATAACTGGGGAGAAATTTACACCGCAAGGAGACAGCAACATACCCAGTTCAATAAATCTACAGATGGTGAAACCTCTTCTTCTGATGATTCTTCTCGCACCAGGTCTGCAAGACCTGACCTACGCCAGTCCCACCGCCAAGTTGAGAGACAACTAAATACCGCCGCTACTAGTCAATCTATTGCTACAACCTCAGCTACGATTCCTTTTTTTAGAAGTAGGCACCGCCCAAACCAGCGATCCAGGACGACCAAGTTCAACAGACTCACAGCAGCCAATAGCAAAATCAACACGGAGTCACAGAACTTAGTTATTAACATCTCACAATCCACCATCAGCGCTGCTCAGATGAAAGTTTTACAAAAAGGCATCTCTTTCGTTCCCACGTATACAGCTAATGATCTTGAAACACAAGTGTGCTTTTACAAATTCATGCGTGTCTTGAGACTTAAACACTTTTTGCTAATGTATGCGAACCACAAAACCAGGGAAGACAACAGTACCCTTATGGACTTGAGACCAAAAAGTTATTTTTTTGCTCCCACAAGTCATAAAACTTTAGACATGTTTGAAGCCCTAGTGCAAAAGGATCTCCAAACCATTTTCAAGAAACCACAGCGACCTAAAAGGAATCTATCTAAATGTGACAATCAAGCGTTAGCACAGCTAGCTGCCAATAAAGACATTACCATTTGTAAAGCCGACAAGGGCGGCGCCCTGGTAATCTTGGACACTTTTACAATGACAGAGTGGCCATCCATTTAGAAGATACCAATCTTTACACAGATACGAATTTTGATCCCACACCTGAATACACTACTATACTTCAAGCCCTCATTGATAAAGCCATCCAGCTGGGAACCATCACAGATAAAGACAAAAGATACTTGCTTAAAGATTATCCTCAAACCCCTTACCTGTACATGGTTCCCAAAATACATAAACACCCTACCAGACCTCCATTCAGACCTATCGTGAGCGCACAGAATTCTATTCATGAGCCTACAGGCACTTACCTCGACAGACACAAGCCTCCGTCAGGAATATGCCTAGCTACATTCAAGATACCCCTGACTTCTTGATGAAAATCAAAGATATTTCTATCGATCAGAAGGCACGAACTTTCCTCTGCACTACTGATGTAAACTCATTATATACATCCATTCCTCACAATCTCGGACTGCAAGCCATAGAATCTGCTCTGCTACAAACCCAGAAATCACAAGACCTTCAAATATTTCATATGGAATTAATGCAATTCACCTTACTTCACAGCAATTTAAATGCTCAGACAAATTTTTCATTCAATTATCAGGAGTAGCGATGGGTAATTGCGCCGCTCCGGCGTATGCCAAGCTGTTTATGCACGAATATGAAACTGAACACATTCTCACCAATCCAGAATGGCAACACCATCTCAAAATGTACTACCGATACATTGACAATATATTTTTGTTATGGACAGGCTCTGAAGCGGAATTAATCTCAGCTATTAGTCATCTCAATGAAGTCAATGAACGGATACAATTCACTCACACCATAAGTGCATTGAGGATTTCGTTCTTAGACGTCGACATCAGAATTGTGCAACCCAAATTGGAATCATCTATCTACACAAAGCCAATGGACCGCAATAATTATTTGCACTTTTCAAGTTTTCATCAAATGAGTCTGAAGAGACACCTTCCGTATTCACAGCTTTTACTAGCTAAAGAAATAGCTTCCACTGAAGAATATTACAAATCTGACAGCAAAATAATTATTGACAAATTTCTTATCCAAATCACATCATCAATTCAGCAATAAATAGAGTTGAACCCATGGACCGTGCTACACAACTCACTCAAAAAATCACACAAGACACTTCAGAGACACGCAGTGTATTGGTTTCCAAATACTCGACACAAAGCAAACTCATCAAACAATCCATCATAAAACACTGGCAACTCTTACAACTGGAAACAGATTTCAATCAGATCTTTCAAAACCAACCCATATTTGCATATCAACGTTCTAAAAATTTACAACAGATGCTGAAACCACGTCATACAGAAATGATTACTTATAAAGGTACCATCCCATGTCACAATTGTGCAAACTGCAACATCATCATCTCGGGCACCATTGTCATGCACCCCACTCAAGGGACCCCCATCCATCCACAAGTGAACGCAACTTGTGACACAACTAATGTTGTGTATCTCCTGAAATGCCCCTGCGGACTGCCCTACGCGGGGAAAACAGAGCGCAAGATGAAAACTCGACTTACAGAGCACCGCAGTAACATTAGAACTAAAAATGTTAGCTGATAATTTGACTCCTAAATATACTGCTGTAGATGACAAAGCCACATCCTCTGGTATCATTATGTTAGAGTGAATCACTTGTGTTTTAGAGATGTTTAATTTGTAGCCCGAGAATTTCCCAAATTCATATGCTAATTCGACAATTTTAGGGAGTGCCATTTTTATGTCTGAAGTCACAATCGCGACATCGTCAGCATAAGCGAATATTTTGTACGATTCGTGATGCATTGTGACGGGTGGAATAGCGATTTCTTTAATAAATCTTTGTAAGAGCGGATCTATATATAGAGCGAACAACAAGGGGGAGCAGGGACAGCCTTGCCTCGTCCCCCTTGTGATAGAAAATGGCTCAGATATCTCGTTAGCCACCCTTATTACAGCTTTAGGATCAACGTACATCCCATATTTAGGAGTCAAATTATCAGCTAAGGTCGAAGATATAGTGGGGCTCAATTTAGATCCTCTACTTGCCTCTACCGCTAGGTCCTTAGAAAGGATAGATAACCTGCATCTATCCCTCTATGGCCGCACTAACGTAGTGAAGATGATAATATTCCCCAAATTCTTTTACTTCTTTCGTACTATACCGTTACTATTCCCTTCTAACTTTTTTACGAGACTCGACAGAGTTGTTTCTAGGTTTCTGTGGGGCTATAGGAGAGTTAGAAGAGCTCTTAAATGGTGTACACTTCCGAGACTAAGGGGGGGTTGGGGGATTCCAAATTTTCAGCTTTATTATTGGGCAGTTTCGCTCAGATTAATGGGCACTTTAATCTTCCATGATTTTTTCATTGACGACTCAATGTGCCCCTCAATATACGAGATGATTCTTGGAGCTGAAGCAAGACAATGTTTACTTAGGTTCACGGAACCCAGTTATTATAAAAAAACTAAATTTAAAACCTTAATTGCGGCCCATCAAATTTGGAAACAATTCAGGAAAAGGTTTTGCTGCTGTGAAGAACTAAATTACTATAACCACTATTTAATAATCCTATCCTTCCAGTAATATTTAGAGACCGTGTCATGCAACGCTGGCACAGCGCCAAGGTCTACTTATTAGGAGATCTATATCAGGATGAGAATCTTGTATCATATGTCTATCTGCAACAAAAATATGGACTAACTAAAGGGGACTTTTTTAAATATCTCCAAATCCATAGTTTTTTAGAGAGAAAAAATCTCTTAAACACTAGTAAAATGAACAAATTTGATGTCCTGGAATGCTGCAGAAGGGGAAAAAAAATTGGGGTAATATATCAGACAATGCTAAACCGAATTGAAGACAATGTAGAAACATTTGAAAACACATGGCAAAGAGATTTAGGCACAGAAAATGTTGATATATTTAGATCATTGGAATTGGCAAATCTGGTCTTGTGTAATGGCTCACTTAAAAGTCAACATTTTATGAGCATATTCGATCTGTATTACACCCCAGCTAAACTATTGAAATGGAAAGCTAATAGAGGTGTCAAATGTAATAGATGTGGTCTCCTTGGTGCAGATTCAATTCATATGTTTTTTCAGTGCATCAGATTATCCCAATTTATTGATGATATACAATTCTTTTTAAATAATATCTTAAGTAAACCACTGGTATTGTCTCCCGATTTAATTATTTTTGGAATTCAGTTTGACTCAACTGTTTCTAAAACAGATGCTGAAGAGGGTTTCTTGTTTATCGCAATGTCGGTTTTCAGATATTGTATAACTTCTCATTGGTTAGATGCTGATCCCCCCACGTTTTACCAATGGCAAACCAAATTATTAAATATCTACCAATTTGAGAAAGCAATTTATAATTTAAAGGGAAAGAGAAAGAAAGCATTTGGCCAAAAGCTCTGGGCACCCATCTGTAACTGGATATAATATGTTCATTGTAATGATAATTTCTGTTTTCATTTTTTTTTTTATCGTGTGTGCATATTTCTGGAATTGGCTGTTTGCTTTAACTACTTGCTGTCATAAAACTCAATAAATAAATAAAAAAAATAAAAAAAGAACTAAAAATGTTAAATCATGCATCGCAGCCCACTTTGTAAAATGTAGTCACAACGCGAGTCAAATTTGTTTTGAAATATTGGAGGTGGTAAGGAAACCTGACGGGAAGGACCCCAAAAGATTTCTGCTACAAAGAGAACTTTACCTGATGCATAAATTGAGCTCCATCCATCCGATGGGACTCAATGAGAGACTGGAATACATCAGCTTCCTTTGACTTTGGTTTGCTCTCTCTCTGGCCTTATATTTGAAAAAACTTTGTCTTGGCATTTTTCATATATTCTGTGTGTTTTCATCTTTTTCATTTCATTTCATCTTGTATTTCCTCTTTTTTGTGCTCGACATTAGATTCCAGTCCACTCCTTCTGTCTCTTATTTCATGTCTGGCATCTGTCTTACATTTCTCATTCCCTCTTGTTCCCTGTTCACTCCTTCACCCATCCGTAGTCAACCTCCGTCCCGTGACACTTCCTCTCTCATTCCCAGCTTGGCTCTCTCTGTCTCAGGTGTTCTGTACACTAACTATTCCCACACTGTTCGTTTCTTCATTATTCTCATACCCCTATTCTTTTCTTTCATGTGTTTTATGTCATCTCTGTTTACCTGTTGTTTTGACACTTATGTTTCCAGTGGGACTCCTTGTCCGAGGTGTTCTGTACATTATCGATTTTTATACTGTTTGTTTAGTCATTACTCTGATATTTATTAATTTCATGTGTTTTACGTCATTTGCAAGTCTGTTTATCCGTAGTTTCGGCACTTATGTTTCCAATTAAATGTGACTAAACTCCCGATGTTAGCAGTCTAACCAGAAAGCACCTTTGTTTCAAGCGCTAGGACGCCTCAGGGCAGCTACCGCGCTCTATAAATTTTCTTTTCATTTCATTTCATTTCAATGGGACCCCCGAGTCCTTTCTGGCTCTTTCCGGATTATAACACAGGTTTTTCCATGGATCCAGTATTTTTTTCATTGATCCAGTTTTTTAAATTTTTCGATTATACTCCCGCTCTCTATGTTCTAAGTAGGCATTATTATTGCTTTACACATTTTTTTCCTCTCCGAGTGCTTTATTTACCGGACACTCGCTTTACTAACCCAGTCCCCTTTCTATGCTCATTAACATCGCACTTGTACGCATGCTCGCGTACCATCCTGGTTCATTTGCCCATACACGCGTTTGAATCTTACACGCCGCGGAATATGGTGCTTTCTCTACTTCATCTGGCATGGTAAGCTCCTTATCACGCTTGTTTACCTCGCATGCATTTTCTTTTGGTGAACTAGCACATGCACTAGGTTTAAATTAAACGCCGCATGCTCGGAGTACCGGAGATTCTTTCTCCTTTTTCACCATCGTCGCATTTTGCTACCGGTTCACTCGGTCACACTTATACGTCCTACAAGACGCATTGACACGCGCTGGAAATTCCGTCCTTTCTTCCGACAGTTAACTACGTTCTGTACACCTTATTCCACCACGATTGCGATCTATTATTACTCACTTTTTACCTTCGATGGTTTCCTGGGTTTTCACTTTACTGATGTTAGACGCATATGATATCTTCTGATGCAATTTCCCTCGGGCTCCTATTACTAGCTCATATTTATTTTCTTTCCCTAGACCTATTCCCCCTGATGAAGAGCCACAATGGCTCGAAATGCATTGGGGTGATCGCTACTACAACATGCCATTGTTTGAAGTACAATACTTGTGATGATCCAGTTCCTTTAGGAATTCACATGTTTAATTTGATGGATTTACTTTTGATCATATGAAGAAATATGACCTACAGCACAGATTGAATACAATTCTGAATATTGATCCTATCAGCGTCTGTTTACTGCTGCAATTAATTTTGCCCTTAGGCGTGCTCAAGTCTCCATCCTTACACTTGTAAGGCAGTCATTTATACATTTCTTCTGCGCCTCCACGGACAGGAGGTGATCTCCTTGAGCACCCCTACCTTCAGACCGTTTATTCCTATGCGTTACTTTGTCTTTTATATTATTGGAGTACAGCGGTCCATCTTCAACCATTGTATTTTGAAGATTGCCATACTTCGCCTTAATTTAGTGGAGATGGACATAACATATGTCGACGTGTTTACGGTGGGTGTTTAGTGAGATCAAAACTACATGTCCCATCATTCCCACGCTCAAATGGTAGTTAGTTTTGGCTACGTCATCGACACGTGCCTAATTGCAGGTTAATGAGGGACACCAGGACGGTTATGCATTTAAAGATGCCGACCTCTCAGTTAAGTTACCTCCACCTAGCGAGAGTTTTCGCATCGAGGCACCGACGGAGAGGTAAGCACTGCTGAATAGACGGGGTCTCTACACTCGGTATAACGGTGAGGGTCAATTGTTCGTAGGTTTTGTTGGTATGACTGAATACTAACTCCGATGCCTGTTTAAATCTTATCGACATGGTAAAACAGGGGGCTTGGCGTGAACTAGCAAAGAGCCTAGGCAGTTTGAGCCGTAGAGTCGTTTTTTGTTAACTTATCATTTTTGATTAATTTTAAGCCGAACTTTGTCAGACTCTATAGATACGTCTGCCTTTGTCAAATACGAACCTACAATATAAAGAGAAAGGTTTGTTGCTTCATACAGCTGGAGTTATCAAGGGTATTAGCATCTTTGCAGTGGCTGTCTTAAAACGCCTGTAGATACACTCTATCTTCCCCATGATAAACACGTTGTTGATATCCCGACCAGTGATCCTGTAACATTCTGTCAATTGTATTTCTTTATAGCGCTGCCCAATGACGGGACATACTCGTTAGTATTTTTTTTTTTAAAAGGACCAAAATACATGTCATAGTCCTAAATTTGGCTGGCTGTTAGTTCCAGAGTGTATCTTAGTATTAGAGACGAGAGTTTTTAGACGATATTCTCACCACTGAGTGAGGGCTGATTCATTAATAAGCTTGAAAAGCTAAGAGAGTCAATACTTAAGACTTCTCAGAGTTGAACAATCATCTGATTATCTTTCAGAACGGGGCCTCAGATATATAATTCAGTTTTCAATTCAAGACCACTTTAATCGATTAATTAAAATCATAAAAGATACACAATCACATTACATCACACAATTCATAAATATAATTAAAAGAATAGCAATTTATAAAATTGTAGAATATTTAAGTCCATTATGTAACAGTTTAAAAATAACGGGGAAATATCATACATTCATATTTGTGCGTCCTAATTTTTTAAACCTACCCGCTGCTACAAAATAGCTTGCAATATTAAAAATATTCCAGGGGTTATCCAACATTTGTAAATACAGTAAAGCAGGCTTGGCTTGTAGAAACCCCTTCCCTTTTAATAAAGGAATAATACATTTAGCTCTAATATCACAAAAATGGTCACAGAAGAGCGTAAAGTGCATTGTGTCTTGTATTGACATATCATCACAATTGCAGGGTGAGTGAAGTGAAGTGAAGCAGATTTAATAAAGCGCGTGGTTACCCGGAGGCGTCCCAGCGCTGTAGAGCAGAGGCTACTGAGTAGAGAATACTAAGTTAGGGGTCCTTGGGAAAGAGGAAGGTTTTCAGGAGCTTCCGAAATCGCAGATGGCTTGGTTCAGCTCGCATAATCAATGGAAGGGAGTTCCACAGAGTCGCAGCGTTAACGGAAAATCAACGACCTCCAGTGCGCTCTCTTCTTACTCTGGGAATTCTGGTCAGACATTTACAATCGGACAGAAGGGGTCTGTTGGCTTTGTAAGGAGACACTAAGTTCTTAAGGATAGATGGTCCCTTGCCTTGTAGGGATTTATGAACAATACACAGGGATTTAAACTTTATCCTCTCACGAATAGGCAGCCAATGGAGAGATCTAAGGGCCAGTTTGGCTGAGGACCTAGCCGGGGTACCTGTAAGCAGCCTAGCTGCGGAATTTTGAATAAATTGAAGTTTATTGATCATCGCTTCTGGGGCACCCAAGTATAGGGTATTACTGTAATCAAGCCTTGACAAGATCAGCCCTTGGATAAGAAGTTTCTTCGAGGGAGGGGGGAGAAGGGGAAGAACCTTCTGAGCTGAACGAAGGAGGCCAAAACAGATGGCCGCCGTTTTTTTGGCTTGAGTTCTAAAAGAGAGGTCCCGTTCAAGCCAGACCCCTAAGCTCTGAATTTCACTTTTTGGGGAGGGGAGAGCTCCCATACAGACGGGCCAGATGGCATCGGGTAGCAATGTCAGATTATGCCCCAGAAGCATAAGCTCAGTTTTGGAGCCATTTAATTTAAGTGAGGACTTGCTCATCCAGGCATGTATTTCTGAAAGACAGGCGTGAAGGTTTTCAGAGCACTGGTCCAATTGAGTAAGTGATAGGACAAGTTGTGTGTCGTCCGCGTAACTGATTATTTTAACCCCAAATGGAGCAACCACCTCTTCCAATGGGGACATGTATACGTTGAACAAAGTAGGGCTCAACGAGAAGCCCTGCAGAACACCACACTGGAGGGGAATCAATTTGGCCCGTGCACTGCCCTCCCAGACTTGGAAAGTCCGGTTGTTGAGAAAAGATGTTAACCAAGCCAGGGCAGTACCTGAGACTCCGATGTTAGATAGGCGCTGGATCAAGATACGGTGATTAACCGTATCGAAGGCTGCACTTAGATCCAGGAGGATCACTACCACTGATCCTCCTGAATCCAAGATGCACCTCGCCTCTTCGATGACTGATATAAGGGCAGTCTCTGTTCCCTGTCCTGGGCGAAAGCTTGTTTGGGACCTACATAGTAGCTCATTGGATTCCAGAAAAAAGGACAGTTGTTGATTGATCATTTTCTCTGCAATCTTGCTGAGCCCCGGTAACAGTGAAAGGGGCCTGAAATTGGCCAACTCCAATGGGTCCAGCTAAGGCTTTTTTAGTAGAGCTTTTACAATGGGCCCCTTCCAACTAGGAGGGACAATGCCTTGGCAGAGGGAAGGATTATTAGATCAGTGGCAAGAGGGGAGATGGTGGAGATAATGCGTTTGAGGATATACATAGGTGCCGAGTCACAAGGAGAGCCACTTTTCATAACTGCCAGAACTTTTTGAAATTCCTCCACAGAGACCAGGGCAAAGGAATTTAGCTGAAGGCCGGGCGCGTGGGGTCTGATTCCAAGGTCTAACTGCTACCAAGGGTACACTATCCTCGGGGTTACACCATCTTTCAAAAGTCCCCAAGAAAAAAATGGCTCAAGTTAAAGCGAAACTTTGTTAGCAGCCGGCGATGGTATGGCCTGGTTACCAACTTTAAGTAGGGCTCAATGGAAGGTGAAGTAACCAATAAAAAATGAGCCCTCACAAGAGGTTTTCTTAATTCTTCTCCCTCCCGATCCTGGGACCTTTGAGACAAAAAATGTTTTCTCACTATACCTTCTGGCTTTTCAAAGATGTCTACACGCCCAAGTTTCGCAAACATAGTTTTTATGTAAGAGAGCCACTGTATTTCAATCCCCTTTTCTAATCTAAGGCAATCTTATATAATCTGTCGGTTCAGAGTCAATTCCGGGTTAAGCCATGTTTTTAACCAATTAACAAGAGGGGCCAACCCTATCTGGTCACACAGGTACCCCAGCCCCAGTTCCTGATGAGTGGCAAATGTAGCTGATGATTGGGGGATCGATAGGAGAGAGCGGAGGAATTTATTTTCCACCTTTTGTATTTCATCCGCTTGTTTATATCCCTAAATCACTGCACCATAAAGTGCTGCTGCCAAACATTTCGCTTTGTAAATGGAGAGGATCGCTTCACATGGCCTTCCCCTTAACCGCTATGCAAAACATAAAACTGTGGAGGTTAACCTTCTCAGATATATACACTCTAGCAGGATCCGAGAGAGGTGAGGTCTACACCTGAACAAGTAGTGGTAAGCACTTTGTTTTTTAATAATTACATGTCCTTATATTTTGACATGTTAGCACTGAAACTGATGACTGCCGAGACTATTTTGCTTGTAATTTTTATTTTTTCCTTTAGATTTCCATCAATCTTCACACTTGTTCTAAGGGTTCAAAACAGGATATTAAGTATGTATGTATCCTATATCTAATGTTGCAGTGACATTATATCCTTAGAGGTCCTGACGAAAGCCATGGGAACGCCGTCCCAAGGGTTGAAACATGTTGACCAAATAGACAGTGATTAAGTGATAACTGTCTTTCACTTGCACTTTTGTTTTTAAGTTGGAAAACTCTGTTTAACAGAAAGGAAGGAATCAGGTGCATTAGACACATTAGGAGTTTATCCTATTTTATCTCACAGTTTTCACCTCATGCACTGCTTTTTCACAGTAACTTTGTAAGAAAGGCTGTTCTTGGTTTGCACACTTTTTTTGTGAGTTACCTCAAGAGGATACAACTATCCTTCTAGTTTCTCCCTGATGCTGAAGGGAGAACTAGATGTAGTTGTTTGGTAACACCCAGATGATGACACTGGGCACTAATTTATGTGCAATGATGTGATACCAAATTATCCTAGAGTGGTTATGATTTACCTCTCTTCTTCACTTTTCTTGATTAGTCGTCTGCTTCATAGAGCCTTTTTTCTCACTATTCTGACAAAAGATAGAAAGTGGGAACATTAGTATATAGACTATACTTCTGATATTACGAGACCACCTTATTTTATTGTTGTGATTATTAGAAATAGGGGATTCAAATTTGGTTGGTCTATAAATATTTTTCCCTTTGGCCCCCTGTGTGTAGTATTTGTTAAAAAAGTATGTAACATTTATTGAAGGACATATTATGTATAACAAAAATGTATTATCAATCTTAAAAATGTGCATTATTTAGAATGGCCTTTTTGTTAATATTGTAACAAATCTATATATGTGTATATTTATAATTAACACTTTATTATACTTACTTGTAAGTAATTTTATGTGCTGTTTGGGTAATTAATATTTTATTTACTTACCTGTAAGTATTTTTTGACATTTACTTTAAGTAAGCATTTTTATATAGTTTGCTTATAATATATTTTGTAGTAGGTAGATTGCTTTTTTATGATGTTGCTGTATTTGGTAGTCATTTGCAATAAATATAAAAGGGGCAATTTTTCTATAAATATGTATTTTAGACATACATTTGTTATATGCATTTATTAATATACATAATACAGTTCTATAAAAGTAGCATTATACCATTGTATAAATGTTTAAACCATTTATTATCCAAAATGTATTCGTACAATTAGTATATAAATATTTGCATTGCTGTTTTGCTAATTTTGCTCATTGTTAAACATCTATATTTAGAGTTTATTGTACCTACCTATTAAGTGTACTTTAAGAAGTGTTCTGGGCAAACAAATCTATCCATATATTTTTTTTGTGTGCAAAGTACTTACTTTATTAGATGGTATCTTTCTTGCTGTAATTTTATATTTGTAAGGTGTTAAACAATATATATTATTGTATTCTTTTTGTTTGTTACTTTGTTTTTTTTTGTTTTTAAAAAAAAAATTTTTATTGTCACAGCAAGGGCATTCTTGATCACATATACATGTTTTCTATAATTAATCACATAACATTTGACGCGGCCAATACAGTGTAATCATCAACATTACCATTTTTCTGGTTTCCTTTTCCCCCGTTGGTGGTGTCCCTCTCTTTTATTACAATATTATTACTGAATAACCCCTTTTTTTCAACAACTGTGTGGTACTTAAACTCCCTTCCCTCCCCCCCCCCCCCCCCCCGGCACTTCCTCACGACCTAGGGCGTTGTATATACGAGCAATGTCCATTTCGCAGTTTTCAGTTACAGAATGTCCATTTGTTGTGTCACCACCTCTTCACAATGATACTGTACAATACTATCAGTCCCAAGTCTGCAACCTGCGTTCCATGAATGTGTCTTTCTGTAACCTGCGCACTACCCCCCACCTGTGGGACCTTTTGTGTACTCTCCATCCACCGCTACATTCCCCTGCAACACAGGCATTCACTGAATGTGCATCTCCGTACTCCTTTCAAACTCTAACTTCATCGTATTCCAGTCTAATGAAATCGGTATTTTGCGCAGCCCTCGTCTCTCCTCCCTTTGCAGCTCCTGGCCTTCCGCCTTTCTCCACCTCACCACCTCGTTACACCAAGATACCACACTCGGTGGTTTCGCCGACTTCCATTTCATTGCTATCATCCTCTTCGCTAGTATCAGTGCTAGGTCTATGAATCTGGTGGCCACACTCCTCGTCTTCTCCCTATGGCCCCGCCCCAGCATGACGTATAGTGCCGATTCATAGGGTCTACCTGGGGCAACCTCCCTTAGGATGTGGGTAATTGCGGCCCAGTAACATCCCAATTTGGGGCAGTCCCAGAACATGTGCAGCATACCCGCATCATCATGGTGACATCTGGGGCATCGGTTGGACGCCTCGGGGAACATCGCCTGAATTCTGTGTGGTGTCAAGTACGCTCTGTGTACGATCATGAGTTGAATGAATTTGAACTTGGGGTTCCGTGACACTTTCTTGGGGAGTTGTAATACCCTTGCCCATTCCTTATCACTAATTTCTCCGCCTGTATCTCCCTCCCAGCGTGTACGGAGGGAGTGTAGCGGTGTATTTTTGCTTGTTCTGATACCCTTAGCGATCCACTTTGTCAAGTGGCTGCCTGACCCCATGAGGTATTGCATAGTGAGTAGGGCCGTCTCTTCCGGTTCCATGCCATCCCTCGCCCAGTGTGTGTAAATGTAGTGCGCGACCTGTGCATGTAATAGAAACATCGACCTCGGTGTCTGGTGTATTTGTAGGAAGTCCGCATGCGTCAGAAGTCTACCCTCCGAAAAGAAGTCCCCTATTGGCGTCACCCCAGCCTCGTGCCATGAACTCAGCCTACGTTCTGTGAGTGTTCCTGTTCCTAGGGGGATGCCCAGAATAGGTATCGTGGGTGCATAAGCCCGACGATTGCCAATGTACCTCAACGCTGCTCTCCACTGCTGAATTGCGAGTTTAAGCAATGGGGGGGCTGACGGCGGTATTTTCTCCTGTGGGAGCAACAAGCGGTGTATGTGACCCCTGCTCCTATCTGCCTCTGACATGGACAATTTGTGCAGGTTGCGACCTGCCAGCCAATAAGCCAGCCACTGTAGCTGACAAGCATATCCATATGCCATCATATCGGGCACTCCCAACCTTCCGCCGTCTGTCGGCAGTTGCAGTTTGGCTAAGCTAATGCGTCTCCTGCCCGTACCCCAGACCAGCTCCGTCACCAGTGTGTTCAGCCGTTTGAAGAAGGCCCCGGGCACTAGTATAGGCATGTTCGTAAAGTAGTATATCAGTCTAGGTAGGACCACCATTTTCGAGATCGCCACTCTGCCTGCGACCGACAATGGCAAGGTGTTCCAAAAGCGGATTTGCGGTTTTAGTGCGTTAAGGGCTCTACCCAGGTTGCCCTCAAACAGATCCCGTTCATCTCTATAAATTTGTATACCTAGGTATTTGAATGTCACCGGAGCTATTTGGAGTTGGTGGGGGGCGAATGGTACATGAGTATCTATCATGGGTCCGCGAAAACTATACCCGTAGGACTTAGTCGCGTTAATCTGGAGACCCGATATCTCTCTGAACGCCTCAAACATTTCCGATATCGGTTCTAGTGGGCTCGACATGTTTCGCAGGAATAATAAAATGTCGTCTGCGGAGATGATATGGTGGGTATCACGACGGACTATACCCATGGTGTCAGCCATGGTGCGCACTTTTATCATCAGGAGTTCCAGGGCTATGATAAATAGTAAGGGCGCCAATGGGCATCCTTGTCGCGTTCCCTTAGCGATGTCAAGTTGGGCTGAGATGCATCTGTTAGTCCTTAGGCGCGCTGTGGGTATGTGATATAGTAAAGCGATCCATTTTGTGTACGCGGGCGGTACACCGAATTTGCCCAGGGCACCCAGCATATAATCCCATCTGAGGGAGACGAACGCCTGTTTAAGGTCTAGCGATATACACCCTTCATTATTCTCTCCTTCCTCCCCACCGGCCATTAGTTGGTTCAGTCTCCTCTGGTTCAGTGCGGTGCTCCTACCTTGTACAAATCCGCACTGGTCTGGGTGTATTAGATCAGGAATATATTGTGACAGTCGGGTTGCCAAGATTTTACTTAATATTTTATAGTCCGTGTTTAGGAGCGACAGGGGTCTGTAATTCTCCAAGCAAAGCGCGTCTCTACCTGGCTTCAATAATGACACTATCAGCGCCTGAAGCGTCGATGCAGGGAGCTCGCCACTTTCCATCGCCTCTTTGTAGAGCGCTAGGAGGCGGGGGGCCAGGATCCCAATTTATGTCAGATAGAATTCCGCCGGTAGCCCATCCGGGCCCGGTGCTTTATTCCTCGGTAGTGCCTTTATGGACTGCCTAACTTCCGCCAGAGTGAGGGGCTTAGCCAGAACCTGTTGTTGCGCATCTGTCAGTTGGGGGATGCTAATGTCAGTCAAGAAGGAGTCAAATGCCGGTTCCGAGAGTGACGCATGCGGACCGTACAGTTCTGCATAGTATTTCCGGAACGTCTCATTTATGTCTATTTGGGTCTGCACTATATCACCGTTCCGGTCACATACCTTGGTGATAGGGGCAGTGTCCGGAGCATTGCGTGTCATGCGTGCCAGTAGTGCCCCAGCTTTGTCAGCCCGCGTATGTACTCTACAATCTATTAGCCGTAGCTCTTCCAACAATTCCGCATGTTGGATGTGAGCTTCCTGCAATTGTGTGAGGTTGCCAGCTGTGCCTGCCGCTTCGCCTTCCAGTGCCGCTAAGCTTCCCTCCACTGCCTTAATCTTTCCAGTACTAGGCGCTTCATTCCCACTTTAGTGCCCATCCCCACTCCGCGCAAAGTTGCCTTGAAGGCGTCTCATTCTATTTGCCTGCTGCTGGCGGTGTTTTCGTTCTCTGTGAAGTACGCTGAGCATGCATCTAGCAGTGATGATTTGAACACTGTATCTTCCAGTAGACCCGGCGATAGGCGCCATGTCGGGATGGGTGTCGGTATCCTCCCCCATTGTAGGGACAGTTCTACTGGGTTATGGTCCGATAATGTCGTTCCCATGTGTGATGCTGAGGCGATCGCCCCCCGTAGCTCCCTGGAGCAAAAAATGCGGTCTATCCTAGTGTGCAACCTGTGTGGTGGGGAGTAAAATGTGTATTCCCTGTCATTTGTGTGGAGGGTCCTCCATGCATCATCCAGTTCCCACCCGCTCACCCATTGTGTCAGTGCTGCTGCCTGCTTCTTACTATCCGTTGCATTCAGCGGTGGGTGCGATCTGTCCAGTGCAGTGTCCAGAACCGCGTTGCAGTCCCCTCCTATTACCAAGTGTTGTCCCACCCAGTCCGACAGGACACCGCTAATGTTCTCAAAGAAGCTTGATTGCTCCGTATTGGGGGCATATATACAGCCCAACACCACATTTGTACCATCCAGCGTTCCCCGTACAAACACATAACGCCCGTTCCTGTCTACCCTTTTTTCCACTGGCGTAAACGGTATAGAATTCCTAATCCAGATCACCGCCCCTTGAGAATGCCGAGTATTCTGTGGCATACAGCTGGCCTTTCCATTTGCGGGCTAGTTTCTCTCCCTCCGCCCTATTCAGGTGTGTTTCTTGTAGATATGCTATCTGAGTTTGTCTCCTGTTCAGTTGTGCCCTCACTCTGTGTCTTTTGTGGATCGACCCCAAACCTCTCACATTCCAGGTGCAGAACTGGTAATTGTTAGGTAATGACATTACTTGTATACTCCATTGTCTCAGACATTGCCCCCGCCCCTCGTATTTGTGTTAGCAAATTATACATAACATGTGCCATATCCGTGCACTGCTCCCCAACCTTAAGGTCCCCACCCCATAACTGGCCGGGACCAAAAAATGCTACCCAACAGGGGTATAAACTGAATGCAGTCATGCCTTTGCCTGCGGGGCGTGTGCCTGACCGCTCTCTCCTCTACTGTTAACTGTCAATGTCCTCCGTTGAATATCCCCGTTAACAGCAATTTCCCCCTCTGGTACCTTGTTCCCCCATCTTTTCCCCTAGTACATAATGTCACATATACATCACCATTGTGTCTCTGCTTCGCCGTTTTTTTTTTTCACATGTCCTCTGCCATCTGTGCTGTTATGCGTGGAGAACGGTGTAAACTAGTATCCGTGTCCGATGCCATCGTACTGGAACTGTCTTGGATGTGATGACACCGTATCGATGTTCATGTCATGTTCTGCCAGTGCAATGGCCGTAAGCTTCCCCAGATCCACCGAATTCTCATCCTTATCCGCCTGAACATTCCCATCCTGTGCTGATTGCGCCTCCGTCTCACCCTCCTGGGCCGAGGCATTGCCCCTTTGTGTGGACTGCTTCCGGTGTCGCGTGTCAGCGGAGTTATTCCTCGACCTTGGCGTTGGTAGTGCCACCTCAATCCATTCGGACGCTTCCTCTGGGTCGTCGAAGAAATGAGACTTACCATTGTGGATAATTTTAAGTCTTGCTGGGAAAAATAGTGCATATTTGACGTTACGTTCTCTCAGAGTATGTTTCACTCCCCAGAAGGACGCTCTGGCTTTCTGTACTGCTTGTGTAAAGTCCGGGTATATCGAGATCGTTTGATTGTCGTATCGTATCACCCCGGTCTCTCTCGCTGCTTTCAGAATCGTAGTAGTGTAGGAGGCGTGCTATCAACGGCCTTGGCGGCGCTCCTGCTCTCGGCGGTCTCGGTGGCACTCTGTGCGCTCTTTGGACACTATACATCTGAGTGAGGGCCGCAGGGTCCACTATTGTCTTCAGCCATTCCTCTACGAATTTGGTCGGGTTGGTCCCTTCACTTCGTTCTGGTACGTCTAGGATGCGGATGTTATTGCGGCGTGAGCGCCCTTCTGCATCGGTCACTCTGTCTCTTAATCCCTTAAGCTGTTTCTCTAAGACTTCCAGTCGCGTGGAATGTTCCGTCTGTTGTGGAATGAGGTCAGACAGGGCAATCTTATTCTCCGCAACTTTTTCCGCCAGTTTCTTATGGTCGTCTTTCAGTAAGGAAAGGCTCGTCGACATCGTGTCGATTCTAGTTTCTAGCGCCTCCCTAGATGCTCTTATTTCTGTCAGGATGAGGTCCAGCTTCGCATCCTGTGCACTTAACCCGGTTGGAGGGATTATCTCTTCGTTCGTGGCCAGTATATGGTCGTCCGGTCCTGTGAAGCGCGCCGCCCCGTTGGAGACTGGGTCCGGCTGTCGCAGTCTGTTACGACCCATTGCAGCTTTCAGTTTTTACCTCACGGGCTACCTCTGGGTGCCCTTCTCCTATCTTCCCGATGGCACTTGACTATTGTGGAAGTCAGTCATACTCCTAAGAGGGCCTGGCACGCCGTGGGAGTGAGCAAGTGATTAGTTCGTCACCAGCGTGATCTGTGAGGCAGTCGCCCAGTCCGATCCCGATCTGTTGTGTACTGGAGCACAAGATGCCGTAACTGCTACCGTAGTACCTGAATGTTCTCTTTCATTGGCGTGCACTCCGTTCTCCAGCGATTCTCAGTTGCCGTTCTCCGCCGTGCTTGCTGGCAATATGTTGATCCGAGGTTGCATTATCAAGCGCCTGGAATCCACCCTTATATGGTCGTCTGGGATCCGCGGGCTTTGTGCTCCAGAGAGTTGTGACGCAACACGCTCCCTCATGTATTGTGGCAACCAGTGTGATTCCGGTCTGTGACAGGTCCCAACAGTCTGTTGCCTGGCGCACTGTCTACCACAGGGGCCCCACTTATCACCCTGCACCACAGTCTGTACCCACTCCGACCTAGATTGACGGTGGCGTTGTACTTGCCGATTGCCTCAGCGTTTCCACTCTATGCGTGCCTTCCGTGCCCTCTGTGCACAGACATCAACTCAGTCCGCTTGAGGGTCCCGTACCTGCCCCACACAGTACTCGGTAATGGGCGCCTTTATGTCCGGGGGGGGTACAACACCTCCTCCGTCGTTCCCGGGTCACCGAGCCGGTGTGTATTGCCACGGCGCTCCCGCCGTATGGTGTATCGGTGCTTGCCAGCCACTCAAGTCTGCCACCTGCTCCTGGTCCCGTGGTGAGTCGGACCTCCCCCTCTACTCCGCCGGGCTCAGGGTGTGTCTGGCTGGTCTCCTTCCCCGTATCCCAGCTAATCTGGTGTTGACGCAGTGGGGGGGGCCTCCGGTGTGTCGTCCGCCTACCTCGGGTCCCGTTGAGCCCCCAGGGCGGTCGGCAGTATCTTTCACCCTCAGCGGTTCCGTTCGCGCCTTTTTCAATGGCCTTTCGTGTGCCGCCGACCCTTCTCCGTTTCTTCCTGGAGCGTGGCGTTCTCGAGTACTCCGCAGTGGGGGTTTCAGGCTGTGGGCAGCGGTCCGGTGTCGGCCTCCGGCGTTTACCCCAACACTCCCAGCCGGGCTCTAGCCGTCGCGCCGTCAGGCAGTCACTTCCGGTCTGTTGTAGTGGTACTGTGGGGCGCGGCTCTCCCCTGCGTCCCAGGCCTCACCGCGTCTCCGAGGGTAAACCGCTCACATCAGAACCCAGGAGCTCTCTCGGGTCCCACGCTCCGTCTCCAGCTTCATTGCGTGTCAAAGGTACCGATGGTGGTGTTTCGGACCAGAATCAGGATAATTGCCAGTATGTTAGGGGTTTTTGCTAACGGAGCTCACTTAGTCCGCGTCCACCATGCTTGGCTGTCAGCCACGCCCCCCCTTGTTTGTTACTTTGTTTATATATATACATATATATATATAGGCAAATTATGATGCTTATTACAAGATAATAATTAAAGTTATTTAAAAAAATGTTTTTGATAGAAATTACTATTATGCTTTAATGTTTCTTACCTTTTAACAAGGTTTTGTATGTTTGTATTCATAATCTGTTATGTTATGACTTGCAGTTTCTTTTATTGACTTAGTTATAGCTATGCATTTCATTATATACAAATATATATAATAACAGTTACATATTAGATAACATTTCAAAAGTGAGCTAAATATTTATTTATGATTGATTTTATTGACATTTTTGTTGTATATCAAAATAGCAAAAATAAACAGCTAAAGATAAAATGTGGCTTACTTAGAGATAGACATATACATTTATTAAATGCATTTATTAATATACATAAGACAGTTTTTTAAAAGTAGCATTATAACATTGTGTAAATGTTTATACAATGTATTACAAAAAATGCATTAGTACAATGAGATTATAAATATTTGCATTGTTATTTTGCTGCTTTTCTCATTGTTAAAGTTTATAATTAAAGTCTATTTTACGTGCCTTTTAAGTGTGCATTTTGAAGTGTTTTGGGTAAACAAATCTTTTTATATTTTACATATATAGACAATATATTACGTTATCACAAAACAATAATAAAAATTATTTTAAAAATAAATATCTTTTTTAAGTCATTTTTAATATATTCTGATGTAAATATGTTTCTTATATGTTTGTAAATGTATATTAAAGTAACCCATTATTATATATTTATAATCTGGAAAAGTATTTCATCTGTTATTTAGAATATGTAATAATGTTTGGATTGTGACTTTTGGTGGTTTGTATAAAAGGATTATAAGGTATTGTGTGTTATAAGTTTTGTAAATTGTAAAATGTGGTGTTCATTTGTAAATATTGGCTGTAATATCTGGGTTTTTTTTTAATATATTGCAATGCCATGGTTTGTATGTTTGTAAGTATATTTATCAAATAACATTAAATGATAATGGTCAATTTCAAATGTGTGTGAATTTGCCTTTTGTGTAGTATTTATTTCTGTTAAACATAATATATCAGCATTTAAAATATTAGTGTCCGCTGTCATTGCTTTGAATTTTGTTTTTGCAAGGAGCATATATTGTGTACTATAATTGTAAAGTGGTTATTATATTGTTTAATTTGTGGTATAGATATTTGTAATAACATGTATGTTCTTAAGCCTAGTATTTCTTCATCGACTTTTGGGTGTACTAGTATTTTTGTTTCATCAACATTTTTAATATTTATATTTGTTAAGGATTTTGCTCTGCTGATAGCTACATAATGTAAATGGTGTATTTTCGAATTATTAAAATGTATATATGAAGGTTCTATTGTTTCACCTTGTGTTCTATGTATAGTGCGTGCAGATGATTGTCGCAAAGGGAATAGTTTCCAAATTATTGTGATATATTTTTTTGTGAATTGGAATGTTCTTGAAATAGGCAGTATCGGTGTCCAATAATGGGAAATGTTATTATGGTATTGGTGTTTGTTTTGTTGTCTTGTTTGTTTGCCTACTTTGGAATTATCAAAATTTACCCATACTACAATTATTGTGTTAGTAGTATCTACAAATTCAACTATACCTGTTGCACCATTAGTTAAGCCATCATTTACATTAATATTAGATGTAAATTCGTAACGTAGTTTAATTGCAATATGCAATATATTTGGTAAACCCATTGTTTTTGTTGAGTCTGCTGGTATTTGTTTTAATATTGCTTGCTTTACTTCTTCACTTAAGTCTGCTGCAACTGCATCTATTGTGGTTGTTGTATAAACTGCATTGTGTTGTATATGGGCCATTAATATATTATTATTTAATTTACCTCTTTGTTTGTATACATTATATATGGTATAGTTTGTATAATACTTGGGTGAGGGTCTATTTCTTGCAATATCAGTATGTGTATGTTTACCTATTCTCAATCTGTTAAGCATTTCTGCGAATGGTAAGTCATTTAGCGGTCTCATTAGTTTTGTCAGTTCATTTAATTTAAAATGTGTTTGTCATAAGTTTGTACTTAATGGTCCATACAAATGTTTTGAATTTTCAAATATGTATGTATCGAAGACAGGTTTAAATTGATAGAAATCTCCAATTGCTAATATAGATCTGCCTCCAAAAGCTTGATTAGATGCTTTTATTTCCTGCAATCTATTATGTATAAAATTAAACATATTTACACCAACCATTGATATTTCATCTATTATCAGTACTTTTAAATGCATAAGTTGGTTTCGTAGGACATCTCTGTTTTCATGTGTTAAGATAATGTTTGTGATATTGGTATTTTAAATGTACTATGTAATGTTTTTCCATTTATATTATGTGCTGGTTTTCTTGTTGGAGCTGTTAGTAATATATGAATGTTATCTGGATTTTCCCCTACTTTAGCATTGTAGTATCGAAATAAAGTTTGATAAAGTACAGTTATAAGAAAGCTTTTACCTACTCCTGCACCACCAGTACAAAAAGTATAACAAGGTGTGTTTTGTGTCTTAATCCAGTTTAAGTAGTGATATATAAAGTTAAGTTGTTCAGGTGTTAAATTCTGCATAATATTATCATATTCATCTTGTGGCAGTTTATTAGTTATTATATTTCTTCTTCTGTTGTACTTCTAATTCCCAAATCTAATGATATGTCATATTGTAGTTGTTGTTGATATTCTTGTGTGTTACTGTCTATATTCTCCATTGATTGTTCTGCTATAGGTGATATTGGAGGTGTGAGCATAGGGGGGAATTATTTGTTGATGTATTACAATTGTTAACTATTTCTGATTGTTTGTTGTATAAACAATGATTTTCATCAACTTGTTTTTGTACTTGTAAGTATCTTTCATAGTATGTGTTTTTTGGGATAATGATATTGCTTTCTATTCCCCATGGATAATAAAGCATTGATAGTTCTCTGTAATAATTCTCAGTCATTCACTTTGCTAAATCTACAATAATGGATAATGTTTTGCTGCTTTTGCTTGGTATATATTATGCTGCTTTTGTCAATCAAGTAAGTTATCTATTGCAAGTTCTTCATCTGAGCTGTAAAAGTTGGTTTCTAAAAGTAAACTATCATAGTTATTTTGAATTTGTTTTTTCCCTTGCTTAGTTGTTTTATTGTATTTTGATGCATAGCTAATGTACATTTTTCTAATGTTTTTGGGTGTTTGCTGTATTTAACAATTATATTGTCAAAATGTATCTCATTTGAGGTATCTGGTAATGAGTTAATTGTGTTCATGTCTTTCATTAAGTATGTTTGTTTATCTGACATATTAGTGTTAATAAATACAAATGATCTTGAGCTTTTCCTAAACCTCATTCGTGCTCATGACGAGCTGAGCTCGTCATGAGGCACGGTGGCCATGTGCTCATGACGAGCTGAGCTCGTCATAACGTCCGCAACGCTCTCACGCGGGTATAATTCCCCCGCTGTGCTGAGCGTTCTGAGGAAATGGGTGTGGCCGTGACTAGCTCAGCTCATCATGAGCACAGCGCCACTGTGCTATGTGACAAGCTGAGCTTGTCACGAGCACTGGGGCGCTGTGCGCGCCCCCCCTCCTACCAGCACAGCAGGGGAATTATGCCTGCGGCGAAGGGATTAATGGGATTTGCAAAAGGAGATAGGCTGCTTTCTTGTGCACTCATTTCAGTACAATTTAGGAATTTGTTACCAATGTGCATTAATTGTTCTCTAATGTTTGGATTATGATGACTTCCTTTGCAGCTTGTGCCATTATTTTACTTAATCCACATTGTGATTTCCTAATATATGATACAATATATACAGCAGAAGCAGAAGCGTCTAAAATATATTGTATATCTATGTTAGCTTGCCATGCTTGCAATATTATATTATTGTAGTTATTGATAAAACATTCAGCTGGTGTTCTTTTCAAAACTATAGTTGTTTTTTCTAAAAGTGATTTTATGCATCTTATATATTATTCTTCACTTATATTCATTTGCTCTAGAAATTGTGCATATATATATATATAAGTATGAAAGTGTTGTGTATTCATTGTTGTATGTATTATTTCTATGTGCTGCTTTAAAATATTATCTGTTTTGTCTAATTGTAATGGTTCTAGTATAGCAGTATATGGCATAGGATATTTAGGATATTGATATTTACATGTTCTTACGTTTTATGTGACAATTTTTTGTAGGACCATGTTTTTGTAATGGTAATAAAGGTTCTATACATGTATTGTCTGTCTTACTACATGTTATGCATTTGTCCATGAAATGTATAACTTCTTAATTTTTTGCTTTTCCATATTGTGAAGCATTAGTTATTCATAGCAATGCATGTATATGTGGTGACCCTCTTTGTTGGAATTCTATTCTGTAAAAATAATCAAGAATTTTCCCTATAGGATGACTTTGTGTAACAATATACAATTAAATAATTGCCTAACTTGATAATCGAAATGTCGTCCACATGTTATAGGGTTTTGCTGTATTAATGTGCATTTTTTTTCCATGACATATCTTGAAATTCCTCTCTAGTGCATTCATTTTTATTTTCAATGCATATTAGTATATTTATTAAATGATACCATTGTGTTTCTGCTGCTGATAAAGTGAGGAAAATGTGGGTATTCCTAATTGTCTTATCGTTGCATATAAATCTTTTTAGCAATTTTCCCATTATGGAGGGGAGCTTCGAATAGTTTATAAAATGTTGTATCCTTAATTGTATTATAGTATGCCTTCTAAATTGTCTTTTATATCTTTTACTGTAATAACTTTAGCAGTATTAAAATGCTTTTTAGTAAAATATTTTGTCTTATATTTGTTTTATATGTAATTTTTTCAACTTAAAAATATGTTTGTTATACAATTAGCTACTCTTCTGTCATAACTTCTTAATTCCCATTGACATATTGTTTTGTAATGTACTGGTATATGTCTATCTTCATTAGATGGTCTACGTTCCCCACCAAATATTGTTGGAAATGCTAAATATTCAGAATCTTTGTCTTCATATAAACCACGTGGTGTGTTATGTTCTGCAGGGGCTAGACTTATAATATTTATATTATCAGTTATTGTTTCATTAGTCAATAATGTATCTAAATTGCTTACCGGTATATTATCTGTACTACTTGATGTATCATTTGCTTCAGAAGTGTTAATGCTACTGTTTGTTTCTTCTGGTGCATATTCCCAGTCTTTATTTACTGTTACTCCATATTCTTTAAACAAACTGCTTTTGATTGCTAGTCATATAGCTGCATTTTTACTATGTTAGGTCTTACATTTTCAAAATGTGTGTACAATTTGTAACTTAATTTCTGTTAACTTTATAGGTATTGTCATTCTATCATTTATTTGTCTTGGTAATATTGTTATAGTTGTCATTATATCAGATGGAACATTAACAACAGCACCTGATAATGATTTTTGGAATCCACATGGTAATCTTCTAATTTGCAAAAAAGATATTTATGGTGATGCTAATCTTTCTTCTAGATTATGTAAATTTAGTTCAGGTGGTATGTCAGGAAAGCCCATACAATTATAAACAGAACATGGTGGTATTTCTCCTTGCTAATATATTTGTAGCATGTAGTGCATATATAGCATGTTTTATGTTTGCTAATGTTACATAATAGAAAAGTTTTTTGGCTATCAATATTTTGGATTTCTTTACTGTTTGTTTGTGCCACATTTGGTTACATATAGTACAAAGATCTTCTGGGCAATATTGTATTTCTGTATGAAATGTATTAATAATAGACTTTAGTCATGTTTTTTGTAGATTTGTATTACTAGTAATATCTGTATTAATATTTTCGATAGAAGGTAGTATTTGATTATGTTTTTTTTGTAAAGACCTTGATTTAATTGGATCCCTAAGATCTATAGCATTTGTTGCTGTAGTATTGCTCATGTTATGTAGTATTTGGCTATACCTTTCTTGATGTGTATTAATACTATTTGTTTGTATACTTTTTGGCAAAATAGTTGTAGTGCTAGTGGTTAATTGTTTAGTAGAATGCATATACATATGTGTTGCACCTTCTAGAGTCTTTCAAAAATGTTATTTTCTTTTTTGTACTCTTTTAAAGGATTTTTGTTTAATGGTATTTACAGTAATTGGTGTTATTGTCAATAGCATTAAATTTATATTATGGGGCATTATATTAATTGCAAGTTCTATTATATGCTGTGTAAGATTTTCAAAGTTATTTATTTTCATAGCTATACTTTTACAATTTTTATCTAATGTTTCTTTGGTGTTTATTGTACATGAATGAAATGTAAAATATAAGTCATTACTTTTGCCAATAGAAATTATCTCTGTATGCAGGCATATTATAATAGAATTATGTGTAGTTAATGCATTATGCAATGCTGCTTTTATATCTTTTTCTAATGTATTAGGTATTGCTAGGCTACTTTTTACATTGCTTTTGCATTTGTATTGTATATATTGTATTATTGTGTTCTATATAAGTAGGTATATGTTTGAATTCTATATTTTGTTTGTTATAAAAATTCATTATTTCTATATTCATTGTTGCCTAGCTGCATTATATCATGTACATCTTGTGCAGTCCATATAGATGCACTTTTAGACTGATTATAAATAATAGCAAATATATTGATGCAAATATATGTATTGCCTATCACATTTTGTTGTAACTCTTTGTTTCATTATGAAATGTGCTTCTATCATTAAGTTACTGTTTTGTTTTGCATTACTAAGATTTTGGTTTTTGACACTAAGTGATTGCTTTATTGTGTGTTGTTTTATTGTATTATTTATTCAGTTTGTGTTGTATCTTTGTTAATATGATGTGTAAGATTTGTAAGTATTTTTGTTGTATGTAGTCCATCTATTGTTGTACTTTCTTGTATGTGTTTGTCTATAGAAGTATCTCTAATGTCTAATTGAATTGTCTGTACATCTGCTGTTAATAAATTGGTTTGTGTAGGTATATTTTTATTAGATATATTACTTGTTACTACATTGTGTTTTATACTTTTCAAATGGCGCAGATGTTTTTTACTTTTGTTTTAAGTGTTTCATAGTGAACTATGTTTGTATTGTATCTTTTTTTATTAGTTCTATTTGTATAGCAATTGTTTGTGGCATATTTAATGATGAAGTTGATGGTTGTACATCTTTTGTGGTATTTGTATTTGTATATTCTAACTGTGATGTTGTTTGTTTAGTACAGTAGTTTAAATTACTATAAACTTTTGGTAAAATGTTGTATTATGCACAAAGAAAGTTGGTGTTTTACCTGTAGTTTTTTTTTTGTTTGTGTTGAGCTCTTTGAAAGGATTTTTTATTATACTTGTATCTATTGCTGTTAATTCAAAGGAAACATCATCTGCATAATGTAGTTTTATGAGTTGCTAATTTTTTATTGTAGTTCATTAGGTCATGAAC
Source organism: Lissotriton helveticus (assembly GCF_964261635.1). Classification (NCBI taxonomy): domain Eukaryota; kingdom Metazoa; phylum Chordata; class Amphibia; order Caudata; family Salamandridae; genus Lissotriton; species Lissotriton helveticus. The sequence goes on along the minus strand of NC_136069.1, from coordinate 632,536,046 downwards.
GTATTTTTTGAAGGACTATACATGTTCCATCTGGAGAAGGCATCCCATTACTATCACGACTAAGTGAATCAAAAATTAAATATTTATCTTTATTTTTAATTATTGAAATTACATACATATCCATGCATAGTAAAACTCCAGAATGCATTAATGATAGAGTTAATGCTTATCATATATCAGGATATGATGAATCAAACGTTTAAATGTGTTTCCATGGTATGGTTGATTAAGTTTGATAGAATAGATATTGTCCATATGTTCAATATATTTTGGTAAATCATCAGGATGCATACGATCTTGTTAATTAATAGAATGCATTTCTGCATATAGAGTCTCTCCCAGGTCATTATATGATGTAAGTCTTCTACATTCCATATATCGGCTGGTTTGTCATAATTGTGAATAATTGACATCACCCCATCTCAAGACCTCTGCAACTCCCTCGCCTCCTACTTCCACAACAAGATCGCAGACATACACAACAGCTTCAGCACACAACCGACGCTCCCCACGACCGCACCAACGCCCCCCACCACCTCCGTCTGCGCCTGGACCCCGATCAGCACCGAAGACACCATCCGTATGATGAATTCCATCCACTCCGGATCTCCAACCGACCCCTGCCCTCACCACGTCTTCAACAAAGCTGACGCTGTCATCGCACCCCATCTACGGGTCATCATCAACACCTCCTTTGACACCGCCATCTTCCCAGAGAGCTGGAAGCACGCCGAACTCAGCGCTCTACTAAAGAAACCATCAGCGGACCCCACCGATCTCAAAAACTACCGCCCCATCTCGCTCCTCCCGTTTCCGGCCAAGGTCATCGAGAAGACCGTCAACAAGCAGCTGGCCGCCTTTCTCGAGACGAACGGATCCCTCGACCTCTCGCAGTCTGGCTTCCGGGCCAACCACAGCACCGAGACCGCCCTCATCGCAGCCACGGACGACATCCGAGCCGTACTGGACAACGGGGAAACAGCGGCTCTCATCCTCCTGGACCTCTCCGCGGCGTTTGACACCGTCTGCCACCGCACCCTTGTGCAGCGCCTCAGCAACGCCGGAATCCAGGAGAAGGCACTAGAATGGATCATCTCCTTCCTCGCCGGAAGGACTCAGAGAGTCCGCCTACCCCCGTTCAGATCAGAAGCCACCGAAGTCATCTGCGGCGTCCCTCAAGGCTCATCGCTCAGCCCCACCCTCTTCAACGTCTACATGAGCCCCCTGGCGGCCATCGCACGACAACGCAACCTCAACATCATCTCCTATGCCGACGACACCCAGCTGATCCTCTCCCTCACCAACGACCCCGCCACCGCCAGAACCAACCTACACGAAGGGATGAAAGACGTAGCCGAGTGGATGATGAACAGCCGCCTGAAACTGAACTCAGACAAGACGGATGTTCTCATCCTGGGCTCCTCGCCCTCCGCCTGAGACGACTCCTGGTGGCCCCCCGCCCTGGGCTGCGCACCCAAACCAACAGACCACGCACGCAACCTGGGATTCATCCTGGACTCCTCCCTCTCCATGACCAGACAAGTCAACGCCGTCTCCTCGTCTTGCTTCAACATCCTACGCATGCTACGTAAGATCTTCCGGTGGATCCCCACCGAGACCAGGAAGACGGTCACCCAAGCCCTCGTCACCAGCCGACTGGACTACGGCAACGCCCTCTTTGCCAGAACCACCGCCAAGCTCCAGAAGAGACTCCAGCGGATCCAGAACGCCTCAGCAAGACTCATCCTCGACATCCCCCGACACAGCCACATCTCCGGACACCTGAGAGACCTGCACTGGCTCCCGGTCAACAAGAGAATCACCTTCGGTCTCCTCGCCCACGGACACAAAGCCCTGCACAACCAAGGCCCAAGATACCTCAACAGCCGCCTCAACTTCTACACCCCCACTCGCCAGCTTCGATCGACCAGCCTCGCCCTCGCCACCGTCCCCCGCATCCGAAGAGCCACCACAGGAGGAAGGTCCTTCTCCTTCCTGGCCGCCAAGACCTGGAACTCCCTCCCGACCCACCTCCGCCTGACCCAAGACCACCTCGCCTTCAGGAAGCAGCTCAAGACCTGGCTGTTCGAGCAGTAGCAGACCCCCCTCCCCCGAGCGCCTTGAGACCCTCCGGGTGAGTAGTGCGCTATATAAATGTTGTTGATTGATTGAATAATAGCAAAAGTGCTATGTGGCAAACTTTGCTTGCCTCTAGAAGCTGCTGCACATTTTTCATGGCCTTCGTGGTAATTGGCTCGAATATTATTATGCATTTTACATGGATGTGTCAAGAAGCTATTTTTTAAGTATTGCTACTTGTATATATTGACTTTAATAGGTGTATAGCTTCCAAACGTGTTTATATATACATGTATTTTATTGCACCTATGTAACTGTGATTTGTATGTGTTTGTGTAGTTAGTATTAACTGGTAATATTATTTAGTAGCACTATAGCATTATGGTACATATAACCAATCTATATATAAATGACATTCACTATTATTGTAACATAAATCTTACCTTAAAGACATTTTCTTTTTTTTGTAGAAATCTAAAAGTAAAAACACATATTAGAAGATAGTACTTGTGTATGGTACTTGCATACAAACAATTCATATTTTCCTGCAATTTAAATATAAACAGATGTTTATATACTTTATTATAATGCACAAATAACAATTAACATTTTTATATATACTTTGGCAAATTATAAGATGCTTTAGAATAAGTTACTTTTACTTTGGCTATATTTATATGTAGGCTAACATGGTACAGAGTTATTGGGTAAGTTATATTATTTAGAGAGGTGTAGACAAAGTTTTTAAATGTTTTTATAATTGTAGTACAAATTTTACAGTATTATACTGTTGCATTTTTCCAAAGAACATATACAAGATGATAAATAAAATGTGTTTGTGACTTCAAATGTAGCTTTTCAGTTTTTTGTTTTTATTATATTAAGAACATCAAATAGGCTGTTATTAAAATGCAATAATTGATGCTCTGCAAAATGAATATGCTGTTGTATAGTAATAAGAATTTATAGTGTATAGTTGTAAGTTATGCTTTTAAAGCCAGAGGTAAAGCAGATATCAGTTTTATTATAATTTTTTTAATGTGTGATTTAGACTAGGCTTTACATGGCTATATGCAAATAGGGGAAAAAAGGCTATAAACAAAAAGATACTTTAGCAAGAGTTTTCAGAAAGCTTTTAGTTGCTCCTTTGGAAAATAGTCATTATAAATTTAAATAATTGATATAGTGTGAGGCAAAATGATGCTATATTCTATAGGATGTAGTGATAATTATAAGGAATTGGTTAGCTATTTTGGTTAGTAGTAAGTGTATGCTTTATTTGAAAATGTTAAATAAGTATGTGATAAAATAGCAGGATGGGAACAAGATGTAAATGCAAGAAAAAAAGTGTTATTTGGAGGGAAAAAGAAGGGAAAGTGAGGAAACACATATTTATGCTGAAGAAACAGAAAGCGGTGAGTAATATTGAGCAATTGGTGTATGACATAAAGTAGATATTAAGATGTTGACTTGGGGAAATGTTATGTGAGTGTAGGAAAGAGGTGTTGATATGAAATAAGCACAATAAACCTAGCTATAAGTATAGAGTATGGAGTAATATTTGTGTTATAGTGAGATGCAAGTTATGACAACAGCATTGCAATGGTAAAACTATGGCACTGGAATTATGGCTCTATTGACTATCACACTTTTCATATAAATGCATGTTAAATTATATAGCATCTTGCTTTATTGTTTTATAGTAATCATATAGCATTGGTTTATTTGTTGGCATAGATATTTATCACTGACTGTATGTATATGTTTTTTTTTCATTAGAGCATTTAAGATTCTGTACAAAAAAAATCACTGGGGGGATTTTAATTGTAGGAATAATGTGCTACTGTAAGAACTAATTTATTAACGTGTTTTTTGCCTGAGAGATTTTGATATTTACATCATTAAGGATTTATAGACAGTTAATGTTGCATTTTCGGGAACCTATCATGCTTTACTGCCTATGAGTGATAACAATATTGGATATGGACTTGCAGTAGGACAACACATAGGAGTTGCATCAAAAGACAATGTAAAGCCTTTGTTGTACACACTTAGGCAGTGAAAAGTTTTACATATTAAAGAAGTAACCTCTAGGGCAATTGTTTTTATATTAAAATATATAATTGTTTTATTTTAGAACCAACTGGTATTAAAATATACTTATTTGAATATAAGAGAGTTTACGTAATTACTTAGCAGAAAGGCTATAGACTTTATAATGTTAATATCTACAGTGGTTGCAAGAGGCAATACTATTGTAAACACAATTTAACATTGTGTTGAATGGATTTTTTTATATAAATGCTGTTGATTATTTTCTAACTGCAAGTCTGAATCTTAGATTTAGTCTTGAGATGTAAATCGTAAATAGCTAAGTAAAAGTGCTTTGGTTACAGTTGTAATCTTCAAAGAATAAAAATGTTCTTTTTAAATTGTTACTTAGATACTTTTCAGTAAAAAAATTGTATAATTACTTAGCAGAAAGGCTCTATACTTTATAATGTTAATAGCTACAGTGGTTGAAAGAGACAATACTATTGTAAACACAATTTGACATTGTGTTGAATGGAATTGTTTTATATAACTGCAGTTGATTATTTAATGATTTATTTTCTAACTACAAGTCTGGATCTTAGATTTAGTTTTGAGATGTAAACCATAAATAGCTAAGTAAAAGTACATTGGTTACAGTTGTAATCTTCAAAGAATAAAAATGTTCTTTTTAAGTTGGCACTTTGCTAATGTTTTTACTAAAAAGTATCCATGTAATCTTATTGAATGAAATACAAGTTACAGGTAAAGTAAGTTTTACTACTTTTGTAATTTAATACTGTACTTTTTAGTTTATCACTAGGGCCTCTACCTATGCAGGATTGTAATTATGTTTCACTATTTAGTATACTTTTTAAGGAATATTTTTAGTTTGCAAAAATTGACATGCAGGATAGATTTCAGAGAAAAACTTAACAGTTTCCTATGTAAGTAAATTGAAGTTACTGGTAAGTACAGTTAGGATTACTTTTGCAGTACAGTACAAAGCTAATATGTCTAGCACTAGCTACTCCCCTGATTTCAGGTGAGTATTTTTAAATATGGTATTTGTCTGATTTTAAATGAATATTTAACAGTGGTGAAGGTGCACACTCAGAAGAAATTTAGTGAAAACCAGCAAATGTTAGCTTATAGAGGTAAGTGAGTTATTATCTTTCAGATGAGTACTTGACTGGTGGTGTTAAGGTTCTGGGCATTCATGTACTTAGAGGTCTACAGGTATAGGTAGGTACAGTTGGTACACCCTCAGTGGTACAGGAGCATCTGGGTGTAGAGAGTGTCAGGCTTAATGTTATTCAATAAAGGCAGGTGACCTTCGGTTAGTGGCTGTTAGCTAGCAGGCTATGCAGTTGTAAGAGCTGGACTCTTGGTTACTTGCTCAGAGCAAATGGGAAGCAAGGTATGACAAAGGTTGCACTGCCAGAAGCAATTAAGCGACTAGATGCTTGGTGCTTTTTAGTTGTAATGCACTTAATGGTATTTAATGTAGACCTCGAAATTGGAACAAAGACTAAGCTTGAGGATGTTTTTGATTGGCCAACATTTTGAGGTATAAGTAGTGATTTTGGAGGATAGGTTGCTATGTATAAGTTTTGCACAGCGAACCGCAATTAGGTATTTACTAGTTAAAATTGTTTTCTATTAAATACTCCTAAAACATGCATACATGATCTGCTCTTAGCTCTGGAGTGGCTGAAAGCTCTTACAATGTAACAAATCTGCCCAGCTGGCCGTGGCTGTTACTGTCACAGCTGGGGCGGGCCTCAGTGAGAGTAAACTGATTGGAGTAAAAGTTTGGTGCCGCAGAGGTGGCGTCACGTCCTGGTGCAGAAGGCGGAGAGTTTGTTACAGGAGAAGACAGGTGGTTACTAGTCAAGCGGGTGGAGCTTCAAATCATGGCGCGCAGCTTGCAGTGCTCCCTCCGCCTGCTGCACACCGACTCGGGACGACCCGTGCTGTCAAGTATGCTATGTGATCCGTGCCGAGTTCAGTTATTATAATCGCTGAGCCTCACGTCACTGAGGCAGTTACTGGAGATTGCAGTGGCCGCCGATGAACAGAACGAAACAAAGAGGTGAGGTTGTTTTATAGTCCGGCACCTATGAATTTCTTATGAACTGTGCCTTTAACTTTAACTATGTTGCTTCTGAAATGCCTACTGCTGCCTTTGTTTGTATTGCTCTATTATGGAGCATCGAGCAGATTCTTCAAATTTTTTGAGGGCGTCAGGATCAGATACCACAATGATGGCTATGCACATTAAATACATCCTGTGAAGCGACAGCCAGAGTGACGGTTTTGGGGTTGCATGGGTTGCAGAGGATTATAGCCTGTTAAATGACCGTGTCTTATTTGGCGGGTTGTTCATTGAGTCCTGCATGAGGTTGAGTCAGGCAGAACACTCAGCAGCAGAAGGCTCACCAAAGACAGCCCTAGACTAAGGAGGCGGGTGATGCGGTGGCACCTGCCCTAAATCTGCCACGCAGAGTCCACTGCAGGCTCATGGTTCCCATGCCCGCAATGCTAAACCTCCGCACCTCACAGTGTCTAGTCCCTTGCCATAGTAAAACAGCTGTAGATCCTGAGCTAGTCCTGCCGTGATTCTCGCTTCTCTGCATTTGAGTTAGTGGAGGCACCTCTGCAGGCGCAGTGTTTTAGGCCACAATTTTTTATAAGGCTTCTGGCAGACATACCAGAAGCAGACACCCGCTCCGTCCACAGACACACCATCGAACTCTGGAACCTCCTCGATACCACGGCTCCTGACATCGCCTTCCTCACGGAAACCTGGATGGACGACTCCTCCGCGCCCGACATCGCCATCGCCATCCCAGAGGGCTACAAGATCACCCGAAGAGACCGCGGCAACCAGACGGGAGGAGGCATCGCCATCATCTACAGGGACACCATCCGCATCACGACCAACACCGACGACACCCTGAAAACCGCCGAACACCTGCACTTCCAGATCCACATGGACCCTAAAACCACCCTCAGAGGCACCCTCATCTACCGACCCCCGGGACCACGCACACAATTCAGCGAAGACATCGCCGACTTCATCTGCCCGCAAGCCCTCCCCTCCGCTGACTACATCCTCCTGGGGGACATCAACTTCCACCTGGAGAACAACAGCGACCGCAACACCACCACCCTGCTTGCCAACCTCGGACTTAAGCAGCTGGTGACCACCCCCACCCACCTCGCCGGACACACACTAGACGCTGTGGATGGATGGATGGATGGATGGATGGATGGATGGATGGATGGGTTTTTATATAGCGCAATATCACCGCCAGGTCTCAAAGCGCTTTGCATTGGGAACCCGTCCTGGTTTTTCCCTGTGAGATAGCCCCTTACTGGGTATCCCCAAGGTGAAAGCCAGGCATCCCGCCGCGGGGGGCCGTAGTGGAGATTAAGCAAGCTATTGCCCAGAGTTGCAGAGTGTGAACCTGTGATTCGAGTAGGCACCGAAGCGAGAATTACCGAGTCCGTGGACATTTTGGGCTCAAGACCCTGCCGCGTCGGGAATTGAACCCTGGTCCCGGGTCTGATCTCAGCGTCCGGGTCTGCCTCCTCTAACCAGTGAGCCACACTTCTCATCCAGCAAGGACATCACCTTCAGCCACGCCACCGGACTCCACTGGACGGACCACAGCTGCGTCCACTTCAGCTTCAGAAGGACCACGATCCACCACCACCAGCAACAGGCTGCTCGAAGAAACTGGAACAAGATCACGGCAGACCAGCTCGCCGCTTCCCTGAGCCAGCACCCTCCCGCCAGCTCAGCGAACCCCAGCCAGGCCGCCAACAACCTCACGAAGTGGATCAGCAACTGCGCAGACGACCTCGCCCCATTGAGGACCCCGCCTAGCAGACCCGGCAGCAAGAAGGCCCCAAGGTTCACCGACGAACTCAAGAGCTCCAAGAAGAACTGCCGAGCCCTCGAGAAAGCCTGGAGAAGGGAGCCAACACCGGACAACATGACCACCCTCAAGCTCGCCACCCGGAAGCACCACCAACTGATCCACGCCACCAAGAAAACAGCATTCAGGGACCGGCTGGACAACAACGCACACAACTGCAAGGAACTCTTCAACATCGTGAAAGAGCTCTCCAACCCCAACGCCGGAAACAACGACATCACCCCTTCGCAAGACCTCTGCAACTCCCTCGCCTCCTACTTCCACAACAAGATCGCTGACATACACAACAGCTTCAGCCCACAAACAACGCTCCCTACGACCGCACCAACGCCCCCCACCACCACCCTCAGCGCCTGGACCCAGATCAACACAGAAGACACCATCTGCATGATGAACTCTATCCACTCCGGATCTCCGACCGACCCCTGCCCCCACCACGTCTTCAACAAGGCCGACGCTGTCATCGCACCCCACCTGCGGGACATCATCAACACATCCTTTGACACCGCCACCTTCCCTGAGAGCTGGAAACACGCCGAACTCAGCGCTCTACTCAAGAAACCAACAGCGGACCCCACCGACCTCAAGAATTACCGCCCCATCTCGCTCCTCCCGTTCCCAGCCAAAGTAATCGAGAAGACCGTCAACAAGCAGCTGACCGCCTTCCTCGAGACGAATGGATCCCTCGACCCCTCACAATCTGGCTTCCGAGCCAACCACCGAGACCGCCCTCATCGCTGCCACCGATGACATCCGAGCCCTGCTGGACAACGGTGAAACAGCGGCCCTCATCCTCCTAGACCTCTCCGTGGCGTTCGACACTGTTTGCCACCGCACCCTAGTGCAGCGCCTCAGCTACATCGGAATCCAGGAGAAGGCACTAGAGTGGATCATCTCCTTCCTCGCCGGAAGGACACAGAGAGTCCGCCTACCACCGTTCAGATCTGCAGCCACGGAAGTCATCTGCGGCGTTCCTCAGGGCTCCTCGCTCAGCCCCACCCTCTTCAACGTCTACATGAGCCCCCTGGCGGCCATCGCACGCCAGCACAACCTCAACATCATCTCCTACGCCGACAACACCCAGCTGATCCTCTCCCTGACCGACGACCCCGCCGCCGCCAGAACCAACCTCCACGAAGGGATGAAAGACGTAGCCGAGTGGATGACGACCAGCCGCCTGAAACTGAACTCAGACAAGACGGAAGTCCTCATCCTGGGCTCCTCGCCCTCCGCCTGGGACGACTCCTGGTGGCCCCCCGCCCTGGGCACCGCACCCAAACCGACAGACCACGCACGCAACCTGGGCTTCATCCTGGACTCCTCCCTCTCCATGACCAGACAAGTCAACGCCGTCTCCGCGTCATGTTTCAACATCCTGCGCATGCTACGGAAGATCTTCCGGTGGATCCCCACCGAGACCAGGAAGACGGTCACCCAGGCCCTCGTCACCAGCCGACTAGACTACGGCAACGCCCTCTACGCCGGAACCACCGCCAAGCTCCAGAAGAGACTCCAGCGGATCCAGAACGCCTCAGCCAGACTCATCCTCGACATCCCCCGACGCAGCCACATCTCCGGTCACCTGAGAGACCTGCACTGGCTCCCCGTCAACAAGAGAATCACCTTCCGTCTCCTCACCCACGCACACAAAGCCCTACACGACCAAGGCCCGAGCTACCTCAACAACCGCCTCAACTTCTACGCTCCCAAACGCCACCTCCGATCGACCAACCACGCCCTCGCCGCCGTCCCCCGCATCCGAAAAGCGACAACAGGAGGAAGGTCCTTCTCCTACCTGGCCGCCAAGACCAGGAACACCCTCCCTACCGACCTCCGCCTGACCCAAGACCACCTCTCCTTCAGGAAGAAGCTCAAGACCTGGCTGTTCGAGCAGTAGCGGCACCCCCCCCCCCCCCCCCCCCTAAGCGCCTTGAGACCCTCTGGGTGAGTAGTGCGCTCTATAAATGCCTTGATTGATTGATTGATTAGATGTGGGAGAGCACAGCACAGCACAGAGGTATGTTTGTATGGCCCAAACCATAGTGGCATCCTTTTCATTTGACACACAAAAGGCTTGGCAGTCCTGAACATCTGAATTGCCTGCCTTCTGTTACTGAGGACTGCAGTCACACAGTCTGTGTCTAATTACTGCCCTTCTGTTTTTGGTGCTTTGTAGCAGTTTTAATATATTAATTAGACTTTCTTGTTGCTCAAATGGGTGAAGCGTCTTATATTTATGTTTCCCTTGTCTTCATTGCTTGATTTTGCTTGTGTAAAAGTGTCACTCATAATGGTTGAAATGTCACTCATAAATATACTGAAAATATGAAAATGTCACACATAGCATTCAGAAACCTTGGCAGCTATGCCTATGAAGGCTAGCAGGAAGTGAGGTCGGTCTCTCAAAGGCACCTAGGACTCCACTGACTGAAGTTAGCACTGCTGGTGTTAATGTCTCGATAATGGGTGTCTCAGTCAGAATGTGACAGTGTGAGAGCTAATGCCTTTTCTGCTCAGCGAGTGGTAATTAACCAGCTGGCGTTGGACCATTGGTGCAGCTGGGACGGCAGGCACTGGCAGCATGTTCTGACGTGAGACTGACAGTCTCGCATTTATCATGGCAGCGCTGCATGCGAGGAGACTCCCACTGCTGTGTGTAGTGCTGTGCGGCTGTTGGCGGACACCTAGTGGCGCGGTCTGACACCTAGTGCCGGGGTACAGATTTCACCACTGCGTACTCATATTGCGGCGCTCGGTTCAGAGACAAGACAGCATGGCAGTGCTGCGTGCGGGGAGACTTGCACTGCTGCATGTTTTGTTGTGCAAATGTTGTAGGACACCTAGTTTTGCGTCTTAGTGTGCATCGCTGCAGACCCGTTACTCCGGGTGTTTGGTTCACAGACAGGACAGCACTTGCCACAGCTAGTGGAGTGCCAGCTGCAGCTACAGTCACTGGCCTTAACTGATAGTAGTATACTCTGGTCGAAGTCACAAACAAATAGTAAGTACTACTACTGTAATTTTGTAATCACTGTGTCAGGCAGCCTGCTGTCAGTTATGCTGTATTGTGTAACAGCACAAGTGTTGGTTTGTTTAATATCACGTTTACGCAGTCATTTATAGTACAGCCAAATTACAGGAAAGAGCACAAGGGTTATCATCCTTTTATTTCTGGTGCTCTGCAGCCATTTATAAACCTCTTGGAGCTTTTGTTGCTGAAATGATTTTCATTCCTAATATTAAGAAGTTTAAGTTGTTGTTGCATGATTTTTACTCGCAGGAAAGTGTCACTTGTACTCACTGATATTTTACTTAGAATTTCATTGCAATTGCGAAAATGTCATACATGTCATTTTGAAACTTTGGCAGCTATGTAAATTCATTTATAAAGTTATGAAAAGTAAGCTATAACATCTTGCAATGCAATCACTGGTTGTTATTAAGATTACAATGTTTATGCAACAAAGCAGTAGCCTTATTAGCATGGCATGGCACAGGAGTCAGCTAAACACATGCTGCTTTTTAATAATGTATTAGTCAGCTAAACACATGCTGCTTTTTAATAATGTATTTCAGCATGTCGTTATATGGGGATACACGAGTTGACTAGTATGGCAGGCAAGACAAAGCAGTAGGCTTAGCGATCACAAGCACATTATAGGCCTAGAATGGCGCCAAGCGGCAGTTAAATATGTGCTATTGTTTAATAATGTATTGTAATGTGCCTTTATAAGGTTGTTCACAAGTTAACTTTTTTAGCAGACCTCAGTAAGCAGCAGTCTTAATGATTACAAACGCATTATAAGCATAGCATGACGCCAAGCGCAAGCTAAATATGTGCTATTGTTTAATAATGTCACTTTTAATTTCACTGCAATTGTAAAATGTTTTACATGACATTTTGAATGTTGGCAACTATTTAAATGCATAGGTTGTGTAAACGAACCTATAACATATCGCAATGCAAATACTGTTAATTATCAAGATTACAAACTTTATGCAGCAAAGCGGCAACCTATTTAACGTGGCATGGAACAGAAGACCGCTAAACATGTGGTGTTGTTAATAATGTATTCTAACACGTCATTATGTGCGCGTACACAAGTTAACTATTATGGCAGGCAACACAAAGCAGCAGTGTTAGCGATCTCGAAGATATTATAGGTGTAGAATTGTGATGTATTCCTATAGGTTCTGTATCGATCCCCCTATTCCTGACCCTATTCTGGTTAACAAGTTAACTAGCAGCCATCCCATGATGCAGAAAACCCCCATGATGTAGAAACCGTTATCTGATTAAGCCACACTACGGCACAGGAACGTGTTATCTGATTAGGTCATAACGCTTGCAATCTAATTAGACAAGCGATATTCCTCCAGCCCCTGATAAGGCATACGGAGTTCTCAAAACAAATCAAACCTATGACAACCTGGGAAAAACCCTGCGGCCATTGTTTTGATTTCACCGAGAACTTCAGCAAAAGAATGTGCTAACGACCAAGTGGTATGACATCCTTATTGACGTATCTATGTCCATCCTTACGTCAATCTCGGCACCTTAAAGGTATAAATATTACCGATATTGCCCTATGCAAACACACGCGGTGGTGATGAGATCGGAGCAGCCAGACTTGCCGAAGCCCAGAGCAGAGCAGACCCCGCTGGCGCAGCCCCGCCTTCCTGACGCGCTGAGAACGAGACGCTGCTTTCTCCTGCCGAGAAATCCAGCTCCGGCGCTTCCGGGTAGCCCTCGCAGGCAGCCTGGAATATTGAGACCAGAGACGAGAGATACCATCCCTTATTCATCCTAAATTCCAGGTACAGAACTGAATAACCCCTCGCAGAGAATTCTTGAGTCAGTCACTTGGCAAAACAAACTTAACTTAAACTGCTACTTTCTATTCCCGCCCACGTATTAGGCTTAGGTCAGGTACACTGGGGTAGGCGTAGTTAGAAACACCAGTTGAGTACGATTAGTCAAATGTATATGTGTATGTATCTATTTTATCCATTTTAAACCTTCATATGGCTTAGAAACCATATCAATGTTTTTACAGTATTATTTTATACTTCTGCTTTTAATGTATGCACTTTACTTAACCATAAGTATTGCAATAATATCGATCCATTTCTCTTGTATGAGAAAAGAGACTGATCAATAAATAACATCTTTTATTGAACACGCCCGTCTCTTCCTTTTCTCTACAATCTGGTGAGACTAAGAATGCACGTACTGACTGAGTAAAATAAGTCGTCTTTTGTTTTCACACGACTCTAGAGATACACTCTTGATTAGGGGAGAGCAAAGTTGTCATGTTCTATGGTTGTCAGAAACTAAATCCCTTCTTGCCTATCCAGGGAGGTTCAACTCCTCCTTGCCTATTCGAGAAAGTTTCTAGTGAACTCTGAGCTAGCTGGCAAACCCAAAACTTTAAGTCTAATATCGACAGTAGTAGACCTAGTTAACGTCTGGTCTAGGCCTATACTATTGAAGGTATTATTCCAATGCGCAGAGCCTATTGGGATAATAGGAACTACACTACATGGCGCCCAACGCGTTTGGATAGGCGATAAAACTAACGTAAGACATTTAGAGTAACTCAGTCGTGCTTTTTCACTCAGACCCCTTTTTTCCCATAATACTCCAAAGACGTCTGGAGTGGGGGAAAGGTAATATCCGCCAAACCTCGCAGGAGGAAACTCCTATGTATGGTTCTTGGTTTAGTCAACGTTGAAGGATACACTGTTCCAAAATATTGTGCATCTAATCTTTGTTTCCATAAGAACCTGATCTGCAAACAAACAAAATAACCTTCGGGACAGTAAAATGTCAGACAGTGAAGGAAAAAGAGAGGCAGTTAGAATAGCAACTGAACTCGCAGCAGCTGATACTGCTATGCAAGACGCAGACCCGGATATAATAATCATCCCGGTCAACACAAGAAAATCTATAACTTTAAAACTTATAGAAAATGGACTGACACCTAGAGGTGGCACAGTCATATTCGTAATTGAGGCACACGAATATCGGCAGACAGAGGTATTCTACACATGGATAAACTTTCCAGCAGCTAATGCTGTAACAAAGGTCTTCCACTATTACAAAACAGAGGAACCTCCTGAAGAGTACACTCCTTTCGAGGAGGTGGAAGTACCACTTAAATTTCAAGAGCAGAGGAGGAGCCTAGCCTGCAACCATGATGGCCGCCTAAACCCTCGGCTCCGCCGACCCTCTCGTTTTCCCTCCGAATAGCTACTGATCCTGCAAGCTATCCTGTGACCGCGTTGATGTTTCGGAACCGGGAAGTGATCCTGACTCCAACGGTGCGCTCCCCGGCGTGCTCCCTGCGGCAGACGCGACAGAGTGTCCTTGTTTCCTTTCTGAGCGGAATGGCGGTGACCGGGTCTTTGTTCCTCGGAGATGGCAGGCCCTGATTACAACAACAGCGGCCACTGACGACGGTGCGGGGTCGGCCGGCGGAGAGCGGCTGCCGTACTGCTTTTCTCGCCGCAACGTGCTATCCTGGCCAGTTCACCTCCACGCTCGCAACAATGTTGCCGCGGCCAGTGATACACTGTGTCTTTTCTCCAGCCTGTAGACGGCTTTGAGTGCCTCTTCGCCTTCCAGCGCTGTTGTGGGTGCCATTTTGAACCGAGCGCTCGGCGCTCGCAACTGACGACCCCAGGCTGCTACTAAGGGTATTTACGACGACCGGCGCTGCACTGCAACTGAGTGCGGTGTCATAACGGAGTGAGTGGCCCCTGGACCCCCGACGTGGCTGTGCTCTGCGGTGTGCTGACCGACTGCTAACAATGGATGTCGACGAACAGTTTCGGGGTCTGGCATATGTTTGTGAGCCCCATGTGCAGGATGCTGCAGCATCCGCTTCTCCTGCGGCATCTTTGGCGATTGGTGATATTCTGAGCGCTTTGGGTACTTTGCGAGCTGCCCTATCTGACAATGCCCGGGACCTGGGGGCCGACTAGATGCCATGCTGCCCGCAGTGCCCTCGGCTGGCTGTGTTGGTTTTTGTGCACTGAGCACTTCGCCACACCCTGTGCTCGGCTACCGTGAACTGCCTACCCAGATCTACATGGAGGCGTCGGAGGTCCAAGATATTGATACCGCCGCGGTATTGCCTGTCATGGTTATGGTGCAGTGTGGGGTTTCTGGACTTGTGCAATGGCTGGGGAATCGTCTTTGGACGCCATGCCGGGCAACTCCTTTGTGTTCTACTGGCGTGTCTTTCTGCCCTATCCTGGATTTGCTACTATTGCTTTGGCCGGTCGACTTTCGAATATTGCTGCTGTGTGGTTCCCTTTTTTGTGCAGCCGTTGACCACAGGACATTGAGGTGGACAGACCTTGGTGGACAGTGCCCTGTATTGTGGTTGTCATTTCGTCTGCTTTTTCCATCCAAGATGGCTGCTCTACGATTGTACCTCGTCGTCGCGCTCGATCGGAAGGGACAAGGTTGATGATGTTTTTCCTTTTTTTCTTCCTGCTGCTTGTTTGGTTTGGATAGTGATGGACGGACTGGGGAGTTAGACGTTGGTTATGCATCGGTTTCGGGGTCCCGGGGGGGGGGGGGGCGGCCGAGGTTACACATGTTGGCTATTTTGTTTACAAATGTTTGCCCTCCTCTGATCGTCTTTGATTCCTTTTTCTTTCTTTCTTTCTTCTACTTCTATATTTCGGGTGTTCTTTCTGGGCGACAGACATGCTGCTGGGGGGGGGTGGCCGTAGCCTCTGCATGCGTGTAGGGTGGGGGGGAGGGGTTTTCTTTGTCCGTTTCAGTTTCTATGGGCCTTCTTTGTTCTTCTTTTTATATTCTTTATTTCTCCCCTTTTTCCTTGGGTTGTGGGTTGGATCGATACGGGGTGGGTAGCGACTGGCGCGTAACGTGCTGTGGGATTGTTCACCCTTTTGTGTTATCTGTAAGCCGCCATTTTGATTTAGATTTACTGTTTGCTGGATCTCTTCTAGTGGAAGTCGCCCGCTTATGTTTTAGACGGATTGTATGGCCTTCGATCCTTCTCAGCTCCTACTTTTTTCGTTATACTTTATAAAATTTAAAAATGAACCTTCACTTCTCCTATTCTCGGTAATAGGCATTTCTCCAGTGTAATTCAGGATGATTGTACTTTGTTCCGATATACTACCGAGTCGCCGTATAGATTGCTACTTTGACCTACAAGATTTCGAGGCCGGCCAGATGGTTGTAGGCCCGTATCTGTTTGCCAATACTGCGTAATAAAGGTTTTAAAAAAATAAAAAAATTAAAATTTCAAGAGCATCTGCTCTTATTTAATGGCGCCCTAAAACATAATAATCACATCACCAGGCTCGGTCCCTTAGGTAGACCAGGAGCAACGTGGCCGGTCCTAGCCGGATACACACCACATCCAGACATTGAAAGAATGCCTGCACCAGAGCTGTTAACACAGCTAAAACAATTAATAAAGTTACATAGACAATTAGTCCAATATGTAATGCGGACTTCAACAATCCAACCAGCAATTAAAATTCCACAACTGACC
Source organism: Lissotriton helveticus (assembly GCF_964261635.1). Lineage (NCBI taxonomy): Eukaryota > Metazoa > Chordata > Amphibia > Caudata > Salamandridae > Lissotriton > Lissotriton helveticus. Next base: position 632,519,449 of record NC_136069.1, on the reverse strand, counting down.
CCTCACCAGGGGAACACAAATAAAATTACACCACAGAACATACAATCCTGCCTAGGTAAAGTACCAGCTAAACGGGAACAAATACCATTCTGGTTAGCACAAAAAATCACCCAAATAGAGGCGGTGTTTCCAGACACCACCCCGTTAGAAAAACACAGGATTCTGACTATCTGTCTTCCAATGGGAATCGCACCACACGTGGAGGACTGTGACACTTGGGGTACAGTCTTTGCTTCCATCTACACAAAAACGCACGGTGTTCCATCCATTTCGGTAATACCAGATGTGCTAAAACAAATTCAAGACGAATACGGTCCAGAACCTGCTTTAACTCTTGGTATGAAATTACTAAAAGACTTCAAGCAGGTCTCGGCTATATTATTAGCCAACATAAAGGGAGAAGCAGCAAACGTGGCGATCCGCCAGAGGTTAAAAGAGTCAGATATAGCAGACCAACCAGCTGAAATTGCCAGAATCATAGAAAAATCCTATGAGGAACTAGGTAGAGATAGTTTAGGTGGAATACCAGTAAAACCACAACTGATTGAAAGTCCCGAAAAAAATATTTTTTAATAATAATTCAACATCACAAAAAAAGAGCTGGGATAGAAACAAACAATCCAATCCTAAAGAGAAGAAATTCCAGTCCAGAGGAAGGTCTCCTCGGCGTAGAGAAATATCTCCAAACCAAAGACACAGGTCACCCCAAAGTGACCCCTCTGGGAAAAGATATAACCTTAGAAATAGGGATAATATAAAGAAGCCTGATAGATATCAAGACATTGATACACGTCCCTCTCAATCTTTTCAGACTTCCTCGCAGAAATCGGAGAGAAGAGGACGATCAGAACAAAGAGAAGAGCACGCCAAGTCCAAAGAGAAGGAACCTGCTCATCTAAAAAAGAAATTACAATTTCCAAAAAAGAAGGTAGCCAGTATTAAAGTAGTTAACAATGCCGAGAATACTGAGGACACAACTGAAAAACGGAGAATGGGCTCAGACAATGTTAGACAGCGCAGCAGAAGTGAGCATAGCTCGCAAAGTCCTTATGAATCTTCTGGAGACAGTGGACACGAATGAATATCTTCAAGTGGAAACTGCAGACACCAGAGTTAGCAAACCTCACAAAATATATGAAATAACATTACGTATAGAGGGGGATAAGACTAGAAAAATAAGGGGACTCTTTTGGGATAAATTCTCCAAGGGCTATGACATCCTTCTAGCTGAAAAAGACTGGCCACCAGAGTTTGTCAGGGACTGCCCTCATGGCGAAGAAATAATTATGCCTGCCGTCTCAAATCATATCCCAATTCATAAAAAATACACACTTGCTAGAAAGTGGGCAGTAGCTCAAGCTCCTGCTTTATATAAAAATCACGTAGGATGGGATGAGGACTCTCCTCCTCACAAAATCCAGTTAAAATCACAACCTACTGCTCAAAGACAGTACCCAATTAAGCAAGAAGCTAAAAAACAGGTAAAAGAAATCCTAGATCAATTAGAATACCAGGGGGTGATTGAAACTTGCACCTCACAAATGAACAACCCTTTGTTTCCGGTCTCCAAACCAGACAATTCATATCGTCTAGTTTTGGATTACCGACACCTTAACTCATGTTGCAAAACTTTTGCAGTGCAAAACTCGCATAGTGCTGCACTAATGAATAACATAGTGCCAAAAAATACAAAACAACATTAGACATCTCTAATGGATTCTTTTGTCAAAACATAGCACCAGAGAGCAGATATTTGTCTGCGTTCTCAATAAATGGCACTCAAAAATGGCTTGGATACTCACTTGAAGAGAGTGAACACCATAATACTTGGGTTCACAGCAGAGGGTTACAAATTCAACTTTAAAAAATCCAGAATTGCCCATCTAACAGTCCTGTTCTTAGGATATGAATTATCAAGTGAAGGCAAAAGCCTGGCTGACAATTTCCTAGAGAAATGTGCCGTACTCCAAGCACCTAGAACACTAAAAAACCTACAGTCAATTCTAGGCTTCCTAAATTTCGGAAGAACATACATTGCAAATTACGCAGAAAGGGTCAAACCCCTTTATGATCTAATAAAACCAGATTTTAAAAGAACCAATTGGACTCAAATACACACAGAAATTTTGAGATCCTTACAAACTGACATGTTAATTAAAACAAAATTAGAAACACGTGATAACACACGCAATCTTGTGATTCGAGTCATCCCAGGAAGATGCGGATTCACATACCTGACCTCTAATGAGGGAGAAAAGGTACCGATTGCATTCAAATCACACTTGTACACAGAAGCTGAAAAGAAATTCAGCATTAAAGAAAACATTGTTCAAGCAGTTCAAACCGCAATAGCTAGAGAAAAAGATCAAGCGGACGGTAGACGTATCACAGTCAGAACAGCAGAATCAGCCTTTGAGGCATTAACAACACCGTGTAATTTACCAACAACAACATTGAATCCGGAATGGATACAATGGGTGAATTCAATTACAACAGACAAAGTAAACTACTACTTTGATCCAGAACTAGAGGAACTAAAAAATCTAGAATATGAAAGAACATTCCCTCTGCCAATCGACATTCTGCCCTTACGACAATACGCCTGTGTAATCTATACAGACGGACATGCTCAACCCTCCGTTTGGGGAGAACAAGCATACAACCCCACATGTGAGATTACAAAAGAAGTGTGGCGCGGAGGTAAACTAAGACCTCTATTAACAAAAACACACTCAGTAGAAACTAATTCAGAACAACAGACTGAAATAATAGCATTGAAAATGGCGCTAGATAATGCAGATCGCGAATTCCCGACACTTATAGTGTCCGATTCATATTACTGCGGCAAATCATATAACAACGATTTGCAGACATGGATTCAAAACGGTTACAAAGATGACACAGATGCAACAATAAAGCAGAAACTGCTTTGGGAACAAATAGCTCTTTTACAAAAAGAACTACCAAAGACTCACGTGACACACTCACTGAGTCATCAGCGTGATGGCGTTCACGTTGCAGGGAATTCATTGGCTGAGACAGCCACAGCGGTAGCAACTAAATCGGCTTTCGTAGCTAGAAAAAAGCGTACATTAAAATACATTGACGGTGAAACAGTGCTGGCGGTGAAAACGTCATCAAAAGGCGACTGCTCAGCGCTACCGATCAACTATCCACTCAATTATACATACATAATCGATGCAAACTCCGTCCCTTTTGCTCGAATCCCTGGAGTGGGGGATAGAGTAATTCCAAACATGGACAGGAGAACCTTGTTAATTGCAGACGCACATATGGGCGAGGGTCTCAGACACCTCAAACTAAAAGATTCTCTGGAAGAATTACAATCAAGGTACTGGTGGCCAGGCATGAGCCTGCATCATACCATTTTTGTAAAAAACTGCCCAAACTGTAACAGAAATCGCAGTGGTGAGAGAAACGGTGTAATACCGTGGCGTTTCACTCCAGAAAGAATCAACAGTAAAAAGCAAAGCGTCCGATTAACATATACAGGCTAGTTTCCACTTATAATGTAGATCCCCAGCACTCGGCTGACGTCTGGACTGTTATACAGAGATTTGCGAGTCTAAATGGCATATACGCTAGGAGCATGCTACGTTTGACCGATGTTTTCACTTTAGCTTTCAAGCCTGTGGGGAAACATGGCCAAATGAGCATAGCATAGCGGGATTCTTCTCACTTCCTTCCTGAGGGATACGGGATGGTGTAAAGAAAAAACCAAGGCATAAAGCTATCTATAACAGAAAGGATATTAGGTTCGGGAGCTGGGTGGGTCAAACATCTAATAAGTGTCCAACGTAGTCTAAATAACCTGCCAAGAAATTCTCTGAAGGGATTCAGTCCGTACGAATTATTATTTGGAACTAGGATGTTAGTCTTAGACCTCGACAGTCAGACTTCAGTGGTGAAGGAAAAAAGCTTTGATATCAAAGATCATTTGGCTATTTTGCAGGACTTAAACGAAACAAGAAAAGACCTGAGCAACATAAAGTTGAAACAGCAGCCAACAACCACTGAAGAACCACCACCTGTCACAGCAAGACCTGTCTGGATTCCAAAAGTCGGGGATCTAGTCAGAGAAAAGATCGCGGTAAAGAAGGAATTTGGGCCTTCTTACAGAAAAGCAGTTCCTGTCTTGTCCATCAACGGGACAAGATCAGTTGTACTACCGCCGCTTGCTGGTAAAAAGGAGAACCGAGTTGTATCCATCGACCTGGTAAAACCACAATCATGTGGCCGATAACAAACAGTAGGCCAAGTGGACTCCCGATAAGTAGTAGAACACCAAGGTTTGCTACCAATACAGAGGTCCTAACTAAGAGGCTCATCACATTCGAGACGCCTACAGAAGAACAACAAGGACTATGCAACAATGCAATGGAACTTAGACCTCTGAAAACCCAAATAAAAACATTTAGCAGAGACACACCAATCTACAATGAAGTAACAAACGAATATGCAAGAAACAGTAATCCTGAAGCAATTGGAACAATTGACAGAACTGCATCCGGCTACTTCATAAACTTCGATGATTCCTCTGAAGGCTTCAGTGAATCAAAAACACAGCCATCAACAAAAACCTTTAAAGATAAAGTTAAAGAACTTTTGAAACAACTGAAAGAAACATATCTAATTTCTCCATGGATTGAATTTTGGGTGGGTTTTGGTGCATTTATCCTCATACTTTGGCTCATCATGGTACTAACTTTGGGACGCTTCATTGAGGGAAAATATGCTAAAATGGACACAGCAAGTCAGAAAATCAACTTGATCCTCAAACCACACACATCTTCACACGTCGAGAAAAGAGAACTTTCTTCAGTCAACTTCACAGCCAATCCTATACCGGGTGGGGTAGCATGGGACAACACTGACTACGAAATTTTTGGTCCGGTTGAAATCCTGAAATATCCACACCAAATTAAGATCTCGTTGAGTGACTTTGTAAAACCAAGCTCATTTGCTGATGATTGGGGCTTTGAAAGTATAAATAATATGATGTCTGACTTAGTGATGTCTGCTAAATTTACCAAACATGATTATTTGCAGGGTTCAACAAATTATGATAGTATGTACTGTTATAACCACTATGGTAACCATTTTCTACATAAATCTGCACAACCTAGAAATGTTTTAAATTACAATCAATGGGAACATTGTGCAACCCCTCCAAAAGAAAGCTCAAGAACCTTTTATGACAAATATTCATACTTCTCAGGTTTTAACACAAGTAATGCTGAAACATTTTATTTCAAATTGTCAAATAAGACAGGGACAAAGACCATGATAACAAACACGAAATTGATATATTCAGACTCATTTTTTGAACGAATGAATACTTTTGGTTTTGATTATTGGGACAAAAATGTTGAAGTAAAAAGTGTTTGGGGTACAAAAGAATGGCAAGTACAGGGTATAGAATCTTTGTTTAGAGCCTGCATGATCCCAGAACAAATTATATTTTTAAATGACACTGTTCAACAAACTACCTGTCTTGGCCTAGCCAAAATCAAAGACTTAAATAAACCGTCTATTCCAAAACCAACAATGAACAGCAATAGCTCTACAGATGAAGAGATAGACGTAAATTATGTATTAAACAAAAACAGAACACATCCAAATTGGAAAAAGTGGTTGATCTGGCCCACAGATACTAATAACTGTCAAGACAGATTCCTGAACAAAACACAGGGGTTCAAATTGACCAGGCCAGACCCTAGATATTCCCAAAGACAACACCCAGGGATAATAACCACCTACACTGTGGGCAAATTATGCCTTCAGTGGCTACAAACTTCCACACTGGCAGAAATTAAGCAACACCTAACTTTACTTACTGATGGTGCTGACTTGCGTGATTTCATTATGGGACCGCGCAAACAGCGTCAAAAACGTTTCATAGCAGCCTCTGTATATGCAGCATACAACGAGGCCTGGAAGGTGACTCAAATTGAGACAGCAGAAAGTATACGGGAAATTGACCGTATTAATTTGGAAAAATCACTTTCTGTAGTGGACAATGGGTTAATGACTCTGTCCTCCAGAATTTTTTCTTTGGACAGCATTGTGTCTTCAGCAATCGACATATTATCGCAAGACTTACTGTTGTTACAACACGGTCAGTCTCAATTGCGTTCTATTGTACAACTTGGCTGGACGTTACAAAATCTGCGTTCAGGCTATGTGCCTTGGCGTTTAATCAACACAACGTCACTTTTCAATATCTTTAACCTTACTGATAAACAAATCAGTATGGCACAAAAGGGTGCTGATTATACAATCCTGAGCATTGAGAAACTTGAGAGATTACCAGTGACAATGTCAGAACGACCTGTCAGTGAATGGATAATACATGGGATAATTAATATTCCAATATCAACCTTCAGGTTTCAATACTGCCAAAAATATATACAGGCTGGCATGTACGAAAAATTGGGAAAAGGGTACATTAAAACAACATGGAACTTGCCCTATTCACATGCATGTGTCAGTAATAAAGGACAGAAAGTGTTTCTTAGTGGCAATAATTGTGCAATGTCACTGAGCGGTACACTTCTGTGTAACGGAATTAGTTTGCATGGAGCCTGTGAAGGGAACTCAAATAACCTTTCATGTCACCAGCTAGGCACACCTGCAACAGAGATAGAACCATTCTTTCAAAGACTCTATAATGGGAGTTACATTCTAATTGTGAATCGCAGATGTTGTAGTCTTATGCCCGGGACTCCTTATCTCGTAACTACGACTGCGAAGGTCATGTGCTGTGGGCACTCATTGTTCCCCAGCTCCTTTCCAGACAGGGAGGCAAGGGCATGGCCCAACTTGAAAATTACTTCTATTCGAGTAGATACTTTAAGCAGAATGAAAACAGTGCTTCTTCAGACGCCGACAAGGCTCACGTCATCAAAAGATACGTATGATCTCCTAGTCGCAAGGACGACTGCAGAGATTCACTCATTGTTATCAACTAATTCCCCCATACATTTCGCAGAAATCCTGAATGAAATCTTAAATATTTCTGATACCAGTGGAGTCTCAAAAGTATTTAAGACAGTATTTTCGATGGCATTAACACCATTCAAAGCCATACTGGGTATTTTTCCAGATTTCGTCCATTCGATTTTTGGCGGACTTCCCCTCATTTTGGGACTAATTGCAGGAATCCTATTCCTAGTCCTAATATTTCGTTATGGCAAACCGTGTCACAGACAAAACACCTGCGACAAGGGAAGAAACAATCCGAGCCATTGGATACCGGGACCGGATATCAAAAATCCTGGGACTTTCCCGGCTTAGAGACCTGAACATGACTTGGTTTCTTTCATTTCGACCAATGTGGCATCGATGTGTTTTACCTGTATTAAGGTGCTTGCTGTGCGGAGAAGAATGCGTGTTGGACACCTGTCTGACGCTACAATCGGATGCGCCAATGGATGCAGAAACATTGTTGGGTCCGATAACGGCTCATGCTTTGTGCTGCCCTCAACGGCTACCAATCCTGATGACGGCATTCGTGGAAGCTTCACCACTACGATTAAGGGGTAGTGAAGTTCAAGATGAAAGCAGCATTGATCAGGTACGACCTTCTGTCAGCAATACTAATCAAAACGTCAATGGAGACAATCATGCGCACGAATGCATGGTTACACCTTTTTCCGAGTTAGTGGAACTCTCCCAGGAAGCTGTTGACAGCTTTTTCGACAGTCTAAATGATATGATGTTCTCACCAGAGCAGAAATAGAGACTTTTGAGCAAGCTCGCACATGGCGTTCCCTGAATTTGGCCTTCAACTAGAATAATAAAATACCATGAACATTTTTCCCTCCAGTTCACGGACAGCAATTTTTTTCAGCAGCCCCAAAATGTTTTTACGAATTTTTCGGGACACTTATCTTCTGCTTAAAGTAAGAACTATTCTTAAAGAACTAAAATTTCTATTTTTAGATACTTTATAGACATTAGCTGCCCGCTGGTATGTTCATAATTATTTTATTCTGTGATGGAATGGTCTTGAACCTTTTTTCTGTATTAAGAGCCATTTCATGTGTAAATTCTCATATACAAATTAGTGATAATGTATAGATATGCGTGATTACTTTAGCGTTATTCTACGGCTTGAGTGCATATAATACATGTGACTGTTTTTTCCGTATATTTGATAATTTCAAAATGCATTTTATGTATTTTGGGGTGGTAAGGTATACACAATACTCTACAGTATGTTTTACTATGCCTAGATTCGTAAATATGTCCATAGTTAGCGTGGAGTGGGTGTGATGTATTCCTATAGGTTCTGTATCGATCCCCCTATTCCTGACCCTATTCTGGTTAACAAGTTAACTAGCAGCCATCCCATGAAGCAGAAAACCCCCATGATGCAGAAACCGTTATCTGATTAAGCCACACTACGGCACAGGAACGTGTTATCTGATTAGGTCATAACGCTTGCAATCTAATTAGACAAGCGATATTCCTCCAGCCCCTGATAAGGCATACGGAGTTCTCAAAACAAATCAAACCTATGACAACCTGGGAAAAACCCTGCGGCCATTGTTTTGATTTCACCGAGAACTTCAGCAAAAGAATGTGCTAACGACCAAGTCGTATGACATCCTTATTGACGTATCTATGTCCATCCTTACGTCAATCTCGGCACCTTAAAGGTATAAATATTACCGATATTGCCCTATGCAAACACACGCGGTGGTGACGAGATCGGAGCAGCCAGACTTGCCGAAGCCCAGAGCAGAGCAGACCCCGCTGGCGCAGCCCCGCCTTCCTGACGCGCTGAGAACGAGACGCTGCTTTCTCCTGCCGAGAAATCCAGCTCCGGCGCTTCCGGGTAGCCCTCGCAGGCAGCCTGGAATATCGAGACCAGAGACGAGAGATACCATCCCTTATTCATCCTAAATTCCAGGTACAGAACTGAATAACCCCTCGCAGAGAATTCTTGAGTCAGTCACTTGGCAAAACAAACTTAACTTAAACTGCTACTTTCTATTCCCGCCCACGTATTAGGCTTAGGTCAGGTACACTGGGGTAGGCATAGTTAGAAACACCAGTTGAGTACGATTAGTCAAATGTATATGTGTATGTATCTATTTTATCCATTTTAAACCTTCATATGGCTTAGAAACCATATCAATGTTTTTACAGTATTATTTTATACTTCTGCTTTTAATGTATGCACTTTACTTAACCATAAGTATTGCAATAATATCGATCCATTTCTCTTGTATGAGAAAAGAGACTGATCAATAAATAACATCTTTTATTGAACACGCCCGTCTCTTCCTTTTCTCTACAATCTGGTGAGACTAAGAATGCACGTACTGACTGAGTAAAATAAGTCGTCTTTTGTTTTCACACGACTCTAGAGATACACTCTTGATTAGGGGAGAGCAAAGTTGTCATGTTCTATGGTTGTCAGAAACTAAATCCCTTCTTGTCTATCCAGGGAGGTTCAACTCCTCCTTGCCTATTCGAGAAAGTTTCTAGTGAACTCTGAGCTAGCTGGCAAACCCAAAACTTTAAGTCTAATATCGACAGTAGTAGACCTAGTTAACGTCTGGTCTAGGCCTATACTATTGAAGGTATTATTCCAATGCGCAGAGCCTATTGGGATAATAGGAACTACACTACAGAATGGCGCCAAGCGGCAGCTAAATATGTGGTATTATTTAATAATATATTTTAATGCGTGTTTAAAAGCTCGTCCACAAGTTACCTTTTGTAGTAGGCCACAAAAAGCTACAGGCTTAGCGGTAACAAACGCTTTATAAGCGTAGCATGGCGTTAAGCTACAGCTGAATATGTGCTATTTTTTAAAAATTTATTCAAACGCGTTTTATTTAGCACATCTACAAGTCAACTTTTCAAGCAGGCCACAAAAAGCAGTAGTGTTAGCGATTTACGAATGCATTATACACGTAGCATGTCCCCAAGCGGCAGCTAAATATTTGCTATTGTTTATTATTGTATTCTAACGCGTATTTAGAAGCTTGTACACAAGTTGACTTTTTTGGCAGGCCACAGGAAGCAACAGTGTTAGCAATCATTAACACATTATTAGTTTAGCATAGCGGCACGCAGCTGCTACAACACGTGGTGTTGTTTAACAATAAAATTAATGAGTGTGTTTACAAGTTAATTACCAGTACAGGTAATATAAAGTAGTAATTTTAGCGAACAATGAGTACATTATTTTTTGCAATTTTGCATGACAGTGTTTTATAATATAAAGTGAAAGGTAGAGGGTGGAGGTACGTGTTGTAGCATAATAGCAACAATGACGGGGATACAGCAAAATAGTATATTGTAATTATTATGTGAAACTGCTAACATATTTTTGTATAGTGTGCTGTTTAAGTGTTTGATAACAGAGCAGTGTTGTTCCTTATTGTAATAAAAGACTAAGTTGTAAGTGGTTGTGATGTTGTGGGCAGGGAGATGCGTGTGACGTTACTTTATTGCCTGGGAAGCAGTGCAACGAAAAGCCTAGAAGCCCACAATGGGGGTGTTGCAAAGTACAGATAGGAGGCGTCACGTGATGCACAGCACTTGTTGTTGGGTTAGTCGCACCGTGTTTTAGTGTTCAGCGTTTGCATACTTTACGAAATCAACTATATTGGCAGTTTTTTGGGTAAACAATGATAATTGCATTTGTTAAGCATGGACACCGGAAGCAAACATTTAAACGGCATTGCAATATAATGGTGGCTACCGTATTTTTCAATTGTATTCTAAATTGACAATCGCTATGAGATTAGTAACACAGCTACAAGAAGGGCATAAAATTGTAAGTAGTAATGTTTGTTATACTTATTTACCCCTATAGCCTTAATGCATATTTATATTGTGCTGCTGTTATAAAGCTGTTTTTACTGCAGAGTAGAGTTTGTTTTGCAAAAGCAACGAACAACTGCATTTATTTTCACTGCTATATTTGTATCTATTTTTGTAATAACGTTTAATGCATTCTACTGCGATGTCCGTCGTAATGCGATAGTAGCGTTAATAAGAATACAGCAAAGGGCCACAATATGGCAGTGTGATAAGAGTGCATTTGGGGTAGAAGCAAATAAACCTATAACATATATTTTTGGCAGAGATTGCAAAATGACTACTTTTAGCAGAAGAAAAACACAGCAATATGTGTAAACATAACGCAAAGTTAATGTATAAACTGTGATAGCATCGATGGCAGGAATAGAGCTGAGAAATATAATATAATATGATATTGCATAGAGTAGTACTGCTCATATGAATTTATGCTAGGCACCGCAATGAGAATACTTTTTAAAAAAACAAGATAGCCAAATACAACGTACACTAAATTCATACACGGTAATACCATTTTTTCATAAGCCTGTGCGTTTTGGATGTCGTATATGCTGGTGCACATTAGTTTGTTAGCAACAGCTTCTATGGCATTCCTTGCAATATTATTAGAGCATTTTTAGCAGAAGGAGTCTTTGGAAGATGAGAAGAAGTCAATGGGGCCCTTTGTCGGTTTACGCAACACAGTAGTGTTAGGCATGACGCTAGTGCGTGTTGGTTGTGGGCGCACAATGTGGAGGAGAGAGATTTATATTGCACGAATAATGTTTTAATTTAAAACTAACAGTAGCGCAAAGGAATACATATATACTGTAATATACTGTAATAATAGTAATGACGGTGATATAGCGTAGCGTTTGGTGCTGTGGTGTAATAGCAGTGACACTATGTGTAAATGGATAAGGATGGTGTCATATTGCTATAGCAGTGATATTAAGATACAACATAGGGGCACAAGCGCATTTATGATAGCAGATATAGCAGGAATGTAGCTAAAAACACGTTGTTGTTGTGTAATAATAGAATTGTAGGTAGAGCAGCGTGGCCCTGTGCAGCAGCGTGATAGTAATGTTAGCAAGTATACAGCGATAATACGATGTTATACTGAGATAGCAGTAATGATTGACAATGTAGCATTGGCCAGGGACAGACTAATTTGCATACAGCCGGGTTCTGAAACTGGGATGGTGCAATGAGCTAAAAAACGGTGTTGGATCTAGCCCTGATCTCTTGACTGGGTCAGAGTACTCTGCTTAATTCAGAGACTCTGTCCATCACCACCCCTTGTTGTAAATAATTTTGTCCACCCTAAGCGTGGTAGGGTATACTCAGATGTGAGTCCCTTGCTCATTGCACCATCAGGATTCAAGCAAGCCGGGCCGAAGACGGCTGAAATGCCAGAAACCGGTCCCCGGAAGCTTGTTTCCTTCCCAGTGTAAGGATTGGCTTTTGTAGTCTGGTCTGCCCTGTTCCCATGATGCACTGGGCCAGGGACAGACTAATTTGCATACAGCCGGGTTCTGAAACTGGGATGGTGCAATGAGCTAAAAAACGGTGTTGGATCTAGCCCTGATCTCTTGACTGGGTCAGAGTACTCTGCTTAATTCAGAGACTCTGTCCATCACCACCCCTTGTTGTAAATCGCATTATATTTAGAACATTAAATATTGCTTCTTTAGTAAAAATGTGCTCTATCATATTAGTTGAGAATGTTTGGCATAAGGTGGTTTTAGAAGATCGGAAGGAGTATTGTATTGATGCCCTTTATTTGTTTATGCAACAGGAAAAGGTAGGCATGGCACTAGTGTGTGCTGGTTGTGGGTGCACAACAAGCAACAGAAATATTGGTATTTGAGCACTGTTGCTGTAATTGTGAGAAGATCAAAGAGGCACGACAATAGTGCAATAATACTAATGACAGCGATGCGTTTGTTGCTGCAGTTTAATGGCATGATACAAACTGTAAAGGTAGGAGGCGGTATTATAATGCGATAGCATTGATATCGAGATAGATTATAGGGGCACGACCTTATAGTGTGATAGCACAGATAAGAATGGAGCAGAGGAACGTGTATTGTAAATAGGAATAATTGTGGTATAGCAGAACGGAATGGCGCGATAGCAGTGTTGGCATGGATACAACTAGAGTATGATGTACTACTGGGATAGTAGTAATGGCTGTTAATGTAGCATTATATCTAGAACATTAAATATCATTGCTTCATTAAAAATATGTTATTCAATATTAGCTGAACATATTTTGCAGAAGGAGATGGGAGGCAGTTACTGGTGTCCTTTGTTTGTGTATGCAACAGAGCAAGTTAGGCATAGCACTAGTGTGTGCTGGTTATGGGCGTCAGGCAAGCAAGAGAATTATTAATACATGAGCATTGTTGCTATTATAGAGAAATAAGAGCAAAGAAACGCAATAATACTAATAACGGCGGTACAACGATGCGTTTAGTTCTGTTGCTTAATAGCTTGATACAAACTGTAAAGGGAAGAGGCAGTATTATAGTGCGATAGAATCAATATTGAGATATATATAAGGGGTATGAGCTTATAGTATGATTGTAAAGATGATTTAAATGTAGCTTAAGAACACAAACGTGTATTTCAATAATAGGAATAGTTGGAGTAGAGCAGAACAGCACGGTGCAATGGCGCGATAGCAGTGTTGGAAAGTATACAAACAGATTATGATGTAGTACTGGGATAGTAGTAAGGGTCGGTAATGTAGCATTATATTTACAACATGATATATTGCAACTCTAATGGAAACATGTTATCGTATATAAGCTGAACAAATCAGGCAGAAATGGTTTTAGAAGATAACAGGGAGTTACCAGTGTCTTTTGATTGTTATGCAACAGGAAAGTTAGGCATGGTGCTAGTGCGTGCTGTTTCTGGGCGCATGACAACAAGATAAATATTAATACGTAAGCATTGTTGCTATAATAGAGACATAAGAGCAAAGGGGCACGATAATAGTGCAAGTATACTTATGACGGCAAATAGCGATGCGTCCGGCACTGCAGTTTAATAGCATGATACACAATGTAATGGGTGGTGGCCTGGTGCTGTAGCGCAATAGTACTGATAGCTAAGTAACATGGTGTTGTAGTGTACATTTGGAATCGCGGGAGTAGATTAGAAAGACACCGTGCAATGGCACGATAGTAAGGATAGTATGTATACAAAGAGAGTACAATGTGGTACTGGGATACCAGTAAAGGGTGTTCATGTAGCATTATATGTAGAACCTAAAGCTATTGCTGCTTTAGTAAACATATCTTACTAATAGTTAAAAAGTAATTGCTTAAGCTGTATAAAAACATGTTATTGTTTACTTACCACTATGTATGATGTAGTAGTATGCAAAAGCATAGTTTGCAAGGAAGTCCTGGATTTGTAGCTTTGATATGTCGTAATGTAGTTTATCCTGTAATTTATTAAAAAAGTATTACAATATAGCCTTGTTTACATATATTGCCCATAAAATTATTAAGGCATATATTATATATAAAGTGAACGGAAAATGCTCCTAAACATATCGTCCAAAGCTTACAAACATACGCTTTTGTAATGGTTCCCACTTCAAAGCACTAAAACGCAATATACGTTTTAAATAACGTTGTTATAATTAATACATGTTATGAAAAAGCTTTTACGGTGCATGTTATAAAATGTCTTCTGCATAAGAATCAGCGTATTAAATCACTACAATTTATAACCTATGCATTTGGGAAGGAGTTTTATATAAGTTGACGCTTTAAAAAAACGTAGTAGCAACTGTAAAATATAACATGTAAAAACACAGGTAAATAGTTAGTAAAAAGAACGCTAAATTGTACATTTATGTAAAAAGCAAAAACAAACTATAATAAAGTAAACAGTAAAAGAAAAGTTTGCCAAAACGTACCGTGATAGAATAGTAGCTCTTCGAAGATGTAACTCCTACAATGTATGCCACAGCTTCGTCGTGTTTCCAAATGTTCAGTGCATCACGTTTAAATAGAGCTTTAGAAGCACGATAGGTATAAGTAAGAGCAATAAAATAGGGAAACACATGGTAAAGGAAATGCATGGCGATGGTGCGAAGTTAGTTAGGTGTTACTATGCAGCTTGTGGTGATCGTAAATGCTGGGAACTAGTTCTTAACCCTGGCGAAATTAAACAAAATATGTTTTAAACAAAATGTTTTTTTTGCTAAAAGGTTAAAACATTTTTTTAATGTTGCAGGATATGCAGAACTTACGAAAAGCATGAAGTAAAAACGCTTAATATCTAGTTGCATAAGAGGTGTTATACAATAGCCTTGTGTATTTTTAAAAAAGCACTTAACAAAAGGCACACTTTTCTGGAGCTTTTTTTACATTATAAAAACAGACAATCTTTTAGTAGTGTTTAGCCTATATGCGTTATAATATTGTAGTAATACCTGATAACCACAAGTTTAATAACAGTGGCCTTCACATTACTCCTTGTAATATGAGTTGAGCATGTAAAGAAAAGGAGACTTTGGAAGATGGGATTAGCTGCTAGTGTGGCTATTTGCTTACACCTTGTAGTGAAGTTATAGATTGCTCGTGTGGACGGTTGTTTCCTTGTGGACAATGTTGTGAAGTAATAACAGCAATCGTAACAGTAGAGCAAAAAGGCACAACATTTTGTTACGTGGTAGTCGTAATAGCCAGGATACTACAGATGGGGACGGTACAGATGTGTGATACTAATGCTGACGGAGCTATAACATATGTGCAACGCAATAGGGTTAGGCATGGTACTAGTAAAAAGTGTGTTATGGCCAATGGCTGTGTAGGAGTTAAATAGTTATTGCGCGAGCAGCTGCACAGTTTGTTTATGCTCTTGGTACCCAGTGAGTACACGTAGCTGAGTATTTGCGGCAGAAGGAAGCTTTGTAAGATAGATAACAAACTACATATAGTAGCAGAATGGATGGAGTTAGCTTTGGACGAGCAGCTGCATACTTTGTTGATGTTTTTAGAAGTACAGAAAAGGCGCGCCCTGTATAAGATGTAGTTTGACAGGCACCACAAGCAGCAGCAATACCGACAACACTGTAACGTATAAAATGTATTAATAAAGGTAACAATATTTTAATATATGCCTGCGTATGTTTTTGTATTAGCAGTTGTTTGTACGTTCTCTCTTTGCAATACTACACTTTGAAATATGAAATAGGTATTAATGGCAAAAGGGGCTTCTAGAACATGGCGCCAGTGACTGGCAGAGAGTCACCGGGCCCTTAATTTGTGTGTGCACTGCGATGGGGTTAGACACGGTGCTAGTAAAAGGTTGGCTATGGACAAAGGCTGTGTAGGAGTTAAATAGTTATTGTACGGGCAGCTGCACAGTTTTCTTATGTTGTTGGTGCCCAGTGAATACACGTAGTTGAGTATTTGTGGCAGTAGTTAACTTTGAAACATGAATAACAAACTACATGTAGTAGTAGCACAATGGATGAAGGTAGCTTTGGAAGATGGATAACAAACTACATATAGGAGCAGAATAGATATTGTATGAACAGCTGCATACTTTGCTGATATTTCTTCGGGTATAGAAAATACGCGCCCTGTGTAAGATTTAGTTTGACAGGCACCACAAGCAGCAGCAATACCGAAAACACTAACGTACAAAATGCATCAATAAAGTTAACAATATTTTAATATATGCCCGCATATGTTTTTGTATTAGCTGTTGCTTGTACGTTCTCCCATTGCAATACTACACTTTGAAAACTGAAGTAAGTATTAATGGCAAAAAGAGTTTCTAGAACATAACGCCAGTGACTGAAAGAGAATCACTGAGGCCCTTAATTTGTCTGCGCATCGCAATGAGGTTAAGCACAGTGCTAGTAAAAGTTTGGTTATGGCTAAAGGCTGTGTAGGAGTTAAATAGTTATTGTACCGGCAGCTGCACAGCTTGTTTATATTCTTGGTGCTTAGTGAGTACACGTAGCTGAGTATTTACAGCAGAAAGTAGCTTTGAAAGATGCATAACAAACCACATGTAGGAGCACAATGGATGGAAGTAGCTTTGAAAGATGAATAACAAACTTCATATAGGAGCAGAATAGATATTCTACGAGCAGCTGCATACTTTGCTGATGTTTTTTGGGGGCAGAGAAAAAGCACCCTGTATAAGATGCAGTTTGACGGGCACCACTAGCAGAAGCAATACTGACAACACTGTTACGTACAAAATGTATCAATAAAGTTCACAATATTTCAATATATGCCTGCGTATGTTATTGTATTAGCAGTTGCTTGTACGTTCTCCCCTTGCAATACCAGACTTTGTAAACTGAAGTAAGTATTAATGACAAAAGGGGTTTCCAGAACATGGTGCCAGTGACACGGCCGCCTATGTTCTCACAACAAAGCAAGAAAGCAAAACGCTAATTATCTCGGCATGCTGCCAGGTGCCCCACACGCTGCTAAATGCTTGCGCGTCTTCCAAAGATGCAACATAGTGTATTTTGTGATAATGCAATACCAGTAATTGCAGAGTCAGAGCAATATTTGTAAACATAAGATAACACATATATATGAACATTTAAACAAGACACTGTTAAGGGTTACAATGGGGATAGCAGTAATAACGAATATTCAATAGATGTCATAGATGGAGACTGCACAACAATAAAGCACAGCGTAGTAGCGTTAGAGTAGCGATAAGGAGAATAAAGCAAAAGAGTACGATGTAGTACTATGCCAACACTAAGTTAGTACTACCAGCAAAAAATATCTGCAATTTTTGTAAACATTACTCAGATTAAATGTATGATTGCTAACAAGATTGCAGTAAAAACATAAGTATTTTTTTAACAGAAGGGGGCTTTGGAAGATGTAAGGAAGTTCATGGCGATGTTTGTTTGTGTGCGCAACATGATGGTTAGGCACGGTGGTAGTGAAGGTTAGTTGTGGGCAAAGAACATGTAGGAATAAAATAGATATTCTACAGGCAGAAAGGGCCTGTTTTGAATCCTGGTACAGCTTGACAAATAGCATAAGCAGCAGCAATATTAACAATATGTAAACATGCTAAATGTATTAATAAAGTAAAGAAAATGAAACTTGCCCATTATTAGGAGTTGCAAAGGACACAATTGGTAAACAGCAATAACACATATTAGTACGAAGCCCTAATACAGTAGTAAAATGTTAAGAATGAAACAGAGAGTAACAGTATTTCAAGTGAATTATTGGTGTACTTAATTGGTTTGGGCAACATTAAGGAGTTGGGTATGGTGTCAATGGGGCATTGGTTCTCGGCAAATGACACATAGGAAGGAGTAAAATGTATATTGTACGGGCACCTGTACAGTTTGTTATTGTTTTTAGCACACAAAGAAGCACGCTTTGAATCACAGTGCAGTTGAACAGACACCACAAGTAGCAACAATTCCGACAACACTGGCTAATGCAGACCTAATGTATGAATAGTAACACAATTCCACTTTAAGCTAGCATATGTTTTTATCTGGTACACGCCATTGCCACACAAGTGGGCAAAGCTGAGTATTTCTGGCAGAAGGTAGCTTTGGAAGATGAACATCAAACAACATATAGGAGCAGAATGACGATTGTACGGGCAGCTGTACAATTTGTTTATGTTCTCGGATTTCAAAGAGGGAGTGCTTTGAATCAAAAAGCACTTTGACAGACACCACAAGCAGCAGCAATACTGACAACACTAACATGGGGTAAATATATAAATAAAGTAAATAAAATGTAATATAAGCCTGCGTATGTTATGTTTCCGCAATATGAGCTGTTTATTTGTGGCAGAAGGAAGCTTTGTAACATGTAAAGAAGTCACCAGTGCCCTTAATTTGTTTCCGCAACACAGTGGTTAGGCACGGCGGTAGTGGAGGTTGGCTGTGGGAAAGGACCTGTAGGAGTAAAATACATATAGCACGAGGGAAGTTGCCGGTGCCCTTAACTTGTCTGCGTAACATAGTGGTTAGGCACGGTGGTAGTGGAGGTTGGTTATGGGCAAAGGACGTGTAGGAGCAAAATAGATATTGTACAAGCAGCTGCATGGTGACTCTGTTATCTGCACACAGAGAGGGCCCGTTTTCAATCATGGTACAGCTTGACAAACACCATAAGCACAGCTTCACAAACACCAAAGCAGCAGCAATATTGACAGCACTCAAAAACAGTAGCACAGCAAATTGGCAAGAGGGCCTACTGCAGTAGTAGAATGTTAGAAATATAACAGAGTAACGGCATTGTACAGGAATTATTGGCGTATTTAGTTCCTTTGCGCCGCACAGTGCAGTTAGGCATGGTGCCCGGTAACAGAATTTCACTGTAAGCGTGTAAATGTTTTTATTTAGTACACTATTGCTACGCAATTACGGAAAGTGTTTATTTGTCACAGGCTAATGCCACACAAGTTTGTAACAGTGATTTCTTAGTTAGTTCTCGCAATATGAGCAGAGTATTTGTGGCAAGCAAAAGCTTTGTAAGATATAGGGAAGTTACTGGTACCCATAATTTGCCTGTGCAACACAGTGGCTAGGCATGGCGGTAGTGAAGGTTGGTTAACAAAGCCATAAGACAAAAAGCTAAGAAAGACGGCATGCCGCCAGGCGCCAGCTAAACACATGCTGAATGCTAGTGCGTCTTCCGGAGTGCGTTCACGCTCCTGCTTCGAGCCTGGAGCCTAATTAACATGCCACGCCACCCCAAGCCACCAAACACCAGCTGGACAATCTTTAGAAGCAAGCGCGTCTGTACAAGCGCGTCTACAGACCCCAATCGAGAAAAGCCCTGCGCATGCCCTATTTTCTCCTATTTTGTAGGCAACTACGAGCTTCTTGCAGCATGGAAATTATTATAGTCTCATTAAAAAGCTTAATACCTGATGTAATTATGAAAAGTTTTTATTGCCACAAGAGTTGTAGCAGTGATTTGAGAGAATAAAACAAAAGAGTACGATGTAGGACTATGATAACATTGTTAGTTATACTAGCAAAATCGGCATGCAATTTCTGTAAACAATATACACATTACATGTATGAACGGCAACAGAATTTCACTGTAAGCATGTGTATGTTTTTATTAGGTACACAGTATTGCTATGCAATTATGAAAAGTGTTTATTTGTTCCACGCTATTGCCACACGAGTTTGTAGCAGTGGTTTATTAGTTAGTTCTCGCAATATGAGCTAAATATTTGTGGCAAAAGGAGCCCTCGCAAAATGTAGGGAAGTTAACAATGCCCTTAATTTGTCTGCACAACACAGTGGTTAGGCACAACGGTAGTGGAAGTTGGTTGTAGGAAACAACTTGTAGGAGTAAAATAGGTACTGTACAAGGGAAGTTGCCGATGGCCTTAATTTGTATGCGCAACACAGTGGTTAGGCACGATAGTAGTAGAGGTCAGTTGTGGGCAAAGGACGTATATGAGCAAAATAAATATTGCACAAACAGCTGCATAGTTTCTTTATGTTCTTTGTACACAGAGAGGGCCCGTTTTCAATCACGGTACAGCTTGACAAACACCAGGAGCACAGCTTGACACACACTATAAGCAGCAGCAATACCGACAATCTTGAAAAAAGTAGTACATCAATTTGGTACGAGGGCCTACTGCATTAGTAGAATGCTAAAAATGAAACAGAAAGTAACAGTATTGTACGGGGATTGTTGTATTTAGTTTCTTGGCACAACACAGTGCAGTTACACATGGTGCTCGCTTACAGAATTTCACTGTAAGCGTGTGTATGTTTTTATTTAGTGTACACTCTTGCTATGCAATTACGTAAAGTGTTTATTTGTCCCACGCTATTGCCACACGAGTAAGCGTGTGTGTTTTTATTCAGTGCACACTATTGCTATGCCTTTACGGAAAGTGTTTATTTGTCCCACGCTATTGCCACATGAGTTTGTAACAGTGATTTATTAGTTAGTTCTCACAATATTAGCTGAGTATTTGTGGCAGAAGGAAGCTTTGCAAGATGTAGGGAAGTTACCGGTGCCCTTAATTTGTCCACGCAACACAGTGGTTCGGCACGGCGATAGTGGAGGTTGGTTATGGGAAAGGACGTGTAAGAGTTCAATAAATATTGCATGGGCAACTCCACAGTTTGTTAATATTCTGAGCGTACAAAGAGGCCGCACTTTAGGTACTGTGTAATAGTAGTGATCGGGAAAATTGTGGCAGAAGAAGGCTTTTGGAAGATGTAGGGAAGTCGAAGATGCCTACAATTTATGCTTTTTTATTAGCAGTAGCTTGTATGTCACCACGTTAAAATATCAGCTGGGATCTTCGTTAAGTCACCACCTTACAATATCAGCAGAGATCATCGTCAAAAAGACATTGCGCCAAAATGAGGTCAGCTGCTAGTGTCCTTGATTTGCTAGCGCAACACAGTGGGGTAAAGCATATCATACAAGTAACCGCAAAGTTTGTTAAAAGTGGCAGTAGCACTTTGGAAATGCTGACACAATTCCACTATAAGCTTGTGCACTATAAAAGACAACACTTTGCAATATCAGCTAAGAATCAATGGCAAAAGGAGCTTCCAGAACATGGTGCAATATTAGCTGAGTATTTGTGGCAGAAGGAAGCTTTGTAAGATGTAAGTTACCAGTGCCCTTAATTTGTCCACGCAACACAGTGGTTAGACACGGCGGTAGTGGAGGTTGGTTATGGGATAGAATGTGTAAGAGTTAACTAAATATTGTACGGATACGAGCAGCCGCAAATTTGGTCAAAGTGGCAGTAACACTTTGGAAATGCTGACACAATTCCACTCAAAGTTTGTGCACTATAAAAGACAACACTTTGTAATAGCTAATGGCAAAAGGAGCTTCCAGAACATGGTGCCAGTGAGACGGCCGCTCATGCTCTCACAACAAAGCCGAAAGGGAAAAAGCTAATTTTCTCAGCATGGAAGGGAAAAAGCTAATTATCTCTGCATGCCACCAGGCGCCCCCACGCTGATGAATGCTAGTGCGCCTTCCAGAGCGCGTTCACACTCTTGACTGGAGCCTAATTAACACGCACATGCTATACACACTTTATAAGCAAGCGCGTCCACAGACGCCAATCGCCAAAGTCCTGCGCGTGATCCGGTCTGTCCCACTTGAGAGGCAAGTCGCTAACAATAGATCTCGCTGGCAACAGTGCTTTCGCGCTGCATCGCCAGGCGAGACCTAAAAAAGGAGACAGGGCAGACCCCTAAAATTATAGACCAATTTCCCTGCTAGATACTACCTCCAAATTGATGGGACGGCTTTTACTCTCCAAACTAGAGGGCTGAACACCGGAGAATAATATACTAATGCGGGCCCAGTATGGGATCCAGCAAGGAAGGGTACTGTGGACCAGTGTTTAAATTTAGAAATGACGTTAGAAAAATGTCAGAATGAAGGGAGGAAAAATCACATGGATTTGTCAGCGGCGTTCGACTGTGTTGTCCATGAAAAGCTATGGAAGATATTGGAGGAGACAGGTGTTGATCATGCCATAATACATTTTATCAGACAAATGTATAGAAATGAAATGGCAATGGTCCGATATACCAAAAATGGTGACTGTACACACCCTTTTCAAGTTGCTAGAGGAGTAAGGCAAGGCTGTGTCCTTGCCCCTCTTCTCTTCTCTATTTACACAAATGGTGTTGAAAAAGCACTTATTAAGGCTTCTCGTGTTGTCCTTATATTTGGTTCCCAAGCCCTTCCCATCTTGGCATAAGCGGATGACACAGTATTGATAGCCAGGACAGGGCGCGGCCTCCAAAGCCTGATAAATACATATATATCATTTATGGATTCCCTGGATTTAAGGGTCAACCACACCAAGTCCTTTGCCATCATAGCCGGGGCCAGGAAAAGTGATAAAACCCCCTACCTACATGTAGATGGAGAGAAAATGGAGGTGGTTGACACTTTCCTATTTGGGGGTCCTTTTTGATAAAGACTCATCCTGGCTAAAACTGGTGGAAGGTAGGAAGAGGAGAATGGAGAGAAGCCTCTCAGCATTAAAAACCTTTGCACAGAAAATGGGTGTAAGACCACTAATTCCCCTAAGAAACATTTATCAAGCCTTGGTAAAGGCGGCAGCAACCTAGAGGCGGGAGTATGGGGCCGGGTAACATCAAATATCCTCCAAACATCTGAAAATAATTATTTCAAGTCCCTGGTAGGCCTTCCCTCATCTACTTCAAACTATACCTTACGTCAGGAAGTGGGCCTCCCGTATATACAAGATGCAATCCAATTGGCCCCAATCCTTTTGTGGCACTCAATTTGGCGCAGGGAAACTGTGCCACTCACACAACTTATATTAAGGGATTGTTTAAGAATGGAAAAAAGCAGAAATTCGCTGTGGCTCGGCTATGTGGAATCAGTCTTGAAGGAGCTCTGCATGCATGGTCTATTTAAGGGACCCTTAACGTGCAGAAGAGTCTCAAAGAAAAAGGTCTCCCGTATCTTTATTGCACAGGCGGACTATAAGAGGTAGGAGCAGTACAAAGGAAAATCTGCAGTCGTCACCTACCACCTGAACCCGTTACTGTCAGAGAGAGGGTTTTATTATCTAGCAGATGTCACCATTCCTCAGCACAGATTCATACTGTTGAGGTTCCGTATGAATGTGATTCCTTTAATGTTAGGATATCCTGATAAAAAGTATAACCATGCGGAGCTTAGCTTATGTCCATGTGACTCCCTCTCAAGACAAACTGAACTGCATCTGGTTTTATTTTGTAGGCTCTACAAGAAAGAGAGGTATCACTTTCTCAAGCCCCTTTTAAAGCAGAAGAATATTAGGCAGTGTTGAGTTGTACTCTTCTTTTTAAAATCATTACTCGACTTTTTAACATGTTTTTCACTAGCCTCTTTTCTTTGGGCCTGTATGAGAAAAAGGAAGAGGGGGATGGCTTGTATCTAAGGGCCATGGAAAAGTTATCCACTACTGCATCTTAGAGAGTAACTCACATAAGGTTGAGGTTAAACGGGCACCTATATTATATTATCGCCCTTTTATTTTATTTGTTGTTCTTATACAAGGGACATGAAGTATTTTATGGACATGAAATTGTTACTTTGTATTTATTCTGTGCTTTTATGATCTTTTTTAAAGTGATCGAATAAAGAAATGAATGAATGAATGACCTTCAACTGCCATAGATCATATAAGACCGGCCCTCTGCTGGGAGGGGTACCTGTTGAAAAGGTAGACACCTTTGATTACCTCGGTGTAAGACTTAATGAAAAATGTTTTGGTGACCCCATTTAGCCAAGAAGCTGTTGGCACACAAGCGCGTGGCAGGAGTATTAGGGAAGGAACATCTCCTTTCACATTTTAGGCCTATAGCTTCCGCTCTCCAAGTATACGATAAAGCAGTCAGCTCAGCCAACTACGGAGCGGAGATTTGGGGCTTTGACGAACTTGAAGAGCTTAGTACATCGGAACATCAATTTTTAA
Organism: Lissotriton helveticus; assembly: GCF_964261635.1. Taxonomy (NCBI): domain Eukaryota; kingdom Metazoa; phylum Chordata; class Amphibia; order Caudata; family Salamandridae; genus Lissotriton; species Lissotriton helveticus. Next base: position 632,495,119 of record NC_136069.1, on the reverse strand, counting down.
GACACCTGGTCAGTGCACCTAGGTTTGTTGCCTTCACTCTTCGACTGTTTGTCATGGGTAGGCGGCCAATAGCTGATGTAGCCAGGCTATTCCCAGTACTTTTCTGGGCGCGCATCAGGTGGACCCCCGAGCTTCTTTCCTATGCTGATGGCTTTACCGAGATCATCCGCCTCGATATCTGCTGCAAAATAGGCTGGATTGCTGGCATAACAGAACCCTTTTGAGTGGTGGAGGGATGCACACCTTTTTTAACACATTTCTTTTCTTCTCCATTTTTATCTTTCCTTTATTGCCAATTGCGTGCAGATCGGTTATTAGGCGTTTGCCCCACTGCCATTAGTCAAAATGAACTTGTATGTGATGGGACTACATCTAGCCCCAAAGAACCAGTCGCACAGCTTCATGCCGCCCCTGGCGTGCATGTTTTCATCAAAGTTTTAACCATTTCTTTGTAATATTCCAACTTTTCACCGTAATCTTTTTTCTTTCTCTTAAATCATTTTTATTCACTTTTTAGTCCAAATCCACAGACCGGATAGAACTGCCAATTTTCAATTTTCTAATATTCCGTTATTATTATTTATTGTAGTGACACCCGAAGAAGGGTCCATTAGCGACCCGAAATTCATTGGGTTTGCATATGAAATAAAGACTGCTTGCGTTGAACTTTGCATTATCCAGATTCTTAAGAGAGGCCTGGATTGGCACAGTCTGAATATTAGAAAATTGAAAATTGGCAGTTCTATCCGGTCTGTGGATTTGGACTAAAAATTAAATAAAAATTATTTAAGAGAAAGAAAAAAGATTACGGTGAAAAGTTGGAATATTTCAAAGAAATGGTTAAAACTTTGGTTTAAACATTACGAGAACAGTGAAAACAGGACGAAAGATACTTGATTGTATAAATTTTAAATAGCATTGACAGCAGTTTTAAACTTCGAGCTATGATGTTTTTCCACTTTGGGATATCAAGACGTTTTTACTTCGGGACATTTGATTGGACAAAAGAGGGTTTGAGGAGGTTAATGACGAAGGGAGGGTGAAAGATTGGGACCATCAGGAAAGTGTTAAAGTTGGATTAAGAGGGAGGGGTAAGGTTGGAATAGGAGAAGCAGGAGCACTCTGCGTGCTAAACACGAAGTACATAATGATAGAGGGAAGACAAGATGTAATGTGCAGACAGGCAATGTAAACAAATGAAAAAAGCATCATGTTTATGAAATGTTGTCGTAATTTACAATTGTACTCAATAGTGTTAATAATTATTCCGTTATTATTATTTATTGTAGTGACCCCCGAAGAAGGGCCCATTAGCGGCCCGAAATGCATTGGGTTTGCATATGAAATAGACTGCTTGCGTTGAACTTTGCATTATCCATATTCTTACGAGAGGCCTGGATTGGCACAGTCTGAATATTAGAAAATTGAAAATTGGCAGTTCTATCCGGTCTGTGGATTTGGACTAAAAACTGAATAAAAATTATTTAAGAGAAAGAAAAAAGATTAAGGTGAAAAGTTGGAATATTACAAAGAAATGGTTAAAACTTTGGTGAAAACATGCACGCCAGTGGCGGCATGAAGCTGTGCGACTGGTTCTTTGGGGCTAGATGTAGTCCCATCACATACAAGTTCATTAACAGAACCTGACAGCCATAAGCCTTCGGACCTGTTGGGTTAGTCAGGAACCCCAAGAAGAGAAGACCTCAAATGCCTATATTGGTATTGGGTGGACCCACAGGAGATTTCCAAACTAAACGTGGGCAAATTAACAGCAGGATTTCTTTCCCGCAAACAAATCACCTTGAGCCTTTCTTTGATACAATTCTGGTACCAAGAGAGAATGCTGTACATGCATTTTAGCTTCGGAACCCTTCCCGTCTGTGAGGTGACAGTAAAGTGGGCTACTAACAATGAGAAAAATTGTCCTTGCTGTATGACCTTATTGAAAGTATTGCCCATTTAATGTTTCCTTGCCCGGCGTACAAAGCACCACGGGCCAAAGGGCTGAAGCCGCTTTGTCAGCAATTGGGCACACAGGACCATCACACAGCATTACGTATTCTCAGGTCTGATCCTAGGCCGTTCTTTGCATGCTGTGTAGCAAAGTTCTTGGGACAAGCATGGCTCATAAAGTGGAAAGCCCTCACAATATTGGTTCAATTTCAACAGAAACTAGAAAAGCTATAATTTTATGTTTTATTGTAAAAACTATGTGCACTCCCTGGCACAAGCACTTTATTTGTCAAACCTCCGTTGCTATGTTGGGGTCCTATGAATTACATTTTACCAAATTGTCACCCCACTAATTTGATGAATTGGTTGTTTTTATACCTTCTTAATTGTAGAGATGTATTTGACAAATTAAACTGTGCACCTGCTAATGCTATCCTGTTTTTAACAATTTTAAGAAGAAATACACGTTATCGAACTTAGGGCTCAATTGACCATTGTTTGCTGCATTTATTGCTTATTTAAATCAGAAATTTATATTTTTTTTTAAGGAAAAATGTATTTTAAACACAGCGTTTATGAAATTTCTCGAATAAAGCTCTATCTATCTATCTATCCATATATGAAAAACTAAAGAGAACATATTACATTGCATACCTTTGTTGCTCATTAGGGAGGTCTGCAAAATGCACAGTAGACTTTTGTTTCAAGTTTCTGTAAATGAAAACAAACAATATTAATGGCTAGTGATTGTTTGAAATAAAGCACAAATGTAACAAATATTTGTCGTTAAAGTATAATGATTATGGGTATTACAACTAGGTTTTCTAGAAGTCAGAGAGGGCACAAACAGTGATTCTTTTCTCAGTGTGGTATTTCCTGGGTAAGCTTATTCAGCAGTTTTGCTGCAGCACAGATATTGTCCATTCTCATCATTCGGTAATGCTTTTCAGCATTTGGTGTGGAAGGTGCCATATAATCAGCAACAAGGCTCTTTTCTGCATCAGAGCAGTCTTTTGGTTGCGGTCTCATATACACGTCTTGCTTGCTGGCTTGTGATCGAAGGGGCATTGTATCTGTAAGATTTTTTAACATGTGATACCTGTTCGCCATACTATCAATATTTATTTAAAGGTTTTATATTGCTCATGAGCTGATACCATTCTCAACAGAAGTAATATTAAAGTAATCTATTTGGATGCCAAATGAACCCCTATCCATACACTTGTAGATAAACAGCCATTAGCAATATGTGACCTCAAGTGTGCAGCCATCACTGCAATAATACCTTTCATGAAATCGGTGGAGATCATTAGACTGATTCTAAATTGCTCCCCCAGCGGATGATATAAAACAAATTGATCATTTGTTGTAGCAGTCTTCCTTTTCCTTAATATCTCAGGCCTGATCATGGTGAAATATTGCTCAAACCACTGCAGGTAAAGAGGAAAACTAATATGAATTCAAACTGAAAATACAAAGTATAATACGAGCAGTGTATCCGGCAAAGAAAATTCCTTCTTGTTGGATAGTTTTTCTAGGACTTGAAGGAAGTCTTACTTAGCTTTCACCAAGATATGTAAGCAGTTTCCAGGAGTATTTTGCCTGCAGTAAACTCCTTGTACATTGGAAATATTTGGAAAGACATAATTTCAGAGAGGAATTGTGAATCTGCAATTAAAGGAAATATTGTTTATTTTCATCTGATGGCTATTGTACTTAACTAATCATAAACTGTTACCTTCTGTGTGTCACCTCTTTAGAAATACCTCTACTTATTTTTTTCTGCATATCCTTCATTGAGCAGAGGGAATGTTGAGCAGCTGTATATAGGTCATTCTCACGCTCTCTCAAATCTGTAGCAACAATCAGATAATGGATGAAACACTTTATATTTTTAATATAGTTTACAACTGTCTGCTTTGCCAAGCTAGTTGATTTTAGGAGATTGAAAAACATGCGTGTCCGAGGGATGTCCTTAATTAAATTCGTCTTTGGTGCTTCACGATTGTAGAAAAATAAGAATCTTGCTACATTTTCCAGCTTCAAATAAAACATATACAGATAAGTTAATATATAATTTGCTGGAAATTGTGATTATCCGTAGTAGCAGTAAGAACAACTATAGTAGTAAGAGCCTTTTTGCATTACCTCTTGCATGAAGTTGCAGATGGAGAGATCCTCTTTCAAATAGTTGCGGAAACAAACTATAAGTTTACAATCCAAAGACTGCTTCCTGTAAAGTCCAATGTCATTAACCTTCTCCCTATGGATATCTGCCATGATTTTCCTCTTGGTCTGTTGAATTGAATGGTAAAATGTTTTAGAAAACAAACTATTTCAAAATAGAGTTAACTGAGACGCATGTGATGCAAACAGATTGTGGTTATTTAAACTTACGGTTGATATAATTCAGATTCTTTATCATTTTGCTCTTGTTCTTCTTCCTCTTCTCTCTGAAGTTCAGTATCCTTTTCTTCTTCTGATGTTACAGGAAGTCTGAAAAGGAAGGGTTATATTTGAGCCTTAAAAATGGAGTGGACAAATACAAGAGGTAATAAAACATAGGTTTCCTTACAAGGTTGCAACAATATGCATGGATAGAATAGCGACCCTCCAAAGAATTAAAATCATCTGTTAGTGAAATAGAGAAAATATAACAATTGATAATGTTTAAAAAGTTAACAATTATAGCAAACTAACAATAATGACCAAACAATTGTTTACTTACATAACAACTGGATCAACAGTCTTTCATGCAAACGAGAGGAATGCGATTGACTTTGGTAGGAAGAAAAAAGGAAGTTGCACATTTAGAATAGCACATTTTTTGATCAAACGACTTTCAACATATTGCTATTAAAAGTCAAACACTATGTATAAAAACAGAAATAATGAAAGATATAAAAAGGATATTGAAACCGATATGTCTGTAAAACATTTAATTGTTGACAGGCAGGTTGAACTTTGTATGTGATCGGGCTCTCTGATGGCTATGTTAATGTAAGCATCAAGTATTACCTTATCCAAATCCTTCAGCTCAGGATGTTCAGGACTTAATATGACAGGCAGTTTGCACCTGGCTTAAGGAAAGGTAGGCCCATTTAGATCAAGCAGTCACTTGCAAACACACTCCTTGAACATGTAAAGCATTGAACAGCTAAAAGTTGTATCAAGTCCCGAAAATATGGCATAGGCATGGAAGCTGACTACCTTAGCTGTATGCCAAATGTATGAAAAATGGTGGCCTGGTTCTGTGAAGCCATACAAATTAAAAGTTCAAGTATTAATTTGTCCCAGTTAAAAATCAGCAAAAGGCATTAAATTTGGCACAGGTGGGCACTCTACTCTCTGTGATATTGTGTATTTTAAATTGTGTACCTATCACTCAGAATGGGCTAAAAGCATGAAAGTTGCCACCAGTGGGCAGCTTTACCTTAGCAGTATTGTGCATTTGAAATTGTAATTCTATCTGTCATGGTTCCTGAGTTATAGTGTGAAATGTGTGCTTTTAATAGATAATTATTTTGCCATTTACGAAAAATAGAAGGTGCATCAGGAAAAAAGAGTCCAAATTTAAACAAGGAAGTCCTTTGAAATACTTGTATTCTTTAATATAAGACATGAAGTCAGGTATGATAAAAACCACATCAATATACAAAAAAGTACATCACATATATATATATATATTCACTGAAAAAACCATAGGTTATAGACCATATATAGTTAGGAATTAGCATTTAAAAAACCTTATTTTACTCACACAAAACCATTGAAATTCCATATATAGTTAGTTGCACTAACTATATATCGCGCACCTGCAATCCACTGCTGATGATGTCACATATTACATCATTCATGACATGGTCAGTGACATCACTGATGACATCACTGATGACATCTCAAATGACATCACTGATGACATCACTGATGACATCTCATTTGACATCATTCTTGTGCTAATACGATAAACCTCTTCAGACTCTAATATAACCTTAGATGCACTCAGTGTATACAGACACTCACACACTGTCACTCATCCATGGAGTTACTCACACACCTAGTCAGTCATGCAAAGAAACAATCTCACCTCCATTTCTTCAACTATACAGTTATACACACCTTACTTATTCAAACATATACTAACACATATTTACTCTCTTATACAATCCCTGATACAAGTTCACAATGATCCATACAACCACTCACACATTCAGTGGCTCTCATGCACAGTTATTTATATATGCCAACTCTCACATGTACTGTGTTTTACATATGTACTTACTATGACATGTAGCATTGAGATATCCATTCACTCATCAATACACTCATGCACACAGTCAACTGCCCATGTAGCTGTTTCCACATGCACTCTTGAACTCATACACCTAGTGAATCAACTGCTCACACATCTATGCACAGAGTCACACACCTCCCAGCCACCCCCACACAAACTCAATCTCCCATACAAATACTTGGGCAACCAATCAATAACACATATAGCCTCTCGTATAGCTAATGATCAACACATGCAGCAGTTTACATCACAACAGACATAATGATGCACAAATTAAGACAGTTTAGTCACTAACCCATGCATTCAGTGAGACACATTTAATCACTCACTCATACAGTCAGTCACGCACCTACTAAATCCTTCATCCAGACACTTATACATCCACTCATTCTTCAATATGTAAGACATATTTTAACTTTACAGAAACATACAGTCACTGGATGTTGTCATCAGTGATGTCATCAGTGATGTCATTTGAGATGTCATCAGTGATGTCATCAGTGATGTCACTGACCATGTCATGAATGATGTAATATGTGACATCATCAGCAGTGGATTGCAGGTGCGCGATATATAGTTAGTGCAACTAACTATATATGGAATTTCAATGGTTTTGTGTGAGTAAAATAAGGTTTTTTAAATGCTAATTCCTAACTATATATGGTCTATAACCTATGGTTTTTTCAGTGAATTTTCAAGGTTTTGTAAATGCTAATTCCTAACTATATATGGTCTATAACCTATGGTTTTTTCAGTGAATTTCAATGGTTTTTTAATAGCAAATATCATAAGCTGTCGAATGTCAAGTACGTGGTAAGTGAAAACATTTTCGTGTTTATGCACACTGATCTGCTTTGAATGGTGCCCCCCCCCCTCATTTCTATTAGGAGTACTCTCTCTTTGCAGATAGTGAAAGGTAGTTAACGCAGGTCTTTGCCCCCATTGTAATCCGTCGTGCCTGCTTCTCTCTCCATTTGATTCATTGTTATCCAAGTATTTACTGTTTTAGAATTAGTTCTCTTTGGTTCATTCTCTATTTACAAACAAACACAGAGTCGCAATACTCTGTTTAGTCTTTGCAGATAACGAAAAATCGTGTAAAAAAAAAGAAAAAGAATCGAGCAAAATCAGTAGGCCACTAATGGGATCTCTTTTTGACCTCGCAAAAATAGAAACATTAGGAACAACCCCTCATGACAAATACAAAACTAGTGAGATGAACTGAACTCCACACAATGATGGCTGCAAAACAGCTCGGCTCCGCCACCCACCCCGCCCAAAATAACGATAAAGAACGGCTGCCATGATTGGTTGCGGAATGACCACGACGGAGCTACGAAATGGTGCTGCTCTCATGCTAACCCCAGCTTCAGTCTGAAACATCCAGAAACACTGTAGACTACCAATTCGATCAGTTCCGGTAGCGCCCCAATGTAACCCGGTAGAGAAGAACTAGCCCTCCCCTCTTTGACTGATGGTTCTTGTTGCCTGTCCCTTCTGTTGTCATTTAACAGAACTATTTAGCCTGCTGAAAGGGGTTGTGTTCCGACCGCTGGTTGGTGGAGACATTTTGACTATATTCTGTACCTGCGTTGTCGCGTAATGCGTCATATGACGCGCCGCGTTAGCGCATCCGGAAGTCATCCGGGGCGCGCAGCGCGTAACGTAAGCATAACAAGTCATGTGACTTGTTAATAAAACTTTTCATTGGTTCATTTTACTTTTCTTATTGTAATGATGAAAGGCTTGATCATATGACCTAAAAATTACGCTTTTCATTACTTCCGAACATTATTTTTTCTTAAATATATGTTATAATGTTCCAGGCTAATGTACTTTCCCGGAAATTTTACAACTGTCCTGCAAGTAAAATATATTCTTTTTTCGAGAAAAAGAGCGTTTCTTCGTCCCATGACGGAGCCGTTGAGCAAAAGAGGGTCGACCTGCTGTCTTAGTCGCCGATACGCCTGAATATGAGATTCTTATCGATCACTTTATGTTGCAGGAATAGAAAACACAACAGCCCTTGACCATTTATCTTTACTGCGTTCCTTCGTATTATACCTTTTACCCTTCATGTAATTGGTCTGCTTTATTTCACTTGCCTTTTAATGATTCTAAAACAGTGACTATTATTAAAAACTTTACCAATGTATATACTACTACCATGTTTTCTTTTAAAAACCTTTATTGTGAAAATTTCATTATACAAATACGAGCCTATAACCACGTGGGCCGGCCACGGAGCAAACTGTAATCGTATATGATGAATAGACATTTACACTGTAGAGGAACGTAACGGGCGGGCCATTAGGTTGCAAGAACTAAGGTGTCTAACAGTTACGGAATCGGTGGACGTACATTTTATAATTAAAATACGACAGGGCCAGTTACAATAAAATTATCTAGATATACATTTGCGGGCAAGTACCATGGGTGACGTTAATTCGAACTTTCAACAGTACAGTAATCAATAACACATCAGAACTTAATATCAATAGGGATGTCGAAATATTCAATCAATTCTCGTCCCCGCCCGCCATGTGCTTCAAAACTGCATACGTATCTCGTGATTTCAAGGTTCTGCAACCAGTACACAACAAGGAGTTACGAGTCCCATTTATTCTGGCGCCATTTTGGGCGAGGACGGGCAGGTCCAGGATATAGTCAAAATGTCTCTACCAACCATCGACTATGATGATGTTCATATGCTGTATTTATTAGAGTAACACTCAGATGTCCACATGAAATAAATTTGCCACAATCTAAACATGTCATTTTAATCTTTCCAAAGTTCTTCTAAATATTTGGGACCGTTTCCCTTGCCTCTGAAGCTCTCAGTGCCACTTCTTTGATGAATATACTAGCAGGTCAGGGGTTCTCCTCCAAATCTCTCTTTTATGCAGCACTATAATTAATTGTTGCCACCTCTCCATATGACGATGCATGGTATAGTTACCACAACTATATTTTTTTTCGGTTCCTCTAGAGAGTTCATCGTGGCAGATGAAGCGTGTAACGTACCGGGCATTTACCTTTTTTTGCATGTACAGGAAAGGAAAAAAAAATCGAGCGTCCGAGTTCTAAGGTGTCCCAGGGCCATTTTAGTGGACCAGGCCCAAATCCAAAGAACAGGCCGCCATTTTGAGAGTCCTGTTGCAGCCGCCTGTCGCTGTAGCATCAAGAGCAGCCGAAACTCAGCTGAATGGCAACTGAAACGGTAAAGGGGCGCCCCACTACAGCAGACGAGCCAGGCCCAAATCCAAAGAACTGCTATCTCACAGGCTAATGGGGCGACCCACGCCGAGTTTCAGCATTGTAGGATGACCACACAAGTACAGCAACTTGCTAGACATCACCTCGGTGCCATCCGGATCTCGGCGCCCCACTGCAGATGAAGTGCCTCTCAACTATGAAACCACCACGGTGACATCCGGATCTTGGCGCGTTGTGCTGCCTTCGGCCTATTCGCACATCGGTCCGCTACTGACGCCATCTCACAGGCTAATGGGGTGACCCACGCCGAGTTTCAGCATTGTAGGATGACCACAGCAACTTGCTAGACATCACCTCAGTGCCATCCGAATCTTGGCATCTCAACGCCTAGTGGTATCTTCCATACAAAAAATATTGTTACGCTGCCTTTGGCCCCATTCGCACACCAGTCCGCAACTTAGACATCACCTCGGTGCCATCCGGATCTTGGCATCTCAGCGCCTTGTGGTGTCAGTCAGAAAATATTGTTGTGCTGCCTTCGGCCTATTCGCAAATCCAAAGAACTGCTATCTCACAGGCTAATGGGGCGACCCACGCCGAGTTTCAGCATTGTAGGATGACCACACAAGTACAGCAACTTGCTAGACATCACCTCGGTGCCATCCGGATCTCGGCGCCCCACTGCAGATGAAGTGCCTCTCAACTATGAAACCACCACGGTGACATCCGGATCTTGGCGCGTTGTGCTGCCTTCGGCCTATTCGCACATCGGTCCGCTACTGACGCCATCTCACAGGCTAATGGGGTGACCCACGCCGAGTTTCAGCATTGTAGGATGACCACACCAACTTGCTAGACATCACCTCAGTGCCATCCGAATCTTGGCATCTCAACGCCTAGTGGTATCTTCCATACAAAAAATATTGTTACGCTGCCTTTGGCCCCATTCGCACACCAGTCCGCAACTTAGACATCACCTCGGTGCCATCCGGATCTTGGCATCTCAGCGCCTTGTGGTGTCAGTCAGAAAATATTGTTGTGCTGCCTTCGGCCTATTCGCACATCGGTCCGCTACTGACGCCATCTCACAGGCCAACGGGGCGCCCCACGCCGACTTTCAGCATTGTAGGATGGCCACACCAGTACCACAACTTGCAAGACACCACCTCGGTGCCATCCGGATCTTGGCATCTCAGCGCCTTGTGGTCTCTTCTACACCGGAAATATAGTAGAAAATATTGTTGCGCTGCCTTTAGCCCCATTCACACATCAGTCCGCTACTGACACCATCTCACAGGCCAACGGGGCGCCCCACGCCGACTTTCAACATTGTAGGATGGCCACAGAAGTGCGACAACTTACTAGACACCACCTCGGTGCCATCCGGATCTTGGCGCGTTGTGCTGCCTTCGGCCTATTCGCACATCGGTCCGCTACTGACGCAAACTCACAGGCCAACGGGGCGCCCCACGCCGACTTTCAGCATTGTAGGATGGCCACACCAGTGCGGCAACTTCCTACACACCACCTCGGTGCCATCCGGATCTTCGCGCGTAGTGAAGCTGCAGCAGCTGCAAATAAGCTTCAGACAGTGTTACAACCGCTGCTCAGAACTCTCAACTATGACACCACCTCGATGCCATCCGGATCTTGGCGCGTTGTGTTGCCTTCGGCCTATTCGCACATCGGTCCGCTACTGACACCGCCTCACGTGCCAACGTATTTTCTCCACATTTTATACCCTATGCCGCATAACAGGTCATGTGACTTCTTTATAAAACTTTTCATTGGTTCATTTTACTTTTGGTTTCCTAATGATGGAAGGCTTGATCATATGACCTAAAAACAACACTTTTCATTGGATGAAAACTTTTTTTTCCCCCCAAACGATGAAAGCCCCACCTTGTTTCTGGATGTTTCAGACTGAAGCTGGCGTCACCATGAGAGCACCACCATCTCGTAGCTCCGTCGTGGTCATTCCGCGAGCAATCATGGCAGCCGCTCCCCACCAGAAGCCTGCAGGAGTCGGGGCCCCCAAAACTTTTGATGAATTCTCAAGGCGGAGGGGACGCTTTCGAGAATGGGGTCCAAGACCTAGCAGACAAGCGTCCGATTTCCAAGGTGTCCCAGGGCCATTTCAGTGGACCAGGCCCAAAAAGGAAACAGCCTGCCGCCATTTTGAGAGTCCTGTGGCAGCCGCCTATCGCTGCACCGCAAGAGTGGGCGCAACTCAGCTGAATGGCGGATTTTGACACAGTGGACCAAAAGCGGACGGAATGGCAACTGAAACGGTAAAGGGGCGCCCCACTACAACAGATGACACTCCACCTGGAGAGGCCCGTTCACGCCGCCTCCCCCGGGGCGCCCCACGCCGTTATTCGGAGCAGCATTGTAGGATACCAAAACCAGTGCGGCAACTTACTGGACATCACCTTGGTGCCATCGTTCTGCTGCCTTGGAACTATTCGCACAACAGTTTGCTACTGATGACCCACCCCCCGCGACGCCCCACGCCGTTATTTGCTGGGTGGCAACTTACTAGACATCACTTTTGTGTCATCTAGATTTCGGCGCGTTCTGCTGCCTTGGAACTATTCGCACAACAGTTTGCTACTGATCACCCACCCCCCGCGACGCCCCACGCCGGAAATCTGGACGTTGTGCTGCGTTGGGACTATTCGCACAGCCGACCGCTACTTCGTTGTTTTTCTCTAAAAATGTTTATATGTTATTACTATTTTTGTTTTCTTGTATATATTTATAAATTATTAAAGTTTTATAATCTTACTACTTTGTCGGAGTGCTATATATTTTTAATGTGACACATAATTGTAAAAACTTTGATGTACAAAGAGTCATCCCTGGAATCTTCCGCTTCACGCTCGGTCCCCTCCCCAATCACAATACAGGATGGTTTTCAGATAATAGCAACGCTTCTGCTGTGACGGATCTCATCGAGTGTGGGCCTTGATCTACTATAACTCCTTTGAAGACGGGTGATTCTTTACAGCTGTGGCCATAAACTACATCTGCAGGGCTAGCTGATAGCCTAGGACCGGCCTGGACAATCGGACACAGAGGAAAAGGAGTGTCAGAGGGTGCGGTAGTGAATAGGGCGAAAGGGAGGTGTCGGGCGGGCACAGGGTGTGATTCTCAGGGAAGAACAGCGCAGATGGGGGGAGGTTTATTACCCATGCATAAAACAGAGAGCGGGGGTGACCACTGCCTGGGGGAGATGCTTGCGAGGGTGGGGAGCCATGGTAAGGATCGACAGCGTTCACAGAGTGGATCTGGTCAAGGCATCTAAAATGGCTGCCGTGCACGACAAAAGTGTGGCATTTGAAAAAAGACAAGATGGCGCACACAATGTTTTTCAACAATTCCTGATTTCCTTCGAATCGAACGTTAACAGACGTTGGGGCATATTACCAAAGTTAAGCGATATTTATCCCTAACGATGCATTGCAAAGATTTTTTTACCGTCAGAAATTATCGCAGATAAACCTTGCTATTATCAAGGTTTATCGCAAATACGATAAAAAACGAGCGCAATGCATTAATGTCGCTGAAAACTCCGCGATATTCATGCATTACCGAGCTAATGCTCTTAGCCATGTTATCCACCTCCCATTGGATAACATGGCTAAGAACTGCTCAGGGCAGCTGTTACTTTTTGGAGATATTCGCGCTTATCTCGAATATTTCCAAAAGTTGATAATAGGAGATAGCGATGTTAGCGACTGTTTCCAGTCGCTAACATCTTGGCATGCCCACTTTGCATGTCATTAGTGATAAATATCACTCACATGCAAAGTGGGACCCAAGATGGTCGCTATCTCCTACTAGCCGTCGCTAACTGGTGTTAGCAACAGCTAGGTAATACACATATAATTTTATCTCCGCGAAGCGGAGCGCTGTTACAGATATATATCTTGTTTTTGAACGTTAATTTCTCAAAATGCACTGAAGCACATATATTGAGACATAGCAAAGGCACATCGGGCTACCAGTCCCTAATATTTTACCAAGTTTCGTGCAAATCCATTCAGCCGTTCGATTATTATTATTATTATTTTTTTTTGCCCCGCGGGGCCCTTTTAAAACCTCCACATCAAACCTAGGGGGTCAGCGAGGATCTACTATGCCCCCTTATGGTCATCAGCCGTTCGATTATTATTATTATTTTTTTTTTTGCCCCGCGGGGCCCTTTTAAAACCTCCACATCAAACCTAGGGGGTCAGCGAGGATCTACTATGCCCCCTTATGGTCATTTGCCCCTTCGCTTTGGCCTCCTCTTGTCTCTCGATCCTACCGAGAGACAAGATGGCGGCCGCTACGTACTGTTTGGAATGTTTACAGACACCGGAGAGCCAATCAGCTTCGCTTCGCAAAGCTCCGTAACGCGAAAAGTACGCGAAGCGGTGCGCTGTTACAGATATATATCTTTTTTTGAACGTTAATTTCTCAAAATCCACTGAAGCACATATATTGAGACCTAGCAAAGGCACATCGGGCTACCAGTCCCTACAATTTTGCCAAGTTTCGTGCAAATCCATTCAGCCGTTCGATTATTATTATTATTATTTTTTTTTGCCCCGCGGGGCCCTTTTAAAACCTCCACATCAAACCTAGGGGGTCAGCGAGGATCTACTATGCCCCCTTATAGTTATTTCCCCCTTTGTTTTGACCTCCTCTTGTCTCTCGATCCTACCAAGAGACAAGATGGCGGCCGCTACGGACTGTTTGGAATGTTGACAGACGCCGGAGAACCAATCAGCTTCGCTTCACAAAGCTCCGTTGCGCGAAAAGTACGCGTCCTGGGCCGCTGCCCAGTCCGCTGTTACAGATATATATCTTTTTTTAAACGTTAATTTCTCAAAATCCACTGGAGCACATATATTGAGACCTACAAAAGGCACATCGGGCTACCAGTCCCTACAATTTTGCCAAGTTTCGTGCAAATCCATTCAGCCGTTCGGGCTAAAAGTGAGGCCAACCGCCCTATGGAAAACTCAATGTTAAAAACACGTTTTGGGACCCCCCTTTTTTCTCGACCCCCCCTGGACGAAACCCCCCCCAATTTTCAGGGGCTGCTCAGAAACAAAATGTGCCATTTTCCTGAAAATTTCAGCCAATTCCGTCCACAAACGCCAAAGTTATTAGACATAGAATTTTCAAAAAACCCATAGAGAAAAAATCCTAACTATATATACCTACTGGCGACCGCCAGTAGGTAATATATATATATATATATATATATATATATATATATATATATATCTCCAGAACGATCTGCCCCCGCAACTTCCAACCCCACACGGCGGCGGCGAAGAAGGAGGCTCAGACCCCACATGACTTCAGGCCAGATGTTTTTTATTCAACCTCACACACGACGCGTTTCGAGCAAAATAGCCGACCTACCGTAGATGGTTAGGGCCATGCGAGACCATGTCTTAAGATCTTCTTGCGTGCGATCCCACAGTGAGGCCAGGTTTAGCTCTCTAGAGACAATTGGTGAAGCCGAGAGATATACTCCCAGGTATTTCATCCCCCCAGGCGCGAGCAGTAAAGTGGAAGCCCAGTCCCCTGCCTCGTACTGATCGTCCAGAACCCAAAGCGTAGACTTGCTCGGGTTCATATAGAGCCCAGAGGATTCACCAAAGATCTGTAAGATTCACAGCAATTGCGGCCCCGACTCATCAATGTCAGTGAGGAAGTACAGGACATCATTGGCATATAGCACTATCTTATCAACAACACCAGAAACCCATCTGAAGCCTTTGAGGTGAGCATCAATGCGCACCCACGCCGCCAGCGGCTCCATAGCGAGCGCGAACAGATAGGGGGAGAGGCGGCAACCCTGACGCATTTCCCGTTGGATCTTAAACTAAAGATATCACCCGCACCGACGCCGTAAGATCTGTATAAAGCAGCCGCAGGTAGACCATGAAAGGTGGGCCAAAGTTAAGACGTCGCAATAATGCAAACAGATACACCCAGCTTAGGGAATTAAACGCCCTATCCATATCTGCCAATAGGAGAGCCGCTGGCTCTCCAAGCTGTCTCCAGGCCGATATTGCAACATGCGCTCGTCTGATATTATGATGGGTTGCCCTTTGGGGCATGAATCCGGCCTGGTCCGGATGTACCAGGTCCCTGATATGTGGCCTGAGCCTGTTGGCCAGAGCCTTAGCCAACACCTTGGCCTCAATATTAAGAAAGGAAATGGGGCGATAGGACTCATGCCGCTCCGGAGGCCTCCCTGGCTTAAGAAACACTACCACCTCCGCATGCATCCAGTCCGGAGGAAGCAAGCCACATTCCTGCACCTCCTCAATCACCGGTCTAAAGTGGGGACCTAGCTGCACGAAAAAGCGTTTAAAAAACTCACTCGGGAAGCCACTGGGACCTGGCGCCTTCCCCGGGCGCAGCTCCCCCAAGGTTGTGCTAGGTTCGTCGTCTGACAAGGTCGATCCAGCCTCTCCCGCACATCATCTGACACAGCCCGTGGGGGGAGATCGTCTAGGAACTTCTGGACGGTCTCCTCAGGGAGACACTCCAGGTGTGCATATAAGCCCTCATAGTACGCCGCAAAACTCTCGGCGATGGCCGGGGCCTCAACAATTGGCGCCCCCTCCAGATAAAAGATCCGAGGCAATGGCTAGGCATGCAGGGAACCCTGACACAGGCGGTGGAGCATCCTGCTGGATTTATCCCCCCATTGATACACCTAACTGCACGTAGCCCGCTAGGCCTGTCGCGCCTCATCATCAGAGTCACGGAGTATTGCTGCTGGGCCAATATTGTCTCCTCGCCTGACTTCCATCTGCCTCCCGGCTCCTGCGATCCAACGCCTCAATGTCAGCCTCCCGGTGCACCAAGTCCCGCTGCTGCTCCTTCCTTGCCGCCACGCACCACGAGATATCGACACCCCGCAACGTCGGTTTCATTGCCTCCCAAAGAGTCGCGGGAGAGTCAACGGACCCAGCATTAGCACCAAAATATTCCACTATGGCCTTTGTCAAATGCTCCCTATACTCCTCCCCCTGGAGGTGCCACCCCGACATACGCCACCGAATCGGCTGCCGCCCCGGGCCTAACTGAAGCGTAAGCACTACAGGCGAGTGATCAGAGATGGCCCTGTGCAGTATATCAGCTGAGTGCACCTTATCGGCAAGTCCCCTGGGAACAAAGAAATAATCCAACCTGGAGAAGGAATCATGCACTGCAGAAAAATATGTGTACTCCCTACGAGGGCCATGTCTATGTCGCCACACATCCACCCAGTCAAGCCCCATGACCATGGAATAAAGTTTGGTAGATGGACCTCCTGCCAAGGGAATCCCCGCACTCCTCCACCTGTCAAGCCCGGGCTCCATCACATCGTTTCAGTCGCCATCCACTATGGACAAGGCATCTGGCATATTCCCCCACAAAAAAAAAGGAAGAGTCGTTCCACCAAAGCGAAGAAGGCAGCGAAGAAGGAGGCTCAGACCCCACAGGACTTCAGGCAAGATATTTTTTATTCAACCTCACACACTACGCGTTTCAAGCAAAAAGCCCTTGTTCAGGTGTAGTCTTGGTCAATCGCCATTGCTTTTTTATGTCTATAGTGACCACCCCCTTCACCATCACAGGTCACATGGCCATAATCCCAGAAGAAAGACTACATTAAAGAACCAAGAATGCATTCCTTGTACATTTAAATAAAGCACGCTTAGAACACATAAACATATCATAAATATCTGCAAAACTTGCTGGCTTTAAAAATGAAGAATATATGTTCTTCGAAATGTATAAATATTGCTGGATAAATCCGCATAATGCATGCTAACGATCTGCCACCAGGGGTCTCTTTTCGGATATAGGTGGTGGTGGCGAGGGCAAGGTCTGCGGATCAGAGTTGGCGGCTGGGGGTGTAGAAGGTGAGACGTCTGTTGAGGTATGCTGGTCCAGTGTTGTGAAGTGTCTTGTGTGCGTGGGTGAGGAGCTTGAAGGTGATCCTCTTGTTGACGGGGAGCCAGTGTAGGTCTCTTATGGGGTGTGATGTGGCTGCGACGAGGGATGGCTAGGATCAGGCGTGCGGAGGCGTTATAAATGCGTTGTAGTCGTTTCAGGAGTTTGGCCGGGGCTCCTGCATAGAGGGCGTTTCCGTAGTCCAATCTGCTGCTGACATGAGCCTGGGTAACTGTTCCTCTTGTATCAGTAGGGATCCACCTGTAGATCATGCAGAGGGTGTTGAAGCAGGAGGATGAGACGGCATTGACGTGCTTTGTCATGGAGGGGGTGGTGTCTAGGATGAACCCCAGGTTGTGTGCGTGGTCGGTGGGTGTCGGTGCAGCTCCCAGTGCGGTCGGCCACCAGGAGTCGTTCCAGGTTGAGGGGGTGGAGCCAAGGATGAGGACTTCTATCTTGTCAAATCAAATCAAATCAAAGTTTATTATGTTTTGGCTCTCAATGAGGGCCACATAAAATTATACACACCATTATACAGTGAAAATAATAAAGAAGTAACAAACATACAACAAGAAGAAAACACTACAATTATCAGCGATTAAAGCAAACATCAAACAACTCCCTGTCATCATTAATAAATATTTAAGAACCCTTTGAAAAATTTAAAAATTCTAAAACAAAACAATTCATTTGGAGGGCAGTAAAGTGCATGTAAGAACAATTTAGCATTTACAATTCCCAATTGTAAACAAATAGGTTTTAACCATTTATGGCGCAAAGAGCGTAGTACAGGACAAATAAACAAGACGTGATTACGATCTTGTACAGCGTTATTACAAAAATTACATAATGGGGATCCCCCATACCACTTTGCTAGTAGTGAATTGAGAGGAAGCAAATCATGTCGTAAAAGGTACCATAGTCTACGAACTCCATGGGGAATATTCCAGATAAGATATTGTTGGGTCTGCTTGGGGATATATGTTTTTAGAAGGGATTCCCTGTCATATAATCTGGGTTGGGCAAGGGTATCCAACTTATAACATAGATCCCACGACGCACTTTTTAATTTAGCTTTTAGTTCTAGGGGAGAGAGTAAAAATAAGGTACTCTCATCCAACTCTAATAGGGCTACTGCATTCCTAAAGTTTTTTACTACTGACGAGAATTCATTAAAATTGCCCAATAGTTCCTTTTTAATGACTTCTCTTAGGGTACCAGGTTTACCTCTAGCCAGGCAAGCTACCCATCTTACAAGAGCAACCAGCCCCTGTGCCCAACAACTTCGAAGTCCGAATTCCAACCTACATGAAGAAGTAGAACATGCATTATTAAAAGATGAAACTTTCCGCAGTACCCTTCCTTCCATTTTTTGAAGAAATCCCCAATGTTTCAGCTCTACTAATTCGATTCCATATAGTAGAGTAGCTGGAACTTTTGCTCTAAAAACATCCAACAAGAGTGAGAAATGCCTCTTCCCGGTAGCATTGTATAACGAACATAACCCCATTCCATGGGCCAGTGCTTTGCGAGAGTTATGTTCGATGTGGGGGTTCTCACTAAGATTCGCTGATATTATTTTGCCTAAAAAGGTATAAGTTTTAACCACGTCGAGTTTTTGTCCCCCAATAAACCACTTATAACTTCCTGACCTACATTTTCTCTTACCAAAAATACACATGATTTTACTTTTCGATGTATTAATTTTCATATGATGTGCTACAGCAAATTGGTTCAATGCAAGCAGACGATTAGATAAACCCTTCGGGGTCAAATCTAAATCAAGTATATCGTCTGCATACATTAGAATAGATATAGCAGACCCTCCAATTATCGGTGCAAGTCCCTCACAAGCGGAAATAGAGGTTGGTAGGTCGGCCATATATAAAGAGAACAATATGGGCGCCAGTATACACCCTTGTTTAAGCCCATTCTGGGAGGGGATAGATGAAGTGAGACCCCTTTCCCAACCTTGTAGCACCTTACACCATGTGTTCGTATGCAGAGACCTAACCAGTTCAAGTAGGTATCCTGGCATACCCAACACGGCCAGCTTTCTCCACAGCGATGGACGATCCACTTTGTCAAACGCTGTGGAGAAATCAATAAATGCGGCATATATGCCACCACCACGGACACATACATATTTGTCAGTAATCACCTGCAGTAATGTCAGGTTATCTAACGTTCCATGTTCTTCACGGAAACCTGTTTGTTCCATTGGTAAAATCATATTAGTTTCTGCCCATTCCACAATTAACATTAAAAGGCATTTAGCGAAGGGGCGTGGTTTCGGCGCCGACCGGGATGGCTGCGTGAGCGAGTTGCTCCGCGCCGCGTCCCGTCCTTTATCCTGCCAAACGTCGCCCCGGGTCGCCTGGTGGCTGGGAATGTGGACCGGAGGGGCCGCTGCCCTACTGGAGAGCATTTGACCCCGGGCGGAGCTCTGGCTGCTGTGTGCGGGAGGACGTAGTGCTCGGCTCCCTCCGGCGAGCGGACAAAGGCAAGATGGCGGCGCCGACTGCGAGATAGCTCCGGGAGCGGAGCGGTGAGGGACACCGGAGCAGCGGCAGGCGCCTGCGGCACCCCCGAGCGGTGGTGGGTAGTGCGGTGGCCCATAGGAGCGGGCCCCGAATTGCGGAGAAGGTCGGAGGGGTTGCCGGCAGGAAGGGCCCCCCTCCCCCACCCGGGCCCTCGGTCAGCGCGAGAGCGGCGCCTGGGAGTGCGCTGTGCCGGCAGAGGCACTGCTGAGCTGTGTGGCCGCTCGCCCGCCGGCCGGACCGCAGTGGGGGCCGACGGCGCATGGAGACGTGCAGCAAGCAGCTGGGGCGCTGAGAGAGGGACCGCCCGGGGCGCCCCCGCATCCCGGATCACGAAAAACATGGCCGTGGGTCTGGACCTTGCTGGGGGTCCCGCCCGGTGGAGGGCACGGATACGCCGAATTAACAGCGAGGTGCTGGGCTGTGCATGGTGTGTTACGGAGACCAGTGTTGCCGGGGGCAGTGTGTTCGGCGTGCCCTGGAACCCACTTAATTGACTGGCAGCCTCTTAGGCGGAATCTGCTCCCCCTGGCCCTGGTGAGCCTAGCAGACGCTCTATGGGAGGCTGAGGCAGCATGGAATGCTCTTTCGAATTGGATACTGTCGGATGACCGGGAGTGGGGTGCAGTTGGCGCCGCGAATTCTCGCTTGCCTGGGGATTGGTGGGCCGCGCTGGTTGGGACACTCCGCTGAGCGTTTCTGGTGCGCCTAGCCATTATCCGAGGGGGCGGCTTGAGAGGCTGAATACCTGCACACAAGATGGCCGCGAAGGGGAATGGCGCCGCCGAACCGCCTGAAAGGGGAAGCCGGGGGTCGGAGGATGCGAGTGGCAGCTTCCCAATGGAGGCCTCAACACAGGAACAGAGGCTAAACCTCCGCCTTGATGCTATCCTGGCCGCGATCACTGCTACGAAGGATGAGCTGCGCCAAGACATTGCGCAGGTGGCGTCCGGCCTCGGCCTGCTGAGGGCAGATCACACCAAGCTCTCTGACCGTGTGAAATCCAATGAACTGCTGCTCCAAGAGCTGAAACCGGCGGTGGTTACGGCGGAGCATAAAATTGATGATGTTATCCGTCGACTAGCGAATCTGGAGCGCCGCACGGAGGACGCGGAAGGCCGCAACCGCCGGAACAACGTGCGGGTGGTGGGGCTACCAGAGAAAATTGAGAAAGGTGATGCGATAGCCTACTTGGAGGACTGGTTCCGCACAGTGGTGGCGCCGGAGGGCCTCTCCCCCTTCTTCTCCCTGGAAAGAGCGCACAGGGTGCCCGCGAGGCCTCCTCTGGAGGGCCGACCGCCTCGACCGATGGTGGCCAGACTGCTGCACTATAAGGACCGAGATCTGCTGATCCAAAGGGCGAGAGATCGTGGGCCCTTCCAGGTGGACAACAGTAAGGTGACGATCTTTCCGGACTATACGCAGGAGGTACAGAGGAGCAGGGCCTCTTTCCTGCCGGTGAAAAAAGAGCTGAGAGAGGAAGGGGTTCAATACTCCTTGCTTTTCCCGGCCAAGCTGCGGATCATCGTTGATGAGAGGACGCACTTTTTCCAAACACCTGACGAAGCGTGGTCCTGGCTGGAACTATATCGTGCAGGAACGGATCGGGCTCACAGGCCCGCCAGGGATCGAGAGCAGCCGGTCAGGGTCAGGAAGTCGCAGCGCATCCGCTCCCGGAATAGGCGCCAACGGGCCGAGCGTGAGGCGCAAATACTGGCAGATAGAAAGAGTGCGTTGGAGGCCACGGCGAACATCACGGGCTCACAACGAGATGACGCCTCCAGGGGCTCGGCTTCGGAGGACGACGGTGAAGGTGAGAAGACCGGCGATGAAGACTTGGAGGTGGGGGGAGCGCAAGGGCCAGAGGTTACCCCGCAGACATCGGATGGTATCTTTAATGGATGAAGTTCGTGGTTGCTGAACTTTTATCGGGCCTGGACGCTCCTGACTTCTTTTGGACTGCCAGGTATGGGGCTGCATTAGCAGCATGGGGCTGTGGGCGCGGGGTGGTTGCTCTGTCGTCCTGGTTCGGGGCTCCATAGTCCTCTTTAGACCCTTAAGGTCTTCTGTGGTGTCGACCACAGATTAGTGTGATGTGTTGGGTGTTTGAGGTTTGGAACGGGGCTGAAGCTGGGTTACTAGGCCCTGTCCTGGGGAGGGGGGGAGTGGGAGTTATGGGGTGTGTTTCGAAGGGGTTGTTCAATTGCTGCAATGCGGGTCACAGTTCTTGGCGAGCGCCACTGTTGGGATTGATGCTCTATGGGGACGTTACCTAATTTGAAATGTGTCACATGGAATGTCCGGGGAATTCGAACTATGGTTAAGCGCCACAAGGTACATGCCTACTTGGTGAGGCGGGGAGTTCAGATAGCGATGCTTCAAGAGACTCACCTGACACAGCAGGAATGTGGGGCGTTGCAGAGGAGGTGGCGGGGTCAGGTGTTCGGCACGACTTACTCAGCGTTCGCCAGAGGGGTGTTAATATGGATCAGAGCGGGCACGCCATTCCAAGTCACGAGTCAGAAGATTGATCTGGAGGGTCGTTATGTGGTGGTGGAGGGGAGGCTGTGTGGTAGGGAAGTGGTGCTGTGTAACATCTATGCCCCCAATGCTGATCAGGCACATTTCTTTGAGGGATTGTCGCGCTCACTGGCGTATTATTTGGCGGGCCCGATATTGCTGGCGGGGGATTTTAACTCTATTTCGGATGTGCTGTTGGACAGGTCGCACCCGCCTTTAGCAGACTCCCCAGTGCGCAGACTTGCAACTCATAGGCGGGACTGGCAGGAGAGGTGGGGCTTGGTGGATGTATGGCGGGCGCAGCACCCCGAAACTCGAGATTACTCCTACCACTCTGCACTGCATGATCTGCATGTTCGACTGGATTCGGTGCTGTGTTGTGAGTCTCTGGCGCAGATGGTGACTCACTCTGAATATTTGTCTAGAACCATTTCGGACCATAACCCACTGCTGATTTCTGTGCAATGGCAGCTGGCGAGATCGGCGGTCCCTACGTGGAGACTTCGCCCGGAGACGCTGGAGGATCCGGCGTTCTGTGACACGGTCCGACAGGGTATAGACGAATACTTCGCGGTTAATGCTGGGTCGACAGAGACTAGAGCGAATGAATGGGACGCGATGAAAGTGGTGGTGAGGGGGGTGTGTATGGGTCGGTTTCTGACTGTGAGAGGTACAGTGCTGAATGACCTCGCGAAGGCGGAGGAAGTGCTGAGAGGGGTGGAACAGCGGCGGCCCGAGCGACCGGAGCTGCAGGATAGCTTGTTGCGTGCTAAGGAGGCGGTGGCGACAGAGACAGAGAGACTGCGGTGCTATGATTATAAGTTGTATGCGGTGAAAGTGCATGACGAGCGAGATAAAGTGGGCACGCTCCTTGCGAAGTTGGCTGATCCGAACCCTAGAGGATGTCCGGTTATGAGTGTGCGCCAGGAGGATGGGGAGGTGGTTTATTCGCAATCGGCGGTCCTGGGGCGCTTTCAGTCCTACTACGCGAGCCTGTACACCAGCCACCTCGAAGTGGATGCCGCGGACATAGGCGATTATTTGGCTCAGATCCCTCTACCGGTACTGGATGAGGAGGACGCGCGGGATCTGGGGGGCCCTGTAACCCTAGCGGAAATCAGAGGGGCGATTAGTCATATGGCGCGAAACAAAACTCCTGGGGTGGATGGGTTGCCGATCGAGTTCTACGCCAAATTTATGGAAGTGTTGGCTCCCAGACTGCAGGTTGTGTATGCGGAGGCGGAACAATTGGGGCGGTTGCCTGACTCTATGACGGAGGCGCTGGTTGTGCCCCTGCTGAAGCCGGGCAGGGATGCATTGGATGTTTCTTCTTTTCGTCCGTTGTCTATGCTGACTGTAGATTATAAGATTTTGAGCCGCATCCTGGCCACCCGGCTCCTCCCACTGATGACCTCTTTGGTGCATAGGGATCGGGCGGGATTCATTCCCTCAAGGAGCACTTCGATGAATATCCGCCGGCTGATTGGGGTTATTGATAGTGCTGCCCTGGCGGATCCAGGCCCGGTAGTGCTGACGGTTGATATTGAAAAGGCGTTTGATAGCTTGGAATGGGATTTTTTAGATGGTGTGCTGTTGAAGTTCGGAGTTGGGGAGGGGTTCCGGGGCTGGACGAAAGTGCTCTATTCTTCGGCTAAGGCGAGGGTGCGGTTAGGGACCTTGGTCTCCTCGGTTTATCCGGTCTGCAGGGGCACGAGGCAGGGCTGCTCGCTGTCTCCTCTGCTCTTTGCTCTAGCAATGGAACCGCTGGCGGCGCGGGCGAGGCAGGGAATTGTTTTTGACGGGATTGCGCTGGGGCTCGACTCGCATTATATTTCGTTGTATGCCGACGACTTGTTACTGTATCTGGCAGACTCTGGGAGGGCTCTTGAGGGCGCGGTGGACATGCTGGACAGGTTCGGGAGGCTCTCAGGCCTCAGGGTGAACTGGACTAAGACTTGTGTGTTTCCGCTGCGGAAGACCACGCTCTGCCCGCAGCTCACGAGGCCGGTAGTGTGGGAGCCCTCTTGTTTTGTTTATTTAGGAGTGCGTATCTACCATGACACGGCGGACCTCCTTGAGGGGAATGTGGGGCGCTGTGTTAGGGCGCTGAGAGGCAGTATGGACTTCTGGGCCTCTCTCCCGCTGTCTGTACTGGGCCGTGTGGCGCTGTTGAAAATGGTGGCACTCCCGAGGCTCCTCTATTATTTTAGAACACTGCCGGTGTGGATCCCGCAGGGTGTCTTTCGGGAGCTGAGGACGTTGGTGACCGGCTTTCTCTGGGGCCGCGGCCGCAGACGGGTGGCATTGACCACCCTGATGAGACCCAAGTGTGAGGGAGGGGTGGCCGTCCCCGACTATGAGCTATACTATCTGGCAGCGCAGCTCCAGGTCCTGACGCAGAACGTGGCCAGAGAGTTCAGGGGGCCTGAAGATGGCCGGGGGGTTGGCATTCGGAGGTATGTCTTGTCGTCTATCGTGATGCAACAGAGACTGGCCAGTAGGGACCTCACGATGGAGGAATGGACGCTCAGATTATGTTGGAACAGGCACCTGAAGAGGGCTGGGAAGCGCCGACCGTACGCGCCGGAGATTCCGCTGGGAATGCTCACTGCCTTACCGCATGGGGGTGATTGGTCCCAATTGTTAGAGTGGGAGGACCTGGGCTTGCAGATGGTAGGTGACCTTTATGTGGACGGGGCGCTGGCCCCGTTCCAAACCTTGCAGGAGCAATTCGGCCTGCCGAGTGGTACCTTCCTGTTGCACGCGGCGGTTATTG
Source organism: Lissotriton helveticus (assembly GCF_964261635.1). Lineage (NCBI taxonomy): Eukaryota > Metazoa > Chordata > Amphibia > Caudata > Salamandridae > Lissotriton > Lissotriton helveticus. The sequence continues at coordinate 632,469,864 of NC_136069.1, read as the reverse complement.
CGGCCCTGCAGAGGCATTGGGGGGGCGGATTGACGGAGCCGGAGGTGACGACGGTGTGCCAATATGTAGTGATGGCCGCGGGCACCGTTAAGGCGGTGACCTGCCTCCACAATAGGATGTTAAATGAAGGTCTGGCCCCGTTGGCTGAACTGAAGTCGCGTTGGGAGACCAGCGTCGGTAGGCAAATCCCGGACTCTGTATGGGGTCAGGTGCTCCACAGGACCTGGAAGGGGACGAGGAATGCGAGATTCCAACAGGTGCATTATTTTGTGCTCCATAGGGCGTATTTGACCCCGGAGAGGTTGCGGCGACATTTCCAGGTGCTTGATGCCATGTGCCCGCGATGTCTAGAACCTGAGGTGGATCTTGACGACATGCTGTGGGGTTGCCCGAAATTGGGGGACTACTGGTCTGAGATAGGGGACCTCTTGAAAGCAGTCACGGATCGGGAGGTAGATTTTGACATGGCCGCATGCCTACTTCTTTGGTTCCCGCATACCAAAAAGACCAAGGTTACGAGCAAATTCATTGGGTTGGGACTGATACTGGCACAGCGTGAGATCACGTGGCATTGGAAGTCTAAAGAGGGGCCATCTGTACGGAGGTGGAGGAATGAATTGGTGAGGTGGTCGAGCTGTGAGAGTGTGTTACGAATGCGCCAGGCGACTAGGGCTGGCAACGAGAAGTGCTTGGAACTGGCGCGGTCCTGGGAGCTGGTGGTGCAGGCATTGAGGGACTATCTCACCGAAAGCGAGGACACTGATTAGTTATAACCAGGGGTTCCGTGTGGCTGCTTGCTTATCAAAGCTTTCTGATAGTTGTCACCCGAGAGCAGGAGGGGGAGGGTGGACCCCGCATTAGCAGCAGTTGGGGGGGGGGCACTGGGAGGGAGTTGTATGGAGGAGCGGTTTGCCGGCTAGCGGCAACCTCCCGGAACCGATTGGCCCAGGATAGTACTTGTGATGCTTTAGTGACATGACATTAGAGTGGCCTGGGATCTGATGGAGAGTGGGGGTTGGTTGTTGTGGGATAAAAGCGGATACGAAGTGTTATACTTGACCTGTGTCCCGAATAGGGCATGCACCGAGGTACCTCCAGTGAACTGACTTATTGATGCGCCGCCCAGCCTCCGGGATGTGGGCCGATCGGCTGTGTACTGTATTATTATTGCACTGTATGATGGGGACTGTTGGTGTACGGGTTGGTTTGTTGGATGTTTTTCTTCCTGATTCTGCAATAAAAATATATTTAAAAAAAAAAAAGGCATTTAGCGAAAATTTTCCCTATTGCATCTAATAGAGCTATTAGACGATAATTAGATGGCATCCCCCGATCACCCTTTTTAAATATCGGAATTAATATACTTCCCCTCCAGGAATCGGGGACAGTTCTTGATAAAAAGCAAGCCTGAAATATTGGGAGAAGAATCCTACTCCAAGTAGTGACATCCTGCTTAATTATAGACATGGGGAGTTCATCTGGGCCCATAGCTCCGGTAGAGCGCAAACTCATTATCACGGAAGCTATGGTTTTTAGGTTTCGTAACCTGGCGAGGGGCGAAGCCACTCCCAGATCGAAATCTGTTGTTTCTAATAGTGAGGTTAGGACAGCCTCTGTTTCCAATTGGCTAGCTCCATAAATGGAGGCTAGCCATTGGGAGGCAGAGGCTGTCAATCGCGTTTTCTCTCGAAAACGCGATTCGGGGGCGTTTCTGGTGCTTTTTTTAAGCCCCGCCCCTTTGTCCCGGGCCGCGCTGCGATTGGCTGCCGGCCCGGGACACCCCCGTGACGTCATTCCCGGGCCGCGCTGTGATTGGCTGCCGGCCGGGAAACCCCCGTGACGTCAGCCAATCACAGCGCGGCCCGGGACCTGACTTGTTATTTCTCTGCAGCTTGTTCAGGGCTTTTGTCGAGCTTCGCAGCTTCTGTGACTTTTTTTTATGTTTTTAAGTGTCTATGCCTTGTACGCGCACGAGGTGTCTCGATGCAGATTCTTCGAACATTTTAATAGCGCCATCTGCACAACGCGCTTACTTCTCTCTCTGTGCCATAGCATCGGAGAGCAGTGATTACTAGATTGTGGGTTATTTTAATGAAGCCTATTGGACAGCTGAATGGACCCCTCTAGACTGTGACATACACGCTATATAATTAAAGCGCTAGGGTAAGCCCTAAACACACACACTAAGGGCAATTAAACTGCAGTTTACACGTGCCCAGTGCCCCTCGCACGTGCTCCTGTGGCATGGCGGCTCATTTCACCCACACATAAGGTTTCATTCATGTAGGCATCCATCCAGCTCATATATCCGTGCCCCATGCTGTCTTGGCAGCTCCCAGCCCACAGAGACCTAAACAGCGGGCGTGTCCGAGCGTGAAACGCCCGCTAGCCACGCGGATCCAGTGTGCTCGTCTTCGGGGCTGGTCGGCTCTTCCGTAGTGTTCAGGATCCCGGCCTCTCCCATCGCGGGTGCGTGCTCCTCTGCAGCTAGGGCGCTCTTTAAGGTGCACCCCGCTGTGCACGGGCACATGGAGAGACAGATGCAAAAAGGAAAAGGGTTTCACGCAGAACTGTCACATTAGGGTTGGGCAACGTGCCGGGACTGAATTTGGGCTTACAAAATATACTCAGTTAATAGACATATTTAGTTGTATGTACAAACAAGATTTACAATTATCAGTGCTGTTATGGTTATGTGGTATGCAGTACCAAATATTGGGCAAGGTTATCTGATTCATACAGCAAAAAAAAAAAAGGGCTAGACACCTGATACCTGACACCTTCGAGTAAAGTGCGCGCTATATAAAAACGTGTAAAATAAATGTCCGAGTTTAGTGGGAGGTTTGAAGGTGTAAAGTTTATTAGGGTGCACAGCAGTCACTTATGAGGACGTGTGTTGTTTCCGTGTGGGGTTGGGCTTTGTGTGGTTGTGTTTAGTGCACGACCAGCACGTGCTGTACACATAGCACGTAGTTTGTGTTTTGGGAGGTCCGGCTGTGAATGGGGCGAGGGTGACCCCCGTCTCGCCTTGGGGCGTGTGTAGCACGTCCTCCGCACTCTGATTGGCCGTTCCAGGGAGAGCCCCTCCTCTCTGTTTCAGGCTCAGTCCGTCCCTGGAGCCCTCCTGAGTGAGCAGCAAGTGCGCACTCCCTCTCCTTTACTCCCCAGCGTGTCCAGGCGCCCTGCACTCTAGCGCCGAGAAGCTGCTGCCGCCGATCGACCTGCACCTGGGGGTGGCACAAAGGGCACCCCCTTGACCATCCAGCAGAGGGCGCCTTTCACCGCAGAACACTGGTGAGTGACTGAAGGGCTTCAGCTTTTGTCTAGTGCTTTCCGTCGAGCCGTTGGTCTCTAAGCGCTAGTTTACTGTTAGTCAGGTTCGCATCGGCAGGGCGGGACGACGGCCGGTGCCCGAGGGGCCTGTGGCACTGCCCAGCTGGTGGCCGGTGTTCCCGCTGTAGATGATCTGCGCCCATAATTCGCCGGAAGCTGCAGCGGCCTTGGGGGGTGTTTAGGGCCCAGTGTGGCACGGGAGGGGGGCTCCTTTGAGCAGGCGCAGCAATCGTGGGGGGCTCCTATGAGCATACTCAGCATGCGCGAGGGGTCCTCTAAGCAGGCACAGCACATGGGGCTCCTTCTACCCTGGGGCGCAGGCAGTGCACATGAATTCAGGGCTCACAGCAGAGCTCCGTGGTGAAGGTGGCGTTGTGCAGGGAGGCACATCACGGGGGTGAAAGGGCAGTGTGCAGGGAGGCACATGGGGGGAGGGGGGGGGTGACAGAGCGCTGTGCTTTGCGGTGTAGGCTGTGCATGAGCAAAACCAAAATGCAAAAGGAGGGAGGGGGGCTGCTGATGCTGTGGGTTGGTAACCAGGAGACCCTGTGCCGATTTCGAGCACTTGATGTGACACATCTGCAATTTCTCTGCAGGGACGTCTGAAAGTTACCTGTGCCTGGAGGACTGGGCTCTGCTTCGGCCGGAGGGGGCGAGAAGGAGGAAGAGGTGTGGGGGAGGTAGCAGTGCTGACTTTTGTTGAGTGGAATGTGAACTGCGACTCATTTTACGAATATCTGCACTTTGTGTTTTCCCTCTTCATGGACCCTCTTTGTCACACGAGTTATGCTCAGGGCATAGACGAAAATAATTGCAGAATGGGGAGAGATGTGGAGAAAACGTTTACCAGCTGACCCTCTTGTTAATTTAAGTGCCTTTAATGTATTTTTTTATTTTCTTTACCCTTCGCTGTAGCAGCATTACTTTACTCTACATATCTAATCAGCTTGCTCTGGGTCGACTAACGGAGGAGGCTGTCTCCTTGTCAAGTGGTCTCATGTCATGTGACAGACACCCCCAGCCTGTCCCTCCTTTCCAGCCAACAACCAGCATGCTGCATTCCGGGACCTGTTGTTTCTATGTTAACATGGCACATGCGGGCTTTAAAATTCCCTGCATGCAAAGTGCTGTTAGCTGAAAAGCCGGACCAGCGTTAAGTGTTCACATGATATGTAGTGGAGCCACTCGCCAGATGGCCAGTGATTATGTTGGAGGAAGGTAGCCTGCAGATACCTTACTTGATCGTATTCATCACATGAGGAGCAGTGAGTAGACCTGCCACACTTAAGATGAGTTTTGCTGTGCGGTCATTCAGAAAGGGGACGGGGGCATGGTGACTGGGGCTTTGGACCTCCTTCTATGCCTCGGAAAGCCACTTTTCTGCCACTTTTCAGCTCTAACTCAATTGACCGAGAAGCCTGCACACAATGGTGATGGCGGTGGCCTGATGAACTTATTCCGTCAAACCGCCAACATATAAATCAGGCGGGAAGACAGTTCTGACTGCGGATGGACAGAACATTTATTTTTAACAGACTGGACGCATACGTCAAGATATAACAGCAGAGTAAAGAGGCAGGGCAGGTTGTAATGATTGTGATGAAGAGTAGGACAAAGGATAATGAAAATTACCGGTATATAATTTAGATAATATCCCGTATCCATGTCCCTGTGGTTTCATATAAGGAATACCAAAGCCATGGTGGACATCAACCCTACCTGAAAAAACAAAAACAGCCTTTCACCCAAGCTCCTGAGTGTGATAATAGTTGACAAATGAATGAGGAGAGGCACAGATGGCTGCTCTAATAATCTCATAACAAGCATTTACAATGCAACGGTTTCGCCTTTGGAAAAGTTTGAGCTATTGGCATTGTAAATGACAAAATTTGTATTTATGTGTTGGTTTTGAAAACAGATAAATAAATGGCATTGTCATTTACATTGCTAATAGCTCTAACTTTTCCAAAGGCGAAACCGTTGCATTGTAAATGCTTGTTTCAGTAGGGAGTATTATTTTTTGCTCACTATTTGGACCCAAGTTACATATATCCTCCATCACACCATTCGGAGCATATAATGTAGTCACAAATAGTGTCCAGACATCTTCGGCAATGGATATTGGACTGGGAGTTACTATGGAACCACAGCCTTTCCTTATTATGGACCAAAATTCTCTAGATTTATTATAGGTTAAAGCCTCTCTTAATCTAATCCAGAGAGAGTCTTCTTTCTCTCTTTTTAACTTAGATCTCAATCTAACTCTCCTACGTTTTAGTAATGCTAACTGACGCTCATTTTCCCCAGATCTATTAAGATATTGTTTCCTGATAAGTTCATTTATCTCCCTATTCAGTAAAAATAATGAACTAGGAGAAAAATGAGGTCTTTTGGGATTTCCCTTTTTCTTGGCTAACCCAGTAATTTTTATAATGAAATTTTCGAGTTCTAAAAATTCTATACCCTCCCACTGATCAAGTTCAAGTAAGGTTTGGGCAAGGAGGTTTTGTACGTCCTTCATATTAGTAGAGCCCCAAAAACATCTACCTGACTTTCGATCAATGGAAAGATCTCTATTCTTTAGAGACCAAGAATTAGTTTTCAGGGGGGTTTAATGAGATAGTTACATTAATTAGTTTATGATCGGAGAGTGAGAGATCACCATGTCTTTAATAAAGGAGAACGTTTCATAGTCCGTAATGGCGTAGTCCAAAATGGACTCACCCCTGAAAGATCCATGTGTATAATTAGCAGGAGTATCTGAGGGCATTCTGCCATTTATAATAAGCCCTTCTACGATGCTAAGTTCCTCCAAGAGGATCTTACCTCTTTTATTAGATTTTTATTCTAGTAGGCCAAAGCGCTTGGGGTATATTATATGCTTCTTCCTTAAATATATTTCTAAACATGTCTAAAGTAGAGTTGGATAATTTGCTATTTAAATCGCCAACCAACAGTATATAGGGGGGGTGTTCAACCTCCAATAGTTGTTTAACATAGGAAAACATTCGCTTTAGAACTAGATTAAAAATTTCCTCGGGAGGAATATATACATTTACAATAACAAACGAGGACCGAGTACCCACTTTGTCTAGGTTACAAATAGTTATAGACTGAAAAAGATTGCTAGAGTCTGAGAAATGAGTAAATTGCCATTGTAAAGAGGTGGATAAAAGACAAGCAATTCCACCTTTTGCATGGCCTTTTTTAGAAGGTTTTGCAGGAGCCTCCAGGACGAAATACTCTTTCCCTACATAGGGGAGATTTTTACACCATGTCTCCTGGAGACATATTACATCGGCATTTAAAGAGGATAAAAAGTCAAATTTCTCAGGGCAATTATACAGACCAGCTGCGTTCCAAGAGACAATTTTTTAATTATTGTTAAAGATGTTGGAAGAGTCGTGGGTTACTCGCGGTATTGGTAGATAAAACCCCAGGTAACCAATTCCACATCTGATTGTCTTCTGTTAGAGGAATATCTGTGTTGTCAGGTAATGGAAGGACCTGGGATACCATTCGTTTACCTCTAGAGACCCAGATTTTTAGGTCTTTATTACAGGATTGATGATCATCCTGTGTGAATACTGGCTTTGTAATACTATCTCTAGAGGAAATACGTAAAGCATTATTATAGTAAGGTAACACGTCAATTCCTCTACATTGGAAAAATTCCGCCTGTTGAAGAACAAGATTAGTAATTATTTTTGAATAAAATGTTACCCTTGTTCGTTGCCCAGTAACTAATCTTATCGGTAGGACTAAATCAATATCATTTGATAAAATTAGTTTTAGACTATCAATCTCTTTAAAGCAATTAAGCAGCCAAGACCTATTCATTTTTACGTCCTGATCAAACAACGGAAAAAAATCCAGTGTCAGTGTGTCCACAAATGTCATAGCGCTTTTTACAGACTGAATATTTAAACCTCTAGCTATATCTGGCTGGGGCCGGAAAATTGGTGCCGTTGGATTTAGTACTTTTGCCACAAACTGGGAATTTCCCGTAGCATCAACCATCAATGATAGAGGTTCAGGCGCATTTAACACAGGACATGGGATTACCTCGTTTGTAAAACCCACAGCGGAGGTACCCTCCAATACATTATTAGCCGAGTCCTCCTCCACCTCTTTAATAGAAATATTCAGCAGTGAATTTTCCCCATTTCCTGATTCATCTCGCAATTCAGATATTATGTGTTTTTGAAAAATGATTTGCCTTGGTCTTTTTTTCTTATATTTGCGTAGTAACTTCCTATTTTTCCCTTTTAATTTTACTTTTGTGATTTTAGTCCCTGTCAACAGTCCTTCCGGGCCCTTTTTTTCATGAGTAAAGATGGGGAAAAGTTCATTTTCAACCGTTTGTACTATCTCTACCAAACTATCTTCCTTGACAATATGTTTTAAATCTTTACTCTGTTCAAGGGAAGATAAGATAGGGCTCTTAAGAGGCTTATGAATGTCTGCCTTTACAAACATTCTCAAAGGGGTATTAACCTCCAAAGGATTGATACAATCTACCACATTTTGAACAGCAGGTTCAGTAGGAGGTATTATTACATTTGCAGCTTTTTTAGCCAACATTTCCTTCAATATCTCAGTCACAGAAGACAGAATACAATCAGAGCTCACAGCAAATTTACCAAGAAGAAGCAGTATAGAGGACAAGATTTGTTCAAGAGCTATCAAAGACTCAGAAATTGGCTTCTCATTTTTTGGTTAGCTAGATGGAACAAAAGAGCAGATCCCCGATAAATTGAATTGAGGAGACTTCAAATCACTATGAGTTGATAAATTGTCTTTGGATTTGATTGAAGGAGTGCTGCTATATAGCAGCATTCCGGATGGAGTTGCTCTAATTGGAGATTTACTGTCCCCAACCTGGGTCAAAAATTTCCTGTCCATATACCGACCACAGAGATCAAAATCAATACTGGTGGAAATAGATACATCAGCCATATCTTCCTCCACCTTTTCTCTTTCATTAGTAGTGTTATGATGATGAGTTGAGAAATTTACTTCATTTAATTGAGGCTGAGGAGACTTATTTATTTCAGTCAGTAAGTCAGTGTTAAAGTCCATTTCCACGTTAGTTTGCAATTGCGGTTGTGGTAATGAATCAACATCTAAAATTATTGGGACTTTTGAAGGTTTATTCACAGATTTTTCCCAAATGTGTTCCAACTGCATCTGACCTTTCAATAGTGCACTATTTTCAGACTTTTTCCTCAGGAGAATGGGTTCAGATGTTGAACATACTTTTTCCCCTAAAACTTTCCCAGAACGTAATTTCTTTGTTGACATGATGCCAGTGAGTACACCAGACCTTAAGCAGGATAAATAGTCCCGGATAGAAACACAGACAGATTAAGAAAATTATAAATATAGATCCACAGGGAGAAGCAAATAAGTTCACAATAGCGGATAACAAATTACAATCGGAAAAATCAATCCGCGTGTTTTCATTCAAATATTTACTGCCATGAACACCGACAAGGTTATGCAGGAAGGTGAAATGAAAAATACCGGGGCCCAGCCCGGCCTACCTCGGCCACTGAGGGCCACAGAGGGCCCGCCCTTTGCCCGGGCTTAGCCCGGCGTCGCCCGCGCGCGTCCCTACTGCTCAATTATTGCCAGGTGAGGGGGGCGTGTCAGGGCGGTGCTCCAGGGCCAGATGATTTGTGGTTCCTGAAGTCCTGTTGTAGATCACAGTCCGCCGACCAGCAAAGAAATGCGAGTGTTTCCCGCGAAGCGGGAAACGCGAGCAGTAATGATGCAAACGCTGCTCTGGAGTTAGGATTACAGCACAGCTCAGTAGCGCCTCCAAGAAAAAAGCGCTAGCAGTATTCTTTTCACCAACAAGGGCTCTGTCTCCACACACAGCAGAACGGAGCACAGAGTAACAGCGATTACAGCGGCATTCACCTCGCTCCTGCGCGCCTACTGCTCAATTATCGCCAGGTGAGGGGGGCGTGTCAGGGCGGTGCTCCAGGGCCAGATGATTTGTGGTTCCTGAAGTCCTGTTGTAGATCACAGTCCGCCGACCAGCAAAGAAATGCGAGTGTTTCCCGCGAAGCGGGAAACGCGAGCAGTAATGATGCAAACGCTGCTCTGGAGTTAGGATTACAGCACAGCTCAGTAGCGCCTCCAAGAAAAAAGCGCTAGCAGTATTCTTTTCACCAACAAGGGCTCTGTCTCCACACACAGCAGAACGGAGCACAGAGTAACAGCGATTACAGCGGCATTCACCTCGCTCCTGCGCGCCTACTGCTCAATTATCGCCAGGTGAGGGGGGCGTGTCAGGGCGGTGCTCCAGGGCCAGATGATTTGTGGTTCCTGAAGTCCTGTTGTAGATCACAGTCCGCCGACCAGCAAAGAAATGGGAGTGTTTCCCGCGAAGCGGGAAACGCGAGCAGTAATGATGCAAACGCTGCTCTGGAGTTAGGATTACAGCACAGCTCAGTAGCGCCTCCAAGAAAAAAGCGCTAGCAGTATTCTTTTCACCAACAAGGGCTCTGTCTCCACAAACAGCAGAACGGAGCACAGAGTAACAGAGATTACAGCGGCATTCTATCTTGTCAGAGTTTAGCTTCAGGCGGCTGTTCTTCATCCATTCGGCGACGGCTTTCATTCCTTCGTGGAGGTTGGTTTTGGCAGTGAGGGGGTCCTTGCTGAGGGGGTCCTTGCTGAGGGAGAAGATGTCATCAGCATAGGAGATGATGTTGAGGTTGTGCAGTCGGGCGATGTGGACGAGTGGTGCCATGAAGATGTTGAACAATGTCAGGCTGAGGGACGAGCCTTGGGGTACGCCGCAGATTATCTCGGTGACTTCGGAGTGGAAGGAGTGGGAACAGACGCTCTGGGTTCTGCCAGAGAGGAAGGAGGTGGTCCAGTCCAGAGTCTTGTCCCAGATTCCAGCGTCGTGGAGGCGTGTGCGTAGGGTACGGTAGCAGATGCTGTCGAAGGTGGCTGAAATGTCCAGGATAATGAGGGCTGCTGTCTCGCCGTTCAGCAGGGGCTCTGGTGTTGTCAGTGGTGGTGAGGAGGGCAGTCTTGGTGCTGTGGTTGCTGCGGAACCCGGACTGGGATGGGTCCAGGATGCTGTTCTCCTTGAGATAGCAGGTCAGTTTGTTGACGGTCTTCTCGATGACCTTCGCCGGGAATGGTAGCAGAGATTCATATATAAAAGATGTATATACACCATATATTTAAAGCAAATCCCTGTGACACCACTCTATTTCAACCTGACACCTTCCAATCCCAAAAATATAAACCAAATCCTAATATAAACCATAAATAAAAATGACCAATATACACCATTCCATGACATACATAAAAGCCTCGAAATAATAAGAATTCGACATCCCACAAGTAACCTATTAATTGCACACTAATATACATAAATATGCATTTTTAACAGGACAAAAAGGGGAGAGAGGAAAAAGATAAAGTGGGAAATCCTCACAAAAAACAAAGATTTTCAGGCTTGTTATAAGGCCATATTAAATTCTAAAACTATATCTAAATTTGAGACAGACGGAAGACTATATCTATATAAGTAAGAGAGTAATAAAGTGGAACTAGAAGGGAAAGCCCTATGAAATCAAAGGACAAATGTAAATCAGCAATTCACATAGTGAAGAGTCAGAGAATTCTCACCAACATTGGTAGTTAGCAGCAGTTCTGTCAAGTTCAAAACATGGAGGGATATTGGATGAATGAATCCCTACTGATAGCTCCTCAATAAGAGTTCCAAAGTATTGATTGTAGTTATGGCATTCTAAAGAAGTCAAAACACAAAAAAAACAAATAGTAGACCATATGTTAAGAGACAGTGGTAATGCACAAATGCAAAACCTGCTTAACAGCTCAGCGTCAGGCTGGAGACCAAATATATTCACCTCATTCCATTGTATGATATATAAAATATCTTATAGGAAGTCTCATCTGGAGGCCTCACAATCCGAGATCCAGTCGATTAGTTCCAGCCCAGACTTTCTATAAATGAAAATAGTATAAATTGTACTAATTCCATAAAATAACACATTTCATAGAGAATAGATACAATATATATGGCCTCAACATAAATTAATGTGAAGTTCAATGGACTCATAAGTGCTATTATTTCAAAAGAAGATGAAAAAAACTGCGTACATCAGAAGTACTTCAAGTGTCTATGTATGATGCACAAACAACCCTACTTGGCATCCCTTTTAAATTTGGTGCATGATCTTGAGATATGCTTGCACACAGTGAAAAGAAGCGCTGGCATGCATCCCATATAGTAAATGGGACATTTTCAGTATATCGAACCAAACTTTCAGGAAAAGCAAAACTATCGTCATGACATGAAGTACAAGAATTTCAGAAAAAGTATTTTGCACAAGAATTTCAGAAAAATAATTTTGCCCACGAATTTCAGAAAAAGCATTTTGCTCAAGAATTTCAGAAACTGCATTTCCATCGTCATGACCGAAACGGGGAAAACCCTAACATCCACCCTCCAACAGAATCAACATGCTACATAGCACTATCCCAGCGCTGTTCAAAGAATCACGCCTCAGTATACACGGCTCAAGTGTTTGAAGCTCGAATACAAACACGGAGGTACAATTGGACAAGCAATTATTTATTATAAAAACAGCTGACTCCCGAAGGCATTTAAATTAAAGATACCCGTCCCAAAGGTTCCAGAGTTACGCAAGTGAGTATCACAAGCAATATACAAGCAAAGCAAATATTGTCAGGCAACTCACCAGCCGGGTCCAGAGAACATCCGAGGCAGTATACGCCACGTAATGAGCAATCAGATGCCATCAGTTATCATTAATTTAAACACTCGTGGTCATCTAGCGTTAGAACGGAAGTGCTTCACGAGTACAAATGAGCACCAGGAGACCGTAAGAGAACAGATGCCATATTGGAATGGTAAAGTTATCCCAACTGAAGCCTAAGTTGCGACTAAAGTATGGAAACTGAAAATAATAAGACATTTAATTAAATATAGACGCAATCCTCATATCACAATAAGACCTGAAAACAAAGTACCTGCCATTTCTCACAAAATGAGACCGACCGCGGATAGAATACTGTGAATAATTTTATAAGATGGTTAAACAACTGGGTCGGGTGCACATGAAGTTCCAGTATAAAGTATGGGCTGATAACAGGATAAGTAGCCTACACGAAGATCATAGTTTAAACTGTAGTTAATCAGTGACATCTTGGAGTGGCAAATCCCTACATATGATGTCCATAGAAAGAAGAGTATACCTTGCTTGAAATCAGATACAATAAACAATTTGAAATAAATTGCCTCCACGAAAATTATAGAGAGAAGAGTATACCCCACTTGTAATCAAATGCAACATGCAATTTGAAATAGATTGCCTCCACAAAAACCATAGATGGCTTGGTGGAGAAGGTGGTTAGTGGAGGACATCTTAAAGTGGCAAATATATCGTATCCGCATAACAAGGAAACAATGTTACTATTCTATATCAATTGAAACGCAGAATCAAAGGCTGGTCTGCCCGTTAAAACAATAAATAACAAGTAGTGGCATAGCCAATAGGTCTCTCTTTTGGGACCTTATAAACGTTTAGCCATGCAACACTTGATGTTGTTTAATCAAGGATATTGTGCTGGCTAACTAAACACGTATAATGTCCCATAGGCGAGACCTATCGGCTATGCATTGGGGGGCCTTTATAAGTGTTTAGGTGGAGTTATTGACTTTGCCAATGTTTCTACGCTGTGCAGTAGAGAAGTGTGGCTGCTGTGCAGCATGCTGCGAAGTTGTAATTAAAAAGTGTAATAAGCACTGAGTGATGCAGTGGCGTCGTTGAGTGATGCTGTGGCGTCGTTGAGTTATGCTGTGGCGTCGTTGAGTGATGCTGTGGCGTCGTTGAGTGATGCTGTGGCGTCGTTGAGTGATGCTGTGGCGTCGTTGAGTGAGGCTGAGGCATCGTTGAGTGATGCTGTGGCATCGTTGAGTGATGCTGTGGCGTCGTTGAGTGATGCTGTGGCGTCGTTGAGTGATGCTGTGGCATCATTGAGTGATGCTGTGCTGGCCCCGGGTGATGCTGTGCTGGTCCCGAGTGATGCTGTGCTGGTCCCGAGTGATGCTGTGCTGGCCCCGAGTGATGCTGTGCTGGCCCCGAGTGATGCTGTGCTGGCCCCGAGAGATGCTGTGTGTTTGCTAGTTACAGTGGTAAAGAACTCCCTCCAAATGTGCACAAGTGAATAATTAATGCTGAGAATTAATTTGTGAAGCATTTTAGCAATACGTACATAGCAACACCATACTAGTCACACCATAAATTTAACTTGATACAAGGTTATATGAATAATAGCTTTTGTAGTGGTAGAAAACATATTTGAATAGTAAATATACAAGATACAGTGTGCCAGCTGGCACTGGGTAATTTTTACAGGTTGCAAGACTTAGTTACTTATGTACATATAGAGTTATTGCAAGTTAATGATTTAGTAGGAGAGTGAGATAGATACAGGTGGAGATAGTGAGAGATCTAGTTAGTTAGTGATAGTGTGAGATTTTTTAAGTAGTATTTGAGAGTAAGTTAGAGAGTTATTTTGTTTTTGATTTTGATAGATGAAGATAGGATTGGTGATTTAGTTAGTGAGTGAGTAAGCTAGTGAGAGTGATTGAGCTTGTGAGACTAAAAGAGTTATGTGAAAGTATTGTTTCGCAAACAATTAGGCAATTAAACATATTTTATACCTGTAATGAATAACAGACACTAGATGTTTTACATTTTTTTCTTTTATTAACATTATTTACAGTTTGTTAACTTTAAAGTACGGTAATTGTTTGCATTAAATATTTACATTCGATTGTTCTGCATGGCGATTTAAAACATTTGTTCAGGTGAAATAACTTATTATATTTCTATTATCCCATAGCAAAATATCACTTCGCATGTTTGTGGCAAATGGTGCATAAGAGCATCCGCTAAGTCTTCCACATCTGTAGTAATCATAAACCAATCCATGAGAAGTTGATTGCTTATGTCCATTGATTGAAATGTTTCTGTGTTTTGTACTTGTGTAGCATTAGTACTTATTTGGCCTTCCAATGCCATATATTTTTATTTGGATTGTTTCTGGTGGTGGTTCTGTTGCCTGTGAATAGATGTAAAAGTAAATATTAGTTTTGCTGTTTTAAAGTTATTCTTTTATAAAAGTTAGTTTATAGAAACTTAGTTAGTGAGATAGAAAGAGTGATAGTTAGTAATTGTGATTGAGAGATTTATTTAGTTATAGAGAGAGCAAGTGATATAGTTGAAAAAATATTGATTGTGAGATAGTGGATTTTTGTTGTTGTAGTGAGTCCATATTTATTAGTTCTGAGCCTTGTCACTTCTTAAAATAGCCAATACTGAATTGCTTACTCTGTATGAGACCATATTTAATAGGCTTACGGGAAATTTCAATTACGCCTGAGTAATCTGAGTAATTTTGGTAATTTCGCATTACCCTTTTGAGGCAAAATTATACGCTCATGCCCGTTTCTGAAACTATGAGTAATAAGACACAAAAATTCTACTGCAAAAGCACAGGAATAATGAATTTAGAGAGCACAAGGGGCAGCTGGCTGCTGCTGTTCGTGTTCTGTTGCATTTAGCACTATTCTTTAAGCACAAAATGCAGCTTATGGTCCATTGTGGACGCAAGGGTCCATTTGTGCTAAGACAATAGTGCCAAATGCTGGGTTATGCTGTTTGCATAATTCCGCGTAATCTCACTTAAGTTTCACAATTACGCTATAGGAAATTACAAGTTACCCCTACACCTGATATTTACCAGAATCGAACCTCATAAAACATTTTCTGCATCGTTGCCTGTATATTGAATCCATTTTTAACAGCACTGGGCCTCATTCCCTCTTTAAATAAACAATGATGTGTCTATATTGAGGCCATGTTTAACAGAACTGAGCTTCATCCCTTCTTAAAATAAACAATAATGCATTTCTATATCTAGGCAATATTTAACAGCATTGGGCCACGCCCCTTCTTGAAATAAACAATAATGCATTACTTGCTCTGTATTGAGACCATATTTAAGAGTATCAAACCTCATCTGTCCTTAAAATAACCAGCAATGCATTTCTGACTCTATATTGCAACCTTATTTAACAGTATCAAGCCTATGAATCCATTTGCTTTCCTACTTTCAAAATTGAGGTTCACGGTCTCCCTTTTTTTTTTTTTTGTTAAACCTTTTTATTGGATTTCATCATTATACACGTCATACTTGACTGCTGTTGTGTTGTAATCATAATCAACATTAACATGACATGACGATGAGCAGTGGGACAATCAATCGAGTAATTAGTAGGATTATCGTGTTTCTTCGACCCGAATGATAGTCTCTAGTTCATAGTCCCCTGCAAGAGGTGTCAGCAAATGGCAATCCAGGTTCCAAACTGAACTGGGGGTCCGTAACTCAGGGAATGAAGGGTCAGGGGGAGAAGGGGTAGGGGTGGCTAGGGGTCGCATTAGGCTAGGGCAAGTATAGTGGAGCTCTATGCCATTCCCTCACCTGTGGGTTCTTTTCCTGATCCTGTTCCCGATTGTGTGGCCCGGAAGGTGGCCCGCTTAGGGGGCTGGGGTTGCAGGGGGATGGGGAAGAAGCATGTGGATAGATTACCTCGCGCTTGGTTCAAGTGCCACCCGGGTTTCCAGTGGCCCCTCTGCAACACCAGCGTGTGTTTGCTTAAAGTCATGTAGGATTGTCGCCCACTCTAGTGAGATCGGACACCGCCGTATGCCGCGAGCTTCCTCCTGGTGGATGAGGTCTTCTTCCGCTACGGCCCATTTCTTTACTGCCCCCCACCATGCCGCTATTGGGGGACCCTCTGTCGCGTACCAGTGCATTGTCACACTGCGTTTCGCTAGCAGTATGGCCAACATGGCAAATTTGGTCTCTACCTTCTTCCGTTTATTACGTTTAAAAATGCCTAGAGCGCATCCCTCCGATGTATGAAAATCAGTTAAGCCTGTGACTGCCTGTAGGGTGGCGTGTACTGTCGTCCAAAGTGCTCGTATTACGGGGCATGTCCAAAATATGTGAATGAATGGGGCATCCGGGGTGTGGCATCGGGGGCATTCAAAGTGGGATGATGGGTAAAAGCCCTTAAGCCGCGCCAGCGTGAGATAAGCGCGGTGCAGCACATTAAACTGGACATTTTCGAATCTTTGGTTGCGGGACACTTTTTTTGTGGTGTTCTAGGGCTGTCCGCCACTCCCCATCATGGAGGTCGCGGCCGAAGTCCTCCTCCCAGCGGAGCCGCAGTCGTGTCAGTGGCACGCGTGTTAGTTCCATGATGGACTTATAGATCCATGTGAAGTGGTGCCTGCCCGCCCCCATATGGAGTAATGTGTGCAACACCGGGTGTGGCTCTGGTTCCCCATCCCCCAGGTCCCAGATCCGCCTGCAATCCGCCACTATCTGTCGGTGCAGCAGGAATTGGCCAGCTGGGAGCCCGCTTCCTTCGACCAAGTCTGTGAACGGTAGCAGCTGACCGTCGGAGAATAGGGCTTCTGTTTCTGTGAGCTGGTATTCGGTCCACATCCGAAGCTCCCTCGTAGTATAGAATCCGTGTCCTTTAGGGAGTCCCGCCAACGGTAGTATTGAGGAATATAACTGGGTCCCTCTGGACATGCGGTGAATCCGCATGGCGCAGGATCTAGCCGTCTTGACTAATAATGGATGCGCCGGGTTGGGATTGGTGCCCGGAAGGAGCATTCGGGTCAACTCCGGGACTGATACCTGTCCGTCCTGTGCCGCCGTTTCCCCTAGATTTCGGTGCGCTGTCCAGCATAATAGCCACTGTAGTTGCGCCGCTAAAAAATAGGCTGCGAATGATTGGGCGCCCATCCCGCCTTTGTCGCGCGGTAGCTGCAGGGCCAACAGGGCTACTCTGCGGCGGCCCCTCCCCCAGATCAGAGAGATTAGTAAAGAATTGAGCTCTTGGAAGAAGGCACGCGGAGGGTTGACTGGGATATTAGTAAAGTAATATAGGAGTCGCGGAACCATGATCATTTTGGACAAGGCTACCCTTCCTATGGGTGCCAGGGGTAGGGTCCACCAAAACTTAATTTGACTCTTAAGTCCTCGGAGGGCCCGGTAGTGATTGCCCTCCAGAAGGTCACGGGGCTCATGGTAGAGTCTGACACCCAAGTATCGCGGGGCATCGCCTCTCCATGCTAATGTAGCCTCTCCCAGAGGGATTTCCCTGTGTGGGGTATTAGGGTGTAGGGGGTAGATAGAGGATTTCTCCCAATTTATCCGTAACCCTGCTGCCTTTTCGAATTCCGTGAGCGTGGTCCATAAGGTGGTGAGGTCCGCCTTGATGTCTTTAACATAAATGAGGAGATCGTCCGCATAAAGGGAGACGCAATGTATGCGCCCTCCTAATGGGATGCCCCAGTGTTCGCCCACCTCCCGGAGTCGCGCTGCCAGAGGCTCCATGGCGACTGCAAAGATGACTGGGGACAGCGGGCACCCTTGGCGGTGCCGCGCATGATCGGGACAGGAGAGGAGACATAGCGGCCGATCCGAACCCTCGTGGTAAGGTCAGTATACAATAGCCGGGTGTACGCTATAAACTGGGGCCCTACGCCCACCCTCCGAAGCACCTCAAAGAGGTATTGCCATGCCAGGGTGTCGAACGCCTTTTCGAGATCCAGTACTAGGCACGCCGCATTTGGGAACCTGTCCTGCACCCCATCCTGGACCTGGAACAGCCGACGTATATTCTGGGAGGTGTTCCTCCCGGGGACGAATCCGCTCTGGTCCGTGTGCACTAGTCTGGGGAGAAGTTCTGTGAGCCTATATGCCAGAATTCTTCCTAAGATTTTGCAATCTGTAGTCAGGAGGCTGATAGGACGATAGGAAGCCCTGAGCAGGGGGTGCCGATCTGGCTTGGGGAATGTTACCAACACCGATTCTCGCATCGATTGAGGGAGTAGGCCCGCGTCTAGTGCCTCCCGAAAGACTGCGGCAAGCTGCGGGACCAGCTGTTGGGAGTACCTGGAATACAGTTCTATTGGGAAACCGTCATGTCACGGAGCTTTGTTTTTGGCTAAGCGGTGAATGGCGGATTTAATCTCCGTTGGTGTAAGTGGGTCATCTAATGTGGTGCGATCCTCCTCCATGATTTGGACTATGGTGTTGGTGGTGAGTATCTTCCGAATGTGTTCCCCCCTATCCCGAGTCGGCTCCCTGTAGAGCTCGCTATAGTAGTCATGGAAGGCCGATAAAATGTCCGCCTGTGCAAAGACCACCTCCCCCGCGGCGTTGCGGATGCTGGTGATCGGTTGTGTTTGTGTGTCCTGACGAATGAGCCATGCTAGTAGGGTACCGGCCCGGTTTCCTTCCTGGTGGACTCTAGTGGTGTATGTGTGAAAATTGTAGCGCCGTAAATCGGCACACGCCTCCTCGTACTTGGTTTTGGCCTCCGCTAGTTGCATGGGGGGGATCCGCCGCTTTAGATAACCGCACCTCTTGTTGTTCTGCGTTTTGGACCGCCCTTTCTAGTGTGTGTTTCACTCCTGTGATTTGCCTGATGCAAGCTCCCCGTAGGACCACTTTAAAAGCGTCCCATTCTAGGGACCTGGTCGATGCGGTGACCGTATTGTCAATAAAGTAGTGTTGGATGGTTTCTGACTGTTCGCGGTGGAACAAAGGGTCTGCAAGGCAGTCCCTGGGGAGGCGCCATGTAGGGATCGGGGGTACAGGGGGTCGCCATGCAAGTGCCACAATATCTGCGTCGTGATCGGAGACGACCCTACCCAAATAGTCTGAATGTCTGATACGTGGAAGGAGAGATTGAGTGCACATGAAGCGGTCCAGGCGGACTTGTAAGTTGTGAGGCGTCGAGTGAAATGAGTATATTTTGGTAGTAGGATGAATGTGTCTCCATGCGTCTGCTAGGGACCAGTGGGCAGCCCAGGCGCGGAGTGCGGCTGAGAGCCCGTGGGCTGGGGACTGCTTGGTGGGGGGGCAGGATCTATCCAGTGTGAGGTCCAAGGAGCAATTGTAGTCTCCACCCAGTATCCATGGGGAGTGTGTGAATCCCGCCATGGCGGTCATCAGGGTCCCCCGAAAAGTTGTCTGCTCAATATTGGGGGCATAGATGCTGCCTACGAGGATGGCCTGCCCATCTAACAATCCTTTTAGTAGTGCGAATCGGCCCTCGGGGTCCACCCTACTGCTGGTTTCGAGAAAGGGCACTCCGGGTCGGATCCAGATCAGCGCACCTCTCGCGAAGGCGGAGGGAGTAGGTTGTGGCGCAAAAAGAGCTGCGCCATTTCTTTTGGACTTTTGTACAATTCCTCCTCAGTGAGATGGGTCTCCTGGAGAGAAATAATCTGTGCCTGCTGCCGCTTAATATTCGCGTATATCGCATAGCGTTTCCTGGCTGTGTGCATCCCTCGCACATTGAGGGTTAGAAACCGAAAGTCTGTGTGCGCCATGGTGAAGGTATAGTTGTGCCCTGATAGAGCCTGGTCGCTGGGGGAGTGGAGACTCCTATCACTGGCCTAAGGACATCGCGCATGGAGCTGTATGGGGATGTAGGTGCCCGCCCCTGCCCTGAATATGGGAGGCAACAAGATATCATGGTATGTGGGATAGGTAAACTACGAACTGGGGTTGGGAAACAGTCCCAATACTGGGGACCTATCACTGGGAGCGATACGTCCAAACTGGCGCTCTGGAGGTGAGAGAGCGTGCGCAAGAACTTAACAACTTTGGGGTGGGGGTTCGTGCATGCAAGGGCGATCCTTGGGCAGAACCATGAAGGATCAATGTGCGTCATCTGGTCCTTGGCAGTGTCCGGGCAGTGTGACATGTACATCGTGAGAGGACTGCCGTCGAGTCGGGGGCTTTCCCATCCCTCCGCGAACAGTGCAACCCCTCATCTACGTGTTACCGGAGACCAAGGACAATGTTCCTATCACAGTCCTCTATATATGACCCTGCCGGTTCCCTAACTGATGAGATCTGCTGTCTGGGGGGTGACTCGGGGTAGGGTAATCGAGTCTCCTTTAGATGATGCATCGTCGCTGTCGTCTTCGCCCGCCGAGGAGAACAGGCGTAGGGATCCGTCCATGTCGTCTGACGGCGATGAGGTCTGTAATGCAGTTACGGCTCGTAGGACATCTCGGCGTTCCTGCATGATTTGCTCCAGATCCAGGGAATCCAGCGTGTGGCTCCGTGTTATCTTGTTCTCGTTATTGCGCCCTCTATTTGGGTTGTGCTTTCTGGTTCTCGGCGCTCTGTTTCGTGATCCTTGCAGGGTTCCTGACCCAGGGAGTTGTGGGCAGTGCAAGTCCGCCCAGTCCCGTGCCTCCTCCGAGCAGGTAAAGAATAGGGTAGAGTCTTTGTAGATAATTCTGAGTCTGGCGGGAAATTTACTGAATGTCATTCGCCCTTAGTCGCCGCTTCACCTCCAGGAAAAGTGATCTCTGTTGCTGCACCGCCAGTGCATAGTCTGGAAAGACCATCACCTGCTTGTCCTCGACCCGGAGGGGGCCCAATCTCTTGGCGGCCCTAAGCACCCCATCCCGGTCCCTGAAGTGGAGGGATTTCGCTAGCATCAGTCGGGGGGGGGAGGGTGCTCCCGGGTTGGGTTTTCGTGCCGGGACTCTGTGAGCGCGTTCGATTGAGAAGAAAGCCGATCGGTCTGCAGCCGGGGTAAAAGATTTCACCCACGCCTCCATGTGCCCCACCGGGTCCTGCCCCTGAATTCCTTCCGGCAGTCCAAGCACCCGTATATTACAGCGCCTGGAGCGTCCCTCCAGGTCGACCAATCGCTCCTCCATTGTGGAAAGGCGGGTCATGACTTCACGCATTGTCTTCTGTTGGTCCTTTACTACTGGCTGCAATTCCGCCATGATCTTTCCCCCTTCATTGACCTTGTCGGCTAGCTTGCGGTGGTCGTCCTTGATGAGGCTGATGTCGGTCGTCAGGGTGCCAAGCCTCTCTTCCATCGACACCCTGGAGAGTTCAATGGCTGCCAATACGCGGTCCAGCTTGTCAGAAATGGACATGTCCGGTGAGGTCGTAGCCAGATTGGTCCCCGACTTGGGGTGCGGCATGTTTTCTGGGACCGTCTCTGGGACCCTGGTGGTCTGTGTGGCCCTGGGTTTCCTCATCGTGCCTCTTGGGGTGTGCAGTCTCTCTCGTGCCGGTGAGCTGTGGTGCTAGGGCCCGTCGGACGCTGCACGAATTCTTCCCTCCTCTGACGTGGACTCCGTATAAGCACTACCCCCGACTGCTCTGCTCAGCTAGGGGGTAGTCCAACTCTCCAGTCCGGGGATGTCCCTCCTCGGCCACACTCTGTAGTGTGCACAGTACGATTCCTCTGTGGTGTCTTCCCTGCGCGGTCGGGGGACTCGCACAGCTGGTAGGGCCCAATAACTTATGGGGTTTCAGAGGAGCCCATCGTGGTGCACTGTCCGCGGCCGGCCAGCCGGTTGATGAAGGCCCAGGAGCAGTGGAGGCGCCAGACGGTCTCTCAATCTGCCATCTTAGGGTCAGGCATCATTTAGATTGGGCCACGGCTGTGGGGGGCACCACTCACTCACCCCGGTACCAGGCAGCCTCCTCGGGGTTGGTCCCCCCACCACTCACCGCCTCAGAGGCCGTGTTGTCCAGCCAGGTGGCCTGGTTCTGCCCTTCGTCCTTCAGTAGGCTCAGCAGTTGTACCCGCCAGGCGCCATCTTGGGGTCAGGCACTCCTTGTGCTCCCGGTGCTCCGGTTCCTGAAGCCTCGCCGCGAGGGGGGAGGGGCGGTCACAGCCCCGTGCCCTCTATCCCAGCTTTCCTTCTGTGTTGGCCCCTCGTGTTGGGTCCGGTTCGCCCGCCTGTCACCGGCAGCCCGTAGGCGGGACCGCGGGGGGCCGGGGATCCGCTCAATGCGTGAGATCCACCCGCTCGCGGTGCTCTCTCCGCCGTGTGCTGCTGCCGGCGCCCGGGGCTCCTTAGGTCGTCCCGCCCGGTTTCTGCAGGCCCACATGTGGTGCCAGACGCGAGTCTCCCCCTGGCTCGTCGCGCCCCATGGTCAGCAGGCAAGGGTGCGGGTGACCGCCATTTTGTCGCAGCGCGACCTTCACTGTCCCCGTTTCGGTATTGGCCGCGATCCCGGTTGGGTGCAGCAGGGATCAGCACCTCCAGGCACTCATGGGGTCCGGCAGCCGGAGGTTCGGGATTTGGTGACCAGGGATGACACTGGAATGCGGGTAATTTGCCCGCTCGCCATGGGAATTTGCCCGCTCACCGTGGAGCCTCAGCAGGGCACTTCCACCATCGTAGCCTGCTTGGCCACGCCCCCTTCCATTGTGAGCTAGTTGATATATAGTTATTTAGTTACTAAGATATTTATTTAGTTTTTTTTTAGTAAGAAAGAGTGAAAGTGAATTTGTTATAGAGTTTTTGAGAGACTAAGACAGTTAGTTATTGTGTGAGATTTATTGTTTTCGTTAGTAAATGAATAGTTATTTATGGTGTGAGTGATAAGTGTGAGTGATTAAGGTAGGTATTGATTGCGAGAACTGGTTAATTAGTTATTTAGTTATATAGAGTGCTTGAGTTAGTGAGTGAGTGAGAGATAGTAAGTAACATTTATTTTTAATTTTTTTAGTAAGTTATTTAGTGAGAGAGTGAGAAATGTATTTAAGTTAGTGAGTTATTGACAGCGAAAGTGAGTTTGTTATTTACTGATAGTAATATTGATAGAGTAAGTTAGGATGCTTTTTTTAGTGAGTGTGATATTTAGTTACTTTGTGAGTGATTTTATTGTAAGCTAGTGACGGTTTGTGAGAAAGTTAGTGAGTTAGTGAGAGATAGCAAGTTAGGTAGTTGTTTAGAAGAATTGTTTTTTGTGATTTATTTTTCGAGTGCTAGTGAGAGATAGTTACTGAGATAGGTAGTGAGTTAGTGCTATAGTGAGTTTGTTATGGTGATATAAATGGGTTTAGTGAGTAAGATGTTTGATTAGTGAAGGACAGCGTGTAAGAGTTAGTGAGTTAATGAGAGTATATTTGAGTTATGTATTTTTTGTTATTGATAGTTAGTGAGTGATATATAGTGATTTTTTTTTAGATATATGTATTTAGAGTTAGTTTTGGAAAGAGTTAGTTAATTAGTTAGCGATAAAGATTGTTATTGATTCTGTTAACCTCATCACTGCGGCGCGAATTCCGCCGTAGTGCTGAACATTCCGATCACGGACGTGGTCATGACGGCTCCCGGCCGTCATCAGCACACGCCCACCGTGACTCATGACGGCCAGGAGCCGTCATGAGCATGCACGAGGTTAATAGGATCAAGAGTTATAGATATTTAGTGATAGTTAGTGCAACCCTACTATATGTAGGGTTTATTATATTTTTGATTTTTATACTTATTTGAATTTGGCTGTGTTGTCGTATTTAATATTTTTTGTTCATTGAATTCATATGCAGTGACGTGTTAATGTCACGTATTCTCCAATTTTTGTGTTAAATTCTGTTGCCTCCCGCCATAATGTAACCTTCACAAAATCCGTGGCACCCTTTATGGTTATACATTTTAGGCAAGTTTTTGTCCGTTGATGAAGACTGTCTTTATTTCTGCTTCCTGAAACAAAAAATACATAGATGAAGAGTTAGTTACGTATTGTTTTTGTTTTTTGAGCGCTAGTGAGTTAGTTGGAGCTACAGGCAGTGAGTTAATGTAAGCGATATTTAGTATGTGATTTCGTTTTTTAAATATTGAAGGAGAGATTGTGTGAGTTAGTGAGTTAATTAGAGTGTTTGATTTCGTTTTTTATTGAGTGTTAGTGATAGTTATTCATAGAAAGTGAGTTAGTTGGTAAGAGAGGGATTTAGAGAGTTTTTTTAAAGACTTATTTAATTACTTTGTGTTATAGATTTGTATAGATTTAGTTATAAATATTAAGAGTTAGACAGATATTTAGCGATGGAGTTTGTGACACCCGACTTAATTTTTATTGCTTTATGAAGTTAGAGATATTGTGTTTGAGGAGGGTAGAGGCAGATTTATAAATGGCGAAGTGTTTTCAGATATATTAAAAAGCATGTATAGCTATATTTTGTGATGATCTAAGTATTTTAATAGAAATTTTGAGAGAGGTGTGTATCTAGAGTTATAGACAGAGTGGATTTAAAGAGATAGATAGATTTTTGTTTTTTTGAGTGTTAGTGAGCGATACTTAGTGAGAGAGTTAGTGATGTAGTTCGAGTTATAGACTGTTAGTTATTGTATGCGATATTGAGTTATTGATCTAGTTAATTAGTGAAGGAGAGATTGTGAGAGTTAGTGAGTTAATAGAGTATTTTAGTCAGCTTTTTAATTATTGCTATGGCTAGACTTAGTTATTGATAGAGTGAGTAATTTAGTGACAGTGGGAGTTAGAAAATGAAAGATAGATTTATGTAAATAGTGAGATAAAATATTTTTTATTTATTTAGTAAGAACAAGATTTGGACATACATGTAGTGTTTGAGCCTGTGATACCCGATTTGAAATTTAGTGTGAGTTGAATGATAGGGATAGTGTGTTTGAGGTAAAGTTAGAGGCAGCTTGATAACTATTGGAGTGTTTTGGAGTGATATTAAGAATGAGGTATAGGTATTTTTTGTGATTTTAGTTATCATTTTTTGGGGGGAAGAGGGAGAGAGATGGTCGTATATAGAGTTATAGACAGAGAGGATTTAAAGATACAGAGATAAAGGTTTACAGGCAGATTCATCAAGCAAAATTACGATCGCAATAGCTGCGAATTAGCTATCGCAAGTAACAGAAACGCAATTCATGATGTGAAAATCACAGAAATTGAGAAATCGCTAAAGAATATTTGCGACTTCGCAACATAATTTGAAGAATCTATGAGGAACCCCTATAGCGAATCGGAACTAGCGAGAATCCATGGATTCTGCGAATTTCCTTGCGAACTCGCTAAATATTCGCTAACGCAATTCATGAAAAATCGCAAATTGCGAAAATTCTGAAAATCGCAATTTGCGACGTGTATTTTAAGGAGAACCAAAACCAGGTGGTAACCATGAAGGTAAAAAAAATTGTAAAAAAAAAAATCCAAACTAGCCACAGGTGCAGGCCTGATCAAACACACAGTAGGAGCATGAGGACTTTCACAATGCCAGGACTCTACATGGTGGTCAGGCGGCGAAGGCTCCAGGCTGCAGCACGGAACAGACGCAGGATCCAGGATCGAATATTCCGCCAGCGGATCACCCTTCTGGGCCAAACTGCTGAGCAAATTTACTCAAAGTACCGCCTGAATGGGGCAATGATCATTAAGCTGATCCGGGACCTAGACCCCCTGATGCAGCACCCAACAAGGAAGACCAATGCCGTGCCCACCCATGTCCAGGTCTTGTGCAGCCTGCACCTACTGGCCTCCGGAAGCTTCCAGGGGATAGTCGCTGTTGCTGGGGGGATATCCCAGAGCACCATGTCCCGCTGCCTAAGGAGTTTCTTGGAGGCAATGCTGACCCGGCTACACCATTATATGTCATTCCCGACAACCCAACAGGACTTAAATGAAACCAAGCTTCATTTCTACAACATTGCGCAATTTCCACATGTCATGGGATGCATTGACTGTACCCACATCCACATCTGCCCACCTGCACAAATGGAGAACATGTACCGGAACCGCAAGTCCTACCACTCCCTGAATATACAGATGGTGTGCAACGCCAAGACATTCATCACAGACATAGTGGCACAATACCCGGGGAGCACACATGACTCCTTCATATTCCGGCACAGCGGCATGCACACACGTCTAGCCAGGGGAGACTTTGGCGAAGGACACCTACTCGGTGAGTACACATGCCAACAATTAGTACACTGTGACCATGTAGCTGCGCATAACAGACACTCACCCTCTGCTCCTCTAATTCAGGTGACAGCGCCTACGGTCTCCGTGAGTACCTCCTCACCCCGTACCTCAACCCTGAAACACCACAGCAACGGCGTTACAATGCAGCACACATACGCATGAGAAATTGCATCGAGAGGACATTTGGCCTTTTGAAGAGCAGATTCCGCATACTCCACAAGACTGGTGGTGCCCTCAAATACGAGTCTGAGGTCTGCTGCCGAATCGTGGCCATGTGTGCAATACTCCACAACATTGCTACCAAGCGCAGGATACCTGTAGAGATCTCTGGCAGTGAGTGAGAAGGGGACAACCGCCCACCTGCACATGTGCGTCATGCACGCGGGGAGGACACAGGCGCCGCAACCAAATCACCATCAACTGTTTCTAGTGCACCCACTCCCCTCACCAACACTGCACACCTGCATGACTATTGAAATAATGACATGAGTCAGATTAACTGGAACTGAATATTTGTTATTGTTTCGTTCACAATAAACTAGGAATTTCTCACACAGTTACATGAGTGGTATTGTAAGTCATATGTCTTTGAGGAGGCCATGCTTGTGTCAGCAGCATGGCCCTTCATGGTAGTAACGAATATGTCAATGACGCCTCCGGGCGGACGCTCCCAGATGTCTTTCCTGCTCTTCCCCTGGATTTGGCCGTGAGGCAGCAGTGGGCCTGGTGCTGCGGCGGGGTACAATCACCAGTGGCACCGATTGGCTGCTGTGGCTTGAATTTGCCTCACTAGTGTCATCCCCCCCACCCGCCTGGCCATGGCCAGTTGCCTGCAGACCCTGCACTGCAGTAGTAACTTGCTCCAGTGCCCTTGCGACATCCTGGCAGCACTGGACCATTTGTACTTGCATGGCCAACGAGCGTCGTGAGAGTTGGGAGGTGGCATTCCCTAGAGATAATTTGACCGCGTGTACACAGACAGGCGGGTCAGCATCTGACGGTGGCGGCACCTATTGACATCCCGCTGGCTCAACATAGCCCGAGTGTTGTCCTCCACTGCAGCGGTCATCTTCTCCATCCTGTCTGACAGCTGTCCCACATTATTAGCGGTCTTGTGCAGCTGTAGGTGGATTGCTGCGAGTTGACGGGCTTGTGTCTGGTGTATGCGGAGCATACGGCGCTCAATGGAGAGCCCAGGTGCACGCACATTCACCCCCCTGCCAGCGCGTGGTGTTGAGTTGCGCGGCTCACTCCCCAGTCCGCTGGACTGGCTTCTCACAGCGGCAATGTGGCGGGTTTGGTTACGTGCTGCTGCTGCTGTTGTCAGCCCCACTGGCCTGTGAGTCACACGCAGCGGTTGTGGCGCGCCTGTTGGCGCTGAGTTGGCACTGTCCAAAGGTGCAGGTGGTGGAACTACCACTGGTGCTGCAGCTTGCCCTGATGGTCCAGGTTGCGGGGATGGATGGACGTCCGGTATTTCTTCTATTTCCAGGGCATCACTATCCATGCTGTGTGCTTCAGCGCCACCTGTGATGTAAAGTGGATGTTGATTAATGACATGTATCTTGCACATGCAAGGTTGCTACATGCATGCACGCTAACAGTCCCTGACTGGCTGTAAGATTGACTCTCACTGGACAGGTCTGGCTGTATGGTGCTGGATGGTACATGTGGTCAGACTACATGTCCCACAATGCAATAGGGCTTTTCTGGTGTGCATGGGCTGCATGACTTGGGTTTCTAATGGGTTGATCTGGGGTCATGGCCATTGTTAGGGGACAGTCGCATGGTACTTACCTTGTGAATCTTGGGTGGGTCGGGAGGAGTCCAGCTGGGTTACCCCCACGCGTGCCTGGGGGTTCAGGGTGTCCTCTACAAGGTCCTCAAGTGGGGTGTTGGGTGGGACAGTGGGCTCTCCTCCTCCTGTTGCGACACGCTCCCCCAGCCTCTCAGCAATCCTCTCCTTGGCACGCCCTCTGAGGTCGTACCAACGCTTCTTTAAATCATCTATGGAGCGCTGGGTCACTCCAACAGAATTAACTATGGCGCGGATGCGCACCCAAATCCTTCTCTTGTCGGCCTCAGGCACCCTCCTTGAGTCCTTCCCAAAGAGACGATCGTGGTCCTTGCACAAACCCTCTATGAGATATTCAAGTTCTTGTTCAGAAAATTTAATTTTCCGTTTCCTCCCTGAGGAACTTTCCCCTGCTGCTTCCTGGGACATATTCTGCAGTGGGGTGTCTCCTGGTTTTCAGTTGGAGTTTGTCTGGAGTGGAGCTCAGAACAATGCTGCTTCCACTTCAGGCTCTGAATGCAGAATGAGGGTGGGGACTGCCTACTTCCCGTTAGTGATGTCATCACTGTGCTCAAAATGCGACTTCCCGTTTTTGCGATCTCGTAATTAGCGAGATCGCAATTTGCGAAATCGGTAATTGCGAGATCGCGATTTCAACAGGGAAAACGGTTGAGGCTGCGATTTTTATGCGATTTTCGGTAACTCGCAATCGGCGTTTGCGGCCGATTGCAATTCGCATTTTTTCTCGCAAAATTTCATGAATCCCATTCTACGATTTCTAAATTGCGATTCGGTATTTCTCGCAATTTAGGAATCGCAGATTTTGAGATTGATGAATCTGGGGGTTAGTTTATTAGTGTTTTTGTTTTGAGTGCTAGTAAGATATATTTAGTGAGTGAGTTAGTTAGAGCTATAGGGAGTTAGTTCATGTGTGCGATAAAGAGCCAGTGATTTAGTTAATTAGTAAAGGAGAAAGTGTGAGAGTTAGTGATTTACTGATTGAGTATTTGTTTTAACTAATAATTGAGTGTTAGTGATAGTTACTTAGTGATAGAGTGAGTTAATTAGTGCGAGAGAGGGATTTAGATTTATTTATTTAGAGAGATTTAGTTAATTACCGAAATTTAGAGGTAAAGGGAGTGAGGGCTGTATATTAAGTTATAGACAGATTGTATTTAAAGATATAGAGGCAGAGAGAGAGGTAGGGAGAAAGAGACCTAGCCCTAAATGCAGTTCTATAGAGTTACTATAATAGAGAGTTATAGAGTTACAGGATGTTTAATAAAGAAATAGGGTTATGGAGAGAAATGATGATGATGTTGATTGTGTTACATTTTTATCTGGTAATAGTAGAGGAAGTGTGAGTTAGAGGTATAGTAAATTAGAGGGAGGTTGATACTTACTTCAACAATTGCCCCACAGTCATAAGGCTTTTTAAGCTTGCTTCTTTAATTGCCTTTATTAGTGATGCTGGTGGTTGCAATATTTTTTCTGCTTCTTTCACCATATAATCTTAGATTGATATTGCAGGAAATGTTTTTTTTTTTCTTTGTTTGGTTAGGAGGATTGTATTGTTTTTGATTTAAAAAATTGTGAATTAGTAGACCATTGTTTTCCTTGGTTTGATTGTAAAATTCTTCTTTGTAACATGTTTCTTTGATGTTTCCAGTTGCATCTGCTAACGCCAAATGATAATGGGCTATATGTATCAAAACCCTCATTTGCGATTCTCAAATAGCGATTTTTTTAGAAATCGCTATTTGAGAATTGCCAAAAGGGATGTATGTAAAAAATCTTAATTTTTTTGCGATTTCTTAATATTCCTTAATTGTGATTAGCAAATTGTGAAGTCGCAATTAAGGAATACTTTCCCATTCATTTCTTTAGCCAGGAGGCCCATAGGAATGAGTGGGAAGTTTTTCTCAATTTGCGATTCTCAATTTAAAAATCACAAATTGAGAATACTTTCAAGGGTGCAAGGGTGTCATAAGGACACCTTGATGCACACCTGAAATTTACATGTGTGCGCATATGGCGCACATACATGCCCTAAGGGCATGTATGTTCGCCACATGGCACCTTCACAAATGGCAAAAAGTGCATTTGTGAAAGAAATCGCAAATTACCACCAACTTGAAGTTGGTGGTAATTTGCGATTTCTTAAGGAGAAATCGCAAAACTTCAGTGGTGTTGCATAGCATTTAAGGAATCGGAAATTGCGATTCCTTAAATGCTTACGCAAAGTTAAGGAATCGCAACTTTGCGATTCCTTAAATTAGCATTGCGATTATCCTCATACATACCGTTTTCAGAAGTTTGAGTCGTAAACGCTGCTTTTTTGCAATTTGCAGCGTTTGCGAATCAAAGTTCGGTTGATACATATGGCCCATAGAACTTTGTTTTGCATTTTTGTAGTATGTTTTGGGCGAACACTTGATAACGTTGACTCTGATTATCTTTTGATACGGTTTGTTGTCTTCTGTTGGATTAGTAATAATCTCTTGAATAGTCAGCATCTGAAATGATAGAAAAAATGTTAGCATTTTAAATTGATACCCATAAAGCTTTATGATCACTATAATAGCATTCTAATGTTCCATAGCTTTGCAGTATTTAATTTGTGTATATATATGATCTAATAACGTTTGGTAGTTTCTTGTGTAACTGTCTATGATTTGTTTGCATTGTAATCGTCTTTCTATGAAGTTAGAAGTTAAGCAGTTTTTTGCGCATTTTGGGCCATATGTATCAACTGAATTTTGATTCGCAAACAATGTGAATCGCAAAAAAGCAGCGTTTGCTATGCAGTGTTTTGCCATTAATATTATGTCCTGCTTTGCCTGTTGGAGCTGTAAGTAATATATAAATATTGTCTGGATTTTCACCTCCTTTTGTATTATAATAATGTAGTAATGTTTGATATAGTGCAGTTATTAGAAAGCTTTTTCCAACTACTACCCCTCCTGTGCAAAATGTATAGCATGGAGTTTCTTTAGATTTTAACCAGTGCAAATGATGGTAAACAAAATTCAATTGTTCCTCAGTTCAATTATGCAGAATATCATAGTATTTGTCATCAGGCAAGATCGAAGTAGTTAGGCTTGTTCTTCAACAATGCTTCTAATAACTAAATCTAATGACAAGTCATATATAATTTGCTGTTCATTATTGTTCCCCTCAGTGCTATTTCTTTCAGAAGATATTATTGGTGATAGAGGAGAGGTTATTACTATTTCATTAGTGATTTCAGTATTGAGTTTTGTAATCTCCCCATTATTTTTATTATAAATATTAGGGTGCATATCTCCAAAGTTTTTATTTTGTACATATCTTTCGTAGTATGTGTTATTTAAAATTATTTTACTCTTCCCTCCATAAATCTGCAGTAAAGTATAATTTTACTACGGGGTGTTTACTTAAGGTATAGTTTGTGTCTATGTGTATATTTTCTCCCTTATCTTTAGTGCTTTCTATTTCTTCCTCATCTGAGCTGTAAAAATGTGTTTCTGTGAGCAAGTTTTCACTGTCATTTTTATCTCTCCTTAATTTACTCTTAGGAATATAATTAAAATTAGATGCATAATCAGCTAATGTACATTGTTCTAATGCTTTTGGCTGCTTGCAGTATTTTACTATTATATTATCACTTTGGATGTTAGTTGATGTATCTGGCAAAGCATTTATAGTATCTATATCTCTCCTTAAATAAGTATTTTTTTCTGGAGGCCTAGTATTAATAAATACAAATGAGCGATAACTTTTCCTTAATGGAATTTGAAGAATGAGGTAAGCTGCTACCTGAGCACTTATTTCTGTACAGTTTAGGAATTTGTTTCCTATGTGTTTAAGTTGTTCTTTTACATTAGTATTGCAATTTACTTCTTTGGCAGCTTGTGCAATGAGTTTGCTTATTCCTCTTTGCGATTTACTGATATATGAAATAATGTAGACAGCACAAGCGTAAGCATCTAATATAAACTGTAAGTCAATGTTTACTCTCCAAGATTCTAAAATAGTAGAATTATAGTTATTAATAAAACATTCTCCAGGTGTTCTCTTTAAAAAAAAAATTGTTTTTTCTATTATTGATCTTTTACAAGTAATATATTGCTTATTATACATTTTTATTATGTCTAAGAATTCAGAAAAATCTATTGTATTAAAATCAGGACTATTCATAGCTGCATGGATTACTTGTATATTTTCTTCCCACTGTTTAATCATGTGGTAAAGATTCTAGTACTATAGTGTGTGACATTGGATATTAAGGATATTGATATTTGCATGTTTGTTTGTTTTTCCTTCTGCAGTTTTTGGTGTGTCCATGCCTTTGTAGAGTTATTAAAGGCTTTAATTGTGGCTCTTGTGACTTACTACATGTGATATATTTATCATTAAAGTTAATTACTTCCTCTACGGTTGCTACACCGTATTGTGGAGCATTTTTCAATCCATAGTAATGCATGTATATGTGGTGAACCTCTCTGTTGACTACTTCTACAGAGTAGAATTTCAACTAATTTCCCAATGGCATTATTTTTATGCATTAAAATGCAATTAAATATTTTCCTAACTTGATAGTCCAAATGCCTTGCACATGTCATTGGATCTTGTTGTATTAATTTACACTTCGTTTCCCAAGGCATGTTTAGAAACTCTTCTTCTGTGCATTCAATTAGTTTTTCTACTCATAATAGTATATTTATTAAATGGCGCCATTTTGTTTCTGCAGCAGATAACGTAAAAAAAGTTGGTATTCCAAGTTGTCTTATCATAGCAAACAGATCTTTTTTGCAATTTTCCCAATATGGTGGGGAACTGCAGATAGTTTTTAAGATTTTGTACCCTTTATTATACTGGAAGACATTTTCTTAATTACATTTTATGTCTTTTGCAGTAATACATTTACCATCGATAAAAATTTTCCTTTGTGAAATGTTAATTTTACCTTGTATTTGTTTAATATGCAATGTTTTTTAGTTTAAAAAAAGATTTGTAATAGATTTTGCTACTCTTCTATCACAACTTCTTAATTCCCATTGACAAATGGTACTATAATGTACAGATAAGTGTCTATCATTATTGTTAGGTCTTCGCTCACCACAAACAATAGTTGGGAAAGCAAAAAATTTTGAATCTTTGTCTACGTATAAACCTCTTTATGTGTTATGTTCAGCAGGTGCTAAACTTAAGATATTAACACTATCAGTGGTAATTGTTTCATTTGCTAACATAGTATCTACATTTCATGCTTCTATGTTGTCTGAAGTATCTGATGAATTATTTGTCTCCTATG
This sequence comes from Lissotriton helveticus, assembly GCF_964261635.1. NCBI lineage: Eukaryota > Metazoa > Chordata > Amphibia > Caudata > Salamandridae > Lissotriton > Lissotriton helveticus. The sequence goes on along the minus strand of NC_136069.1, from coordinate 632,436,538 downwards.
TTTCACACAATCATTTATTTCAGGTGGTATATACTCCCAATCAGGATTATCAGTGACTCCTTATTCATTATACATGGCACTAATGTTTGATAGCCATATAGCTGCTTGTTTAACTTTATTTGGTCTAACATTTTCAAAATGTGTGTCTGATTTATAAGCTAACGTCCTTTTTAATTTTACAGGAATTGTCATTGTGTCATTAATTTGCCTAGGTAAAATGGTAACGGTTGTCATAGCATCTGCAGGTACATTTTACAACAGCACCCGATAATGATTTCTGAAATCCACGTGGTAAAGATCTAATTTGTAGGAATGGAATTCTTGGTGAAATTAATCGTTCCTCTAAATTATGTAAGTGTAATTGCATTGGTACATTTGGAAACTTCATTCCATTTAAAAAAAAACATGGTGGTATTTTATCTTTAATAATGTAAGTATAGCAAGTTCTACAAATATAGTTAGTTTTGTTTGTAATAATGTTATATTCTACAAATATTTCCCATGTGCAAATAGTACGGGTATTCTTTAGAGACTGCTTATGCCATTATTGATCGCAAATGTACTCTGGACCATTTAATATTTCCTTATGAAAATTCTTAATTATTTCTCTAATTGTTTGTGCGTTTGTTTACTTGTGTTTATTCTTCCTGACTACATTGTGAATGTTATGCTCCACACACCTTTTTTTGCTGGATAGTAAGGGGCCCATTAGGATGGCGGGCGGATTTCCCCCGCCAGGCTGGCTGTGGCCACCGCCGTCCTGGTTGGGGCAATCCGCCCGCCATCCTCACATATATGACCCCCCGCCATATTAGTATGGCGGGGGGGACTGCGGCGGACTTAGACACCGCCAGCCGTATATCGGCCACCCTGGGCGTCGCCGGATTTTCCCACTCTCTTCTTGAAACTGGTCCAGGACCTGTGCACAAGATATGACAAATTGGTGATCCTAGGGGATTTTAATTATCATTGGGAAAAATCCCCAAAAGAAGGACAAGCACTGCAGATCGAGGAGGCACTTTTCTCCTTGGGCCTCATTCAACAGGTTAAGGGACCGACACATGAGAAAGGTCATGTGCTCGACCTAGTTTGGACCACCATGCCAGTCCAGGGCACTACGGAAATTCTACCTTGTGCCTGGTCTGACCACTCTCTAATAAAGGGCAGGCTCATATTGAGGGGCCCCCTGTCTAAATCTGGGGAGGGTTGGATAATGGCCCGCAAATGGAAAAATCTTGATGGGCAAAAATTGGTGCACCTTTTAGAAAACCACCCCCCAGCTAAAGAGCAGGATGTCAACATTGATGCACTATATGGACATCTCCAGCATAAACTGGGGAGTGCCATTGATGCAGTGGCACCACTCCGTAGGATGAAGAAGGTGGCGAGAGGAGCTGGGGCGCCTTGGTACAATGACTCCCTAAGGGAGATGAAACGTGGGGTCAGGAAGAAGGAACGGGCTTGGCGTAAAAAATATGACGCCATTCCCAAACAGGAATATGTTTTATCCTTAGCCCAGTATAAACTAGCTATACAATCTAGAAAGGCTGCCTTTTTCGAGGAGAGAATCGTTGCTGCAAGAAACCCGCAAAAGGAAATTTTCCGGGTCCTGGCAGAGCTCAGGGTGAATAAAGAGCAAAAGCCCGATTTCACTCAAGAAGACTGCCAGAGGTTTCAAGACTTCTTTGTAAAAAAGATATCTGACATCCGGGACGAAATTGCGGAAACTGCACCCCTCGAATGTCCCCGCCCACCTGACCTTGCCGCCCTTTTGAACATCCCACCACTAGTAGAGTTTTCTTCCATCTCTAAACAGGAACTTTCTAAAATCCTAGGCCGAGTTACATCGGGTTCCTTGGTGGACCCTTGCCCTCCAGACATTTTTAAAATGGCAATGCCAGGAATAGAGGAAGAGGTCCTGCATTTATTGAACACCTCTCTTCGCACAGGTCAGATCCCTCTAGCTCTTAAAGAGGCTCGTCTGATCCCTTTACTGAAGAAACCGGGTGCAGACATAAAATGTCTGAAAAATTTCCGGCCCATCTCTCAGTTGCCTTTCCTGGCTAAAGTGGCTGAGCAGCATGTGTTAGCTCTACTATCGGACCATCTAGAGAATAACAACCTGCTGGAGACCAACCAGGCAGGGTTCCGTGCTAATCATAGCACGGAACTAGTTATGCTATCTATTCTAGATGAGCTAAGAACGCGGGCAGATGCCAAAACACCGAGCGCCCTGATACTATTGGATCTCTCCGCGGCGTTTGATACCGTGTGTCACAAACAGCTTCTGTCGCGGTTGAGATCCTTAGGCATCATGGGTACAGCACATGCATGGCTTACTTCATTCTTGCAGGGTAGGACACAACGAGTGCAGTTGGGTGACCTTTTCTCCACCTTGGCCCCGATCACCTGTGGGGTTCCACAGGGCTCTGCCTTGTCACCCCTACTCTTCAACATCTACTTACAGCCACTGATCGCCCTCCTGAATAGGATGGATTGCCTAGTGTACAACTATGCTGATGACACCCAGATAATCATCCGGTTGGATGACGGTCCGGGAGCCGCCACTAGGCTACAGGACATACTGAAAATCACAGTGAATTGGATGTCCGAGAACTCTTTGAAAGTTAACCCAGACAAGACAGAAGTGTTGCCCATTTCCATCTCGGGCAACCCTTGGAGCGAGAAATTCTGGCCTAAAGAATTGGGCGCACCACCAAAACCGGCAGCTGTGATTAAAAGCTTAGGCTTACACGTGGACAATAAATTGTCCATGGAAAAACAAATTACCACCGTAGTGGGCACTTGCATAGGCCTTTTAAGACAGCTAAGGAAGATCGCTGCCCTCCTCTCATTTTCCACTCTGAGACATGTGGTTTCGGCCACAATTTTGGCAAGGCTGGACTACGGGAACTCCCTGTACTTAGGTTTGCCACAGCGGCTGCTGGACAAACTACAGGGAGTGATGAATGATGCTGCCAGGCTGATTTTTAAAAAACCCAGGACTGCCCATGCCTCTCCCCTGATGCAGGAGCTGCACTGGCTCCCAATTCGCCAGAGAATTGTCTTCAAAGGTCTGTGCATTGCCCACAAGGCTCGGTATGGCAAAGCACCAAAATATTTGAAATCCCGACTATCCCCCTACATACCGGGTAGGACCTTGCGCTCATCGGACGCCACTCTCTTGTCCCAATCCCGCTTCAAATTGACCACGGTGGGGGGTCGTGCGTTTTCCAACACGCTCCCAGCTCTTTGGAACAAACTGGACCCAGAACTCAGGAAGGAAAGTAAACTACTCTCCTTCAGGAAAAGATTAAAAACTGTACTTTTTAGACAAGCGTGGGGCAGATCTTAGGCATGCAACTGGTCTCAAGTGAATGTAACATCCTATCACGTAAATCTGGACAAACAGCGCTTAGAGACCCCTGTGGTTATAACGCGCCATATAAATTAAATAAATAAATAAATAAATAAAATATTACAATGGGCTTAGTTAGATGCCTTTCCGTGGCGGCGATGCCGCAACGGAAAGGCTTGCAGTCTTCACTCAGGGGGCCCCCTGTGGGCCCCCAGAGTGAAGGAGAGGTGGGGGTGCACACGGGGGTACCTGTGGTACCCCCCAGCATTTGCATACACGAAGCGGCAGGCACCGCGCGGTGCCTGCCGCTTTGTGTATGCAAATGCATACATGCATTTTTAGCATTGTGGCGGGAGGGATGCGCCCGCCACTGTGGCGGGCGCATCCTAATCCCCACCACGGAACCCCCGCCCTTATGGCGGGCGATCCCAATCCCCATGAGGATGGCGGGCGGGCAAAGTTCGCCCGCCATCCTAATGACCCCCTAAGTGTTCTGCTCTAGTAATAGTACATCTTCTTTTTTGTTTTTCTGGTACTAAATCATTGCCTATATTAGTATTTCTGTTTTGCTGGTGATTTGTTTGTACTATAGATATTGTTGTTGGTGACAGATGTGAATCATTAATGTTATTGCCATCACTTTTATTATCTATTTCTTTATTTTCAGTAGAAGTGATTATTGTATCGATACTTGTATGTAAAGTTGCTTGTGTTTTATGTACATAAAGGCTTTTTATTCTGGTTAATTCTGTTTTTTGTTGTTATTCCTAACTGCATTTTGTAGAGATTTCTTCCCAATAGTACTTCTATCTATTGGAGTTAATTCAAATGCAACACATTCCTCATATGGAACTTTAATGCAGTTTGCAAGTTTTAAAATATAGTCCATTACTCCATCAAAGGTTTGTATTTCAAGAGAAATGCATGTCCCATTAGGGTGGGGCATGCCTTGGTTATTTCTGGTATGTGAATCAAATACAAAGTATGTTTACATATATTTAAAAATTGAAACAACATATACACTCATACAAAGTAGTATGCCACTATGTCTATTAATAGTTCAATTTAATCCAGTTTTAATAGCTGTATATAAAGCATCAATACGTTGTAGAATGTTACCATAATAAGGTTTCCTTAGCATAATATAATATATGTTGTTATTGTGTTCTATATATTTAGGTAAGTCATCGCGATGCATAAGTGTTTCTTTGTTAATGGAATGCATTTCTATATATAAAGCATCTCCAAGGTCCATAATATAATGTAGATCATTTGAATTCCATGTATTAACCAGTTTGTAAAAGCTATGTAAAATTAGAAAAGTAGTATTTGGGAGGCATTGTTTCCCTTGTGAATTGCTAATAAATCTTCCATTGCCTTGATGATAACTAACCTGTAAAATGTTATGCATAGTATATGTATTGGTGGTATGGAATAGGTAGTGTAGACAGATTATGCTTATTACCCCTGTGCTGAAACAGATGTGTCTTTCTAGTGAATACTAATATGTTTTTCAGTGTGTAATAAGTATTTACAAATGTTCTTATCTTTTTGGTTGTTTGCGTTTTGTCCAACAAAAGAATCTGTACAAAATTTTAAAAAATGCGTTATTGAGATGTAAATTTGCTGTTAATAGATAATAAAGAAACTTTACATTGTATCAGCAGGACTCTTTTTTTAGAATATGTGTAAGTGCTTGTAATAAGTACAAGTTATATACTAGAAGATGATTAGAAAAAGTAAGCGTATGAATGTGTTTTTGAAATGCTAAAGAGAAGCTAAGCGTAATGATTTCTGTGAAGTTTAATAGGGGCATATAAGCATTAAAATATTAATATAAAATTAATATATATTAACAGACGTAGCCAATAGGTATTGCCTTAGAGACCTTATAAGGGTTTAGCCTGAGATGTTGTCTTTTCCTCTGTCTTTAAGCTGTGCTGTACATAAGTGTGCAGCATGCCTAAAAGTTATAATAAAGAAGTGTTTTAAGTTTTTTTGTTATTATATATATATATATATATATATATATATATATGTATATATATATATATATATATATATATATATATCCTAGAAAGCATTATGTACAACTGAACGATTTTATTAAAAACGTATTAACTATAATGAATGCCTTAATGTTTTATTGTCCTTTTAATGCTGGCATCTTTTATCTGCCCATCCCAAAGTTTGTTTGTTAGGACTTTTTATCTTAAGGTGTGTGCATAAATAACATTTGTCCAGTTATTGAGAGAGTTAGTGTTTGAGTGTTAGTCAGTTAGTTTAAGAGTTAGTCAGTCAGTGAGAGATATAGTCAGTTAATGAGAGTGAGAGTTAAACAGTTAGTAAGAAGGCGATTGAGAGAGTGAGTTAGTTTATTAGTAAGAGAGCCAGAGGCATTTAGTTATTGAGAGAGTCAGTAACTGACTGAGATAAATACACAGATATAGATAAAAACCGAGAGAGTGAGGGAGAGATAAACGTAAAGACAGAGAGACAAATAGAGATAAAAATACAGTGAGAGATAAAAACAAACAGATACAGCAAGGAAAAGATAGTGACATATAGCGCCAGAGAGAGAGATAGATAGTTAAAGGCAGAGATAAATAGAGATCGTATAAACAGAGATATACAGATAGTTAGCGAGGAAGATAGAGACAGAGATAGACAGAGAGAGAGAGAGAGAGATAGACATGGAGACATAGAGTAAAATGGACAAATGAAAACAGAGGGTGGACGGAGATAGAGGGAGACAGAATGAGGAGGAAGATAGACAGAGGGAGATAGAGGAAGATAAAGGGAGCCAGATCGAGAAGAGGGAGATAGATGTAGAAAGTGAGATACAGAGAGAGAGAGAGAGACACAAAGAGTGAGGTAGAGAAAGAGATGTGTATATGGTGGGTTTGGTGGCTTAGTGGTTGTATGTGGATGCAGTAATGGACTTGTGCCCTACTTCATGGTTGTTTTACGTCTGCAAATGCGGGACTTATTGGCTATGCCAATGCTTGTATGTGCAGTGGCTCTATGGCTGCACACTGACTAGGTGATAGTAATTGAAGGTACCATAACGTTTTGTGATTTGTGGCTGCTGCACTCTGGTAATGTAGCACAGAGGTGATTGATAGAGGCAGAAATATATAGAGATATATTTAGACAGGTAGTGACAGAGACAAATAAAGGCATGGACAGACAGATAAAGGCAGAGGTAGGTAGTGGCAGAGACAGATAGAGAAACAGATAGATAGAAACAAACACAGATAGAGGCTGAGAGAGATGAGGCAAAAACATAAACAGAGATAGAAATAGGTATAGACAGCAGAACGAGATATGGTCAGTAACAGACAAGTAAAGGCAGATACTAAATGAGATAAAAACATAGATCTAGATAAAAGAGAAATATAGGGAGGTAGAGATAGAGGTAAAGAGAGAGTCAAAGAGAGAGTCAGATAGAAAGAGATACAAAGACATTGCGAGATAGAGACAAACAGGTCCAGCAAGGGAAAGATAGTGACAGCCAGAGACAGATAGAGCCAGAGAGAGAGATAGACACACAAAAACACATGAGAGATCCTGTCTCTACTCTACAGCACAGCGCCGCAGCAGCTTCTCCGGGGGTGGTGAATGAACAAGAAGCTGTTACTCCTTTCGTATATGTGTTATGAGTTTGAAAATAACAGGCAGTTCCACAAGTTTCACTTTCAAACGCCAAGTTTCACTTTCAAACGCCCCGTGCAGCCAATGCTTGTCTTAATTGGGTTATTCCATTTTGAAAGCTACCATTAACTTGAAAGGAGTTGCAAAAGAAAATGACTAGAGCGTAGTTTAAGATCGATGAAAGCAGCAAAATAAAATCCCACACTAGGGCAGACCGAATACAAACGTGCACCGCTTCTAAACACTAGGCCTCTCATCTCTGCACGGCTGACCTCGCTGAATGGGGCACAGATTCTAGCGCTGAGTCTCGTGACACATGCAGGGTGCCTCATTTGTGAAGTTTGTTATATTAGGGGGGGATTGTTACCGGAAACCCAGAGTTGTTACTAACTGTTGCTCTTCGAGGCAGACACTTCTGTCAAATTAGCTGCTTGCGGTTAGGAGGATTAATGCACTACAGCAGCCTGAGAAATGGGATGACACGGTTTGGTATGATGTTGACAATTGTGTATCGCACTTTGTGTTCAAGATATCACTGCACGTACTTTTCACCAGTTCTTGTAACACGTGACTCCTTGGCGTGACAGGTTTCTTAAAGTGTGGTAAGACTATGCAGTTAGAGGCTGCGATTTCTTGAGTGTGTGTGATGAGAGGGGGTTGAGGTCCCAGAGGTTTTGTCAGTTGAATTAGCACACTTCTACTTGCACGGTATGAGTTTACGAGCACACAATAAAATAATGAGTGCAATGTGAGTCATGCGCACTGCACATAACATAAGGGGCACAAAAGGCATCACTGCAACAGAACCGTACATAAACAAAGCATAGGTACATAATACGATGGTAGGCAATCTCCCTAAAGCACAAGGATTTGACGTAATCACCAGAGCTGCTGAGTGGGAAGCTGGGTAACCATGTTCGAGTCACAGCGTCGGCTCATCATCCTGTGATTCTGGGCAAACACCATGTTCGAGTCGCGAGCGGCGTGGCTAGCTGTCTAAGATGGCGGTTGTAGCTTGATAGAGCTCAGGACCCTCCCGGGGGGGATCACTCCTTTTGTTATTGTTATTGTTGTTAGTGAGGTTTTATATTGCGCCTAATCACCTGCAGGTCTCTAAGCGCCTGGAAAGATGGTACAGACAATAACTTAGCAAGATGGAAGCTGAGGTCATAACTGGATTATACTGTGCTCATGCTATTGCTGAACAGAACTGTTTTTAGGCTCTTCCTGAATCGTAGTAGATTCCCTTCCCGGCGCAGCACCTCCGGCAGCCTGTTCCATAGCTGAGGAACTAGCACTGAAAAGGCTCTCCCTCCCTTGGTCACTAACCTGTAACGAGGACAGACCAGTAATTGGGAGTCTGAAGATCGAAGTGTTCTCATAGGGCAATAGAGTTGCAGACGATCTTTGATGTAGGTTGGGGCTTTGCCGTAGATTGCCCTATGGGCCGTGCATAAGTTCTTAAATTCAACTCTTTCTTTAATGGGGAGCCAGTGCAAACTTTGTAGTAGGGGAGTGGCTTTAGATCTCCTCGGTAGCCTGAAGATCAGTCGGGCAGCGTCATTCATTATGACCTGAAGTCTACTGGTCAGAGTTTTAGGTAGGCCAAGGTAAAGGGCATTACCGTAATCAATTCTGGAGATGATGGTGGCCACTACTATTGATCGCATCATGGATTGTGAGAGGACAGGAATTAATTTCCGCAGTTGCCGAATGATGTTTGTGCAACTTCCCACAACCGCAGAGATCTGAGGGGCCATTGACAGATCATCATCCAACTTGATCCCCGGGCTCTTTACAAATGGGCTTGGTTTTGGAGCCGGGCCTAACTCTGTGGGCCAATAGAGATCACACCAGGGTGAGGCAGTGGATGGAGTCACTAGTACCTCAGTCTTGTCAGTGTTAATTTTTAACAGGTTATCCGTCATCCATTGCACAGTGAACCGCAAGATGTTCTGGGCTTGGAGTTGTGCGGCCATAGTGTCATCGACACTTAACAGCAATTGCGTGTCATCCGCGTAGTTAAAGACTTTACAGCCCATGGTGGCCAAAGAAGCAATCAACGGTTGCAGGTAGAGATTAAATAGAAGCGGGGACAGGGCGGACCCCTGTGGCACCCCGCACTCTAAAATCCCTATCTCAGATGTTTCGTCCCCCAGTTGTATCTTTTGGGTCCTTCCTGTAAGGAATGATTGCAACCATTGAAAGGCCAGGCCCTTAATCCCAAAGTCCCTGAGTCTTTCCAAAAGCAAGGCATGGCTGACAGTATCGAACGCCGCTGATAAGTCCAGCAAAATCAGGGCGCTCGGTTTCTTGCAGTCAGCCATGCCTCTTAGTTCATCCAACACCGAGAGCATCACCAACTCGGTGCTGTGATGAGCTCGGAAACCTGCCTGTCGCTCATGGAGTAGATGATGAGTTTCCAAATAGAGGGACAGGGATTTTAATACATGCTGCTCAAGAACTTTTGAGAGAAAAGGCAGCTGGGAGATAGGTCTGTAATTCTTTAACACCGCAGGATCTGATCCAGACTTTTTCAGTAAAGGTCTTACACGCGCCTCCTTAAGCTCAGCTGGTAAGTACCCCATATCTAATGATCTATTGAGGAGGGAGATGATAACTTCCTCCAACAAGGGGCGCGCAACACGGAAGATCTCGGGTGGGCATGGATCAGCTGGGGAGCCAGATTTAATTTTACTCATCAGCTGTTCTAGGATCAATACATCCATCTCTGGAAACATTTCAAGGGAACAGTCGGTCAAGATCTCAGGTGCTGATGTTATAGCAGTCCCCAATACCACCCCGTTCTTTATCTCCTGGATGATTATCTTCACCTTCTCTAAAAAGTAAGCCTGAAAGGTGTTACAGTCAATAGGGGCCTTGGAGTTATCTGTTTTTTTGCTCAACTCTGCCAGTATTTTAAAGGTTTCTTTCTGAATATTCGCTGCCTTACTTAGGCGGGACTCAAAATGGTCCGCTTTAGCTTGGGTCATAAGCATTTTATATTGTTGAAGGGAGGCTTTATAGAGTTTCCTGTCAGTGTCCTGTTTGGTTTTCCTCCACACTCTTTCCAGGGCTCTAAGCTTTCTTTTTGTTTCCCTTAAGGCTGGCGTAAACCAGGGAGCCCCTTTACCGGATCGCTTTATTTTCTGCGTTCTCACCGGCGCTATTTGATCAATGGCCCGGGTCATGCTCCTGGTTAGATCAGAATATTCATGGTCCAGGCTGCGTCCCAGATCTACGACCTGGGATGTTACCGGGAGCACCTTAGTCAGGGATGCTAGATCAACCTCGGCCCATTTCCGGGTTTTCCTGATACCAGGCGGGCATCTAGTGGTACAGCCTTTAATGCGGGCCTCACAGGATATCAGGTGGTGATCAGACCAGATGCAAGGGGCTACGTCTTTAAGGGTTAGACTGGCATCTGTGGTCCACACAAGGTCAAGAGTGTGGCCTTTTTCGTGTGTGGGGACATCCACAATTTGTTTAAAACCCACCGCAGACATTAAGGTGTCTAGCTGGCGCGTGGGCAGGTCCCAGTTGGGTTTATCCCAATGTAAATTAAAATCTCCAGTTACCAGGATTTTCTTATATCTGGAACATAAGTCAGATATAATAGGGCAAAATAAATCATAGAAGAGTGGAGTCGAATTGGGTGGACGATAGACTGACAAGATCACCCAGCACACATTGTGCACCGTGACCTTTATCCCAAGCAAATCAGTCAGGTCAATTGTCTCTGATAGCAGCTTCTCAACTAACAGGGTCTTCCTATAGAGGATAGCTACCCCTCCTCCCCGTGAGCCACCTGGGCGGTTGTGCCACATTACATCATATCCGCTAGGGAGAGCGGCGATGATATCCGGCAACGAATTCTCACCCGTCCAGGTCTCTGAAAGAGTCAGGACATCGATGTCATTGTCCTGAAGCATGCTGTAGACCTCCAAATGATGGCGATGGAGCGAACGAGTGTTCAGGCTGACTATCTTTAATCTAAGGAACTGAACCGGAGGGGGCGTGACCTTATCGGGATGCAATATTGTGTATTTCTTGAGCGTCAGTAGGACTGCCTGATCTACAAGCGGCTCACCTCTATTCAAGGTGTATAGCTCCTCTGAGGAGTAAATGTGCCGCTGGCCAGTGGTCCCAGCCCCTGCGCCCGTCCGTACGCGGACGGGCGCAGACGGGCTGGACTCTGGCGTGACTCCGGCGATGCTCCGGCGAGCCCGCCGCGCGTCAACATGGCTGCTTCATATGCCGGTCTAGCGTCCTTGTGACGACTAGACCGCTCCAATCCCCAGCCCCCACCCAAGATGTCCGCCGCTCTGGTGGCACAGTACAGCCCCGAAGGGGAAAGGGATCGCCTCCAAACGCGGTGCTCTAAACAATTATGTGCAGGTATGTTATGTACACCGTGTTCTTGGAAATTACTGACTGGGAATCACACTATAGGGTTAGGTGAAGGAACATTAAAATCTATCCCCAATAGGAGGGGAAATGAGATAAAAGTAACCTCAGAGGTTGATGCAATGGTTTCTAATCAGAGAGAACAAACTGCTCAAAAAGAGATGAATCAAACAGCTGAGCTTCTATATTGTTCTCCCAACACGCAAACATACCCAGCTGGGAACGAACCGCAATCAATTAATCACTCTCCTTCAGACGAAGACTCCAAATCAGAACTCTACGAAACAGGGATGTCTATCTCAAGTGACCCGAGTGAACTAAGCGACTCAAGTGAATCAAGCTCCGGTGCAAAAATTTACTCTGTACCTTTGGAGATTTCTGGATCCAACGATTCAAGACCACTCAACGAAACTAACATCAGGAAGAAAAGGAACGGGGGTAAAAAAAGGAGGAAACATAAAAAAGGAAAAGATATGAACGAAGAGACCACAAACACCGGTAACAACACGGACTATGGCAAAAGTAGACCAAACGCTATCCGAAAAAGCCCAATGATTAACTCACCAGGAGAAGTATCACAACAAAAAACAACTGAGCCCTCACTGAGCGATGTGCTAAGTTCAATTAAAAATGTTCATGCGGATGTGAAGAAAGATAGCGAAAGAAATCGTATGGCTATTGAAAAATTACAAGGCGCAGTGAAAAAAGTGGGAAATATTTGCTCTGAGATGTCGGACAGAATGGTCATGATGGAAACTCGCACCGAGAATCTCGAAACAGATATTGTGAAGCTCCAAAAAAACGAAAAAGAACAAGATGGAATAATAAAGGATCTCATGGCAAAGTGGAAGATCATGAAAATAGATCTAGAAGGAACAATTTGAGATTCCTTGGAATTCCGGAAAACTTTGAGGGAGACGACGCTAGAGGCGCAATGATTAATATTCTCAAAACATCATTTCCAGAGCTGGAGGCCTGGGATATGGAAAGGGAGATACAGCGGGCCCATCGATTTTCCCTAAGGCCATTAAAACATTTTAATAAGCAACATCAATATCACAGGGCCATGTTGGTCTACTTTGGTAACTTCCTTCTTCGTGAAGCAATCTATGACCTTGCCAGACCTACCACCCAAAGAGAATATAAGGGATTCAAATTTTTTGCTAGACCGGACTTCGCTCACTCTACTGTCGAGCGAAGATGGAAAATGCGCCAGCTTTTTGGTCCCTTTGAAAAAATTGGAGCCAAAGTATTTCTACAAAACCCAGCATGCCTGAAAATCATATTTAAGGGCTCAACGAGAAGTTTCAATAGCGAAGTACAGGCGGAGGACTATCTGCAAGAAATCACAGGGACTGGGTTAGGAAATTCAGAGAAATAATGCCAAATCCTTATAGACTTATAGAAGGAATAGATAATCTGAATTAACTATTCCAATATGCACTAATCAGGAACCCTACCCTGTCAAAGCACTAGGAACTAATAGTATGGATAAGCAGGCTAAATAACATATATAGTTTATTAAAAAAAAGTATGAAACGTTATCATATTATCTAGGTTTTGGTCTAATGGGGATTAGATAAGTTTATAATACATGTTATTAAATTAGCCCAGCCTGCAGGGTCCGCTTTCACGGATGTCACGCCCCTGGTCCGGTCAGGTAACTTTCAAAGGTGGCGGTGGGTGGGGGGAGGGGAAGAGGGGGTGGAGGGAAGTGGGGCAGGTCGGTGGGACCTTTGGGTGGGGGGAGGGTTTAAGGGGACGGTCAGACAAGAATTTTATAAATCACAGAAAAATAGATAAATATAAAAATTCAACTAATACCTTAGAATATCTCTCTAGAATGCGTTGTACAAACAAATGGGAGCACTGAAGATTATGTCACTTAATATTTGCGGCCTAAATGATATTAAGAAGAGACAAGCAGTGGCAGTGGGACTACAAACATTAGGCCCTAAAATAGTATGTATGCAGGAGACTCATATCGAAGGCTCACAGCTACACCTTTTAAAATCTTTGGGGTACAAACTAATCTGCGCTACCACTCAGGGAGCCCGTGTTATGTGGGTGGCAATCTTAGCCAGAGGCGGAGGGGTTAGCTTCAACCGATGCAAATCAGATAAATTTGGCAGGTGGGCAATAACGGAATGCCAGCTTGAACAATCACAGCTAATTACCATCTGCTCAATTTATGGGAGCAATAGTGATGATCCCACCATGATAAATGAGGTATCTAATGAACTCGCACATTGGCCATTACCAGTCCTCATCTGCGGGGATCTCAATATTAATTTACCCTCCGATTGGTCAATGAATGATAACTGGGTGTATCATGGGAAGAAACCAAAAGTGTTTAAGGCGCTAAAACATCTATCAATACAGGAAGGGAACTAGGTTAGGACAATATTTTACGGGGTCCAGTGTACTTGTCCTATAGACTAATGACACAGAGGGATGTACAAAAGTTCCCCGGGAAGAGTGATAGAGGGGTGTGTGTGTGCAAGTGAGTGGGGGGAATCCCCTAGTTGGAACTAGAACCCTCACACACCCAGCAAGCTAGGTGTCATGCTTCATCATATGGGCTCTGCTCCTCGTCAGACTGGCGCTGCAATGTCTGACGGGCTCCCGAAACCGGGGCTCTTTATCGGAGATCTTTTGTTCCCGCCATATGGTGCATGTGTGTGAGAGGGCCTGGGGAGTGTGGTCGTGACGTGAGTGTTAGGTTAAAAAAGGTGAGTCAGTCTACATAAAGAATTTATTCTCGTAGTAGACTCCCTTGGTTAAAAACAAATGAAAGTGGTGTGGGAGGGGAGAAACAAAGACCCCAGTACTATTAGGGTCTATTGGACTGCTACCCTCAATTATTGGTCGACATGTTTCTTGCCTGATGGCAATTCTTCAGGACCTAAATATGATCGTACCACACTGTGAAAATGCTAGTGACAAATATATATACATAAAAGTGAAGGGTTGAAACTTGCAGGTATGTCTATGACCGTATTATAGTCAGAAATACCAAGATGCAGGCTAGTCAGTCCTGCTGCAGTTTGCAAAGCCCTTACCCGGATCCCTGGTGGACCCCTCAGTCTGCTCCCGTGGGACTGGCTAGGGAGGTGTAGTACCTCCGGCGTCAGCAGTCCAAACGGTGTCACCTACCCCACGTACAGCGTCTAGGTAATGGCGCAGAGCAGCTGGTCAATTACCAGTCCTCATCTGCGGGGATCTCAATATTAATTTACCCTCCGATTGGTCAATGAATGATAACTGGGTGTATCATGGGAAGAAACCAAAAGTGTTTAAGGCGCTAAAACATCTATGTCATATACACAGACTTTTAGATGGTTGGCAGATCTCTAATTCTAAGGACCGGGCTATACCTTTTTTTCAAACCCACACCGGGTTCATGCAAGACTTAACTATTTTCTTTTATCACAGACTTTAAGCTCTATCATACAAATAGAAAAATTGCCTCGAGTACTCTCTGATCATAATCCTTTAATCTGTACCCTAGAATTAACACAAAGGGCCCAAAAGCTAAGAAATTGGACCTTCGAGAAATCCCTGCTTTTTGAAGAAGATTATTGCGATCACATGAGAGCAAGGATTCCCAATTTTTTGGAGAATAATGTAGGGAGTACCTCCATAGAGATAGTATGGGACGCTTTAAAAGCACGAATCCGAGGGGAAACTACACAATACTCAATAAGGATTAATAAACTGGCCAGAGACCAATATAAATCGTTATCGGAAAAATTACAGAGATCGGAAGAAGAACTCATTAGGGCAACTCATGATCTTTTAACGGTAGAAGAGCTCACCAAAATCCAATATCAGGTGACAATTGATAAGGCTGCGATTATGAATACATTTATCACCAAAGCGGTTAAAAAAGCCACCGCTCATAGTGAGAAAATTTATGAGTTAAGTGAAACAGTTGGCCATCAACTAGCCGTACGCATGAGACAGCAAACATCTCAGAACCACATACGAGCAATAACAGACCCAGTGGAAGGCTTAATTACAGAAAGCAATCAAATTAGAGAGGCGTTCTCAAATTTTTACGGCAAGTTATACTCAGAGGAAGGTGGGGCCTATACAGACAATATGAGAGAATACTTGAATCAGGGACCACCTAATAGACTTGCTGCAGAAGATCAAGATGAACTAGAAAAGACACCAGTCCTGAAAGAAATTTTAGAGACAGTGAAGGCTTTGCCTAGAGGAAAGGCAACTGGCCTGGACTCTATCCCTTTAGAATTTTATATTACTTTTTTAGATCAAATCAAAGAGATTTTCTTAGATCTATGTGTGTACATATTTAACGGGGGACAACCACCAAGGTCATGGTCGAAAGCCAAAATAGTTATATTCTTGAAGAAAGATAAACCGCCGGATCAGATGGGCTCTTATCGCCCAATCACTAAGCATGGGCGTAAAATCCGTTCCGCTCGCGGATTTTTCGGATTTTCGGCAAATTCGCAATCCGCAAATTTGTCGAAAATCCATGAATTCGCTCGCGGCGGATTTTTTGCTTGGTGATACAATATTGCGGCGCGCGGCGTGGTGCACGGCGTTGACCTTCCGTCATTAAGCGTTTGCCGAGTTGTTTTTCTCGATCATATTTTGCGAGTGCTGCGCCATTTTGGATCTTGCTGAGGGATCCCGCGGGAGTTTGGCGCCCGCGAATACGTAATCGCGGCTTGCCACCTTGCACAGCACGCCTCGCGAGAGTTCGCAATTGCGAACACGTAGTTGCGGCGGACAGGAACAATCTCGCACTCGCGAAATAGAGATTTAGCAATTCTGCACAAGAAATCCACCAGCAAACAGGATAAACCTTCAGAAAATTATGATTTTTATCAGAATCACTTCTCAGGTTGACATTTGCATGGCCTTTTTTTTTTTTTGCAAGGAGTCAATTTTTGGGGGAGGGGGGGAAGAAATGCCCCACAGTCTCCAACTTCCTGTTCCAGTCCAGCAGGCTCCTCCCAGTGCTTTCTTCATGTGGTGGTCACTTTCATTTGGACCTTGACCTGGAAGGATTACTTTTTGTGGGTGCTGCTGGATATTTGGATTTGAGGCCTTTTTGACTTTCTTTGGATCACTTTTGGATTAGAAATCAACTTTCACAAGTAAGTTTGTTTGGGGCATTACAGTTGCTGCAACTACAATTTTGGAACTTTTTCAGAACATTAAATAAAATATATTGTGGGTAGCCACAGTATCCAGTAGGACCAGGGTTGGTTATGGGTGCATGATACAACTGTTTTGTTGAATTTAAACACCATTGAGGCCATGGATGGGCTGGGATTGTGCTGATTTTTGTTGTTTTTGTCGTTTTTTTGGGGCTGCTGGTGTGGCCTTTTGCCCATGGGTAGTGGTGCATGGACTGAGTGTGCCTGTGGTGTGGTCTCACTCTCTTTAATGTAAACATCCTGGATGGCATTGGATTGTGGTGATTTTGGGGTGTTTTTCTGTTTTTTTGGGGTGTACTGTTGATGTGGACTGGCCATGTGGGTGGTGGAGGTGGTGGCCATCTTGAGTGCTGGCTGGTACAGGCAACATGTGCTTGGGGTGCAAGGGGCCATTTTGAAGAGAGGCAGTGTCTGAGGCCTGCACTTATTTTGCCTACTTTTCATCCATTATGCCCAGGGGTAGTGAGTGTTGCATGGGCCTAGTCTTTCTGTGGGGTGTCTTGAATGTAAACATCATGGATGGCATGGGATTGTGCTGATTTTTCTGTGTTTTTCGATTTTTTGGGGTGTATAACTGAACTGATGTTCCTCTGTCTTCCATTGCTTTTAGGTGCACAAGACTCAAGAGAACCACCAGTGCCAGGAAGAAGTCCTGCAGCGGTGTGTGTGTGCAGCATAACGTCACGCGACGTCACGTCTGGACACAGACAACTCTGCAACTCGTGCAACTGCTGCCTGCTGTTCTGACCTGCTCTGAAGAAGATGGCCCCAAAAAAAGTTACCCGTAGCTCCTCTAGCAAGAAAGTTGCCAGTAAGGAGCTGAAGAAGCAAGTTACCAAGGAGACTGGTGTGCCGGCCGCCCCTTTTTTTGGGAGTAAAAAAAAAAGTATGCCTGCAGCAGCAGCGGGATCTGCTGGGGACCAAGCTGGGAGCAGCACCCCCGCTCCATTGGGCTCAGTGCCACCACCACCACCACGCCAACTTAAGTCCAAGCCCTTCACTGCTGCAGAGGCACTTAGTCTAGTTGTTCAATCACCATCGACCAGTGATGTTGGCTCATCGCAAGAAAGTAGCAGCAATGTCCCTCAATCAACACAGGTTGTTGTAACTCATCTGACGAGTGTTGAACAACCACAGCCGCAACAAAAACCACATATGCAAGTACAAGCCCAAGTACATGTGGAAGGAGAGGCAGCGCAAGGAGATGCGCAAGCAGAGGTGCATGGAGGGTCACAAGTGCCCACAATAGTTGTTCCTCCCGAAGTAGGGGCACATCAGGAAATCGACAATCAAGGCGAGGTATCATTTGAGGAAGACACTCCTCCTGATGATCATTCATTGTCTTCCACACCCCTAGCAAGGAAGAGATCAAGGGTGGTGTCTACATCTTCTTCAAGCACACCTCCTTCTGATGATACGGATCAAAATTGGGAACCAGCACCACTGCCGTCTGAGAGTGAGGCACATGATCTGACAAAGGTAGTTAAGCGTAAAAGGAAGCTCGTCCAAAGTCTCAGAGTTATGGAGTGTGATGATGAGGCTCAACAAGAAGTGGCGGATACTGCTGCTGATGAAGACTCTGACAACGACGACCCAGTCATCATAAAGGTCACTGCAGCCCCAGCGGGCATGCAGCAAACAGACATTTTGATCCTAGCCCGAAAAGCTGCTGAGCGTGATGATGATGATGTTGTCGACGAGGAGGCAGTGGAAACACCACAATCATTGGAGTTAAGTAGTACACCAACTCGTACCGCTTCCATATTTCTTTCTCACAAGAAGGGACCTCCATCCACCTCGACCTTAATTAGTGGCGGTGAAAGTGCACAACGTACAAAAGTTGGGCAATCCAGATCCTCCACTTCATCTGGCATTAGCAGCATGACCACCACCACCAGTATCGCCGCCTCCTCCGGCCCCCACAGACACTTCAAGTCCCCAGTTTGGGACTTCTTTACTGTTTGCCCAAAAAGGGAAAAGTTCGCCATTTGAACCATTTGTAAGGTTGCAGTTAGTCGTGGTAAGTTTGGTACCAACTATGGTACCGGAGGCCAAGAGGTCATCTTAGGAGACAGCACACTGTCCAATGGTTTGCGCACCTAAAGGCGATCAAGGAAGCCCGAATTGGAAGTCAAGAAAACGATGATGTTTCATCTGATGATGACGAGGAGGAAGAAGACGTGCCAAACACTTCACTTACACCCAGTACCCCTGTCAGCAGCACACCCCATGTGAGGCCCACTAAGAGTGTTGGAGCGAGTGAGACACCAACGCGAAAAAGTTCACCAGCAAGCATAATTGGGTCAAAGAAGTCATTATCATCCCGTAAATGCTTGGTCCAGGGCAACATTAGAACCATGTTTTGTTCAGACGCGCCATATGAACGCAACCACCCACTGACGCGTCTGTATAACACTAAGCTGGCTAAAATGCTAGCTGTGGACCTTCTCCCTTTTTCTTTTGTAGAAGCGGTAGGTTTTCTAGAATTAGTGGCAGCGCTCTGCCCTAAATGGAAGGTTCCTAGCCGGTTCTATTTTGCCAGAGTTGCGGTTCCAGCACTACATGAAGATGTGCTGGAGGTGATTGGGGCAGCTTTGCAGTAGAGTGCTGTTCACACTATACATCTGACAACAGACATGTGGACCAGTGGCGCAGGCGCTGATTACATGTGCATCACTGCACACTGGGTCTCTTTTTCAGGGGTTAAAGCAAAGCTAAACGCAGGTGTTGACCCGGACCAAGTTTTTAAAGCTGCTCGGAAACATGCAACACTAGCCATGTTTGGCTTGGAGAAAAGTCACACAGCACGAAACATTTTGGACGAGTTTAACAAAAAGGTCTTTCACTGGCTGTCCCCAAAAAAACGCCAGATTGGTTATGTTTCCACGGATAATGGCGCCAATGTAGTTAAGGCCATGGCGCTGGGTGACTATTTCAGAGTGCCGTGTTTGGCGCACTGTATCAACCTGGTAGTTCAAAAATTCTTGAGTGATAAAGACAGTCCAGCGTGCGAGGTAATGGCCACCTGCCGAAAAATGTGCAACCATTTCAGCCATTCTTTTAAGGCCCCGAAGCATCTGAGGAGCCTGCTACATGAACGTCGAATGCCAGTGAAAGCACTCATCCAGGAGGTGGCAATACGTTGGAACTCAACCTTCTACATGCTTGAGCGTCTGTATGAGCAGTATACGGTACTCGATCACTATTTCTTAACACTGGGTACAGCTCAGAAGGACCTGAGGATGGATGCGGCGCACTGGGAAATAGTTAAAAGCCTGACAGAAATGCTTCGTCCTTTTGAGGTCTTCACGCGTGCAGTCAGCAAGGAGGACTGTAATTTGGGAAAAGCTATCCCATTGTTGTGCATGCTGGAGCACCAACTGAAGGCGGTGTCTTCTGAGTTAGAAAAAGATGAAAAAAACAAAGACCCTTTTGTTTTGTCGGAGAAATTATTAGAGTGCCTACGTGGTGATGAACGTCTTAAAATGATCAACTCAGAAAAGCATTACATTTGTGCTACTATTCTGGATCCACGCTACAAAAAGGCGCTGGCAGGCCAAGCATTCTTTCCTTTTGCTGATGAAGATGTTAAAAAGTACAAACGTTGGCTAGCCTGGTCAGCCAAGAGGTTTGAAAAAGAACGGCAGGATATTGAAGGAGAAGGCAGTACATCAGCATCAGCATCAGCAGGCCATCCCCAGTCAAAAGAATCCACTTCTGCACCTGTGGCTGTGGCACAAGTGACCTCTCAGCCGTTAAAGACACCGGCAACCGGATCATCTGCACCACACACAAGAGTAACATTGGCTGCTGAAGAGGATTGGCTAACTTTGCTTGGGTATGGTTCTCGAAAAAAGGTCACAAGCACAGCAAAAAGTAAGCAAAGTGGAGGAACCGTTGAGGACCTTGAGTCGATGGTGCAGGACTATCTGAATGACTCAACAGAGGTCTTTCTTAATGATGAGCCATTGCAGTATTGGCATGGGAAAAAACAATTGTGGCCACAGCTCTCCAACCTGGCTATAAACTACTTGTCTTGCCCACTCGCAAGTGTGTCTTCTGAACGTGTTTTCAGTGCTGCTGGTGGCATTGTAACTCCCAAACGGAGCCGCCTCTCGCCCAAAAATGTGGAGAGGCTAACAATGATCAAGATGAATCAGCACCTCATACCACCAGATTACAAAGTACGAGAAAGCACGCCGCATGAAGACGAGGAGGACAGCAACGTAGATGAGGGAATTTGTTCTCTGTTCGGTGACGCTGACCTCATCCTGCCTGAATTCGCAGAGTATGATGACGAACTCTTATTCTTATTCCCTGACTCCGAGCCCTGAAAATGAGACAATGAATCAATAACTTTCTTTTTCGTCCTTATTCACTTTTATTCCTGTGTGTCTGTCTTTCTTTGTTTTGCACAGTTAATTTAATTCAAACTTTAATCACCTAATCACAAAAACAAGCCCATCAGCAGAACTGTCTTCACTTGTTTGCTTATTGATTTGAAGGTGCCGCAGTCTACATTCCTCAGGTTCACAAGTTCAGAAGAACATGCTCCTCTATCCTCCTCCTCCAGACTCCTATTTCCCTCAAAGCAGAGGGCTGGATTACGCCCAATGAAGAAAGACTCAGCACTTGTGGAGGTGTTCTACTTCTTTGCGGGTGAGTTGACGGCTCTGGGCCCATTGCTGTGAAGCTCTAATAACGGATAAAAGTGTTTTGGACCAAATATGAGGCGGAAATTTCTTGCCGTTTTTGCTGACTTGCTTGCCTTTGAGGTGCTCTTTGGCGGGGTTCTGGGTGTTTGTGGGTGACTTTTGTGGTCTGGGAGCACTGCTGCGACAGTCTAATCTTGATTGCATTTGCTTTTCAGGAAATCCGTGGTGGAAAACAGGAGTTATGATGATGACCTAGCTGCACAGCGCGTTTGGACCGAAGGCCGAGAGATATTGTAAGTATGAGATTTTGCTTTTTGGCTGTTTGGGGGTGTTGTCGCGTGCTTTTTTGCGGGTGGGTTGGCGGGTCTGGGGCATTCCTGGGAAGGTCGAATTTCCGGATAGAAGTGGTTTGGACAAAATCCATGCAGAATTTTTTTTTGCTATTTCTTCTGACATCTTGCTTAATGTAGCGTTTTCGGGGGGCCTGTTTGGGGGGCTTCCTGGTGTTTGTGGGTGGGTTTTGGTGTCTCTGTCGGAGCACTGCTGCGACAGTCTAATCTTGATTGCATTTGCTTTTCAGGAAACCCGTGGTGGAAAACAGGAGTTATGATGATGACCTAGCTGCACAGCGCGTTTGGACCGAAGGTCGAGAGATATTGTAAGTATGAGATTTTGCTTTTTGGCTGTTTGGGGGTGTTGTCGCGTGCTTTTTTGCGGGTGGGTTGGCGGGTCTCTTGGGGCATTCCTGTGAAGGTCTAATACCGGATAGAAGTGTTTAGGACAAAATCCATAAGGAAAAGCCTTTGTTTTGCTATTTCTTCTGACATCTTGCTCAATGTAGCATTTTGGGGGGCTTCCTGGTGTTTGTGGGTGGGTTGCGGGGTCTCTGTCGAAGCACTGCTGCGACAGTCTAATCTTGATTGCATTTGCTTTTCAGGAAACCCGTGGTGGAAAACAGGAGTTATGATGATGACCTAGCTGCTCAGCGCGTTTGGACCAAAGGCCGAGAGATATTGTAAGTATGAGATTTTGCTTTTTGGCTGTTTGGGGGTGTTGTCGCGTGCTTTTTTGCGGGTGGGTTGGCGGGTCTGGGGCATTCCTGGGAAGGTCTAATACCGGATAGAAGTGGTTTGGACAAAATCCATAAGGAAAAGACTTTTGGCACTTTTTGTAACTTATGGTTCGTTAGGGTTAGCCCTAGCAGCAGGATTGCATGTGTTTCGGGGTGTTCTAGATTTTTGCAACTGGCTATGGATACTTTTGCTTGCTTGCAAGTGGTTTGAATACAATCCACGGTGGGTAAGGGGGTATTTGGGCCTACTTTTACTTTCAAAGTACGTTTTGTCACCATTTTTCTGCTAGGCCTCGTTTTTTGAGATCTGATTGGGGATCTTCTACATTTTTGCGACTGGCTTTAGTAAGGGTCTTGGTGGGAGCATTGCTGGGAAGGTCTAATTTTGTTCTAAAACACAGTTTACAGTACACCTAGCTTGAGGGGAAAGATCCGCTAAATTAATTTGGCCATACTTATTTATCCTTCAAAAGGTGACTCAGACAGAGTACGCAATTTCAAAAATATTGTACTGTCTATTAGGAAAATCAAAGTGTGACTTTTTGCACCACACAGCGTACATACCTTATATTTATCAGTGGTATTGTAATAGCACTTCCTGTTTTCCGTTCAATAATTACAGGCCGGGATTCAGTCAACATCCGCCAGGCAGGCAGTGGACAGGGTGTCTTCTGTCAGTGGTCACCAACATTGATGGACGAAGCGTCAGCTGGAATGGAGGAGTGCCGCTAATAAGAGGAATTGTTTGCTGCATGCAACTTACTTACCAAATTCAACAGGACAACTCCAACAACATACAGATACAGTATCCATTGTTTTCTTCTATGAGTGTGACTGCATTTCTTGGATCTCTCTCTGCTTCTAAATTGATCCCTACAGCCATTCTATAGGTTTTCTTTCGGCTAATTTTTAAACCTAATTTAATGTAAGAAGTGTTTCTCTGAGTGCAGAGATAGGCTAGTCAAAACGCTGCAGCCCTGTACTGTCGCATTCTAGTACTACTTACTTTTCAGTAACAATGCATGCAGTAGGGCATGCACTTCCTTTATGTCACTTAAAAGATTTGTGGTTAGCTTTAGTTTGTACCCAAAGATTTCTTTATCTTCAATTATTGTTTGTCCATGCTGTGCTTTTTTTTTCTTCTCTCAACAAAACCTACCCAAAAAGAAACCCCCATTCCCATCCATTTTCCAAACCCTAACCCTCTTCCCCCGGGCTGTGTGGTTTTGCTTGATGTGTGACTAAATGACATCAATAATTCCACACACTTGCTGGGGAGGATAAGGTCATAGCAACAGGCTGGTGAAGGAATCCGAGGATATATTCTAGACTTACTCAGCTTCAGTACTATTTCTTGTAGTAGTAGGAGCCAATGTCAAATAAATTCAACGCAAGTACTAGTTATACTTGCAATACTTTACCATTTGTTAGGCTACATTGTGGCACTGTTCTAGTGTACTGTCACCTGCTATATTCTCTATCGTACCGTAACCGTTGTAATGCTACAGTAAGGACAAACCAGGTTTCGTTTTCTTTTTTTCCATAGGTATGCAACTGCCACTGTGTCACACCACTAGTACCACCGCAATGAGGACATTTCATCCGCCCAGGATTGCCAACCTTAATCCCCATTTCCCGTGGAGCCAGCCCTGGGCCTAGCCCTAATTTCAAACACAAATTACAGGTAAGATAAGCGTTTGGTGGGAGGTAGTATAATGGAGTATTAGGACTAGACGAGAGATTGACGGTAGTACTACTAAAGTCCTAGGACTCTTCAGGAAAACAAACTTACTGTTAAACCCCCACCCACCAGACTCAAAAGCAGTAAAAAACAGGTATGGTCAGATAAAGTTTAAAAAAGTATATTTATGTAGCCCTAACAAAATAATCTCCCTCAAGACCCTCCCTAACCCCAACGATTGTCTTTCAAATGTCCCAAAAAGAACCCAACTCCCAAATCCCACCCCCCAAAGTCTCTAAAAAAAGGGCAAGGGACACTACACTACGGGAGGGTGCTGCTGTTGAATTTAGCGGCCAGGGCATCATACTCCTTGCGGAGGGTGGCATGGTCGAAGCGGAGGCCCTCAACCAAGTTCTTGTACCTAAGGACCTCCTGCTCCAGGTAGGACATTCTGAGTCCTAAGCGGCGCTGGCGTGCCTTGCAACTCCTGTGGGGGGCAGCTGATGTCTTTGCTGATCGGCGGTGGCGGTTGGCTTTGGTAGCCCGGCTCCGTACCGCTGGAGCAATGCGCTGGCTGGCAGCCCGTGGGGGCACGGAGGAGGATGCAGCTGTCCCAGTGGAGGATGTTGTGGTTCCACCGGTTGACTGCGTGTCCTCCTCCTCCAGGGCCACCAGCCGCCGATATACGGCGACAGTGGCATCCAGCCTCCGTTGCCGGGCCATTCGAGCCTGCTCCCTCCGTGATGTCGATTTGGAAGGAGCAACTATATGAAGAAAGAAAGACATAGTCTGTAACCAATGCTCCTTAACATTAATAACACAAAGTGATTGAGCCGAAAGTTGTGTCACAGTACAAATTGAAAGCACAGTACATAACTATTGAGGACAGTATCTATCTAACCTCCCACTTCTGCATCCTTGCTCTAACATTAGTGGGAGTTTAATGAACAAATTCTACGACCACTATGGACTTCCATTACAGTCGACTATGACAGTACACCAGTCTTATTCTTCTTCTTCTCTCTTGTTTAGGAAAATTGGTACGTTATCTTATGCAAGCCGGCAGAATGCCAGCGCAGTGAACTTGCACCCGAGAAAAACAGACGCACACCATGATGAGTGAGACAGACTTGCGTTACTGTACCGGTCCAGTACATGCAGGTCGTGAAGCTATTACTTTTCTATTACGGGTGGCACTGAGAATACTCTGTTACAAGGGCTACTGCTTAATTAATTTACCTTTCACCCTACAGTGCAAATGAGTACTAGAAAAGGAAAATGAAGAAGCTAAATAATTTGATTATCTATCACTTCACATGGGATGTATTTGATGACATATGGCATGACTTTAGGTGCTTTGCTTATTATTGAGTGAACAGTGATACACCCACACATGAATGACGTACTACTACTAAACTAAAGTTATTAAGAGAGGTACGGAGTGTCCACCGTAATAACCGGATATATGCTGTGCTTGCAGTTGCAATACAAACTACTGCTACTATTCATGGTAGTATTGGACAAATTTACAATTTCTTTTCCTTGCCAGTTGCCTTCCCTACACTGGAACGGACGTGCGGGTGCGGTGTTACATGCTCTTCAAGGTAACACTTAGTTCATCCAGTGACCATCTACTCTCTCTAGATACACATATGCTATCTAAGAGTCAGATAATACCATGCTCCGGGCATCCATCCATTCAAAGTATATGCACACATACAGTTTCAGTTTCACCCACCCAGGCTGTTCTCCTTCCACCCATCCTTGCTTCATCATTGACCCAGCCATGCACCATACCATATTCATTCCTTCCCAGCCACCTTCGGGGACCAAGCAAACACATATCATTCTTCTTTGCCAGCCATCATAAAATTTCTCGTCCTTCCACACTTACTTACACCCTTCTTTCGCTTTTCGTTCATCCCATCCATCAAGTTCATCTAAGATCTTATTGGGATTCTTCTCACCAAAAACTTCACAGCTAAGTTGAAGTACATTTAGAGGAGGCTACTACCTGGTTGATTTATTATACACCCGTGCAGAAAGCACACTATGCAGTCTTCAATCTCAATAAGTAAGGAATATATAGCTTACCGCCACCACCGTGTGAACCCTCACAGGAACGTCCGGCACTTGCACCGCATCCTCCCCAGAGTCCTCGTCCAACACCACCACCTCCGCGCTGGCCCCGCCACCAGATGTTACACCTACAAAGTACATTTAAGAATGTTAGAAATACACCACTCACTACTATATAGTATTTGGTCTAGGAGGAATAAAGAAATGTTAAAAAACGAAATACAATGTAATAATTTGTAACTGTATACTCTAAAGTAAAAATGTCCCTTTTTCCAGGGAAGGCTGTTGTCTTGCTGCACTTTTTGGCACAACTGATGAATGCTTGCTTTTTATTTTTAACACACACCACTTTTTCTCCTAACAGAAGCTTGACTTCTAAGAACACGATCAGGGTCAAGCTCAAGTTCAAACCAGGTGAGAGCTCAGCTCGACCACAAGAAATGTGTCCAATTAATCGTTAGCACTAAGCACTTTTCCATTTTCAGTTAAACGTTTACTTTTATGACAAAGTTGATTTTAATAAATGTGTTTAGTTTTAATAAAGCTTTTAAACTTAAATAGACTCTGTGGTTTTTGGTCCTCCAGACTAGAGTGGATGAGCTAAAGGTTTTGGAATTTTTGCAAGCATGAGTGCCTCTGACACTTCTTGACTGTGACTCCGTACTCTTGTCCTGCGTTGGATAATCTAATCATCATTGGGGATCAATCATCGGTGACTTTGGGAGCTAAATGACTCTGCCACACTATCTAGTCAGTAAGGAGATTGGGGGTTCTTCAAAGTCTGATATCACTGAGGTATGTGGAAAGAAAGTCTACCTGCGCCTATTATAATTGATAAACAATGCACTATTTAGTGTTCATAGTTCGGTTTGTGCAGATTTGTCCCTGCAACAGTAGTAGAATGGATTGTCCTCCTATCCAAACCAAAAGTAAAGTAGTATCTTATTCTTTCTTGGTGGTCATTCACCTTTTTATTGTTGGCAATTGTCAAAGCATAAACATTTAGAAGACTTGAAAAGACATTATGGACAATCCCAGAGGACTGCACTCAGTGCATAGAGCTATTGCTGACTAGAATGGGAGTCCAATGGAATTGCCAAATGTGCAATCTTAGTTAGCTACACAGACAGACTAATAAGAATAATCTAGTAATACCACAGGGAGTCATAGTCGAGGCAGGATAAGAATTTAGATCCAGTCTACAAGAAGATCAAAGACAATTTAGAAAAAATCGAATGAGGAACGCTAGGAAAAAATAGGTACTCTATATTAAAATTAAAACTTACTGGGGCCAGCAAAGGAGCCCTCGCCTGCCCGATCCTGGCCTGCATCTTCCTGAACAGCACCCTCCTCCTCCTCCTGTGTCCTCTTGCCCTTGGGGGGAGCTGATGTACAACATGAAAGAAAGAAAGACCAGAAAACATGGATGAGATTTGTCAACCAAATCAAACATTTCAAAAGAACAATAACAAAATATTTTGGAGAAATAGCAAATAGATTGACAACTATTCCACGGGATATATTGACCAATCTCATGTGGTATACTACGTTATTCGTATTGCCTGATTTGCGGACCGTTGACTTTGAAAGTTCCTATGTAACTCACTAAACAGACTACTAAAAAGGTTTGCCTAGGCCTGGCAGGCAGCAGTCCGCAGCACGCGAAGTGACAGACAAAGTCCATCGTGCTTGCAGATCAGTGAATACTCAAA
This sequence comes from Lissotriton helveticus, assembly GCF_964261635.1. Taxonomy (NCBI): domain Eukaryota; kingdom Metazoa; phylum Chordata; class Amphibia; order Caudata; family Salamandridae; genus Lissotriton; species Lissotriton helveticus. Next base: position 632,408,725 of record NC_136069.1, on the reverse strand, counting down.
CTATCAATCCACCGACCACCACCACTATTTCTTCTTATAGCCATGTGTCTAACGGAAGTACTGGACTTCAGTCTGTTGGGGCTGATTTAGAAGTCCCTTGCGGCTCATTTTTCTCCATTGTTGCGTGACTTTTGTGACGCAGCGGCAGAACAAAAGCGGCGCCATGGTGCGGCGTATATAAAAAAAAATGACGCATATGGGAGATGCATCACGTTGTAAAGCCCTGCGCCATCAGGGGGCGTTCCGGCGCAAGGAAGGGCGTTCCTGCGCAGGAACGAATCCTAAAAGTGGCTGAGGGAAATCTACAAGATGTCAATCAGTCACTTTTAGGACAATGATGCGTGACTGAAACACTGCGCCTGCTTGAAGCCGACGTATGGCTTGATGCAGCATTGGGGAGATAGGGCACCCCAGAGCATTGCTGGAGCTGCACCATCGTTGGCACGCAACTCCAGCAATGCGCCGCCTTTACGGCACAGATGCGTAAGGCTTCTGTGACGTTTTGGGCCCATGGGTGGTGGTGGTGGCATGGCGCACAATTACTGCCGCATCCCTGCTACTTTGCAGGGATGCGCCGGTAATTGAAAATATGACCCTTAGTGTCTAGCATTACGCAGTTCTTTACACTACACTCATACATAATTTCTCAGGCCAATGAAATGAACACAAAATACAAAACAAATAAGCATAGTAGCAAGCAAGGCTACTGAGAAGGAGAGCAGTGCACCTGAAATGCATAGAAGATTTTGAAATATAATTTACCTACAATGTAATCGGCAGCATTATTGCTCTTGGTAAAGAACAAAGATTTGCAAATAACAGAGCCGGATAAAACAGAGTAGTGATGAAATAGCTAGAAATAGCTACTACTACTCACCAAGCCCGGGGACCTCTACGCCGAGCGCGTCCAGCAAGTCGCGTTCCCGGTCCATGACATCCGTCCAGCGGTGGGTGGCCTGGTTATAGGTGCGCCGGACCCCAGAGAGCTTAAACATGGCCCGGCACACCTTCTCCCAGCGCTTCCGGCGCTCCCGGATGCCATAGCCGGTTGCGATCTTGCCGCCTCCCAGGATGGTCTTGGGGAAGCGGCGCTGGACGTGGAATATTAGTGCGGCCACCTCCTCCGCGCTAAAGATCTCCCGTGGCATCACTAGCTCCCCCCTCAAACGCCCGCACGGGAGCCGGGCACGGGGTGCGGGACCCTTCCCCTTCTCAGGGTGCTTCCCGGCTCCCTTTACCACGGTCTGGGCAGAAATGAAGTTAAATAATAAAGAAGAAATAGAATAGGGAAGAAGAAAAGGAAAGAGTTTAAAAAAGTAATTTAAAATTAACAAAAAGTAGCAGAAAACACAAAAATATAGAGCTAGAAAAATAGAGGGATAGATAATAAGTAAAATAGATCAAAAAAACTTCAAACAAGCAAAGGATGGCAGAGATTCAGAGAGGATACAGAAAGCATGCCCAGAACCATAGCAATGAATGAGAAACAAGATGGCCGCGCCCGTTCACGACCGCGTGGGTAAGTTCGCGCGAGATTTTCCTCGCGATCACGCGCAAAATTGTACTAGCGAGCAGCACACTTTGCGAGATTACACATAGCGGCCGGAAACGGAATTACGTCACGCAAACAAGATGGCCGCGCCCGTGTACGACCGCTAGGGTAACTTCGCAAACGTATCGCTACAAGCGCCTTGCGAACACGCAAAAAATCACGCGAATATACACACCGCAAAAAAAAAATAGTGTATTCGCATGCATTCGCGGCTTCCGAAATCGATCTCGCACGGATTCGCGCCCCGCAAATCGCGCGAAATTGCAGAAAAACGATTTTTGCTAAACTGAAAGCAATCAGCAGGTGCAAAAGTTCAAACTTAACATTAGTAACCATTCACTCTAGTGCTTCCTGAGGGGCCCCTCCAGAGTTCAGTTGCCTATTTGCAACTATTCTATGACCCTGCTATGACCCAAACAGCAGGCTCATAGAATAGCTACAAGTAGACCATAAAGGTCCTGTGAAAAAAAAATTCACTGCAACAGAAAGGAAATTACAGATAAGGAAGGAAGCAGGTGCCAGCCAGACTGGAAGTTTCAAAATTACTGACACATTAATCACCCCCAAATTAATTCATGGCAGTTGAAGAAGGGCAGGTGTGCTTGCTTTCACTGCAACAGAAAGCAAATTACAGATAAGGAAGGAAGCAGGTGCCAGCCAGACTGGAAGTTTCAAAATCACTGACACATTAATCAACCCCAAATTAATTCATGGCAGTTGAAGCAGGGCAGGTGTGCTTGCTTTTTTTCACCCCCACAATCTACAGTGATAAACAAACCTAATGGGTGGCAGTGAGGATGTACCAGAGGGTGGCATGGGTGTACCAGAGGGTGGCAGTGGTGAAACAGAGGGTGCTGTGAACCTGTGATGATAAACCAGACGTAGAAACAACATAGTCGCGGCCGTTGCGAGCCGAAAAGTAAGTTCGCAATTGCGAAATGGTCCACAAATCCTCGCGAACGCTCGCCAACACAAAAAACGTAAAAATCCGCAAATCCGCGAGAGTTCGCGGATTTTGCGTATTGCGGATCCGTAAATTCGCAAATTCGCGTACGCGAGATCCGCTAGATCCGCCCATACTTACCAATCACCCTAATCAACGTGGATTCTAAAATATATTCTAAGTTAATAGCGAATCGAATGGCACCATTAATCCACAAACTTGTGTCAAATACCCAGCACGGGTTTGTGCCAGGAAGAGAAACTACAGATCACATTCATAGAGTGGATCACCCTTTTTGACAGTACAGAGGTGACAGGAGACCCAATGGCGCTTGTCCTCTTAGACGCCGAAAAAGCTTTTGACCGGGTCTCCTGGTCATTTCTGTGGATGGCAATGGGGCATCTGGGCTTTAAACAAGGTTTCATTCAGGCGGTACAAAAATTATACATCGACCCTAAAGCTGTAGTGATGGTAAATGGCGATCTCTCTAAAGAATTAATAATATCAAGGGGAACTCGACACAGATGCCCATGCTCCCCATTGCTGTTTGCCATCTACATTGATCCCTTTATTCACAGTCTGGAATCTGATGCTGGTATTATCCCTATACTGAGTCAAGGCTATATGACAAAAACGCTTGCCTATGCCGACGACATCGCCATAGTAACATCAGATCCGGCACTAGCCCTACCTATAATTGAAACTGAGGCTAAAAACTTTGGTAAATTGGCCGGCTATGCTCTTAACCAGAGTAAAACCCAAGTAGTTCTGAATGATAAATGTACAATGGTAGATCCTCGAGTGACTACAAAAGCGACCTACTTAGGGGTATGTATCACCTCCAAACTCGATAAAGTTGTTGAATTAAATTTCAGCCCCATGCTAGGTAAAATGCAGAAAGATCTTCACTGTCTTAACAATTTACATTTATCCTTGATTGGCCGTGTAAATGCACTAAAAATGGTTTACTTCCCTAAATTGCTCTATATGTTTAGAGCAATTAATTTGGAAATTTCCGATTATTGGTTTAAACTGATGGAGCGTACTTTCTCTAGTTTTATCTGGTCCTATTCACAACCTCGAAGAGCCTACAAGCTTTTGACTCTTCCTTAAGAAAAAGGAGGCCTCGCCCTCCCTAACCTTAAGCTATATTATTGGGCATGCATGCTTTCATATAATCATGAACTTTTTTTCCTTTTAAAAGATAATGAGATTGCTTCAGGGGATGACCAACCATCAATACATCAGCTGGTATTAAGCAATAAGAGTAAAGGCTATCTGTGGCGATTTCTCTATGATAGCTACCACGAACAAATCCGCCTAAAGACTTTACTGGGGGTGTTTAAACCGTGGAAAGCAGTAAGGAGACTATTGGGTATAGGAGGACTCTCGCTCTACTCTCCTCTAAGCAACATTCTGGTCCTCCCTGAAATTTTCAGAGGAGCCTGTATTGATAGATGGACTACAGCAGGAATTACACATTTTGGATGTCTTTTTGCAAATGAAGGGTTACACTCGTTTGAAACCTTGAGGGAAATATATCACTTGGAGTGGAGGGATTTCTTTAAATACCTACAAATCAGAGACTTCTTAACACGAAGGATTAGGGAAAATAACTCATTTGATAAAATACCGATAGCAGAAACCCTAAAAAAAAAATAAAAAAATTCACAATTGGCGAGATATATTCTCACCTCTTATCCCCCCATCCAAACAATCTTGAGAAAACAGCACAGAAGTGGCAGGGAAAATTACCAATTACTATGGAAGAATTTAACTATGCTTATGATTTATCCCAAACTATCCTTATGTCAACTAAATTGCAAACACAGTTTTATAAAACCTGCTTCTTTATGTATTATACCCCTGATAGAATTGCTAAATGGGGGAGTGGGAGGGGTACATGTTGCTTTAGGTGTACATTATCTAAGGCAGACAGCATACATATATTTTCCTCTTGTGCCAACTTATCCTCCATAAAACTGAGTATTGAACGGTTTCTAACTGATGTGCTAAAAACCAGAATATCCCTATCTAATGAAATGATTTTGCTCGGGGTTACTAATCTCGCAGTACCATCCCCTGGAAATGAACTAATATTTATCGCCATGGCGGTCTTAAGAATCTGTATCGCTTCCGCCTGGCTAGACCCTAACCCACCATCTTTTCAACAGTGGTTCTCTAGATTGTTAGCTATATATAACTTAGAAATGGCCATATATAAAAGAAAAGGCAGAAAGCGGAGGGCCAGGGGACTGAAAATCTGGAATCCTTTAATTGAGTGGTCCCAATCCCAAGGTAATTCTTTGTAACAAAAGGCCAGAACTAGTCTGATGTAAAATTGCTAAAATCTAATCTGTTATGGTTGTCAATTGTATGAAATCTATAATTACTTAGTTATTGATGCATCTCCCGAAATAGACGGAAATGTTTTTGTTGGTTGATTAACCTATTTATCCATCAATGTATGATTTGTAAACGTATCTAATCTTTTTACTTCTCTGTGTTTATATGTGGGAAACATTTTTGTTGAACTTGTCTGACTTGGGGAGGGGAGGGAGGGTGTTGCTGGAATTGGAAAAACCTAATAAAGATATTTAAAGGAGGAAATTACTGACCTGGTGCCCCCGACGTGGAGAGACGTGCCTTGATCAGCGCTGGAGACTGTCTGGCATCACTGACGCAGTCTGTGGCCTGCACGCCACTCCCCGTTGCTGGAGACCGGGGCCTGGAGTAGAGGAGGGGCCCGAGCACGGCGTGGCTGGCTAGGCGTGCTGTGGTGCGGGGCATTCCCGTGGTCTGGGGGGCGTTGGCTCCTTCCCCCTGATCTCGGCCGGCGGGGTCCCTGCCTGCCCTACAATCGCACTTGTGGAGCGTGGGACCAGCTGGCGATCCCTGGCGTGCTGCCACCCTGATAATCTGCGGAAGATGGCGGTGGCCCGCTAGAAGAGTGCACTGGGGACTGACACGGCGAGTGAGGAGGTCGCGTAGTCCCACATTGACTCGCACTGTCCACCTCCCATTGTATCGGGCCGTGGTTGGGATGAATGCAGAGACCCGGGCCCGGTTGTAAGCGGGACCGGGAAGAGGCTGAGACCAGAGGTGGCGTATGCGGCCGATCGGCTGTGTGGTGACGTGGACGCTGTCTTGTGCCTGGCCACGGCCGAATCTACTGCCTTTGCTTAGACAGCCCCCCGCCTGTGCCCCATGCCTCCTCGAGAGGAGTATATGCTGCAGATCTCCCGGTGTGCTGGACGGGAGTGTCCCTATGAGCTGGGGGCCGGATCACGGAGGAGGAGAGACGGCATGGTGGAGGATTCCCTCTGCTGAAATGGCAGTGAGTGGCGTAGCCTCTGCGCTGGTCCCTGCATTTTGCCCCAGAGCCTGGTGACCTGGGGGGTACCTGGAAGCACCCTACCAAGGTAAATTGATACCCAGCGATCAGGGGACATAGCTGCCTTTCAGACCCCACGAGGGCTGCCCACGGAGAATACAAACTACTGCAAGATCAGACTTGGACCCCTTCCCTCGCTTTCCTCTGCAGCACAGAGCTCTAGCTACTGGACACAGACACTTGCCGCAAGAGCGGATGGTCCCCCACAGTACAGGGCCCAAGCTCTGCATGTGGAGATCGTGCCTTGGGGGCGTGTGGGGGGATGCCGCTGTGCTACATGCTGTGCACACTGTGTACTGGGTGAGGGGCCGGCAACTGCTGGACGGAGGTTCTGTTTGGTGCCCCTGCCATACCGGGCCCCAATACTGATTGACCACCCGGACCTGAGATGACCTCTGAGGTGTGATGGGATCCTCTCTATTCCCTGCTCTGGCGTCGCGGAGGGTCCAGCACCCACGAGGGGACACAAACAGTGCGATATCACTACTCTGGGTCTACTTGCTGGAACAGACTGGCGCTGGGCCTCGTGAGAAAACCACGCTATGGGAAGAGTCCGAGCGAAAACACTGGAGGGACAACAGGGAGCTGACCCATCTTCTGTCATGTCGGGGCGCAGTAGCCAGCCCCCCTCCCTGGAGCGGGTTCTACCAATCACGCTGACAGTACACCAGATAAACTAGACCTTATCCTCAAGGAGATCCGTGATTCTAGAATGGCACTCGAACTGCAGATAGGTACCCTCACCACAGGCCTTACGCTACTCAGGGAGGACCACGGCAAGCTGGCGGACACGGTCAAGGCCCACGACCAATCCATTGCAGACCTTACCCCAAGAGTTACAGACCACTCATCTACATTGTAGCAACTGCAACAACAGATGACAACACTTATGGACCGGGTGGAAGAAGCAGAGGGCAGAAATAGACGCAATAATATACGCGTTATTGGTCTCCCGGAACGTAGCAAAGGGAATAAGGCAGCTGACTTTATGGAGAAGTTGTTTAGGGACCAAGTAGCTCCTGAGGGGCTCTCCCCATACTTATGCGTTGAGCGCGCCCATAGAATCCCGACCGGACCACCTAAACCTGGCACGTCACCTCGTCCTCTGATAGTGAAAATCCTCAACTATAGAGACCACGACATCCTATTACAGAGAGCGAGAGAAAAGGCACTAATCCAGTTCGAAAACCAACGTATATCATTATATCCAGATTATACTATCTTGGTGCAGAGACAAAGATCACCCTACCAGGTTATAAAGAAAAAGCTCCAGAAAGCGCAACTCAAATATGTGCTTTTATACCCTGCCAGGCTGTAAGTTATCCACGACAAGTAGACCCACTTTTTTGAAAGTCCAGCGGATGCTGAGGAATGGATGGAGGTGATGGGTATAGGCTCTAGCCAGATTAGCCGCACGGACTTCTCCTCACAAGACTCTACCAAATTCCCAAGGTGGAACTCTCACTGCTCCTAGAACTCCGTCCAGAATAAAGGTGGCGCAGGCCCATCGCGATAGCAACAATGAGGGGAGCAGGAGGGAGCGGTTGCGACAGCTGGTGCATTCCGAGATTATACAAATAAAATGTCCACGGACTCAGATGATAGTACTATACATTCTGACTCTGAACATAGTATAACCCTCTTCCCCTCCATCACGCCCGGAACGGCCGATATGATTGATAACTGACCATAGGCATCGGACACACAGAGCCCGCGAAGGACACAGGGACCTTGATGTTCGTCGATACAGTAGACTCCATGCCCTTGGGACTGTCATATCTTTTTACCAGTGTTGCTTTCTCAGAATGTTGTCACCCTGCTGTGATTTGTGTAGTACTGTAGAAGGCACAAATTGTAAGTTTCATGGATATAGAAGAAGCTTCACCATGTATAAAAAGAAAATGTTCTTTTCGTCCTGTTCTGTTCTGAAGGGGGCTCCGAAGAAACCCTACAAATGTTTGTCGGTGGCAGATAGACACAAGGGCCCCTAGGGGCCCTGATCACACGCCCCCCCAACCCCTGGATGGGGATCCGTAGAGCCGTCTGGTTTCAGACCCTGCAGTAATCATGGCCATGACTGAGGATAGCCACCTTCCTGTTAGCGTATGCACCGTTATCTGTTATGTGCTATTTGTACACTATTGCTGGGCACAGCAAGGTTCTAGTGCTGCGCCGAGTTTAGTTGAGGTTTCGGGGACGGGGGACTCCTGGTCGGGATTGGTCTACATACTCCGCACACGCAGGGTTTTATATTACTCACAAAGACATGCCCAGGACAGCTAACACCACAGGGGCGTACAACCTCGTGACGTGGAATGTACGTGGGTTGGGGGCAATCCAGAAGAGGCACCGTATTCATGCATACCTCCTCAGACGTAAGACACAGGTGGCATTCCTCCAAGAATCTCATCTAACTGATTCCGAAGCACAAAAAATGCGCAAGAAATGGAGGGGTCACATTTACTCTACCAATTACTCCGCCTTTGCTAGGGTTGCGACCATTTGGATACATCATGGGGTCCCATTCCTTGAGCTGGACAGACTGGTTTATGACCAAGGCAGATACGTTTTGGTGAGAGGCACACTGGATGGCTCCTTGGGTCCTGGGCAGCATCTATGCCCCTAACATTGACCAGGACCAGTTCCTACACAGGTTGGGTGCAGTATTGGCAGACTGTGATGGTATACCCTGGATACTGGGTGGGGATTGGAATGCGGTTATGAACACGGCCTTAGATAGATCACACCCATCCCTACATGGCACAAATGCCAGCAAATTGGATGATCTATTCACTACATGGACGGAGGGATGGAGACACTGACGCATGGCGACACCTTCCCTGGACCCATAAGGAATATTCCTTCTCTTCCTCTGTACACAGTCTACATACCAGATTTGACAGGTTCCTTTGTTACCGACCCATCATCGCTAGGATTCACCAATCCACTTATTTAGCAAAAACATTCTCCGACCACAACCCCCTAGAGCTCACAATTGGCTGGGGTCCAGAACCCACCCCTGTTCCTACCTGGAAACTAAACCTACAACTACTGGAGGATGGCCTATTCCGCACAACCCGCTCTAACATTATCACTAATTATCTGATCGAAAACTGGAACACAGCCTCCTCCAATCTGATTGACTGGGATGCCCTGAAAGTGGTAGTCAGGGGAGCATCGATTGGTCAAGTGGCTGGGGCCTGACAGGAGACGCACCAACGATTGCAAAGTATAGAACAGCGCCTAAACACACTGGAACAGGAAGTGATAGCCGACCCAGACAAACGGGGAGCATTACAGGCTGCCCACATAGACCATGCGGAAACATTAGAGAGATTGCGGACCATGGAGCATTCCTACAACGAAAACACATGAACGCAGACAGATCGGGTGCACTGCTGGCTCGCTTAGTTAGGAATAGGCCAGACCCGTCAGTAATAACAAGCATCTGTACCCGTGCAGGCCACATAGTTCATACACAAAATGAAATCAACACAGCCTTTTATGAACATCTAGCAACGCTATATGAGCCCCCCGCTCTGGTGGAAGGCCATTCCATAACAGAGTTTTTGCAGGACCTCCATTTTCCAGTAGTCCCTGATGCAGTAAAAAAGGACATTGATGGCCCTATCACTCAAAATGAAATCCGTGCAGCCATTAAGGGGTTGAATCGCAACAAGTCCCCTAGGATTGATGGACTCCCTGTCGCGTTTTACCATACTTGCTCGGAGACCTTGGTACCCACCCTAGAATCTGTCTATAAGGTAGCCTTTGAGACTGGTCACCTGCCGTTATCCACTATGCAAGCCTTGGTTACATCGATACCCAAGCCAGGTCGAGATACCTTAGAGCTCTCTAATTACAGGCCCCTCTCCTTACTGTCCACTGAATACAAAATCCTAAGTAAGGCCCTTGCTAATCGCAAACAACCACACCTTAATATGCTAATCCATAGGGATCAATGCGGGTTCCTGCCGAATCGCAGTACCTCACTAAACACTAGATTACATTCTGTAATGCAGGCTACCCCTCGGGAATACCAGGATGCAGGATGCATAGCACTGGATTTTAAGCAGGCCTTTGACTTCCTTTCTTGGGATTTTATGTTCATGACACTACGACGATTTGGGTTCCCGGACAAGTTTCTTAAAAGGGTCAGTTTATTTTATACATCTCCCAGGGCCAGGGCACGCACTGGCCGTTACATCTCGGATCCATACAATATCTATAGGGGCACAAGACAGGGATGCCCGCTATCCCCTTGTTATTTGTGCTCGCACTGGAGCCACTAGCGTTAGCCCTCAGAGACTCTGCGGCCCAACTCGGCATTCCCATTGCTGAGACACACCACCTAATATCCATCTATGCAGATGACATACTGCTGTATTTACGGGAACTGACAGCTGACAAAGCCCCTCTCCCCAGCATCTTTGCCACTTTTGAACGCCTGTCGGGACTGGCTATAAACCCAGAGAAATCGAATACTTATTTTTTCCAGGAATCACAGCATCCACCTCGCGTACAGTTTGGCAATTATGCAATACTAGTGGCTCCCACCACCTTCAAATATCTAGGCATCCAGGTCTATAGGACACAGACGGACCAGATTGAGGGCAATATAGTCCGGGCCATAACGGCCCTCCAAGCTAATGTGGCCTTTTGGTCCTCGTTGCCACTTTCGGTGATGGGCAGGGTTGCCGTATCAAAAATGGTGATGCTGCCCCGCCTATTATAATATTTTGAAAATATACCTGTGGTTCTTCCACAGTCTATTTTTAACACACTGAATTCTATGTTGACTGCACTCATTTGGGGGGCTGGTCGAAAGCCTTCGAAAACTCCAACTGGAAACACGCAGTGGCTGCTTGGGAGTCCCTTTTCGAAGCTACTACTACGCCAGCCAGCTCCAATGGCTATCATACTGGACGGCAGGGAGAAACCTACAGGAGATTGGGTTCACACCGCAGAGGATGGATCGAGGCGAATTACATTCCTTACTATTACCGAAGGCCAAGATCCCTCCAGACTGCCCCTCCCTACTGAGAACCGCCCTACAATGCTGGAGGAAGGCCCTATAGTACACCGCCGCAGCGACCCCCTACGCCACAAACATCCCCCTCATCGGGATTCCCACACAGCAGGGTAGACTATCGAAGGCAAGGGTACTGGACAGATATTGGGGTGGAGGACGTGGGCGCATTCTTTAACGATGGCACCATACTAGATCACGACGCCTTTGTACAGGCCACGGGAGCACCTGCAGGCTTATTCTTATTGCATGCCACTATGACACGTTACATAAGGACTACCTTGGCACCACAACACAACTTGGTTATATGGGAACTGGGGGACACCTGGTATGGTGGTTGTACACAGGGGTTAGGGCACATGATGCTATTGCACTCACCTCTCTCAGAACACAATGGTCCGAGGACTCTTCAGTGGGAATTACCGACAAGGCATGGGCGTACATGCTAGAACACTGCAAAAAGGTATTGCGTAACGCGGAACTGAAATTTATCCAGTCAATGGTCCTGCATAGATCGCCCCTCACGCCCCAGCGGATCCATCGCATGCTTCCAGATTCCTCCCACTGATGCCCCCGCTGTAGAGAAGATGTGGCAGGGTTTCTTCACATGCTATGGTCCTGCCCTTGCCTTGGAGATTATTGGAGACGAATCTGCAACTCACTGAACACAGTTACACAACTCCCAGTTCCAGATGAAGCCCTAAATTGCCTCATACGTCACCGGAGGCATTCAAAGATACAAAAGGTACGGTTAAAGTCCTTAGATCTAGCATTTATCCTAGCGGTGAGAGCCCTCACTATGAGGTGGAAGTCTCCAGGATGCCCGGCAGTGTCCATCTGGCAGGCGGACATGCTTCAGTGGGGGAGGGCAGAGGGTGCAGCCCTTCGTAGAGAGGAGGAGAGAGGGCTGAGGGAACAACCCATTTCACTGGATTGGGAGGCTATGCTGATCGTACTTGAATCACTTGATTTGTCGTCCCCATAAACCGCATTGACCTCATGGTATACAAAGAAGTCATGTAGCTTCTGGCCCGAGTTCTGAGACCAGGACTAACAATTTCCAGCCCTAGACCACACTAGACCTTGGAGTAATATGTCTATAGTGAGTTACTCTTATTGTTACAGACCACTAGAGAAACCACGACCAGGATTCTAGGGGAGAGGGATGGGAGGAGGGAGGGAATGGGAAGGGTTAGTTTCAGCTCTGTTACCTGTATTCACACACCGCTTTATTTTGATTTTGCTCACATTGGTAATATGAGTGGTTTATTGATACTTATGCTAATAGAGTCCAGGTCCCATGACTACACAAGAATTGTATATGCCAACTGTGTGGTACTATATGTGAAGAAAAGACTGTCTCTGTTGTATACCATTTACGCTATGTGATGTGACGTAGTCATCAATAATGTGTGTTAAAAAAAAAACATGTTCGAGTCACGCCGTTGACTCACCATCCTGTGATTCTGGGCAAATCAGTTAATCTCTCTGCTGCATATGCAAACATTTCTGGGGCTATTTGTATTTCCTAAACTATTTATTCACAACCCCAAGTACAGGTGCGTTTTTCAGGCTCTGTCTACAAATCACCTTCGCTCATAAAATATGCTTTTTAATATAGCGCTTCTTAAAAAAGGTGTTTGTTTTTTCCAAATAAAAGTTTATGTTCTGTCTTTATTATCTAACGCAATAATATAACAATAATGCTTTCACAAGTGTATGAAGGATGAATGTTACAGTCAGCCCTGCTTCACTTTTTAAACTTGGCATCATTTTTTTTTTCTTACTTGTTATTCCATTTTGGAAGCTACCATTAACTTGAAAGGAGTTGCAAAAGAAAATGACTAGAGCGTAGTTTAAGATCCATGAAAGCAACAAAATAAAATCCCACACTAGGGCGGACTGAATACAAACGTGCACTTCTTCTAAACACTAGGCCTCTCATCTCTGCACCGGTGACCTCGCTGAACGGGGCACGGATTCTAGCGCTGAGTCCCGTGACATACGCAGGGCGCCTCAATTGTGACGTTTGTTATTTTAGGGGGGCATATTACCGGAAACTATCTGTTGCTATTCGAGGCAGACACTTCTGTCATATTAGCTGCTTACGGTTATGGAGGATCATGCACTACAGCAGCCTGAGAAATGAGATGACGTGGTTTGTTATGCTATTCATAATTGTATAGCGCCCTTTGTGTTCAAGATATTACTGCACGCAGATTGAAACGCTACTTTTTTTTAGTTTTATTTTGAGAGTTAAAGATCAGAACAGTTCTGCTAATCTATGAGACGTTATATTATTTATAGGCGGTATCCTGCGTAGAGTGTTCAGTCTGCCGCATTCTAAGGAACGAGAGGGACAGTACCACCTCAGGCACACTTCTGTAAACTGTGTAACCCGCTGCTCCTCACTGTGTCCCCAGACCCCCTCCTTCCACACCAACACCTGATGCACTGCATCACTGTGGCGCACTGCACATCACATTCGAGGCACAGAAGCCCTCTCTGCAATAGAAACGTACAAAAGCAGAGCATAGGCACACAACACGACGGTAGGCAATCTCCTTAAAGTACAAAGATGTGGGTAATGACAAGAGCTGCTGAGCTGGAAGCTGGGGAACAATGTTTGAGTCACGGCGTTGGCTCACCCTCTTGTGATTCTGGGCAAATCAGTTAATCTCCTCTTGCATCCAAAAGGGAATGTGTTTTTGTGTTTTAAGCCGCGGTCTAAAAATTACCCTTGCTAATAAAATCTGTTTTTTATATAGCGCTTATTAAAAGGTTTTGTTTTTGGCTACTAAAACTGTATGTTGTGTCTTTATTATGTAACGCAAGATTATTAAAAAATGCTTTCACTTGTGTATGAATCATGAAAGTTACAGTCAGCTCTGCTTTAATTTAAACCTGTAGCTGCTGCATGCGCCCACATTTCTGGAGCCAACTGTTTATAATTTGCGTTTCCACGCACACTTATTTATATTTCCCAAACGTTTATGCACTGTCTTGTGCTATGTCCCTCCTCAGCGTCTGTTTGCCTGTGATCGTGTGTATTTATTAATTGGGAACTGGTTGATAAGGTATGCAAGGTGCTTATATAAGCTATTTTACTAAAACTGAGGGGCTCTGTTTCAATGTTAACATGGAGGTGTAAACAGTGGGTGAAAAATGAAAGAAGTGTTAGGCAGAGTGTTTTGGTAAACTTTTTAAAAAACAAACTATTACAGCGCAAAAACAATAAAATCTCTCGTACACTATTGTAATGCAGGTACAAACTTGCCAGGTTGTTGTTTAAACATCACCCATAAGTGCAACTGCATCAAAGGCACATTTGCATCTCCTAAGGATGATAACAATCTTTACAAGGAGCAAACATTTCTCTTTATTGTGTCAGGGCAGACTCAACACAGATTAAAGACATTAACAAAGGCAATAGCTCTGGCTAACCACTTATAAGGTCCCAAAGGTGAGACCTATTGGCTATGCCAATGCTTGTTTATAACTAGACAATAGCGCTGTTGATTGCTCCTTGAAGCCGTATTTAACGGTTGCAAGTTTAGAAATTAAAATTGGATTCTGGTAAACTGAAGGAATGCGGCGAGACAGGCTGACGTAGAAATTTCAGCTGTAGAGATCGCCAAGACTGCTAAACCAAGGCGTCCTGAATATAAAACTAAGGGCAAGGATTTCCGAAAGGGAGATTTCGAATACACTCATGCTGAAAGTCAGATCTGAAATGGAGGCACATGATCCGCACGTATAGCAACAAAAATCCACTGATTGTCTATCATTACGAATAAGGATACAAAAATGGTAATCGTGCACGAAAGAAGGAACAAGTAATCACAATTGAACACAATGTGCTGCAAAGGATAATTACAGGTATATAACAAGCATTGGCATTGCCAATAGGTATCGCCTTTTGGCCCTTGTAAGTGTGTTGCTACACTAATATATGGGCACTTAAGCAAATGTTGGCAATGTTGCACGCTCTGAATGGTTGTAACCTACAATCCACATATTTCAAAATGCAGGGGAGGAAGGAAAAAAAAAAAAAGCTGTGTCCTAATAAGCAATAATGCCCCATATATACACGAGACTGAAAGCACATTGAGCACCAATACAAATGACTGCACGTAACTACATGAATATTTCATCAATACCGTGTCTTAACACCATGGGCTGCAGAAAGGTCAAAGGCTAAGTCAAAGAAAGTCTGCTTCGATACATTGTGACCAATCTTTGATAGAACAATAATTCTAGGCGTGCTCCACCCAAACCAAGCGGTCTGTGCAATATCTTGTGTATTAATGCGGACTATAACAAATATTTTAAAAACAGTGAGCAGAACCAAATCTGTGTGATCTAATGTCGTGTTGTCAATAAGTCAATAACAGACAAGGATTATGCAGAGTATAGGCAGTAGTGCAGTGCTGATAGCAATGAGACATGCACCCGTGTGAGATCTATTATTAACCTTCACTGCGTGGCCGATAGTGTAAACGTGATCATAATGGCTACCAAAAGTGTTCAACCAGAACAAGAGACGGCCTGGCGCCGTCAAAGTGAAAGTACGGCTGGCCGTCGGCAGTGAATAAATTAGGGAGGAGAAATGCCTGAGAGTGCGAAATGATCCCTTTGAAGTGAAGCTGCTGGCGGCAGATGGCTGTCTTTCCTGTAAACGCGCTTTTCTATGTCAATGCGCTTGCGCATTGAGCTCCTTTTCACGGGCACTGCATGGAATCGCCCGATCTCGGTAAGCTCTGTTTAAGCCCCTTTATCTCTCGCTCCGCTCAATGCGCATGCGCATTGAGACAGGTCGCTTGACCTAAAAATGTACATGGGATGCATATGATCCCAACATATTTATATAAAGTTATAAAAGCCAACATACCTAATGAAACATTGTTACTGTTTAGGGGTCATAACAAGTGAGCGGAACATAATCAATAATAATGGCGCACTGATTGAAGGCTCAACAAATTAGCATAACCAAAGCTGCTCTGATGCCAGCATAAATGGTGGTCTTGTAATGTGTATTTTACAGCAGTGGCCCTACGCCACCCCAGTTTGAACCCAGCCATATGCAAATCAGTCTTGACCTTGTGCCCCATGGGAACAGTCCAGACCGAACCGCCAGGCCAGGTCCTCCCTGGACCAGAAACAAGAATCCTGGGACCGGTTTCAGGATATGTCACCCTTCTCCAGCCAGGCTAGCTTGAATCCAGTGGCACAGTGAGCAAAGAGCCCACGTCTGGGCATACCCATTCCACTTAGGGCGAAAAGTGTTACAGCAAACAAATGATGGACGGAATGCCTGGCAGTACGGTCTGGACTGATCCCATGGGGCACAGGGTCAAGACTGATTTGCATATGGCTGGGTCCAAACTGGGGTGGTGTAGTGGGCAAAAGAACGATGGATTGAACCCAGATCTTTTGACAGGGGGAGAATGTATGCATTGTCAGCATTCCATCCATTATTTGTTTGCTGTAACACATTGTTGTAAATGAATCTAGGACCCTATTGTCATTTTTTCCGATTCTTGCCCTTATATAGGTATAGATTATCCGATCCTTATATAGGCATAGAAATCATTACCATATTTAGACTGAGCCTATGCAGCCCAAATACGGCATGGCTACTTCCACTAAGTTCCAAGAATCAACAACGATTTCTTAGAGAAACCCGCCTTCAGCAGCTAGGGACTTCCCCTTGCCTGAATACTAATTTATCTTGGAAATCATGGAGTTTTCGAAGCAATGAGTCTTTGATGACGTTATTAAGTCCAATCACACCTCAAACTCAGCACCTTCAAAGTATAAATATGCCTAGATTTGCCCAGACAAACACACGGTGGTTTGGAGCAGATCGACTAACTACTTGCCCGACGCCCTGCAGCAGCAAGTGCTGAAGGAAGCCGACCCTCCAGCTGACGCACTGAGAGACGTTGTCTTTTCTCCTGCCAAGAAATCCAGCTCCAGTGTTTCCAGGCTACCCTTGCGGGTTGCTGGGAAATCGAGTCCTGAGAGAGAGATACAAGACCTACTTCATTCTAAACCAAGGTACGGAGCTGATTAGACCCTTAGAGAATTCTTGGATAGATTCTTGGCAGAGAAATACTAAACCTAAGCTACTCCTCACTTACTTCTTCCCTTGTACTAGACGTAGGTTAGGTACACCGGGGTAGGCATATTTTAGAAGCACCAGTTGAGTACTTTTAGTCATTATTTTATCACTGTATATATTTTATATGTTTTAGGCAACTTATGGCTTAGAAACCATATCATGCTTTTACAGTACTACTTTATAATACTTTTCGTATTATATGCCCTGTACTTTATAACCCGTATTACGATTGTAGCAGTACATTTCTTATGCTTGAGAAAGAAGACTGTTCAATAAATACTTTTTATTGAAAACGCCAGTCTCTCTATTTTTTCAGCACCTCTGGTGAAACGAAGCATGCACGATTGACTGAGTAAAATAGCTATCATTGTTTACACGACTCTAGAGATTGATTTCTTATTCTTGGGAAGTTGTCATGTTTATGCGGTTGTCAGAAACTAATCCCTTCTTGTGAATTCGAGAAAGTTTCTAGTAACCTCTGAGCTAGCTGGCACTCACAATTAATTTTAATAAATTCAGTAGAGACCTAGTTGACCTCAGTCCTACGTCTAAACTGCAGGATATATTATTCCAATGCGCAGAGCCTATTGGGAATATAGGAACTACACTACAACATTATTTTGTAATAAAGCAAACGCACACTTGCACAAGTGAAATCACAGAGCAGCCTACGAAGAGGCGCAATAGCTGGACCTTGAAGTAGAAGTGGGTGACATCTGCTAGCAGACCAGTAACAGGACACACTGCATGGCCTCCACTTGTGGGTGGGGAAGCCCCTACACAACAGGGGGAACATCTGATGTGAGAGGCTGGCAGTGACAGCAGGGGACAGTGCTGACTGTGCATAACAAGCTCATCCTAAAGCCGCATGTACCCGCTGGGAGGTATACTGGGTTTTGGAGGGGACCCTGCCAACCGTAAACAGGAGAAGAGGGTTTAAGATACTGCGCCAGCCACTCTACGACCTGGCTCTGTCACTGCCTTCACTATAAAACCATAGTGCATTGCCTGAAAGCAGCTGAGCACTGGCTGTTGTGAACACCCCATCGGGACGGTCCTTCTCCTCCCAAGCGTTGTGGCACCTGCACCCATATAACGGGACACTTGCCCCGGCACTGGGCATCACCTCAACCACATTAACATGGGAAAACACCACACAACAAACGAAGCTGACTTTTGAAAGAATCCCTACTTGTCAACTTGATAACAGCTCCGTGACTGACCGCGCCGCAACAGACATAGAAGAAATATCGCTGCACGACGAGGACATTCATACTATATGAAAGATGTCAAAGTCAGCTAGCTAGTCATAGACTCTAAACTAGACATCTTGCCTCACACCTGGATCACATAAAGCAACACGTGGATAAACATGAAACATGGCTAGACGTTCTCGGAGGTAGAGTCTCAGATGCGGACGACCTTCAAGCAGAATCCAAGGACCAGCTACTACAGATCGGCAAGGTACTTAACGTAATCAAGGCTAAAAATTACGCAATAACCTCCGGATCACCGGAATACCTGAAACGACTCACAACACTAAAATGGCGAACTTTGTCGAAACTCTACCACGCGGCCTCTTTGGTTAAGATCTCTCGGCTGTATTCATAGTGGAGGTTGCCCATCGCTCCCTGGGCCCCAAACCTCCAGTAGGAGCCCCACCGCGTCCTATCATGGCTCGCCTGCTGAACTACGGAGATCGTGACTCAGTTCTGAAACTGAGCCTCCCGCAGGTCTCTGGCAGCCGCTGGACGGAACCCAGACGGAGCTGGCCTGAGTGTCAACTGTTGTTGTTTGTTGTAATGTACAATGCTGAGATTAATCTTGCAGAAACTGGCATACATACCACTAGTTGGAATGAGGCACCACACATGAGGTCATACACCCATCGCATACAATTCTGCACACACTCCTTGTAAACGTGGCTCAATCCAGCACCAAGGAAAACCTATCTTTTTCTACCCAGATTTCACCCCGCTGGTCCAAGCAACCCAGGAGAATTTGTCCAAAGCAAAGCATATACTGCAGGAAGCTGGTGTGTCTTACACCCTCCTCTACCCGGCTAAGTTGCGAGTAACCCATGATGGATAACTGCATTTTTTCAGAGATGCCAAGTCCACACTCAAGTTTGCCAAACACATAGGGGGCCTCCCGCCGGTCTCTGGCAGCCGCTGGACGGAACCCTGATGGAGCTGGCCTGAGTGCCAATGACTAATCATGCCGCCAAGGAGACATGCCATAAATGCTAAGACCAGACTGTCTTCTAAATTATTGACCCATTGCCCTCTTGCTGCTGCTGATTAGTCCACTGTTTATTGTAACTGGATAGATGGGCGCAGACCTTAATACAGCCAGCACTATACACCTGTTAAGCTATATATCATGTTGCTAAGTGTCCTCACAAACTACAAATCTTGGCCACCCAGCCAAATGAGGCAGGGTTGTATGCCGGCGACTCCTAATCCCCCAGGGATAATTCCCTCATAGCCCCAGGGCTCTAAGATCTACTTTTATATTTTGGGGTTTAATGGGTGGGTATATGACACAACCTGATGGGGGGGGGGGGTTGGTGTGGGCGGCGGAGGGTTGGGAAACTGTTGTTGTTTGTTGTAATGTACAATGCTGAGATTAAGCTTGCAGCAACTGACATTCATACATACATACCACTAGTTGGAATGAGGCACCACACATGAGTCGCTGGAGAGTGCTACTACCAACTGAGTATCATCAGCATATGACACTACAGTTAGTCCTCGACTCCTGGCTACAGCCGCCAACGTTTGGACATATAGATTGAATAGTGTAGGGCTCAACGCTGAGTCCTGAGGAACCCCTTGTCTCAGTGTGTATCATAGAGGAAAAAGGGGGGCCGCCACCTGGAAAGCTTGCTCTGCAAGGAAAGAGGCGAACCATCCCAGGGCCGAGCCCTTAATACCAGCCTCCTCCAACGGTTGTAGCAGGATCTAATGTCATACCATGTTGAACGCGGCACTGAGATCTAATAAAATCAGCGCTGAAGTGCGTCAGGCATCTACGGCTGCCCTCAGGTGTTCGATCACAGCAAGGAAAGTAGACTGTGCTGCCCTAGAGATTAATGACTGCCCTAGAGAAGGACATATTGATCAGCTGACACAGCGGTGTAAGGAGCAGGGGCAAAGATTTGAGAAATTGTTCAGGCTTAAGCGGATCAGTTGCAGAGCCAGATTCAATCCTGCTACACAACATGCGCAACAATGCTCTTCCTGTTCTACTTTTGATGGGGATGGGGACGCCTCCATGACACTTGCCAGCTCCCTCATCTCCCTTAGCACTTTCGATACTTGCTCAATTTGGTTGTTCAGGCTGTCTTTTTCTGACTGATCTTCCTCTTCTGAATCCTCGAGCATGGAGTAGGGGTTGTGGTTGCTCACAAGTCGTTTGCTTGTTTTAGTTGCATCCTGTAAGGTACTGTGCCTCCTTTTCCTGCGCTCCTGTTTTGTCCAGGAAGCTTCACCCTGTTTATCGGTGGCAGGTTGGGTGGCAGCTCGCTGGGCTCAGGGATGACAGGCAGGATATCTTCTTCGGTCTATAGCTCCTGTGCCTTGGTGGTGTCCTGTTTGGTTTGGGGTTTGTCCTGTTTGGAGCCCTTCGCTCTCCCAGTTCCCTTTGCCCACCTCAGGGCTGAGACTGGAGGCCTGGTTTCATCAGCCTCTTCCTGTTGGTCTCTCCAGGGAGGTTTGGCCGCCTGGGCATAGGATCTGGCTCTTTTTGGGCAGTCTTTTAAGAGATGGCTCAAACCCCCACAGAGGTTGCATGGGGTTTCCGCTTTGCAGGTCTTTGGTGTGTGGCCTTCTCGTTTTCAGTTTTTGCATACTTGCGCTGTGCAGTCCTTGGCGGTGTGGCCTGGTTTGCTGCACCTGTTGCATAGTTTGGGCTGCCTAGCGTAATGCAGGTATCCTGAGTCACACCCTAGGGAGAAGTTGGAAGGGGGGTGGTGGATTCCATCTGGGGCAGATGGGTCCTCCTTCAGCTTTGCCATAACGGTCCATTTACCATCCCAGATGCCATCGCTGTCCAGGTTGGTGGAGGGTTCTTTCATCACTGTGCAATGGTCGCGGAGGAAGGTTCTTAGGTCTTAGATATTGACTTGTGGGTTGTAGGCATGCATGGTCATTCTCTTTACCTCCATCACGAGCTGGTATTCCAGGGGGAAGTCAGAGAAGGGTTTCTCCTCCCGCCGTGACCAACACATATGCCAATATCTTCTGTAGATTTGCTCAGACATGAACGTAAGCAGGTAGGGTGCATCCGACATTATGCACCAGATTTCTGCTGCTGTGAAACCCATCTTAGTTACCAGAAGTTCTGTGAAGATCTTCCTGCTCAGGTACAGTGTGGAGCCATCTGGTTCCACCTTCCCCCGCAGCTTTACTGTGTTGTGAAATCATCAGTTCAGCGGTCTGCTCATCGCACTGTTCTGTTGTGGTGTACCCAGGAGAGGGATTCCTCAGCAAGTTTGCGGCACGTTGGTAATCTTCATAATCAGTAGACAGGGTCCCCCTTCAGGTAGGTGGAGGACACAGGCAGACCCTCAGCTCTAGCAGGGTGGGCCTCCCCAAAAAGGGGCAGGAGACCCGGAAGGGGCTGGCAGGGGTCTCCTTCAGGCTGACAAGGGATCCCCAGCTAGGAGGCAGCTCCAGTCAGCAGTCCATAGCAGGCAGGCAGGAAGACCGCAGAAGGTAATACAGCCCCATCAGGTAAGGCAGCTCCAGAAGGCAGGCCTTAGCAGGCAGGGAGCTCCAGTAGGTGAGCAGCTTCAGCAGGCAGGGATCCTCAGCAGGCAGGAGTCCTCAGTCCCAGGGTGTGGGGTGTCGGGTGCGGGGTTGTCTTTTAGGCATTGGTTTTTTTACCAGCTCTGGTCGCGGGAGTCCACCAGAAAGGGACTGCAGGCATCGTTCGGGGTGTCGAGGAAGGTCAAAGATCACCAGATCTGAGGTTCGGATTGCCGGTGAAACCTCCTTGTGGTGTGGGGCCACTTGAACTCGGGCCTTGGGCGCCGGGTGCAGAGTGGTGGAGACTCACAGTTTTGGCTGGAGTCTGAGTCTATGGGTGAGCAAATCCGGTGCGCACGGGAGATAACATCTTTAGCTTGGAAGGCAGAGCAGGTCCTTTGGGTGTGTGTGTGTGTGTGTTTGAGTTTGCTGGCCACACTGGGATTTTGTTGGAGCAGGTTCAAGGTGCGGACAGGCCGGTAGGGCTGAGGTCAGGTCAGTGGGCGTCTTCCTCTTCTAAGTTGTAGCACGGCTTCTTCGGTCCTTCTTCTTTTCTTCATGTCCATTCTCGTCTGAGGAAGCAAGGTCCATGGTTGCCCCTAAATACTAGATTTAGGGGCGTTACAGGTAGGTAAAGGTTGGGACTAGTGGATCCCTTCCTTGGGGTGGGTACACCCCCTATTATGCCACCCTCCAGTGGGAGGGCGGCATATGGCTCACTCCGATTGGCTGGGTCCCCTCATCTGCAAGATGGCGGGGACTGAGAGTTGTGCTTCACTTCACCTCTCCCACCCGAGGGGTGAGGTTGGCAAAGGTGGGCACACCTCCCTTCCTCACTTGGTTTTCCCGCCGATTCTCGTGCCCAAAGTGGGGGTCAGAACCAGTGGGGGCCAGTTGCTGGAAGCAGCAAAAGGCCTGGGGAAGCTCACAAAGTTAGCAAGCCTTTGAAACTTCCCCTTCATGGACCCTGCCTTTTCTGGGGGAAGAGGCTTGGCACCTCGTCCCAGGATGTGCATTGTTCCCGATCCCCGAGAGCAGCAAGCTCTTGACCCAGTGGTACAGAAACATGTCTGGTGGTGGCAGCTGGTGAGCAGCCACTCAGCCTGGACAAAAATGTTAGTTCGTTTTTCAGGGGGCATCTCTAAGATGCCCTCTGAGTGCATTTTTCATTAAATCCCACACTGCCATCAGTGTGGGTTTAATGTGTTGAGAAGTTTGATACCAAACTTCCCAGTTTTCAGTAAAGCCATCATGGTACTGTGAAGTTCATAATGACAAACTCCCAGTGCCATATATTCTTAATGGAAGTACTGTACTTACAATGTCTGAGAATTGGCTTAGACACTGTAGGGGTTCAGGGCTCATGCACCTGTACCTTCACCACTGGTATAGTGCACCCAGCAAAAGGGATGGATGATCTATGCCAAGGCAGTGGGTTGTAGGCATGGCACACAGGGATGTGTGCCATGTCAACTCTTCTCTTTGCTCTGCACCAAAACAAGCAGCCTGCAAAGGCAGGGCCTCTAAGGGTGGCACAACAAGTGTTCCAGCCCTTATAGGCCTCCCCTGGCCACAGTGCCCTTTGTACCTGGGGTACCATTTACAAGAGACTGAGCTGTGGCTAAAGGGTGCCAATTGGGTTTTGCCTTAATGATGCAGGGGAAGGACATAGACCCTGGGTACCTGTTTTGCAGGAACCTAGGGCACACTCAAAGTACATCAGCAGTTTAGCAAAAAGTGGGGTCAACCATGCAAAAAAGAGGACACTTTCTTACACTCAGCAGGCAGTAAAAGTGCAAATGTGTGCGTAAAAGCACAGGATAGCTCTTTGGCAGAACAGTGACCCATCGTGGCTCCTAGAGGTACTGCAGGCAGATGATCGTCTCCAGTGGCATGGAAAGCACGGGACCCACGTCTGGGCATACCTGTCCCACTCGGGGTGACAAATGCAAAACGAACAATTGATGGACATAATGCTGAACAATGTCAAACATTCACCCGAGTACAGAGATCTGGGCCTAAATACATAGTTTTTTTGCTCCCCATGCCATTCCAGTTTAAAGGCAGCCCTATGCAAATCAGTCATGACCCTGCTCCCCAAGGGAACAGTCCAGCCGGAACTGCCAAGCCAGGTCCTCAGTGAACCGAAAACAAGCATCCTGGAACCGGTTTCGGGGTTTCTGTAGTAGGGGATCTCTGTGTATAGTCATAATCTAGTGAATAGTCCCGCCCATGTGCGTGGACCCCGGAGCAATCAAAAATAATCTCTTACAGTGTCAAAAAATGCAGAAAAGGATAGACACTTAAGAGAGAATTTAAAGACAGATAATGCAGCCTAAAAAGGCTACACTGTCCAGTACTTCAACTAGAAATTCCACCATAAAATCCACAAAACAGCAAAAGCCTGTACAGATTTCCACTGCTTTAACAGCAAACTCCCTCAGGAATGATAGAGAGAAGAACCTGGACAGACAAGCCCCATAGGCTGCCATTATGTGGCTCAAAACAGGATACTGTGCCTTTAAGAGAATCTTCCAGAACCTTCTCCCAGTATCCCAGAATGCATAGCAGGTCCAACTTACTCTCAGTTCTTTTTTCCAGCTCCTGCAAGCAGGACCCTGGAGCATTGAGCTCTCCCTTTTCAAGGGTTTTGTTGGTGTTTTTTCACTAAATTCGATTTTGTGTACTTTTAAAGTACTTTGGTGACTTTCTTCTTGGTTTTCTGCACTCCTTTGTTGTCCATAATGCCTGCATTATTTGACAAATGCCCGGAGTGCTCCAGGAAGAAGGCCAAGTCAGACCCCCATGAGGTGTGTATCCTCTGCCTTCCCTCTTCCCACATCCCAGAGGAGTGTGTGATCTGTAGAGGCTTCTCTGGCAGGACCCTGAAGGACAGGAGGAAGATCAGACTTCAGGGACTTGAAGAAAGAAGACTGAAGGCTCGAGGTGGGTCTGGAGGGGCTTCTACTGCCCATGCTGAGGCCTCTGGGGGGCTCCCCAGGGGCAGGAAATCCAGCAAACGGCCAAGGTCTCCGTCTGGGTCGGTTGCGCTGACCACGACGTCGAGAGGAAGGTCCACGGCCAGTTCCCAGTCTCCCCAGGGCTCTGGGTTGAGAAAACGTCGCCCGTGGACGTCGAGGGACTTACACAGGCCGCCGTCGAACCCGGTGTCGATTTCCTCGTCGTCGCCGTCGGCGTCGAGTGGCCGACATAGGAGGACCCGGCGTCGGCGCTCGCCGTCGAGGCGACACCGCCGTTCGCCGTCGAGGGCGAGGTCATCGTCGTCGTCGAGGGGATCCTCGTCGTCGAGGCCGCCGTCGAGGAAGGCGAGATCGCCGTCGAGGCGGAAGAGGTCTCCGGCGCTGAAGAAGTCGACGTCGGGGCGATCGAAGAGGTCGCCGTCGAGACGATCGAAGAGGTCGACGTCGAGGCGATCGAAGAGGTCGCCGTCGAGGCGGTCGAGGTCGCCGTCGATGAGTCAACGCCCGTCGTCGAGGTTTCGTGGATCGTCCATCTGGTCGGGGTCGACGTCGAGGCAGAGAAGCCGGTCGACGCCGAAGCGTGTGGAACGGTCGACGCCGAAGAAGACTCCTAAGTCGAAGGTTCCTCCTCAACCCAAGACGTCCGGACAGGGGAAGCCGGCGGAGCGTCCCAGGCCCAGGAGATCGAGGTCACGCTCCGGGAGGAGAGATAGATCTAGGAGTGGACACGGTTCCTCCTCGAGATCCAGACATCGCCATAGGAGGCATAGGTCCAGGTCCCGTTCGGCCTCTGGGACCCGTTCATATTCGCCTACATTGTCGGATTCACCGGAGACGAGGGTGTCTCCGATAATTGACATTGGCACGTTCCAGGAGGTTCTCCTGAGAGGGGCTGCGAAGTTGGGGATCAAGGTGACGGCACCTACGCCCACAACTTCTGTGATCTTCGAGACTTTGCACACGAAGCACCTGTCTCGCCCCCTACTGCCCTTGGTGCCAGGACTGGTTGAGCCTGCTGAACAGCTCTTCCTTACGCCGGCGGTGGTGAAAGCTGCTCCCTCCAGGCTCGTCAAGAAGTACAGGGCTCCAGAGTCGGACCCGGCCTTTTTGCGGAAGGACCCTGTGCCTGATTCGGTGATTGTGACGGCGGCTCGGAAACTACATGCTACCTCCCCGTCCTCCACTGTGCCTCCGGATAAGGAGAGCCGCTGGATTGACTCAGCTGGACGGAAGGCGTGTGGGACGTCTTCCACGACAATGAAGGCCTCCAGTGACTCTGCGTTGTTGGGACGATACGACCGTGCACTGTGGGATTCCATGGAACAGTTTGCGGACCTTGTCCCGCGCAACAGGAAAGAGGACTTCATGGAGATCGTCCAGGAAGGGATGCTGGTTTCGAACCAGGCCATCAGCGCCGCGGCGGATATCTCCCTGCTGGCCGCGCATGGATACTGCCACGGTATCAATCAGAGACGCCATGCTTGGCTCCGGCTGATGTCGCTCAAGCCTGAAGCGCAACAGCGAGTGGCAAATCTGCCGTTTTCCGGCGACACCCTCTTCGGGAAACACGCAGATGACGAAATGGCCAGGATGAAGGCCGAGGCTGAAACCCTGACGGCTGTGGGCTTGGAGAAGCCCAAAGAAAAGAAACCCTACCGCCAGTTCCAACGACGGTTCGGGTCGCAGGGTAGAGGAAGGGGACAGTCTTCTGGGCAACAACAGCAGCAGCAACAACAGCAGCAATACAGAAGACCCTTCGAGAAACGTCAGAGGGGTAGAGGTGGACAGCAGTCCTCTACCGCGAACAAGGGCCCGGCTGGGCCTCGACCCTGAGCGGTTACTTCTTCTTCGTCCGTTACCCGCTCCGGTGGGGGGAAGCGTTCAATTTTTTCTGGCAGAGTGGAGAAAAATTACTCAGGACAAGTGGGTGCTGAATATTGTTTGCAATGGATACAGTCTTCGGTTCATCAGCCCTCCTCCATCGATTCCTCCGGTCAGCTCGCAGTATCAGCTGCGCGAGCTCCAGGCGGAGGCCGACATCCTTCTAAGGAAGAGGGCGATAGAAGACGTACCCTGTCTCAAAGAGGAAGAGGTCTGTACTCCCGGTTCTTTCTGGTCCGCAAGAAGGACAAGAACGAGTTCAGGCCCATTCTGGACTTGCGACAGGCAAACAAATGGATTCGCAGAGAAAAGTTTCGCATGCTGTCGTTGCATCAGATTTATCCTCAGCTGCAGCAGGGAGACTGGCTTTGCGCCATAGACCTACAGGATGCGTACTTCCATGTGCCCATTGCACACAAACACAGGAAGTTCCTGCGATTTCAAGTCGGCACCAATCACTATCAATACACGGTACTTCCGTTCGGGCTGAAGTCTGCGCCCCGGACGTTCTCGAAGTGCATGGCGGTGGTAGCGGCACACCTGAGGAAGAACAAGGTGTTTGTCTACCCGTACCTGGACGATTGGTTGATCAAGGCCTCCTCCTTCTCGGAAGCTCAAGCACACTTCCAGAAGAAGTGCGTTCTCTTGAACAAGCTGGGGTTGCACATCAACATGTCCAAGTCTGTCCCGACTCCGGTCCAGTGCATCCAGTACTTGGGAGCCTCCATCGATACGCTGTCAGCAAGCGTGTCTCCTTCGGAAGAGCGACGTTTATCACTCCTTCGGAATGCTCAGGCTCTCATGTCCACTCCATCCACGACAGTGAGGACGGTGTCTTCTCTGCTGGGATCGATGGCCTCTTGCATCTTCCTGACACCGCATGGGCAGCTGCACATGAGACCGCTGCAGGAGTGCTTGGAAGATCAGTGGGACCAGAGGAGAGGATCTTGGGACGACAAGATACGACTGTCTCTACATGCTCTTCAGTCTCTGAAGTGGTGGTGTTCAGCGGAGAATCTCCTCAGAGGGGTTCCCTTCCACAAGGACATTCCCACTCAGACTATCGTGACGGATGCTTCTCTCCTGGGATGGGGAGCGCACTCCGGAGACCTGCAGATTCAAGGGACGTGGTCCCCGTCGGAGTCTACGTACCACATCAATTTCCTAGAACTCAGGGCTGTTCACTTGGCGCTGAAGGCTTTTCAACTGTCCTTCCGGACCAACTCTCTGCTTGTACAGACGGACAATACGGGTGATGCACCGTTACATCGCAACTTTTACAACAGGAGTCTTTTACAACGGAACTTTTACAACGCAGGATCCATTACATCGGATGCCATTACAACGCATGGCATTACATAGCAGATGCTATTACAACGCATGGCATTACATCATAAGTATAGGTAAGTATTTAATTTTTTTTAATTTTATTAATATTAATTATAATTAAATATATTTATTTATGTTTTTTAATATTATTAATTTATTATTTATTATATTAATTAAAGTAATTTTTAAAATAAGTACAGGTGTACAGGGGTGTTTTTAGGTTTCAGGGTAGGGTTTGGGTTTTGGGGTACAGGGGTGTTTTTAGGTTTCAGGGTAGGGTTTGGGTTTTGGGGTACATGGGTGTTTTTAGGTTTCAGGGTAGGGTTTGGGTTTTGGGGTACAGGGGTGTTTTTAGGTTTCAGGGCAGGGTTTGGGTTTTGGGGTACAGGGGTGTTTTTAGGTTTCAGGGTAGGGTTTGGGTTTTGGGGTACAGGGGTGTTTTTAGGTTTCAGGGTAGGGTTTGGGTACAGGGGTGTTTTTAGGTTTCAGGGTAGGGTTTGGGTTTTGGGGTACATGGGTGTTTTTAGGTTTCAGGGTAGGGTTTGGGTTTTGGGGTACAGGGGTGTTTTTAGGTTTTAGGGTTTGGGTTTTGGGGTACAGGGGTGTTTTTAGGTTTCAGGGCAGGGTTTGGGTTTTGGGGTACAGGGGTGTTTTTAGGTTTCAGGGCAGGGTTTGGGTTTTGGGGTACAGGGGTGTTTTTAGGTTTCAGGGCAGGGTTTGGGTTTTGGGGTACAGGGGTGTTTTTAGGTTTTAGGGTAGGGTTTGGGTTTTGGGGTACAGGGGTGTTTTTAGGTTTCAGGGTAGGGTTTGGGTTTTGGGGTACAGGGGTGTTTTTAGGTTTCAGGGTAGGGTTTGGGTTTTGGGGTACAGGGGTGTTTTAGGGTTGGGTTTGTGCTTAGGGCTAATTAAATTATATTTACCATTTATAAATTAATTAAAATATATTTATTAAATTAAATTAATTATATTATATTAATTACATTTTTTAATTAAATTAATTAAATTAAATAAATTATTTTAATTAATTTATTTTAATTATCATTTTTAAAAATATTTAAATTAAATTAATTTCATTATATTAATTAATTAAAATGAATTACAATTTTTATTAAAATTAAATTAAATAAATAGATTTAAATTTATTAAATTAAATTAATTACTATTTTAAAATGTATTTAAATTAAATTAATTAAATTAAATTAATTAAATTAACTTAATTAAATTTTTTAAAAAAAGATATACTTACCTATACTTACGATGTAATGCCATGCGTTGTAATAGCATCTGCTATGTAATGCCATGCGTTGTAATGGCATCCGATGTAATGGATCCTGCGTTGTAAAAATTCCGATGTAACGGAATGCGTTGTAAAAAACCGCGTTGTAGTGACACCAATCCACAATACGACCACGATGTATTACCTCAACAAGCAGGGGGGCTCGAGATCACGCACTCTGTCTCAGGAGGCGCAGGCGATCTGGCATTGGCTTCTGGCTCGAGGACTCTCGATAACGGCCACTCATCTGCCAGGTGTGCAGAATGTTCAGGCAGACGAGCTGAGCAGACTGATTCAGGAAAACCACGAATGGGTCATAAACGACGAAGTACTAGGAGAAGTCTTCGCAAGGTGGGGCACTCCAGACTTAGATCTGTTCGCCACCGCCGAAAACAGCAAATGCCGAGACTTCGCCTCCAGGTACTAGCAGCCGGGGACGCTGGGGAACGCGTTATGGATCAACTGGTCGAACAGCTTTCTGTACGC
Source organism: Lissotriton helveticus (assembly GCF_964261635.1). Classification (NCBI taxonomy): domain Eukaryota; kingdom Metazoa; phylum Chordata; class Amphibia; order Caudata; family Salamandridae; genus Lissotriton; species Lissotriton helveticus. Next base: position 632,378,979 of record NC_136069.1, on the reverse strand, counting down.
TTTTCCACCCATTCCCCTGATTCCAGCGGTTCTCATCAAGCTCTCCCAATCCAGGGCGAAGATGATTCTGATTGCCCCGGAATGGCCCAGACAGTGGTGGTTCACGGACCTGCTTCACCGGTCTCTCCTTCCTCACATGAAGCTGCCGTGCAGGCCGGACCTTCTCACGAAGTTCGGGGGGCGGATGGTGCACCCCATCCTCTCGTCTTTGAGTTTGGCGGCATGGCTCCTGAAATAGTGCAATATGGCCCTTTGAATCTCCCAGAGGATTGTATGGACATACTGAAGGAGGCTAAGCGACCTTCCATTCGGACTTCTTATGCTTACAAGTGGAAGAGGTTTTGCATCTGGTGCACGTCTAAGAACTATGACCCTACGACATGCAAGGAAGATGTCATCCTTCCATATCTGCTACATCTGGCGCAGTCTGGCCTTAATGTCCATTCCATTAAGGTTCATCTGGCTGCTTTGACTGCCTACAGGAAGTGCCCTTCACAGACTTCCTTCTTCCAGATCCCTGTGATCAAGGATTTTTTGGAAGGCTTGAAGAAAGTGTTCCCTCCTGTCAGGCTTCCTTCGCCTTCATGGGACTAGAATGTGGTGCTGTCCAGGTTGATGAAGGAGCCTTTTGAACCTATTCATAAGGCTTCGTTGCAGCACCTGTCCTGGAAGGCGGCGTTCCTCGTGGCCATTACATCGGCCCGCAGGGTGAGTGAAATTCAGGCGTTGTGTTGTCAAGAACCTTATACTGTATTTCATGCTGTTAAGGTTGTTATGCGTACTCACCCTAAGTTTCTTCCCAAGGTTGTTTCTGATTTTCATATCAACCAGACTATAACTTTACCTACGTTCTTTCAGAATCCTTCCTCTTCAGCGTAAAGGTCTTTGCATTCCCTGGACGTTAGGAGGGTGTTGAAATTTTATCTGGATAAAACCAAGGATATTCGTAGGTCAGACCAATTGTTCATCAATTATGGATCTGTCAGGACGGGTCTTGCTACCTCTAAACAGTCCATCTCGCGGTGGATTGTGTCCTGCATACAATTGTGTTACCAAAAAGCTAATAAGACCTTAGGAGGTAAGCCTAAGTCTCATTCCACCAGGGGCAAGGCTGCCACGACAGCATTGCTCCGTAATGTTCCGATTGCAGAAATCTGCAAGGCGGCCACTTGGAAGTCGGTTCATACCTTTGCTAAGCATTACTGCCTGGACTCTGCTGCTAGGGCGGATGCTCAGGTTGGACAGGCTTCGCTGCGAAATCTGTTCGCACAATAGTGGTGTTGATTCCCTTTTCTCCACCGCCGCTTTGGTGTGGGGATGGGCTTGCCATTCTATTCACTAGATTATGACTATACACAGAGATCCCCTACTACAGAAGGAGTAGTTTCTGTCCTGTAACTCCAGTTCTGTAGTAGGGGTATCTCTGTTATAGTCATAAGCGCCCGCCCTCCTCCCCGGTGGAGAGAGAGACATATTCCTTTAAGGAATGCTACAGGTCTGGCGTGTTACGCCTTCAAAAAGAACTGAAAGTAAGTTGGACCTGCTATGCATTCTGGGATACTGGGAGAAGGTTCTGGAAGATTCTCTTAAAGGCACAGTATCCTGTTTTGAGCCACATAATGGCAGCCTTTGGGGCTTGTCTGTCCAGGTTCTTCTCTCTATCATTCCTGAGGGAGTTTGCTGTTAAAGCAGTGGAAATCTGTACAGGCTTTTGCTGTTTTGTGGATTTTATGGTGGAATTTCTAGTTGAAGTACTGGACAGTGTAGCCTTTTTAGGCTGCATTATCTGTCTTTAAATTCTCTCTTAAGTGTCTATGCTTTTCTGCATTTTTTGACACTGTAAGAGATTATTTTTGATTGCTCCGGGGTCCACGCACATGGGCGGGACTATTCACTAGATTATGACTATAACAGAGATACCCCTACTACAGAACTGGAGTTACAGGACAGAAACTACTCCTTCACCCCTCATCAGCCAGGCTAGGTTGACTCTAGTGGCATGGAGAGCACGGGACCCACATCTGGGCATACCTATCCCACTCGGGGTGACAAATGCAAAAAGAACAATTGATGCACAGAATGCTGAACAATGTCAAACATTCACCCCTGTACAGAGATCTGGGCCTAATTCCTTCGTTTTTATTTTTTGCTCCATCCCACTCGGAGTGACAAAAGCAAAAAGAACAATAGATCGCTGTGCGACTGGATTCAAACTAGCCTGGCCTGGCACGTCATGCTGGACTGTTCCCATGAGGAACAGGGTCAAGACTGATTTGCATATGGTTGGGTCCAAACTGGGGTGGCATAGTGAGCAAAAGAACGATGGATTAAAGCCAGATCTCTTGACTGGGGGTGCATGATTGAAAAGGTTCAGCACTCCATTCATCATCGTGTCATGTTTGGTATTTTTGCCCTACGTGGCGGCATGCCTAGATGTGGGTCTTTTTCTTTTGCTCGCTTTGCCACTGGATTCAAGCTAGCTTGACTGAAGATGGCTCAAACCCCTAAATCAGTCCCAGCATGCTTGTTTTCAGTCCAGGGATGATCTGGCCTGGCAGTTCGACCTGGACTGTTCCCTAGAGGAACAGGCTCAAGACTGATTTGCATATGGCTGGGACCAAAGTGGGGTGGCATAGTTATGAAAAAATCTATGGATTGAACCCAGATCTCTTGACTGGGGGTGAGTCGTTGAAAAGTTTCATCACTCCGTCCATCATATCGTTGTTTGCTACTTTCTAAAAGTGGTGGCATTTACAATTTGTAATTAAAAATCCGACTTTACCATTAAATAGGGTTATCATTACAATTCCATAGGTACCAAACATGACATATCTACCTCCTCTCAATTATTAATTACAGCTTATTGCATGTAATAAGGAATCCTTAATGTTATCCTATAGGGGGGTAGGTCTCACAGTAGTGATGAACCAAATGTGGTAGTTTTTTCCTACCAGGGCATCTAAGACTTAAAAGTACATATCCTACCTATTAATTATGCAGCACCCTGCACTATGGGCTATATGGGGCCTACCGTAGGGGCAACTTATATGTAAATGAAAGGGGGTTTTAAGGCTTGGCAAGGGGTTTTAAATGCCATGTCTACATGGCAGTGAGACACTGCATTCAGGCTATTATGGCAGGCCTGGGACACGTTTTAGAGTGTTAAATAGGTGGGTGGCACAATAGTGCTGCAGGTCCACTGGTAGCATTTAAATTACATGCCCTGGGTATATGGTATGCCACTTTTCAAGGGACTTACAAGTAAATTAAAGATGCCAATTAGGAATATGCCAATCAAACCGGGTTTAGAGGAGTGAGCAGGCATTTTAACAGTGGTAAAATGCACAGAGTATCAAGGACACCGTAGTGAAAAACGAGCAAAATTAGAGGCAAGCATGCAAAACGTTTGGGAAAAGAGCACCCTAAGGGTGGACAGGTCTAACATGCACCATAACTGCAGTAGGGTGGTCTGGTGCCTCCTTGTGGTTTGTAATAGAACATGTCAAGATCATATTCCGCATGTCCCTCCCTCTAGCCTATTGAAGGAGGGGCAGTAAAAACTGTGCGAAGCCCCCCTCCAAAAAAGTCACATCATTATGTGCCTCCTATCACCCCATTCAAAATGCACCTCAACGCCCCTTTAATACTGCTCCCCCAAATTTGACTGCCACCCCAAAGTCAGGGGGCAGTTGAAAACAATTTGGGTTCACCAGCCTAAGCCCCTTCCAATGTAATTACTCCATCTCTTTGCCAGGGGCCCATTGTTTTATTGCCACCTATTGACCACTGACATCTTCTCTATGCTCTTCATATGTGCTTCCTTATTCTTGCCTTTCTGCAGTGACCTCACAATCTTCTTTCTCTGTACTACCTCTGGCCCTTCCCCACTAAGTCCCTGACCGCTCTTTCTCTCTGTATCCCTGATACTACCCACGTGACCCATCTAGGCTCCTCCTACACCCATGCCCCCACCTCTCCGCCCTACCTTCTCTCTACAACTCCACCCAGATTAGCATTCTTGCCCCACCCACCTAACTCAACACGTGTCCCCTCCTCTATGTCACTATTCCTGCCCTTCCACTGTGCCTGGGCACACACCACCACCACCACCACCTCCTCCTCCTCCTCCTCTCCCCCCTCTTCCTCCTCCTCCTCCTCCTCTTCTTCCTCTACCTCCTCTTCCTTCTTCTTCTTCTTCTTCCCCTCTGCATTCCACCATTAGCCAGCCAGGCCCAACTCTGACTTACCTCTTTTCCTCTGTCATCACTCACCTGGTACTGACCTGGGGATTTGATCCCTGGTTGGAAATCAGGAACTTACCCACTGATGCACATTGGTTTCCATGTCTGTGGCCTGGCAAATCTTCCCTATATCATAGCGATCCTTTCCAATGTGTCTACTGTTGCATTGCATAGACCAAATGCAATGTCCCCCTGGCACTCCTATGCAACCCCCTGTGGGCTTCAATTGTTCTTCAAATATATACAATATAATTTAAGTGAATCCTTCAACTCTTAGAATCATGCAAAAATCAAATTTATTGAATGCTTAATCTTCAAATGACGTATTCTTTTCCTTTAATATTTAGTTTCAAGGTCCTCATCCTCAATCCATTTCGGACTCATTAGTCCTTCATCAGGAGGTTTATTTTATGCAGTGGAACAAAAGAACACCAATATACTACTGTAATCCATTCAATACACATATAACAAATCAACATGATTCCTGTTAATTACTCATCAGATGATCATTACAAAAGTACAATTGATTTACTGATCTGATTTACCATCCCTTACATGCATTTATTGTTATTACATATGATAGTCAAAACATGCAAAAAAAAATGAAAGATCAAATAAAAATGATAATGACCGCTCATGGTGTCTCTTTCCTTCTTTATCTACACATTCACTGTTCCTCAAAAATCAAAATTGCATCCTGTCAACCAAGGTCACCTAGGACCATATCACTTGCATTAAATGGCAAATCACCTACTCCAAATCTGCTTACCCAGTAGGTTTGTGATGTTAATAAATAGTTAACGTGTGTGGTCTGCGGTTCAACCTCTCTAAACCACAGTTCGATGCTTCCTGTTTCTTGCATTTTAGCTGTGAACAATCCGATGTATGGTAAAGTGCATTTCTGTAAGAGTAAACATTTGCCTCATCCCACCAGGGCAGAACTCATGGCGGCCATACAGGGCTTTAGGAAGGCACTGGAAGATAGGACAGACACTGTCTCTGTAGACGTGAACCTACTGCGTGCGGATCTCCGGAAGGTAGCTGGTAAGGTTACCTGTGCCGAGGGGGATATCGAAGAAGTGGTCACCCTCAAGCAATAGGTGGCGCAGATGTCTGTGGTCATGAAAGTACTGGAGAATTGTGCCGAAGAGGCGGAGGGGAGGGTGAGACACAGCAATATTCGAGTATTGGGCATCCCGGAATGGGCGGAACTTGGGGCGGCCAAGCAGTTCCTTGAGCACTGGATTTGTACCCAGCTGTGCCCCTGAGGGCTTGTCGGATGTGTTTGTGATTGAGAGAGCGCATAGGGCCCTCATCCCTCTCCGGCCTCCAGGAGCGCAGCCACGAGCTATCATAGCTAAAATTCTCAACTATCGGGATAGAGACTGTATGTAGCAGCAAGGAAATACCAGAACCTTCAGTATGAAAATAATAAAGTGACTATCTACCCGGATTACACTAAGCAAGTTCAGGAACTCTGCAAATCCTTCCTGGGTATGAAACATAAGCTGCGAGACATGAACGTGCAATATATGCTCCCGTATTTAACCAAGCTGAAGGTGATTGTGGGGGGTAGGGCACAATTCTTTGACTCTTCTGAAGCCACCTGGGAGTGGTTGGAGATCCATGGTGATGGATTGCCACCTGGAGAAGCAAGGGGCCAGAAGCGACGATGGGGGACATGGCCGGAAGGAGACTGGCGAAGGCAGCAGAATCTAATGGACTCACAAAATGCCCCAGAGGTGTCACAGCGGAGGATAATGGTGGGAGACAATGGAACACTGCAGTCTGGTTCCCCTGTGCTGAATTCTACGGAGGTCGATTTGCTGGGAGCTGACTCCGCTGGACCAGACACGCAAGATCAGACTCTGCCCCTAACGATAGATGTTGTGCCCAAGACTTTGTTGGAGGATCTTCCTAGGGATGTCAGTGAAAGTGATTAATCATTGACTGTTTGACTACAACACTACTCGTGGATCCAGGTTTATTGCGCAGAAGTTTGTAATGCTGTCTGGTGGTGCCTGCTTTACTGGGACTTTGGGGGGGGGGGGGTGAAGTAGGGTGCTATTTGTGGCCCTGATGGGACCTCAGGGAGGGGATGTTGCCTGGTCTAAGTAAATATGCATCTGGTGTATATCAGAATGAGAAATATCAGAGTGTGACGTGCTCATGTTGCCCCTGTTGGGCTTAGTGGGATACTGTGCACGTCCTGGCACAAGCGGTGGGTGGAAGAATCGTCTGTGATGTTTGTGGGTGGGAGGAGGCAGGGTTTTGTTGTTTTTGTGTGAATTTTTGTGGGGTTGCGCCCAAGATCGAGTCATTGCAGAAGAGTGCTGAGCTCTGGTGCATCGCCAGACAGAAAGTGCGAATGTATGTTAATGGCAGACGTTGTAAAGTTCCTTAGTTGAAATGTTGGGGGTTTTCGGCCACATGCATCATTGTTGCCGTTTACGATTTCTTAATTGCGAAAATTAAGGAATCGCAATTAAGAAATCGAAATTTGTTTTGCGATTCCTTAAATTTCCTTAATTGCGATTCACAATTTGCGAATCACAATTAAGGAATCTCTTCCCATTGATTCCTATAGGCCTAGAGGCCCATAGGAATGAATGGGAAGTCATTTTCAATTTGCGATTAGCAATTTGCGAATCGCAAATTGAAAATGCAATTTCAAGGGTGCAGGGGGGGGGTCCGAAGGACCCCCCTACACCCCTGAAATATAACTTTAAGTGCATTTTTCACACACACATGCCCCAAGGGCCTGTGTGTGTAAAATGAAACTTTCAAAAATGCATTTTTGAAAGTTTTCACAAATTACCATGAAGGTCAACTTCATGGTTATTTACCTCTTCCTATTTGCGAATTCGCAAATTTAAAATGATCATGCATTGCATTTAAGAAATCTAAAATTGCGATTTCTTAAATGCAATCGCAATTTTAGAAATCGCAACATGATTGCGATTTCTAAAATTGTGAAAAACATGATGCATCCTAATTTTGTCAATTGAATTTGCAAACGGCCGAAAATTGCGATTCGCACAGTTTGCGAATGCAATTGACAATGATGCATGTGGGTCTTTGGCACCTGCACTAAACGACACAGGGTCCTTTCATTTCTTTAGCGCAATGGTATAAAGATTGCTTGCCTGCAGGAGACACATCTGGATGATGCTGGTGCGGGGAGCCTAGCCAAAAAATGGAGGAGGCAGGTGTTCCACTTGTATTCTACCTATGTGAGGGGGGTGTTGATTTGGGTGGCACCTGGGGCCTCGTTTACTCTACATTATGCCAAAGCAGACATAGAGGGTCGTTATGTGCTACTGCAGGGCAAGCTAGATGGCAAAGACATCAGTATATTAAACACCTATGCCCCTAATATCGATTAGCCAAATTTTTCTGCGGCCTTACAGGATTTGATCACTGTAGACTTGGGCACTCCTCTATTATGGTTGGGCGACTTTAATTGTGTGTTGGACCCGGAATTGGAGAGAGGCCCCCTCGAAGGGGTACTGTTAGACCTGGCACCATTGGCATGGGTCTCCCTTCCATGTTTGCTGTTGCCTCATGTATTTTTGCTGGTGTTATATGCTTTGGGCACTGTGCCACTGCTAGCCAGTGCCACAGTGCAAGTGCTCCCTACTGTAAATTGATGTATTAATCAGTGGTTCCATGTTTGGCTATTTGGTTTACTTGTCAGACCCTAGTCTAGTGCACTGAGTGTGCCAGGGTGTGTAATCCAAATGCTGCTGGTGGGCCTGCAGCACTGGTTGTGCCACCCACAGAAGAAGCCTTGTAAAATGTGTCTAAGGAATGCCATTGCAGAACCTGCGTGCAGTCTGGTACTGTCATGCTGACTGGGCAAGTGCACCCACTTCCCAGTCCCTAAACCTTCCCTTTTCTTCATATCAGTCACCCCTATGGTATGCCCAAGGGCAGGGTGTATTGTAAGTATAAGGTAGGACAAGCCCTGGTGTGTGTGGCATGTCCTAATAGTGAATTACAGCCATTTTCATTTTTCACTATTGCAAGGCTACCTGTTCTCCATAGGCCAGAATGGGCTGTTAGAGTTATTACATTTTATAATCCTAACTGTCTCAGAGAAAATGGTAGAAATTCGAGTTTAGTATGCCTGAACTCAGAATAATAAAATACATCTTTTAGTAAAGTTTATTTTAATAAATTCTGTGTTTGCAAATACCATTTTTAGAAAGTAGGTATTTGCTTGTCTAACCATTCAAACCTGCCTCTGCTAGTTTGTGTATTCCTATGTCTGGTTTTGTGAGTGACAGGGCTGGGGAATTCCAAGAGAGAGGCTGAGTCACCCAGTGGTGAATAGAGATATCTGCATCTAGATGGGAGGGAGGAGTTATACCTAAACCTTGAATAGGGCTGTGCCTGCCTTCCACAATGCTGGCTCCACCCCCTGGGGAGCGGCTGATGTCGCTACCCTGCACACAGAAAGAAGAGAAGGAGTCCTGTAAACAAAGTGCTTCAGGACTGTACTTGCCTTCCACAATGCTGGCTCCACCTCCTGTGGGGTGTCTGATGTGCCTGCCCTGCACTGTGAAAGGAATGGAGAAGTCTGGTAAACAGAGTGCTTCAGAACTGGTTTGGACTGGGCAAAGGCCCCTCTTCCCTCAGAGAACAAAGGATTTCTGGGTATAAATATTGGGACCCTGATCCCATGAAATTAGATCACTTTGGACTACAAGAAGAAACCTTTACTGAGGAGAGGAACCTGAAGAAACTGAGGAGAGACTATTCCCAAGCTGAAGTGCTGCTTGGGGGATTGGCTGCAGTGGTTGTCTTACTGCCAAAGGATGAAGAAAGGAACTTTGCGTACTTTGCTTTCAACTTGTGAAGGCTCTCCAAGGGCTTGGAAAAGAGCTTGCCTCTTGCTGAAGTCTCAGGGACAACAGACTTCAACCCCCAGCTCCCCAGTGTTCTTTTGGAAGTGCCTGCTGCTGTTTTGGGCCTTCTGAGGAACTGCAAGTCGCAAGGAGCTGGAAGCGCGACTCAACGAGAAGAATCGTGTTGCCGTCGGTGTACCTGCCGTCGCAACTTTGAAGGAGGGTGTCGCCACTGGAACAGTCGCACTGCACCGCATCGGAGAGAAGCGTGCCGCATCGAAGAGGAAGCGTGTCGCTGTCGCTGCTGCTGCCGTCGCAACTCCGAAGAAGGAAGGTGTCGCCGCTGGAGCTGTCGCACTGCACCGCATCAGGAGAAGAATCTCGCAACGAGGTCGGAGCGTGTCGCCGTGCCTGCCGTCGCAACTCCGAAGCCGGAGGGTATCGCCGCTGGAACTGTTGCATTGCACCGCATTGACCAAGAGCACCTGGCATACCCGAGAAGCGCGCCGCCATCGGAGCTGCTGCGAGAAGCGTGCCGCATCTGGAAGATCTTCTCCTCTTTATTTCTTTGCACCTGACTTTGCCGCATTTCCTTTCGCTGCGACATTGCTTGTCGTGGAAGCACAACGCAACTTAAGGTACATTGACGTAGAGTGTCGCATCTAAGAACTGAATTAAGCTTAAATCTATCATCTAAAGTATACATAGTGTGTATTTTTGTCATTTATGGTCTTGTGGTAACTCTATATAAAGTCTACTTATTTTTTATATAAAACCTGTGTGGTGTTCATTTGTAGTGTTGTCACTGGGTTACTGTATGTGGTCACACGCTTCGTGTGGAACTTTTGCCAGGCACCCTGCCGCTCCCAAAGGACTCCAAATCCCAGGAGCCCCAGGACAGCCATCACCTGGTTTGAATCGGACCACAGGTGCAACATAACAACTCACGGGACGCGCGCGGGCGGGCGCCGGGAGAAGCCCGGGACAAGGGCGGGGCCGTCTGCGGCTGTCCGAGGCCAGAGGAGGCCTGGCCGGGCCCTCTCTCTTGGTTTTTGCCTAGCACAAGGTAGCCCTGAAAAACACCAAGGACAATTGGAACTCTTTTGGTAATGCTTACTACAGCTGCTAATTGCTAGGTTGGATAAATGTAAAGGGTTTTATCCAAATTATATACATAGCAAGCAATATATCACTTTGAGTTGGAGGGCATTTACACGACGCATATAGTAATAGAAGTTGTGTATCCTCTTTTCAGTTTGTGTAATTATTCCAGCTATGTCCACCATAACGATGAGTAAAAGGAAGGGCACGGCTGGGACCTTAGATGATTTTATTACGCAAGCAGAACTTGTTTTAACCCATGAGATAGAAATTGCACAAAGAAGACTTTTGCTAGTCCCCTCCAAATTACCCACCTACAGAGCAACTGGAGGGCACTCCCCAGCAAATACTCAAGGCCCAAACCCAGGCACAGAAACACAACTAGAAAATGGTAAATTGAACTTATCTACGAATATCCCAGTAATAGATACAATGGGACAGCTTAGGGAAAATGTGCTGCCAAGCCCAGGGATCGCAAGTAGACTAAGAGCGCAAAAAACGGTGGGGACGGTGGGTCCATCAAGTGAGGAAAAAAGTGAAAAATCACAGAGGGGGAAGAAAAGCCAGCCAAAAAAAGGAAAAGTAGGGGAGGTAGGGAACTCTTGTAATGGGCATTCAACCATATTTGGGGAAAAAGGCAGTAGCTCGAGAACAATAGGGGTTCAAACAGATACCACCGATCAAATTGGTGTAAGTCGAGACAACAAGGTAATAAGTGCCATGGAACAAACAGTGGCTGACATTTTTAAAACTGCCCTGGTTTCTATCCAGACACAAATTAATGATTGTATGGATATTAAACTAAGAGCCATGGACACCGAGATTGCCCGATTAAGAGACACGGTCCACCACTTAAGTAACAACATATTAGAAGGTAATGGAATAATTGCAGAAGGGGAAAAATTGATTGTTGATCTTCAAGCACTTACAAGGGTCAACATGGCTCGCGACGGTGCGGAACGAAATCCGCTACAAAAAGATGCAGGATGCTTAGATAGAGTGCATGTAAGGAACGGTGAAGAATCTGTAGGGGTACGTGAGCGTAGGAAGAGGAACCCCGTTAATCATGTTAGCATTGCATCTAATCCAGAATCCCTCCCCCAAAGGGAAATTATATATAGCCTGAATGAGACAGTCCCCAATACAGATATTTTGAATCTGCCCCCCGCTACATGTTCATATGTTATAGTCTTAGCTGGTGTCCCGGCATTAAGAAGGGACCAAAAAGAATCCTGGCAAAACCTAAGGAATAAAGCTGTAGATTGGCTAGCTAAGCATAAAAAATGTAACCCAAATAAAGCAAATGAAATTCTGATGGTACGCAGGGTAGGGTGGGTGGGGAGCTCCCATACAGGCATACAGGGAGACTGCATTGTCGTAAATTTTAGACATCCCCACGTAGCCTGTTCCCTTTTGCGAGCATATGGGTAAACTCTAACTTGGAAAACAAATATATGCGCCCTACCATTGGGATATTTCTACAAACCTCTAGAACAGGGAGCAAACAATACACCAAATAGAACTACAGTCCCAGAAACTTATAATAGATTTCAGGAATTATCCCTACTTGAAGAAGTAGATTGACTACAACGGTCAGGTGCATCTATAACAAATGTTAGGGAGTTGGCAAAGTTAAGCAAAGAACCACCAGGGACCCTGGCTGAAGGGAGTGGAGGGGACGTAAACAGTTGCGAAATTGAACACGAATCTTTAACAGTAAATGGTATTGATCCAATTACCATTGAAGAACCCATGAGAGTTTCAAATAATAAAGAACGAGTAGACTTGAAAATCATCTCATGGAACATAGCGGGATTAAAAAGGAATACCAGGGATCCAGAGTGGAATAGTTTTATTGATACAAGTGATATATGTACACTACAGGAAACCTGGTAAACTAAGGCTTTACATAGATGAGGCTATAAACGTTTTTATATACCAGCTGTACCATCAAAAAGAGGAAGACCTTCTGGTGGCCTAGTAATCTGGGTAAAAGTCAATATTAGTATTAGTATAAAACAATTAGTGACGGACTCCCTAGATATTCTAGGCATTAAAATAGTGACAAAGGAAAATAGGGTTATGCACATTTATAATGTTTACAATCGACCAGGGTTAGGGTCAAAGGAGTCAAAAACAATTGTGGAGTTGGACTCTATTTTAAACTTAGTAGACTCAGGGGCAGGCATAGTAATCTGTGGAGACCTTAATTGTAATTTCGAACCCATTAATGGGCTCGGAAAGCTTCCAGAAGATGAAGATTTGGCTAATAAAATTCCGGCTTTATCTAGTCCTAAATGGGTGCCATGCGCTGCTCTAGCTTTGCAAATACTGAGACTAACAGTGACACATGGTTTAAGGGCATGGAATGGTCGCCTTCCCTCAGATGTGGGAAAGCACCCTACTTTCTGTAGAGGCTCCACCCAAAGTAAAATAGATTATATAATGTTAACCTATGACATATGGCTATATGCTGTTGACTTTACAATTAATCCGAGGATGGAGAGTGACCATCGCCCACTTGTACTTGTTTTAGACGGTGGGTTGATACCCAGTCCATTGGACAACAGGAGTACCCCATGTTATCAAAACGATAATGTCACAGTGAGCAACAATAGCCGCTCAGTTAAATGGGCCCACATGTTGGAGCATGGCGAGAAGTTGGCATACATTTATGATACTATGGTGGACACCTTTGTTCCATATATTTCTGACCATGAAAATAAGGACACATTCATTGAATTACACAAGAGCTATTTTGAGGCAATCATCTCAATGTTATCAAGAAAAGTTAAAAAAGGGAAAGAAAATGGAAGTCAAAAATCGACGGGAAAAGCCTGGTATAATAAAGACTGTAGTAGTGCTAAAACTGAATTAGTATACGCAATCAAGCACAAAGTAGGATTGACAGTTAGGGAAGCCAGGTTGTGAGAAGTTGGCCTGGTATATGATGCTCACTAGTTCTAGTGATCACCTTGTACCATGCCAAGCAACCCTTATGATGATTGGTTGTAAAGTCAACCTTATAGACAAGCTATCCTAGGGGTAGCATGGACTAAGCAGTCTTAGGCTAAACTCTGTAAAGGCATGTGAAGCAAGCTGTTTTACCATACACAATCCCCTTGAATACCAAATGAAAGGACACCACACAGATATATATTGAAAATATATATAGATTTATTTCTACAAATATCCCCTATACTCTTTATGAGCACAGAAGCAAATGCGTTAAAACAAAACACAGTTTAAATATACAAAAGTTGCACGAATATGGATGAGCCCTATGGGCCACCTAAACCATATACTAAAATAGTGGTATAAGAACCACTATGGGGAAAGGAAAGAGGCCTAGGGCCTGGGGAATCGCTGGAGCTGTTCGGGACTAGCAGTGATGAAGTCGGGAAAGGCCCGCGGGACCTGGGTGCAGCGCTTAAAGCGCACGCATGCACCAATGCAATGTCAATGGTGCGTAAAAGTTACAATGTTAGTGTTTAAGGAACCTTCCGATGGACCTACAAGGATAAAACTTTAGACACAGGCACTAGGTGTATACCAGTGTGGGAACACCGGCGTTGCTGAGTTACCTCACCCACAGGAAGCGGGTGCACAGGTGCGAAGTAGTGTCGGGTTACGTCACGCAGGTCGTTGGTGCTTGGAGCTGAAGATGCTGCAGGCGGGTCGTCGAGGAGTGTTCCGGTGGATCCAAGGGTGGATCTGAAGAGGTGAAGACCTGAAAGCAGAGGGGACAATGTTCAAAGTCACTAGCCAGTGACTACCGTGGAACCAGGATGGAACCAGGCGATGTCGGGTGCAAACAGGTGATGAAGTGAAGATTGTCTCTGCAGCCACGTGGACACGAAGAGGTCAAGGACGTCCAGGAGTCAATCACGAGCTGTCCCACGCAGGCTCTTGCTGATGGCGGTGTCGGCAACTTGATTGGAGCAGACAGGCCTTGGCTAAAGCAAGCCACGCAGGAATCGATGCAAGCTTCTCACTCGGACCAGCAAGGTCAGAGCGGGTACTCCTTTTCAGGGGAGCAAGGGCCAGTCTGGAGCAACCAGACCAGTGGTGTAAGTCGTAGTTTTCGTCGCCAAGATGGCCGCTAGCCGCGTGGCAAGTGGCCGGGATGGCGCGTCGAGTGGCAAAGTGCAAAAGGGCCCCACGCAGATCATGGAGATCCTGGGGGGCTGATCTTTGGTGCAAATGCTGCTTGGTGTTGGGGCTTCTCAAACACTGAAGCACAGCATCGAGGGTGCCTCGGGTGCTGCGCAGTCAGCTTCTCGGGGGTCTTCCAAGATGTCCGGTCCCACATCTCTTGGTGCCTCCACGGGTCTCTTCTTTTCAGGGACTGTGGATCGGGCTCTGAGATGTCTGGGAGTCTGGGTCTTGTCAGGCTCTGGGCTCGGGCTCCGGCGGGAGGCGGCGGCAAAGCAGACGTCGAGTTGCTGGTTGGTGCCTGTATTCACAGGGTGGTCACTCCTTGGCCACAAGGGAGATTCTCTTCAGTCTTCTGTGCAGCAGAATGTCGAAGTCCAGTTTTCTTCTGTATTTCAAGTCGAGTTCAGGATGATCTGAAGTCCTGGAACACAGCTCCTACTCTTATTCGAATTCTAGGGGCCGGATCACCTACTAGGTCCCTCCTCTGGGTGGGACCAGGAAGGGGGGTGGTTACACCCCCTTTCCTTTGTCCAGCTTCGCGCCAAGACTGGGGCTGGAAAGCCCCAGCACCGGTTTGAACTGGCAAATGCACAGGGACACCTTGTGTGCCCCAGGCATGTCTGATTCTATTCAGCCCTGTCCTACCCAATACACAAAATCCTGTCTGGGGTGGTGCTAGCACCTCCCAAGGCAGGAAACCCTTTGTCCAAGATGCCCTCGCTGGAAGGACTCCCAGCAGCAGGAGGTCAGACTTGTGTCTGTGGTGGCAGCATCCATTTTGTGATGCTGAGGCTCTGTTTAACTTTAACCGGGGTTCAGGTTATGTACATGTCGTGTCCCTCTAGAAGGGTGGAATGCTACCCCCGTCGCCAGAACTGGCGAGGGGGTAGTATTCCAATTCGTATGACACCTTACTCGACATGTTTTGATAAAGCCAAACCAAAGATAGCATTTAACCGCGAGGATTATAATGCACTTAAGAGTATATGGTATGGCAGTATCATGAAACAGCTAAAGGACATGGTTCTGAAAGCTGCAGACAGGCTCAGCTCATGCCAGAGCACCATCTCACATATTTCCAAGCACTCTGCCTCCAGGATTGATGAGGCCTTCCATAGGAGTGGCTGATAGGAACATATGTGTCCATTTTACGTTAGATATAGGCATACTATACCTAAGTAAGGGGTGGTTACACCGACTTACCCCAGCTGAGTGATCAGCCAGTTGTGTCAAATATGGAGGCCAGGCCAGGGGTGGCACAATACGTGCTGCAGCCCCTGGTAGGCCTTGGAAGCACCTATGCCCTGGGTACCTGGGGTACACTGTTACAGGGGCCAATAAGGTGAACCAGTTCCAATTTCGTAATGCACCTAATGTGCATTGGCATTAATTTAGAGAGAGAACAGCAGGCTGTGGGTCTGATTAGCAGGCCCACAGCCACATTAAGTCATAAACCAGTGAAGCAAAAAGCAAAAATTTGGGGTGACCATAGGATAGCAGACCCTACTCTCCTACACAGGTTAAAATACAAGAAAGCATTAGAGAATGCAAAATCAACTTGGGATGAAGAAATATGGACAGGAATGCTGGAAGCAGCGAAAAATAGGGATCATAGGACTTTCTGGAACATTGTAGCCAATGGAAATAGAAAAGAAAAGGTCTCCAGAGAAGTTTATTTGGATGAAACAACTTGGATAGATCATTTCACAAGACTGTATTCAGCTCCGGAACTAGAAAGTTTTGAAAATAAAGGGCTAGTAGTAAGCTTGAGTGTAGGCAAACTGGAATTTAACTTACAAGAAACAATAATGGCCATCAACTCAGTCAAAGCTAGCAAAGCCCCTGAACTAGATAAGATCCCGGGAGATCTATATAAACATGACACTAGTGTTTGGGGCCCTTACTTTAACTACCTATGTAACTCTGTAGTTGCCGGAGCAGAAATACCAGAAACATGGAGGGGTGCAGAAATCATTTGTATTTTTAAAAAGGGCGATAGGAGCGATCCTGCGAACTATCGCCCGATAAGTTTAATTGACATTTTACAAAAAATATATGCAAGGCACATTTTAAATCGCATTAATCTTTGGATCGATGACGAGCAGATTTTAACCAAATTCCAGGCAGGTTTTAGAACCAAAACCAGTCCAATAGATCAGGTGTTCAGATTTTCTTGCATGTGCTGGAAATATGTCAATTTAAGGAAGGGCCACTTATATGTGGCATTTGTTGACCTAAGAGCCGCATTTGACCTTATCCCGAGACATCTACTATGGGAATCACTTAACAGACAGGGATTACCGGCAAACCTCCTGGAGCTAATAATTAGACTACACCACAATAATTATGCAAAGGTGAGGTGTGGTCCAGATGGCGAACAAACCGGTGCAATACCAATAAAGAGGGGAGTTTGCCAAGGATGTGTTTTAGCACCAACTTTGTTTTCCCTGTTTGTAAATGATATCCCCTATTATCTAAAGGATTGTAGCAATGACGCACCAAAACTGGGGGGTGAGACAATACCTGCTCTTTTATTTGCGGACGATACTATTCTTGTATCACAAACACCAAAGGGTCTGCAATGTTTACTCAATACCTTTCAAATCTACTGTAGTAAAAAAGGCTTAGAGCTCAATACTGATAAGACCAAGTATATGGTAAAAAATCCCCATAGGTCTTTTAAAGGAAACATGGTTTTAAACGGACAGAGAATAGAATATGTGCAAAATTTTACGTATTTGGGTGTTTCTCTTGACTCAACAATGTCGTGGAAAACTCAAATCGAGAAGAGTAACCTCATGCTAACGCAAAACACATTACCGACTTTAAAAAAACATGGTAATAGCCATAATAAGGCGGTCCTTCCTGCGCTCGAGGTATTTAGGTTCAAAGCGCAATCTGCTGCCATATACGGCGCTGAACTGTGGGGACCTGCATGTAAAAATGCGTTTGAGGTGAACGAAAACAAATTTTACAGGGCCTTGCTAAAACTACCTGTTCGCACCCCGTTAACACCATTGATGCTGGACCTCAATGTGAAGCGTACTGACCACCATGTAATCATTGGACCCATGATGTTCTGGGTTAGGATTTGGACAACGCCCGAGTTGTTGGATTATAGGGCAGCCCTAATAGAGATAAAGGACTTAGATGTCTACAATTGTATTACATGGTTTAACCATGTTAGTACATGGTTAAAAAAGATCGGTCTATTACATTTCTGGAATAATCCATTTGCATGAACTCCAAACTCAAGGAAGATTCTAAAAACAACGTTCTGGGCCTATATGGAACAAAACAGACGAACGATAGAGTAAATGGATCACTGACTAGTGAATTTCTTTTGTACAAAGTCAGTTCAAGCTTTGAATCCTTCCTAAATGAGGTAAATCCCCCTTTGGCCAAAACACTTTACCTGAAGTAAAGATATGGTATATTAATGTTAAAATCATGTGTGGCAAGATGGATAAAGGACAGTAACGAATTATGTACCTTGTGTTTTGGGGGAGCAAGGGAAGACATTGCACATGTTCTTTTTTTTTTTTTTGTCCGGCCTATGCGACTGCAAGAACACGATGGATCAAAGCCCTGTGTAGTAACATAGGTGTGAGATCGTACAGAGAGGCAGAAAGGATATTAAAAACAGATACCTGCCAAGTCTTTGTCTTTGCTATAAGCTGATTTTTGTTAGCAGTGAATTTTATTAGGACAAAGGCAGGTGAGATGTTTTAGAACATTCCTGAGCATCTAAATTCAGACACATGAAATAGCCTGGAAATAAGGTTGATTGCTTAGGTTTACTGTGAGGTTTGGGGAAGTTAACTGCCCAAATGATTGTAAATCTGATTGATTTTACTTTTGATATGTGCCTCTTTAAGTATTTATCGTAGTTTTAATATCATGATTGACATATCCCTTCCATAACTATTATTGAAAAATCATACTTACATGAAGTTGTATCATTATGGAAAAATGTCGTCTTATGAGAATGTACTTTTTTATGTACTTTTTATGATACAGAAGTATCGAAAATAAGGATGAGAAGAGAATTATGTGGTCACAACTGCTTAACTTACAACGCCTCTGAAATAAGCCTTGACTGCTCGCGCCACGCAACCTAGAGGGTGAGCAGGGGTTATTTTAGGTGTGTAATCCCCTTGTCCTGACTAGAGGAGAGGGTCCCTACTTGTCACAGGTACCTACCTGTGCCAACTAAAGACCCCCAAATCTAACATTGGTAGTCAGCGGAAAGGATTCTGGATTTGCATTTGTGACTTATGTACAGTGACTGGTGAACACTACTTAGTGAGTGCAGACCATAACGATACCGCATACTTTTTGGTAGATTCCTTTTTGATTTTTGGATTGTCTATTTTTGAAAGATGCCTAATTCAGTAGAGAGAGCAGAGTCTGTAGCCTCCCTTAATTGTGAATGGGATGAAGAAAAGCTGGAATGCTACACAGTAAGGCAGATGAAGTACTTTTGCAAGAAATTCAATGTTTCCACTTCTGGATTTAAAGTGAAGGAAGAATTCTACAAGGCGCTGAGGGCCTGGGTAGAAGCAAGGAAAGCTCCTGTGATTGAGGAGGATGACTTGGCATTTGTGCAACAAGAAGGGCCAGTGGGCCTAGGAGGAAGGAAAGTACCTTCCCCCGCACGTAGCAGTGCTTCTAACAAGAGTCTGTCTCCAGAGGAGGTGGAGGACAGAGAGAGATAAAGAAGGCATGAAATGGAGATGACCAGGTTCAAGGTGGATAGGCAGTTGGATTTAGAAAATAGAAAGTTAGATCTTGAGGAAAAGAAAATGCAGTTTGAGCATGAAAAAGTTTTGAGGGAGTTGGAGTTTAAAACTAAAAGTTTAGAAGTTACTCCCTTTGGTGGCAGCGTACTGTCAGTACATACAGAACGTAGAGTGTATATTCCCAAGGATGTGGTGAAGGAGTTTTACAAAAATGATGATATTGATCAGTGGTTCAGAGCCTATGAGGTAGCCATGTCTTTCCACCGGGTCCCTGAGAGAGATTGGGGAGCGGGGTTGTGGGGAAGGTTCCTTAGTGAGGGGCGGGATACATTGTTAGACTTGCCTTCTGAAGTCCACAATTCATACAGCCACATAAAAGATGCATTGATGTCTCGATATGGTTTGACACCTGAGCTCTAAAGGCAGAGGTTCAGGAAATGCAAAAAGTTAGAAAACAGTGCTTGGGTTGAATATGTTGCTTTCTTTTGCAGAAAAGCCAAAGGAAATGATGGACGGAGCGTTGACAATACAAGCACTCACCCCCAGTCAACTGATCTGGGTTTAATCCATCACCGTTCTTTAGCCCACTCTACCACCCCAGTTCAGACATGGCTATATGCAAAGCAGTCTGACCCTGTGCCTCATGGGAACAGTCCAGCCCGAACTGCCAAGCCATGCCTTCCCTGGACCGGAAACAAGCTACCGAGGTCCGGTTTCTGGCATTTCAGCCATCTTCAGCCCGGCTTGCTTGAATCCAGTGGCAAAGTGAGCAAGGGACTCACGTCTGAGCATACCCTGCCAACTTATGGCGAACAACGAAAAAACAAAGGAAATGATGGATGGAGCTTTGACAATACAAGCACTCACCCCCAGTCAACTGATCTGGGTTTAATCCATCACCGTTCTTTAGCCCACTCTGCCACCCCAGTTCAGACATGGCCATATGCAAATCAGTCTGACCCTGTGCCTCATGGGAACAGTCCAGCCCGAACTGCCAAGCCATGCCTTCCCTGGACCGGAAACAAGGTACCGAGGAACGGTTTCTGGCATTTCAGCCGTCTTCAGCCCGGCTTGCTTGAATCCAGTGGCAAAGTGAGCAAGGGACTCACGTCTGAGCATACCCTGCCAACTTATGGCGAACAAAGAAAAACCAAAGGAAATGATGGACGGAGTGTTGACAATACAAGCACTCACCCCCAGTCAACTGATCTGGGTTTAATCCACAACCGTTCTTTAGCCCACACTGCCACCCCAGTTCAGACATGGCCATATGCAAATCAGTCTGACCCTGTGCCTCATGGGAACAGTCCGGCCCGAACTGCCGAGCCATGCCTTCCTGGAACGGAAACAAGCTACCGAGGACCGGTTTCTGGCATTTAAGTCGTCTTCAGCCCGGCTTGCTTGAATCCAGTGGCAAAGTGAGCAAAGGACTCACGGCTGAGCATACCCTGCCAACATATGGCGAACAAAGAAAAACTGGGGTGGCAGAGTGGGCTAAAGAATGGTGATGGATTAAACCCAGATCAGTTGACTAGGGGTGAGTGCTTGTATTGTCAACGCTCCGTCCATCATTTCCTTTGGTTTTGCTTTGTTCGCCATAAGTTGGCAGGGTATGCTCAGACGTGAGTCCCTTGCTCACTTTGCCACTGGATTCAAGCAAGCCCGGCTGAAGACGGCTGCAATGCCATAAACCGGTCCTGGGAAGCTTGTTTCCGGTCCAGGGAAGGCATGGCTTGGCAGTTCGGGCTGGACTGTTCCCATGAGGCACAGGGTCATCCTGATTTGCATATGGCCATGTCTGAACTGGGGTGGCAGAGTGGGCTAAAGAATGGTGATGGATTAAACCCAGATCAGTTGACTAGGGGTGAGTGCTTGTATTGTCAATGCTCCGTCCATCATTTCCTTTGGTTTGGCTTTGTTCGCCATAAGTTGGCAGGGTATGCTCAGACGTGAGTCCCTTGCTCACTTTGCCACTGGATTCAAGCAAGCCCGGCTGAAGACGGCTGCAATGCCAGAAACCGGTCCTGGGAAGCTTGTTTCTGGTCCAGGGAAGGCATGGCTTGGCAGTTCGGGCTGGACTGTTCCCATGAGGCACAGGGTCATCCTGATTTGCATATAGCCATGTCTGAACTGGGGTGGCAGAGTGGGCTAAAGAATGGTGATGGATTAAACCCAAATCAGTTGACTGGGGGTGAGTGCTTGTATTGTCAACGCTCCGTCCATCATTTCCTTTGGTTTTGCTTTCTTTTGCAGAACATTGGATGGTTGGGTAAAGGGCAGCAAGGTTCATGATTTTTAAGGTCTCTTTGATTTGATTGCATGGGAGCACTTGTCTGATAATAGTTTTCCAGAGCTGCGCCAGCATCTGCTAGATAGCAAGCTGACTAACCCTAGGAAGCTTGCTGAGGAGGCGGACCACTGGGTGAGCACCCGGGTCCACCCGGGCCACATGGGAGACTCAGCCAAAGGTCGGCAGGATACCCCGCAGGAGAGTGGGGGGGACAAGGGTAAATAGAAGGAGTTCCGCAAAGGGCCCCAAAGTAGTCCCCAAGGGAACCCCGTGAAAGGTTCCCAGCCTCCCCCTGAGAGAAAGCAAGGGGCCCGACATGTAGTCCTGTTCCCCAGGGGCCCCTGAAATATTACAAGTGTGGTGACCTGGGTCATACGGCGAATGATACCAGGTGCCGCCTGTTTGGTAAACAAGCACCCACTGGTGCTCCGCCCCGGCAGAAGGCTAGTGTAGCGTTGTGGGAGGAGATTGATGTCCAAGGTGGGGGGTCCAGCACAGATGACCCTTGTCTCCTTAGGAGACTGTGAGACGGTCTCATAAGCTCAGCTACCCAGGAACACTAAGAAATATGGGCAGCGAGTGACCATCAATGGCAAAAGGTGGAGGCTCTTAGAGATACAGGAACCAGTGTGACAGCTGTCAGGTGTCACCTGGTGTCTCAAGAGCAGATTGTCCCTCATGCATTTTGCTGAGTTGTTAACGCCGACAACACAGAGAGTCATTGTCCAATGGCTCAGGTTTCCTTTGAGTCGGGTGGGGGTCTCTGGTACTCTTCAGGTAGCTGTGAGGCCCGCCATGCCTGTTGACTGTTTGTTGGGAAATGATTTGGAGAGCTCCCCTTGGGAAAAGGTGGAGAAGACAACTCACTTAAAGATGGTTGGACTGCCTGACTGGGCGTGTGTGACCACCCGGTCAATGTCAGCCAGTAGGGGTTCTCAAGAGGACCTGGAGCCTGAGAGGGAGGCCCAGGACCCTGCCAAAGAGAGAAGTGGCAGTGGCGCGGGAAACCGGCCCCGAAGTTCCCACGGCCCAGGAGGAGGTAGACCCTGAGGGGGATGCCCTGGAGCCTACCTGGGAGCAAGTAGCTGAACTGGGGGACCTGCCTGAGCTGACCCATTGGCAGCAAGAAGGAGGCCCGTCCAGGGAGGAATTTTGTAAGGAACAGAGAGAGTGCCCTTCTCTTGTGGGCTTGCGGCAACAGGCTGCAAGCCAGGCAGCCGGTGATCAGTCAGGGTCACCCTTGATTTACTGGGAGAATGGTCTCCTGTATAGAGAGCCTAAGGTTGCTGAACCTGGGTCAGCCCGTGTGCTGGTGGTACCCCAGAGGTTCAGAGCCTTCCTACTGGGGCTGGCTCATGATGTGCCGTTAGCAAGACATTTGGGGCAGGACAAGACCTTTGAAAGGCTTGTCACCCACTTTCATTGGCCCCAAATGCGCAAGAGTTCTGATAGTCATTGCAGGACCTGTCAGACTTGCCAGGCAAGTGGAAAGAGTGGGAGTAAGCACAAGGCTCCTCTCCAGCCATTCCCTGTGGTCAGTACCCCCTTTGAGCGGGTGGGGATTGACATTGTGGGGCCAGTGGACCTTAATAAAGCAATGGGCAACAGGTTCATCCTGGTCTTGCTGGACCATGCCACCCGGTACCCGGAGGACAGTGATGGCCCCGTGGTGGGACGAGCACTGATGGGAATTTTCTCCCGAGTGGGATTCCCTCGCGAGGTATTGTCTGACCGGGGGACCAACTTAATTTCCAAGTATATGAAGTCCCTGTGGCAGGAGTGTGGTGTAAACTACAAGTTCACCACTCCTTACCACCCCCAAGGAAATGGGTTGGTTGAAAGGTTCATCGGACCCTGAACGGCATGATAATGGGTCTTGAGGAACCCATGAGGCATAAGTGGGACGTCCTCTTACCATGCCTACTCTATGCATACCGTGAGGTGCCACAGAAATCTCTAGGGTTCAGTCCCTTTGAGCTTCTCTATGGACACCCAGTCAGAGGACCTCTGAGTTTGGTTAAAGAAGGCTGGGAGAAATCTCCCA